>NC_064824.1:77905607-79155607 GCF_024166365.1 Elephas maximus indicus | reverse complement strand
CATTGCCATTCAGTGAATTCGGACTCATAGTGACCCTATAGGACAGAGTAGAACTGTACCCATAGGGTTTTCAAGGAGTGGCTGGTGGATTTGAACTGCTGACCTTTTGGTTAGCAGCCAAGCTCTCAACCACTGTGCCACCATGCATAGGGATTGTTTACCATGATGATGATGAAAACTAATGCTCCTTGAGTTCTTCATATGTGCCAAGCAGTATGCAAATATTTTCCATGGATTTACCTAAATAGAGCTTTATGTCAACACTATGGAGCACTATTATTTCTATATTACAGGCAAGAGAAGTGAGCTACAAGAGATTAGGCAAAACACATTCAAGTTGACTCAGCCAACAATGGCTGAGCCCAAAGATTTCCTCTTAACCCGTACTGCGTGATCCAAAGGCGTGAATTTGCATGTAATTGAATACTTATATAGGTTCTCTTTTCTTTTGAAAACATTCCACTTATAACATGTTGCTAGTTTTTAAAAGTTCTTTTTTCTTAGTATTATCATTTAGTGGTGCCAGTATCTTCAAAGAACAGGGGCAGAAATCCTATTTCTATGTTCTCTAATGCAGAAATAAAGCTTTTACCCAGCATGAAAGTATTGATACAATCTTTTCCCAGGGAGATGGATTATGACTGAAAATAAATGACAACATTGTCTGGCAATAAAAATAATGAGACTGACAGGACAAAAGTAATGACATCCCCTAGCATAATCTTGACAGAAAATAACTAAATCACCTTGAAGGAGATAAATTGTTACAAAACACCGTACTTGTCTAATATGGATTGACAGGGAATGACAGGATTCTTCACAAGGATGGCAGCCCACAGCCCTATGTGCTTTCAAGGGATCAAAGGGACTAATGCTGCCTGCCAGCTCCCATCTAGGCAGAAAACAACTAGATTATCTCCAGATGGATATTTACTCTACGGTATTATTTCTGGGAAAAGATAGCTTATTTGGGAAGGATGTCAGCATTTTTCCTACACATCATGTCATCTGTTTGACTAGGGGTGGGATGGAGGGTAGAATCTACTAGATCTGTCCTTGGGATCCAAATCAGTCATAAATCTTTAGCAAGTTAGGGAAATTGAACTATTTTGTAACAATTGTTTTAAACATAGATCATGCTGAGCATTTGGCTTACAGATTATTATTCATTTCCCTTCTATCAATGTAAAACTTTTAAAAATTTAAACTTTCAAAAAAGTTTATGTCAGCTTGGTGTATTATCCATCAAAGGGGATTTTAAAAATGGCCAGGAAAAAAAAAAAAAAAAAAGCTTTAGTGGATTTAAATGCTAAATAATAAAACAATAAAAATTGTAGAATGTTTTTATATTGTTAGACATGGAGAAGACTTTTCCAAACATTGCATGAAACCCTGAATCCATATGGAAAAGATTGATTTGAGTGTATGAAAATTTTAAAACACTATTAAAAAGTTAAAGACAAAAGATAAACTAGTGTAAACAATATTTACAACAAATATTATTTGTTTACAGTTCTTAAGATATCGATAGCTCTTATAAATGACTAAGAAAAAAATTACACGTGAGATGGTAAAGTGTATGAACTGGCAATTTAAAGAGAAGAGATTGAAATTCTTATGGTTACTGAATATATGAAAAGATGTTCAACCTCACTAATAACCAAAGAACTGCAAACCTGAGCAGCAACAGATCCGATTTCTTACTTATTAGACTTGCATTCAGAAGAGTGACAGTGTTCACTGATGTCGAGGTGTCAGCAAATGCACTGTCTCCTGTGTCATTTGTGGAGCGTCAAATGGTCCACAGGGGTAAAGTAGATTTTGACAGTTTCTCTCATATAAAATGTGTATATTCTTTGATTCATCAATTCCATTTCTAGGAATCTATCCTACAGAGGGACCTTTGAAATGATACAAATACTTATATGCATTGAAGTTCACTAGAGCACTGTTCACAAAATTTACTATTGACATGATCTGAGATTTACAGAAAAGTTGCAAGAATAATCCAAGAATTCCCATATGCCCTTCACCCTGATTTTCCAAATATTAACATTTTACTGCATTTGCTTTATTCTTCTTTCTCCTCTCTTTTTTCACACACACTCACAGACAATTCTTTTTTCTGTTCGGCAGAGTAAGTTGCAGGCAGAGTATTCCTTTACTTCTAACTACTTTAGTGTCTCAGGAGCCTAGTGGCGCAAACTGTTAAGTGCTTGACTGCTAACTGAAACGGTAGTGGTTCAAAACCACCCAGCAGCAACATGAGATGAAGACCTGGCAATCTGCTTCCGTGAAGATTACAGCCAAGAAAATCCCATGAGGCAGTTCTACTCTGTCACATAGGTTTGCTATGAGTCAGAATCAACTTGATGGCATACAATAACAACAACTTCATTGTCTATTTCCTAAATTCTAAGACATTCTCTTATATTACCTCAGTATACCTATCAAAATTTAAAAAATTAATATTGGTACAACACTGTTATCTAGAGAACTTAAGCAGGTTTCCCCAGTTGTTCCAATAAAGTCCTTTACAGAAAGAAAATCCAGGATGATGAGTTGTATTCATTGTCTTGTTTCCTTAGTTTCACTTAATCTGGAAGAGTTTCTTCGTCTTTCTCTGCTTGTCATGGCACTGATATTCTTCAAAGAGTACAGGCCAGTTATTTTGTGGAATTTTTCTCACTTTGGGTTTATCTGATGCTTTCTCATGATTAGGTTCATGTCATGCACTTTGGCAGAAATACCACAGAAGTTTTGTTGTGTTTTTCTTAGTGCATCACATCAGGAGGCACTTGCTACAGCTTTGTCCCATTACTATCCTGTTATGTCATTAAGGTGTTGCCTGCCAGGTTTTTCTAATGTAAAGATATTAATTTTTCTTTTCGTAATTAATAAGTATCTTGTGGGTATTTACTTTGATGTTAGGCAAATACTCAATTACTTCTCAAACTTTCACCCACTAGTTTCAATATTCAATCATATTATTCAGACCTAAATCAATTAATGGTGATTTTTCGAATTCCATCATTTCTTCTACATTTATTAGTTTGCTTTCTATTGTAAGAAAGAACTTTATCTTCTCCCTTATTTATTTTTTACTTATATGACTGTGGACTAATGGATTCTAATTTTTTTGAATAAGATATAATCTTTATTAACATTATTACTATTAATATTTTTGGTGCTCCAATTGTAACTGATTTGGTTAAATGGGCCAATTTCAAGCTAGTTTCTGTAACATTTTGACATTTGCTGATCATTTTTAGAGTACTTTCCTACTTTTAGGAGCCCTACCATTAAAAAAAATATATATATATATATTTTTTTAATGGTGCAGTGGTTAAGCACTCAGCTGCTAACCGAAAGGTCATTAATTCGAACCCACCACCTGCTCTACGGGGGGAAGATGTGGGAGGGGAAGGATGTGGCAGCCCGCTTCTGTAAAGATGTACAGCCTTGGAAACCCTATGGCACAGTTGTACTCTGTCCTCTAGGATGGCTATGAGTTGGAATAGACTCAGTGGCAATAGATTTTGGGTTCCTACTTTCTGGTAGAACAATAAAGTCCAGGCTTACCTGTCTTCTCCTTGACCTAGCTCTGGAATCAGCCATTACTTGGAGGAATCTTGAGCCCATTTACGGAGAATGATACTGAAAAACCAGAGTGTGGGCACTATGTGTGTGGAGCACTGTTCTTTGCTTATTTTTATTTAGTGTACCATTTTTAATAGCAAAATATTTTGAACATGTAGCAGAGGAATCGATTTCAGTATATCCACTCAATGGAACAGTATAAAGCTGTTAAAAACAATGTCGTTGTTGTGTGCCTTCCAGTCGATTCTGACTCATAGCAATCCTATAGGACAGAGTAAAACTGCCCCATAGGGTTTCTAAGGAGTGGCTGGTGGATTCAAACCTGCTGACCTTTTTGATTAGCAGCCTGAGCTCTTAACCACTTTGACACTAAAAAAAAAAAAAAAAACCCACTGTAGTCAGTGGATTCCAACTCATAGCTACCCCACAGGACAGAGTAGAAGAGCCCCATAGAGTTTCCAAGGAGCTCCTGGTAGGGCTCCTAAAAACAATGAGGACCCTATTGTATTGATACGAAAGAGGGTCTAGTATACACTATATTTGGGAAAAGCAAGCTAGTGAACAGTTGGAAGAGTTTATTACATATCAACTTACGTATAAGTAGATGTACATTCAAAGAGAAAAAGTAAAACATCTGGAAAATTATATACCAAACCACAAATCTTTTTTTTTTTTTTTAACTGCTGGCAAGAAATAAGGGGAAATTTTCACTTCTTTGTAGGTTCTATAATATTTATTTATTACATTAAGTATCAATTTTTTATTTAAACAGATAGATCTGGAGACAATAAACACAAAATAAAACAACAAACTGTCTGGCAATGGTTTGCAAGAGAATGTAAGTAATTTATGAGGAGGTTAGGGTAACTTGGCCTCATTGTAAGTTAATAAAATTGCTAGGATTAGTATCCATTTGTCAATCAGTTTTTAATAATTGCTTTGGTCAGTAAGTAATTTTCCTCCAAGTCTTATTTAGTATCCTCATCAGTTCAATGTTTTCATCTGTAAATAGATTTTCATTTAACAGGGCCCAAACTTGCTGATATATCTCCCAGTCAGGCTCAGTAGATACTTGGGAGTGTGTTTCACACTGTGACTCATTCCTGAGTTCAGCTGTCAGGAGCAGTTCTCTTCCAGCTCAGACTCACTTTGTACCTCCAAAAAGTGTCCTGCTGGGGCACATGCAGAAAGCTTCTCACATTCAGTCAGGCCTGCTCTGACCCTACAGATTAGTTGACTCTCTAATGGAAGCGGGGAAGAGTTAATACCCCAGGGCATTCCTCCAACAATGGTAGGTGGGAGCTTGAGGAAAATGCTCTAGAACAGGGGTCAGCACTTTTTTATTCCTGAAAATGGTCAGCTGGCAATTATTTTAGGTTTATGGACCATACTATCTCTGTAGCAACTACTCAGCTCTGCCATTGTCTCCCCCAAACAGCATAGACAGTAAGTAAACAAATGATCATGCCTAGGTTCCAATAAAAATTTACGAAAGCCCACAGCTGGCCACATTTGGCTACAGGTCATAGTTTGCCTATCCCTGTTCTAGACTTCTGTCTTCAAGTGGACAACCCTGAGAGGCATTCCATATGGCTTCTTCAGGAAGTCCCAGCAGAACTGAGATTCTGTCGCTCACAGCAGTGACCTGAATAACAACCCATTACGTTGGCTTTTTCTCTTTTCTTGCTCACTCCACCTTCTCTCTCATCCCTGCTTCCTGTGATAATTTCCAAAATAAACCACGTAGACCCAAATCTCAATCTTATGCTTTATTGTCACAGGCAGCCGAATGAAGACACTGAGTTTCCACATGAAACTGTCCTTGTAAATGAACCAAGAATATAAGTAGAGAAAATCTCATCTGCCTGATTACTATGGTGTCATAAAATGACTGAAATAAATTTGGGAACTATACTACAGACACTACCTCATATGCCCAAGCTAAAATGATGATAATGTATTAGCCATATCAAAGAGGACATAGCTAAGGTATAAAATGAGCAGGAGTGGAGGTAGTAGCATCACACTCCATTTTTATTGTCAGAAGTATTTAAGTAATCTCCTTTGAATACTGTGCAACTTGGGGACTCTCTAACGTTTCACAATGAAAAATAAGTGTACACATCTAACTTAGAAAACATGTATAACAGACAAAGTTTATCTTCAAAACTCAGACATTGCCAGCTTCTTTGCTGTCCCTCTGTATACCTTTGCAAGGTTTTCCATGCTCTCATGCTGCCCTCTGATCACCCAAAGCCCCTGGCTGCTTCAGAAATCCATTCATTCACTCATTCAACAAGTAGTTACCACGTGTAACTGTTCTTGGCTGTAGACAGACAACAGCAAACAAAACAAAACATACGACCTCTAGAAACTAACATTTTAATGGCAAGAGAAAGACTCAGATACACAAATGATGGTCAGTGCTATGAGGAAAAGAAAAGCTGGAAAAGGGGGAAGGAGGGCTAAACACTACTTTGTAGCGTATTCAAGAAAGGTATTTTGATGAGGTGATATTTGACCAGAGACTTGCATTAACAAATTGTGTAGGTAGCTGGAGGACAACCATTTCCAGGCTGAAAAGCAAATGCAAATGTCCTGAAGTTGGGCATGCATCACGTATTTGCGGAGCAGTAAGAAGTCCCAGGAAACCCTGGTTGTGTAGTCGTTAGGTGCTATGGCTGCTAACCAAAGGGTCAGCAGTTTGAATCCACTGGGTGCTCCTTGGAAACTCTATGGGGGCAGTTCTACTCTGTCCTGTAGGGTCTCTATGAGTTGGAATTGACTCAACAACATTGGGTTTGGTTTTTTTGTTTGTTTGTTTTAAGAAGTCTCAGGTGAAGCCCTGGTGGGACACTGTTTAAAGTGCTCGGCTGCTAACTGAAAGGTCAGCAATTTGAACCCACAAGTGGCTCCACGGGAGTAAAGACTTGGCGATCTGCTTGTGTAAAGATTACAGGCTAGAAAACCCTATGGGGAAGTTCTACTCTGTCATATAGGGGTCTCTGTGAGTCAGAATCCATTCAAGGGCACACAACAACAATAACAACAACAAAGAAGTCCCAGGAGTCTCTGGGTGGTGCACATGATTAACAGGCATGGCTTCTAAATAAAAGGCTGGAGATTAGAGTCCACCCAGGGGCACCCCTGAAGACAGGTCTGTCAACCTACTTCCAAAAAATCAGCCACTGGAAATCCTATGGAGTACAATTCTACTTTGACACACATGGAATCACCATGAGTCAGATTTAACTAGAGGGCAACTGTTTTTTTTAATGAGGTCAGTGTAGAGGACAGTGACTGGGGATGACAAGGGCGAGAGATGAGATCCAAGAGGATGAATGGGGAATAGGGGTAGAAGGGGGAAGATAAAGAGTATGGATTTTATTTTGAGGAATCATATGAGCGGGATAATTTGAATCATTTTAAAATGGTCTCACTGGCTCCTGTGTAGGAAGAATACACTGCCTGGGGACAAGGTAGAGCAGGGAGTTCAATGGAGGGCTATTTAAACAACCTAGGTGACAGATGGTGATGGTTTGGGTTATAGAGACAAAGGCAGAGATAAAGTGGTAAGATTCTGGGCATATTTTCAGCTAGAGTTGACAGGATTTGCTGGTGGGATATAGGCATGAGAGCAAGAGGGGAGGCAGAGATGAACCCAAAGTTTTTGTCTGAACATTGAGAAGAAGAAAAGTGCCATTTACTGACACAGAGAAGACAATGGGAGGGGAAGTCTCGGAGAAAATTCACACAGTGGCTTGGGCCACGTTAGGTCCCTATTCCATATCTAAAAGGAGGTGTCAGTTGGATTTATTGAGCCTGGAGTTCGGAGAAGTTGGGACTACAGATGAAACGTTAGTAGTTGTTCATTTATAAGCAGGATTTAAAGTCACAGGACTGGATGAGATCACCTAGAGTGTGATTGTAGCTAGAGTCATGAAGAAAGGCATCCAAGAACTAGACTACGGGGCACTCTAATGCAAGTCAGAGAGAAGATCCAGTAATGGACATCGGTCTTAGGTTCACATGTGTGTATGTGTGTAATATGGGCTAGCAGTTGCCTATCTTCTGACTCTGGGGTCTTTTTTCCTTCTTGTCTACCTTTATCAAAACATACTCTTAGAGTACATCTTGCTTTGTAATAAATAAACTCATCTCGGCATTAAAACCATCAACTGCTGACCAACTACTAGGAATTTAACACAATTCCTTTGGTGCCTAGGATGGAAAAGGCTGGAATTATAGAGAATGCTCTGAAAGGCCAATGGAAAGAAATATTTTGAGTTGTTGATATGGGGATGTATATTTTCAGCATGTACTACATGGGTTAAACAATCTTCCTACATATGAGGTTGAAATTAATTTCTAAAACAAGTATTTTTGGAGTAAAAAAAAAACCCTCCTTTATCTAAAGAAATGAAAAGTTTTAAATTGTGGTAATGACATAAAAATACCAAAAGTTATCTTTAAATAAAACTGACAGAGAATATACAAAAGAAACTGCAAGTGATGAACACTGGCAGGTTATCAGTTTAGATATAAGTATTTCTTTTCGTGTAAAAAAAAATGAAGATTACATGAAAAATAACTAGTTCCCTATGACACACAATTTTGAAGCATCAAATTTAAGTGAAATAGGCTCTTGCATTTCTTCAAAACAACCTACACTTTTGGAATACTTGGTGAACTCTAAAACGTAATAAAAAATAATTGGAAAAGATACTTAGAATTAGAGAAATTTCTGGGAGATATTTTATCTCTAAAGATATGTTTAATTTTTGCATTGCTCAATGGGACATATTGCTTTTGAAGAACATTGTCACTGTTGCATCTGGAAGTAATTATTAAGCAACAACTGTGTGCAAAACATCAGGACTTTTTATCTTACCCTTACCTGTGCTGTAGACATCATTCTTAGAAAATAACAAAAAGATTTTATGGAGCCCTAACATGTTGCTTTTTCTTCACATTTCTAGTGACTAAAATATCTTATTTTGGAAAGAGATTGGATGATGAAAGATCGTAATTGTGTAGCCTTTTTGTCCGGCATCGCCATACTGTATACAGAAAAGATCTGACTATAACAAAATTAGATCCCTGGTGGTGCAGTGCTTAACAGCTAGGCTGTGAACCAAAAGGTCGGCAGTTCGAATTCACCAGCAACTCCTTGGAAACCACATGGGGTAGCTCTGCTCCACGGCAATGTTTTTTCTTTTTTTTAATAACAAAATTAATTTTTCCTCGTCAAGACTCCAGTTCCTTGTTGCCTGTTGTCTAGCCACCAGGCAGAGTGATTTTGGCGGAAGCAGCATTTATGTTAGCAACCTTGTCTCCAGTTAGCATGACGTAACTGGTTAGCTCCTGAGGTAGCTGACTCACAATGATAAGACTTATTTCTACATGTCAGGCTTTACCTTTCTGATAAGACTAGCCTGCTAGACCTTTATACATAAAAAATGCCAGCTACTAAAGATATGAAATCTGTATATACTGGGAATTTAATAATTTTCATATATATCTTCAAATTTTCCATCAGATGGAATAATAATTTCTAGGGTATTGGCGTGCCAGAAATAATAGTAATCAAACTTCACTGAATAATGGATTATTTTTACAAAAACCCTTCCTATCTCTTTTGGTGCTGCCAAAGCATTGTCCATAGAAAATCTGTATGGATTGGGAAGAATATTTCCCCAGGTTTTCTGCTTACACCAAAGAGAAAAACATCTAGTTAAACTCATTTATCACTACTGTTTCTCTGCTGTATGAAGGTATCCTTGGCCATATTTTGTCCAATTTGTACTTGCCTATAACTCAAAGACCATAAAAAGTAATAAACTAGGAAAGCAGATTTCAAAAAGTTCAGTGAAAAGACAGGTGCACTCTTTTAACTTAGAGACTCTAAAATGGAATGTTATGTGTAAAATGTAAGATATTTTTACTGTTCTTTTCATTTCTTTGAAGAAAATTGTTTGATTAGTAAAGATGGCATTTAAAATGAAATATCTCAAAGAAAACAAAAACAAGGAGGCATTAATAGAAATCACTACAGTAATGTAAGAAGCTTTTTGATTAATATCTTCTTTAAAGACGTACACACACAAAAAAAGGAAAAAGGAACTCAAAAAATAAGGACTAATTTAAGAGAGCAGCACAAACATCTAGAAATAATATCAAAAAGAACAAAACCCAGAACAAACTAAGAATTTGAAAAAAGTTACTAAAAACAGCCCTAGTGAGTTTTTAAGCTACATTTAGAGCAGAAGATAAAAGAAGAAAATGTCAAACTCCATGTAGGAAGCAAGTGATTTCAAGTTTTCAAGGTACAAACAATATCCAAAAATCTGTTTTGCTTCCATACTTTTTCAAAAGGTTCCCAAATAAATACGGAAAAGCAACAAATTATGGACACAATCACAAAAAGAGATATATGAGGCGATAATAAGAAAATTCCAGATCACTACTCTTCCCAAGCCATACAGATTTTCTATGGATAATATCTTGGCAGTAACAAAAGGGATCGGAAGGGTCTCAGAGCTTCTATCAGCAATACAAAAAAAATCATAGAGTCCCAAGAAGTTTCCTGAAGAGTTAAAAGATAATAATGTCCCCATTCTAGAAAGGTAAAAACCCTATTCGTTTAACCTCTTCAGTTAAGCCAAATGTCACTGCTTAAGGACAGAGTTTGCCACAAGACTGCTCTCACTTCAGACAGCAGCTGCAAGTTCAGGGGTCCCCAGGCCACCCACGCTTCCGACTAGCTGACTACAAATTCGAGTGTTCCCATTACCTCCTCAGGTTCAATAATTTACTGGAGTGACTCACAGGACACAGAAAAGCAATAAACTTATTATTACAATTTTGTTATATCAAAAGAATATGATCAGAACTAGACAAACAGAGAGATGCTAGGGCCAAGCCTGGGAGGGTCCCAAATGTGAAGTTTCCTATTGTCTTTTTCTCATTTTTTTTAGTCAGGATGCGCCATCCTCCAGCACATCTATGTGTGACAATATGCAGAATATTGTCAACCAGGGAATCTCACTCGAGCTTCAGTGTCCAGAGATTTTATTAGGGTTTCATTACTTAGGCGTGATTGATTGAATCACTGGCCGTATGATTGAACTCAATCTCTAGCTCCCTTCCTCTCCCCCCAGGCCTGCTAATAGCACATGGCTAAAAGCACAGGGCTTAAAGCTCCATCCCTCTAATCACGGGACCAATTCTCATCTTGAGTCAACTCATTAGCATAAACTATCAGCTGTGGTTCTTAGGGCCTACCATGAATAACAAAGACACTCCAATCACTTGGGAAATTCTAAGGGCTTAGAAGTTACTTCCCAAGAACTGGAGACAAAGGTGAGCCAACAAACTGGTCATACAGGTAGAATAATAGTACAGTTTAATGTATTCAGAGCTGATTTAACAATCCTAACCCAAACAGTGATGGCTTTAATACTTTTAAACATTGGCTATCTTTGTTTATTACGAACACAGTGCACATTAGGTTAGGGGTTATTGAGGGTCTTCCTTTCTCCTTGATGTTGTCTGAATCTCAAAGGCAATGGAGCTTATTTTTTTCCCTCAAGTTAAGCGTGGATCCTGTTGGAAGTACAGAAGGAAAAGAATTGGGCTGTGTTCTGATCTCGACTGTCATTTAGTAGCTGTGTGATCTTGCAAATAGCCCTGTCTATTTTATTAAAAAAAAAAAAAAATTTTTTTTTTTTTTATAAAACCAAGATACAATAACTCCTGTGAGTCAATCTTACGGGTGATTAACCTGTTGCCGTCAAGTTGATTCCAACTCATAGCGACCCTATAGGACAGAGTAGAACTGCCCCACAGAGTTTCCAAGGAGCGCCTGGTGGATTTGAACTGCGGACCTTTTGGTTAGCAGCCGTAGCTCTTAACCACTACCGCACCAGGGTTTCCTACGGGTGACTATGAGATTTAAATAAGGCTAGTTTTAAAGGACCCCTGGTGGTACAGTGGTTAAGAGCTTGGCTGCTAACCAGAAGGTTGGCAGTTCGAATCTACCAGCCACTCCTTGGAAACCCTAGGTGGCAGTTCTACTCTTTCCTATAAGGTTGCTATGAGTAGGAATTGATTTGATGGCAATGGATTTTCCTTTTTTTTTTTGGTAGTTTTAAAGGGATTTGGTTTGGTTATAAACAGTATCCAGCAAAACACTGAAATATCATCATCAGTTAAAAAACAAAAGAAAATATTGCCATCGAGTCGATTCCCACATCTCTGTTTAAATCTGAAATAAGGGCAAACATAGAAGCCCAGAGAGTTTCCTTTCTGAATCTGTCTTGGTCAACATTTTCATCAATGAATATAAAAGACATAATTATTAGATTTTAAAAGCTTGGCAATGGCTGACTCAAGATTCAAAACTTTGTTTTCCAACCTTGCCAAATTATATTTCCAGGCAAAAATATCAGATCAAAACAACAAGATGAGATTTAGCAAGTAAAAGCTCTGCTGCCTAGACTTAGAAATGCAAATATACAAGTACCAAATGACAGAAAAAAGCAATGGGGCAGCAGTTCATGCGAAACCATCTGGAGTGCTTAGCTGACTGCGTAGTTAATAAAAATACTGTGGGAAGTATAGATCCCTGCATCCACAGTCAGACCACATTATCTTACCCAATGCATGGAAGGTAATAGGTACATAAAAAAGTTACTTTGCTCAATTCAGCCTTCCTTAATTCAAGAGCTCTGGTGGGACAGTGGTTAAGAGTTTGGCTGCTAACCAAAAGGTTGGCAGCTGGAATACACAAGCTGTTCCTTGGAAATCCTATGGGGGCAGTTCTACTCTGTCCCATAGGATCGCTATGAGTTGGAATCAACTTGGAGCAACAGGTCAATTCAAGAGAGACACCTACAATCTGTAATGAGACGAGTAGATGTTGGTGATGTCAGTAGACTATGATCTACAGTTAGAGTTGAAGGAACCGAAACAGGTTAGGTTAGAAATGACATTAGGGGAAGACCTTAATAGTGGTCTTCAAATATCGAAAAGGACTGTATGTGTTGGTATAGGGATTATTTTTACTGTGTCATTCCAGAGAGCAGAGCAGGAATCAATGGATGAGAGCAAGAAAAAAAAAAAAAAAAAAAGGGCAGATTCTTAGCTCAACATAAGAAACAACTTTATTATAACACGTCAGTCTGTACCGCAACGAGAAGGACTCCTTGGTGAGAAAATAAGATCTCCATTGTTGGAGGTTCACGACAAGCCTGGATGCAACCTATTAGGCAACCTGTACAAGGCATTTCTGCTTCGGGCTGATCCCTAAGGTCCTTACCAACACTCAGATTTTATGACTTTATTAGGTATTTGTCTTTATTTACAAGTCAGTTATACGTTTGAATGTTTATTTTTACTTCTTTTCTTACAAAGACATCAATAAGCAGTTTGCAGTAGAAGGTATATAATTTTTTTGCTCACAGGATATTTTGAAGAAGCTAGTTAACCCTCAAAAACTGCTGATTTACCATCTTAGAGGCTTCTTTACTCCAAGGAAGTAATTTATTGCACACTCTTATGATATAGAATATCTCTAGCTTATTAAGCATGAAAAAGCTATGTTACTGTGCTATTTTGCTTAAGTTTTCTACCTTAGAAAGCCTTAACATTCATAGTTTAGCTTATCATGGTAACCATAATGCAACTCGTTTATGATTTTAAAGTACTTTTGATTGCTACATGTTAACTTTGATTCTTATACTCATATGATATCTAGCTCTTCCAAGTCAAAGTATGTATAGTCTCTTCATAAAGATAATGAGTTAAGTGGGTTAAGGGTCTTTTCCCTCTAATAATTATTTTTAAAAAATCCAAAACTGTTTGAAGTAGATACAGCCATTATAAGCAAGAACTGAAAATTTAATAACTGGTGTGATAAGGGAAGGCAAAACAAAGGGTAATGGTAGATTGCCGCATGGATTATATTGAAGAATAAAAGTGCCATAATTCAGCAAAATTATATTACAAATAAAATTATAAACTAGTAATTCATAGATCAAGGATGAAAATATAGGTGAACCATATACAAGCACTTCTTTCTATGCCCCTGGCAAACGTCGATAATTGATTACGACACTTTTCTCTTGCTGGTCTCGAACAAGTCTTCCGAATCATTCACAACACTAGGCAGCCACTATTAATTGACCTCAATTCTCATTTCTTTAACAAATGCATTAATTATGACTGTAGAAAGGCAGTAGTCTCCATAGATTTGCACTGATCACATTCAGCTGTCCCTAGAGATGGATCTAATGGTTTGTTAGAAGATTTTGTAAAGGAACAACAATACCGATATTCCCGATACCATAGGGGAAGGCGATCATGTTGTACTGAAAAAAGTGGAGGCTTGGACTGAAAAGGATTCTAGCAAGGAATTTAACTTTCCTGAGACCTAATTTATTTGTAAAATGTGCGTAATGATATTTACAGACAATGTCATTAAGAGGAAAGCACTTAGGACATTTCATGGCACACACTCTATGCAGGGTTTAGGGTGGGAGAAAACTGGTACACTTGCCAAGTCAGCCAGATCAGCTGAATCAATACCAGTGATTAATGGGGTCTGGGCTGTAGGCAGCCACATCATCTTCATACCCAAGTGTTCTTCATAGTTCGCATTGTACAACCAAAGGGAACTTGGATTAAGTTCAGTTAGTAACCAAACCTGGGTTATCATGATTTGCTTCATTGCCCTAGTTAGACTGAAATTTTCCTGAGGGCGGAGATGATATGTAGTTTGACTTTGTATCTGCCAAGAAGTGTTTCATTTATAAGACTTGAAAAAATGTTAAGATAAGTTAAAAAGGAAGTGATAAGGTGCATTAAGGATAAGTTTAACCTAATAAACCTTAAAAATTACAGATAAAAATAGAGCTTTTTTCTACTGATCAGAGATTATCATGACATAGGTTTAAACTATAGTATGATAAACGTAGCTTAGATGCAAAATAGTAAAATACTACTATAAGGTCGCAATGAGTCGGAATCAACTTGGTGGCAACGGGTTTCATTTTGGTTTTTATAGGAGACTTCAGGACCCTGAGGCAAGAGTGGTTAAAGCCCACTTCTGCAGATTTCCAAGCCAGTGTTATTCCCAGTATATTATCTGAATTTTCCAAAATTACTAAATACCAGGATAGAAATGGTATACTACCCCTAAATTATTTAAAAAGTAACATTTTTTTTCTGATATAATTACCTAGGCCATTTGCAATATCACATTTATTACTATGTAGCATTTTGGCTATAACAACCATATTGCATGTAAGTATTGTCTGCTTTTAAATATTAATTAGTAATACATAAACAATAATAATAAAAATAATGAAAATATCTAGGAGGCTATATACTATCAGATTGAGAAAAATATTCTAGTAAAAATACCTATAATCTGGAATATGGCAGGCAGGTAAAATTCAGGTAGAATATATGCCTATGGATAGTTTAGAAGTATTAGTCTTTATGAGGAGCCTGGGTGGTTTGCAACTGGCTGCTACCCTAAAGGTTGGTGTTTCAAACCCACCCAGTAGCTATGTGGAAGAAAGTTCTGGCAAACTGCTTCCAGAAAGGTTACAGCCAAGAAGACCCTATGGAGAAATTCCACTCTGCAACACTTGGAGTTGCCATAAGTCTGGGGCCAACTCAATGGCAGCTAACAACACCAACAGTATTTAAGGAAAGAGAACTTTTCAGAAAGGAAAAGAAGCAAAAATGTAATGAGAAAGAAAATAATATCTGCCTGAAAACTCTAACTGTGGAAATATTAGAAAGAATTCCCAATTTCTCCAGAGTAAGTCTTTTCTCAAGGTAACCAGAAGGCAACAGAAGTGTACCATACAAAACTAAACAGGGGTCACTGAAGAATGACTAGTGGAAAATTGACCAAGAAGAGGGCAATATTGAGGGCCTCCAGAAAGGATTTTGACAGTATGGTAAACCTCAATGGCCAGGCTACTCTAGTTTAGGACCAAATCTATCCTTGGATTATAGGCTGAATCGTGGAGTTTTCATCCATAATGGTTTTGTTTAAAAATAGTTCCCTCATGGTGTTTTATGACCACAGGGCAGACAAGAGTCTTGTAGGTTTCTAGATGGGATCTAGAATCAGAGACAGCTTGATATTTCTAAAAAGTAACCTGGCCCTCGGGTTAACTGGCTGCAAGGGTCTAGTGTAATAATAGATAGGCAATAAAATTTATGAAACCCATTGCTTGTTGGATAATAGATTTGAGGAATAGTTTGGATTTTGTTAAAATCCTGGAGCCAAAAAAAAAAAAAAAAAGGAATACTGGAGCCGTTCAAATTCTGAATATTCTTTTATGCAGAATATTGCTTGTAAAAGTATAATAGGATCACTTGATTTTTTAAAAAACATTTGAATTTTTAAAATAGTAACTTTCTCTTGTTACATACAGCAACTCCATATAACGAGCGTGAAGAAAAAAGACAAAGAAAATCAGACTACAATATTGTCTCCTCTAGTCCATAAACTGTGCGAAGGCAAGGCCTAGATCCTTCTTGTTTACCACTGTACCCTGGGGAGAGTGCAGTACCTGCCTGAAACATGGTAGCAATACTAAATATTTGTTAAATGACATAAATAATGCTGACATTTTGGTGTATATTCTAGAATTTTTTCATATGTAAATATTCTTTGAAAAACGATATTATAGTGTATACATTTTCACTCCTGGAAAGTAACTGAATTTTAAACATGAATCTTGGACTGAGAACGCATTCCCTCAATATTACAAGATTTTGTAGTTGCATAAAGTACAAGAATTGGAAGGGAATTCAGAAGTCATTTAGTTTTTGTTTTATATACAAAAGAAAACTTTGGCTTAGAGTGGTGAAGAGATTTGCCCAAGGCCAGGGTAAAGGTCCTTCTAAAATCCAGGCCTCTGACTTTCAGCCAGAATTCTTTCTGCCAAAGAATATGACTCCTTAACCTATACATTATCTTACTCCAAGTTTTTAAAAATTGCTATTGGAAATTCATGCTTCTGTAAGAATTGTGGTCACTTATTTCTGCGAGTTCCTTTGAATACTTCTCACTCTGTTTGATATGAACTTGGAAGCATTTTACCCAATACGCTGTGAAGATACCGAGTGCTGGCATCAGGTCTAGATAAGCTGCCGTGAAGTCAGTTCTGACTCACGGTGATCCCGCGTGTACCAGAGTAGAACCGTGCTCCGCAGGATTTTCGGGGTCTGATTATTTTGGAAGTAGATCGCAGGCCTTTCTTCCAAAGCACCTGTGGGTGGATTTGAACCTCCAGTCTTTCAGTTTGCAGCCCAGTGTGTTAACTGTTTGCATCACCCAGGGACTCCACTATCATGGCTAGGCAATCTCTAATATTCACTTTATTTCTTCTGTTATTAAGAGACCTGGTGGTGCAGTAGTTAAGGAACTTGGCTATGAACCAAAAAGTTGGTTGGTGGTTTGAAAATTTTTCATTCCACTTCAGGATATGTACATATTTATTATAACTTCATTGATACATGTGTTAAAAACCCCAGTGGCTCTTCCATTATCAAAAAAGCCAGGAATATCCAGAATTAATGTTTATCCTTGCGAGTGAACATCTGCTTTCCCCCCAACATCACCTGGTAATTAGGAAGGTTTGTTTTTCTCCCAAATATTTTCATTCTTTATGTACACTTTTTCTTGCACTGTTCATCTTATTTGACACATCATTTCAATGAGGTTTTTAATGGTCAAGATACATTCTTTGAGATTTTGAGGGTGAGTAGCTAAACAAGTATGCTTAGCATTTCCTGTCAAAACACTAAGGGCTCGGGCTATTTAAGAGGTAGCCTCAGAAAAGGCAATATCAGATAAAATCACTAGCATTGTATACTTTGAGTATCACTGTGCCACACGGTTAAATACAATCAGAATAAACCAAGTGATAGTAACAAAGCCACAGTTCTGCACCTTTTTCTCACTTGCTCCTCTCATCTTAGTCGAGAATTTTTTTCTCAAGCTGAGGATTTCCAACCAAATGTTGCTTTTAAAGGTGCACTTGGTAAACCTTTAAGCCATATTAGCCATTTTTCCCTCTTGCTTGATTGAGTTTTTCTAGACTTTTTGAAAATGAAAAGTAAATAATTTTAGAAGCTGATTCCCTTCCACCCCATACTTTTGCTGCTCTCTTGGTTCCTTTCCTCTCTCCCTTACCCTAGTTACCCAAGATGGAGTTTGTGAGATAGTTGGTGACCCCTTCTGACAACATGAAGAAAATGACATAACTATAAAACAAATCCTGTAGTTTGATAGGAAGTGGCGGCAGGGGGTGGGGGGAGGTGTTGGGGCTTAAAGAGAGGGACAAAAAACAGGAGAGGGAGGTGGGAAGCAGAGAGAAAGAATAGATAATACCTGTCCTGTGGGCTGCCGAAGCCTACCTCTGGAGCATCTCTGATGTAGCTATGCCTAGAAGAGTCCTGGTAGAGCGGTGGTGCAATGCTCGGGACGGCACTTTTTTTTTAATCTTTCTACCTTAAAATTGTCTAATTTTTTTTTTTTTCACTTAGAAGACGTAAAAGCTGCACAAGAACTGGGGTAAGTGATTTCTTCTTCTTTCTCAAACCTCCTTTTCCTACACTCAGATCATCTGTTCTCTACCCAGGAACTATTTGCAGTGGGGCTTCATGCTTCGCATTCCCTCTAATTGCTATCCATCTGTTTCCATTAAGCCTCTAAGCCGTTTGTCTCATTTAAATAACTTGTTCCTTTTCCTAAATACTTCAAACCAAATTCTGACCTCAGACATTTACACAGCGTTTCCACAGATTTCTGCATCTGAGGGCAGTGTCATTTGCTACTTTTTAAAGTAGTATCTTGTGAGTGCTAAATGTGCAATTATTGTTACTTTGATAACCTGGCAGTAAGAAAGAGTTGAGCGGAGCTTGAAATGAATCCTGTTATAATATATTCCGTAATTTAGTTTAAGGACAATAGTATTTTCCTCTGATCCAACTTCAAGATACTTATCATGCTAAATTGGTTTGAGATTTTAGACCTTAGAAGTATGACTAAACAAAACTAATCAGCATTGAAGGAATCGTAATAGCCCTGGAGTGTTCTGCAGTAACCTAGTCTCCACATTCTGTCTTGTTAGGTATGAAATGAAGGTCTCAACAAAAAGTCCTGAGTAAAAAGGATTCCATTCCACATTTGCTATGTTGGAAAACCTGTTTCTCCAAAGGTAACATACTGGGTGTAAAACATTTCCTCAAAATGGCAACAACATACCATACCCACTCCCCCTACCCCACTTCATTATTTCCAAAACTTCTGCTTTATATTGGCTGCTGTACTGTTTCTTTAGCGTGAAGTCAGTAGCGTAGGAACCTCCAAAGTATGTCCTGACTGTTGCTTTTCCATGTGTTAGTAGGCATCTTCCTTTAGTAAACCCGAGTGTCTTAGTAATCTAGTGCTGCTATAACAGAAATACCACAAGCAGATGGCTTTAACAAGGAGAAATTAATTTTCTCACAGCCTAGGAGGCTAGAAGTCCAAATTCAGGGTGTCAGTTCCAGAGAAAATCTTTCGCTCTCTGTTGGCTTTACAGGAAGGTCCGTCTCATCACTCTTCCCCCGGACTAGGAGCTTCTCAGCACAGGAACCCTGGGTCCAAAGGACCTGCTCTGCTCCTGACACTGCTTTCTTGGTGGTATGAGGTTCCCCTCTCTGCTTGCTTCCCTTTCCTTTTATCTTTTGTAAGATAAAAGGTAGTACAGGCCACACCCCAGGGAAACTCTCTTTACATTGGATCAGGGATGTGACCTTAGTAAGGGTGTTACAATCCAACCCTAATCTTCTTTAACATAAAATTACAACCACAAAATGGAGGGCAACCACACAATTCTGGGAATCATAGCCTAACCAAGTTGACACTTATTTTGGGGGGACACAGTTCAATCCATGACACCAAGTGTCTGTTTAACCTGCAAAAAGCTGCAAGAAAAAAAAATTACACACTGTTTTCAGCATATCACTTCTTTGGTTCCTGAAGGATTATGTTTAAAGTGCTGTCTCTACGACTTCCAAAGCAACTATTTCTTCGTTGTCCAAGATCATCTTTTTATTCCTCCACGTGTCTCTTTTACTACTTTTTGGTTACTGCTGCATACATACATCTTTTGCACTCTTCCGTTTCCACCTCTGCTCAGAGAGTTCCTTTCAAATGAATCACCTATTAGTCACCTTTCCAACAACCCAACAGTTCAAGACCCAGTTGAAATTTGAGGTTTTATAGTGGTCAAGGACAAAGGTGTCTCCATGCCAGAGGGTTAATTAAGACTGCCTCAGCAAGGTCACATAACAGAGGCTTGGAAAACAGCAGTGAACTAACAGAAACAGCAGTGAACTAACAGAAACAGCAGTGAACTAACAGAAATTGTGAGGGCAGCCATGTTTGGCCTCGCAAAACCTATTTTCCCCTTCACCAGGTCTCAAAAGTTTTCTGTCTTTCACTGGGTGCAGTCTTACCACTTTTCTATTGCTCATTTTAGTGGACAATATTTGAGTTTTTCTTCTCTGACAGATTTCTGCCTTACACAGTTTCTGGCTTTTGCAGGTTTTACTATAATCCTAGAACTGAGTTATGATGATTTCTTCAGGATCCACTTATACAGTTGCCTTATAAATGATATCATAGATGAGGCTTTTTTTTTTTTTTTTTTTAATCTTATTAAGTAAATACCCTAGGATAGGGTTCATGATGATTTTTCCATATGACAAAATTTATCCTGAAATCAATAGTATCATAGCAAGACTAGATAACCCCACACTCCCAGCATATTTAAATTTTCCATGTGAATTTCTACCCTATTCCTTCTTAGCTAAAGGCTGGCCAAGAAGGAAACCTTGCTTGAGACTTAGTATCTCAAATAATCAGGCTCTACAGTATCAAACAAATCAATCTGATGGCAGCTAATAACAACAACAACAGTGTCAAACCACAGTAAAGTAAATTCTTGGCTGTTTTTCTCCTTCTGGTCCTTCTTTCTCTCTCATCCTGGGAATACCCTGCTCCACTCTGTTCTCTTTTTCTCTTTCTTGAGCTTTCTCTTTTCCCAGTAGCCTCTGGGTCCTTCTTCTTGCTGGGGGCTGCCTCCCATTTTGTGTTTATAGTCGTTTCTTAAGACATTTTTTCATTTGGGAATTATATGTTTTCTAAGGTGTATTTTTGCACCTTATCTCTAGAAACAAAAAAACAAAAACAAAAACAAAAAACCACGCCCATTGCTGTTAAGTCAATTCCAACTTGTAGTGACCCTATAGGACAGAGTGGAACTAAGACAGGGAGCAAAAGCCCTGAGATCAGAGGGCACCTGTTTGAGAAATAGCGAAGAGACTGGTGTGGTTAGTGGAGAAGCAAGTAAAAGAAAAATAGACTATATTATAAGGGAGGTAATAGGGAGTTGAGTGTGGAACCTAGAGACTTAAGACAAGGAACAGAGGGGCCCCCAAATCTGCAAAGAAAGTAACAAGAAATAGGCCAGGGTGCAGAAACAAAGACATTCCCAGAACAATGAGTCAGGGTATCTAAAAATAGCCTGCAAACTTCTTTAAAGTTGCCTTTCAGAAGCAGTTGGAGAAGACCAGGCCCAGGGACATGCACAGAACATCCACCTGTGACCCCTGTGTGACCTTCCACCAGGGGCAGTGAGGGGCTACAGGCCCAGCTGGGGAATCAAACCCGGGGAGCAGGAGACTGCGCAGGAGCGACACCCCGTAATAAGTCCTGCTACCATTCCCAGAGGCCTCCAGGACAGAAGCCATCTTGGAAAGCTGCTGCAGAGCACCTTAGTGAACATATCCCCACCTGTGCCTGTGAATAAACATGAATCTTTTCCCACCCAAGAACTTTTAAAAACTTGGGCCTGTCTTTTGTTCTGTGAGATGAGGGAACGCGTTGCTCTAGGCCCTCCTCGTTTCCGTTTGAAAGCATCTTCAATAAAGCTTTGCTCGTGTGGAAAACTACGTGCCTTACCTGCTCATTCCTGACCAGTGAAAGGCAAGAACCTTATTCTGGTAACAGAACTGCCCCATAGAGTTTCCAAGGTGTCGCTGGTGGATTCAAACTGCCAACCTTTTGGTTAGCAGCCAAACTCTTAACCACTGTCTATCTCTAGAAGGCCTTGGAAATCTTCCCTTTGTGTATTATGGTAATTCCCTGCCTTCTGTTTGTCCTCAGTCCCAAAATGTGCCTTTGTTTCTCATCTTGCTCTGCAAAGGCTGGACACATTAGCTGGTTCAAGGTTCACAACACATAAATAGAGTAAAGGCCAATTGATAGCTGGCTTCTGCATAGAAGGCTGATAGGAAGCCTTCTTTTGTCTCCATTTTGTCCTGCTTTTCTTACCTCCTGATCAACTGCTTTATTTTACATTTTCTATCTCAAGCTTCAGTTTTCTTCTATTCTCTCTTAGTCAAAAGCAAAGAGAATTTTCCTGCATTCACTGCTTAAACTTTGAATCAAGTTCATTAGATGTCCCAATGATTTTTCTCATACTGTGTTGTTAACTGCCATTGAGTTGCCCATGTGCACAATGGGTTGAAATGCTGCCTTGTTCTCTGTCATCCTCATGACTGGTTTCAAATCAGAGATTTGTGATCCATGGAGTTTTCACGGGCTGATTTTCAGAAGTAGATTGTCTTAATTTTTTTCCTAGTCTGTTTTAGTCTGGAAACTCTGCTGGAACTCGTTCAGCATATAGCAACATGCAAGCCTCCGCTGACACATGAATTGCATTAGTCAGAATCAAACCCAGGTCTCCTGCATGGAAGTTGAGAACTCTACCACTGACAGGTGTCTTATCTAATTGGTTTGACATGGATTGATCTTGTGATTTACCTGTAGCCAAATTTTTTGGCTAATGCTCAAGTCTTGACTTTTTTGGCAATAAATTTCTGGAAGGAAATACCTAGTAATCATTGTAATGGATGAAGACTGCCTACAGTCTATTTATAGCATTTGACAAGCAGATTACCATTTTTTTATGCAAACAATGCCTGCCTTGTGCCTTTGTTTGCTGGCTGTACCCTCCCCCCTTAGATATTTTCGTAAGTGCGCTATACTAATTTTTTTACAGCAACATGTGGAAGAGGATTGGCATGGTGGCACTTGTGTGGGTGCCTCATGGGGTAGAGCGAGCTGGCAAACAAATGCAGAAGGGTGTGCGTTATTTGCATAAAAACGGCATGCTAATTGACTCAAGTTCTTCTTTCTTCCACTATCAAATCGGCTTTGAAGCTTCTGATAATAAAAATAGATTATGACAATCTGGGTGCTGAGGGGAACAGGTGTAAAGTGTTGATCATTGGTTGTCTATGTATGAATACTTTAGTATGTGTTTATGAATTATGAATTTCTAGTTTTTAGATAATTTGGCTTTTTTATTTTGAAATTCTAGTTAAAAGAAATGCGGGCCTTCTCAATTTCATTTGAAAAACTCCATCTCTTTCAGTGCTATTGTAAAATTTAATTGGTTATTCATAGGTTTTTCTTCTTGGCACCAGACGTGACATGAAATGTCCTGATATGATAGGGCAATAGTAAATGAGTTGTTGCTTTTTCATCACTCAAACCTTCCACTTTCTTTTATTTTTATAATCTGACTCCTTATCAATAATATCTCTTTTGCTTTCTCTTGATTCTTTTCAAGTTCTATCATCGCAGCCTGTCCCACATATTAAAAAATAATAATAAAGAAATTATGCAGCATATAACGTTTAAAGAATACTTCTGTTCTTTTTCTAATTTACTTGAAAATAAATGATAACTTGGCATTTGACTATATTGCTCATTCTTTCCTCTAATTAACTTTACAATTGTGGATTAAGGTGGAATCTCCTTGCAATTACCCATTTGGCTAGTGCCCAAGTCTTGATCTTTCTTGCCCATTAGGGAACTGTGTCCTTGTTGTACGTGATGCTGGCTCCTATAGAATCAGTTTTCTTGAACTGTACATTGATGCTCTGGCATCAGCCAGCTTAGAGAGATGTTATAATAATAGAACTGTGACATTCATCACTTCTATAGAGGTGTCAACGATGCTGTTTAGTATATCAAAGAGGGTCTATTTTATTACGATATATGGGAGAGATGTCTCGCTCATTCCAGCGACAGAAATAATCATACCTCCTGACTATCTGGACGCTGTTTATCATGAGATGATAAGTTTTTCCCTTATTACTGAATTTGTAGTCCTCTGGCATGTACTCTGAGCCATATGCATTTTAACCTTACTTTGGGCTCCATCTTATTTTTTCTACACTAAAATTCCCCTTTCTCTCAGTTTTCTTGATTAATTTTTAAATGTTATGGTATAGCTGTTTATCATAAACCATCATAATTCTGCTTGGGAGTCAGAGGGGTGTAAACGAACAAACACTGGAGAATCACCAAGATTTTAAAATCTTGCTAGTTTTTAACAGTAACTTTCTTAAAGGTATGGGATTACTATGTTTGAAATAGAAACATGAAATTAGTTAAATACCTAAATATTAAAAAGAAGGCAACTTTCCAATAGTTGTATATTTTGTTTTCAAGAACCATTAAATATGTATATATTTATTTATAAAATTATAATTATATGACAAATTCTAAAGTTTTCCCCCAAAATATTATTTGTCATTTTCAATATATAAGTCAAGCTAGTTCTTAAATTATTGTTATGAAATTGTTTTTATAAATCATTCACTTAGGCTTATTTATAATTCGTTATTTAGAATTGTTTTATAATTTTATATTTGTGAAGTTAAAAAAAAATTCAATTAAGTCTTTCATTCTCACAGTATTCAATATCATGTACATACTCTCCAATTAGTATTGAATGCTACTGAACTTTTAAAATTCTACTGAATATACTTGTGGCCCTCTGCATTGTCTCAGGGTGTAGAATACTGAAAGCCATGTGCATGTACACCAACAGGAATTTTCTACTCCTAAATCTAAAACTTAGAAAATCAGCAACACCACAACTAAAGTACCCTTTAATGGAAAGCTGGATATAGCAATAAAATATATCTGATAGGTTTCTAACAGGAAAACTGTAAGTGGCATGCAAATATTGTATGACATGTGACTCTACCTGCCCGGGCAGTAGGCTACTTCCCAAGAGTTATATTTAAAAGAATTAATCAATGTAAGCAAATATGCCCAAGTCATTTGCCATTTGGAAGCCATCACTCTTCAATTATCTATTGATTATCACCATAGAAAAATTAATTCTGCAATTTTTACAAAAAGTAATTTCATAGACCTATAAGTGGGCAGCTATAATTAAGAATTGAATTTTTTTTTGGTAAAAAAATGACAAAATGATAATAACAAAACGTTTAGTACTACGTAGCTTAATGTGCTTTCCCATATTATTTCATTCATTCCTCAATATTATTATTCCAAATTTATATGTGACAAAAGTGATAAAAATTTGTCCATGGTTAAATAATCAGTGAATAGGCCAGCAGGGACATGAATTGAAGCCCTCTGTCTTCAGCTTCCATATTATTTCCAGTTTTCTGCTCTATATCTCAATTATGTATTAATCGTAATGTCCAGCATTACTCAGGAGCATCGTTAACTCTTGTTAAATAAAGTTAATAGAAACTATAAATATTAATGTGGAATTTTGATAAGCTTTTATAATTGTAGTAATTAACATAAAGCTTAATAATTTTTAATTTTTAAATTTGTATCAAATCTTCTTTATGGAGCGCATTTGTCATTCTACTATCCTGGGCATTATGAAAGGGATCTCTGCTGCCATTTAACTTGGTTCACACAATATAGAGTTGCTTTTTTCTTCTAGAAACACTTCCTCATAAATTAATGATTGAAGTTTAGAGCATTTTTTCCTTACATCTTATTAACAGCCACCACAAAGCAAAAGCATCATTTGAGAGAATCAGTGATATCCAAGTGATATAATACAAATTTTTTTTTTTTTTTTTTGAAATATAGGCCATGGAGACTTACAGACATTATTTTTAAACTGTCTGGGTTCTGGATAATGCTCCATTAATTAAGATTTAGAAAGATAAGGAGAATTGGTAATAAACCTCAACATAATCTATTAGAACAACATAAAATTTTGGATTTCTTTTTTTTTGTAAATTTTTTAGCCTTCAACAATAGAGCCAAATCTCAGGCACTAAACTCATATTACATTCCTTAATATCATATGATGTCATCTGAGATCAAAGAAATTAGAATCCTGGACAATGAACATTTTTAAAGTTCCACACTTAGATCTAATCTGCAGTTGGAGTTGAAAACAATTAAATCTATTTGAGGCTCCCACTGGAAAGAACCAATTGGTTTCTCTGTCCACAAAAATCTCGATATATGGTACATATTTCTCTTCAATTGGAAGGCAAACATCCTTTGCACTGAACTTTGCTTTCAACTGTCCTTGGCAGAGCATGGTTCTTCCAATTAGCAGTCATATAACCCTCTTATTCCTGCCCAGGAATGCAGCAACAAGTAATTTTTTGTGTACAAAAAACATTTTGTTTAAAAATAATTATAGAATCACAGGAAGTTCAAAGGCAGACAGAAAGGACCCATATACCCTTCACTCAGTTTCTCCCAATGGGTACACCATGTTGTTGTTGTTAGGTGCCATCGAGTCAGTTCCAACTCATAGCAACCCTATATACAATAGAATGAACACTGCCCAGTTTTACGCCACCCTCACAGCCATTGCTATGTTTTAGCTCATCACTGCAGCCACTGTGTCAATCCATCTTGTCGAGGATCTTCCTTTTTTTCACTGACCTTCTACCTTACCAAGCATGATGTCTTTTTCCAGGTGCCTCCTGATAACATGTCCAAAGTACATGAGATGAAGTTTCACCATCCTAGCTTCCAAGGAGCAATCTGGCTATACTTCTTCCGAGACAGATTTTTCATTCTTCTGGCAGTCCATTGTATAGTCAATAGTCTGTTTTCCATCTTTATAATTTTGTTATCTCAAGAATGTTATATAAATAGACTGATACAGTATGTTTCCTTTTGAGAATGAATTTTTTTCATTCAGCATAACGTCCTAAGATCCATCCAAGTTGCTGTGTATATCAATGGTTCATTCCTTTTTATTGCTGAGTAGTACTCCACTCTGGCTGTTTCCAGTTTTTTACTATTACAAAATAAGCTGATGTGATAATTTTTCATTTCTCTGGGATAAATGACCAGGAGTATAATTACTGGGTATGTGTTTAGTTTTTCAAGAAACTGCTAAAGTGTTTTCTAGAGTGACTGTACCATTTTATATTCCCACCAGCAAGAGATCGAACATGAAATCAGGATGCACTGATAATTACTGGTGATTGGAATGTGAAAGTGGGAAACAAAAAAGAAGGAATGGTCGTCGAAAATTGTGGCCTGGTGATAGAAATGATCCCAGAGATTGCATGAGAGAATTTTGCAAGATCAATGACTTCTTCATTGCAAAAACCTTTTTTCACCAACATAAATGGTGACTGTGGACTTTGCCAGATAGAATACGCAGGAATCAAATTGACTGCATCTGTGGAAAGAGATGATGGAAAAGCTCAATATTATCAGTCAGAACAAGACCAGGGGCCGAATGCAGATCAGTCCATCAATTACTCACATGCAAGTTCAAGTTGAAACTGAAGAAAATTAGAATAAGTCCATGAGAGCCAAAGTGTGACCTTGAGTATATCCCACCTGAATTTAGAGACCATCTTAAGAGTATATTTGACATGTTGAACACTGATGACCATAGACCAGATGAGTTGTGGAATGACATCAAGGACATCATACATGAAGAAAGCAAGAGGTTATTAAAAAGACAGGAGGGAAAGAAAAGTCCTAAATGGATGTTAGAAAAGACTCTGAAACTTGCTTTTGAACATCAAGTAGCTAAAGCAAAAGGAAAAAATGGAAAGAGCTGAACAGAAGATTTCAAAGCGTGGCTCGAGAAGACAAAGTAAAGTATTATGATGACATGTGCAAAGAGCCGGAGACAGAAAACCAAAAGGGAAAAACATGCTTAGCGTTTCTCAAGCTGAAAGAACTGAAGAAAAAATTCAAGCCTCGAGTTGCGATAGTGAAGGATTCTACGGGGAAAATATTAAACGATGCAGGAAGTATCAAAAGAAAATGGAAGGAATACACAGAGTCACTACACCAAAAAGAATTGGTCAACATTCAACCATTTCGGGAGGTAACATATGATCAGGAACTGATGGTACTGAAGGAAGAAGTCCAAGCTGCACTAAGGCATTGGTGAAAAACAATGCTCTGGGAATTGATGAAATACCAATTGAGATGTTCCGACAAATGGATGCAGCGCTGGAAATGCTCACTTGTCTATGCCAAGATATTTGGAAGACAGCTACCTGGCCAACCAACTGGAAGAGATCCTTATTTATGCCTATTCCCAAGAAAGGTGATCCAACCGAATGTAGAAATTATTGAACAAGATCATTAATATCACATGCAAGCAAAATTTCGCTAAAGATCAGTCAAAAGCGGCTACAGCAATATGTCGACGGGGAACTGCCAGAAATTCAAGCCAGATTTAGAAGAGGATGTGGAACCAGGGATATCATTGCTGATGTCAGATGGATCCTGGGTGAAAGCAGAGAATACCAGAAAGATGTTTACCTGTGTTTTATTGACTATGCGAAGGCATTTGGCTAGATCATAACAAACTATGGATAGCATTATGGAGAATGGAAATTCCAGAACACTTAATTGTGTTCATGAGGATCTGTACATGGATCAAGAGGCAGTCATTAGAACAGAACAAGGGGGTACCGCATGGTTTAAAGTCAGGAATGGTGTGCGTCAGGGTTGTATCCTTTCACCGTACCTTTTCAACCCGTATGCTGAGGAAATAATCTGAGAAGCTGGACTATATGAAGAAGAATAGGGCATTAGAGTTGGAGGAAGACTCATTAACTACCTGTGTTATGCACATGACACAACCTTGCTTGCTGAAAATGAGGAGGACTTGAAGCACTTGCTGATGAAAATCAAAGACCACAGCCTTCAGTATAGATTACACCTCAACATAAAGAAACAAAAATCCTCTCAACTGGACCGATAAGCAACAGCATGATAAATGGAGAAAAGATTGAAGTTGTCAAGGATTTCATTTTACTTGGATCCACAACAAACACCCATGGAAGCAGCAGTCAAGAAACCAAAACTGAACAGCATTGAGTAAATCTGCTGCTGCTGCAAAAAAGACCTCTTTAAAGTGTTGAAAAGCAAAGATGTTACTTTAAGTACTAAGGTGCACCTGACCCAAGTCTTGATGTTTTCAACCACATGTGAAACCTGGACAATGAATAAGGAAGACCAAAGGAAGACCAATGAATAAGGAAGACCAAAGAAGAATTGATGCCTTTCAATTGTGGTGCTGGTGAAGAATACTGAATATACCATGGACTGCCAAAAGAATGAACAAATCTGTCTTGGAAGAAGTACAACCAGAATGCTCCTTAGAAGCAAGGATGGGGAGACTACATCTCCCATACTTTGGACATGTTATCAGAAGGGATCAGTCCCTGGAGAAGAACATCATGCTTGGGTCAGCAAAAAAGAGGAAGACCCTCAATGAAATGGATTGACACATTGGCTGCAACAATGGGCTGAAGCATAGCAACAATTGTCAGGATGGCACATGACTGAGCAGGGTTTCGTTCTGTGTTGCATAGGGTAGCTATGAGTCGGAATTGACTTGACTGCACCTAACAACAACAACAACAAGCAATATATGAGAGATCAAATTTCTCTGTATCCTTGCCAGCATTTGCTGTTGTCACTTTTATGATTTTCGCCATTCTGATAGGTATGTAGTACTATGTCATCGTGGTATTAATCTGCGTTTTTTTTTTAATGGAATACGTAGTGATGCTGAACATTTTTTCATGTGCGTATTTGCCAACCATATATAGTCTCCAGTGAGATGTCTTTATGACTCTTGTCTATTTTCTAATTAGATTATTTGTTTTTACTCTTCAGTTTTCAGGGGTCTTTTTATACTCTAGATGAGTCCTTTGCCGGATACGTTCACAAGTATTTTCTCCCACTCTGTAGCTTGTCTTATTATCCTCTTAATGGGATCTTTTACAGAGCAAATGTTTTTTAATTTTTATGATGTCCATCGATTTTTTTCTTTTACAGATCATGCTTTTGGTGTCGTATCTAAAAACTCTTCAAGACCTAAGTTCCAAATATTTTTTCCTATATTGTCTTCTAAAAGTTTTATATTTTTATTTTTTATACTTAAATTACTATCAATTTTGAGTTACTTTTTGTAAAAGGTGTAAGATTTAGGTTGAAGCTCTTTTTTTTTTTTGCCTATGGTTATCCAATTGCTCCAGCACCATTTGTTGAAAAGACCTTCTTTCCTCCATTTAATTGCTTTTACGCCTTTGCTGAAATCAATTGGCTATACTTGTGTGGGGCTATTTCTGGGATTTTTATTCTGCTCCATTTATCTGTGAGTCTTTCCTTCTGCCAATACCACCTAGTAGTGATTGCTGAAGCTATATGATAAGTCTTGAAGTTAGGTAGACTGATTCCTCCAACTTTCTTCTTTTTTTTTTTTTAATTGTTATAGCTGTTCTAGTTCCTTCGTCTTTTCATATAAATTCTAGAATAATTTTGTCTCTATGTCCAAAAAATGTTGTTGGGATTTTAACAGAAATTGTACAGTGGCAAACTGACAACTTTCCTATATTGAGGTGCCAATCCATTACCTCAATATGTGTCTTTCGATTTATTTTGAGTATCATGGATGTTATTCAAATCTTGTATTTTAGCAGGCCTCCCTTAACACTCCTCTGCCAGGTGAGGGTGGAAGTTCAGGTTTCTTCTCTTGGCCTCTGTTGATACCTGGAAGAAGGGGCTTGTCTTAGGCTGGGTTCTCTAGAGGAGCAAAACCAGTAAAGCATACAAATATACGGTTGTAGAGGCTGGAATATGCCATGTCCGTGGGTCAGGCTGGAGGCTTCTCCTGATTCACATAGCTGCAGGGGCTGATGAACCCAGATCGGCAAGTCAGCAGGGCTCCAGCTCATGGGCTGTGAAGACCAATGAATACCAAGATCGGCAGGCAAGACCACAGGTAACCTGCTAGCTCAAGTACCAAGAACTGGAGCCAGATGTACAGGAGCCAGCTGCAGGGTCCAGCATGAGCAAAAGGAAGTCCACCTGTATTGGACACTGGCTGCATCCCCAACAAAATTGCCTTTCAATTGATTGGCCACCCACAGCAGATCACAACATGGAGGTGATCACATTACATCAGATCTCATCATGGAGGTGATCACATCATTATACGACTGCCAAACTACCTCAAAACTGCCAGACCTCTCAGAACCATGGGCCAACCAAGTTGACATACAATCTTAACGATCACGGGGCTCCTTGTTGCCGTTGGGGTGAGGGTGGTAGTTCATGTCCTCTACTGGGTCTTTGCTGATAACTCTCTGGCTTAGGGTGGATGGGGTCCGTGAGGTGGGGCTTCTCATAATTGCTTTCCACATGGCCTCCACGGACATGGTGGGAGCTGGTTTTAATACCACTGAGCCACGGTAAAAATCCTGACTGTCCACTAGGCCTCCTCTGACACCTAAATTGAGGAGGCTTTCCTGTACTAGTTAAGAGTTCGGGGGCTAACCCAAAGGTCGGCAGTTTGAACCCACCAGGCACAAAACCCTATGGGGCAGTTCAGCTCTGTCCTATAGGGTCGCTGTAAGGTCACTAGGAGTCGGAATCAACTGGATGGCAATGGGTTTTTTTGGTTTTGCTACCACCAGGTGGGATTGGAATTCCAAGGCCACACCCCTCCCCTGACAGCAAGGAAAGGGTACTCTTTATCTCCTGGATGAGATGAACTCAGCTTCCTACTCAGCCTTCTCTGACACCATGAAGGATGGGGGTGGAGTGGAGTGGAGGACATAGGTATGGGTTGCAGGGGAGGTTCAGCAGCTCGTTATGGCCTGGCAAAGGTAGGAATTTAGGCTTGCCACTGGGCCTTTGCTGGCATGGGTGGGGGTGAGGCTGCAGCTTTTCTGTTGTTTTTGACTACAGTAGAGCAGTTATTGTTCTACATGTTTTTGGTTTTTTTCTTTTCTTAAAAAATTTTATTGTGTTTTAGGTGACTGTTTACAGGGCAAATTAGTTTTTCATTAAAAAATTTATGCACGAATTGTTTTGTGACATTGGTTCAGTCCTCAGAATTTGTCAGCACTCTCCCCTTTCGCCTTTCCATCCTGAGTTCTCTGTGTCCATTTGCCCAGTCTTCCTGTCCCTTCCTACCTTCTTGTCTTTGCTTTTGGGAAGGTGTTGCCCGTTTGCTCTCACATACTTGACTGATCTAAGAAGTATGTTCCTCATGTGTATTATTGTTTGTTTTATGGACCTGTCTGATCTTTGACTGAAATGTGGACTTTGGAAGTGGCTTCAATTCTGAGTTAAAAAGGCGTCAGCTGCCATAGTCTCAGGGGTTCTTCCTGTCTCTGTCAGACCAGTAAGTTTGGTCTTTTTTTGTGAATTTGAATTTTGTTCTACATTTTTGTCTCCCACTCTGTCCAGGACTCTATTGTGGCCCCTGTCAGAGTGGTTGGTGATGGGAGCTAGACACCATCTAGTTTTTCTGGGCTTAAGCTAGTGGAGGCTCTGGGTCATGTGGTACATTGGTCCTTTGGACTAATATTTTCCTTCTGTCTTTGGTTTTCTTCATTCTCCTTTGCTCCAGATGGGCTGAGATCACTAGATGTATCTTAGATGGCCACTCACAGGCTTTTAAGACCTCAGGCACTATTCACCAAAGTTGGATGTAGAACATTTTCTTTACGAACTATGTTATGCCAATTGACCAAAATGTTCCTTGAGACCATGGTCCTCAGCCCTCAGGCCCGGTAACTCAGTCCCTCAAGGTGTTTGGATGTATCTAGGAAGCTTCTATGACTTTGCCTGGTCAAGTTGTGCTGGCTTCCCCTATATTGTGTGTTGTCTTTACCTTCACCAAAGTTAACACTTGTCTACTATCTATCTGGTGGTACAGTGGTTAAGAGCTATGTTTGCTAACCAAAAGGTCGGCAGTTTGAATCCACCAGGCGCAACTTGGAAACTCTATGGGTCAGTTCTATTCTGGCCTGTAGGATTACTATGAGTTGGAATCGATGCAATGGGTTTGGGTACTATCTAGTTAGTGATCTGCCACCCGCATAACCATCAAAGATTATTTCTTTCTGTGTGTAAACCTTTTCTTGGGTTTTTATAATAGTGGTCTCATACAATATTTGTCCTTTTGTGATTGACTGATTTAACTCAGTATAATGTCCTCCAAATTCATCCATGTTGTGAGGTGTTCTTCATTGTTGTGTAGTATTCCATTGTGGGTATGTACCATAGTTTGTTTATTCATTCATTGATCTGTTGATAAGACGCTTAGGTTGTTTCCATCTTTTCAGTGTTTTTTCTCTTTCTAGGCTGCCTCTTTCCCGGTCTTTTAGCAATAGACAGCAAACTTTCCTTGAGACTTTTTGGGCTGTGTCCTTCAGCATTTTGGGGTTTCTAGCTTCTCCAGTACCCAGTAAGGGATATATGAAGTGAAAAGAAAACTCAGGGAAGTCACCATAGCATCATTTCTTGTGTCGAAGTTCCCTAGCTTGTCTGCCTTCTCCTGCCACCTTTTAGAGTGTGCTTGTGTTTTCTGTTTTTTAAAAATAGATAATGTCCAGGGTTTTTAGTTATACTTAGTGTAGAGAGATAGAGAAAGGTACTTCTACTCTGCTCTTGAAAGCAGAAATCCAAGCAAATTTTGAATATGCAAATTAGCTTGTATTTTACATGAGATTATCTTTCAGATTTGATGAAAATCTATCCGGCTATTTTTGGGGAATGTGGTGATAAACTGAAAATAAATTTTATTTACATATAGCAGTAGTTAAGGAGTTCAGCTGCTAACCAAAATGTCGTTAGTTTGAATCTGCCAGGTGATCCTTGGAAACCCTGTGGGGCAGTTTTACCCTGTACGGTCACTGGAGTAGTGGTTAGGAGCTATGGCTGCTAACCAGAAGGTTGGCAGTTCAAATCCACCAGGCGCTCCTTGGAAAACCTGTGAAGCAGTTCTACTCTGTCCTTTAGGGTAGCTTTGAGTTGGAGTTGACTTGATGGCAACGTTTTTTTTTTTTTTTTTTTGGATTTATAGCAATGACAATAGTTAACAGTTTGTTCATTTAAAACAACACTATGTCACAAATAATAATAATTTATTATTTTATCAATGAATAAACTAAGTTTAGAGAGACTGGGTCACCATGAATCGGGATCTATTCCCTGGCAACGAATGACAACCAAGAGGTTAAGTAATCTGCCTGGGGTTACCTTGGTTGGCCTAACTTCGGAGCTTGTAATCTCGAACCATAGTGCAATATTGTTTTAGATATACTTCCAGAATTTCTAAGAATAATGCAGTGAAAAAATTTTTTAAATTAGGAGCCAAGAGACAATGTGTTCCCTTGCAAATTTAGACAAAATTTATTGTCTGAATTTGGGCTAGTACTTTAAACTTTCTGCTTCTCAGTTTTCTCAGCTGTAAAATGAAGTGGTACGCTTGGTTTTTTAAAAATCTTTTCTGGACAAATAATTTTGTGAATATCTGAAATGTTGAGGGAAATAGAATGAGGGAAATTTCAAGAGTAGGAGGAGAATTCTGAGTAGACTTTGGAGCTAAATCTGCAATAATATGGCTAATGATGGCAATGTCAAATGACATTGCCCATCTTCTATATTTAATATTCATTTTTACATCAGATATAGATCTATAAGCACCTGTTTGTGGATACAAAGGTTATATGAGTTATGGAATAAATTACAGGAAACTTTGAGACAGTTTTGAAATGACAAGGTATAAAAACCATTGTCACCGAGTTTTAACGTAGGAGGTGCTTGTGACTATATGTGCTGGAAATCTTTTAGTCCAAGCATTTAGCAGGGTTATTATATTCGGGTGCTTCTTTAGATGGTAAATTTCAATGATTAATGACCTGATTAAAGCATACCTATTTCATATCTTTTATGACTGTTCCATTATTTTGTGTTAATCATTTTCATTTTTCTGTGCATTTCAGCCTGTTTCTATTATTTTATGTTCCAAACTTGCTTGAATTCTCTGAAAGAATGAACATATTGCCATGTGAAAAGATAATGGATCTGTACATCTGCTGAGTGCTCTTGTTCTCACAGAGCAGCTTTATATGTATAGTTCAACATAAGTTCTATGCTTTTTTTTCTGTAGCTCCCCTCAGCTGTTATCTTTCTTTAAAACTATGTTATCTAAATGTCTAGCAATGAACAAAGCAATTTTTAACAGGTGTTTAGTGCAATTTCATAAGTATTTGTAAAACATCTAAAATTTGCCTGGATGAGTGGTAGTTGCTTGAAGGGATACTAAGGAAATATGATACATGGGCTCTTCTATGACAATATATCTTAAGTAGTAAGCAATATGTATATATATATGTGTGTGCATAGGTATAATAAATTGCCTTCTAAAAGTTATATATGATACCATATGCCTTTATTTCACAAATCGTGACCCTTAAAATATTAATTCCCCTTGTAGGAGGATTAAATAAATTTAAGTTCCTTTGCTGCAATAATTCTCCAAGTCTTTAACACACACTTTATGTTATTAATCTTCAAGGAGAAGATTTCATGTACAACATGTCCCAAATTCATGTGTCCCCTAAAGTTCTTTTTTTTCCTTTCATAGTGAACATTGGTGAGCTAGTAGTTTGTGAACTGGATTATGAATAATGGTGCTTCAAACAAGTATAAGTCAATATCTACATTCAGCATACAGATTACTATCAAGTGGGATTAGTCAGGAAAATTTATAGGGAAAATGAGGTTATCTAGGACTTGATGGAAGTTCAGGTTGTTCCAGATTTATACACATCCTTTATAAATGAAAAAGAAAACGCCAAGGGTTATGTGAATTCTCATTCTTTTTCCTCATATTCTTCTCTCCTTTGCTAACTGGTCCCAAAGCTGATATTCGCAGGACTTGGGTTCAACTCTAGCAAAGTATTGTCAAAAGAATTAATCAAAAAAGAAAGAGCAATTTGTACATGAAGTATTTATAACAGCACTATTTTAAGCAGTGAAAAATAAACAACTTTAAATCATAAATTTAGAAGCAGTTAAGAAACTCACTATGGAATACCGTAAGGGAACTGCAAAAGACAAGTATGTGGACAAAGCTGCAAGAAGGAATTGTATGCTAAATGATGTGAAATAAATAATCTGAATCTAAAATTAATTACAACTGTGTATAATTTAGATCTAAACTGAGAGAGCTCAAAAGAGACATGTTGCAAGTAAAGTTGGATATTTATTCATTACTTTACATAATTTTTTAATTCAAAATAATATTTGTAAAAAGAAAAATGTCATCTAGTTTACCTCCTTGTCTCAGATTGACTTTTCTTGGAAGCAGAGGCTGAGATGAATTTTAGAAGCAAAAGAAAGGATTGGGCAGCGGAAAAGTTGAACTATGATGCAGGCAGACAAAGTTAACACTTACCTGCTATCTTGTTAGTGATATCCCCTCTCCAACTCTCTCTTCCCTTGTACCCATCAAAGATTGTTTCTTTTTGTGTGTAAACCTTTTTCTGAGTTTTTATAATTGTGGTCTCATACAGTATTTGTCCTTTTGTGATTGACTTATTTCACTCAGCATTATGCCCTTTAGATTCATCCATGTTATGAGATGTTTTGAAGATTCATTGTTCTTTATCATTGTGTAGTATTCCATTGTGCATATGTACCAGAATTTGTTTAGTCATTCATCTGTTAGTGGGCACTTAGGTTGTTTCCATCTTTTTGCTCTTGTGAATAATGCTACAATGAACATGGGTGTGTGTATGTCTATTAATGTGACAGCTCTTATTTCTCTAGGATATATTCCTAGTAGTGGAATTGCTGGATCATATTGTTTTTCTATTTCTAGCTTTTTAAGGATGCGCCATACCATTTTCCATAGTGGATTGACACACTGCCTATAACAATGGGCTCAAACATAGCAACGATTGTGACCATGGCTCAGGATTGGGCAGCATTTTGTTCTGTTGTACATGAAGTCACTATGAGTCAGAACTGACTCAACAGCACCTAACAACAACTGAAGAAAGAAGCTGTCCCTAGGCCTTAGGGAAGAGCAAAAGGGACATAGAAACTTAGAGGAAAGAATTTTCCACAAAGCTGAGATTCACATCTCTTATGAGAGGATGCTACTGCAGAACATGCTGCCCCATTCTGGGTTACCAAAGAAAAGTAGCTGGAGATCACCAGCTGTTGCAGAACTGTGAGAGCTGCCACTACTGTGCTGAAAGTTCCAGGACCATGGATTTGCTCATCACAGAATGAAAAACAGAATACTAGAAAAGGAAAACTTCCTTTCCTTTTCCAGCCTTGTAGTCTTTCTCCAGCTCCCTCTATGGGTACAGGCTAACATTGAGCCAGCTGGCAAAGGAGCCCAGATCCAATATAACAATGCAGGGCAAAGATGACATTTGTGAAGCTAAGCCAAAAAACCAAACCCATTGCCATTGAGTCAACTCTGACTCGTAGGGACCCTATAGAACAGAGTAGAACTGCCCTATAGGGTTTCCGAAGAGTGGCTGGTACATCCTAACTGATGACCTTTTGGATAGCAGCCAAACACTTAACCACTGATGAGAGGTAACTAAGTGAATAACTGGCATAACCCTATTAATAGCATTTAAGAAAGTTCTAAGTAGCATTATCTCACTTCTAGCACTTTCAATTTGGCACATAATAGCTGTAATAATGATAATAATATCAACAAAGTCGTAAATCAAGTTCACTGAATTTATAGTAAGTTTTATGTGTTGTATGATTCAGAAGGGAAGGAGTTTTAAATTAACTCCTGCTAATTTATATATATCATAAAATCAAAGAATGTGAATATGGAAACATTCTTCATAGGCCTTCTTGCCTATGCTTCTAGTCTATATGGGAATTCTCACTATATTTCACCATCTAACTTCTGTTTGAATAGTTCTAGAACCACAAATTAGTTCACTACCTGATAAACCACTTTCTTGTCTAAAAAGGTCTAATTTTAAGAACGTTTCCTCTTACATTGTGTCAAAATCTACTACTTCTTAATTCCCTGTCATTTGTCCTTATTCTGTCATATAAAAAAAAACCAGTGCCTTCGAGTCGATTCCGACTCATAGTCATATGGGATGTACTAAAAACTTCTGAGGTAACCGCTAAAACAGCCTTTCAAATATCTGAAGACTCTGTCTTACCTTGTCTCTAACCAAACCCCCATACTGCTGAGTCGATTCCAACTCATAGTGACCCTATAGGACAGAGTAGAACTACCCCATATAGTTTCCAAGGAGCGCCTGGTGGATTTGAACTGCCAGCCCTTATGGTTAGCAGCCGTAGCACTTAACCACTACTCCACCAGGGTTTCCCTTGTCTCTAACAGTGATCTTTAATCATTCCTCCCAAGGAAACGTTTCTGTACCTCCACATCATTGTGGTCATGGTCCTTTAACTTCATTATTCCTTCTTAATGTCCCAATGAACGTACAGTGGGCACATTACTTTTAAGATCTGGATACTATATTTCCATTAGTATGGCCTTAAGATTTGGCTAGCTTTTTCAACATTTCCATCACATTTTTGTTTTAGTTATCACATCCCATCCCAAGTCAATAAAAGAAATGCAGGGTTTTCTTTTTAAAAGCATTAGTATTAATTGAATTATTTTTATGTAGAAAGAAATTATCAGATCTTGTACAAAAGAGTAATATCATTTCAAGTATGAAATCATCCCTCACTTCTCCTAGGACAACGATCCCAACTGGATGACATGAAAATTTGACGTGGAAACTTTCCTTGCCTCCTCTAAGCCTCCTCACAAGCTTTTAACACCATACCTTAGAACTGGGGAAAGGCAGAGTTCTCTCTGACTACAAAGCCAAAAGTGAAAATTGGATATTATGTTAAATGTCTTTTTAATTACTCCTCAAGGAGGGTTCCTGACATATTTATTTCCCCTGTATTACCTAGTATAACATGAAACATGCCAGAAGAGAAATAACCCTTTACAAAGCAGCATTTTCTAATGGGTCCTGCTTCTTTTGTTTTGCTTACTCCAGGATCCAGAATCTTGATTGCAGTTGTTAGATGAGGTCAAAGAACCCATGGAATATATTTCTAATGACAACTGGAAGGATTTTTTAAAATCAGTGTCTTATGAAGGCAAGAAAAGGATTTGACTTAAAATGTATCTTATTATATGTATAATTACCTTATACCAATCTCAAACCCATTGCCATTGAGTTGATTCTAACTCATAGGACCCTATAGGACAGAGTAGAACTGCCCCATAGGGTTTCCAAGGAGCAACTGGTGGATTTGAATTGCCAACTTTTTGGTTAGCAGTTGAGTTCTAAACCACTGCACCACCAAGATTCCAATTATCATATAACTGAATGAAATACTCATTTTACCACGCAATAATATAAATGTAAGTACTTGCAGCAATATAATGGGCTGGATACCCTTTGCCTAGAATGCTCTTCCCCTAGACATCTGCTTGACTAATTACCCCACCTCCAAGTTTTTGCTCAAATTTCACTTTTCAATGAGGCTAATCTTGGATAATCTATTTCATACTGCACACAGTCCCTTTCCCCTCCTGAAGCCCCCATCTTCTCCTTCCACTCTACTTTTCCTTTTTTCCATGGGTCCTAGCACTTTCTAACATATTGTATATCATTTGCGTATTTATCATGTATAATGCTTAACGCCAGTCTTTTCTACTTTCACTCTCCTGCCCTCCCATGTAAGTTCCTTGAGGGCAGGTGTCTTTGTCTCCTTGTTTCTTCTGTTCACTGATGTAATATGAACATCTAGAAGGGCACCCTTTCCTACTAGCTGCTCTGTTTTAAATACTTTATATATAATACTTTATTTATAAATACTGTATATATAAATACTATGGATACTATATATATAGAAAGAAAATCTACAGCTTACATAGATGAGTAATTAAATGTGAACACATTCAAGGTCAAAACTTCCTAGTATCTTACATATAAACAATGGAAGTATGCACAAATTCAAGAACATTTAAAACAAATTAAGCAATCCATTTCACCAAATGTCCTAGAAGGTACACAATTCATAATTTATATTTGCACACACACACACACACACACACACGGAAAACTATGCTAAGTCTCCATATGCCTTATCTCACTTTGCCACAAAAAAGTCTATCAATTATCTACTCTTATTATGATTATTTTTTTCTATTTTACAGATGAGAGGACTAAGGTTTAGCGGTTAAATAACTTACTCAAGGTCATACAATTAGAAAGTACCGGACGTGTGAATGGACCATTGATCTTAATCACTTTGCCCTACCCCTTCAAACAAACATTCTTATGAAAGTAAGAACTTACAGTAGGTGCAAAGCAAAAACAGGAATAAATGAATTGGAAAGAATATTACTTTTTTAACTTTTAAGCATTGTCTCAAAATGAAGGTTACAACTCTCCAAATGAAGAAGGCAGTAATATAACTTTTCCTATAATTTGAGAATATTATTCAGGTTTCCCTTTAGACATTTGAGTCAGGGTTGGGATGGGTGGAACAATGCAGAATCATCTTTGCTGGTTTATATTCATTGTCTTCTCCAATACTGTGTATCACCCACTTTGCACTCTTGTCAAGTCAAGGTTATAGAATGTCTATTCTATAGCCCAAATACCATATGGAAAACACCCATAAGTAGTCTGTTTTCATGGGACTAATTCATTTTTATAGCTGTTCCCTGAGACCCTAAACAGAGAACTAACGTTGAAGATGAGATTTCTAAAGTAATTATATCTGACAGACATAGAAATGTGAGACAGACATAGAAAAATTAAAATAACCTGAAATCCACAGCTAATACTCCATCAATTTCTCCTGTGATTAGTTTAGTTTGACAGTTTTGGAAGCAAAAATCTAAGCTATTGAAGTGATTTGTTTCATTTCAGTTTGCAACTGCTTATTTTTCCTTAGAAAGTTTCTGAGCTTCGACTTGATTGACAGCCAGTTGGTTTTTATATAAGAGAAGGGAGGAGAAAATGAGATAAATTACAGTTTTGTGCATTTCTGCTTTAAGGAACAAACACTGGTAATCCAACTAGGTTCTGTTCTAACAGTAAATTTTGGCCAAATGGATTAATAGATTATAGGATCTATGTGTTCTCAATAGACCGAGGAAAATAAACTGCTTTAACTGACATCGTGGTCTAAATAATTTTGGGACTATTCTGCTCTGCTTTTGGCAAAATGGTCACCAAATCATTAAACAGTAAAGGTCCAGGCACCTGAGCTGGGATGATGGCGTGATGGAGAAGGTCTAAGGGTCTAAATAGGAGGATCCCAAAGTCAAAGGGCTTGTAACTTTTTTTTTCTTTTTAAATATTATATCAATCCTGGAAGCTGTTATCATCTTACCAAAAGCCAGAGTGAGATATAAAACTCCTCCTACTGCTACATGAAAGTGCAGAGGAAAAACAACACAAAACTGTAAACATGGAGGGCCATCCCCAGGAAGTTGGCAACCGCAGTTCCCATTTTGCAGCGTTATCATCGATGCGGGTCAAGGCTGAAAATGGAGCAAATGAGGGCAGTGTCATTTTTATTTCCAGGGTGAAGAGGGTAGCATTGCTTATGAAAACAACTTCTGACAAACTACCACAGTTCTGTTCTTCTTAGGCATACCATTGATAAAGAATCTATACCGAAAGAGTGAATTTGGAGCAAAGTTAGACAATTCCGTCATTTAGTGTAAGAAGCCCTGATAGCAGAGTTGATTGTGTTGAAGCAGACAGGAATGGGATTCAGTAGAGAGTGATTAGCAGGCAATGAAAGAAGATGTTAGCGTGGTCCCTTCACAGACCTAGACACTTCCTAGGTGGCTAAGAGTTTCACTGCATCGTGATAAAGAGGGATTGATTAATTCATTATGCCAACACATGACTGTTTAGTTTTTGAAGCTCATACTATTATATTTACCTGTTAAGTCAACAATATGTAGTTCTTAATGCACAACGTTTGGCTTATTCATTTTCAATGAACTTTTTAGAGTTCAAGTCTCCAGGTTAGGGGGTTCCAAGTTATCTTTAACAATACCTAGAGAAGTTAAAGTATTGTCATATTAACAATACTTAGAAAAGTTAAAGCACTCTTAACAATACTGTTGTTTGCATGGAGTTGATGCCAACTCGTAGTGACCATATAGGACAGAGTAGAACTGCCCTATAAGGCTTCCTAGGCTATAGTCTTTACAGAAGCAGATGGCCAAGTCTTTTCCCCTGAAGGGCCTCTGGTGGGTTCAGAACACTGGCCTTTTGGTTAGCAGCCAAGTGCATGACCACTGCACCACCAGTGGTCCTTGTTAAAGATAAATATTTGAACTGGATGGATTTCCAAACGGTACTCAACACAGACAAAATAGATAGCCTGCCTAAATGCTGCAGAATAGTGCAGAAATAAGTCCTATTTCTCTCCAAGTGTGTCAAAGTTACACAACTGACTACAATGTTACTTAGATTATGATGCGATGCCAGCTAAAATGGGCCGAGGCAGCTGCTTGCAGAATGTAAACTAAGCTGCCAGTTGTTCAAGGGGTTTGCTAGACCACCTGCCTTTTACTGGCTAACAAAGCACAAGCCTCCTCTTGATGTAGCTGAGAATGCGGTACTTATTTGGTGTCAGTGTGGGTATGCATTTTCCTACTTGAATATGATTTTATAAATAATTCTGCAAAATTACACATGTATTTTTTCAGGATTTTTTTTTTTTTTTTAGGAGGACATTGTGTCTTGAAGCATGGTATTTGCACAAACATTTGAACAGTACATGACTGGATACATACAGCAAATGTAAACAATTATGTACTGTTTCTACACTGAAATATCGAAGTATGGACACATGTAACTTGACTTCATTATAAGAGCCGTTTCTTAGAACTTCAGCAAGTGTAAAGGCATTGCTCATTGCATTTGGACAATTACATCAAAAGTGAATTCTTCTAATCAGAACTCAGCAATTCCTCAACTGCAGACAGTGCTTTATTTACTAGAGCTGTCAGAAATCAGAACTAAACTTCACTAATAGATGATGTGGCACTTTATAAGTAGCATGAACCAACTGAAAAATGAATTCCTCACGGTTTGTGACCAAAATAAAATAACAATGATAAACTCATTGAAAAATGCCTAGGAATGGGAGAAAATGTGATAAAGGCAGAATGTTTGAATAAAATTATACAAACAGACAAAACTATGACTTTGGAAGAAGGAAAGTTGACTTTTACATAAAGTATTGCTAACTCTAGAGCTGATCTCAAGGTATGTTGACTATTTGGGACCGTTCAACATAAAACACTTTTAATATCCAACTGGTTGAAATGACATATAGAGAACATGATGATACAGTTTATTGGATAAACATTTTTTTAAGTGCTCTTTGATCCTAAGATAATTCAAAAGCATGTTTTGCTTTTCATTCAAAAAAACTGTAATAGCATTTTGCTAAAAATTGAATCCAACGTGAAATCATAATGCTTGGAGGAGTCCTAGAGGCTGAAAAATGCATTTCCTAGTTAAATATCTAGGAAAAGTCCTTGCTATTTTGAACTACGGTTTACAAATATATATTTTCCTTATTGTTCAGCACTGGGTGAAAAAAAAAAAAAAAGAAATCGAGACCAAAAGGGACATGCCAATTCTTAAATATAGAATTAACTAATTTTATTGTTGACCAAAGCAAATACCCTGAATGCATCTAGGTAGCCAGCAAGTGGCTTCAAAGCTGGAGTGGGGTTTCAGCTCTATTTATATGGAATTAAAGCTACAGTTGTTATACATCATCCTACTTTTAGTAAATAGTCAGCAGATATTCAATTCATATCGGTAGTTATATTGAGCTCATTCTGATGTTCTGTTCTTTCATAATTCTCTATCAGGCTTACTCTGATGTTTTGTTCTTCATAGTTCTTTATCAGAACTTCTTAAGCTTGCCCCTGACAGTATATCTAGCCCATATGATTAGTCATATCCTTCAGTATTCCTCAGTGAGGTGAGACTAAGTTTAGTTTCCCCACAATAGGCAATCCCTAATATTTCAATACCTGTTCAATATCTGAGTCTTGTAGATTCATCCTTGTATCCTTCTGAGTGTCTACACAATTGTTAGTTGTCGTTGAGTTGATTCCAACTCATGGCTACCCCAAGTGTGCAGAATAGAACTATACTCCATGGGGTTTTCAAGGCTGTGACCTTTTAGAAGGATATCAGCAGGTCTTACTTTGGAAGTGCCTGTAGGTGGGCTTAGACCGCTAACTTTTTTGGTTAGTAGTCCTGCGCTCCCCCCACATGTCTGTCAGTTTGTCATACTGTGGGGGATTGTGTGTTGCTGTGATGCTGGAAGTTATGCCACCGCTTACTCAGATACCAGCAGGGTTACCCATGGAGGACAGGTTTCAGCTGAGCTTCCAGACTAAGACAGACTAGGGAGAAGGACCCGGCAGTCTACTTCTGAAAATCACTAGCCAGTGACAGCCTCATGAATAGCAGCGGAACATTGTCTGGTATAGTGCTGGAAGATGAGCCCCCCAGGTTGGAAGGCACTCAAAAGACGACTGAGGAAGAGCTCAAAGTAGAGTCGACCATAATGACGTGGATGGAGTAAAGCTTTCGGGACCTTCATTTGCTGATGTGGCATGACTCAAAATGAGAAGAAACAGCTGCAAACATCCATTAAAAATCAGATCCTGGAATGTACGAGGTATGAATCTAGGAAAATTGGAAATCATCAAAAATAAAATGGAATGCATAAACATCAATATCCTGGGCCTTAGTGAGCTGAAATGGACTGGAATTGGCCATTTTGAATCACACAATCATATAGTCTACTATTCTGGGAATGACAACTCGAAGAGGAATGGTGTTGCATTCATTGTCAAAAAGAATGTTTCAAGGTCTATCCTGAAGTACAACGCTGTCAGTGATAGGATAATATCCATATGCCTGCAAGGAAGACCAGTTAATATGACTATTATTCAAATTTACGCACCAACCACTAGGGCCAAAGATGAAGAAATAGAAGATTTTTATCAGCTGCTACAGTCTGAAATTGATCAAACATGCAATCAAGATGCATTGATAATTACTGGCGATTGGAATGTGAAAGTTGGAAACAAAGAAGAAGGATTCGTAGTTGGAAAATATGGCCTTAGTGAGAGAAACAATGCCGGAGATCGAATGATAGAATTTTGCAAGGCCAACGACTTCTTCATTGCAAATACCTTCTTTCACCAACATAAACGGCGACTATACACATGGACCTTGCCAGATGGAACACACAGAAATCAAATTGACTACATCTGTGGAAAGAGATGATGGAAAAGCTCCATATCATCAGTCAGAACAAGGCCAGGGGCCGACTGCGGAACAGACCATCAATTGCTCATATGCAAGTTCAAGCTGAAACTGAAGAAAATCAGAGCAAGTCCACGAGAGCCAAAATTTGACCTTCAGTATATCCCACCTGAATTTAGAGACCATCTCATGAATAGATTTGACACATTGAACACTAGTGACCGAAGACCAGACTAGCTGTGGAATGACATCAAGGACATCACCCATGTCGAAAGCAAGAGGTCACTGAAAAGACAGGAAAGAAAGAAAAGACCAAGGTGGATGTCAGAGGAGACTCTAAAACTAGCTCTTGAGCATCGAGCAGCTAAGGCAAAAGGAAGAATTGATGAAGTAAAAGAACTGAACAGAAGATTTCAAAGGGCCTCTCGAGAAGACAAACTAAAGTATTACAATGACATGTGCAAAGAGCTGGAGATGGAAAACCAAAAGGGAAGAACACGCTCAGCATTTCTCAAGCAGAAAAAACTGAAGAAAAAATTCAAGCCTCGAGTTGCAATAGTGAAGGATTCCATGGGGAAAATATTAAACAATGCAGGGTGCATCAAAAGAAGATGGAAGGAATACACAGAGTCATTATACCAAAAAGAATTAGTCGATATTCAACCATTTCAAGAGGTGGCATATGATCAGGAAACGATGGTACTGAAGGAAGAAGTCCAAGCTGCTCTGAAGGCATTGGCGAAAAACAAGGCTCCAGGAATTGATGGACTATCAATTGAGATGTTTCAACAAATAGATGCAGCACTGGAGGTGCTCACTCGTCCATGCCAAGAAATATGGAAGACAGCTTCCCGGCCAACTGACTGGAAGAGATCCATATTTATGCCTATTCCCAAGAAAGGTGGTCCAACCGAATGTGGAAATTATAGAACAGTATCATTAATACCACATGCAAGCAAAATTTTGCTGAAGATCATTCAAAAATGGCTGCAGCAGTGTATCAACAGGGAACTGCCAGAAATTCAGGCTGGTTTCAGAAGAGGACATGGAACCAGGGATATCATTGCTGATGTCGGATGGATTCTGGCTGAAAGCAGAGAATACCAGAAGGATGCTTACCTGTGTTTTTTTGACTGTGCAAAGGCATTCGACTGTGTGGATCATAACAAACTATGGATAACACTGAGAAGAATGGGAATTCCACAACACTTAATTGTGGTCATGAGAAACCTTTACATAAATCAAGAGGCAGTTCTTCGGACAGAACAAGGGGATACTGATTGGCTTAAAGTTAGCAAAGGTGTGCGTCAGGGTTGTATTCTTTCACTATACCTATTTAATCTGTATGCTGAACACATAATAAGAGAAGCTGGACTATATGAAGAAGAATGGGGTATCAGGATTGGAGGAAGACTCATTAACAACCTGCGTTATGCAGATGACGCAACCTTGCTTGCTGAAAGTGAAGAGGACTTGAAGCACTTCTGGATTATACCTCAACATAAAGAAAACAAAAATCCTCACAACTGGACCAATAAGCAACATCATGATAAACGAAGAAAAGATTGAAGTTGTCAAGGATTTCATTTTACTCGGATCCACAATCAGCACCCATGGAAGCAGCAGTCAAGAAAGTGTTGAAGAGCAAAGATGTCACCCTGAAGACTAAGGTGCACCTGACCCAAGCTATGGTATTTTCAATCACATCATATGCATGTGAAAGCTGGACAATGAATAAGGAAGACCGAAGAAGAGTTGATGCCTCTGAATTGTGGTGTTGGCGAAGAATATTGAATATACCGTGGACTGCCAGAAAATCAAACAAATCTGTTTTGGAAAAAGTACAGCCAGAATGCTCCTTAGAAGTAAGGATGGTGAGACTTCATGTCAGGTACTTTGGGCATGTTATCAGGAGGGACCAGTCCCTGGAGAAGGCCATCATGGAGAAGTGAGTCAGTGAAAAAGAGGAAGACCTTTGATGAGATGGACTGACACAGTGGCTGCAACAATAGGCTTAAACATGGCAATGGTTATGAGGATGATGCAGGACTGCACGGCATTTCATTGTGTTGTGCATGGGGCTGCTATGAGCCAGAACTGACTCAATGGTAGCTAACAACAACAGCACTTAGAATGGAAACAGAAAATCCCTGCTCCATGCCTCCCAGAGGGTTTATACCACAATTTCACGAATTTAAAAATTTTTGTCATTGTTCATGTACTTCCTACTATGAAGGATTTATATTTATACAGGATTTATACTTAGATGCCTTATACCCCTACATACTTCCCTTGCTGATGTCAGGTGGATCCTAGCTGAAAGCAGAGAATACCATAAAGATGTTTACCTGTGTTTTATTGACTATGCTAAGGCATTTGACCGTGTGGATCATAACAAATTATGGAAAATATTGCAAAGAATGAGAATTCTAGAACACTTAATTGTGCTCATGAAGAACTTGTACGTAGATTAAGAGGCAGTTGTTCAAACAGAAAAAGGGGTTACTGTGTGGATTAAAGTCAGGAAAGGTGTGTGTCAGGGTTGTATCCTTTCACCATGCCTATTCAATCTGTATGCTGAACAAATAATCTGAGAAACTGGATTGTATGAAGAAGAATGGGGCATCAGGATCGGAGGAAGACTCATTAACAATCTGTGTTATGCAAATGAAACAACCTTTCTTTCTGAAAGTGAAGAGGACTTGAAGTACTTACTAATGAAAATCAAAGACAAAGCCTTCAGTAGGGATTAAAAAAGAAAAATCCTCACAAGTGGACCAATAAGCAACATCATGATACACAGAGGAAAGATTAAAGTTGTCAAAGATATCATTTTATTTGGATTCACAATCAACACCCATAGAAACAGCAGTCAAGAAATCAAGAGACACATTGCGCTGGGCAAATCTTCTGTGAAAGACATCTTTAAGGTGTTGAAAAACAAAGATGTCACCTGGAAGACTAAGGTGAGTCTGACCCAAGCCATGGTATTTTCAGTCGCATCATATGCATGCAAAAGCTGGACAATGAATAAGGAAGACTGAAGGTGAGCTGATGCCTTTGAATTGTGGTGCTGTTGAAGAATATTGAATATACCATAGACTGCCAAAAGAACAAACAAATCTGTCTTGGAAGAAGTACAACCAGAATGCTCCTTAGAAGCAGGGAGGGCGAGACTACGTCTTACATACTTTGGACATGTTATCAGGAGGGATCAGTTCCTGGAGAAGGACATCAGGCTTAGCGAAGTACAAAAAACCAAACGAAACCCGTTGCCGTTGAGCTGGGTCCAACTCATAGCGACCCTATAGGACAGGTTTAGAACTGTCCCATAGAATTTCCAAGAAGCGCCTGGTGGATTTGAACTGTTGACCTTTTGATTGGTAGCCGTACCACTTAACCACTACACCACCAGTGTTTCCTAGTTAAGTACAGGGTCAGCAAAAAAGAGGAAGATCCCCAACGAGATGGATTGACACAGTGGCTGCAGCAATGGGCTCAAGCATAACGATTGTCAACATGGTGCAGGACCCAGCAGTGTTCCACTCTGTGGTACATAGGGGTCGCTATGAGTCAGAACTGACTAGATGGTACCTAATAACAACAACATATGTCCCTAGGAGCCCTGGAGGCACAAAGATCAACAGTTCAAATCCATCAGCCTTTCCTTGGAAACCACATGGGCAGTTCTACTCTGTCCTATAGGGTCGCTCCATGTGTATACTTCCCTGATATCCATTCCCCCATTATACAATTTAGAAAATAGTCATTGTTTAGATTATCATTAGTATATTCCATTTTCCTAATAAAGTTTATTACTGAGCCAAAGAATATATTTTGATTACATTTCCTTTCCCTACTTACACAGCTTTTGATTTTTTCTTAGGTAAATTATCTCGTTATATATATATTTTACTTTGTTTTTTGTACCTATAGCTAATTCATTCTCAAACTTGATGTAAAATTCCTCCCATTATGATCAAACACATTTCATCATCTTTTTTTTTTGGTTCCCGTTAGAAACATCTGACATCTCTCTTAGTGCCTTCTGTCCTGCTCTAGTCTGAGTTGCTTGTTCTCTATGCCTGGGATAGAGCTGTCATCCTGGGACTTCCATTGACCACTATCCTGGGATTTGTCTTTCTTTTGTGTTACATTCTCTGTATCTTGTATCATGTCTTCCTTTTTCTCTGTTTATACCTTTGTTTTGTTGGAGCATATTCTCCATCAGTATCATAAGAACAAGTGTATCTCTGGAATAAGCTGTTGAGGCTGTGACTGTCTAAAATTGTTTTTATTCTACTCTGTCATTTAATAGTTTAGCTGGGCATAGATTTATAAGTTGGAAATAATTTCTTTCTCACAGCTCTGAAGGTATTTCTCCATTATTGCTTTGAGAATATGTCATTCTGAATCTTTATTATTTGGATGTGACCTTTTTGTTGGCTTTTTCCCTCTCTGAATGCTTTCTTTTGAAGATTTTCAGTTTATAATGAGATACCTTATTATAGGTCAGTTTTCACTCATTCGACTGGGGGCTTTCTGTGCACTTTAAATCTGAAAACTCAAATATTTTAATTCTAGAAAGTTTTCTGGTAATATTTTTTAGTTTTTTGTTCTGTAATTTAGTTCGTTGTTTTGTAATTCCTATTAGCCATGTTGCACCTCCTGGAATAATTCTCTTATTAAAATTTTTTTTCTTCTAGTATTTTTCTTGCCTTTGTGAATTTTTTTTTTTTTGCTGTTTTATTCTCATTATTTTTGTTAACTTATTTTGTTGTTGTTGAGAATATACACAGCAAAACATATACCGATTCAACAGTTTCTACATGTACAATTCAGTGACATTGATTTATATTCTTGGAGTTGTGCAACCATTCTCACCCTCTGTTTCTAAGTTGTTCCTCCCCCCTTAACATAAACTCACTGCCCCCTGAGGTTCCTATCTAATCTTTTGAGCTGCCACTTTGATCCCATATAGATAATTCTTAAAAGAGCATAATGCTCAAGGTAGATATTTTTTACTACTTAAGCTAGACTATTGTTTGGTTTCAAGAAGACTTCAGAGATGTTTTTTGTTTAAGGTTTAAAGATTATCTCAGGGTGCCTTTGTGACTGTTTTACTGTACTTTATAGGCAATTTCCTCAGTTTTATCTTCTAAGCTTGTCATTGTATTTTAAATTGTCAAGAGCTCTTTATTTTTTTCTGAATGCCATTCTACTTTTTTTTTTTTTTAAGTAGCATTCTGTTTTTGTTTTATGAGTACCACATCTCTTATCTCTCTGAAGATAATTACAGTTGTTGGAAATATTCTCCTGCTCCCTACATAGTCTTTGTGTCTTTGTTTTTCCAGTTTTATTTTGTTTACCTGTTTCTTTATTTTGGTCTGGTTTTATAAGCTAGATTCACTTTACTTATGTCTCTTGATTCATGGCTGTCCATTCATATTTAAAAGTGAGGCACTAAAAAGTAAATTGGAATTTCTGTGTGCACTGACAGAATTTGCCAACTGGTGGGACTCACTGTTGGTGATTGGACGTGACAGGCCATTTCTTTGCCAACTCCAACAGTCAGTATAGATAGATATTTTCTCACGGGCTTGTGAGATTATTCAGGGAGGAATCTTCCAAGCTCCTAACTTGGGACAGTGAGAGGGATACGTAAACTGGGTAACAAGTGTTCTGGGACCTGAAGGGAAAGAGGCTGAATATCTTCAATTGAATATACAGGATTTTATTTACTCCTTTTTTAATCTGCCCCTCAGGTATGCCTGTTGTCTCCCAGTAGAGCCTCTCTGTTTCAACATCTCCAGACAGTAAACTACCTATTTTTATATAGGCCTGCTGGCTAGGGAAGACAAAGTTATATAGGCCTGCTGGCTAGGGAAGACAATCAGTTAGTCAGTCAATCTTTGGTCTCAATCTTTAGTCTCTCCTCACAAACTTGATGTGAGAGAAAGGTGGTGACTCTACCAGGCTTTTCATGGAGTTCTGAAGTACCAAGTAGTCTATCTTAACGATCGTCTTTCACTCCTCCAGCATCCACCTCTCTTCCCTACCCAAGCCAGTTGTCACTAACCCATCTACTTTACAGTTTTCTAAATTGTATTGACTTATAGTATCTGTTATATATTCTCTCTTGTTCTTTTTGTCTTTGTGTTTATGTTTTTGCTGTCATTTCAATGGCCTTTCAGGAGGAAGAAGAGCTACACTACATGTTCCATCTGTCATTGCTATCTAGAAGCCTGTACTTATTTGTTTAATTCTGTCTTCCCTGATGCATATCTATTTGGTTGACCATAGAATTTCTAGGATTAGAACTATGACTAGCACATGACGGGACTCAATAAGTCTTTGTTAAATAAATTAAGGCATAGAAAATTATTTCGATGTCTGTACAGATTTAATTTAACTAAGACTCACCTCAAATTATAAATTATTACTTGGTAATTCCAGGAAGAAAATCTCCAAAAAAATTGACAAGGGTGAATATTGGAGAACAGTACAACTCTGGGGGTATGATGGTATAGATAAGGTTAGTTCTGTGATGATTAATTATAAAATGAATATGTATTATACTGAAGTGGAACAAATGTTCCATCTCTCTCTCTCTCTTTTTTTTTTTAACTTTAACAGAGGCAATTCACATCTTGAAGAGGATTCACAGATGTTGCTAATGCCTTGGTAGATAATTAAACAGTGATTTGAACTGTATGTGATATACTCAAGAAAATGATTGATTAAGGAAAAGTATTTCAGTTCAATTTTGTCAATTTTTGGCAGAGTAATTTCATATACTGTTTCTATCGTCAGAAAATTACAATTGGATTACAGTTGGATTTTTTTTTTCTCTAGCAATTATCAATAAAAAAACTGCACAAGAAAACATGAATGCGGCCTTGCATGATAAGTAGGAAATGACATTTTAAAAGCCATAAGTTGTGCTTTTTTTGGTAAAATACATACAATCTATTTTTATGGGGGTGAATTTTGAAGTGACATATATAGATAATTTGTCAGGGTAAAAATTCGGTCACTTGATAGCTTTCATATGTTCTGTAAATCTTCAAAAAGCTAAAATTGCATTGCGACAAAGTTAGCCCACCACATGCCATATTACTCCATGCAACATATGGCCTGGCATACTGCAATAATTGCCAAAATCTGTGTCAGTGCCTTCAGAAAAAGTGAGAAATTGTCCCTGTAATGGAGCAATGCTAGTAAATAGAAATGATGTCTTAACTTTTACTTACATTTACCTTTATTTCTTAAGGTTTAAGATAAGACCTGGATAAGCTGTTTGGTTGATACGTACAGGACTAAATCTTTAAGAATTTTCCCCACTATTGGTGATCAAAATAATTCTTAAGTAGCTCTGACAACTGATTTTGACGTTAGCCTCCCCTCAATAATTCTTTTGTGCAGATTCAGTTAAACTTTTCTTAGCTGCTCTGGAATATTAATTTGTTCTATTATTGGACTTTGAACAAATTCTATGTATTTATTTGAAGAGGCATTTAATAGAAATAAATGATAATGCTTTTGTTTGTTTTTAATTATTTTAACTAAAATAAAAAATCCTAAGTTTTGAACATTGAAATAGAGACTGGTGCAAATGACCATATTTTACAAACTATAAGAAAAATAGGTTGCTGCACAAAATTAATTTTGCTGTATATTCATGATAATTTCCAATGTAGATTTGTGTATATCTGGTTCAATAATAAAATCTTAGCAACATAAAATTTCTTCTCTGTGATTAAATTTTTCCTAAGAAATGATATGAGAACCAGGTGTTGTGGTCAAATTACTTCTTACATAGAGGTTACTATTGACAAAACAGAAAGGGCTCTATTATTAGAATGTAACCTGTACTACTACCCTGAATCCTAGAAAAAGAATGGAATACAGGTAGCCCCCAAATTATAATGTATTCAAGTTATGATGAACCGCACTTACTTCTGTAAGTGTATTTGGGACATTGCATCTTCCTGGGAGGAAGTTATGGGAAAATGCATGCAGGGGATATGGACGAAAGTTGCTAAGTTATGTAAACAGCTCCAAGCATTTGATCAGGTTAATACGATGAAAGAGATTGGTGAAAAAACTGTCCATATGGTAAGAATGCTAAATTTAGAACTTGATATCCCTGATTTGCAACAGCTCGTAGATAATGAAAAAGTGAAATTGACAGGTCAGGACTTAATGGATTTTCAAGGAAAAAATGCTGAAGAAGAAACAAATAATGAGGAAGAAGAAGGAGAGAAGTTGTCAAAATTTTTACAGTGAAAGGATTAGCTGGAGTTTTTTCTAAACTAAACCAGGGACTTCAGTTGCTGGAAAACAAGGATTCCAAAAGTTGATTGGTTTGCTAAAATTGATAGGCAGATTCAGTAAGCAGTGAGATGTTACCATGAAATACGTGAATAAAAGAAAGAAATGAACCATACAGACAACTCTCACTAATTTTCTGACTAGAAATGTCATCTCCATTCTCAGAGATAATCCAGATGATCCAGAACCTTCCACTAGTGGAGCTATTACCACAACTGACAAAATGTCAACATCATTCAACTCTTTGTCATCACTGGAGTAAATTTTTATGATTTGTGTATTTTCTAATGTATGTATGTATGCATTAAAATATATCTGTAAGTTTATATGTAATGTTTCCAACCCACAAAGACAAATAAATATTAATTTATAAAGATACTAATAATAAAAGGCAATAATAATGAAAACTAAAAAAAATGTATTCAACTTATGTCAGAATCAACTTATGATGGAGTCATCGAAATGAAACCCTGTCAGAAGTTGGGGACTACAACAATGGCTCCTTAAAATAAAGAGAGAATATATTCTTTGACATCTTTGGTTCCCTGTTTCCAGTTTTATTTTACTTTTGAGAATTCTTTATCTGGTTGGTATCTGGGTGATGCTGTCATCTGTCTTAATCTCAGGTGGTTGTCTGATGTCGTTCTCTGTCTGCAGGGCTCCCTTTAATATTTCTTGTAAGGTCAGTCTGGTTTTTACAAATTCCTTAATTTCTGTTTATCTGGAATGTCCCAGTTTCACCATTGTATTTGAGAGACAATTTTGCTGGATATGACGTATATATGATATATGATTCTTGGCTGGCAGTTTTCTTTCAGGGTTTTACGTATGTCATCCCATTGACTCCTTGCCTGCATGGTTTCTACTGAGAAATCAGTGCTTAGTCTTATTGGTCCCCCTTTTTAAGTGATATTTTGTTTTTCATGAGCTGCTCTTAGAATTCTTTGTCTTTGACTTTTGAAAGTTTGATTAGGATAGCGCTGGGTGACTTTCTTAAGGGGTCTATCCTATTTGGAGTTTGTTCAGCTTCTTGAATGGAAACCTTATCTTTCTTGATATTAGGGAAGTTTTCTGCAAAGAAATCTTCAAAAATTTTTCTCCGTACTTTTTTTTCTCTTTCTGTTCTGGAATTCCTCTTATGCGTAAATTTTTCCTCTTGATAGTGTCCCACATAACTCTCAGGCTTTCTTCATTCTTTTTTTTTTTTGTTAGTTCCTCAAACAATTTAGTGTTAAGGGATTTGTCCTCTATTTTGCTGATTCTTTCTTACATTGATTCAATTCTACTTCTGTGTCCTTCCATTAAGTTATATATTTCTGATATTTCATTGTTACTCTTCCAGGTTTTTAGTTGTTGTTTTTGTGTGGTTTATGATTATCTGTTTATTTTGTCATTTTCTTCTTGTATTTTTCCCTGAATTTTTCTAGGGTTTTCCTTGATCTCTTGGAGGATACTATACATAAGTCTTATGAATTCCTTATCAGGAAGTTCTATTAACATTTCTCCTCACAAAGGTTTTCTGCCTCTTTATTTTGCTTCCTTATTTGAGCTCTTATCTTGTTTCTTCATATATGATTTGTTATTGTCTGCTGTCTCTGAAGCATTAAGATGTTAATTTATTTATGTATATATTTCTTTATTGATTGTATGTGTGTTTGTTTTGTGCTGATTTTTTTGTTTTGTTTTGATGTATCCAGAGCTTTGTTTCTTCTCTTTCTCTTTAGAATGTCTTTCTTCCTTTTTATTTTAATTGTTGTTTTGTGGTTCTGGTCTATGTGTGACTTTGGTTATGTCTGTTGGCTGGGTGTGATTTCCTCCCACTAGTGCGTATGGTGGGCCACACCTATGTGCGAGTCCTCTGTGGTTAGGCTTGTATGTGTTCCCTTACCAGATTGCATGGAGGTGGGTGAGCAGGTTGTTCCCCTGATATTGGGTGAGAAGCGTTGTTTGCTGGCACCAACCCATAGGTTCCTTCCAGGTTGGTGCTAGCAGTTAGTGCACTCTCTGGAGGTCAGGGAAGAATGTCTCCATATCTGCTATTAGGGAGTGCTACCCAAATGGATGGGGTAGGCTTGCTGTGGGTGCATGAATTAGCATCTCAGTAGGTGGTGGAGTATCAAGGGATTTTATTGCAAGTGCAGACAGCCTGCAGGAACTGTTTGAGTGTGGGATGTGTGACATTGCAGCCATGTGGATATTGGATGAGGGCACTAGGATCTCCTATTCATCGTTTAACAGAGGTGCAGATGGCACCTGTCAGGATGTGACTGGTGTTGCTGATGAAGTGATTTGTCTGTCCAGCCAGTCACTGGGCATGTGTGCAGGGAGCATTCTCACTGGTTGCTGGGCTGGGCACTATATGTGTGCACTGCTGGTTGCTAGGTGATTAGGGCAAGGGTACATGGGTCATTGGGTGGGTGGCATGGGAGCTTGAACCACTGGTTGCCAGGTGGGCAGGGTCGTGTGGGGGTGGACAGAGTGAGTGTGAGCCCCTGGCCACTCATCCGATGGTGCGGGAGTGTGTGCTGCAGATCATCACTGGGCAGGTGGGGTAGCATGGTGGTGAGCAGCGTGGGCATGAGCCCCTGGTTGCCAGTCTGATGGCATGGTAGCATGCACCACAGATTGCTGGGTGGGGAGGGGGGACACACCACTGGTCACTGGAGGAGGGGAGGAAGGGGGCAGAGTGCAGCTGATGATCAGGACCTGGCCCCAACCAAATGCAGGGAGGGGGTGCTGCCTAGAGTCTGGTCTGGTAGGGGATCTCTAGCTGCCATTCCAAATATCTTCCATTCCACAAGCACCACCTGCCCAAATGATTAGGGCCTGTTGCTGGTGAGTAGTTCTGTCCCTATTTTCTGGCTTCCTCCCTGTGCTATGGTTGCCTGGATCCCTAGTGCTCTCACCCACCTTCCTGTACTTTCCCTCCTTAGATCTGTAGATCCAGTTCATGTTCTGCTCATGTTGGTTTGCTCTGGGTTTGTCTACACAGTATCTCTGTCTCCTATTGGGGATTCTGTGAAGTTGCTTTCCTGTGCTCCTTCCCTGGGGACACTGCTTGCTTTGCCTCGAAGGCCAGGCTGCACTGGGCCAGCTGGCAGGGTGCCTATGATCCATAAGTCTCCTTGTTCACTGTTTTCATTCAGTTTCTCCTTCCCTTTGGTATTCAATCTAATTCTTCACCCTTCCATTTGCTGTTCTGGATTCCCACATTGTCATCTGTATCACTCGGTTTCTTGGTTTTCTGTTGTAGGGGGTGGCATGGTGTGTGTGACTAAGCTGCCATCTTAATCACACACTACAAGGTTTTGAGCAAAGGAGAGTTATATTCTGACAGGTTTTAAAGGATCCCTCTAGCTGCTAGATGGAGGACAGTTCCAAAGGGAGCAAGGGCAGAAACAGAGAGATCAGATAGAAGTCTATTGCAGTAATTCAGAAGGAGATTGCTAACTTGAACCTGGGTGGTATCAGTAGGGGTTATGGGAAGAGGATGAATTTTGAAAGTACAGATGATAGGGTTTGCTAACAAAAGGGGTTGGAGTGTGAAAGAAATGGAGAAATGAAGAATAACTCCTAGTTTTGACTGGAGAAGCCAGAAGCATAAAAAAGTTTTTATTAACTGAAATGGGAGGATCCCTGATGGATCAGGTTTGGTAGGGGTGATGAAGCTGAAAACAATAGTTAGGTTTGGACATTTTAGGTCTGAGATGCTCATTAAACATTCAGATAGAAAGTGGGCAGCTGGATATACAAGCAAGGGGTCCAGAAGAGAAATATGAGCATGTAGTTTGGAATTTATCAGCATGTTGATGGTATTTAAGGCCATGAGACAATGATCCATCACACGCAAATCTACCATAACTGAGAAGGTTCAAGTCATCACATAAGATTTTAAAAGTAATGCCATTTTTAAGATTATGCTATTTTAGGGTAATGCTAAGATCTTTGTGCTTCTAGGACTGACTAAGTTTTTGCAAACTTAGAAGTGTTGCAGGGCATAAGTGTTTGTTATACAAAACAGGGAAAAATACTTGTGTTAAAATGTTAAGAAAAAAAGGAGTATGCAAGATGTATGCATTATATGATCAGAATAATATAAAATATACTTAGACAAAAGATGTGAAGGGAATATGAAAGTTTTAATAGTGATTATCTTGAGTATTTGGAATATGGATAAAATTTTCCAACTTTTCAAAACTTTTATTTATTCTTCAAATTTTCTGTACAAATATTAAATGCACAAAATATAGAGCTTATCTTTCAAGGCTATGCAAAAATTAAAAAAATTTCTTCCTGAATACTGATCAGTTAATGCTTGGGTATACAACAGAACTCTAACTAATTACACTGCATTTCATCACTAATGATTGTATGTGGTATGGTATGAAAACAGAGAAAATGAACATAAAGGGCATTTATCAATCATGTCTGCATACCATACACAAAGTATCTGGCTTATTAACAATTTATCAATACCTGAAACCAGATTTTCTAGAAAAACCAAGACGAAAATTGGCTCCCTACCAGCTTAGTCCATGCAGCTCCCTATATTCAGGCTTTCCATTATTTTCAAATCGAATTGATGCAATTTCCAGCTCCCTTTTTGGTCTTTGATCTCCTTTGCCAGCACACAGGCACCCTTTGGGATTTCTTTTTTAACACAAACTTTCACCATGGGGTTTTTTCACCTTGTTCTTCCAGACACTCTGAAGGGTTTTGATTCTTCAAGGTTTATTTCAAAGTACTTAAAAGAGGGACCTCCTGAAGTGGGGTAAAATAGATTTAACAATACCAACCTACCTCATAAGACTGCTGTGAGGAATAATAATATAAAGGGCTACAAAGCACTTTGTAAATACAAAGTTCTATACCAAAAAAATACAAATGCTTAATAATAATTAATAGACACAGCACGATGCAGGCTTTTGTGCATTTATAGAGGTGCCAATGAGTAGGATAAGTTTCCTTCCTCCAGTCATTTTTTGATTTTTAAAATAAAAGTGCTTTCTTGTAATTCATGTGAGAACAACCTTGTCCTCCAGGCTTTGGATATGTTCCCAAGTAGGAACTGAAACAATGTCAGGCTGTGGGAAAAGGAGTATGTTGTTTTTTTCTCCGAATGGACACATGTATAATCTGTCCATTGTCCAGTATATTCGTGGTGTGTGGGGCAGTACTCCTTACTTCCAAATTAATGTGAGGATTTGCTTAAACTGTGCAGTTTTTGAGGATGCAAAGGAATCAAACTTATGCTTCAAATTTCCATCAACTGGCTCTGACATTAAATAACTTCAACTTTCTTTTGTGCAAAAAATTTCTTTTTACCAACCCCTTTAATCCAGTGCAGAAGAAAGCTGTGGCAGTCTGCTTCCATAAAGATTTACAGTCTTGGAAACCTATGGGGCAGTTCTAGTCTGTCCTATAGGGTCGCTATGAGTTGGAGTCAACTTGATGGCAGTGGCTTTTTTTTTTTTTTTTTTTTTAAATCCACTAGACATTCATAGCTTTGGCTTACTGGTCTGTTTTTCTCATTAGTAATCAAAGCTGTCAAGTATGTCATTCCTTCAGTGTCTGAAGAGTATCCAGTATCCATTTTGGAGACCATTTACGTTTGAATAAGGGAATGATATAGTTTTCATGAAAATTTTCTTTCTATGTAAAGAGTTTTGATGTAGAAATCTTCCTATAATCATTTTTCTAAGGTGAAATCTGACTTAAATTATGACCATAATAACTTTAAGGATAAAGTTGGTTGGTTTTCCAAAGCACAAGGTTGTTAGATTCTGTGTCCCCATCACATCAAGATCCCTGTAAATTGACAGAGGAGAGAGGCTCCATTAGAGGGACCCAGAAAAAGGGAAGTCTTTAGTGGACGGAGAGGAAGAGACCAGTTTGGTGAGAGTGAGTCTATATTCTCCGGACCCCTAAAGGGCAGAGATTTATATCTGATCAGACATTCACTCTTCAGCAAACCTTTATCCATTGTTACCAAGTTTCATGCACTATAGGTGATCCTGGGAAAAGTGAATGATAAATAAGGCATAGTTCCTGGCTTTAAGTAGATCAAAACACAGTAGCTGAGACAGGTATGTTAACATGCAATCAAAATAAAATGACAAATATTATAATGGAGGTATCACACAAGGTGAGGTGGCAACTGGGAGGAAGGGAATATTTGGGGGAAAGTCAGAAAATTTTCACACAGGAGGTGACATTTGACCTATGTCTGGATAGATAATTAAGCATTTTCCAAACATCTGAGGAGTTTTGGGAATAGTAAGTGATTTATGAGAGAACATGGCATAATTGACAAATAGGAATTCAGAGGGAATGAACAATTATTTGTGGAAAGATGTGGTGGCAGATGAGAATGGAAAGAGTGGCTTGGCTCATACTGTGAAGGGGCCTTGCATGCTGTGACAAAGAGATTAGGACTCTCCTGAATGTAACAGGGGAGTTAGCTCAAGTTATCATGATTAAATTTGTGTTTCAGAAAGACAACTTTGATACAGCCTGGAGGATGGCCTAAGTTATAAAGCCACTGAAATGGTTCAGTTAGAGATGACAGCGTCTGAACAACCACAGTGACCTTGTATAAAATGAGCTTTCAAATCCCTCTGGGTAAACACCCTGGGCACTCACATCTGGAGCTAGCCATTGCTTCCAATGATGACCTCCCAGGAATGTCTTTAGGAAAGTCTACTAGTATCTGAGAGACATATGATTTCTTTCTGTCTAAGAAATCTGTAGCTGTGGAAAGCCATGGTACCCCTGTCTGAGCAGTAGTTGACGCCTCTAGTAACCTTAGTAACTTGGTGAGGGTCAGGAATCAGGGTAGGTAGTGATGATTCCTATTGTTGTTGCTCCCGTTTAATCTTGCTAACCTCTGTTTCTTCTGCAGGGGGAGAGATCCTTGAATAGAGTTTACACAACAGATCTTTTACACTTTTCAATTAGTCTAATCATATTACAATTTTACTTGTCTACAAATATAGCAACAGCAATTATAAAAAAAATACTTTATGCTTAATTGCTAATTGCCTTTAAACTGAGGATTACTTACTTTTAGCAAACTGCTGGCTCAGGTTTGCAGAACATCTTGTGTTCAGTTTTATAGCGATGCTCACCAGCATGAATTATTAATCTATACTCTTAATATGTTAGATGAACTGGCTTTATCCAACAGACATCCCCTTTTCCACTTATGTTACTGCCCTTGAGATAAATCTATTTTCAACTGGCACCTTACTTATTTAGAAATTTTGCTTTATTTTTTAAAATCAACTTTATTGAAAAATAATTTATATAAAGTAAAATGTAGTGTACAGTTCAGAGTCAAAGTATATCTGGATTTCAAATGGATTTTACCAACCCTTTTAAGACGTATAACACTTCCAGCACCTTAAAAAGTTCCCTTGTGCTCTGTAGGCAACCTCCCTCCGTCCACTCTTCCCAGTTACCTGATCTGATTTCTACCTCTGTAGATTAGTTTTACCTGTTTTAGAGCTTTTTGGAAATGGAATCATAGAGCATATACCTTTTTATACTACTTAGTACTCAAAAGTGGTATATTTATAGTACTGGGCACTAAACTAAGTCATTATTACCTAAAGCATTTTTTTTTTATTCACGGTTTATGAATTCTACAGCAGTAAAGACACCTCATCTCAAATGTTGCTAATATTTAATGTTATTGATTACAATTAATAATATAATACCATTTACAGTTTTTAGAGAGGTAGGTTCCATACTGTGTATTTGGAGGGAGGGGAAAGGGATATTGAGTGTGAAGCTTTGAAAATAAATAGAAAATGTTCTGTTCAAGATTTATTATTCTTTTTTCCTATTTTGTTAAGATATTTTTTACATTATTGATATTTGAGGGAAGGAGTGATTGGAGGATAACTGGGATATATGATTTCCAAATAGTTCTATTAATCTGCTGCTTAACACCTTAAAAATAAAATGTACTCAAGTTGATAACTACCACAAAGGATTGGAATATTGATGCTCAAATTTAGAGACAGCAATACTAGACAAGCATGAGTCCAACCTAGTCTCTTCTTTGACTAATGAAGCTCAATTCTGAGCATATCCCTTACTAAGGAACAATGAGTAAAGATAAAATAAATGTGATATTGCTGCTATGTTTGGTAGCACAGTTGTGTGAAACATAATTTTTTATGACTGTAATGTGTGGGGGAGAGAAAGAGTGAGTGAGCTCACAGTTGTAAGTATGTGGAAAACGAGTTCAGTTTGAATGCACTTATATGTGCCAGGCCCTGTTTAAGCACATTATATATAATTACAATTATGTAATCTTTATAACAACCTTATACTGTTATAATCAAAAGGAAACTTTTCACAGATGAAGAAACTTACCTGAGGTCCCACAGCTAGTAAGTGGATTGAACCCAGGCTGCCTGGCTCTGGAGTTTGGGTTCTTAACTAGTACTTGATTCTACCTCTTACTAAACTTGAACAAAGAATGCCCAAATGCATTCTTTTTGTTCTAAATCACTGTCATATATCATAAAGGAATAATAGGTACATCGATCATGGTTTTAATTCTGGAACCAAGACAACACTCCAAAGTGGCTTTCATACAGAAGGTAAAAAATAATATAGAATACTTTTAGATGTGCCTGGCCCTGGTGGCACAGTGATTAAGTGCTACAGCTGCTAACCAAAAGGTCAGCAGTTAGAATCTACCAGCTGCTCCTTGGAAACCTTCTGGGGAAGTTCTACTCTGTCCTATAGGGTTGCTATGACTTGGAATCAACTCAAGAGCAATGGTTTTTTTTTTTTTTTTTTTTAAACTAGAGTCAGTTAATTAGCCTCTTTGTCTATAAAGGATGGCAAAGATAACTGGTTTATTCATTAAAATGAGTAAGTTTTACAGAAGGGCATGTTTAATTAACCCATTTATTTGATGTTGTATAGACATAAGCTATGTGAATTGTTGTCAAATGTAAACATGATAGTTTTAGCATCACCTGCAAAGTAATTAGTGTGCTGTTTGGAAAAAAATACCTGGACATTTTACCCTCATAATTAGTATTCTAGTATTCTTGGTATAAAGCCATTAAAAAAACAGTTGAAACTCATATATATATATATATATGAATCGACTCGACGGCAGTGGGTGTATATATATATATATATATATATATGACTTTGCGGGTATTCCCTTTCAAAGAAAGTTGGCTATAATAATCTAACAAATGTTGACTATGTTCAGCCAAATGTTTAATGACAGCTGGAGATTCAGGCTCCAGAGGAAAGGAGACTCACAGCCGCATTGCAGCACTGGCATGGGAAAGGCAGCAAACCAATCCCTCTATCCAACTTCTACTGAGCTTTGTAGAAATTACCCAGTTGTAGTTCTTTCCCTGATCTGGGGTTCCCCCATGAATTTTAACCTCCTCCAAGTATTTTTATCATTGCTCTTAAAAAGAGGTTCTATTCTAAGATATCTTTAGTGAGAGCTTCTGGGAGTATATCTTATTGGTACTTTGACATAGAGTAAAATAAGTCTAAGACTCCAGTGACATTGAAAATGACATAGGATATTTGGAATAATAATTTATATTCATTAAAAAAGGGCTAGAATATCAACAATTCACAAAATAAGTATGAAGCAGCCGGGGAAGATTTAGTAATGGGACATTTAAAAGCACATGCTCAAGGACAAGAGGTAAAATTGATATACAAAGAACTAGGATTTTTATTTTCATCAGAATATTAAGGGTACATTGCCACAGAAATGAATCTACACAATTATTTACCATTCATAATATCCAGAGTTATAAGCACAGCCTCTCAGATATTTAAGAAAATTTCAGTTCCCATGACAAAATTTTAGCCAATGCAGAAAGCCAAGTGTCTTGTTAATTATATATGGACATATTGGCTAAGATATAACCAATGTTTTGAATAGACAGCTAGTAATGAATCTAAGAGTAAGAGATCTGTGTGACAGAAATGAAGAGAAACCTCCAAGTCAGAGTGAACAGAGGCTAAAGCTGAAATGGCTGTTGTTGTTAGGTGCCATGGAGTTGATTTCGACTCATAGTGACCCCATGGGTTCTAGAGTAGAACTGCCCTGAAAGGTTTTCTAGGCTATAATCCTTACAGGAGCAGATTGCCAGGTCTTTCTCCTGAGGAACTACTGGGTAGGTTCAAACTGCCAACCTCTCAGCTAGCAGCTGAGTGCTTAACTGTTATGCCACCAGGGCTCCTTCTGAAATGTTTAAAAAAAAAAAAAATTCAAACTGCCAACCTCTCAGCTAGCAGCTGAGTGCTTAACTGTTATGCCACCAGGGCTCCTTCTGAAATGTTTAGGTGGTATCAAAATAAACATAGGCTGGGGTGGAAGGGTGGAGGGAGAGGCTGGGAGTGGTGGTTATTGGTCTCACACTTGAGTGGAAAAGGAGTGCAGTTTGAAGGCTCTTTGTGGGTGGGGAGCCAGAGCTGAGATACTAGCATAAACCAGGATTTAGGAAAGGATGTCTTGACTGAAGATGGTGCTCCGAAGGACTTTACCCCCAACGTGGCAAGTGACTATGTACCTTACCTTCTGTCCACAAGTGTGGACATTCCAAGGTTATAGTTTTTTACAACATATTCATGTGTAGAACACTTGTTTTATACATAAATGAGGAGGCAAAGGGTATGGCTTGGTTGAAGGGGTTTCCTGTCTTAGCCTTATACTCATGAACTTCTAGGTCTGACATTGTGATTCTCTCTTATATCATGGCAAGTCTTTGCAGTCCTTGCTGTCCTTTTCTACCTTTGAGCCCACATTAGACTTTTTCGAATCAGGAAAAGAGGTAAAAAGCTAGATTGAAATTTCTTCCCTTTCCGGTAGCTTCCTCCACTGAAAGGCAATTTTCTCCCTCCTTTCCTGTGATAAGTCCTATAGGAGATACTGAGAGTCCTATAGGGAGATACTGAGATTAGCTGCTTTTATTTAAAAAAAAAGTTTTATACTCTTCCCCCAGAGTAACTGGAACCGAATTAGCATTTGTGAAATAGGAGAATCAGTCCAGTGACTCTCTATGAAGAATAAATACTCCAAGATGACTTGTTTTTTCTGAATCCCATGTAACAAAAGTCTCAAACTGGTAGACACCAGTTGAAGACAGCCTTTGGATTGTTTAGTTTGGCTAGCCCAGTACTTTGAAATTTTTGTGGTTGAATGCTTTCAAGTGGGATGTGCACTCTTTTTTTCCTTGAAGGTCTTATATCCAGCCAATGCATTCAATCCTGAGAACATCTTCCTTTAACATAACTCCTGAAATTTGACTTAAGATTGACTCTGCTTGAAAAGGAAAAGCTTAGCTTACTGGGCATCCTACTACACAAATACAAGTCTTCCTGATTCATATATCAACAAATTTTTATTTTGCCAAATATTTTCTAGGGTTCAGCTCTATGCTTTAAGCTATATTATTTAAAAAAAAAAAACAAACCTAGAAATAGACAAAAAAAAAAAAAAAACCTTTGAATAAAGCACATAACATCTTGTTTATAGGTTTAAATTCTATTTTCTGCAAAAAAAAAAAAAAAAAAACTTTGCCAGTTTGTTAAATATCCACATGTTCCTCCCAAAATGATAGTGGCATTAGATGACGGTGATCATCAGAAGTATAATATCAATATTAAAGGCTATTTTCATTTTAACTTTTTTCCTAAGGCATAGTTATTTAAGGTATGAAACTATGAATATGAGTTAATTTGAAGTGAAAATATCAGTAATCTAGGATACATGGATTTGGGGCCTGTTTTGTATCTAAATGATGAGGCAAAGAATGACCTCACTGGATTTCCATTTTCTCTTATGCAGAGAGGGGCTATAATGGCTCATGCTGATTTTGTGAGCATGACATGAGAAAAATGCCTCTTTATTATACATTATTGAATAGTTGAACTTCAAGACTTGTGTGCAAATTGATTTTTTTCAGGTTGAATTAGAAATGAGTAGGAAACATGTTTTTAGGAAATTTATAGTGATTATTTTATGGACGGTATTATTAATTCTTAATGCCTCAGATCTTTAGGTTAAAGGTTTAATATACTATTTCTCTAGTAAGAAAATACATTTATTCATGTAAAAATCCCCTGAAAATTTTTGAAAGAAAGTTATAAAAATTTTAGGACATTATCTTTATTATTATAGTTATAGGGAGGGTAACATTCTAATCAAATTTCTTGTAAATAATAATTTAAAAATTGCATTAAATCTAATGATGAATTGGCCAAAACAATAACTGTTTTTTTTTGTTTTTTTTTTTTCTTATTTCCTCCCCCAGGTACTTAGCTTAACAAACTTCAGGTTTAAAAACTGGAGGACAATTTAAAATAATTTTTTATGTAAATTAGAATTTTAACTTGAGGGAATGATAAGTTCTTATACATTAGTACATCAGGGCAGTGAAGTAATTTATTGCCTATCTATATATTTAATTATATTTATTTGTTGTCATTATTGGTCATAATCGCTAGATTCACTTGCAAAACCCATGGGAAAAAAAAGAAAGAAAAACATTGCTCTCTATATATGATCCTTAGTTTCTGATTTTTTTCCATCCATGGTATTTATATGATTCACAATTTTTTCACTAAAGGTATATGATTTTGCATTTCTATCTATAGCTAGATAAATCTAACATCTTGGCTCATGAGAATTACAAATCAATTGTAAAGTCAAGAAAAATGATGATTTATTATAGCCAAGAGGAAAAGGCTACTTAGTCATAAATTAATGCATAATCTATCTTTTCCAGTATGTGCTGGTTATATGAGGCACATTTTGTCCTATCTTTTACACAAGGTCTCTTCTCAAAAAGGAAAGAGATAAGAAAAATACATTGAAAACATTTTCATATCTGTAGTCTTTTAAAAAAGTTCCCCTAACAATTTTGCTAGTCCGCAAAATCTTTCCTATTTTTGAATCCTTTAAGAAAATATTGGCATGCCACCATTTTAACTGCATCATTAAACATTACAAATGCCTCCATTTTTAATGACTTGTGGATATTCCCAATGATAAAGATGCTGTTTGTTCAATTGGCTTTTTCCTCTTGCTGGTTTATAGTAGAAAGGCTGCTTTGTCTTTTATAAACATACAAAATGACGTTGTTTAGTTTTCTAGGTCTTTTAAATGATAATTTTGAGAGAAAATACTTCTACGATAGCTGTAGTACAAAATGACAAAGCTAGAAACAACTCTTCTGTCCCAGAGGCACAACTGTCCACACTCAAAGTGAATGTCATTCCAAGAATCAATTATGCGTTGAGACAGAAACCACTCAAAGCACTAGACTGTATTCTCAAAAAGAAAAGAAAAAAAAAACCAAACCCAAGAATCTCTAGTTTATAGGTCTTTCATTGCAGGAGCAAAGCTTAGATTCATTCTTTTCTCCTTATTCTAGATAGCTTTAATCTCACAGGTATAAACACATTGTTTTATATTTACTTCCCAATTTTTTCAGTGGAAAACTCTGACTGTTCAGTTCTGCATTAGGCCAAAATGTTTATCCATGAATGTAAATGTAACTCAAATGTTCAAAGTGGAAACAGCTATGAATCCTCTTGGCCTGAGCATACTATACAAATGAAAAAATTTTTTAATTATTCATCAATATAAATATTTTTACATGCTTATATTGGTGGTATTATGTACCATAATAACCAAACACCAAGATTTTAAATTTTGCCTTTTTGTTCAATTCAGGCAATGATTTTTATTCCTCCTCCAATTTATAGGTTGGGGCTGGTCACAAGTGTGAAGGATGTTCCTTTTCAAAGAGTTGAGCCATTAATCTAAATCACTTGACCACGGGAGCTCAGCAAACATGGTCAGGGGTTAGCAGTACCTGGGTTCCAGGCTGTCAGTTCATGTTAAAGCCTAATCAAACTGCTGGCTGTGGGTACAGATGCAGAACTAAGCCACCTGAGAGACTGGGAAGAACCAGACACTAGCAAGGGCTCAGGCCAAATGGATGGGGTGCCATTTCCAGTGGAGGAATGAGGTATATCTGAGTGGTGTTATTAGATAAGTTTTTATATTTTAGTTGATATGCTGGGCCAAGACCATACTCTTCTCATAAAACCCATTGTCGTCGATTCCAACTCATAGCGACCCTACAGGACAGAGTAGAACTGACTCATAAAGTTTCCAAGGAGTTCCTGATAGACTCATATTGCCTGCCTTTTGGTACTATAGTTTGGTACTCTACCCATTCTAGGCATCCCAAATCCCATACTTGAATAGCTATATTTATTGCAAAGTTCACCAGTGTTCTTAAACCACTGCAGGACTTTGAAAGAACTGTCTAATGGATGGGCTGGTGTCAATCTAGTAGCCTGAAGGACTTCAGCTCTTGATTTATCAGGTGGGGGCTGACACTGACTATTTGAAACAATATATACATTTCAAAATTACTCTTATCAACAGAAAAAACAAAACACATTGAAATAATCTTATTATCTGTACTAACTTCATTAATAGGATGTTATCTTAAGTAGATTCAGTCTGTTTTTTTTTGAATCAACAGGCCCAAAATTTTTCCCAGAAAATTCTTTCGTTATTTGATGGTCCAGGAACTTTCCCAAGACACAAAATCAAGGGAACCCACTATTCAGAATGGAGGCACATAGAGATTAGTGACAACTTACATGACTTTACAAAAGACAGTCTTAGTTCACATTTTTAGCTGGTTATCACTACTTCTATACTACTTCTGTACTAACTGTATTTGTGCTGTGGCTATACCAGTAGTCTAGCTTAAATTCTTGGGAGCAGATTCAGATGATCACCCTTCCAGCTGAATAAGTTTCTATATGCTGCTATTTTGTACTTTGTAACATTGTGCAATTCTCCACGGAAAGAATTGCCGAGCCTCTAACTGTACTCTGCTAAATCATTTCAACAACCTCTTAGTGAGTCTCCTGTTTCCGTCTTTTTTTTTCTACCGTACAACACACTAAATAACTATTTTTGTTGAGTGTCATTTTGATTGCTTCTTTCTATGTTAAAATAATCTGCCAAATTCTAGTTGCTTAACCATTTTAGCACTCATGCAATCTTTGACATAATTTCTTACGGGTTTTTTTTTTTTTTTTGGCAGGGAGACAGGATGGCGTTAAAATCACTAGGTTTCAATCCTGCTCCAGCCAATTACTTGATATGTGATTAAAGGCAAGTTTCTTCTCCAAAATGATGACAGTAATACATTCTCTGTAGGCCTCGTGAAGATCTGAGGTTAAATGGAATAGTCTATATTAAGCCCCTAATATGGTGCCAGACACAGAGCAGGCCTTGAACATTTTGTAGATTTCTATTACCTTTTAACTTTCGCTTTCTTTAGTTTTGAGCCATTTCTCCCAAAGATTTTAAATTTCTTAATGGTAAGAATTAACAATATTGGTAGAAATATTATTCTTTTGTCATGCACACATTTTTAATTTTTACATAAAATTTATTAACTGTTTCTTTTATGACATGGATTTCATGTCTTTCAAAGTTCTGCTTATTCCAAGATTATAACCAGATTTCCTTTGAATGCTTTTAGTTTTTGTCTTTGTGTCAGGTTGGAAATATAGCTTTTTTTTTCCAACCCCATTTGTCAATCTTATTGGTTGAGAGTGCCCCTTCATCATTGACTCTGTTCTCTTCCATATATACCATATAAATCAAACTACCATATTTTCTATAGTATCTTTTGACATTCGATGGTATAAATCCTCCACCTTTTTCCTTTTTTTGGATAAATTTTCTCAGAAATTTTTGCATCTTTTCTGAGAATTGGACTGATGAAATGCACATGATTTAAATTAAAAAGTTGCAAAAGTGTATGCAGAGAAAAATTAAGTCTCCCTTCTAACCTGTCTCCCAGTCACCTAGCTCCCTTCCTCAGGTCGACCACCTTTATCAATATCAACACCTCATTTTTTGATCAGGCTAGATAAGCAAGATACTACTACATTTGTTTTCCAATTACACAACTATGGTTTCATAAGACAAGCCTGGCTTTTGTTCTCTATTTTGTGCATATAATCCCTAAATCACATGAGATGTTTAGTGTCTGTGTGACCAACACCTACAGATGCTTGAAATGTGGATTTCAGAGATTACAATACTTAACGAGCATCACTTCCCTTGTTAATTATAAGGTTAACCAAGAATCCCCTTGCTATTATTTTTTTGTGTAGTCTAAAGAAATGGGGTGATATTTCCATGGAGGAGCACAAAAGTACCACTTCTTTCTCCAAAGCTGAGTCTGTGTGTTTCCAGTTATAGGGGTAGGGGAACTGTTACAATCCCTAACCCACTCTCTGTCACCTCCCTTAGATTATTCATTTTTGGCTAACTCAACTTCTCTGTACTTCTGGCCATCACAGGAGTCTGTCATACCCATACTTTATTAGGTGTGGGATCTGCTTTTAGACTGAATTTCAACTAAATGAGCCACCAAAGAGAAGACAGTGGACTATTTTCCATGGAGCCCCTTTGATAGAGGCTTGCAAATCTTTTGACTAAGATCTACAATAAGAAATACATTTATATCTTTCTCACAAAAACACATTTGGAACAAAATTTTAACAAAATGATTCTTACCCCTACTATCTGTGAAGTAATTTCATACTTTTCTATACTGTTATTTATCATTTTAAAAATGTCATGACCCACTAAAATGGATTTCATGACCCATTAGTGGATGGCTTTCTGAAATTTGAAAAATACTGCCTAATGACAATTAGCCCGCTGTCAAAGGCATTTCTTCTGTAGCTATGAAGGGAAAAGTTTACCATTTCATATAATTTATCTGTGAATCAGATTTTTTGCAAAGTGAATCTTATTTTCCTCTAGTTTAATTGAAAGCTATACTTTTCTGGAACAGTATTACTCAAGCTGATGAATCTAGCCACTACTAGTGTGCAAACAGTTATGGTGTTAACTAATCCCAAACCACGTAGACTCTTGCATGTGTTGGCTAAACAGAATCTCTGCCTGATCATTTCCTGCTTCTTCACAGTCTTGTGATCCTTTTTTCTCATTTTCTTTACTTTTGGATTTTGTTTTTACTTGCTTTCATCTTCTCACAAAACTACACAGCTTTTGCTTTTGCCCAAAGTTGGAATTCCTTTTCTATATTTGTAGATAGTCCTTTAGCCTTCTTCCCTCACCTCCCCCCATCTATGCTTAACAGAGCTGTGCTGAAATATTATATTTTGCTGATGGGCATATTTAACACACGATTAAATCAGTTCAGAAAATTCCTTAAGTTTTAGATTTTGGTTTATTTTATAAATTATTTTCTTTATAATTTCTGAAATTAGAAAAAAATTTTTAAGTGCACACAGAAGAGAACTTGAGTATGTATTTGTTTTAAAAATATTTAATTCCCAAGAACAAACTTTTAAAATCAAGGCTTTCCAAAGTTATTAGCACTTACAGTACATCTCTGTCCAGTGGAACAGATGTTGCCTGTTATCTGCAAATATTTCAAAAACAGATTGAAGACATGCAACATCCAATTCCTTTGGCACGAGTCACGTACATTTTGCCAGAAAATGTTTGAACAGATTTTAAATCTTTTTCCTCATTATCTTTGAAAAATATACAAACTCAACACACATTTTTGCAAGGTGTCTTATGAGTTACATGCTGTGAAGAGTACCTCTTAACCAATATGCCACTCAACATCAAAAAATTTGATTATACAAAACTTGGAAAGACGAAGAGGTCATGTGTACAACAATTACTAAAAGCTGTATTAGGTAAGTGTATCCTAATAAAAATATTTAGCCCAGTAGGTGCATAAAACTAAGCTCCTTGGGAAAAAGTAACAACACATACATTTCAAAGAGGCAGTGCTCTATTCAAGAAGCATAACCATTAGCAATACTGATTTTCTATATCTTGTCATCTAGTTATAGTCCGAAGTCCAGTTGAATTATATCTCTTGACATTTCTGAATGTTCCTATCTCTAAGTCTTTCTTCTAAGTGTTTATTCCACCTGGAAAGTTCTTTTACTCTATATCCATTTAGAGTATGTGGAGTTCAGAGAAGTATCATGTAGTTCAGTGTAGCTGGAGGGACAGAATATATTTCAGGGTATGCCAGAGATAATACTGGAAAGGTGGACAGGAGCCAAATAATTGTGTAAAGCCTCATATACAATGCTGAGGAGTTTGCAATTAACTCTGTGAATTTGATGAAAATAGTGAGGACTTTAATCAGGAGATTGTATTTATAACACAACACAGATGTATCATGGAAAATGAATTTCAAGTGGCCAGTCAGGAGTTTATTTAATAGTTTAGGCATGAAATCTTCACAATTAATATCAGTGAATAGCTATAAGAATGTGAAGGAAGGCACAAATTTAAGAAATATTCAGGAGGGGAAAATGGATGAGGCAAGGAATTTAGAATAGCTGTAAGATTTTTGTTTAGATGAGAAGTGCTTTATGGAAGTATGGCAGGAGATGGGGGAAAGAGGTGGTTTTGCAGAGAAAACAGAAGAGTTCTATTATGAGTGTCTGGGGCTTAAGGTGCCTGTGAAGATATCTAGGTGGCAGTCAGATAATCTGACCTGGAACACAGGAGAAATGTCAGGCTGTAGGTGATAAGTCTGGGCACTGATGATCAGGCCCAGGTTAACTGAACAGAGTGAGGAGAGAGGAAGCCTGCAGATAAAGCCTAAGAAATTGCAGAGAATAGAAAGAAAACCTAAAGACATCATGGGAAACAAGGAAAAAATGAGTGTCAAGAAATAGGGGCTGGCCAATTCTGTAGCCTGCCCTCCTTTGGGCTAGGACTTTCTTCAGGGCCCACTTGATTCAGAAGAAGTGACTTCTCTAGGGAGCCTGGTGTCTATCCTGCCACTCTTCTGAGACAAGTCCCACCATGCCTCAAATTACTGCCATTTTTGAGACCAGACTTAATGGTCTGACAGAAACTGGAGGTACCTCCAAAACTATGGCCCCGGGACGTACTGTTAACCCAGAACTGAAACCATCCCTGAAGCCCACTCTTCTGACAAAGATTAGGCAGGGCTGCAAAACAAAAAATAATACATGTGAGGAATGTGCTTCTTAGTTCTTTCAGATACAAGAGACCAAATGGGCAGCTCCTGTCCAAAAGCAGGGTGAGAAGGTAGGAAGGGTCAGGAACTGGTCAAATGGACACAGGGAACCCAGGGTGGAAAAGGGGAGTATGCTGTCACACTGTGGGGATCACAACTAATGTCACAAAACAATATGTGTATAAATTTTTGTAAGAGAAATTACCTTGAGCTGTAAACTTTCACCTAAAGCATCACAACAAAAAAATTGCTGCCGTTTTTGGTCACTGCCTCCAATTTAAGCATCTCCCGCTGTGTATCGTTTTCCATATTCCCATCCTCATTAAAGGGCTTCTCCTCTATACTACCAGACCCTTTACCCACCCTTCCAAAACAATTCCACGCCAACCTCTGCAATACCTACTTTATTGTAAACTACCTTTCCTACATCTTTACCCTCTACACAGACTCTTGATCCAACTTCCTGGCCTTCCTTGAAAACGGACTTTTCCAGTAGCTACTTAAATAAGTACTGCCCATTTTCCTACACAAAGCTGGGAAGAGGGAGTAGGGTCAAGCTTTCCATGCCTCAGTGCCACATCTGGACTCTTATAACCCCTTTTCTTCTCTACTCTCTTGAGGTCCACAACACTTTTATAATATCATCATCTACACCTTTTTTGCTCTCATAAACTTTCCATTAGGTATTTTGGCACTGATGCATTCCTACCACTAGGGCCAAAGGTGAAGAAATAGAAGATTTTTATCAGCTGCTGCAGTCTGAAATTGATCGAACACACAATCAAGATGCATTGATAATTACTGGCGATTGGAATGTGAAAGTTGGAAACAAAGAAGAAGGATCCGTAGTTGGAAAATATGGCCTTAGTGAGAGAAACAATGCCAGAGATCGAATGATAGAATTTTGCAAGACCAACGACTTCTTCATTGCAAATACCTTCTTTCACCAACGTTAACGGCAACTATACAAAAAAAAAAAAAAATTTTTTTTTTTTTTTATACACACGGACCTTGTCAGATGGAACACACAGAAATCAAATTGACTACATCTGTGGAAAGAGACGATGGAAAAGCTCAATATCATCAGTCAGAACAAGGCCAGGGGCCGACTGTGGAGCAGACCATCAATTGCTCATATGCAAGTTCAAGCCGAAACTGAAGAAAATCAGAGCAAGTCCAAGAGAGCCAAAATATGACCTTGAGTATATCCCACCTGAATTTAGAGACCATCTCATGAATAGATTTGACGCATTGAACACTAGTGACCGAAGACCAGACGAGTTGTGGAATGACATCAAGGACATCATCCATGAAGTAAGCAAGAGGTCACTGAAAAGACAGGAAAGAAAGAAAAGACCCAGGTGGATGTCAGAGGAGAATCTGAAACTTGCTCTTGAGCATCGAGCAGCTAAAACAAAAGGAAGAATTGATGAAGTAAAAGAACTTAACAGAAGATTTCAAAGGGCCTCTCAAGAAGACAAAGTAAAGTATTATAATAACATGTGCAAAGAGCTGGAGATGGAAAACCAAAAGGGAAGAACACACTTAGCGTTTCTCAAGCTGAAAAAACTGAAGAAAAAATTCAAGCCTCGAGTTGCAATAGTGAAGGATTCTATGGGGAAAATATTAAATGACGCAGGAAGCATCAAAAGAAGATGGAAGGAGCACACAGAGTCATTATACCAAAAAGAATTAGTCGCTATTCAACCATTTCAAGAGGTGGCATATGATCAGGAACCCATGGTACTGAAGGAAGAAGTCCAAGCTGCTGTGAAGGCAATGGCAAAAACCAAGGCTCCAGGAATTGATGGAATATCAATTGAGATGTTTCAACCAATAGATGCAGCACTGGAGGTGCTCACTCATCTATGCCAAGAAATATGGAAGACAGCTTCCTGGCCAGCTGACTGGAAGAGATCCATATTTTTGCCTATTCCCAAGAAAGGTGATCCAACCGAATGTGGAAACTATTGAACAATATCATTAACATCACACGCAAGCAAATTTTTGCTGAAGATCTTTCAAAAACAGCTGCAGCAGTATCTCGACAGGGAACTGCCAGAAATTCAGGCCAGTTTCAGAAGAGGATGTGGAACCAGAGATATCATTGCTGATGTCAGATGGATCCTGGCTGAAAGCAGAGAATACCAGAAGGATGTTTACCTGTGTTTTATTGACTGTGCAAAGGCATTCGACTGTGTGGATCATAACAAACTATTGATAACACTGCGAAGAATGGGAATTTCAGAACACTTAATTGTGGTCATGAGGAACCTTTACATAGACCAAGAGGCAGTTGTTCAGACAGAACAAGGGAATATTGATGGTTTAAAGTCAGGAAAGGTGTGCGTCAGGGTTGTATTCTTTCACCATACCTATTTAATCTGTATGCTGAACAAATAATACGAGAAGCTGGACTATATGAAGAAGAATGGGGCATCAGGATTGGAGGCAGACTCATTAACAACCTGCGTTATGCAGATGACACAACCTTGCTTGCTGAAAGTGAAGAGGACTTGAAGCACTTACTAATGAAGATCAAAGACCACAGCCTTCAATATGGATTACACCTCAACATAAAGAAAAGAAAAATCCTCACGACTGGACCAATGAGCAACATCATGAAAAACAGAGAAAAGATTGAAGTTGTCAAGGATTTCATTTTACTTGGATCCGCAATCAGCACCCATGGAAGCAGCAGTCAAGAAATCAAAAGACGCATTGCATTGTTCAAATCTGCTGCAAAGGACCTCTTCAAAGTGTTGAAGAGCAAAGATGTCACCCTGAAGACTAAGGTGCGCCTGACCCAAGCCATGGTATTTTCAATTGCATCATATGCATGTGAAAGCTGGACAATGAATAAGGAAGACTGAAGAAGAGTTGATACGTTTGAATTGTGGTGTTGGTGAAGAATATTGAATATACCGTGGACTGCCAAAAGAAGGAACAAATCTGTCTTAGAAGAAGTACAACCAGAATGCTCCTTAGAGGCAAGGATGGCGAGACTGCGTCTTACATACTTTGGACATGTTGTCAGGAGGGATCAGTCCCTGGAGAAGGACATCAGGCTTGACAGAGTACAGGGTCAGCGGAAAAGAGGAAGACCCTCAACGAGGTGGATTGACACAGAGGCTGCAACAACGAGCTCAAGCATAACAACGATTGTTAAGGATGGCGCAGGACCGGGCAGTGTTTTGTTCTGTTGTGAATAGGGTCGCTAGGAGTCGGAATCAACTCAACAGCACCTGACAACAATAACAACAACATTCCTGTCATTGTCTAGGGTGACTTCAGTGACCACTGGGCCTCCCAGCCAACAGCATAGTCTTGTTAAAAACCAAACCAAACCCATTGCCGTCAAGTGACCCTATAGGACAGGGTAGAACTGCTCCATGAAGTTTCCAAGGATTACCTGATGGATTTGTACTGCCAAATTTTTGGTTAGCAGTATGAATGGGGCCACAATTCATGCCATTGGTAGGACAGAAACCTTGTTTTCATCCTTTGATTTTCCCCTAATCCTTACCTCCCACAACCAATTAATTGCCAAGTCTTCTCCCTTTACTTCTTTATGGCTTCTAAAATCCTTTTACTTTTCTTCATTTCCACCATCCGGCCTACTAAAACAAGTAGGGGTTCCCTCTTTCCAGTGCCCCCTAAACCTATTCCAATCTGTTTTTCACACTGCAGTGGAATTCAGTTTTCTGAAATGCAGATTTAATTATATGAACCTCTACCTTCATTGTCTTTGGTGGCTTATCACTGACCTTCAAACTTCTTAGGATGCCATTAATGGCCTTGTGGGCTTGCCTTTTTAGTCTAACTTTCTTCGGTTACTGATCCAAATTCTATAATCCAGCCGTATGAATTACTGGCAGTTCCCTAAATGTACAGAAATCTGATGTTCTTTCTCTTGCTTCTGTTCTTATGTACATTATAGTATTCTCTTCCCTATGTCTAGATTGTTCTTTCTCAACTTTACCCCATAAGAATTAGGTTTCAACTTACATTACTAGGAAGTGACATTCTGGGGCGTGATTCCTGATAACCCAAGTCTGGATTAGCTGTCCCTCTGATTTACATCCATTGGTATCTTGTCCTTATTTCTACTTTAGCACATACCATAATACGTTGTAAGCACCCATTTATTGTTGACTCCACTGGGGTATAAGCAATTTGAGAGCAGCGCTTGTGTTCACCTTTGAACAAAACATATCACACCGTGTCTAGCATATATCAAGTGATTAACAAATTTTTGTTGATTTGGTGAATTACAAACATAAGAGTGTCATACTGAAAAGTAGAAGCCATCTGTTGTACTTGGCAATTGATAACCCCAGCTAGAACAGCTTCATTAAGGTTGAGCAGGTTAGAAATGAATGAAAAATAAGGAAGTAGAAAAAAGGTTAGACTTGTCTTTTGCGAAACTTGATTATTAAACCATTTAATTCACAAGTGAAATAATAAATAGTTGTTGTACAGGAATAACCTCACAAGCGCCATGCAGGCCTTGTAGAAAGAAAGTTACAAAACTTGACTGGAGGGTACAAAAGAAGAGTTGAACATGTGGTATGACATACCATACTCTAGCTAGAACAGTATTGTCAGATAGAATTTTTTTTTTCCATAAATGAATTTATAGTTTTAATCCAATTTAACACAAATATTCTACTGAATTTTGTAATAATTAAAACATAAAAGAAAGTTAGATCATACTTGTGGGGAAAAAAAATCAAACGAAATCTTTCTTTTACTTTCTCTTTCTTGTGTATGTGTGCATGTGTTTGTGTATTAATACACACATAACCCACCCTTTGCTGTTGAGTCTATTCCAACTCATAAGGACCCTATAGGACGTGGTAGAACTGCCCCATAGGGTTTCCAAGGAGCACCTGGTGGATTCAAACTGCTGACCTTTTGGTAAGCAGCAGAACTCTTAACCACTAGCCACCAAAAAAACTCACTCAGCTGAGTCAATTCCAACTCTCAGCGACCCTATAGGACAGCGTAGGACTGCCCCATAGGGTTTCCAAGGCTTAAATCTTTACGGAAGCAGACTGCCACATCTTTCTCCTGAGGAGCAGCTTGTGGGTTTGAACCACCAACATTTTGGTTAGCAGCCAAGCACTTTAACTACTGTGCTTCACAAGTGCACACACATATATATAATCTTTTTTTTTTTCTTAGTGCATGTGGACTCTTTACATACTGTTTCGCAACAATTTTTTTAACTTAGCAGTATAACTTGGCTATCTTTCTACATCAATACATACGGATCTATCTTATACATTTTTTAAATGCTTTAAATTGAAATATATCATACACACAAGAGTCATCCCTCCCCCATGCACCTTTCTAATCATAGTTCCTCAGAGGTAACCACTATTGTGACTTCTGGCAGCATTGATTAGTGTTCCCTGTTTTTGAACTTTATATTAATGGAATCATGCAGTATGTAATTTTTGTGTCTGGTCTATTGTACCCAACATTACATTTATGAGATTCATTTAGTAATTTGATTTTTCTTTTCATTGCTGTATTCTATTATATGAATATAATACAATTTATACATTCATCTTTAAGTGGATATTTGGGCTGATTCCAGGCTGAGACTACTGTAAATAGAGCTGCTAGGAGCATTCTGGCATACTTTTTTTTGTGAACATATGTACGTATTTCTGTTGGGCATATACCTAGAAGTAGAATTGCTAGGTGATAGGGTATTCTTATATTTAGTTTTGGTAGATATTGCCAAAGAGTTTTGCAAAATAATTGCAGCAATTTACACTCCCACAGCAGTGTACGCACCTATTTTTTTTTAAAAAAGACCTAGAATACCTCATTAGATAAATATATAAATTATTTTTGGCTGTTTTATTTTTTTACTATTAAAAACAATTTTTCAATAAAACTTTTGTACACAGATTTTTGTTGCTGGCTCATGTGAGTGTCCCTATAAGATTATCAATGGGATAAAATGGAAAATAAGCTTGACAAAATGATTTTAAAGTTCACTTAGTCTTCACTCCCACTGTAACTCAAATATATTACAGGGGAATAAAAGAGTTAAATGAAAAAGAAAATCATGTAGCTTTTTGGAATGGGATATGATTTACAGGAGTAAAAGCAACAGAATAAATCTAAAAGATAATTTGATTATTTAAATTTAAAACCACTGTATGTAAAATAATACTGTAAATAATATTAAAAGGCAATAACAAAGTAGAAAAATTATTAATACACATAGGAAAAATAGTTAATACTAGAGATAGACTCATATAATTAAATAGAAAAATAAGCAAAAAACACCAACAGACACTTCATAGAGGGAAGACAGACAAAACGGCCAAAATCATTAATAATTCCAACTTTTCAATAACCAACCTAATATAAATTTTAACAAATATATGTTTATTTGCCCATAAAGCTGACAAATATTACAAAATATTGTTAAAACCACAGTGTAGGAAAAAATAATGAATGGTACACAAATATATGGACTATCATCTAGTCATTAAAATTGTTTTTGAGAAATATTTGGTAATAAAGACAATATTCTTGATATAATAGTGTAAAAACATTAAGATTTAAGCTAAATTTATATATAAGCTACAATTTTGTTATAAAGTAAAAAATCCACATACATAAATGCATAGAATAAAATACTAGAAGGAAATACAGCAATATGTTAAAGAGTTAATCAAAATGGAGAATTTCTGGACTGTAGGAATTTTTATTTAATTATAAGTTTTTATATTTTTCAAATCTTTGAAATATTTTAAAATCAGAAAAAAGCAATGATTATGCACACCACACACATCAGTGATGTGAAGTCAAGAGATTATAGGGGCACATAGAGTTATGTTGTTGCTAGGAGCTGTTGAGTCGGTTCCGACTCATAGCGACACCATGCACAACAGAACGGAACACTGCCTGGTCCTGCTTCTTCCTTAAATTGTTGTTACACTTGAGCTCATTATTGCAGCCACTGTTCTCAACCCGTCTCGTTGAGGATCTTCCTTTTTTCTGCTGACCCTCTACTTTGTCAAGCATGATAACCTTTTCCAGGGACTGATCCACCCTGACAACATGTCCAAAGTATGTAAGACGCAGTCTCACCATCCTTGCTTCTAAGGAGCATTCTGGTTGTACTTCTTCCAACACAGATTTGTTTGTTCTTTCGACAGTCCATGTTATATTCTGTATTCTTTGCCAACACCACAATTCAAAGGCATCAATTCTTCTCTGGTTTTCCTTATTCATTGTCCAGCTTTCACATGCATATGACGTCATTGAAAATACCATGGCTTGGCTCAGGCGCACCTTAGCCTTCAAGGTGAAATCTTTGCTTTTCAACCCTTTAAAGAGGTCTTTTGCAGCAGATTTGCCCAATGCAATAAGTCTGTTGAATTCTTGACTGCTGCTTCCATGGGTGCTGCTTGTGCATCCAAGTAAAATGAAATCCTTGACAACTTCAGTCTTTTCTCAGTTTATCATGATGTTGCTCATTGGTCCAGTAGTGAGGATTTTTGTTTTCTTTATGTTGAGGTGTAATCCCTACTGAAGGCTGTGGTCTTTGATCTTCATTAGTAAGTGCCTCAAGTCCTCTTCACTTTCAGCAAGCACGGTTGTGTCATCTGCATAACACAGGCTGTTAATAAGTCTTCCTCCAATCCTGATGCCCCGTTCTTCTTCATATAGTCCAGCTCCTTGGATTATTTGCTCAGCATACAGATTGAATAGGTATGGTGAAAGGATACAACCCTGACGCACACCTTTCTTGACTGGAAACCAATCAGTATCCGCTTGTTCTGTTTGAACCTCTTGATCTATGTAAAGGTTCCTCATAAGCACAATTACGTGTTCGGGAATTCCCATTCTTCACAATGTTATCCATAATTTGTTACCATTCACATAGTTGAATGCCTTTGCATAGTCAATAAAACACAGGTAAACATCCTTCTGGTATTCTCTGCTTTCAGCCAGGATCCATCTGATATCAGCAATGATATCAGTGGTTCCATGTCCTCTTCTGAAACTAGCCTAAATTTCTGGCAGTTCCCTGTTGATATACTGCTACAGCCATTTTTGAATGATCTTCAGCAAAATTTTGCTTACGTGTGATACTAATGATATTGTTCTATAATTTCTGCATTTAATTGGGTCACCTTTCTTGGGAATAGGCATAAATATCAATCTCTTCCAGTCAGTTGGCCAGGAACCTGTCTTCCATATTTCTTGGCATAGATGAGTGAGCACCTCAGCACTGCATCCATTTGTTGAAATGTCTCAATTGATATTCTATCAATTCCTGGAGCCTCGTTTTTCACCAATGCCTTCAGAGCAGCCTGGACTTCTTCTTTCTTTCCTTCTTCTCAAAGAAGGAAGGGATTTGCTCAAGTTTGCAGGCTCAAAGCAAAGAACCAGTAGAGAAGAACAAATTGAAGATTAAAAGGAACAAAAATTGGTGAAGGAAGGTCTTAGGGGAGACAGGCTGTGATTTAGAAATTAGGCGTCGATAGGAGGGTACCAGAATAGACGGTTATGGAGCAACTATGAGAACCAAACTCTGAGGGAGTCCATACTTTATGACCTTGATTTTCTTTCTGAGTTTTGAGTAGGGGTGGAATAATGGATTTACACTTAATATTGAAAGTTCTGTATAGTTGCTGAGGAGAATGTGAGAGAAGGAGTTGCTGAGGCAAGCCTAAGGATTAGTAGGTTGTCCTGGGGCCTGCTTGAGGTCAGACATCTTAAATTTGTGGTAGCATCATTGTCTATAATTGTGTGAGGTTTTCCATCAAAGATACCTATTTTTAGGAATGGAGGCCTTAGAAGTTTGGAGTGGTCTCTAGTGGAGGATTTGCAGAGTGGAGACAGACAAAGAAGCTAGGAAGTTGAAGGTGTGGAGAAATTGAAGCCTGTGCTGGGATCTAGGCTGGACCTGGAAGAAGTTTCTTCAAAGATGTAGACATCAGGTGGTGGGGGGAGCAGGTCACCGTAGGTAGAAGAGAAGTGGGGATATGGTCCCTGACTTTGCTGAACACCCATAGTCTTTGAATGTATCTTTGGCATTTACCATGCTTTGCCTTTTATTTTAGTTGACTGTGCATGTGTGTGTTTCTTAGCACATCCCAATTTGTATGGGGCTGTACATCCCTGAGGCTTCTACCCTAGGGCTCTATACTTGGCAGTTGTTCAATTACTGTTCTTGGAAGAGTGAAGGCAATGGAACATGTTCAGTTTGGGAATTATGGCAAGTGCTTTGGTTAAATTTAGAAATGCTCTTTTGAAGATCGTGCAGTCAAAAGTATTAATTAACTTGGCAACAGCATCTGCCAGCGAAATTGATATGGTGCTCCTTGGGGAGAAGCCAGTTGAAGGTGTTACTGGGACAATACCAAGATCACGTCATCAAATTTCATTGCACTTAAGGAAGCATCGAAGGTGAAAAAGACCTGCTTCCTAAGCAGGCACAGTTTGCTCTGGACTGACTGCCTTGTGCTCTAAGGAATGATCACTGTGGATGCAATCTGCTCAGGCAGTATATATTCAAGATTCTGGCAGGGAACCTTCTGTTTCTCCTTAAAAGCTTAGTTTCGGAAAGTGAGTTTACTTGATGCTACACCTCCAGGGCATAATCTTCTTAATTCAGGCCTTTTCTGCCAAATTTCCAGGAATTCTTTCCATTGTTTAGGTGTAAACTCACAAGATTGCATGTTCTTATTTTATAGGAGGAGTGAAGATGTACCCTCTGATGGCAGTGAGGGGTGGGAATAGGGAGGGAGGGAGAATTACAATTCCTTCTTTTACTGACTACAGCTGTGGTTCCACACACACAGGCACACCCTAAACAGACACACACATTCACATGCAGTCACTTACTTGCGCACTCACACAAATCTTTTCAGTTGGATGTTAACATCCTAAGTCAGGTATTTAATTTTTAGTGTTTTCAAGGCTCTTTTTTGTACATTCTTTAATCTCCTATACCTCATCCCAGTGAACACTCTTTTTTTTTTTTTTTAATTTTTATTAAGCTTCAAGTGAACATTTACCATTCCAATCAGTCTGTCACATGTAGGTTTACATACATCTTACTCCCTTCTCCCACTTGCTCTCCCCCTATTGAGTCAGCCCTTACAGTCTCTCGTTTCGTGCCAATTTTACCTTCTTCCCTCTCTCTCTATCTTCCCATCCCCCCTCCAGTCAAGAGTTGCCAACACACTCTCCCGTGTCCACCTCATTTAATTAGCTCACTCTTCATCAGTATCTCTCTCCCCCCCACTGACCAGTCCTTTTCATGCCTGATGATTTGTCTTCGGGGATGGTTCCTGTCCTGTGCCATCAGAAGTTCTGGGGAGCATTGTCTCTGGGATTCCTCTAGTCGCAATCATACCATTAGGTGTGGTCTTTTAATGAGGATTTGGGGTCTGTATCCCATTGGTCTCCTGCTCCCTCAGGAGTTGTCTGTTGTGTTCCCTGACAGGGCAGACATCGATTGTGGCCGGGCACCAACTAGTTCTTCTGGTCTCAGGATATTGTAGGTCTCTGGTTCAAGTGGCCCTTTCTGTCTCTTGGGTTCTTAGTTGTCGTGTGACCTTGGTGTTCTTCCTTTGCCTTTGCTCCCGGTGGGTTGAGACCAATTAATGTATTTTAGATGGCTGCTTATTGGCATTTAGGACCCCAGGTGCCACAATTCAAAGTGGGATGCAGAGTGTTTTCATAATAGAATTGTTTTGCCCATTGATTTAGAAGTCCTCTCAAACCAAGTTCCCCAGACCCCAGCCCCTGCTTCGCTATCCTTTGAAGCTTTCATTTTATCTCGGAAACCTCTTTACTTTTAATCCTGTCCAATTAGGCTGACCTTCCATGTTTTGAGTGTTGTCTTTCCCTTCACCCAAAGCAGTTCCCATCTACAGATTGATCAATAAAAAGCCCTCTCCCTCCCTCCCTCCCTCCCTCCCCGCTTTGTAACCACAAAAGTATGTGTTCTTTTCCGTTTTTTCTATTTCTCAAGATCTTATAATAGTGGTCTTATACAATATTTGTCCTTTTGCAACTGACTCATTTCGCTCAGCATAATGCCTTCCAGATTCCTCCATGTTATGAAATGTTTCAGAGATTCGTCACTGTTCTTTATCGATGCGTAGTATTCCATTGTGTGAATATACCACAATTTATTTACCCATTCGTCCGTTGATGGACATCTTGGTTGCTTCCAGCTTTTTGCTATTGTAAACAGAGCTGCAATAAACATGGGTGTGCATATATCTGTTTGTGTGAAGGGTCTTGTATTTTTAGGGTATATTCCGAGGAGTGGGATTTCTGGGTTGTATGGTAGTTCTATTTCTAACTGTTTAAGATAACGCCAGATGGATTTCCAAAGTGGTTGTACCATTTTACAATCCCACCAGCAGTGTATGAGAGTTCCAGTCTCTCCGCAGCCTCTCCAACATTTATTATTTTGTGTTTTTTGGATTAATGCCAGCCTTGTTGGAGTGAGATGGAATCTCATCGTGGTTTTAATTTGCATTTCTCTAATGACTAATGATCGAGAGCATTTTCTCATGTATCTGTTAGCTGCCTGAATATCTTCTTTAGTGAAGTGTGTGTTCATATCCTTTGCCCACTTCTTGATTGGGTTGTTTGTCTTTTTGTGGTTGATTTTTGACAGAATCATGTAGATTTTAGAGATCAGGCGCTGGTCTGAGATGTCATAGCTGAATATTCTTTCCCAGTCTGTAGGTGGTCTTTTTACTCTTTTGGTGAAGTCTTTAGATGAGCATAGGTGTTTGATTTTTAGGAGCTCCCAGTTATCGGGTTTCTCTTCATCATTTTTGGTAATGTTTTGTATTCTGTTTATGCCCTGTATTAGGGCTCCTAGGGTAGATCCTATTTTTTCTTCCATGATTTTTATCGTTTTAGTCTTTATGTTTAGGTCTTTGATCCACTTGGAGTTAGTTTTTGTGCATGGTGTGAGGTATGGGTCCTGTTTCATTCTTTTGCAAATGGATATCCAGGTATGCCAGCACCATTTGTTAAAAAGACTATTATTTCCCCAATTGACTGACACTGGTCCTTTGTCAAATATCAGCTGCTCATAAATGGATGGATTTATATCTGGATTCTCAATTCTGTTCCATTGGTCTATGTGCCTGTTGTTGTACCAGTACCAGGCTGTTTTGACTACTGTAGCTATATAATAGGTTCTGAAATCAGGTAGGGTGAGGCCTCCCACTTTCTTCTTCTTTTTCAGTAATGTTTTGCTTATCCGGGGGTTCTTACCTTTCCATATGAAATTAGTGATTTGTTTCTCTATTCCCTTAAAGTATGACATTGGTATTTGGATTGGAAGTGCGTTGTATGTATAAATGGCTTTTGGTAGAATAGACATTTTTACTATGTTAAGTCTTCCTATCCATGAGCAGGGTATGTTTTTCCATTTAAGTGTGTCCTTTTGAATTTCTTGTAGCAGAGTTTTATAGTTTTCTTTGTATAGGTCTTTTACATCCTTGGTAAGATTTATTCCTAAGTATTTTATCTTCTTGGGGGCTACTGTGAATGGTATTGATTTGGTTATTTCCTCTTCGGTGTTCTTTTTGTTGATGTAGAGGAATCCAAGTGATTTTTGTATGTTTATTTTATATCCTGAGACTCTTCCAAACTCTTCTATTAGTTTCAGTAGTTTTCTGGAGGATTCCTTAGGGTTTTCCATGTATACGATCATGTCATCTGCAAATAGTGATAGCTTTACTTCCTCCTTACCAATCTGGATACCCTTTATTTCTTTGTCTAGCCTAATTGCCCTGGCTAGGACTTCAAGTACGATGTTGAATAAGAGCGGTGATAAAGGGCATCCTTGTCTGGTTCCCATTCTCAAGGGAAATGCTTTCAGGTTCTCTCCATTTAGAGTGATATTGGCCGTTGGCTTTGCATATATGCCCTTTATTATGTTGAGGAATTTTCCTTCAATTCCTATTTTGGTAAGAGTTTTTATCATAAATGGGTGTTGGACTTTGTCAAATGCCTTTTCTGCATCAATTGATAAGATCATGTGGTTTTTGTCTTTTGTTTTATTTATGTGATGGATTACATTAATGGTTTTTCTGATATTAAACCAGCCTTGCATACCTGGTATAAATCCCACTTGATCAGGGTGAATTATTTTTTTGATGTGTTGTTGGGTTCTATTGGCTAGAATTTTGTTGAGGATTTTTGCATCTATGTTCATGAGGGATATAGGTCTAAAATTTTCTTTTTTTGTAATGTCTTTACCTGGTTTTGGTATCAGGGAGATGGTGGCTTCATAGAATGAGTTGGGTAGTATTCCGTCTTTTTCTATACTTTGAAATACCTTCAATAGTAATGGTGTTAACTCTTCTCTGAAGGTTTGGTAGAACTCTGCAGTGAAGCCATCTGGGCCAGGACTTTTTTTTTGTTGGGAGTTTTTTGATTACCGTTTCAATCTCTTTTTTTGTTATGAGTCTATTTAGTTGTTCTACTTCTGAATGTGTTAGTTTAGGTAAGTAGTATTGTTCCAAGAATTTATCCATTTCTTCTAGGTTTTCAAATTTGTTAGAGTACAATTTTATGTAGTAATCTGATATGATTCTTTTGATTTCATTTGGTTCTGTTGTGATGTGGTCCTTCTCGTTTCTTATTCGGGTTATTTGTTTCCTTTCCTGTATTTCTTTAGTCAGTCTAGCCAATGGTTTATCAATTTTGTTAATTTTTTCAAAGAACCAGCTTTTGGCTTTGTTAATTCTTTCAATTGTTTTTCTGTTCTCTAATTCATTTAGTTCAGCTCTAATTTTTATTATTTGTTTTCTTCGGGTGCCTGATGGATTCTTTTGTTGCTCACTTTCTATTTGTTCAAGTTGTCGGGACAGTTCTCTGATTTTGGCTCTTTCTTCTTTTTGTATGTGTGCATTTATCGATATAAATTGGCCTCTGAGCACTGCTTTTGCTGTGTCCCAGAGGTTTTGATAGGAAGTATTTTCATTCTCGTTGCTTTCTAAGAATTTCCTTATTCCCTCCTTGATGTCGTCTATAAACCAGTCTTTTTTCAGGAGGGTATTGTTCATTTTCCAAGTATTTGATTTCTTTTCCCTAGTTTTTCTGTTATTGATTTCTAGCTTCATTGCCTTGTGGTCTGAGAAGATGCTTTGTAATATTTCGATGTTTTGGATTCTGGAAAGATTTGTTTTATGCCCTAATATGTGGTCTATTCTAGAGAATGTTCCATGTGCGCTAGAAAAAAAAGTATATTTTGCAGCAGTTGGGTGGAGAGTTCTGTATAAGTCAATGAGGTCAAGTTGGTTGATTGTTGTAAGTATGTCTTCCGTGTCTCTATTGAGCTTCTTACTGGATGTCCTGTCCTTCTCCGAAAGTGGTGTGTTGAAGTCTCCTACTATAATTGTGGAGGTGTCTATCTCACTTTTCAATTCTGTTAAAATTTGATTTATGTATCTTGCAGCCCTGTCATTAGGTGCATAAATATTTAATATGGTTATGTCTTCCTGATCAATTGTCCCTTTTATCATTATATAGTGTCCTTCTTTATCCTTTGTGGCGGATTTAAGTCTAAAGTCTATTTTGTCAGAAATTAATATTGCTACTCCTCTTCTTTTTTGCTTATTGTTTGCTTGATATATTTTTTTCCATCCTTTGAGTTTTAGTTTGTTTGTGTCTCTAAGTCTAAGGTGTGTCTCTTGTAGGCAGCATATAGATGGATCGTGTTTCTTTATCCAGTCCGTGACTCTCTGTCTCTTTATTGGTGCATTTAGTCCATTTACATTCAGCGTAATTATAGATAAGTAAGTTTTTAGTGCTGTCATTTTGATGCCTTTTCATGTGTGTTGTTGGCCATTTCATTTTTCCACATGCTTTTTTGTGCTGAGACGTTTTTCTTAGTAGCTTGTGAGATCCTCATTTTCATAATGTTTAACTTTGTGTTTATTGAGTCGTTACGTTTTTCTTGGCTTTTTTCTTGAGTTATGGAATTGATATTCCTTTTTGTGGTTACCTTTTTATTTACCCCTATTTTTCTAAGTAAAAACGTAACTTGTATCCTTCTATTTCGCCTTGTATCACTCTCCATCTGGCAGTTCAATGCCTCCTATATTTAGTCCCTCTTTTTGATTATTTTGATCGTTTATCTATTGATTTCCATGATTTCCTGTTGTGTGTATTATTTTGTTTATTTATTTATTTTTTAGAATTAGTCTTAATTTGTTTGTTTTTGTGCTTTCCCTGTTTGAGTTGCGTTGATATCAGGACGTTCTGTTTTGTGACCTTGTATTGTGCTGGTACCTGATATTATTGGTCATCCGGCCAAACAATCTCCTTTAGCATTTCTTGCAGTCTTGGTTTAGTTTTTGCAAATTCTTTAAACTTGTGTTTATCTGTAAATATCTTAATTTCTCCTTCATATTTCAGAGAGAGTTTTGCTGGATATATGATCCTTGGTTGGCAGTTTTTCTTGTTTAGTGCTCTGTATATGTCGTCCCATTCCCTTCTTGCCTGCATGGTTTCTGCTGAGTAGTCTGAACTTATTCTTATTGATTCTCCCTTGAAGGAAACCTTTCTTTTCTCCCTGGCTGCTTTTAAAATTTTCTGTTTGTCTTTGGTTTTGGCAAGTTTGATGATGATATGTCTTGGTGTTTTTCTTTTTGGATCAATCTTAAATGGGGTTCGATGAGCATCTTGGATAGATATCCTTTCTTCTTTCATGATGTCAGGGAAGTTTTGTGTCAGGAGTTCTTCAACTATTTTCTCTGTGTTTTCTGTCCCCCCTCCCTGTTCTGGGACTCCAATCACTCGCAAGTTATCCTTCTTGATAGAGTCCCACATGATTCTTAGGGTTTCTTCATTTTTTTAAATTCTTTTATCTGATTTTTTTTCAGCTATGTTGGTGTTGATTCCCTGGTCCTCCAGAAGTCCCAGTCTACATTCTAATTGCTCGAGTCTGCTCCTCTGACTTTCTATTGCGTTGTCAAATTCTGTAATTTTATTGTTAATCTTTTGGATTTCTACATGCTGTCTCTCTATGGATTCTTGCAACTTGTTAATTTTTCCACTATGTTCTTGAATAATCTTTTTGAGTTCTTCAACAGTTTTATCAGTGTGTTCCTTGGCTTTTTCTGCATTTATCCTAATTTCATTTGTGATATCTTTAAGCATTCTGTAAATTAGTTTTTTATATTCTGTATCTGATAATTCCAGGATTGTATCTTCATTTGGGAAAGATTTTGATTCTTTTGTTTGGGGGGTTGGAGAAGCTGTCATGGTCTGTTTCTTTATGTGGTTTGATATGGACTGCTGTCTCCGAGCCATCACTGGGAAACTAGATTTTCCAAGTAGTCAGCTGGTGCGCTGGCTCCTAGTTCTGAAAACAGTCGCTGTCTGCCCGTATTTGTTCGTTTTCCATCTCTAAGTCTGTGCTTGTTGTTCGGAGTTCGTAGATTGTTATGTATGTGATCGATTCCCTTGTTTTTCCGAGTCTTTGTTGCAAGAGGGATCCGCGGTAGCGTCCACCTAGTCCGCCATCTTGGCCCCCGAAAACCCAGTGAACACTCTTAATTGGAGTCAATTGCCCCAACTTGGCTTTCTTGAGTTTAAATGCATTTGCTATTTCATTTTTCAGGATGAATTTGACTGAATCTCTCATAGTGATTGATGTAAGCTCATTCAGAATATGTGAGTAATAAATTTATTGCTCTCTAGAAATAAGTCATAGGTCAAAAAATCTCTTTGGTTCGAATATTTTACTGTTGAAGATTAAACAGTTCTTCCAAAAAACTTAGCAACCCTTTCAAACTCAGATTGTTTAGCTTTATGTTTAAGGAAACTATTGAAATCATTTCAGTTCCCTTGGGTGCAGTTGTGCAATTTAGATTTAGCTGATCTGCAGATTGTACTCATCTATGTTAATGTTTCTGTAATGAGAATGATCCCACTGTGTCATAACCTTTTGGGTCTTAATCTCCTTCATTTACATAACCTTTTACTTCTCATCTACACTATGCTCGACATTTAGGATTCATACGTCACACTCTTTCATGTTTCTCCCATGACTTTTGTTGCTAAAAAAAAATCAATTGGCTTGTCTTACATATGGAAAAAGCACGTTGTTCACGATAGATCTCTTAATATTTGCAAGAAATGCTAGGTGTGATAGCAAAGAGAAGGGAGTTAAAAGGATTTGGGTACTACTACCCTGGTGGCATAGTGGTTAAGGGCTACCGCTGCTAACCAAGAGGGCGGCGCCAGGCGCTCTTTGCAGACTCTATCGGGCAGTTCTACTCTGTCCTATAGAGTCGCTATGAGTCGGAATTGACTTGACGGCAGTGTTTTTTTTTTTTTTTTTATCCTGATTTTAAGAGGAAAAACTCAGTACAGTATTTTTGTTCTTAAAATACATTAATTAAATGTGATAACATTTAAAACAGACTGTATAAGTGACTTATTTGTATATTTAATCCCTTGCTTTAAGCAGAACATGCTATAATTTAATACAGTACTACTACCTAAAGTGTGTGTTAAAAGCATATATACAAGAGAATACACAAAGAAAGGAGATATGGGATCCAGTTAAAGCAGATTTAACTTAGTAAAAAAAAAAAAGTCCCAGAATTACGGCTACTCATAGTCCTGGATTGGAGCTGAAGCAGAGTGGGCTCTGGGATGTAGATCTCGGGGGGGGGGGGGCGGGGGGAGGCGGGAGGGCGGAGAACTCTAATAATACGACTGAGGAGGTGTGAGGTTGTATGCTAAGGTTGCTAATTCAAGGAATCAGGAAATGCAATTAGAAATCTCAGAAAAAGATGCGAAGCAAACTATGACGTGACAATTTTAAGCAACTGTAGATTGTTAAGAAAGAAAGGGAAATTCATTTGCAATTGATGTTAGAAATAATATCTGTATCATTCAGGGTTAGATCAGAAAAGCAGAACCACTAGGATGGTACACACACAAACACACAAGTGCATACACATAATTACGGAAGCTGTTTAGTTGCTCTGAGGCATCTGGGGTCTGATGTTGGAGCTTGAAGAAATATGTAGGACAGACAGTGGGAAAGGGAAGATGTATAAATGGCGGAGAGTGAGGATAAACTGGAACCCGCAAGCAGGAGTTGGAAGCTAGGACGGACTGGAGCTTGGGTCCATGCCACCTTCGACTTTGATGATGTGGGTGTTCTGCAGGATTAACTGATGCCCTTTGCCATGGAACTAAAAATGCACCTGGCCCAGGAATCTAAAAAGCTGGAAGAGGTTCTGGGGAAGATGGAGCAGCTGTTGGCTCAGCTTCTGCTCCTTGCCAGCAAGGCGAGCCAGTAAATAAGCAAAACGTTGTGAGAACCCTGATGCTGCCTGGTAGCTTCACCTTAATCTTCTGAGCATAAAAACAAAATGACTACAGCTTCACTTCTGCCTTTGAAGTCTCACACAAAGTATCTCTTGTAGCCCACCCTAACAAGAAACACACACGGAATGAAATTCTGGGAAACATAGCTCAGCCTAGCTGAGCACATCACACATTGACTCTTTATAAAGCCACCACAGTCTCCTGTGAGGGGTCCTGGGGTTATATTTCAGATCCACAGAAAAGAGTAATGCAGTCTTAGTGTAGTACTTGGCCCAACTTTGAACAATATTTCTATAATAATTATAATGTTGATATTGTTTCTTGATCTTTACATTTAGAAACAACTTGTAGAAGAGCACTGAAAGTTTGGCTGTAGTTGCAGGACAGAAGGTAAATCTTAAAGGCCTTGAAAATATAAAAGTAAAAGGTAGGTGGTAGAAGGTGGGATGTGGAAGGGGGACTGAGATTGAAGAAAAGTAGAAGAAAAGTGTAGGGAGCCGAATATCTTTATTTTTCAAATTGGAGAGTTAAGCGATCCTGCCTGTAATTAATAGTACAAGAAACAGAGCTCTGAAAATATTATTTAAAGTCACAAATGTAAGCAATAGGAGAATTAAAGATGATGGTACATAACTGTAAACATTGGGAGAAGGAAGTAAAGGTGAGAAAAAGACTATACAAATATGTTAATTCTCAAAATTCATAGTGCTGAATCAATAGATTGTGTCAATAGTTGATAAATCAAGAAAGCGAGGTATGCGGAAACATTATTTACAGTTATTAAAACAAATGATTTTAACAGATTGTTTCTGAGGAATAGACGTGTGTAGAGGGATATGGCTGCTTTTCATCATAAGTTTTTTTTGGTACTATTTGATTATTTATAAAGTATGCATTACTTTGATCACAATAATCAATTTTCAGGAAATAGAAGAGGTCAGAGGATAGGACTTTGGTCAAACCCTGTATTAAAGAGGCAGGTGTGAGAATAGATCCAAGAAAAGAAGGTAAGTGTAATTAGACACACTACAGTTAGTAAAAAGCTTATTACTTTCTTTTGACTGGTTTAAACAATAGACATATTATCTGCACTATAACTTGAAAGTTTTTTTGCCACTGCTGATCTAGAATGCTAAAAGAAATAACTGCCAAGCCACTCTTCTTTTATTTAGAAAGAATAAACAATTTTGAAGAAAATTTATAGCAAAATTCACTAACTCCAGTTTTATAAAACATGACATCATTATGTTATCCCTCTCAGGATAGGCAGTATATATAGCTACCACTTACTTTTTGTACCTCTGGGGTTCAATGGAAAACTGCTGTCCCACTGAGAGTATGTGCTGCTGGCTAGCAGGGCTCTATATAACAGCTTCAAACAGAAAAAACAGGCGTGTGCCAAAAATTACTGTTTTTTTTTTTTACAGGATATTGTATGAGGTGTGCTGAATAATCGAATTTTTGGTAGGAAAAACAAAAATTTTGAAAATTTTTTATTTGGTACACGAATGTACCTCTCAACTCTGGGGGTAGAATTTGTGTTCACAAGGGATAAAACACATGCATACCTCTGGACTCTGAGGGTGTGATTTGTGAAATGAGGCATAAGACAAAAACTATATTACTTATCAAAAATTCAGACACACTCAATGATTCAGCATACCCTCTACTACTGAAAACACATAGATCAACAAAAAATTAAAAGAAAAAAATAATTGGATCATGAAAGGGTTACATGTCATATTCTTATTATGTTGTTGTTAATTGCCTTTGAATCACCTCTGACTCATGACGACCCCATGTACAACAGAATGAAACATTGCACTATCCTGTACTATCTTCATGATGCTTGGTTGTCTAGAGTCTATTGTGGTAGCCAGTGTGTATTTTGAGTACCTTCCAACCTTTGGGGCTCATTGTTCAGCACTATAATGGGCAATATTCTGTTGTAATCCATAATATTTTCATTGGCTAATTTTCAGAGTAGATCACCAGGCTTTTCTTTCTAGTCTCTCTTAGTCTGGGAGCTCCGCTGAAACCTGTCCACCATGGGTGACCCTGCTGGAATCTGAAATATCAGTGACATAACTTCCAGCTTCACAACAACATGCAAGGCACCACAGAATGACAAACTGACAGACAGGTGGTGGATATTACTATGTTAGCATACAAAAATGTATATTATATTATGTGAAACCAGAGAAAATCCAGCCATACCAGTGTTTTAAAATCTTTGGATTGAAAATATTTTTTAATTTTTAAAATATTTTTAAATAGTTGGTGTTTTGTAGAATAACAAAGTTTTGAAAAAATCTTACTTGTCAATATAACATAATAGATTTTCATTACACTCACAATTTTAATGAAATTATTTCTTTTGAATACTTCTAATTAATACTTAGAACAAATTACATGGATACAAAATCTAGGATCCAAAATTTACAGCTAGTTTATAACTTCTCATAATTATACTTGAGAGCATTGGTCGTCAGTATTTCTATAGGTTCTAAATGCTCTATTTACTAGGTATTTTCTGGGGCTAGTATCATCAAAATATAAAAAACTGTGATAATTTTATTCACATTGATATTAGTATATGTTCAAATCTCACCTATTTCCCATCTCTACATATTTTCTGGAGCCCTGGTGGCATAGTGGTTAAGAGCTCAGCTGCTAACCAAAAGGTCAGCAGTTCAAATCTACCAGCTGTCCCTTGGAAACCCTATGGGGCAGCTCTACCCTGTCCTATAGGGTTGCTATGAGTCAGAATCGACTCAACGGCACCTAACAACAACATATTTTCTATTTGATTAGCATCTCTGTGAATTATTCTCAAATACATCACTATTAACTTCAACAAGTTATGTTAGTTTGAATCACTTATTCTGCTAAAATACTGTATTACATAACCAATTTCTACAAATCTGTTAGCAATTTGAAGTAATTTGTTCCTCAGAAACCATGCTAGAATAATTATGCTTTGATCTTTTAAGTTAGCCAAATGGAATATTGTTTATAACATGATTTAAATGAAAACTGCCATTACATTAAATGTTTTTTCTTGATTCATTGTTTAATGGAACTCAGTTAATGTGTTGTTCATAAGGAAATGGCAGAATTGGATCTACTGGGGTTAATAGGATCAGAGAAGTACACTTGTCCACACCAATGTTTTCATTACACAGAAAACAATAAAAATCAATCTATTTCAGGGCAATTTTCAAAGTGTTACTTAAGAATTTATAAGGTAGAGTTGTTGTGTTTGCATGATATTTTCATTCATGGAAAGTTAAAATGGCCTTTTTTGGGACCTGTCTCACCAGCCTCACAGTCCTGGAATTTCATCAATGACACTGACCATCACACTCAAGCATGCTAGCCACACATGAGACTTTGGGTCACTACCTTGGACCTTTTTATTACCTGGAACTCTTTCATCCTTAAAATCATAAAGTCTAATATCCCATTCTCTGACCGACTTTAAATTCTTTCAATCTTCTTATTTTTCTTTGTTCCTGTTAATCCTGTCTTAACTTCATCAAAGCCTTGATATTCTTGACCCCTTCACTTTTACTTAATAAAAAACTATAATTTATTGAGCACTTATATTGTCCTTGGAGCCCTGGTGCCACAGTAGTTAAGAGCTAGGCTGCTAACCAAAAGGATGGCAGGTCGAATCCACCACTTGCTCCTTGGAAACCCTATGGGGCAGTTCTGCCCTGTCTTACAAGGTTGCTATAAGCTGTAATCAACTTGATGGCAATGGGTTTTTTTGTTGTTGTTGCTGTTTATTTGTTTTATATTGTCCTTAACGTTTCATACACATTAACTTATTTTAACTATATGACAAGCCTATGAGTTAGGAGTTATTACTCAATTTCATATATGAGGAAATTGAGGCACAGGGAAGTTAAGTAAATTGCTCAAGAAAAGTGGGAGAACAATGTTTCAAATTCAGGTTTATATAGCTCTCCTGTTTTCACTCCCTTCCATATCCACACCTTAATGCCCTAATACCTCACTTCAACTATTCTCTTCTTGTGCCAGTGCCCTCAGTTCCTTTATCCTCCAGTCCTGTAAGCCACTACCATCCTTAAAAAAGAACAAGAGGCGGAGCCAAGATGATGGAATAGACAGATGCTTCTGGCGAGCCCTATTTACAACAAGTAAAACAAGTAGACCTGAAAAAACAAGTGAAATGAGTATATTTGTGACAAGCTGGGAGCCCTGATCTTTGAAGGCAAACTTAGAAAATAAACTGAGGGGCAGAGGGAGGAAGAGACCGTTTAGAAACAGAGAAAAGTTGCCGGACCTGAATCACGGGAAGGCCTCGGGCACCATTCCTGGAGCTGTGGTGGCAGGCTGGTACTAGCATTTGGCCACAGTTTCCTCAGGGAGAAGCAGTCAGCCACACAGCCTACTCACACCTCTGGAACCTGAGGAGAATGGCGCTCTTGGCAAAAGCTAAGTACTTGCGTATATTTTAATGCCCGCCCCCGCCCCCCCCCCCCCCCCCCGCAAACCGGCTTCAGTGGCTGATTCCCCGGGCCTGAGATAGGCCCTGTTGAGCACCTAGACCCATTCTCCTGGCCTTGGGGAAGGAAAAAAATTGCATTTGGGAGAAAAGATAATTTGCTAGCTCCACTAACCAGGGAGCTCAGGACAGAAGCAGCTCCTTCCTGTCCAGGCATAAACCGTCCCTGGACTTTGAGCAACTTTCCCTTCTGCATGGACCTGTGTGGGCCTATTTCAGGAGAATAGGCCCTTGTTGGCAGACTCCAACCATTTCAGCTGTGCGGTGAAGAGATGGGTGTTTGATGTTTGACATTGCTTTGCCTATGAAACAAGGTCCTCACCTACCAACATCAGGGACCTTAGGACTGGTAGCTCCACTCAGGTCACCCAGCCACCCACGACAGGGGTCCAAAGGTAACTGGTACCTCCCAGTCCTTACAACCAAAAATTTTCGGTGCCCATGGTCCGTCAGCAGAACCCACCCACCTGCATGCTGTAGGGGACAGGGATGTGCTTTCCTCAAAGACAGGGGTTGGTTCTCAGGCCCTGCCTTGTTCAGAGTGTGACCACCTGCTGCAATCAGATACCGGTATATACGCCAATCATCCCTGCCCCCCTAAGACTGTAGGACAGAGCCTGTACCACACACTTGATGATCAGCTACCTGGAAACCTGAGCTGAATTCATATAAGAAAACTGAATGGACTCCTAGACTGATATACGTGATAACAGCTCTAGCCATCTGAGGACAGGACATCAGAGCTCCAAAGGTGAAAATAATCAAGCTTTTTTTTTTTTTTTAGCACACTCAAGCAACCCGTAGGGGTACACCAAAACAAAACAAAGCAAGCAGCTATGACACAGTAAGCAAGCATAAACTAACACAATAACTTACTGATGGCTAGGAGACAACAGTCAATATCAAGTGACATAAAGAAATGACCATGATCACCTCAACAGGCTCTCAAAACAAAAAATCCAGGCATCTTCTAGATGAACGTGCATTCCTGGAATTACCAGATGCAGAATAAAAAAGTTTAATATACAGAACCCTTCAAGACATCAGTAAGGAAATGAGACAATAAGCAGAACAAGTCAAGGAACACACAGATAATGCAATTGAAGAAATTAGAAAGATTATTCAGGAAGATAATGAAAAGTTTAATAAGCTGGAAAAATCCATAGACAGGCAGCAATCAGGAATTCAGAAGATTAACAATAAAATTACAGAATCAGACAACTCAATAGAAAGTCAAAAGAGCAGAACTGAGCAAGTAGAAGCTAGAATTTCTCAACTCGAAGATAAATCACTTGGCACTAATATATTTGAAGAAAGATCAGATAAAAGAATTTAAAAAATGAAGAAACCTTAAGAATCACGTGGGACTCTATCAAGAGAAATAATCTGAGTGATTGGAGTACCAGAACAGGGAGGGATAACAGAAAATACAGAGAAAATTGTTGAAGATTTGTTGGCAGAAAATTTCCCTGATATTGTGAAAGATGAGAAGATATCTCTCCAAGGTGCTCATTGCACTCCACAGAAGGTAAATCTTAAAAGAAAGTCACCAAGACATATTATAATCAAACTTGCCAAAACCAAAGATAAAGAGAGAATTAAAAGAGCAGCGAGGGATAAATGAAAAGTCACCTACAAAGGAGCGCCAATAAGAACAAGCTCAGACTAATCGGAAGAAACCATGCAGACAAGAAGGCAATGGGATAACATATTTAAAAAATTGAAGGAAAAAATTTGCTTGCCAAGAATCATATATCCAGCAAAATTGTCTCTTAAATATGAAGGTGAATTAAGATATTTCCAGATAAACACAAGTTTAGGGAATTCTTAAAAACCAAACCAAAACTACAAGAAATACTAAAGGGAGTTCTTTGGTTAGAAAATCAATAATATCAGGTATCAACCCAAGACTAGAACACTGGGCAGAGCAACCAAAGGTCAACCCGGAGAGCGAAATCTAAAAAAACAAAGCAAGATTATATATATATATATATAAAAGCTCAAAACAGGGTAACAGCGATGTTATTATATAAAAGAAGACAACATTAGAATAATAAAGAGGGACTAAGAAATGTAATCATACACCTTCCATATGGAGAGGAAGATATGGTGATGCAAAGAAATAAAAGTTAGGTTTAAATTCAGAAAAATAGGGGTAAATAATAAGGTAACCACAAAGGAGACAAACTATCCTACAGATCAAAATAAAACCCAACCAAAAACAGGGACTCAGCAGAAACAAAATCAACAACTACAAATATGAGGAAAAGACAATATATAAAGAAAATCTACTCAGCACATAAAATTAAGTGGGAAAAAGGAACTGTCAACAACACACAAAAAAAGACATCAAAATGATAACACTAAATTCATACCCATCCATAATTACCCTGAATGTAAATGGACTCAATGCTCCAATAAAGAGACAGAGAGTGGCAGAATGGATTAAAAAGCTAGATCTGTCTGAATGCTGCCTACAAGAGACACGCCTTAGACTTAGAGACACAAACAAAAACTCAAAGAATGGAAAAAAATACATCAAGCAAACAACAATCAAAAAAGAGCAGGAGTGGCAATATTAATTTCTGACAAAATAGACTTTAAAGTTAAATCCATCATAAAGGATAAGGAAGGACACTATATAATGATTAAAGGGACAATAACACGAAGAAGATATAACCATATTAAATATTTATGTACCCAATGACAGGGCTGCAAGATACATAAAACAAACTCTATCAGCATTGAAAAGTGAGATAGACAGCTCCACAATCATAGAGGACTTCAACACACCACTTTTGGTGAAGGACAGGACATCCAGAAAGAAGCTCAATAAAGACACGGAAGATCGAAATGCCACAATCAACCAACTTGACCTCATAGACGTATACAGAACATTCCAGCCAACAGCAACCAAGTATATTTTCTTTTCTAGTGCACACAGAACGTTCTCTAGAATAGACCACATATTAGGTCATAAAGCAAGCCTTAGCAGAATCCAAAACATTGAAATATTACAAAGCATCTTCTCTGACCATAAGGCCATAAAAGGGGAATTCAATAACAGGAAAAGCAGGGAAAAGAAATACCCTGCTCAAAAAAGACCGGATTTATAGACGACATTAAGGATGGAATAAAGAAATTCATAGAATCCAATGAGAATGAAAATACTTCCTATCAGAACCTTTGGGACACAGCAAAGGTGGTGCTCAGAGGCCAATTTATATCAATAAATGCACACATCTAAAAAGAAGAAAAGGCGAAAACCAGAAATTATCCCTACAACTTGCACAAATAGAAAGAGAGCAGCAAAAGAAACCCACAGGCACCAGAAGAAAACAAATAACAAAAATTAGAGCTGAACTAAATGAAATAGAAAACATAAAAACAATTGAAAGAATTAATAAGACCAAAAGCTGTTTTTTTTAAAAAATCGACAAAATTGATAAACCACTGGCCAAACTGACAAAAAAAACAAAAACAAAAAAAAACAGGAGAGGAAGCAAATAACCCAGGTAAGAAGTGAGTTGGGTAATATTACAACAGACTCAATGGAAATTAAAAGAATCATATCAGATTACTATGAAAAATTCTACTCTAACGAATCTGAAAACCTAGAAGAAATGGATGAATTCCTAGAAACACACTACCCACCTAAACTAACACAAACAGAGGTAGAACAACTAAATAGACCCATAACAAAGGAAGAGATTGAACAGGTAATAAAAAAACTCCCAAGAAAAAACGCCCTGGTCCAGAAGGCTTCACTGCAGAGTTCTACCAAACTTTCAGAGAAGAGTTAACACCACTACTACTAAAGGTATTTCAGAGCATAGAAAAGGATGGTATACTACCAAACTCATTCTATGAAGCCATCATATCCCTGATACCAAAACTAGGTAAAGACACCACAAAAAAAGAAAATTATAAACCTATATTCCTCATAAACGTAGATGCAAAAATCCTCAACAAAATTCTAGCCAATAGAATTAAACAACATATCAAAAAAAAATTCACCACGACCAAGTGGGATTCATACTAGGTATGCAGGTATGTATGACTCAACATTAGAAAAGCAAGTAATGTAATCCACCATGTAAATTCCACTACACCACTTAAATAAAACAAAAGACAAGAATCACATGATTTTATCAATTGATGCAGAAAAGGCATTTGACAAAGTTCAACACTCATTCATGATAAAAACTCTCAGCAAAATAGGAATAGAAGGAAAATTCCTCAACATAATAAACAGCATTTATTCTTTATACAAAGTCAACAGCCAACATCACCCTAAATGGAGAGAGCCTGAAAGCATTCCCACTGAGATCAGGAACCAGACAAGGATGCCCTTTATCGCGGCTCTTATTCAACATTGTGTTGAAGGTCCTAACCAGAGCAATTAGGCTAGATGAAGAAATAAAGGGCATCCAGATTGGCAAGGAAGAAGTATAAGTATCTCTATTTGCAGATCACATGATCTTATACACAGAAAACCCTAAAGAATCCTCCAGAAAACTACGGAAACTAATAGAAGAGTTCACCAGAGTATCGGGACACAAGATAAATATACAAAAATCACTTGGATTCCTCTACACCAACAAAAAGAACATCGAAGAGGAAATCACCAAATTAGTGCCATTTACAGTAGCCCCCAAGAAGATAAAATACTTAGGAATAAATCTTACCAGAGATGTAAAAGACTTATACAAAGAAAACTACAGTACACTTCTGCAAGAAAACAAAAGAGACTTACAAAAGTGGAAAAATATACCTTGCTCATGGATAGGAACATTTAACCTTATAAAAATGTCTATTCTACCAAAACTGATCTACACATTTAATGCATTCCAATCCAAATCCCAAGGACATTCTTTAATGAGATGGAGAAATAAATCACCAACTTTATATGGAAGGGAAAGAGGCCCCAGATAAATAAAGCATTACTGAAAAAGAAGAACAAAGTGGGAGGCCTTACTTTACCTGATTTTAGCACCTGTTATATTGCCACAGTAGTCAAGACAGCCTGATACTGGTACAACAACAGATACATAGACCAATAGAAGAGAATTGAGAATCCAGACATAAATCCATCCACATATGAGTAGCTGATATTTGACAAAGGCCCCAAAACAGTTAAATGGGGAAAAGACAGTCTTTTTAACAAATGGTGCTGGCATAAATGGATATCCATTCTGCAAAAAAATGAAAAAAGACCCATACCTCAGTCCATGCACAAAAACGAGCTCAAAATGGATCAAAGACTTAAATATAAAATCTAAAACGATAAAGATCATGGAAGAAAAAATAGGGACAACGTTAGGAGCCCTAACACATGGCATAAACAGTATACAAAACATTATTAAGAATGCAGAAGAAAAACTAGACAACTGGGAGCTCCTAAAAATCAAACACCTATGCTTATCCAAAGACTTCACCAAAAGAGTAAAAAGACTACCTACAGACTGGGAAAAAGTTTTTAGCTATGACATTTCCGATCAACGCCTGATCTCTAAAATCTACATGATACTGCAAAAACTCAACTACAAAAAGACGAATAACCGTATTAAAAAATGGGTAAAAGATATGAGTAGACACTTCACTAAAGAAGACATTCAGGTAGCTAACAGATACATGAGGAAATGTTCATGATCATTAGCCATTAGAGAAATGCAGATCAAAACTACAATGAGATTTCATCTCACTCCAACAAGGCTGACATTAATCCAAAATCCACAAAATAATAAATGTTGGAGAGTCTGTGGAGAGATTGGAACACTTCTACACTGCTGGTGGGAATGTCAAAGGGTACAACCACTTTGGAAATCGATTTGGTGCCTCCTTAAAAAGCTAGAAGTGGAACTACCATACGATCTAGCAATCCCACTCCTTGGACTGTATCCTAGAGAAATAAGAGCCTTTACATGAACAGATACATGCACATTCATGTTTATTGCAGCACTGTTTACAATAGCAAAAAGATGGAAGCAAGCAAGGTGCCCATCACTGGATGAATGGATAAATTATGGTATATTCACACAATGGAATACTATGCATCGATAAAGAACAGTGAGGAATCTGTGAAACATTTCGTAACATGGAGGGACCTGGAAGGCTTTACGCTGAGTGAAATTAGTTGCAAAAGGACAAACATTATATAAGACCACTATTATAAGAACTTGAGAAATAATTTAAACTGAGAAGAAAACATTCTTTTGTAGTTAGGACTAGAGGGAGGGAAGGAGGTTGGGAGAGGGGTATTTACTAATTAGATAGTAGATAAGAACTACTTTAGGTCAAGGGAAAGACAACACTCAATACAGGTGAGGTCAGCACAACTGGACTAAACCAAAAGCAAAGAAGTTTCCTGAATAAACTGAATGCTTTGAAGCCCAGTGTAGCAGAGGCAGGGGTTTGGGGACCATGGTTTCAGGGGACATCTAAGTCATTTGGCATAGTAAAATCTATTAAGAAAACATTCTGCATCCCACTTTGAAGAGTGGCATCTGGGGTCTTAAACGCTAGCAAGCAGCCATCTGAGATGCATCAATTGGTCCTAACCTACCTGGTTCAAAGGAGAATGAAGAACACCAAGGACACAAGGTAATTACAAGCCCAAAAGACAGAAAGGGCCACATGAACCAGAGACTACATCATCCTGAGACCAGAAGAACTAGATGGTGCCCAGCTACAACTGATGACTGCCCTGACAGGGAACACAACAGAGAACCCCTGAGGGAGCAGAACAGTGGAATGCAGACCCCAAATTCTCATAAGACCAGACTTCATGGTCTGAGACTGGAAGGACCCCAGTGGTCATGGCCCCCAGACCTTCTGTTGGCCCAGGACAGGAACCATTCCCAAAGCCAACTCTTCAGACATGGATTGGCCTGGACAATGGTTTGGAGAGGGGTGCTGGTGAGAAGTGAGCTTCTTGGATCAGGTGGACACTTGAAACTATGTTGGCATCTCCTGCCTGGAGGGTAGATGAGAGGGTAGAGGGGTTTAGAAGCTGGTGAAATAGACATGAAAAGAGACAGTGGAGGGAGAGAGTGGGCTGTCTTACTAGGGGGAGAGTAATTGGGAGTATGTAACAACGTGTATATAAGTTTTTATGTGAGAGACTGACTTGATTTGTAAACTTTAACTTAAAGCACATAAAAATTATAAAACAAAAAGCACCTCAGCTCCGTTAGCTGAATCATCCACCTTTTCTGTTATATTCAGGTCAGTGAGCACTACTGAGCAATCACATACCCATGAGGACTGGTGTCCCTACCCATTTACTGTTTCTAGTCTCATTTGGGTCTTCAACAGCCCAGCAATGTGTCTGTTGCCAATCCCCTGCTCTGTTCCAAACCTAATTTCCTGAAATCTCCTGGCCAACATCACCTGTTCATTGAGCTAGCCCAAAGGATTGGGCTGTCTAATCAACTCACATAAATGAGAGGTCTTCCCCAGAATCAAGGTTTACTAATAATTTCAAGGATACAAGCAATTAAAAGGCACAGGTGAAGCACAGAGAGGTCTGGCACATCCTGTGTGGCTCTCCAGGTTCGTCATTCCTGCATTAGACATGCATGTGGTCCAGAGTAAGAGATGAGACCTCTAAGAAATGCTCACGGGTTATTACCTTACATAGCAAGGTGCATTTAGATTATGAAATATCTTCCTTTTATACGCCAAAGAGTCATCCAGCTTGCATGACATTTTACAGAGAGTCATGGCCCATAAATCCACACAACCTAAATTTGTTTATCAGAAGCAATCCTAAACTGGGGTCATTCTGCTAAGAGAATTTCTACTTAAGGGATCTCCTTCTAGTAAATATCATTAGTTAAGTTGTCGGGAGTTCAGCTATCAGCATGCCTACAAGGATCACTTCTTTCCATGCCCAGTGGATTCACTGCACCAGCACACACAGGCCAGCTGCTTTTTCCTTCTCATTCATATTTAGTCAAGAATCCAACTTTTCTTTTATAAAAAAGAAAGCAACACTTTAGGTAGGAAAGTCCTTCAGCTTCCTATTTCCAATTATATACATTCTTACACATCCATCCAGGAGCGCTGGTGGTGCAGTGGTTAAAGCACTCAGCTGCTAACTGAAAGGATGGTGGGTTCAAACCTATTTGCCGCTCCTTGAGTCCGGAAAGATTATAGTCTCGGAAACCCTGTGGGGCAGTTCTGCTCTGTCCTATGGGGTCACTATGCGTTGGAATTGATATGATGACAGTGAGTTTGCTTTTGGTTTTGACACATCCATCCCACCCTCCTTCTTCTAGTGTTAGTAGAAAAAGTATCTTTTATTTTGGTCAAAGTTGGTTCTCTTATCAGTGATTTGTTTTTCTTTGCTTCGTCTCTCTTATGAATATATATATATTTTTATCTATCATTTCTATAGTGCTTGTTATGTGTCAGGTACTTTATGAAAATTAATTCATTTAATGCTCATAACAACCATAAGATGTATATGCTATTAGTATCCCCAATTTAAATATGAGGAATATGAATTTCAGACAGTTTAACTCACTTTTCCAAAGTCACACAAATGTGATGCAAGGATTTGAACATAGCAGCCTATGCTATGCTATATGTACCTTTCGTAACACATACTTGAAGTAACTTTCTAATGCCTATCTATGACACATTTTCAAAAAAACCCTGGTTGCTCCTTCTCAGTATACTTTTAGTACCTAAATTCCATATCATGCAAATTAAATAATCTTAATTTTTTTTCAGTCATTGTTTCACGTGTCCACTCAAGGAAATATTTTAAGGGTAGAAATCATGATTTATAATTTTTTCAACTTCTTACAGCCATGAGTACAATTCTGAACACATAGTATATATATCAAGGACAATTAATTTAGGAACTGTTGACCCATAAGAGTTCCGTGGGTGATCCGTAAAATTGTATATAAAACTGTATATGTGTGTATCTGTAGGTACGTATATCTTTTTCTCCATTGCACAATTTTATGATCTTCTCCTATAGTAACCTGCTTTTCATGACTAGCAGGAGGAGTACAATCAATAGAGATGAGGGAAGAGAGCCTCCAATGTAACGTTTGCCCCAATTTTTCCCTTGGGATTCTCATAGCATCTTCAGCTCATGAGTGTTTAGCATCCCATGACACACAGAACTTGCACCCGTGAGTCCAAGGGTATCTCCCTTCATGGTAACATTAAATATGAGATTAAAAAAAAAATCACAATTATAATAATCATCAAGAAAAACCAAGGAAAGGTGAAGGTAAAATTATTCTGAGACAGAAGGGGGAACAGGTTATCACCCGGCAGCCCTGTGTAGCAGATTTGTGAATGTAGAAGGACAGAGGGCTCTGACCCTACTGAATCCTGAAGATAAAGGAGGAACAGATTAGCCCAAGTATATTTGATTTCTGTGTCTCCATTTCTTAAGTGAGAGGCCAAGGATCTCCCCTTAATTCTGGATGAATCCTCCACCATCAAAAGGAGCTGAAGATATTAAGATGATAGAAGTGGAAATTTAAGTGTGCTGATTAAGCCTATTTTCTTCTTAAAGATAATAAATTCAATATTTCAAGCAATAACCAAGATACTTTGTGTGTGTGTGTGATATGATCACTGACTTCCCATTTTTATGTCATAGCATGTAGAAACAGAATTAGATGTATGCTGTGAAGCTCTGTAAGGGAGATCCAGGATAATTAGTGGGTGTTTTAAGGAGGCAGATTTGAATCTAATAAAAAATAAAACAGTTCCAACAGTGAGGATATTTAGAAACAGAGTGGGTCATGTTCTGAGTTCTTTGTACAGAAGGCTCTAGCTTTGGGTATGTGGTTAGCTAGAATATTTTCACGGTCTCATTCAATTCTGCATTCTCTGATTCTGCAATTTTCTTCTAGACATTTTTCAAGTCTAGAGCCACTGAATAATAGTTTTTTAAGAAATATTTCTCATAAGCTTCTTGTAGACACAGCTGGATCATTTGTAGAATGAGCATATAGAATAAAACTGAGTATAAGCTGGAATTAGGTTCCCGAGGATTTTGAGGAGAAAATTCAGTAATTATAGCATTTTGTCTGGCAAAGATCACAAGAGGCTATTAATGTTCACAGATTGTTCTATAGTTGACTTTAATAACCAAGATCATCTACGATGAGTTCAGGTAATGAACCATTTCATTTTTCATAAAAAAGGCATCTTTAAATCTGTTTTCTTTCACTTTGTTTTGTTATTATAAAAGTATTATTCTTACTCTCCTGAAAACTATTTAATTACAATGAGCAGGCAATCATCAGATGGATATTGTATACCATATAAATCATGCAGTAGGTGCAGGAATAAGAATTCAGGAGAGGAGAAAGTATTATAACACGGAATGGCTTTATATATTTTTTCTCTGTGTACCAAAATTTTTAGAGATGAGTATTTGGAATTGGATGAGATTCAAATAATTTGGATGATAAATAATGCCAGGTGCAGATTGGGTCCAATTTCTTTGTTAAAATGTTGCCTCCAACATTTCAAATACTTGACAAAATGTATTTAAGTTGGAGACAGACCAGAATAGCTGGGTAAGTCAGATTCTTCAAAGTAACTGATAAAACTTCATATAGCAGGGGCTTTTGGGGCATGGGGTTAAAAAGGTAGTCTAACACACTCTTTAAAAGGATTTTTATCACTACAAGACCTTGCCAAGCAATTTGGAAGGGTCAAGGTCTAACAATTATGAAAAACGTTGCAATATCCAATATACTAAAGTCCACTGAACTGGGAGGTTTTACTCGGGTAATAATAATAATTGCTAACACTGAGCTCTCACAATGTGTCAGGAATTATTTTAGATGCTTTCTGTTTGATATCTTATTTACTCCCCTACTTTATGAAGGAAGTATTTTTCCCATTTTTCAGATGAGGAAGTTGAGGGTCAGAGAGTTTAATAACTTGTCTTTGGGCATTATACATTTTCCAGAACTACCCTTGCTGCCTACTCTACTTTGGAGTCTTCCATGACAGCCAGTTGGTTCTGTTGCTTGCACCAAGACCTCTGCAATCATTATACTACCACCAGGGGGGACACTGCTGACGGGGCACTGTGGACATTTGGCCTTCCAGTTTTGTGTGGGTCATATATCTGATCCTTGACAAAACGAAGAATAAAAATCATACCTCTTCCTTCTCTGACCTTTTAGCACAATAACAGAACAAAATAAATATACCAGTAAATATCTAGTACAGATTTGTTTAAAAATATGAAAACACTGAGAGTTTTGAAATTACTGATGAAATCAACCTGTGTTGCTAAAGTTCAGAAGGAAACATGGTCCTGACAGCAAGTATATATATTTTGTTATATTTCGGTCTTCTAAAGGAGCTCTTTATGTGAGGGCAGTACTAGAACCGTCTCTTGACAGGCAACTTTCAATCCTCAACGTTCTTCCTGCCATGTGTCACTTGTGTTATTTTTTAAGGGGCCTTTCATTTTAAACAACCATAAAACAAAATTTTCGAACTGTGTATTTTCTGGAAAATGCATCCCCTTCCCCCTCCCCTTTTTTTTTTAGTATGTCTTCTGGGAAACTGAAAAACAATTTGGAAATAAACGACAGCTCCGGACTCAATTTTCTAGCTCTGTGAGAAACTGAGCACAAAATTTTAAGTTCAAGTTGATGCGTTTAGGGTTTGATTTCAGAGTTCTGAATTTGTCATAATATCTTCTTTTGTAATAAAAACAGGCATTGAATTGTACAAACGGAGATGCTAGCATCTTACACCATCTTCACATCTTCCAGTAGTTATGTGTTCACAAGAACTTTTGTGTGTTTTCCTTTTGTTTTGCTCTCCTCGTGGGGGAAATTCAGCACATTACCTCCTACTCTGATTTACATTTAAGTTGGCTGATAAAAATTCAATAGCTTTTAAATCAGTAAAGTTTGATGAGGACTAGAGAACCAATGGGTGCTGTTATTTCAAAAGGGTTTGAACTTTTCTTCTTCCTGTGCTAGAGTCTATCCAAACATGACTATATTAATAATTATTGTCAAAAGTGATTATTTTGTACATGGAAATGAAGATAAACCTTAACGTACATGGAAAATTGTTTTGACTAGAGGACCAAACTAGATATTTGAGTTACTCAAACAAATGGCCAATTTATTTCAGTGTTTTGACTAATCTAATTCTAAATTAATTTAGTAAATTCACATCAAATTATCGGATTGTTCATATTGGCATATTATGATTTATTTTTGTAATCAGAAAACATTCATGACCTGATAGGCACTGAGCTCAGCATTAACCTTCTCCATCTTTTATCACTTGCTCTGTTATCTTCAAAGCCAAAGTGAGATAATTCTATGGCATTATGTGTCTTATATTTAAGTTGCATTAATTAAAATTATGCTGAATTGATTTGAAATAATGATCTAGAGGTGGTAAATTTCAAATAAAGCTAATCTTTGAAAAAATCATCTAGTTCTTAGAAGTAAATTTTAGGCCAATTTAGGGTCAATATTTGGTCAAACATCTTGATAAAGTTATATAGAAAAAAATCATCTTTCAAAATTATTTTTCCATCAAAAGAATTAGACAAAATGAAGTGACCTCACAATAATTTTTTAAAAAATAATTTTTATATTCATATTAGCCAGAATTATTCTCAATGAATCTTTAGTAAAAGAGTAATAAATTACAAGAATACATTATTTACTCAATGATTATCCTAAAATAATCTTTGGACTTCATTTTTGGATCGGGGTCAAATGCCACTCTGTGAATCTTTCTCCCCATGGTGAGAATTAATTACTCTCTCTATTGTCTTCCCACAGCATTTTTATACCTTTGTTACAGTGCTTAACACAGTGAATCTTCATTATTTTTTAAGCTGTCTTCCCCAGCAGACTGTTAGTTCAGAGGCAATGTTTTATTCACATCTGTGTTCCCACAGAGCCAGCTGTACAGTAGGCAATCAATAAAGGGTGTTGAATGAAATGAGTACATTTACCTAAACAAGTATTTTATTAATTTTCCATTTCCCTATTTGATTTTTGCTGTTATTATTTCTTAATGCTTATTGGAGGTTAAGTGCTATGGCTGCAAACCAAAGGGTCAGCAGTTCAAATCCACCAGGCGCTCCTTGGAAACTCTATGAGGCAGTCCTGCTCTGTCCTGTAGGGTCGCTACGAGTCGGATACGACTCAACAGCACTGGGTGGGTTTTTTTTAATCTGTTTTTGTCTTCTCATTGCATTTACCCTTTGCAAATGTCCACTTTACTGTTTCTGCCTGCTCATTGTCAATTTCAGAAACTTCTTCTGTTTTCTGGAATTCCTCTTTCTCTATCCTTTGTTTTAAATGCTCCACATTGGCTTCTGTCTGAGGGCTGGAAATTCCTTCCTGAGGGCATCCCATTTATTTTGGAATCTAATACCATCATCATCATTATAACCCTATAATAATGATTACTGAACATGGATTATTATTTTAAGTCTTGGCAACATTGTACATTAGTTCAAAAAGATGGTCTTATGAGGGAATTAACAATTAAGATTTTGAACAAAAGCGTATTTTAGAAAACTGCTTTGTTTAGTTTCAAAATCAAGTTTACATGTACATATAGTTGAATTAAATAGTACTACAAATTATATTATGAAATAAATTTAGGACTCACATCCAGCAAGCTACCTACCAACAAGATGTTCTCTGAGTACCTCAGGCTGACATCTTCCCACCAGAGTTAGCCCTTTCTTTATATTTCAGTTATAATTACCTTCACAGTCACATGTGAGAGACAGCCTAGGTTAGTAATTAGAAATATGGATTCCTGAATCCGATTCCTCAGTTGGAGTTTCAGCTCTACTACTTAATAGCTCTGTGACCTCAGGAAAGTTATGTGGCCTCTCATTTTCAAGATAAGGATAAATAACAGTAGGGTTGTTTTGGGGATTAGATGAGTTAGTAAGGCTTAGAACAGAGCCTACCACATGTTGTGTTGTTATTGTTAGGTGCTGTTAAGTTGGTTCCAACTCATAGTCACCCTATGTAGTACAAAACAAAATAGTACCTGGTCCTGCGCCGTGCTCACAATCATTCCTATGCTTGAGCCCATTGTTGCACCCACTGTGTCAATCCATCTCATTAACGGCCTTCCTCTTCTTTGCTGACCCAGTACTCTACCAAGCATGACGTCCTTCTCCAGGGACTGATCCCTCCTGACAACTTGTCCAAAGTATGTAAGATGTAGTCTCACCATTCTTGGTTCTAAGGAGCATTCTGGTTGTGCTTCTTCCAAGACAGATGTGTTCATTCTTTTGGCAATCCATAGTATATTCAATATTCTTCATCAACATCACAATTCAAAGGCATCAGTTCTTCTTCGATCTTCCTTATTCATTGCCCACCGTTCATATGTGTATGATGCGATTGGAAATATCAGGGCTTGGGTCAGGCACACCTTAGTCTTCAAGGTGATACCTTTGCTTTTCAACATTTTAAAGAGGTCTTTTGCAGCAGATTTGCCCAGCGCAATGTGTCTTTTGAATTCTCGACTGCAGCTTCCATGGGTGTTGATTGTGGATACAAGTAAAATGAAGTCCTTGACAACCTCAATCTTTTCTCCGTTTATCATCATGATGTTGCTTATTGGTCCAGTTGTGAGGATTTTTGTTTTCTTTATGTTGAGGTGTAATACATACTGAAGGCTGTGGCCTTTGATCTTCATCAGTAAGTACTTCAAGTTCTCTTTACTTTTGGTAATCCTGATGCCCCATTCTTCACACAGTCCAGCTTCTCGAATTATGTGCTCAGCATATAGATCAAATAGGTATGGTGAAAGGATACAACCATGATGCACAACTTTCCTGACTTTAAATCACTCAGTATCCCCTGGTTCTGTCCGAACAACTGCCTCTTGACCTATGTACAGGTTCCTCAAGAGCACAATTAAGTGTTCTGGAATTCCCATTCTTCGCAATGTTATCCGCAATTTGTTATGACCCACGCAGTCAAATGCCTTTGCATAGTAAATAAAACACAGGTAAACATCTTTCTGGTATTTTCTGCTTTCAGCCAGGATCCATCTGACATCAGCAATGATATCCCTGGTTCCAAGTCAACTTCTGAATCCAGCCTGAATTTCTGGCAGTTCCCTGTCGATATTCTGCTGCACCTGCTTTTCAGTCATCTTCAGCAAGTTTACTTGCATGTGATATTAATGATATTGTTCAATAATTTCCACATTCGGTTGGATCACCTTTCTTGGGAATAGGCATAAATATAGATCTCTTCCAGTCATTTCACCAGGTAGCTGTCTCCCAAATTTCTTGGCATAGACAAATGAGTGCTATCGGTGTTGCATCCCTTTGTTGAAACATCTCAACTGATATTCCATCAATTCCTGGAGCCTTGTTTTTTGTCAATGCCTTCAGCGTAGCCTGGACTTTTTCCTTCAGTACCATCGGTGCTTCATCATATGCTCGAAATGGCTGAACATTGACCAGTTCTTTTGGCATAATGACTGTGTGTATTCCTTCCATCTTCTTTTGATGCTTCCTACATTGTTTAATATTTTCTCCATGGAATCCTTCACTATTGCAACTTGAGGCTTGAATTTTTTCTTCGGTTCTTTCAGCTTGAGAAATGGGGAGCACGTTGTTCTCTTTTGGTTTTCTGTCTCCAGCTCTTTGCACATGTCATTGTAATACTTTCTGTTCTCCAGCCACTCTTTGAAATCTTCTGTTCAGTTCTTTTTCGTCATCATTTCTTCCTTTTGCTTTAGCTCCTTCATGTTCAAGAGCAAGTTTCAGAGTCTCTTCTGACACCCATTTTGGTCTTTTCTTTCTTTTCTCTTTTTAATGACCTCTTGCTTTCTTCATGGGTGATATCCTTGATGTCATTCCACAACTGGTCTAGTCTTTGGTCATCAGTGTTCAGCTTGTCAAATCTGTCCTTGAGATAGTCTCTAAATTCAGATGAGAAGTACTCAAGGTCGTACTTTGTCTCTTGTGTACTTTTTCTAATTTTCTTCAGTTTTAACTTGAACTTGCATATGAGCAACTGACAGTCTGTTCCTCAGTTGGCCCCTGGCCTTGTTATGACTGATGATATCGAGCTTTTCCATCACCTCTTTTCACAGGTGTAGTCGATTTGATTCCTGTGTATTCCATTTGGTGAGGTCCATTTGTACAGTTACTGTTTATGTTGGTGAAAAAAGGTATTTTTATTGAAGAAATTGTTGGTCTTGCAAAATTCTATCATGCAATCTACGACATCGTTTCTGTCACCAAGACTGTATTTTTCAACTACTGATCCTTCTTTGTTTTTAACTTTTGCATTCCAATCACCAGTAATTATCAGTGCATCCTGATTGCATGTTCAATCAATTTTAGACTGTAGAAGCTGGTAAAAATCTTCACTTTCTTCATCTGCGGCCTCAGTGGTTGGTGTGTAAATTTGAATAATAGTCGTATTAACTGATCTTCCTTGTAGACGTATGGATATTATCCTATCACTAACAGTGTTGTATTTCAGGATGGATCTTCAAATGTCCTTTTTGATGATGAGTGCAACGCAATTCCTTTTGAAGTTGTTCCCAGCATAGTAGACCATATGATTGTCCTATTCAAAATGGCCAGTACCAGTCCATTGCAGCCCACTCATGCCTAAGATATCAATGTTTATGCATTCCATTTCATTTTTGACTATTTCCAATTTTCCTAGACTCATACTTCATACATTCCAGGTTCTGATTATTAATGGATATTTCAGCCATTTCTTCTCATTTTGAATCGTGCCACATCAGCAAACGAAGGTCCCAAAAGCTTGATTCCAACCCTGTCATTAAAGCCAACTCTACTTTGAGGAGGCAGCTCTTCCCCAGTTTTCTCTGAGTGCCTTCCAACCTGGGGGCTCATCTTCTGGCACTGTATTAGACAGTGTTCTGCTGCTATTTATAAGGTCTTACTTTCAGAAGTAGATGCCTGTCCTTCTTCCTAGTCTGTCTTATCTGGAAGCTCAGCTGAAACCTGTCTGCCAGGGGTAACTCTGTTGGTATCTGTATACTGGTAGCATAGCTTCCAGCATCACAGCAATGCACAAGCTCCTCCCCCCAACCCAGTTCAGATGAGTATAGATTAGATTAGATCAGTAAGGCTTAGAACAGAACCCAGCACATAGCAATTTTTATGTGGGTGGTTTCAAAATATGGAGCCCTGGTGACACAGTGGTTAAGAGCTATAACCAGCTATGGCTGCTAACCAAAAGGTTGGCAGTTCGAATCCACTAGCCACTCCTTGGAAACCGAATGTGGCAGTTCTACTCTGTCCTGGAGGGTTGCTATGAGTTGGAATTGACTCGATGGCAGTGGGTTTGTTTTGGTTTGGTTAAATATATAAGAAATAAATAATCAAATAAATAAATCCACACTAGAACCCTGAGAACAATTGTGTGTTCTTCAACTTTAAACCCCCTATCCATCCATGATCTATCTATTTTATACTTAATTCTTAAGTAACTCTGTGGACTATAAACTGCATGAAGGCAATAACTGTGTCTGTTTGCTTAGGATGTTATTTCTAGTTTATAGCACAATACCATGCACAAACAATGGGTGTTCAATATATTTTCTGTTGAGTGGTTTAAAGAGTTGCACATGCCATATTGTATTATAATTTTTCTGTTTAATGGGCCAGCCCTGCTAGATTGAACTTCTTGAATTCCAGGACCTTCGCATTCCTTTTAGCACAGTGCCAGGAATATAGTAGGTACAAGTACATATCTGTTGTACAAATGAACAAATGAATGAATACCTGAGTTAAAGTAATTTTGGATAGGAAGATTCAAGCTTGATAAGTCAGATTTCTTAGTGTCAATGTTGTCTGGAGAAACATTTATACTGCTGAAGTTAATAAGGCAGAAGAAATTAATGTTATGCTGGCCTTACTTGGTGTATGTTTAAAAAAAAAAAAAGCATTTAACTCAGACAGACCATCGAAAGTAACTAAGACGTCTAAGGCACTCTAAGGTAAAGCTAATTATCCTGACAACTAGGGGCCCTTGCCTTTGCTAGGCATGTAACTTCCAAAGCAAAGGATTCGTTTTTAGTAGCCATTCAGATGGTAAAACTTCTGGACACTTCCATATAGCCTGAAGAACAATATTCCAGACATAGAATCTTATAGTATTCCTGACTAATAGGATCGCACTATTATAATATTTATATCAAATTATAATTATTGATATAATTTGTTAATTATATCAGTTAATAAAAAATGGAGGGTTCAGAAGTAGAACAAATAAATAGACCCATAACAAAAAAAGAGATTGAAACGGTAATCAAAAAACTCCCAAAAAAAAAAAAGCCCTGGCCCGGACGGCTTCACGGCAGAGTTCTACCAAACTTTCAGAGAAGAGTTAACACCACTACTACTAAAGGTATTTCAAAGCATAGAAAATGACAGAATACTACCCAACTCATTCTATGAAGCCACCATCTCCCTGATACCAAAACCAGGTAAAGACATTACAAAAAAAGAAAATTACAGACCTATATCCCTCATGAACATAGATGCAAAAATCCTCAACAAAATTCTAGCCAATAGAATTCAACAACATATCAAAAAAATAATTCACTACGATCAAGTGGGATTTATACCAGGTATGCAAGGCTGGTTTAATATCAGAAAAACCATTAATGTAATCCACCACATAAATAAAACAAAAGACAAAAACCACATGATCTTATCAATTGATGCAGAAAAGGCATTTGACAAAGTCCAACACCCTTTTATGATAAAAACTCTCACCAAAGTAGGAATAGAAGGAAAATTCCTCAACATAATAAAGGGCATCTATGCAAAGCCAACAGCCAACATCATTCTAAATGGAGAGAACCTGAGAGCATTTCCCTTGAGAACGGGAACCAGACAAGGATGCCCTTTATCACCGCTCTTATTCAACATCGTGCTAGAAGTCCTAGCCAGGGCAATTAGGCTAGACAAAGAAATAAAGGGCATCCAGATTGGCAAGGAGGAAGTAAAATTATCTCTATTTGCAGATGACATGATCTTATACACAGAAAACCCTAAGGAATCCTCCAGAAAACTACTGAAACTAATAGAAGAGTTTGGCAGAGTCTCCGGTTATAAGATAAACATACAAAAATCACTTGGATTCCTCTACATCAACAAAAAGAACATCGAAGAAGAAATAACCAAATCAATACCATTCACAGTAGCCCCCAAGAAGATAAAATACTTAGGAATAAATCTTACAGGATGTAAAAGACCTATACAAAGAAAACTACAAAGCTCTACTACAAGAAATTAAAAAAGACCTACTAAAGTGGAAAAACATACCTTACTCATGGATAGGAAGACTTAACATAGTAAAAATGTCTATTCTACCAAAAGCCATCTGTACATACAATGCACTTCCGATCCAAATTCCAATGTCATTTTTTAAGGTGATAGAGAAACAAATCACCAACTTCACATGGAAGGGAAAGAAGCCTCGGATAAGCAAAGCATTACTGAAAAAGAAGAAGAAAGTGGGAGGCCTCACTCTACCTGATTTCAGAACCTATTATACAGCCACAGTAGTCAAAACAGCCTGGTACTGGTACAACAACAGGCACATAGACCAGTGGAACAGAAATGAGAACCCAGATATAAATCCAACCACATATGAGCACCTGATATTTGACAAAGGCCCAGTGTCAGTCAATTGGGGAAAAGATAGTCTTTTTAACAAATGGTGCTGGCATAATTGGATATCCATTTGCAAAAAAATGAAACAGGACCCATACCTCACACCATGCACAAAAACTAACTCCAAGTGGATCATAGACCTAAACATAAAGACTAAAACGATAAAGATCATGGAAGAAAAAATAGGGACAACCCTAGAAGCCCTAATACAAGGCATAAACAGAATACAAAACATTACCAAAAATGACGAAGAGAAACCAGATAACTGGGAGCTCCTAAAAATCAAACACCTATGCTCATCTAAAGACTTCACCAAAAGAGTAAAAGACCACCTACAGACTGGGAAAGAATTTTCAGCTATGACATCTCCGACCAGCACCTGATCTCTAAAATCTACATGATTCTGTCAAAACTCAACCACAAAAAGACAAACAACCCAATCAAGAAGTGGGCAAAGGAAATGAACACACACTTCACTAAAGAAGATATTCAGGCAGCTAACAGACACATGAGAAAATGTTCTCGATCATTAGCCATTAGAGAAGTGCAAATTCAAACTACAGTGAGATTCCATCTCACTCCAACAAGGCTGGCATTAATCCAAAAAACACAAAATAATAAATGTTGGAGAGGCTGCGGAGAGATTGGAACTCTTATACACTGCTGGTGGGAATGTAAAATGGTACAACCACTTTGGAAATCCATCTGGCGTTATCTTAAACAGTTAGAAATAGAACTACCATACAACCCAGAAATCCCACTCCTCGGAATATACCCTAGAGAAACAAGAGCCTTCACACAAACAGATATATGTACACCCATGTTTGTTGCAGCACTGTTTACAATAGCAAAAAGCTGGAAGCAACCAAGGTGTCCATCAACGGATGAATGGCTAAATAAACTGTGGTATATTCACACAATGGAATACTACGCATCGATAAAGAACAGTGACGAATCTGTGAAACATTTCATAACATGGAGGAACCTGGAAGGCATTATGCTGAGCGAAATCAGTCAGAGGCAAAAGGACAAATATTGTATAAGACCACTATTATAAGATCTTGAGAAATAGTATAAACTGAGAAGAACACATACTTTTGTGGTTATGAGGGGGGGAGGGAGGGAGGGAGAGGGTTTTTTACTGATTAATTAGTAGATAAGAACTGCCTTAGGTGAAGGGAAGGACAACACTCAATACATGGAAGGTCAGCCCAATCGGACTGGACCAAAAGCAAAGAAGTTTCTGGGATAAAATGAATGCTTCAAAGGTCAGCGGAGCAAGGGTGGGAGTTTGGGAACCATGCTCTAAGGGGACTTCTAAGTCAATTGGCAAAATAATTCTGTTATGAAAACATTCTGCATCCCACTTTGAAATATGGCGTCTGGGGTCTTAAATGCTAACAAGCGGCCATCTAAGATGCATCAATTGGTCTCAACCCACCTGGAGCAAAGGAGAATGAAGAACACCAAGCTCACACGACAACTAAGAGCCCAAGAGACAGAAAGGGCCACATGAACCAGAGACCTACCTTATCCTGGGACCAGAAGAACTAATTGGTGCCCGTCCACAATCGATGACTGCCCTCACAGGGAGCACAATAGAGAACCCCTGAGGGAGCAGGAGATCAGTGGGATGTAGACCCCAAATTCTCATAAAAATACCACACTTAATGGTCTGACTGTGACTGGAGGAGTCCCGGCGGGCATGGTCCCCAAACCTTCTGTTGGCACAGGACAGGAACCATTCCCGACGACAACTCATCAGACATGAAAGGGACTGGACAGTGGGTAGGAGAGAGATGCTGAAGAAGAGTGAGCTAATTATATCAGGTGGACACTTGAGACTGTGTTGGCATCTCCTGTCTGGAGTGGGGATGGGAGGATAGAGAGAGTTGGAAGCTGGCAAAATTGTCACGAAAGGAGAGACTGGAAGGGCTGACTCATTAGGGGAAGAGCAAGTGGGAGTAAGAAGTAAGAAGTATATAAACTTATATGTGACAGACTGACTTGATTTGTAAACGTTCACTTGAAGCTCAATAAAAGTTAATAAAAAAAATGGGGGGTGCTTTAATGTACAAAGAAGCAAAATAAACAAAGAAACTGATATGAGTGATGACAGTCATAGGGAGAAATAGAGATAACTCTTCACTCCCTATTATGTAACACATAAAATCATTCTTTCTCAGTGGTAAGGGCAAACTTTTATTCTTATATTTTCCTTCGTATCATGCAAGAAAAATTATATTTAACATTGTCTAGGATAGAGAATTTTTTTTTTTTTTTTTTAGGATAAGCGTTCCAAATATGCCACCAAATATTTCTTAAATTTTTTGATTTTATGAAAATATTTCAGATGACAAATAAAATAATAAAGCTGTGCAACTTTCTTTTTCTATGTTTACTGTACTCACATTGAATGGGCTACTATTTTTATACTACAGCATTACCATAACATTTGCAATGCAGTATTTCAAGTCTGTTTTAAAAAAATGTCCAAGAAATAGCTACTCTGTAAGAAGCTATGAGCCAGAAAAAAGTCATGTATTAATTTAGAAAACAATGCTTTTTAATTTAATAAATATTTGTTGAGCATCCACTTTGTGCAGGAAATTTGCTAGGAGATAAAAACTGGGCAAAACTGGCCAAACACACACACACCCACACATATACATGGAAGCATTTTATCTCTTGGTATCCTAATAGGGGTCCAGCAGCAATGGAAGGGTGTTTAGAGAAAGAAGAGGCCACTTCTGGTTTATAAGAAGAGAAATATTGGAGGGAGAAGGAACCTTGTGACCTGGGCATTGAAGAATGCACAGGGCCTTGACAGGTAGAGGTGATAGGGAGAGTACTATGTGGAGGAAGGAAGTTTACTGGGAAAAGCCCAGAGGCAAGGAACTGTGAGATCAGTTAACTTAGTTGGTCAGGACCAAAAGGGATGGATGTTTTGGAGAGCAGTGGGAAATAAGCCATCTCAAAATGATCACTACACGACATTCAATATATTTTGGTAATCATTTGGGAGTTTCTATAATGTATCCGTAGTGGGTAATGATCAAGAAGAGTAGATTAACATTTACAAAAAGCCGATGATAATGCTTAACGTGTAAAAAGAGATGCTATAATAAATTTGAATATCTGAAGTTGGATGACATATACAAATTATTTTCTTTGCCCCAAAACAATTATTTAAGCTCAATAAAGCAACTATTTTAGAGAATTTGGAAAACACAGAGCAGTACAAGAAGAAAGTGAAAAAATCACCTTTAAATTCCACCACCTGGATAAATCATTCTTCATATTTTTATGTATTTCTTTCTAGTTTTACTCCTAGCTCTGTGTGTGATTGTGTGTGTGTGAGAGAGAGAATGTGTGTGCGTTTTTAAAACAAATTTGTAATCATCCTGTAGAAATAATTTTGTATATTGTTTTTCCTTTCTTTAAACAATCAATAACACATATTTAAAGTATACAATTCAGTAAGTTTTGACATTGTGTATATACTCATTAAACTATGACCACCACCATGATAATGAATATATCCATCACTCCCTCAAAAAATTCTCTCATGCTTTTTGTAATTTTTCCCTGCTATCCCTTCCCCATCCCTAGACAACTAATCTGCTGTCATTATAGGCTAGTTTAAGTTAGCTATAATTTTAAATAAATGGGATCAAACAGTTTGTGCACTTTCTTTTCCGGTTCTTGCACTCAGCACAATTATTTTAAGATTCATCAATATTGTTGCATGTATTGACAGTTCATTCCTTTTTTATTGATGAGTATTTTTTCATTGGATGGGTATCATTTATTCATTTAGCTGTTAACGGACATTTGGATTGTTTTCCAGTTTCAGGCTATTAAAAATAAAGCTGTTATGAACATGTGTGTCCAAGTCTTTGTATGAATATGTGCTTTCATTTTTCTTGGGTAAATACTTAGGAGTGAATTGACTGGGTCACATGGTAGGTGTATAATTAACTTACTAAGAAACTGCCAAACTTTTTCCCACCAGCAATGTACGAGAGTTCCAGTTCCTCTACATTCCCACCAACACTTTGTATGAAGAGTCTTTTGATTTTAGTCATTATAATAGTGTATAGTGGTATCTTATTGCAGGTTTAATTTGCATTTCCTTATTGCAGGTTTATTTAGTCATTATAATAGTGTATAGTCGTATCTTATTGCAGGTTTAATTTGCATTTAATGGGTAGTGCAAAAGGTTAAGTGTTTGGCTGCTAACCAAAAGGTTGGAGGTGTAAGTCTACTCAGAGGCACCCTGGAAGAAGGGCTGATGATCTACTTCTGAAAAAGTGGCGATTAAAAACCCTGTGGAACACAGTTCTACCTGACATACATGGCTTTGCCATAAGTCAGAAAGGACTTAATGCCAACTGGTAATGACTAATGATACTGAACATGTTGGCCATCATCCATCTTGTTTGTTGAAGCGTAAGTTAAAAATATTTTGTCCACTAAATTTTTTTTTTTTTAATTATTGAGCTTTGAGAGTTATTTATACATTCTGGATATGAAGTCCTTTATCAGATATATGGTTTGCAAATATTTTCTCCCAGTCTGTGGCTTGTCTTTTTATTCTATAATATTTTAAAAACATATATTTTGCTAGCATTATAGGCAAAATTACACATAAATATTGCTTAGATTTTTCCATTTCTTTGACTACTAGTGAAATAGATTATTTTAAAAAGATTATTAGATGTATGAACTTTATTTTTCCTTTAGCTGTTTATCCTTCCAATTTTTATAAGCATACAAAAGCTATAGCTCATCTATTTATCATATTTTTGGCAATTGGTTATTCTGAAATTATTGTTTACCATTAAATTTTTGTTATTTGTTGGAATACATATTTCTGACATTTTAATGCCTTCAAATTTATTAATGAATTTCTATTATTACTTTCCTGCTTCAAGTTTCCTTCCCTATTTGAAGGTATTTATTCAACCATATTCTGTGTATATAATTTTATGTTTTGAGATATAAGTTTAAAAATATATGTGAAATTTATTTTGGTATGTGATATAGGACAAGACTCTGAAGGTGCTTTTCAAGTCAGTATTCTTAAATTTTAATAGTAGTACTTATACCCTTACCATATTCAAAATTCTTATACCTGTTAAAGTCTGATTTTTCATTTGCATATTCTGTCCATCAATTCTCATGTCATTGCAGCATTGTTCTAAATATTGTAGATGTATAATACATTCTAATATCAGTGAAAAAAAACTCACAGGAGCATTGAATGCAATTGTTTAAAATGTAAATAAAGAAGTTAACATTTTTAGAATTTTTATTCTCCAAGAACACGATCTATTCCTCCATTTATTAAGTTCACTTTCATTTCCCTCTGAAGATTTGCAGCTTTCTCCCACGGGTGTCAAGTATTTCTTGACGAATTATCATTTTGTTCCTATTGTGAATAAGAATTTTTATTTGTTTTGCTTTCTTATTATGGCTATTATATATACTAAAACTACCAGTTTTCATATGATTTACCAGATAAACTTTCTGTTTTCTCTTATTGATTCTAGTAGCATTTCAGTTGATTTTCTAAAACTTTTTGGCCTGTTAATATATAAGAATAATGATGCTCTTGTTTTCTCTTGCATCATCTCATTGATTCAGACAGGACTTCTGTGTTTTGTTTGTTAAATCATAGTGGTGATAAAAAGTATATTTATTGTTTTTCTGACTTGATTGATATTGAGCCTCCAGGGGTTCAGTATTAAGTGTGATGCTTTTGTTGATTTAAGATTGATATTATTTATCACCTTAATAAAGAATCCTAATATTACCAGGCTAATAATATTTATTTTAAATCAGCAATAGATCAGGTATTTTAAAATCAAATTTAATAGTTTTTTTTTTTTTAATGTCATATGATGACAATGCATACCAAACCAAACAAAACCAAACGCACTGCCATCAAGTCGATCCCAACTTACTGCGACCCTATAGGACAGAGAAAAACTGCCCCATAGAGTTTCCAAGGAGCACCTGGGGGATTCGAACTGCGACCTTTTGGTTAGCAGCCATAGCTCTTAACCACTATGCCAACAGGGTTTCCAACAATGCATACAGATCTGGAGAATTCAAGCTCAAGATAATATATTCAATGTACATGCCTGACTTTCTCCCTCGTACAGACATAAAATATTTACTTTCATAAAATAATAAAATTATTATAGCAGAGGAAGCCAAAAAAATTCTATCAACTTCAACAATTCCTGGAAAACATATGCCCAAGATTAGCCCAATAGAGAATGCAGAGCAGAAAAAACAAAAAACTGTAACCTGACACCCAAGTGTAATTGTCTGACAGTGAGGTTTTGGAGGACGTTTCTAACTCAGAATCAACTAGACAAAAAAAAAAAAAAAAGGGAAGTGGGCATGGAAAATAGTGATAACAATTCATTAAATTTTTTTTTTTGCAGATTAGGTACAGAGGCACACATGCAGGGGAAGACAAATGCCATGTGAGGATTTCCAAGGAACAAGGAACTACAAGTCACCAAGAGCACCCTAGGGCTACCAACAAGGAAGGAATCCATATAGCTGTGATCCTGATTTGGGCTTTTTAACCTTCAGAACTGTGAGAAAATAAGTTTCTGTTCTTTAAAGCTAACCATTTTTGGCACAAAATACCATTTTCTATTTCTGCTGCAGCAATGCTAGAAAACTAAGACACCTTATTGTCCTTTATATGTCTAGAGGGTCTGTGGTGATCTATCCCATTTCATTTCTGATACTGATAATTTGTGTCTTTTTTTTTTTTTTTTCCTTTGTCAGTCTTGGTAGAGGCATGTCAATTTTATTTATCTTTAAAAAAAAACTGTTATTTCATTAATTTTCTCTATTGTTTTCGTTTTCACATGATGCTTTTAATTTATTTTTTAACATTTCAAAATAATTCAAATGTGTAAACTAGAATAATAAAATGAACACCTGTAAATCCATCACCTAGGTTTAACTAATGTCGTTTTGTCAGATTTGCTGATCTTTGACATTTAATCAAATGTACAGGTAAAGTTTCATACCATTCCAATCAAATCCACTCCCTCCTTCTATAGAAATAAACAATTTCCTTAAGGTATCCTTCCTATTCATGTTTTTGCAATTTGTATAAATACTTACAAATAGTATGTTGCATTATTTTATGTGTTATATAACTTTATATGAAAATCCTACTCCATATATCTTTTGATGGAGGCATAGTTATAGAAAAATACTTGTGCACTATAAGAAAACATCAACCAAAATGACAAAAAAAATGGCAGCTTACATTTGGCCTTCATGTTGGAGACATAAAAGGGAGAGATGGAGACCAAAGTGAATTGTAGTGCATGTACATCTTCACATTTATTAGATATTTTAAAATTGCTCCCAAAGCGGTTTAACTAATTTATGTTTCCAATACCAGTATATGAGAGTTCTGTTTTCCTTAATCTTTGACACACTTGGTTATCATAGTCTGGGTTCTCTAGAGGAGCAAAACCAGTGAAGTGTATATATAAATATGAATACACATATACATATATAAATATACACAAATATATATATACAGAGAAAGAGAGAGAGAGAGATGTTTGCAGCTGTTTCTTCTCATTTTGTGCCACTTGAAAGCTTTACTCCATCTACACCATTAAGGTTGATTCTACTTTGAGGAGGCAGCTCCTTTCCAGTTGTATTTTGAGTGCCTTCCAACCCGAAGGGCTTATCTCTCAGCACTGTATCAGACAATGTTCTGCTGTTATTCATAAAGTTTTCACTGGCCAATTTTTTTAGAAGTAGATCATCAGGTCCTTCTTCCTAGTCTGTCTTAGTCTGGAAGCTCTGCTGAAACCTGTCCCCCATGGGTGACCCTGCTGGTATTTGAAATACCAGTGGCATAGCTTCCAGCATCACAGCAACACGCAAGCCACCACAGTATGACAAACTGATAGGTGAGTGGTGGTTCTCCAGAGTAGTAAAACCAGTGAAGTGTATATGTATATGGGTGTATATATACATACATATAGAGGGAGAGATTGATATTTATCTCAAGGAAATGGCTCAAGAGACCAGCAAGTCCCAAGTCCGTGGGTTGGGCATCAGGCTTCTCCTGACTCATGTAGCTGCAGGTACTGATGAATCCCAAGATCGGCAGGCCAGATGGCATGCTGCTGGCTCATAGACTGTGGAGGCTGATGGAATCCCAAGATCTGTCTTGGAAGAAGTACAGCCAGAGTGCTCTTTTGAAGCGAAGATGGTGAGACTTCCTCTCCCGTACTTTGGACATGTTATCAAAAAGGACCAGTCCCTGGAGAAGGACATCATGCTTTGTAGAGTAGAGGGTCAGCTAAAAACAGGAAGATACTCAACAAGATGGATTGACACAGTGGCTGCAACAATGGGCTCAAACATAGCAATGATTGTAAGGGTGGTGCAGGACCAGGCAATGTTTCGTTCTGTTGTACACAGGGTTGCTATGAATTGAAACCAACTCAGTGGCATCTAACAACAACAACAAATATTTATCTATGTCGGTAGTTCTGATCCACCAGCTGTTTCTTAGAAACCCTATGGGGAAGTTCTACTCTGTCCTACAGGATTGCTATGGGGAAGTGCTACTCTCTCCTATAGGGTTACTATGAGGTGGAATCAACTCAATGGCAACAGGTTTGGTGTGTTTGGCTTTGTATAGAGAGAATGAGAGAGAGAGAGACAGTCAGAGATTTACTTCAAGGAAATGGCTCATGCAGTTACAGAGGCTGACAAGTCCCAAATTCATGGGTCAGATGCAGGATGAAGGCTTCTGTTGGCTCACATTGTTGCAAGGGCTGACAAACTCAAAATCTGCAGGTCAGGCGGTAGGCTGAAGTCTTTTGCTGACTCATGTCCCAAGAACCAGAGATCAGATGAGGAGAAGCATACAGGATCAACTGGGAGAGAGAAGAGAGGGAAAAGGGAGGGAGGGAAGGGGGAGAAAGGGGCTAGAGGGAGGGAGAAAGCTTTGCCAGAACATCCATTGATATACTTGAGACAGGACCCACCCCCCAAGGAAACTGCCCTTTCAACTGATTGGCTGTTCTCATCAGATCACAAAACAGAAGGTAATTACATAGTGTCTGCGAAACCACTGAAAATCATAGCCTAGCCAAGTTGTCACATAACATTAACGATCACATTGGTATTGCAAGGCTTTTAAAATGTTGCCACTCTCATGGTTAGAAAATAGTATCTCATTGTTTTAATATGCATTTTGCTGATTACTACAGAGGGTGAACAACTCTTTGCATGTTTATAGGCCATTCAATCATTTGTTATTTTTTTATGATTTAAAGGAGCTATTTATGGGTTCTAGGCACTGATCCTTTATCAGATATGTGCACTGTAATATCTTCTTCCATACTGTGGCTTGTCTTTTAATGTACCCTATAATGTGGTTTGCTTTTATTAAAATTTGAATGTAGATAAATATACAAATATTTTCTGTTATGGTCGTGATCTTTGTGTCTTGTTTAACAAATTCCTTCTTATCCCGATGTCTTCCAAAAGTTTTAGTTTTATTTCTCACATTCAGGGTTTATTTTTGTTATGTTATAGGTTGGTACCTATTTTTTTTTTTTTCTCCCATATAATGTAGTCAGTTATCAATTTGGTCATAAGCCAAATTTCTGCATGTGTCTAGGTTTATTTTCTGGGCTTTCTATTCTGTTCACTAGATTATTTTTCTAGCCTTGCCTCAGTAAATAGCATGCTGTTTTCTATATTATACTTTTATAAATCTTCATATCTGACAAGGCAAGTTTTCTCTTTTAATTTTCTACAAAATTATTCTGTCAATTCTTGGAACTTTATTCTTCCATGTGAGTTTCAGTTTGTCTATGTACATATAAAATCCTGTGGAATTTTTATTTAAATTGCATTAAATTTCTGGATTAACCAGTAGAAAATTAATGTTGTTACAATATTGAGTCACTCCATCAATGAACTTAGTACATCTTGACATTTAATCAGGTCTTCTTTTCTACCCTTCAACAATGGTTGCAATTTTCTCTATAAAAGTCATGCTCATCTTTTGCTACTTCCCTTTTGACTGTTGCTGCTATTATATTTTCTAATTGGTTTCTGCTGGTGTACTGGAAAGCTATTAATTATTGAATGTCAGTTTGCATCCAAGAACACTGCTGAACTCTCTTATTAATAAAAGTTAATTCATGAACTTCTTTTGAGTTTTCTCTACATTCAAGCACATTGCCTGAAAGCAAAAATTTTGCTTCTTTTATTCTAATCCTTATACTTTTTTTTCTTTGTCTTGTTGTTTTTGAAGGACATCCAGTACTGGACCTAACTGTCATAGTTATCTTGCCCTTGACTCTGATAAGACTGCTTCTAAAATTTCAGTACATATTATGGCACTTACTGTAGGTTTTTGTTATATACACTATGTAAGATTAAGGAAGTCCCTTCTATTTCCTGTTTACTAAGACCTCATTTTTTAATCATGGCTGTTTATTTTATCAAATATATATATATTTGCATCTCATGAAATGATAGCACAATTTTGTTCTCTTAATCTGTTAATATAATTAATTACATTGATATATCTTCTGACGGTTAACCATTTTTTTGTTCCAACCCTAAATCTTTCTAGGTCATGTGTTTTGTTTTATATACATGGTTGGAAATTAGAATGCTTTTAACTCAAGATTATGTAACATTTGATGTATTCTACAAGAGATATATTCATTTTTCTCTTGGAACTTCACTTTTTGATTGCTACAATTAGGTAAGACTATAAAATTTTCACTGTTATATGAGTGATTTGAATGTAAAGTGGTTTATTTATACCAATATAATTTAATGAAAAAATATTTTAATTCTGGCTTAGAACCAATTTTTCCCCCATTGCTAATACTTGGTTTCAAAATTACTCAATTAGGCTCTCTTTACATAGAGATTACATTAAACATACACACATACACACACACACTATATTTAAGTATAATAGGTTGTCAATTTACCATGTATCTTATCTTCTAAAATGACATTTAAATAACCAGAATCTCCAGGTCAACACTTAAATCGCATGTAAAAATGGGGCTCTTCTTTCCTGGGAGGGATACGATTTCAGTAACATTCCTGTCTTCCTACATTGGTCTCAAACGGCACTGAGGTTTCTCTAAACTGCTTGAGAACTGGAAACAAAACAAAACAAAAAACAGTTCAGAGTTTATCTAGTTATTTTTTAATTTTAATACAAATCCTTGCTATTAAAATCCCAAACAATACCTTCTTAAAGGTCCAAAAAGGGAGACTGTCCTCAGAAATTTGAAGAAATTAAAAGGAGAAAATACTTGCATTCTTTCTTAAGTTGAATGAAAGTATAATTTGATCTAAAAATATTAAAACAGTATTAATGTTAAGAAGTGATAAATGTCATATAAAGTCTCTCGATGGAAAATAATATTCTATTTTACCTTTATTTTATATCAGGACTTATGTATATTAAAATGCTTTTAAACCAATCATTATTACCATCCGTATGTCTCACCTGCCTATCACCAGAATGGACAGGAAAAAAGATGATGGGACAATTGCTAATTTAAACTTTCATTCTTGCTGAGTTAGATTCCTGATGATAGTGTGTTTAATCAATACATGAGTAACAACTAATGAATTAGGTCCAAGAAATGGAAATCATATAGCATTAAAAGAAATGAGTAAATATTTTTTTTCAGTCTGGAAAGCAAGGCATCCTAAGGTAAATTATCCTATTCTGATTTTTGTTGGGCTTTTGTCATAATGGAATTAAATTTTGAATTGATGATTTACCATTTATTTTCTATGGCTGCTTTTTTTCTCTGATTTTTTTATTGGCTATTTATTAATTTTCATTAATATTATAAATGATTCTCACTCAAAATCAAAACAATTTTAAGAAATCTTGAAAACCAATAAGACCCATCTCACGTAGTTTAATCTAAGAAAAAGTAGAGAACATTTTATGTACTTAAAGGTAAATGTGGAGCAGATTGAAATTCTGCTCAATATATTAGGAATACCCAGTTTATTGTCTTTTATAATATATGTTCAATCTCATATTGCTTAAACTTTTCAAAAGATCAAATTTATGGTTAGCATTTGAAAAGAGAAAGAAGCATGACCAACACCTCGGAAGTCTAGAACATCACTGTCCAATAGAATTTTCTGCAGTGATGGAAATGTTCTGTATCTTCACAGTTCAACATGATTTCAATACAGTGGTCACCAGCATGAGGCTATTGAGCACCAGAAATGTGGCTAGTGTGATAGACTTACTAAATTTTAATTTAATTTAAAGTGCAAACATATACAAGTAGCTACCATATTGAACACTGCAGTTCAGAATCTTGGGTTGTTCAAACTTGCTATTAAAGCTATCAACTTTTATTAGAATTTTGACATAACTCTTGCATCTATAAAATGGATATATCAACCTTGAAGTTCTAATATGCATTATTAAAATCTGTCAGGTAACTATTTCACATATACGGATCAATTTAACCTTATAAACAGCAGATTGTCCTAAACTAGAAAGACTCTTGGTAGAGCAAATAGTCAAGATTTCTGTAATATGAAATGAGAGCAGATAAAGATCTAGTGTGTATGGCAAATATGCTTCTACCAGTTTCCATGCCAACAGAATTTTAATTATGATATTTGATGGTTATTAATATAATGAAATAAATATAGAATATCCATTGCAAAAGTATTTTTATTTTCTGATAATGTGAAAAATCTTCAACTAAGATTGCTTGCTAGTAACTTTCCCCAAGTAAAATTTCTCACAAGGCCTAGATATTATGGAACTCAGAGGAACAGAAAAATAACTTAATATCTGAGACATATTAATTTCTTTTTAATTTGGACCTTTCACCGAGGTTCATATTTTCAAGGGAAATTAAACTGTCCTATAAAATTACATGACAATGTATTACATTAACAGTTTAAAGACTTGAAATAATAAGAAACCACATTTTTACACTGCAAAATGTCTGTTATAAAAGCTTTTATGTAAATCTCTTTTCTGCTTAGTATTCAAATTATAAATTAAAAATTGATGAACAATTGTTATATACATTTTGGGGAATAAGAGAACAAGAAATAATGTACTCAGACCCCAAGCTTCAAAGCTAGATTCTACATTTAGGTTTATTTAAAAAAAAAAAAAAAACTTCAATAAGTCATTTTATTTCAGGATAAAAAACAGTACATTCCCTGGTGGTGCAATGGTTAAAACACTCAGCTGCTAACCAAAAGGTAGGTGGTTCGAACCCACCCAGTGGCTCCATAGGAGAAAAGACCTGGCGATCAGCTCCCATAAATATTACAGCCTTGGAAACCCTATGGGGCAGTTCTACTCTGTCCTACAGGGTTGCCATGAGTCAGAATTGACTCGATGGCACACACCACCACCACCACAATGTACTATGTTTAGCAGCTTTTTGGCAACTAAATTTCAGACATTTATCATTGCTTAGACTTTTTACAATACTTCCTAATATTCCAAATACATATATACACAAAATATATGTACATATATAAAAAAACATATAAATAAATCCAACACATAAACACTTTATAAATACTGCTTGTATAATAATATTTTTAGTCATTTCATGCACACACAGATCCACATACACAAATGCTAAAATATTTTGGAATGTCAAAATATAATTTATAAAAATGACTCTCATACAAATATAAAATGAACACATACATGTCAAAGACTATTTTGAGCCATTAAAGGGGAAATGAGCAAAACAATAAATCTGATTAAGAGGAGACTTTTAGGAATAGCAGTTTCTATCATCACTGAGGAATGAAATGCTGAAACAAGTCTGCTAAGTTAGACACAAAATTGGCTAATATCCTATAAACAAAACAAAACAAAAAAATCATTGCTGTCTAGTCGATTCCAACTTATAGCAACTCTATAGGACAAAGTAGAACTGCCCCATAAGGTTTCCAAGGAGCCACTGGTGGATTTGAACTACTGACCTTTTGGTTAGCAGCTGAGTTCTTAACCACTGTGCCACCATGGCACCTAATAAAACTATCATTTTTGGGGGGTATCTTTTCCCAGAAAAGAAATAATTAGCACCTCCATTGGGCAAAAATCTACAATATAACATGAAACTTACCGGAGTTTGGGCCCTAATCAGTAGTGAATAATGTCAAACAAAGTACATCCCCTACAGAATTTAGTAGTCCTTGAGAATCAGACACTCAAAATATGTGTACCCATTCTTTTTCTTATTTTCAAGTTTATGATCAATTTTTTTTTAACTGGAAGGAAGTATTATACTTCAGAATTTTTTTTTCACTACAATAGTTTTTTATGAGAACACTGTATGATAATAGAGAGCCATAGATTATTTCTTTAGAAGCCCTTGGGAGAAGAATAATTTATTTTATAATTTATAAGCCAAGTTTTTCCAATGCTGATTATTTTGGAAAACATAAATTTATATATTTCAACATGGTAACATAGGATTCAAGAATAGTTTCATTAATAATTGTTGATGAAACTAGTAGTCAAGTTTGTATCCATGAAAATATAGAATGTGATCCTTCTAGTTTTCTGCCAGTGAGATACAACTACAATCGTAGGGACCACGCTGCTGCCATGTGTCAGACTAAGACTCTCTAAAAACTATAATATTATATGGTAAATCTCTATTTCCTGGGTATAAAAACTAAAACTGTAATGTGGCCAGGATACTGGAAGATTTCTCCTTCTCTCTCCTTTTTTCCTTCCTCTTTCCCTTCCTTCTTTCTTCTCATCCTTCCTCACTGAACATTCACACTACAGGAATTCTGGTAAACGGCCAGTAAACACAGGTATATAATAACTCCCCTGTACCTCCTCTTCTATTCAGGAATCCCAGACAAATGACCCACAGAATAAAAAAAACTGGAGAAAATCTATGCATTAATTTCCTACTGCTGTCATAACAAATTATCTCAAGTGGCTTAAAAACAACAAATTTATTATCTACAGTTTTGTAGGTCAGAAGTCTGACACAGGTCTCACTGGACTACAAGAAAGGTATCAGCAGGCTACATTCTTTTCTGGAGGCTCTTTGGTCCAGTCCATTTCCTTTGGGCAAATCTTTTTCATTTTTTGGCTTGTGGGTCCCCTCCTCCATCTTCCAAGCATCTCTGACTCAAACCACAAGAAAGTGTAACATCTGGTCACCTCTCCCTCTGAACACAGTTGGGAAAGATTCCAACTCATAGTTTACCCTATAGGGCAGAATAGAACTGCCTAATAGGGTTTCCTAGGCTGTAATCTTTATGGGAGCAGATTGCTACATCTTTTCTCCAGCTGAGCAGCTGGTGGGCTTAACCACTGACCTTCTGTTTTGCAGGTAAGTGCCTAACCACTATGCGACCAGGGCTCTTATTATATCGAACATACCTGGATAATCCATTATAAACTCCCTACCTCAAGTCCCTTAACTAAATCACATCTGCAAAGTCCCTTTTACCATGCAAGGTAACATACTTACAAGTTCTGGGAATAAGGACATGGCCATCTTTGGAAAAAAAAAAAAAAAAGACAGTGCCATCGAGTCTTTTCTTTTGAAAATCTTTTCTTTGGAAAGGGGGGATTATTCTGCTCACCACAACCAGAGTACGTATTGTAAACTTTGAAAGTAACTCTCCACAGACCCCAAGCTTCATTGACATTCTGCTGGAACTACTACACACAGGACCTAGGTTAAACGTGTATGTTCTCCCTCCTGTGAAAGTGCGGGGAGCCTGGGAAGTAAGTGGAAGAAAACTGAATAGCTCAAATTTGGTGAGGTAATGGTAGGATCTTTGAGCAGGATATAGGGACCCATAATAAGCAATCCATGAATCAGGTAAAAAAATAAAACCCAATGGCAGGTTCTGCTCCAAGAAGAAAGCCTGCACAGGTTGAGGTTCTTTCTAAAGTGGGCAGCAGAGGCAACAGCACACCCAGGCTAAGCCTTTTTTCTGTATTGAATGGTGGCACAAAGTTCTTCTCCCAATTGCCCAGAGATGCAAGGCAATTCTATCAAATGTAATGAGAGGGTGTTTGCAATATTAGGTATTAAAACATATTGTAAATGTGCAATAGTGAAAACAACGGCACTGAGGAAAGAATAGGCAGAAGGTCTTATCACTGACAAGAATTCATCATAAAAGTGATATTTAAAAACAAAGCTAATACAATTAAGATTTTGGGTTATTTTTATTTTCTTCCTTTATGATTGTTTCTCTTTTTTAGATTTTTAAGAACAAATCTGAATTATATATAATAAAACATGTATAGCATATTTTATCAAAGTGCAAATCATATGGTAACCATATTACACACACTTGCTCACAGAAATACACATACGCAAACATTATGCCTCACACTTTTATTAAATTGAAGAATTTGGGTAGGGTTTTCTTTGATCTCACTTGTTGAAATTAAAGAATAACGAGGCATGTATAACAAAAAAGAAGGCAAGAAACAAAGTCTCCCATTGTTAAGAAGACTGGACTGTAGGAAGAGTGCTTTACCATATACTGCCCAACATTTTAGGTTTTTCTGTATTAAGTCAAAGCAGATCTGGCAGAGAAACACATGTTTTCATTTTGCTCCATGAAAAGATAATCTTCACTTTAGTATGCATTATGCACAATGTATGCAAAATGAAACGAGCCAACTGACTCACACTTTGGTGTCATGCAAATAAAACCTAAACACAAGAAAGTGTAACATTTAGTCAAATGTGCATAAAACCACAAAGGCTAAGATAAGAAAATGGATAGCTAAGAAATGCAATTAGCACATTCACTGAGGGCAACCAGTACGATCTGGAGATGAGCCATACAAATACAATTATGTGCTTTTGGCTAAGAATAATGTTACATTTATAGGCAAATATAGGCTTGTATTTGCAGAGCAGTTTCTGCATTCCAATTAAAAAAAAAAAAAAAGTGAAAGCTCTATGAAGATAGGTGGGAGGCAGGCACATCAAAAAACCAAAACCAAACCCAGTGCCTTCAAGTCGATTCCGACTCATAGTGACCCTATAGGACAGAGTAGAACTGCCCCATAGAGTTTCCAAGGAGCGCCTGGCAGATTCGAACTGCCAACACTTTGGTTAGAAGCCATAGCGCTTAACCGCTACACCACCGGGGTTTCCAAAAAAAATTTGATCTTCCAGAAAAAAGATGGGTGCATAAACTGCAATGCTGCTTGATTTTTCCTGATGCTACAAATGGTGTCCGTGTTCTTTTCTAACATTTGAGAAAATATTATGCACTCATTCAACATTTAATCATTTAGACAAGAAACAGGCTTTCTTCATAAAGATTTTTTCCCCCAGAAAGTTGGAAAAAATATATGTATATATAGTTACTTGTGAATTGATTATTTTTGTAGCATGGACGGGTAGGCTTCTTTCAATCAACAGCAGTATCTAAGCATACAATATCAGTTTGAATGTTTTGTTCATTTGACAATTTAGAATTGATTATGAAACCCATAAACCTCAGATATTTTTTAATACTATCAGACCAACACTCGTCTGTCAGTTTGCCATACTGTGGTGGCTGGCATGTTGCTGTAATGCTGGAAGCTATGTCACCAGTATTTTAAACACCAGCAGGGTCACCCATGGTGGACAGGTTTCAGCAGAGCTTCCAGACTAAGACAGACTAGGAAGAAGGACCCGATGATCTGCTTCAAAAAAACAAATCTGTATCGTGAGCAAATAATCTGAGAAACTGGACTATATGAAGAAGAATGTGGCATCAGGATTGGAGGACGACTCATTAACAACCTTCATGCGATATGCTGACACAGTCTTGCTTGCTGAAAACCAAGAGGACTTGAAGCACTTACTGATAAAGATCAAAGAGTACAGCCTTCAGTATGGATTATACCTCAACATAAAGGAAACAAAAATCCTCACAAGTGGACCAATAAGCAACATCATGATAAACGGAGAAAAGATTGACGTCAAGGATTTCATTTTACTTGGATCCATAATCATTGCCCATGGATGCATTAGTCAAGAAATCAAATGACATAATTGCATTGGGTAAATCTGCTGCAAAAGGACCTCTTTAAAGTGTTCAAAAAACAAAGATGTCACTTTGAAGACTAAGGTATGCCTGAACCAAGCCATGGTATTTTCAATTTCCTCATATGCATGTGAAAGCTCAAGCACGAATAGGAATATTGAAGAAGAATTGATGCCCTTGAATTATGGTGTTGGTGAAGCATATTGAATATACCATGAATCTCCAGAAGAACGAACAAATCTGTCTTGGAATAAATACAGCCAAAATGGTCCTTAGAAGCGAGGATGACGAGACTTTGTCTCATATACTTTGGACATGCTATCAGGAAGGACCAGTTCCCAGAGAAGGACATCATGTTTGGTAAAGTAGAAGGTCAGGGAAAAAGAGGAAGACCCTCAGGGAGATGGACTGACACTGTGGCTGCAACAATGGGCTCAAGCATAACGATTGTAAGCATGGCACAGGATGTGGCAGTGTTTTGTTCTGTTTGTAGGGTTGCTTTGAGTCAGAGCTGACTCAATGGCACCTAACAACAATAATGATATCAGACTATCAAGTAGTCAATTATTTCCAGTGTCAAGTTGTTTTGAGTTGTTGAGATACAGTTAGAAAATACTATGGCAACATACGATTACTATCCAATGGGTCAGACTGAAGTATGGTAAAATAGTGGGGCCATGGACAATTACGGAAAGAAGGCATGGTTATCCAGAATATAAGAAAGTCACTGGAAGAAAATGGATGGAAGAATTCACCCCCCCCCAAAACTCACCCCTATAAGCGAATTTCAAAAGTAGCCATTCTATTTCAATGGTTCCCGAATTTTCTGAATTTGAGTTACCACCTATATTGACTACCACATGCTCACATTAACAGTATGACAGCATCTCACAAAATCTATAACAGCAGCCATAATCATCCCTGGATTAAGCGGATGCCCTTTAGCACTGGGTCTCTGTTGAGAATAACTGATTATTTTCCAGCTAAATGCTTTCTTAAAGACTCATGAGTCAAAGAACCCTCCGTGTTACTTTGAAGCCAGCTTGAAAATACACCATCTAGCTTTTACTTCTTTCTCTGAGCAAGTGCTAACCTGCTCCAGAGTGAATCACAGGACCCCTTTTGCTCTGTATTCCATCTGACATGCATTGCAATGACCATATGTATCTTTAGTTGTAACCAAAATACATTTTACACATTGCTCGAAATTTGGCAGCACACCCAGAAAACATTTGTGGTATATCCCCATATGCCCCAGCATGCCAGTGGAGGGCAACCGATTCATTTGCTCATTTCAGTCATATAAAAGGCAAACAAAAATGCTTGACAAACATGACCTGCCACATAGTCAAAAACAAGTGAACGAGTAACCCCTAGTTGACACTGGTTTGGAGGAGGAAAAGGTGTTTGTGAGGAGAAGAATAGAAGATGATTTTGAATTGCAAATGCTCTTGTTGAGTTCTCTTTTCTGTATTTTCTTTTAATTGACACTGGAGCATATCCAAATGTTTGTTGTTGATGCGTGTTTATGTGGTAGAAGGGTGCAATCTGTGAGCTATGAGAGGATCGTGACAGCTGGTAATTTATTTCTAGTTTATTAATATTTTCTAAGTATATTCTTTGAAATTATCAGTTCAGGAGGAGTTGAGAAGTTGGATAAAATTTCCCATTTTTTAGCTTTGTAGTCAATATGAGTTTGAATTCCAATTCTTCAAGGGAGTAGTTTTACAGCCTTACACATGGTACTTAATCTAGGTCTTAGGTTTAATATTTGCAAAATGTAGATTAGTGATAAGGTTATTGAGAGGGTGAAGTAAAATAATAAGTATAAATATAGCACTTGGCACAGTGCCTACAAATAGGAAGTGTTCAATAAATGTAACTTGTCACTATGATTCAGCCTAGTTGACTACATCCAGGTATTTAAACACTCAGGGGTAAAGCAAATGTAAATATACCCCTGAGATCATACTATAACTAAAATCAGAAAATCACAGATCCTGAAAAGATTAAATTATCAGGATAATGGTGAATAACGTGCAGAAAACAGTCTGAAAAAAGGACATGTAAACAATAATCATTCTGTATAAAAGATACCTATCATGTTATCTAGGATTTATGAAAGCCTAGTCATATAATTTTTTTTCTTCAGTTCTTCTGTGAAATGTTTCCATACATTGTAAGCATTGAGCAGAGACACAAGGCCATGGGAGTCTCCTGATTACGTGAAAGAAAATGAAGAGTATCAGTTAGAATGATGAGTGCTTTTCATTATTGAGTAATGATTTCTGAATCCATTTGGGAAGCATCTATTTCCTGTATTTGGTATTCTACCAGAGGTATCCAGAAAGTAGATCCACAAGTGACACATTATACATGAAAGAGTTTGGGAACACAGGCTTATTCCCAAAGAAGAACAAAGAAGGTCAAGGGTTATTTTACTAAGAGATTGAAAAACAAACCAAGAATTTGTAATATTTAAGAATACAAATTAGGATGAACAGGTACTTGCTAAGAGAAGCGAGGCTAGGATCCAGAAAGCTGTAAGAGCAACACAACAGAGAGCAGTCTCTGCTAAAGCCATTGGATTTAGCAGGTGTCAGAGTGTTGGAAGGCCGAGCTTCCCTTAGGATCTAAGCTGAATTCTCTCTCAAGCTATTGAATGCTAGCTTGGGTTTGTTTTTTACTTATCCATCTTCTACTTACAGGTTATGGGAAAACATCAACCTCAAGGTTGTTTTCTGGGGGAAGATTGAAAGTTAGAAAATAAAAGGCCACAGTCTTCCATGATCAGTGACAACACCTTTCGAAAGATGAGTTCTCTTTAGCTGGGTAACGGCCTGCTGTGCTTGTAGCTTCCTAAATAGTGTGATTTTTTTTTTTTTTTTTGTGAATAAAATCAAAGTTCAGAAACCTGGAAGGCATAGTTCTCCTTCGTTTTAAAAATGAGTCTAATTTAAGAATAATAAAATTCATGTATTTCTGATTAATTTACATAAAGGGACTCAGAGCCATTTAAATTTTAAAGGTTTTTATGGGCCTTTTAATAATTTTCATACCCTTTTTTGTATTGTACAGGCCATTTCATCCTATAAATTAGTCCAATTTAACCTTAGCTATCCCCCCAAAGAGCTATCTTATCAACCAACTATGCTGTTTTCAGGTTCAGCTCCTTGCCCTCTAATAAATGAATAGTGATTCAACATAATTAGCAAGCTTCTTCAAGTTGAAACATGACTGTGTTCTTTCCTATATTAATATTACAAATCATTGTAGTAAATGCCCCAATATGGACATTTAAGTTAAAAACATAAAATAAAATAGATATAACATTCAGTCTTTCTGAATTTCCATCCTGTCCTAAGTGAGAAATTATCTTTAAAGCACCGTTACCTGAAAGTAGCCTAAAGGTAATCCAAATGCAAACAAAGAAATCGAAGAGTCAGGCGTATTCTAGCTTCTAGGATCCAGAAGCAAATCTTCTCCTGGGATTTTAATAGTAATACTAGTAACAGCTGTCAATAATTTTTGGTAGTTAGAATCACAGAAATCAAAATTTTGGAGTTAGATTCCTTAAAAAACACTCCCAAACTCACATCAACAACAACGAAAAACTGAAAATAAATAACTCTCTTAAGCTCCATCAGAGCATTGAGGTAACAGGGCACAGTCCTCCCCAAACTGGAGATATAGGCACATACAACAAATGACCACTTACCAGGAGCAGAACAGTCACAGAAGAAACCAGCATTGAGTAGGAATACATAAAGGTTAATTAAGTAATTGCTAGAGACTAAGTGTGTACTAGTTAGAGAGAAAAAAAATTTCTGGAGACTCATCCTTAGGTGGATCCCTACACTTACTGAGTTTTTCCTCCAGGAGCCCCATAAGGTTCTCAATGTGAAGACTGGAAAAAAAATCCCTTTGTGCTTCCATGCTCAAACAAAAAACGAAACCCGTTGCCGTGGAATCAATTCTGACTCACAGCGACCGTATAGGACAGAGCAGAACTGCCCCATTCAGTTTCCAAGGAGCAGCTGGTGGATTTGAACTGTCAACCTTTTGGTTATCAGCCATAGCTCTTAACCACTGCACCACCAGGGGTCCACCCAGAGTGCTCAGTTTTCCTTGAAAAACACTAAATGCAACCCTGCTCCCATTATAAGTGAGATAACAGAACTGTGGAGGGCCAAAGAAGACTCTAGGATCTCTCTATTCTGTCCATGCTGCTATCGTTTATTTACTTTTATTTCAAAATTTCCCAAAATGTAATTAATGATTAAGTATGAATAACATCATGAAAGTTATATTCTATTTAAAATAATGCACTACAATTAGAAATTGAAAAAAAAAAAAAATACATGGGAAACTTTATCCAAGACAAAGGAGAGGAAAAAGAGAGCTTGAGCTTTTCAGGGCTAAATTTATTTGATCATATTACCAACACTTTGGTAGCCAAGCTGTTTGGACCTTGTTATCTGACTTTCCTTCATGCCACAGTCAGTATGATCTACACCTGGACCAAACCGCAAGTAGAATATTGACTCATTTGTTTTTAAGAATGATTTTGCCAAGAAAGGTAGATTAGCAGACCCGTGCCATGGATTGATCAATAACATAAGAGTAAATTGAAAGCCTGTAGATATACAAGGCCAGGCGTAAGTAATTAAAATGATTTAAAATAAATTGATTTGTCAGGGGAAAAAAGAAAGCATTTCTGAATCTAGACCAGATTTCTAACTCAACCCTATAGTTACATGGTCTTAGGTTGGATTCCCCTGGAACTCTGAGACAAGCAATCATAGAAAGCACCAAGAAGGAAACAGAGAAGTGAGACAAGGAAAGGAAGACAATATATAATGTATTCAACAAGCAAATTAACACTGTGGGCAACTGTGCCTCAGTCCACTGGGAACCCCTGGGAGATGATGTAAAATAAACTTCAGGGCTGTCATATCTGGAGTCGCAAGGCTGGAGTTTGTCATTGGTTGCAGGCAGCTCCCAGAGGTGTTAATTCTCTAGCCTTCTGGTCTGACTTGTTTTTTGCTGTAGCTAGAAAAAAAATCCTTAGGCAGAGATTCACAGGTGCTTGTTGTAAGAAGCAACTCAGCTGCACAGGAATGGTAAATGCCTAAGGGATATGGGTGGGGCTTGCACAGCTGTAGTGCATGTGTACATGTGTGGTAGTGTCTAACTGATTAACTGACACCTCTAGACAAGTGGTGATGCAAGGGAAAAGGCGGAATTTACTGGATTCTACCTGTAGCCAGCAAAATAAAACAAAATATTCTGAAAATGTAAGAATCAGATGATTCTTAGAGAATTAAATTATGGAAAATAATTTTATAGATAGGCAATAATAGATTTCTCCAATCTATCTATTAGGGTGTAGCTTTAGGTGAAATCTGCCAGTAATATCATGTCTAACATTATATCTGTCTTAGTTTCCTACTGCTGCTGTAATAGAAATACCACAACGGGTGATTTTAAAGAACAGAAATTTATTTTCTCACAGTTCTGGAGGCTAAAGTCCAAATCGAGGTGCTGAAGTGTCAGTTGCTTCCTTGTTGGCAACTCCAGGTAGCCTTGGTTCTTATTGATCCCCTCATGATATGTCTTCCCCAGTATGCATGCCTCTGTGTCTAATCCGCTTTTTTTTAAAACTCAGAGGTGATTAGTTTAGGACACACCCTACGTTGGTATGACCTCATTAACATAACAAAGAAACAATATTTTGAAACAGGATTACATCCACTGGAATAGGGGTTACGGTTCCAACACACGCTTTGCAGGGGCACAGCACAGCTCAATTCATAACAATGTCTAAATCAGATTACACTGCATTACCATAGCTAAAGGAGAATGGATTTAGTCCAAAGGAGGTCTCTGGCAACAAACATGGAAGAACAGCATGAGAAGAGAAGCACTTGGCAGTGCTCATGTGACTCTCCACCATGGCCTAGGCTTGACTGCAAAAAGGCATGACCCTCTTTGGAGTTTGGTGGATCAGGCTCCCAGAACCTGATTTTGTTGTTGGTGTATACTGTGGAGTTGATTCTGACTCATAGTGGCCCTCTTGGACAGAGTAGAATTGCCTCATAGGGTTTCCAAGGCTGCGAGTTTTAGGAAAGTAGATTGCCACGTCTTTCTTCTAAGGAGCGGTTGGTGGGTTTGAACCACCGACCTTTTGATTAGCAGCCCAGCACTTAATCGCTTAACCACTGCACCACCAGGGCTCTTCAGAGCCTGATAGAATACCATTAATCACATAGGTCATGTTGCTAGTTTCTTTTGGTCAGATTCATGCTCACCAAATAACCTTTTGGTTTCTATTTGGCTTCCCAGTGAGACTGACCTATGAGGAAAAGATGTCCTAGGCACAGGATATGGATGTCTGGTCCACTTTGATAATTTTATTTTTCTTTGTAAATTAGTAAAAAATTTTAAACTAATCTGAGTTTATAACTGGGGAATTGATGTTATGATATGGGTCGTGATGAAGTCAAGATTTTACAAGGTTTTAGTCCTAGATCCTGGTGACTTCACCAATAAACTATGAGACCACATGATAATGTGTCTTTGTGACTATCTGGTCAACCTTTCTCTGGCACAACCCCTACAACCCTCAGCAACGGAAAGCTGAGTTTCAGGAACTGGAGTATAGCAGCATCTCTACTTGCATTTTGCTAGACCCTTTATTCACTTGTATAAAGTCAGATTTCAACAGTGGCCACTGTAGCAATGTCTGGTATAGAATGTGCAACTCAGTTTAAGTCTAAATCAGTTGGGAAGACATTCAGTTACCTCAGTGCTCCTCAGAACCCTTAGTCCCTCAATGTGTTTTGTGAAAGAGTTTCTAGGTTAAAAAACTCTGGAAAACTTTGCATCCTCTATTTCTATTTGGAGATTAAGAATGCATATTAGCTTTTAAAGATTTGAGACTTCTTGAGTGTATCTGTTTAACTTTTACTCAGCATTTTTCCTTCCTTCCCCACCCCCTCCCCTTTGTTTAACCAAACATTTATTAATATCCCTTAGAACACATTTGTGGGTTATCATTACCATCAATCTCTTATCCAGTTTCATATTTTCAAAGTCATCTAATATTATTAAGGTTTGTAATTGGGAAAACTAATCTGTTTTTACACATTTATAAAGGTTGAATGTATCATGATTATTTACTTTGCCTTGCAATAATATTCAAATCAATTTCTGCTTATCTCCCTTTTACATGAGGTTTGTCCCCTTAATAAGATTTAGTTTACCAAATACGGCAAAAATGCATTTTCCTTTTTCACGTACTAGAAAATCCTTGCAGTATCTGGGTAAATAATTTTCCTCCTGCATTTCCTAGTGTACATCTATTTGCACTGCTCTGTCAATATGCTTGAATTGCAAACGTAAACATTGAAATGATCCGAATTTTCCTCTAACGGAGAGGTTTCTACCACTGATATTCACTTCTTATTGTATGTTTTGCTGTGTGAACAATTCCTTTCTTTGTTCATACATTAAGGCTTTGCCAGTGGCAGACGTTTGTGGCGTTAATATATAGAATGCTATGTGTATCTCTTTCATTACCTAGAAGGAGAGCAGATAAAAAACAGCACTGAACTCTAAAGGCATAAGCACATATAAAAGATTTCAAAGACCGACTGCTAGCTGAGGTTTCCTTCGAGCTCAGCATATAGTTATCTAACATTGGGGTGGTGTGTGTGTGTTTATGTGTGTGTGTGGTGTGTGACAGAGAGGGAGAGAAAGAGTAAAAAGTTTGCCTCTCAGCCTTATTTCAAATGGTACCCTTCTCCCGGCCTTTAAAAAGAATTTTGTAACATATTTACTAATACATTATAGCTTTGAGATATCACAGTGAGTCCATCATTACAGATACAAGAGTTTTTAAAGTAAGGAGATAGTTTATATTTGAGGAAAAAATATGAAACCTTGAGTTGCATACAACTACCTTTGTGAAAATCCTAAATGAAATTTGAGGGCATGCTTAGAGGAAGCAGAGGAAACCGAAAGAGGCATCCCTATCATTTGACTCTCCCAGAGGCTGTATGATTGAGTGGATTAGGCACTTTCACTAATGAGACTCAAGCTTAATCTAGGCCTTGAAAGGGACTTGTGGAATTTGTAATAACTCTCCCTAATGTCCACAGCACTATCTTCCCCCATTTAGCTTTCTTTTCATTAGGCTTGACTATGATGAACATTGATACTTGCCACATAATTTTTATTTAGGCACATCTCTGAGGAGCTCAGGACTGGGTAGATATTTTCAGCCTCCATTATTAATCACATTTATCAGTAAGAAGTAGGGAGCAGCCAGGAAACATCCCCATTTTATAGACAGGAGAATAGAACTGGTTTGCTCAGGTTCACAAAAGGCACCTGGAGTCTATGCCTGGGGATAAACTAAATTCCCTGCCTTTATTTTTATTAGTCCAAAGCTAACTAGTGCATCTTGAAAGCCTGGAGGCTGGAAAGTAAGCCAATGTTGTGTCCTTGGGTACTAAAGGCAGAAAAAAGGGAATGTAAGGAGTAATCTCCCTCTGATACGGTAGCACTGCCACGCAGCAAGGTAGTCCCTGCGCATATCTTAACTATGCATTCTGGAAATGAAGTATATCGCAGAAGGACCGAGAGTGAATAAGCAGAGCCAACCCAACAAGCAGGTTGGCTTAACTTGGAAGATAATTTGCTTACCACACACTCCTCCTGAAACTAGGACAGACTTTCCCACCTGGTCATTAAATTATAGGATGATGGAAAGTCAGGAGGAGGCACAAGGATGCTTTCTGCTTCTCTATACCAAATGAAAGCTGTAAAGGGCAAAGAGGGAATTAGCTATTGCTACATTAAAACAAATGAGGTGCCCAGAAAAACTAGATGGTGCCCGGATACCACCACCTACCACTCTGTCAGGGATCACAGTAGAGGGTCCCAGACAAAGTGGGAGAAAACTGTAGAACAAAATCCAAATTCGCATGCATAAAAAAAAAGACCTGACTTACTGGTCTGACAGAGACTGGAGGAACCCCCGAGATTATGGTCCCTGGACACTCTGCTAACTCAGAACTAAAGCACTCCTGAAGTCTGCCTTTCAATCACAAAATAGATAGGCCTATAAAACAATGTCTTAATCCCTGAAACCTGTGAACATGTATGTTACACGGCAACAGGGAATTAAAGCTGTAGATGGAAATAAAGTTGCTAATCATCTGACCTTAAAACTAGGAGGTTAATCTGGATTTTCTGGGTGGGCACAATGTAACCACGAGGATCTTTAAAAATGTGAGGACCATGCTTCTTCGTTTAATCAAGCATATGAGACCAAATGGGCAGCGCCTGTCCAAACGCAAAGACGAGAAGGCAGGAAGGGACAGGAAAACTGGAGGAATAGACATGGGGAACCCTGGATAGAAAGGGGGAGAGTATTGACACATTGTGGGGATTGCAACCAATCTCAGAAAACAATTTGTGCATAAAATTCTGAATAAGGAACTAATTTGAGCTGTAAACTTTCACCTAAAGTACAATTGAAAAAAAAAGAAAATGAGGTGCCAAGTGAAAACCTCCTAATCTCATTTTTCCAACCGTAAGAAGCTTCAGTTCAGGGCTCAAGCTAACAAACAAATCGCACATCATGTAAAATTCGTGGCCCATGTCACAGAATAGCACCATTGATGCTCCTGAAACCACTGAGACAATCATAATCAGAGGAGTCTACATTTTATGAGTTTCTGTCCAGAGAATTCTCTGCTCTACAAGCAGTCAAATAGCCCAAACAAGGTAGCCAGAAAGACACCAGATATTAAGAAAAAGATTAAGTCCAGTTGTATTCCATTTTTGACATTTCTGTGAATTGTTGGGAGTCACTTTATCATATGACAGGGAATTTATTGCTTCTGTCTGCTAGTCAGCACTTGTATAAGCTTCCTATTGCTGCCGTAACAAATTACCACAGGCTTTATGGCTTAAACAACACAAACCTATTAATTTATAGTTGTGCAGGTCAAAGTTTTAAAATGAATCTCACTGGTCTAAAATCAAGGTGTCAGCAGGGCTTTGTTCCTTTCTGGAGGTTCTAGTGGTGAATCTGTTCCCTTGCTTTTTCCAGCATCTAGAGGCCACCTGCATTCCTTGGCAGCACTGTGAACAGTGGCAGTTTAAGTCCACGTGTCGCATCACCCTGACCCCTGCTTCAGTCCTCACATACCCTTCTCTGACTCTTCTGCCCCTTTCTTCCATTTTTTAAGATCCTTGTGGTTAGATTGGGCCCACCTAGAAAACCCAGATTAATCTCCTGATTTTAAGGTTAGGTGATTAGCAACTTTATTTCCATCTGCAATCTTAATTCCCCTTTGCCATGTAACATACATGTTCACAGGTTTCTAGGATTACAACATGGACAGCTTTGAGGAACCGTTATTGTGCCTAACACAGCTCTATTGCAGCCCGTAGCCTCACCCCTTACCATTCTGCCTCTATATAATTATGCTGTTTATACTATGTGCAAGTTAATTCATGCCTTGGTTTAGTCTTGCCTTTTCACACTTATCAATCATTTTCATACATATTGCCTGTCTGAATTCTTAAAAAAATATAACAAAGCCCCATTTTGCTGATGGAAAGCGATACAAAGAGGGGCTAAATGACTTTGCCATTATTGCATATGGAACTGGTGGGAGAGCTATTATTGAAGTCCAGTTTGAATGTCTCCAGGTTTGATGTTACTTTTGCTATGTAACTCTGCCTCTCATATATACATATACACACACACATATATATACACTCTCATATACATGTATATGTATGTGCACATATATAATAATCCATACTTGCAGAGTAGAACTGTGCTCCATAGAGTTTTCAATGGCTATGATCTTTCCGAATTGTATTGTCAGGCCTTTCTTCCAAGTTGCCGCTGGGTGGATTCAAACGGTCAACCATTCGGTTAGTAGCCCAGCACTTAACCATTTCCACCACCCAGAGACTCCTAAGGCTTACTATATAATTATGGTAATAAAAAGGCTGTACGACATTGGTGGAGGGATAGACATACAGATCAATGCAACAAAATAGAGAACCCAGAAATAAACTCACACAAATATGGCTAACTGATTTTAAACTTCTCAAGAACTTGTGCTGGGGCAATTGGACACTCATAGACAAAAAAAGTGAACCTCAACCTAAGTCTCACACTTTACACAAAATTAACTCAAAATGTATCAAGAATTGAAATATAAAAAATGAAACTGTGGAACTTTTAGAAAAAAAAATAAAACAAAGCTTTTGGCATCTAGGGCCAGGCAAAGAGTTCTTTAGACTTGACACCAACAGCATAATCCATAAAAGAAAAACTGATAAATTAAACCTCAGCAAAATTAAAAACTTTAGTTCTGTGAAAATCCATGTGAAGAGAATGAAAAGGCAAGCTGCAAACTGGGAGAAATTATTTGCAAACCACATAGCTAAGAAAGGACTAGTGTCTAGAATATATAAAGAAATATGAAAACTCAACATTGAAAAAGCAAACAATCCAATTAGTACATGGGCAAAAGACATGAATAGACTTACCAGCAAAGAGCATATACAGAAGGCAATCAAGCACATGAAAACATGGTCAACACCATTAGCCACCAGGGACATGTAAATTACAACTACAGTGAGATACTACTACAAACTTATCAGAATGGCTAAAATAAAAAATATTGGCAACACCAAATGTTGACAAGGATGCAGAGAAATCAGGTCACTAATGCATTGCTGGCGGGAATGTAATGTGGTGTAGCCACTCTGGAAAACAGTTTGGCAGTTACTTCTAAAACCAAACATGCTATTACCATAAGCCAAAACCAAACCCATTGCCATCCAGTGGATCCTGACTTGCAATTATCATACAACCCAGCAATTGCACTCTTGGGCATTTATCCCACAGGAATGAAAACTTATGTTCCTACAAAAACCGGTACACAGATGTTCATAGTCCGCAATGTAATAACTGAAATCAACCCAGATGTCCTTCAACATGTCAATAGTCAGACAAACCGTGGTACATATATACCAATGAACAGTAATCAGCTATAAAAAGGACAGCACTGCTGATACACACAACAATTTGGATGAATCTTCAGGGAATTATGCTGAATGAAAGCCAATCCTAGAAGGTTACATACTATATGACTCCATTTATATAACATTTTTAAAATGACAAAGTTTTAGAAATGGAGGACAGATCAGTATTTGCGAGGGTTAGGATGCGGCAGGATGGAGGTGGGTATAAAAGCTTATAAAAGGGTAATCTGAGGAATCCTTGTGGGGATGGAACTGTTCAGTATCTTGACTCTGGTTATGGACACATGAACCTACATGTGATAAAACCGCGCAGAACTAAATACACACCACATAACCACCCCCCCACATACATATGTACAAATGAGTACAAGTAAAACTGGGGAATTATGAATAAGATAGGTAGATTGTATCAATGGCAATATCCTGATAGCATACTATAGTTTTATTCACCTTTTACCACTGGAAGAAACTGGATCAAGTATAAATGGGATCTCTTACAACTGTATGTGAACCTATAACTATCTCAATAAAATTTGCAGACCTCATTTTAAACAAAAGAAACAAAAAGAATTTAGAAGAAAACATTTTAGGTGATAAACATCACTCTGGCCTCAGATTTTACTTTTCCAACTTAAATGCTGCAAGAGGAAGTCTTCTGTACTTAGTCAGGGAAGAAAAGAAAGTATGTTCCTAATCTGAATTCTTACAGAAAATACACATATTCATTCATGTGCTACACACACACACACACACACACACACACACACACCTACCCCTGTATGCAGAAGATGGAAAAATAAAAGGATATGCGTGAAAATCTAAATTAGTGGTGGTGTCTCTGGATAGTAGAATTATATATGGTCCTAGTCTCCTATTTTTAAATATATTTTCCACAATGTGCCTAAATTAATATTTAGATCCAGAAAAAAAGTAAAAGAAAGTAATCTGAAGGGAGATACATGCATTAGCACTTATCCTAAGTAATTTTACTCATCTCTTTTGTGTATCCTGTAAATTATGTCACATATCAATATAAACAATTTGATAATAACTCTCAGAAACATTAAACTATTCTTACAGGTCATTTCCCACAAATTTATGTCTTTTAAAAAGCATTCTAAAGGACAACGTGTGAGATGTTGGACTGAAACCGCTTTGTGACTGACCACCGAGCCATGCTTAACCAGATTGTAAAACGGATTGAAGTTGACATATTGAAAAAAAATGATACAATTTCACAACAGTGAACTATTGCGGTCAAGTCCTATGGAATTACCCTTTTAAAACATACCTTAAAAACGCCAACTTCCCATTATCACAAATTAGGTGCTTTCCGTAGATAGATGCTATTATGAAAATATAATGGCCAGGAATCAGATGTAATTACAGTGAAAGCCCCATGGCTTAGATCTGCTGCTGATTTCTTAAATAATCAATCTGAGAAACTGGACTATTGAGGGTCGGGGCATCTTTGCCAAACAGAAAATTACATTTCCATTAATAATGTATCAATTTCTATTTTAAACGGGCATTAATGAATCAAGCATGTATTTAATGTCATAGCACAGAGTCCCAGATCTCCTTCTTTGCTGGTTAGTGTTTTGTGTATTGTCAAACAACCCAAGTCCCCATTTTAAAACCTGGAGATGTGACTTGTATTCTTTGAATGAAAAAAAGAGAATACAGAGGCTAGTAGAACAATAACTCTGTCTTTCTTTTGTGGCTCTTACAGGAAGTACACACATCCACATCTGGAGTGTGGCATTAACGGTTATCTCCATTTATCCGCAACGGAGGGGAAGCTGGAGAAGCCGGGGTGCTCTAAGAGATCTGAGGGGTGGTAAATCAGGCACGATGTGGGAAAGACACCAAAAGTGCCAGGTTCCCAGAGACAGGAGGCACAGCATACCACGCCACAGGACCACACAGGGGTTGCCCTTGGGGACAAGGTACCAACAAACCAGAATTGTAGGAGAGAGCTTCTGTATGGCAGGCAAGGTAAGGCTAGCTAGGTTAGGCAGACTTCCTGGGGACTGGGAATTCTGAATGATTCCGCAGGCTCAAGGGGGCAGAGGGGCCTTCAAGGAGCAGAAGTCACAGGATTTAGTGACCTTTTTCAATCGGATTTAAAAACAGAGCCTTAATTTGTTGTTTTGAAGCTAATCTTTAAGAAACATTGGGCTAAGTGCTTTAAATAATTAGTTTCATTTAATCTTTACCTAAATCCTATCATATGGTGCTATTGTTAAGTTTTTCTACGGCCAATATGTTAATGAACAATATATAATTTTCTGCCTACACAAAACCAAAGCTCTTTTAAGGCAAGGAAAGGTTTGAATAAAAGCATCTGACTGATGTCTCAAAAATGACCCTCTGCCTCTAGGTAAGTTTTTATCACAACAAGCCTATAAGATTCCAATCTCTGTTACTTCTTCAGAGAACTGACTTCTTGGTTCTGGTTCTGGCGCCGTTCCTGTTCGGGTTATTCAACATTGCTTACTGCTCAACTCTCGTTCCATCTGTTTCTCCTGACTTTGTCTTTAACTCGGATTCCATTCTTATTACTCAGCTGAATTTAGTTTCTCAACACCTGTTCCAACCTTCCTCCTGTTTGTTACCACCCCATTCCAGTACGTGACCCGATTTCCCTATATTCCAGTTGCAACCTGGGCCAACTACCCTCAGATATTCTGGAATTTCCTTTGGTCAGTATTTACAAGGTGACGCCACCACAGCTCACAATCAGGCCCGAGTTAAACCCATTAGCCCTTCTGGGTCGTTAAGTATAAGTGGGATACTGCAGGATGAGAAGATGCAGCAAAGGCAAGAATCTTTAGACTCTAGGACCCACCAGTATAGTATTGGAGAATTTTTTTCCTCAATGTACGATAACTGTAGCTCTATGCTGTAACAGTGTATTAGGAAGATCAGATTGTGCTGAACCTCTGAAGTGATGAAGTTAAGTTAGAGAAAGCCTCCCAGCAATTTCAGGAAAGTAGCCATTTGTTTTAGACAGCCACAGGAGAGAGGTTATTTAGAGTACTTATGTTTGTTTTGGTAATGAAAATGTGCAGGACTCTTTTTTTAAAAAAAAGTAACCAAAATATCATTATTAAACCTAAAAAGGAAAATTCAGTAATCCAATATCCAGTTAGTATTCACATTGCTCTGATTATGATCTTATAAATGGCTTTTTTTGTTCTTTACATTTTGTTTATTTGAATTGAGATACAAGTAAGCCCATGTATTGCATTTTTGGACATATTTTTATAATGTCTTTAAATCTATAGATTCTGCCTCTTTTTTTTTTTTCTTAATATTTTTGTTTGTTTGTTTAAAAAAGCCAGGTAGTTTTTCTTACAGAATTCCCACAGTGTGGATTCTGCTGATTGTATCCCTGTGGTGTCCCCTAAATTTCCTGTATATTGGATGTTAGGTCTAAACCCATTACCAGGCTGGTTCCGTGGTGGTGGTGTGTACTTCAGGGGTTATATGATATCAGATGGTAACTACAGCCGCTGATGATCACTGCCCAAATCCGTTAATTCATTAGAGATTGCATAACGGTAATACTTTAACTGTAACAAAATTTCTTCATTCATTAGTTGGAACAGTCCCATAAAGAGAAGCTTCCCACCATGAACTAATTGCTTATCCTGAGATATACAGGTAATTTAGGAAAGGCAGGATAAATGCTTGATTTCCCCCTCACTGTTATTAATTTTCACAATAATAATTTGGTTTCCTAGCATTTTCCAAAGGCACAGAATGAGGTTTTTTTTTTTTTTTTTTTTTTGGTATCATTACAAACTCATAGATTTTAAACTTATTTGAATTGTTTCAATCAATCTCATCTATTGCTATTTTTATTTTTGACCAGTGGGAGCCAATTTTGGTTGTCTTCTGAGTCTGTTTGACAAGATCCTGGTAGACTTTGATAGCTTTTTTGCTTTCCGTTATAGCAAGAAATTCCAGGGTGGTTGTGGACTTTTCCTGCCCTAGACTTGGAGTCATCTATTTCTCTAAGTATTCCTGGCTCTTTTCATTTAGTGACCACAAAGTGAGCACTAGGGATGCCCATAGCTACTGAATTGTTCATTGTCCATCTTCAGTGGACAGAGTCAGGAAATATGTTTGTTTATTTGTAAAGATATAATACATCATGAGTTCATGCTGGCACTTCCAATTCAAATTCAGGGCTACTGAATATTTACTAAACCTATTGACCTTTTTCTTCTTTTCTCCTGGTTCTTAATGACGCCAATGTCATTATTTGTTTGCTTTACTCTGAAGTATACGCAAAACTATCTCAGAACGATAGCAACAGTACCAACAATAATATCATTAATGAAAACAGTTTAAGACATGTTTGTAGTTCTAGGGAAGTACAGTCAAATTATTGCATTTTTATTTTATTCAAAATAGCTTCTGTATGGTTATATACTGACTGAATACACATTTACGTTTATTTATACATTTTATTTCACCTCCGATTTTTAGGGATTGCTTTATTTGTTAATTTTTTAAACATTTAAAAAGTATTTACGTGTTTTCAAAGTTAGATTGACAAAACAAATATATTCAAATAAACTTCTATCTCAGGCTTTTCCACTTTTACTCATTTCTTCCTGCCTGTCCTCTCTACCTTTTTTCCCATCCATCCCCTATATGACCATATAATTTTGGCCCAACTTGGAACACTTTCAAGAGTGAAAGGGGAATCAATTAATAATTATACCCAGAAAATAGTAAACTAAGATTGTCAAAGGCAAAGTCAAGTTGTATATTAGCCCTACCTAGGAGACACCATGTAAAAATTTTATCCTTTCACTATTAAAAATGTAAAATAATACATGTACAGAAACACATGAAAATGCCAATATTGGACTGCTTTTTAGCCTAAAATTGTCAATTTCACATGCTCAATCTAAATATTCATGCCTGTTCCTTCTTAGATAAATGATAGCATACTATCCTCATTTTTCCCCACTTTGATTTTTCACTTAACTATGTACTGGAGGAGCCCTGGTGGCACAGTAGTTATGAGCTTGGCTGCCAACCAAAAGATTGGCGGTTCAAATCCACCAGCTGCTCCTTGGAAACCTTATGAGACAGCTCTACTCTTTCCTGTCACTATGAGTTGGAATCAACTTGATGGCAATGGGTTTTAAATTTTTTTTTTTAAGAATCTGAAGATATTCTATAGTAGTATATAAAGACAGCCCACCTTCTTTTTACAATGTAGAATCTATATTATATGGATGGATCAGACTTTATTCAGTCAGTTCCCATCTGATCAGAAGTTAGTTTTTTTTTTTCTCTTCATATTTTTGGCTTTAAAAATAGTGCTACAATCAATACTGTTGTACATAATGTCTTTCACATGGTCTATTTTAAGATAGATTCCTAGACATGGAGTCAAACAATAATGTGTACACAATTTTGCTATATATCACCAAATTCTCTATAGGGGCTGTACTTTATGTCCTCCCACTGACAATGTATAGAGGGTCAGTGAAAAAGAGGAAAACCCTCAATGAGTTGGATTGACACAGAGGCTGCAACAATGGGCTCAAAGACAGCAATGATTTTGAGGATGGTGCAGGACTGGGCAGTGTTTCATTCTGTTGCACACAGGGTCACTATGAGTCAGAACCATCTCGTCAGTACCTAATAACAACACCTGACCATGTGTAAGTATGCCTATATTCCCACAGCCTTGCCAACAGAGTTTGGATCAAACTTTGTTATTTGTTCATTTGATATACACCATGCTGTTTTATTTCCCTGAGACTCTGTACACGGTATGCTCTATTTTAGAGCACCTTCACCTTTTCTCTACACCTAACACATATGGGGTTGCCCTGAGTCGGGGGCTAACTCAAGGGCAGCTAACAACAAACTTCTACTCACTGGTGGACAAGATCTCTTGAGGGTGCTTCCCAGAAGGGTGGCCTGATTAAAGATGTGCACATGGAATTTGTATTGATATGCAACACCAGTAGGCCCAAATTTCTTTCTGGAACTTGGTCCAGCGACTTGTATTGGGTCTTACTTCTTGCCCCAACCTCATAAAACTATTCTTTAAGATTCTAATCAAAGATTTCTTCCTCTACAAAGCGCTCCCCAACTCTCTTCTCTGTTTCCATAGCATTTGAAGATACTTCTATTGTAAAAATTATCAAAATTTATTTAACCACCTGTAAGTCAGCCTTCCCTTATTATATGGATTTCTTGAAATTAGAAACCATATGTCTTTTATTTTCCTATCACTAGTGCTCAGCTAAATCTCTAGCACAAGTAAATATTTATTTTTGAAAGAAGAGAGAAGGTATTAGCTGCTGGAAGACTTTGACAGCTACAGTGAAAAGTTATTGATCTTGAGAGAAACAGGGATCCATGAGAATTTTTTTCTTTTATATGTTGATGGATATATGTGTTTTCGGATTGAGAGAATAAATTCTATTTGAGGTAGTATTTATTTTATGGCTGAATAAAGCATTTTCCAATTTTCATATTCATATTTTTCCCACTCACTGTTTCTCTATTGCTTTTATTGTTTTAATTTAAACAGCATGTTATAAAATATATGATCTTTCAAGATTTTGTTTTGTGTGTGTATGTGTACTTTGCATATGTAACTGCTCATGTCTATTGAAAACACTCTTAAATTGAATTATACTACATATAAGTGTCATATATTTAAGCTGACCATTATAGCTATATCTATATATCTATTTTTCAGGGGCAGTTCTACTCTGCCCTATAGGGTCGCTATGAGTCGGAATTGACTCGATGGCAGTGGGTTTTTATATATCTATATGCATATATGTATGTGTGTATATATATATATGCATCAGCTCTTCAGTCTTCCTTATTCATGGTCCAGTTTTCACATGCATTTGAGGCAACTGAAAACACCATGGCTTGGGTCAGGTGAACTTTAGTTCTCAAGGTGACATTTTTGTTTTTCAACACTTTCTTTTTTTTCCTCTTTTACACAATTTATTTTACACCTATTATACCACACACCTCATCTTAAACACCGACATGTAACTGCCTAACAAGATAAAGCAAAGACAAGTGTTTACCTTATTAGAAACAAGATAACACTATCACTTACTGTCTTCAAGCATTATTGCACTTTCGCTTTCAAAATTTGACAATGCATTCATGAAACAATCTGCAGACATCTACTGTTTTAACAGACAAATTAAAGAACACTTTTAAGTCGAGATTACTGTCCTAAATTGTTTATTAGGTATGAATTTTACAAACATGTGTTAGCGGTAACGGTGGAGCTGGAGAGTATTGCGCAGTCTCCAAGTGGCACGGTGAGAGCCACCAATAGTGCGGAGGAACTCGTGGCCCTTCCAGAGGCCACGGCTCTTCCGGCCTGCAGACGTCAGCCAGCACATCTCCCTGTGCTTGTGGACTGGCTTAGTGATCCACTGGGTGTCAGGGTTTCTTCAGATAGCTTTACGGAATGGATCGATGAGGATAACTTCCAAGAATTTGTATGTGGAATCTTCACCAACCCAGTAAGAATTCAGGACCCCCAGAGCCCCACAGTGGCGTCCAGCTCGCGCCTCTGCAACAGACTGAAGGCTTCTGGCAAACTTCAGCTGGTTGACACCATGATTGACAGGCTTGCCATAGGTTGCACCCTTAGGCACCGGGCGTTTGCGGCCACCCCGGCGTACATGAATCCGAGAGATGACATAACCTTGCTTGGCCTTGTACCCCAGTCTGCGCGCCTTATTGGGCCGGGTGGGGCGGGGGGGCCCTGTGCAGCCCAGAGAGCTGGCGGTACTGCCAGCAGCGGACTCGCAAGAGAAAGCGCATCACATTGGACTGCTTCTTCCTCCACAGCTCCTGGATATACCTGTATGCACCCATCTTGGCTTACCTGATGGGTGCCGCCAGACGGAAAAAAAAAAAAAAAAAAAAAAGCTGTTTTTCAACACTTTAAAGAGGGCTTTTGCGGCAGATTTGCCCAGTGCAGTGCATCTTTTGATTTCTTGACTGCTGCTTCCATGGGTATTGACTGTGGACCAAAATAAAACGAAATCCTTGACAACTTCAGTCTTTTCTCCTCTTGTCATGATGCTGTTTATTGGTCCACTTGTGAGGATTTTTGTTATCTTTATGTTGAAGTGTAATCCATACCAAAGGCTGTGGTCTTTGATTTTCATCAGTAAGTGCTTCAAGTCCTCTTCACATTCAGCAAAGTTTCATCATCTGCCTATCAAAGGTTGTTAACGAATCTTCCTCCAATCCTGATGCCCCATTCTTCATATAGTTCAGCTTCTTGGATTATTTGCTGAGCATACAAATTGATTAAGTATGGTGAAATGATACAGGCCTGATGCACACCTTTCCTGACTTTAAGCCATGCAGCATCCCCTTGTTCCATTTGAACAACTGCCTCTTGATCTATGTACAATTTCCTCATGAGCACAATTAAGTGTTCTGGAAATCCCATTCTTGATGTTACCTGTAATTCGTTATGACTCACACGGTTGAATGCCTTTGCATAGTCAATAAAACACAAGTAAACATCTTTCTGCTATTCTCTGCTTTCAGCCAGGATCCACCTGACATCAGCAACGATATCCCTGGTTCCACGTGCTCTTCTGAATCCAGCTTGAATTTCTGACAGTTCCCTGTTGATATACTGCTGTGGCTGCTTTCGAATGATCTTCAGCAAAATTTTACTTGCGTGTGATATTAATGATATTGTTTGATAATTTCTGGATCTGGTTGGATCACTTTTCTTGGGAGTAGGCATAAATAAGGATCTTTTCTAGTCGGTTCGCCAGGTAGCAGTCTCTCAAATTTCTTGGCATAGACGAGTGAGCACTTCCAGTGCTGCACCTATTTGTTGAAACATCTCAATTGGTATTCAATTCCTGGAGACTTGTTTTTTCCCAGTGCCTTCAGTGCAGCCTGGACTTCTTCCTTCATTACCACTGGTTCCTGATCATATGCTACCTCCTGAAATGGTTGAATGTCAACCAATTCTTTTTGGTAGAGTGACTCTGTATTCCTTCCATCTTCTTTTGATGCTTCCTGTGTTGTTTAATATTTTCCCCGTAGAATCCTTCACTAGTGCAACTGGACGCTTAATTTTTTTCTTCCGTTCTTTCAGGTTGAGAAATGCCGAGTGTGTTCTTCCCTTTTGGTTTTCTATCTCCAGGCCTTTCCACATGTCATTATAATACTTTATCTTCTCGACCCACCCTTTGAAATCTTCTGTTCATTTCTTTTACTTCATCATTTCTTCCCTTTGCTTTAGCTGCTTGACATTCAAGGCAAGTTTCAGAGTCTCTTCTGACATCCATTTTGGTCTTTTCCTTCTTTCTTGTCTTTTTAATGACCTCTCGCTTTCTTCATGGATGATGTCCTTGATGTCATTCCACAACTCGTCTGCTCTTCAGTCATTAGGGTTCAACACATTAAATCTATGCTTGAGATGGTCTCTAAATTCAGGTGGGATATACTCAAGGTTGTACTTTGGCTCTCATGGACTTCTAATTTTCTTCAGTTTCAACTTGAAGTTACATGTGAGCAATTGATGGTCTGTTCCACAGTCAGTTCCTGGCCTTGTTCTGACTGGTGAGCTTTTCCATTGTCTCCTTCCATAGATGTAGTCGATTTGATTCCTGTGTATTTCATCTAGTGAGATCCATGTGTATAGCCATCACTTATGTGGGTGAAAAAAGATATCCGCAATGAAGAAGTCGTTGGTCTTGCAAAATTCTATCATGCGATCTCTGGCTTCATTTCCATCACCAAGGTAATATTTCCCAACTATAAATCCTTCTTTGTCTCCAACTTTCACATTGCAATCACCAGTAATTATCAATGCATCCTGATTGCATGTTTTGATCAATTTCAGACTGCAAAAGTTGGTAAAAGTCTTCAACTTCTTCATCTTTGGCCTTAGTGGTTGGTTGGTAAATTTGAATAATAGTTGTATTAACAGGTCTTTCTTGTAGGCCTATGAATGTTACCCCATCACTGACAGCATTGTACTTCAGGATAGATTTTGAAATGTTCTTTTTGTTGATGAATGCAATGCCATCCCTCTTCAATTTGTCATTCTCAGTATGATAGGCCATATGATTGTCCGATTCAAAATGGTCAATGCCAGTTCACTTCTGCTCACTAATGCCTAGGATATTGATGTTTATGGGTTCCATTTCATTTTTCCACTGCAGGCTTTCTTTTTTTGTGCATTGTGTGTGTGCTTTAGGTGAATGTTTACAGCTCAAGTTAGTTTCTCATACAAAAATTTAGACACACATTGTTATGTGACCCTAATTGCTATCCCTATAACGTGACTACACATTTCTCCTTTCCATCCTGGATTCCTAGTATCCATTCAACCAGCTTCTATCCCTTTCTGCCTTCTCAACTCTCCTCCAGGCAGGAGCTGCCTGTTTAGTCTCATGTATCTACTTCAACTAGGAAATACACTCTTTGTTAGTATCATTTTATGTCTTATAGTCCAGTCTATTATTTGTCTGAAGAGTTGGCTTCAGGAATGATTTTAGTTCTGGGTTAACAGAGAGTCCAGGGCCCATGTCTTCTGGGGTTCCTTCAGTCTCATTCAGACCATTAAGTCTGGTCTTTTTATTACAACGTGAGTTCTGCATCCCACTTTTCTCCTGCTCTGTCAGGAACTTTCTGTTGTGTTCCCTGTCAGGGCAGTCATTGGTGGTAGCTGGGCACCAACTAGTTCTTCTGGTCTTAGGCTGACGGAGTCTCTGGTTTATGTGGCCCCTTTTCTCTCTTGGGCTAATATTTTCCTTGCGTCTTTGATGTTCTCCATTCTCCTTAGCTGCATATGGTTTAGAACCAATTGATGCATCTTGGATGGCTGGTTGCTAGCTTCTAAGATGCCAGATGCCTCTTACCAAAGTGGGATGCAGAACATTTTCTTAATAAACTTTGTTATGCCAATAGACCTATGTTGCCTGAAACCATGGTCCCCAGACCCCTGCCCCTGCTACACTATCCCTTTAAGTATTTGGTTGTGTTCAGGAAACTTCTTGGCTTTTGGTTTAGTCCAGTAGCACTCACTTCCCCTGTAATGTGTTGTTCTTCCCTTCACCTAAAATAACTCTTGTCTACTATCTAGTTAATGAATTCCCTTCCTACCCTCTTAATCATCAAAGAATGTTTTCTTCTGTGTTTAAACCTTTTCTTGAGTTCTTATAATAGTGGTCTCATTCAATATTTGTCCTTTTGCAACTAATTTCACTCAGCATAATACCTCCCAAATTCATCCACGTTATGAGATGTTTCGAGGATTCATCATTGTTCTTTATCATTGTGTAGTATTTGGTTGTGTTATGTGAATATACCATAATTTGTTTATCCATTTGTCCATTGATGGGCACCTAGGTGGTTTCCATGTTTTTTGTTATTGTGAACAGTGCTGCAATGAACATGGGTGTGCATGTATGTACTCATGTGAAGGCTCTAATGACTCTAGGTTATATTCCAAGGAGTGGGATTACTGGATCATATAGTACTTCTATTTGTAGTTTTTTAAGGAGTTACCAAATTGATTTCCAAAGTGGTTGTACCATTTGACATTCCCACCAGCAGCGTATAAGTGTTCCAGTCTCTCCACAAACTCTCCAACATTTATTATTTCGTGTTTTTTGGATTAATGCTAGCCTTGTTGGGGTGAGATGGAATCTCATTGTAGTTTTGATCTGCATTTCTCTAATGGCTAATGATAGTGAGCATTTTCTCATGTGCTTGTTCTAGTAGTTTTCTTGTGGGTTCTTTGGGGTTTTCTGAGTATAAGATCATATCATCTGCAAATAGGGATACTTTCATTTCTTCCTTACCATTTGGATGCCCTTTATTTCTTTTTCTAGCCTAATAGCTCTGGCTAGAACCTCCAGCACAGTGTTGAATAAGAGTGGTGATAGAGAGCATCTTTGTTTGGTTCCTGTTCTTAAGGGGAATACTTTCAGACTCTCTTCGTTTGGGACGATGTTGGCTGTTGGCTTTGTAGAAATGCCCTTTATTATGTCAAAGAATTTCCCTTCTATTGCTATTTTGCTAAGAGTTTTTTTTATCATGAATGCCTGTTGGACTTTGTCAAATGCCTTTTCTGCATGGATTGATAAGATCATGTGGTTCTTGTCTTTTGTTTTATTTATGTGATGGATTATATTGGGTGTTCACACCTGGTATGAATCCCACTTGGTCACGATGAATTATTTTTTTGATATGTTGTTGAATTCTATTGGCTAGAATTTTTGTTGAGGATTTTTGCATCTATGTTCATGAGGGATTTTGGTCTGTAATTTCCTTTTTTTGTGGTATCTTTACCTGGTTTTGGTATCAGGTTTATGCTGGCTTCATAGAATGTGTTTGGGGGTATTCCATTCTTTTCTAGTCTCTGAAATAAATACCTTTAGTAGTAGTGGTGTTAACTCTTCTGCGAAAGTTTGGTAGAATTCTCCAGCCACTCCTGTTCTTATCTGATTGTTGTTTGCTTGATATAATTTTTTCCATCCTTCGAGTTTTAGTTTGTTTGTGTTTTTAAGTCTAAGATGTGTCTTCTGTAGGCAGCATATAGATGGATTGTGTGTGTGTGTGTTTTTTATCCATTCTGCAACTCTCCGTCTCTTTATCAGTACATTCAGTCCATTTACATTTAGAGTAATTATTGATAGCTATGAGTTTTTTTTTTTTATGAGTTTAGTGCTGTGATTTTGATGTATTTTTTTGTGTTGTTGACAGCTATTTTGTTCCACTTAATTTTCTGCTGAGTCATTTTCTTTTCATCTTTTTCACCGTTGATTTTGTATTTGCTGGGTCTTATGTTTTTCTTGTTTTTTTATTTTGATGTGTAAGAGTGTTAGTTTCCTGCGTGGTTACCTGAATATTCCTATTTTTCTAAGTTTAAACTAATCTTTTATTTCTTTATATCACCTTGACTTTGTCTCCATATAAAAAAAATCTATGAATACATTTTTTAGTCCCTCTTTTTTGTTTTAATGTTGTCATCTTTTACATATTGATGTCTCTGTTTCCTTATTTTCAGTGTTTTAGCTTTGATTTATTTTTGTGACTTCCCTGTCTGTGTTGATATCTGGTTGCTCTGTCTTTTGTTCTAGTCTTGGGTTGTTATCTGATGTTATTGATTTTCTAACCAGAGGACTCCCTTTAGTGTTTCTTGTAATTTTGGTTTGGATTTTACAAATTCCCTAATCTTCTGTTTATCTGGAGATGTCCTAATTTTGCCATCATATTTCAGAGGCTGTTTTGCTGGATATATAATTCTTGGCTGGCAATATTTTTCCTTCAAGGCTTTGTATATGTCATCCCGTTGCCTTCTTGCCTGCATGGTTTCTGCTGAGTAGTCTGAGCTTATTCTTATTGACTCTCCTTTGTTGGTGACTTTTCTTTTATCCCTAATTGCTGTTTAAATTCTCTTTTTATCTTTAGTTTTGGCAAGTTTGATTATAATATGCCTTCGTGACTTTCTTTTGGGATCTACCGTGTGTGATGTTTGATGAGCCTCTTGGATAAATATCTTCTTGTGTGTCATGATATCAGGGAAGTTTTCTGCCAACAAATCTTCAACAATTCTCCCTGTATTCTCTGTTATTCCCCCCTGTTCTGGTACTCCAATCACTTGTAGGTTATTCCTCTTGATAGAAAAAGAGTCCCACATAATTCTTAGGGTTTCTTCCTTTTTAAAAAAATTCTTTTATCTGATTTTTCCTCAAATAATTTGGTGTCAATTGCTTTATCTTCAATCTCACTAATTCTGACTCTCATTGCCTCAATTCTGCTCCTATGACTTTCTAATGAGTTGTCTAATTCTGAAATTTTATTATTATTCTTTTGTATTTCTGTTTGCTGTCTCTCTATGGATTCTTGCCACCTGTTAAATTTGTCATGATGCTCTTGTATAATCTTCTTAAGTTCCTCTATTGCTTTGTCTGTGTGTTCCTTGGCTTGTTCCGTGTTTTGCCTGATTTCCTTCCTGTTCTCTTGAAGAGTTCTGTATATTGGTCTTTTGAATTCTACCTCTGGTAATTCCAAGAAGTTTTCCGCCTCTGGAAGGTTTCTTGTGTCTTTGTTTTGGTGGCTTGCTGAAGCCATGTTGATCTGCCTGTTTATGTGATTTGATATTGACTGTTGTCTCTAAGCCATCGATAAGTTATTGTATTTATTTATTTTATGTTTGCTTACTGTGTCTTAGCTTCGTGTTTTGTTTTGTTTTGATATGTCCAAATAGGCTGGTCATGTTAGCTAGTTTGATTATTGGCATTTTTGAAGATTTCACATCCTGTCTCCAGGTGGCTAGAGTTGTTACTAGGTATGTGAGCCCAGCAGTCCCTTCACTTTTCTTGTATCATTCAGTTCAGGTGTCCAGGTAGTCAGTCACCAAGTGTGTAGTGCCGGCTCTCACCTACAGTCCTAGATGATAAGGAGTGATTGGTGTAGGCACATGTATCTGGCTGCAGTAGGGGGTCATGCACTAATCAAGGCAGGGGGTTGACTGCTTGCTGCCCCTGAGTGTCTGTGTAGAAGGTATTTCCCTGTTCCCTACAGCACATAGGTAAGTGGGTTTTGCAGCTGGACTACAGGCACCCAATACTGTTGGCTGTAAGGACTGGGAGTTACCACTTATTCTTAGACCCCTGTTGCGGGTGGCTCTGTGGAGTGGGTAGAGCCACCAGTCCTAAGGCCCCTGGTGTGGGTAAGTGAGGGCCCCGCTTGATGGGCAGGGCAGTGTCAAATGTCACAAATCTGCCACTTCCCATTATAGCAGATACAAATGAGAACAGGCTTCAGTAATCTGAGTTGGGTAGAGGCCAGATTACTCCAGGTTTTGTAAACCAGAGTAAGAAGTTTCGATTTAACTTTAAATATAATATCAAGAGTTTTCAAATTTATTCTAAGTGAAACTGGGACATGGCATGAATAAATTATGTTGTAAAAGAATATTCTATTTGCTGTGTGGAGAATGGCTTAGGAGGACACTGTAAATGGAACCTGGGAGAGCAGTTAGGAAGCTGTAGGTGGTGGCTAGGGCAGGGGTAGAGACAGTGGATACAGAGAGAAGTGGATGGATTTAAAATATATATAAGGGATGGAACTATCAGAACTTGCTGACAGATTGAACGCGGAAAATGAAGACAAGGGAAAACTGAGGGATAATTCCTAGCTCTCTGGCTTAAACAGCTGGGTGGATAGTGATGGCATTTACTGAGATGGGGAAGAGGAAGAAGGGCAAATTTGAAGGGGAAATCAAGAGCTTCACTTTTGGATATGTGAAATCTGAGATGCTTTTGAGACATCTAATGTCAACGGTCTATAGGATTTTAAACTCAGAGAAGAGATGTGAGCCCGAGATAAAAATTGGAAGCTAGCTATTACCATGTAGAGAATAAATAAGGTGACCTAGGGAGACAATGTAGGTAGGGAAGAGAAGAGTGGGCAAGGAATAACATTTGTGCTACAAAAGGTCCCTATTACCTGAAATGTAATATTTCAGAAGACATCTGTGTCCATGCATTACATAATTATGTTATAATAAGCTTGATTGTATTAGCAAAATATTTAGTACTGGCAAATGAACAAGTAAAAATGTGAGCAGGAAAAGTATCTTTTAGATCATAATCAATGATGGAGAGATTGCAAGCTATAAAAAGTCAAAAACCTTTTTGTTTTGTTTCATTTAAAAAGACTAACTGAAATATGTTTTCATTTTAAAGTGAATTAGTGTGAGGATGGCCGGCATGATTCCTTTTTTGGATGTTTAAGTTTGAAGCCTATAATACTGCAGAATTTATTTTATCCCACCAATAAAATGACTAATATGGAGAATAAAACCGCAGTTCCTTGATAAAGGAGCCCTAGTGGCACAGTGGTTAAAGCACTCATTTCCTAACTAAAAGGTTGGCAGTTCGAGCCCACCAGTCATTCTGCAGAAGATAGTCAAGGCAGTCTGCTGTAAAGATTTACAACCTTGAAACCCTGGGTGGGGGGGGGGGGCGTGGTGCAATTCTGCTTTGTCCTATAGGGTTGCTATGAATTGGAATTGACTCGACAGCCGTGGGTTTTATAGTCAGATTAAAGAAAGTTTTGAACAACAGATAGGCTTTCCAATTGCAGAATCCAAGTTGTAATTTTATAGACATATAGGCTCTCAAATCTGCAAGGGGAAATGTAGAAAAATAAAAACTTACTGAAGTAAAGCAATGTGCATCCTACATTATTATGGCAACAAATCAATAATGGTATTACAATAAAATCTGGTATAATCACATTTTCCTTTTTAAGTATTGCAGCATTAATCTTTGCCTTGAAAAAAATTTTTTTTTTTTTTTTGGGAGATGGGATGGGTCACAGGCTATGTAATGGGATACAGAATATTTTGCCTGTTAACAGCCAAGGCAGTGGAACCAGTAATTACTGAAAGTTTTTATTACTAACAGTTGCTTGTTGCTCTTTTCAGCCTTTTTAATACCTTAACTATTCACACCTCAGAGTTCACTAGTCCCATACCACGGCTACTAATATTACACATTTTAAGAAAATTTTCTTCATTCTCTCCCTCCCCCTTCCCCCACTACTAACTAAAAGGCTTGGAACATACACGCATGGCTTTGAAGCTGAAAGAACAGCACAAACAAAAACTGGTACAGCCTGAGTGCCACACTGAGGGACAAAAAGTGAGCTGGGCATTACCTATTGTCACCTTGTTCAAAGTGTGGCAAACAGAAGCACAGACACTTGTTTTCCCCAGCCCTGTTTCTTCTACACCCAGGAAAGTATCCGTTAATCTGAAAAGGACTAAAGGGCACATAGCTTTTTTAAAAAGTTAAATTTTATTTTAATTTTCTACCTGCCCTGGATAAACTTAGTAGTTCATGTTATGATATTAAATTTATTATTCTCTATACAGTCTATTGGCTACTAACCAAAAGGTTGCCAGTTCAAATCCACCAGGCATTCCTTGGAAACCCTATGAGGCAGTTTTACTTTATAGTAGGAATGGACTTGATGGCAATGGGTTTAGGTTTTTTTTGGTTTTGGTTTACATATAGTCTATAGCATGAATTGCCCATTTCCTCTTGAAAAAAAAATTGTTGACTGAACTTGGCAGAGATAGTGGCCCTAAACATGCGAAGATCTTTATGAACAAATACTGCACCAGAAACAAATATACCTGAAAGGTACATATAATGCACTGTCACTGCACACACATTTATTTGTATTATGGGTATATTTCAATTCCATGTTCAAAAACACATTACTAAAATGAGGTTGCATAACCATGGAAGTAAACGATTACATGGTAATCAGCACAGACATCCACTATGGGGAAACATGCAAAGCATTTTGCAAATGAATTTTCAAGCTGAGAACTGACAAAAGGAGTTATACTGCTAGGCATTCAAGTAGTAGTCAGTTCTTACCAACAAACAATTTTGTGACTCTAGGAAAGAGTAAAGAATACCTGGAAAGAATTTAAACTGCCAAATGATACCAAATAATCACATGAATAATGATACCTTATTTCTGGAGAACCAGGTGAGCAGTTAGTATAACATCCACTCTAAGCCTTCTGTAAACAATATCTGTAATCTTTCCTGAACCTGCTTCCACAGCATTCATTAGTATTCTTTTGCTGTCAGGTACTTGGTGCCTCTGTGATAGATATTAAATATCTTAAGGGAGGCAGGCCCCACTAGTATGCAGCAAGCAGATGTGGTGGCTCACGGAAGCCAAAGCTCTGTTGAGAAGCCTGTGAGGCAAAGCCTCAAAGAGTGACGGATCACAGCTGCTAGTCCCAGGATAGACACTTGGTGAAGTAAGGCCCAGCATACAAGTCTTTTCATCCCCGCTCAAACACACTGGCCACACAATCCTTAAGATGACAAAGTTAGATCCTCAAAGTGCTTCTACTAACTCCAAACGGGAGTCAGAAGTTGTCAGTGCCTGGCACATTTTAAATGCTTAGGCTACTTTTTTTTTTTTTTTAATATCGAAGTAACCACATGCAGGGTGCTACAGATGATACATGAATGAAGGGACAGTATTCATTTGCCCACTCAAGAAATTTACTATTAGTTATTGAAATGCTACTATGTAACTCACCATCTCATTCCCAAATTACTGCACAGTCAATAGGACTTCCGAATTTTTAGGTTTTTAAACTTTGATTGGGTGGGGAGCTACAACTGCGATGGCATTCAAAGCCTTGCCATTGAATACAAAGCTAGAATAAACTACATTTTATAACCCTGGGAAAACTTTGGAAATTCTCAGCATACTAATAAGGAATATGCAGTTTTGGCTTCCTGGAAAAAAAGGTTTAGTCGTTTATCTGAGGATGAAAGGCGAGTTACCTCACATTTCTTTTAATTTATTCTAGGATGTTCTCTGTGAGACGCACAGTTGTGTGTGTGTGTTTTTGCTATCAAGAGTGCCTACTTTGAGCTCTTTACATGTGAAAGTTAATATTCAGGATGCTTTGATGGTGGTAAAACACCAAAGCAATTGTTCTGCTTGAGATGCAACTTGGGACTCTTGCATTAATCAAATCCTTTAAAGTATAATTTATATACTTGTGTATTAATAAATCAGTGTACTTGTATACTGACAAAGCATAAATTTTACATTAATAAGTTGTATATTATATTGTACATAACAGCTCCAAAGAATGCAGAAATTGAGCTACCTAGTGACCTGCTCCCATAAAGATTATGGCCTAGACAACTCTAAGGGGCAGTTCTACTTTATCCTATAGGGTCACCAGGAGTCAAAAAATTGACTCAATGGCACATGATAACAACAACCACCTTACAGCTGAAATAGAGCATGAAGGGAAGAGCCAGGGAAACTTGGCACAAACTGGCCTCAGGGTGTACCAGAAGCCATACGTAGAGAGGTACTTTATGAGGGGCACTTGGCTGTGAAACTGTCTGAGGGGGCTCTGGGGGAAGTTGCTATTCACTGGGTGCTGAGAAGGTGTGTTCACTGCAAGAGCCTGGCAAGAGTGGCACAGCAGAGGCAGGAAAAGAGAAACCCCTGCCTCCTTCAGTGCCCCTCCAGCTCCCTCTGTTGACAAAGTTTACCTTGTGTCATTTTGCAAAGGAAAAATATTTAAAGGATCCATCTTCATTTTCACAGAACAAGTGGCTTTGAAGCCAAGAGCCCATAACTTCATAAATATCACAAGCGCACTGAGAATCCCATGAGGTATTGTGTTGAAATGTATTGTGCTGAACATTTAACATGTTTAGCACAGTGACACATGGTGAGTGATTAATGCATATCCTACTATTATTTTATGTTCTCTTATATCCTTTTTTTTATATCCTGTTCCCTGGGAGGTGCACGTGGTTTGTGGTCATCTACTAACCGAAATTTGGCAGTTCAAACTCACCAAGAGGCAGCACAGAAGAAATGCCTGGTGATCTACTTCTGTAAAGATTACAGCCACGAAAACCCTGTGGAACTCAGTTCTACTCTGTAACACGTGAGGCCGCCATGAGTCGGAATCCACAATTTTTTTTTTAATAACCAATGTTCGAGTGGTGGTTTAATGGTAGAATTCTCCCCTTCCATGCCGGAGACCCTGGTTCAATTCCGGTCAATGCACCTCATGTGCAGTACCACCCATCTGTCAGTAGAAGCTTGTGTGTTGCTATGATGCTGAACAGGTTTCCAGACTAAGAGGAACTAAGAACGAAAGCTTGGAGATCTACTTTTGCAAATCAGGAAAACTCTGTGGATTGCAACAGTCTGGTCCGATCCTCACCTGATCATGGGAATGGTGCAGAACTGTGTAGCATTTTATTCCATTGTGTGTGCGGTTGCCATGAATCAGGGGCCTACTCCATGGCAGCTAACAAAGCAGCAGCAACAACAGTTTAATTATTAAATGAGGCAAGAACTTAAGGACTGTAGAGAATGTGAGACAATAGACACTATCGGTTTTCTACAGAGCCAAAAAAAAAAAACTTGGACAATTACCAGTCTGTCTCATGGAGTTTAGGGAACATCTTGACCTGTGATTATTTTCTAAAACAGAAGTGTACCATAAGTCCCCAAAACAACAGTGAGGCTATTTTGCTGAAATTCTAGAGCGGGAAATTCCAGGCTCAGAATGTTCAGTGCCCAAATGCAACATATTTCCTCGGTAATAAAGACAATTTTCCATTGAAACATCATCACGAGCCTTTTATATCAAATAAGTCCATGTTGTCATCTCATTAATCCTCAGTGCTCTTGGGAGGCAAGAACATAGAATTATCCTGTCCCGTTTTACATTACCTTAGCTTTTCTTCTCACAATTGATTCAATGTCATGTTCTTTAAAGCCAAGTTTCCTACACTTTTTTTCCCCTAACTTTTTTTCCTTGTTGCTTAATAGGCTGGAACCCTGGTGGCACAGTGGTTAAGACGGTGGCTGCTAAACAAAAGGTCAGCAGTTTGAATTCACCAGCCACTCCTTGGAAACCCTATGGGGGCGGTTCTACTCTGTCTTATAGGGTCACTATGAGTTGGAATTGACTCAAAGGCAACGGGATTTGTTTTTGGTTAAGAGACTAGTGCTTTTCAATCCTGAATCATTATATTTTGTTAATTTGGTGTATGACTTTTTTGTTTGTTTTGTTATTTTATTCATTCTTTTCATACCCATCATACCCAGTCAGCCTCCCAAATCACTGATTTAAAGGTTAAACATTTGGGTTTTATATTTGTTGCATTTGTCACATCTATTTTTTTTTATACCTTTATTCCTTTATTCCTTACTGTTCTCTGAATCCAATTGTCATTTATTGTAATCATTTATAAATTTATTGTAATAGTAAATAGATTTATTGTAATAAACTCCCACATAATGTTTATTTAATGTTTCCCCTCAGAACCAGCCTTTTATGCAAAGTTATATGCCTTGACCTCTCATTAAATTAGATTTACAGCCTCCCACATTTTTTCCTTTTAATGATTTCTTTTAAACTTTACCTGTTTTCTAGAACTTCTTTTGAGCCTATATAACGACTAAAAAAAAAAAAAAAAAAAAGACTACTTTAGGTTAAATATGTCATTAGCTTATTTTTTTCTTCTATAAGATATATTTTCTTGGATATTATAGTTATATAATACAAACTTTAAATGAAAACCTTTGTTAGATTTCTTGAACCTTGAGGATGATCTTCAAATCTTTTCTCTAACATTAGGCCAAGTCCATTTTATATAAATATTTCTTTTTATAGGAATTTTTATCACATCAATGAAGAGATTAAAAGATTGAGATAAAAAACCTGAAACTAGTAGTTCAGGGCAGATGAGATGTCAACTAAATTTACCCTTTCCTAAAATATACTGCTTCATTGCATTCCCTTCTTGTGTGAAACATCTATTAAATACAGTCCTATGGAGAGAGAGATTGGAGAAATAATTTGGTGTTTCATATTGTACTTTTTCATGACTGTTTTATTTATTGATGTTCTAAAATGTTATGAGGGGAAAGTAATAATAATAAATACCAGCAACAGTTTAGGGATGGACACTGGAATTCTGTAGAGTGTAATTTAAAACCTTTCTATATAATTTGCACAGCATTTTTTCTTAAGCCACCTGGTCTTAACTACACTTCTGGACTGTAAGAATTCTCCTCTCCTTCAGGGAGCTTTAGACCCAGCCCCATGGATGTATTTACCGCCCCTGGATCAGTTATTCTGCCTCTACTGCTGTTTGCTCTTTCCTGAAAAACCCCTTCATACTCTCTGGTTACTTCCCAGTCCCAACCATACTTATGGGCTAGCTCAAATCTTCTCCTTTCCTCAAAACCTTCTCTGATCTCCGTAGCTGACTGTCTCCTAAATTCCTTAAACAGCTTATTTTGGTTTCAGTTATATCAGAGATGACCTATTTTGTGCTGTACCTGTTAGGTATCATTTCAGAGTATACATACATTTTAGTATATATTCAGTATATACAAATGTGTGTGTGGGTATACATATATATGCCATTGAGTCGATTCCAACTCATAGCGATCCTGTAGGAGAGAGTAGAACTGCCCCATAGGGTTTCCAAGGTTTCTGTAATCTTTACGGAAGCAAACTGCCACATCTTTCTCCCACAGAGTGGCTGATGGTTTTGAACTGCCGTCCTTTCAGTTAGCAACTGAGTGCTTAGCCACTGCACCACCAGGGGGATATATATATATACACACACATATATGTATATCTTAAAATGGAAGCGGTAAGATCTATGACACTAAAACACTCATCATGAAACCTTGATGGTGGTTGATAATTGTATGGTGATTCATTCAAACTAATTTCTGTCGAATGGCTGCTACATACCAGGTGCTGTTTTGGTTTTCACGGAAAATAACCCCAAGTTGAAGAAAGTATTCTTCATGGAACTTCCGAGCTAGTACTGAGGCAGAGATGTAAATAAGTATTTGATTTGATAGCAGAGTGCCATCTAGACCCCATGCTTTGCAAAAGAGGGGAACTCCGCAGTGCAAATCAGAGGTTTGTCAGGGACTTAATATTTGAGTTGAATCCTGTCACAAGAAAAAAGGAAACAAATTCTAGGCAGAGGAAAAAGGGCACGTGAAGGTATTTGCCACCTCAAAGTCACTGCATTAATTATAACAGAGACTGAATCTTACCTGGAACCATAAGTTAAAGATTTTAGTATTCATAAAACTGAAACCTGAGAACCAGTAAAAATTTAGCATGTATTCATAGCTTTGGGAAACCCCAAGTATCCTCATCAGAAATGATCTTGGTTCATTTCTTTATTTGCTTCATATTAAAACTCCTAAAGACATGTAAAAATTGGCAAGATTCTTACAGGTATATGGTTACAATACAGTGGAAATGAGCTAATGCAGACTAATCTAAAATATCTTTCTTCAGGCAAATATGATAAATGTGTCCCTTCCATCATTTTGAAGGGCTTAACACTAGAAGGTTAATGTCAAAATATTTTAAGAGGCCTGTGAAGATCAAATCGGTTTTCAAAGTTTTTAAGCGTGAGTAAAAATGGAGTAAGGTTTTATTTTTTTAATAAACATTATAACTATGACTCTTAATCAACGCCACGAACACAAGTGGAAATTTGTGTTCGGCATCCCTAAACAACTTTCAACATAGGCACTCCTGCTGCAGTGTTTGCAAATGCCGCTGTACTTGTAAACGCGAGACTAGGCTGAAGGACGAATTTGAAACAAGTGGGTGCACTCGCAGTGGCCCAAATTAAACCTTGTTCAAAAGTTGCTATAGCAACACTATCTGTACCAAATGTCCTGCTCTAAAAAATAATTGGAAACATTTCTTGTTATTTAAGGAAAAAATAAAATCATTATTAATTTTTTATATCCTACTACACCAAATGTATGATGCTCATGCAATTTTTAAAAAAATTAGCAAAAGTCATGAATGTGTATATGTAGTTTTTATATAATTACAATGGAAAAATAAGGATAAAAGATAAAATTAGTTATGTAATACAAAGAGTTAAATGAAATATTTGAATGAAGATAACTTTCTTCTTTCTATGTGAATAACACTGAAGAGCAGAGAGCCACGATAATTCCTTTGGGCTTTGTACATATGAATTGCTACCTGTTGGATCATGAGCAAGTTTCTTCAATACTAGGAAAAAGTTGAGGAGCAGCCTAAGTGTTCAGGCTATTGATAAGACAGTAAGTGAACAAATTAGAATGACATAAAAACACATGACAAATCAAGAAGCAGGGAGGTCCAAAATGTTTTTATAAGCGGGACTTACGGAACCCAAAGGAATATACATCTAGAATTTGACCACCATAGCTACATGGTGTAATAGAATTCTAGGTTCAGAGATGCATTTCTTTCTGAAAACAATTTTGAATCAAATCTATCAATAAATGGTTCCCATAAGAAATTACTAGAAAAAATTGTATATAACATTTTAAAAAAGCGAAGATTCACATAAATTGGAAGACAATCCTCACAAACAATATAGTATTTATTAGCCAGTTTTCTATGAATGTGTGCTCTCTGTAGTTTTATTCAACATTTTGATACTATTTTATTTATTTATTTTTAGTTTTGAAAAGGTACTTTCTCTCAATATAATTTTAATTCTAAAGTGCCATTTCATCTTCATTATCTCTGAGTGGGAGTTGTAGTGGGTCCTCAGCTTCATTTGTGAATCATGGATTAGCCACGTATATATTTCTAGGCATTTGGTCCAAGTATAAAATACTTTTTTGCATATATCAGTTAGGCTTTCCTATTTAACAACACTAGACCTCAATATGAAAATGGCGTATTCTGAGAAACAAGGCGAAAAATATATAAGCAGCAACATTTGGAGAATACTTAAATCAATTTATTTGGAAAGTGAAACATTTTATTTGTCTAACCCTCCCCACACCTCAGTCCCCACTTCTCTTCCCACCAGGTATCAGCTACGCTGAGTGTTATGGTGCAGCTCAAAGCAAACCAGAATAAGGAGGAGGATTTCCAGTTGCTGAGTTACTGGTTTTGAATAACTTTCAGGCACTAGTAGGTAGCAGCCAGTAGCTTCTATCATGCCTCCTGTAACAGATGTTGAATATAAGTTTCAAAGTTGTAGCCTTGCCCACAAAAAACATTTTTTCTAAAAGTTTACACACACACCCTACATACACAGACAAATATACACAATCATCAAATTCAAACACAATTTTAAAACTGGCATGGAAATTGGTAGAGAATAGGGTTGAATTAAATTTTTCCACCAACAGGCTAGGTTTTATCTGTTTATTTACCAATTCTGTTAAAGTTATAATTCCAGTTATAGGAATGCTTTTCTTTCCATCCATCTTATAAATCCAACTTATTTCTAGTTCTCTGTGTTAATCTAGTTTGGAATGTTCTCTCTTAAGTTTCTGCATGTATCTAAATCCTTTACATCTTACCCAGGAAATCTTTCTTGATTGATGCTAACTTGTAATCCTTCACTATCTGCTGTTATCTTGCTTTAGATAAAATGTTAGCCAAGCAAGGTATTTTAGAGCTTGTATTCTGGAGTCAAGTTCAACTGAAGTTGAAATGACATGTAAAATCCTAATATGTTGTGCATAACCAAAAAGGTGTTATATACGAAAACCCCTTCTAAATATCAAAAACAATACTGTTGACTCACAATTTTCTTACCCACTCCAGTGAACACAGCCTAGGTGATGATAAAAACAAGAAGAGCAAAGATCTCTTTGATGCCACACCAAGTCACAGAGGCACCATTTCCATATGTATGGTCTCGTACACACAGTGATGTTGATTAAGAAGAATAAGTGAGAAAATATGGGTTTTTGAACTTGGATCTCAGGGAGAAATCAGGGCTAGTATTCAAATCTGGGCATCATCAGTATATTTGTAGTTAGTTACTACTGTCTACACTCTGAGTCATGGAAGCCTTATGTATAACAGAACAAAATGTTGCCTGGTCCTGTGCCATCTTCACAATTGTTGATATGCTTGAGTCCATTGTTGTGGTCATTGTGTAGTGCCTTCTTACCTGGGGGGGGTGGCGCTTATCTTTCAGCACTATATCAGATAATATTCTGTTGTGATCCATAAGATTCTCATTGGCCAATATTTGGAAGTTAGATTGCTAGGCCTTTTTCCTAGTCTGTCTTAGTTTGGAAGTTCCCCTGAAACCTGTCAGCCATGAGTGACCCTGCTGGTATTTGAAATGCCAGTGGCATAGCTTTCAGCATTATAGCTACATGCAAGCTGCCACAGTACAACAACTTAACAGATGAGTGTTGGCATCAGCATACAGATGTTTGCAAATCAAAGGGATGGGATCGCCTAAGGAGATAGTATAGATAGAGAATAGCAATGGGCTCCCAGGGGAGCCCTGGGTCATACCAACATTTCAAGGTAAGTTTGGGCAAAGGAACAGGTGCCTTCAATAGAGACTAACTAGGAGCAATAAGTAATTCAGGAGAAAAATCAGAAAGCAAGAGAAGAAAGTATTTGAAGAAAGAAGACATTATAAACTCTAACAAGGAATATTATAAATATGGAGACATGTTTGCTGGATTTGTTAAAATAAAGATACTTGTACACCTTAACAGAACCTTTTTGATGGAAAGGTTGGAAAACTCATAGATAGGTGGTGGAAGCGATGCTTAAATACTTTTAAACATACTTTCAATAGACAAGCTCTTCCCCATCATCAGAATACCTTCTGTTGCTGACAAGTACAAAAGCCCTCAAAGGTAGAGTTTATGCAGTGGGCAGAGGCAGGGACAGACATCATACAGGCAGTCTCCAAATTATAACCTCTAAGACTTACTAATGGATTCTCTCCTCCACCCACACTCGGGCTCACTTGTCTGCCATGGAGTTTTAATGAACAAATTAAAATTAAAATAAAAAAATGATGGATTAAAAGGATATATTTGCTCTCAAAGATACATAAGGAAAACTAATCTGGGCAAAACAGGGTAACTTAGGAATTCAGGAGCAGAGCCCTTGGCTAGCAAGTGATGACATGTCCTCAGCAGGAGGAGGGTTGGAGTGTGGTAGAGGTCAGGGAGAAAAGGGTATGAGAGAGAGAATTCTTTCACTTTTCTGTCTGAATGTTTCATCTTATTCTTCTGCTATTTTTATCTATAAAAATAGTTTTTCTCAAAGTTTAGTTTGCTGAACTGCTACATTACCAGCTTTGTTGAAAAAGCAAATTTCTTGCCCTACCCTGGACCTAATGGATCAGCACGTCTCTGGGTGGACCCCGGGAATTGGTGTTTTTTATAGTTTTGCCAAGTGATTCTTAAGCACAATAGTGTTGGAGAACCACTATATTAGAGTAATTCATTAGGTGTAGAGTAGGCTGGGACTTAAAGTATAAGTATTTTTAGGAAGATTCAGGGGTTACCAGTTCATAGATCTGTCAGTTTGTCATACTGGGATGACTTGCATGTTGCTATGATGCTAGAAGCTATGCTACCGGTATTGAAAATATCAGCAGGGTCACCATGGTGGACAAGTTTCAGTGCAGCTTCCAGGCTAAGACAGACTAGGAAGAAAGGCCTCGGGATCTACTTCTAAAAATTGTCCATAAAAGTTCTGTAGAGCACAACAAAATATTTTCCAATATAGTTCTGGGAGATAAGCTCCCCAGGTTGGCAGGCACTCAAAATGCACAGTGGCTGAAATAATAGACTCAGGGATACCAGTGATTGTGAAGATGATGCAGGACCAGGCAATGTTTTGTTCTGCTGTACATGGGGGTGACCATGAATTTGAGCCAACACAATGGCAACAAGAACAGTCCATGAATCAGTTATATTGGAGGAATGAAAGTTGTGTTTTTGAAGGGTGTGAGTTACTGAGCCCAGAATTATTGGGGTTCAGGTCAAGTCCAGGCAGGCTCCCATTTGAAACAGAATGGGGGTACAGTGTCCCTAGCGGTCTGGATAGAGAAGAACTAGCATGTGTTTGAGAAAATGAGGAAAAAAGAAAAACTTTGCCAAATCAAAATTTTCCATAAAACTAGTTTTGTGCCTAAGAAAGGATAATTTCTCCCTCATCCTAGGATGCTGGATATTAATGGTTAGGCTTCTGTGGAGTAATCTAGGAATTGAATTGTCATTAATAATTCCATTTCCAAATTAAAAAAAAAAGCTATTTTCAGCTTATGGAGTGCCTTGTTAGAGGGATTTGGTGAGGGGGCGGGGAGGGACACAATTTTTTTTTTTTTTTATGGTTGTACACTTACTGGTATCTTTCAAATATAAGATTGGGTTGCAAAGAAATAGCACAGCATTTATGTGGTCAATACCATCCTATAACATTTTTGCTAAACTGTGGAACTATTGTGTAGTCATTTTGAGAATGTGTAACTTACATCCAGTTACTTAGTATTTCATAAGAATGGCTATTTTTTAAAACTAATATTTGAAATATTTATCTGAGAAGCATGTTGATGTTGCTTCCACATGCATGGTGAGAGTGCCTTATAGGTTAAAAACAAAACCATTGTCATTTTCAGAGTATTGATGGTCAATGGAGACAAGGTACAGGGTATTTGAACTCTGAATGTTTTAGAAAAATCCAAAGAATTCACTTCCTGAGCCTCAGAAACAACAATGATAACTGAATAAGAATATAATATGGATTGTGTAAGAAAATATATTTGGTTTCCTAATATTTTTAGATAATTGATCAAGATCTGAAACTTCAGTGATTTTTTTTCTCCATTCAATTGAATTTCCCCCCTTCTTCTTCTAAAGGAATTGAATGTAAAGCTAATGAGAACGCAACTTTGCAAAGCCCCTATCTTCATCATTAATTTATTACATTTCTCTAATAAGAACTTGCTGTAACTCAGCTGAGGATTTCAGAAGATGTTTTTTCCCCTCTGGGAAAAAAGAGAAAAATTTGATATGTATTCAAAACCATGTGACGTTTTACTTCTTTGAAAATGTATTATGTTGGCATTTGATTGGTTTGAACTCCTAATTTTTAGCCTAGAAGAAAGAAAAGGTAAACTAGGATTGTATTTATCACCAAATAAAAAGAGCCAGGAGCGGAGCACATCCTTTGGATCTGGGTTCCCTGTGCTGAGAAGCTCCTAGACCAAGGGAAGATTGATGATGAGGACATATCCCCAGGCCTGACAGAGAGAAAGCCTTCCCCTGGAGCTGGTACCCAGAACTTAGGCTTATAGCCTCCTAACCTGTGAGAGACTAAATTTCTCTTTGTTAAAGACATTCACTTGTGGTATTTCTGTTATAGCAGCACTGTAACAGTCCACCACTCATCAGTCAGTTTGTTGTACTGTGGTGGCTTTCGTGTTGCTGTGATGCTGGAAGTTATGCCACCAGTATTTCAAATACCAGCAGGGTTGCCCATGCTGGATAGGTTTCAGCAGAGCTTCCAGACTAAGATAGACTAGAAAGAGGGACCTGGCAGCCTACTTTTGAAAAAATCGTCCAGTGAAAACCTTATGAATAGCAGCAGAATACTGTCTGTTGTAGGGCCAGAAGATGAGCCCTTCAGGTTGGAAGGATCGAAATAATATGACTGAGAAAGAGCTGCTGCCTCAAAGTAGAGTCAGCTTTAATAATGTGGATGGAGTCTAACTTTCAGGACCTTCATTCGCTGATGTGGTGTGACTCAAAATGAGAAGAAAGAGCTGCAAATATCCACTAATAATCGGAATGTGGAATGCAGAATATATGAATCCAGGAAAATTGGACGTCATCATTTCAGGACCGCATAAAGATCAATATCCTAGGCATTAGTGAGATGAAATGAATGGTATTGGCCGTTATGAACCCAAGAATCATATGGTTTACTATCCCAGGAATGACAAATTGAAGAGGAATAGCATCGAATTCATCGTCAAAAAGAACATTGGAAGATCACCCTGAAGTACAACGCTGTCAGTGATAGGATGATATCCATACACCTACAAGGAAGACCAATTGACATGACTATTATTCAAATTTATGCACCAACCACTAAGGCCAAAGATGAAGAAATTGAAGATTTTTACCAACTTCTACAGTCTGAAAGTAATCAAACATGCATTAAAGTGCGTTGTTAATTACTGGTGATTAGAATGTGAAAGTTGGAAACAAAGAATAAAGATCAGTTAGAAAATATGGCCTTGGTGGTAGAAACGACAGCAGAGATTGCGCGTGATAGAATTTTGCAAGGCCAATGACTCATTCATTTCAAATACCTTTTATCAACAACATAAATGGTGACTACACATGTGGACCTTACCAGGTGGAATACACAGGAACCAAATCAACTACATTTGGGGAAAAAGACAATGGAAAAGCTCAATATCATCAATCAGAACAAAGCCAGGAGCCCACTGTGTAATGGATCATCAGTTGCTCATATGCAAATTCAAGCTGAAGCTCAAGAAAATTAAAGCAAGTCCACTAGAGCCAAAATATGACCTTGAGTATATCCTACCTGAATTTAGAGACCATCTTAAAAATAGATTTTATGCATTGAACACTAATGACCAAAGACCAGACGAGTTGTGGAATGATGTCAAGGACATCATCCAGGAAGAAAGCAAGAGGACGTTAAAAAGACAGGAAAGAAAGAAAAGACCAAAGTGGATGTCAAAAGAGACTCTGAAACTTGCTTTTGAATGTAGAGTAGCTAAAGCAAGTGGAAGAAATGATGAAGTAAAATAGCTTAACAGAAGATTTCAAAGGGCAGCTCAAGAAGACATACACAAAGATCTGGAGTTAGAAAAGCAAAAGGGAAGAACACACTTGGCAATGGAAAAAAAAAAAAATAATTCAAGCCTAGAGTTACAACATTGAAGGATTTTATGGGCAAAATATTGAGCAATGCAGGAATACACAGTCACTGTACCAAAAAGAATTGGTCAATGTTCAACCATTTCAGGAGGTAGCATATGATCAAGAACTGATGGTATTGAAGGAAGAAGTCCAAGTCCATTGCAAAGAATGAAGGCACCGGTGAAAAACAAGGTTCAAGAAATTGACTGAATACCAGTTGAGATGTTTCAACAAATGGATGCCGTGCTGGAGGTGCTTACTCATCTATGCCAAGAAATTTGGAAGATAGCTACTTGGCTAACTGACTGGAAGAGATTCATATTTGCCCACTTACAAGAGAGCTGATTGAACAGAATGTGGAAATTATCTAACAATATCATTAATCTAACACATAAGTAAAATTTTGCTGAAGATCATTCAAAAGCAGCTGCAGCAGTACAACAGGGAACTGACAGAAATTCAAGCCGGGTTCAGAAGAGGACATGGAATGACGGATACCATTACTGCTATCAGATGGATCCTGGCTGAAAGCAGAGAATACCAGAAAGACGTTTACCTGTGTTTTATTGACTATGCAAAGTCATTCAACTGTGTGGATCATAACAAATCATGGATAACATTGCAAAGAATGAGAATTGCAGGACACTTAATCATGCTAATGTGGAATCTGTGCATAGATCAAAAGGCAGTTGTTCGAACAGAACAAGGGGCTGCCGCATGGTTTAAAGTCAGGAAAGGTCCAGGTTGTACAGGTTGTATTCTTTCACCATACTTATTCAATATGTATGCGGAGCAAATAATCCAAGAACCTGGGCTATATGAAGATGAGTGGGGCATCACCATAACACCTAACAACAACAACCAGACTGTATTTAAAAGAAGATACGTTTCTCGTTGTCATAATCAACTTTTTTTTTTTTTTAACTATTACAAGATTCATCAGTGTTTTTTCCCCAGTAAAATTGCATCACCCCTTCTTCACACTTGACAATTTCTTTCCTTTTTGGTTTTGAGCATTCATGTTCAAGTATACTGAGATTTTCACTAAAAAAGTCCATTCAGGTAGACTCAGCACCAGGTGAATAGTTTCCTTCTAGGATAAGGGCTTCACTTTCACAGGCAGTAACGCATGTGGATAAGCCCACAGGTTGTAAAGTCAATGGAGCCTGGACTTAAATTCAGGATCCTCCAATTTACTGGTGGAGTGACTCTGGGCCGAAAACTCTAAGCTTCAGAGTCCTCATCCATGTGATATAGCATTGTGGTTGAAATTTAGCAAAGTAATTTCTAAAATACGGCTGCGCATAATAGGCACTTAATAAACATATGTTCCTTTCCCTTCTTTTCAAGAGACAGCTTATTTCTGAAATTGACACTCCAGTCACCATGAGCGTCCCAAATGTTCTGAACACTACAAGGTGGCCGGAAGCAATTGGAGCCTATGCTGAGGGTAGCGAGGAGCTCATAGTGCAACGTCTCAACTGATCAGCAACAGCAACCAGATGATAGGAAAAGAAATCAGGTATCCAGTCATTTATGATTTAATATACAGATGGAAAAAAAAAGACAATATTTACAGTCTTGAGACTTTTGTTTACTTATTTAATTCCCATATTAATCTTGCAAAATGAAGTCAATAATATTCTTCCTATATAGAAGGGGAAACTGAGGTTCAGAAAGCCAATGTAACTTGCCTAAGGCCACATCAGAGTAGTGACACATTGATGTTTGATATGACTTTGCCTAACACAGTGACCTATACTACTGAACGTCAGTCAGTTGTCTGTTCTTCATGTCAAAGAACGGCAAGGATCAAATTCCTCCCTTCATGAACTCTATCCTTCAATCTATGGCAAGCACAGAAATCTGAAGAGATATAGGTATTGTATCAGAGTGATAACATTCACATTAGGGTTCAATAACCTAGGTTGGAATCCTGATTCTACCCCTTGCTAGCTATGTGTCATTGCACAGTTATTAAACTTTATAAACTTCACATTATCTTCCAAAAGTAGGTATACTAATGGAACTTTATAAACTTCACATTATCTTCCAAAAGTAGGTATACTAATGGTTCTTACTTCAGAGAGTCATTCAAGGCTTATTTGAAATAGTGCTTATAAAACATTTAGTGTAGTTTCTGGCATATCATTATATGTTTATTGTTAATGGTAATAAGACACTGTAGTTGCAAAATGTTTCACTAAGCTTGAATGAATGAATTCTTGCATCAGAATCCCTGCGGATCTTGTTAAATAGGAGGTTCCTGGTCCCAGCTCTATACCTAATGAATTAGAATATCTGAGTTGTAGAGAATGGGGATCAGCTTTTTAACAAGTTGCCCAAGTATATTTGAAATGTGCTGCTGATTCTATCTGTCATGGATTGAATTGTGTCCCCGAAAAATGTCAGATTGGCTAGGTCATGATTCCCCTGTATGATTGTCTACCATTTTATCTTCTGATGTGATTTCCCTATGTGCTGTAAATCCTATCACTATGACAAAATGAGATGGATTAGTGGCAGTTATATTTATTAGATATACAAGAGTAGACAGTGTCTTAAGTTAATCTCTTCGAGATATAAAAGAGAGAAGCAAGGAGAGACAGGGGAACCTCATACCACCAAGAAAGCAGCACCAGGAGCAGAGTGCATCCTTTGGACCTGAGGTTCCTGCTCTGAGATGCTCCCAGACCAAGGGAAGACTGATGACAAGGACCTTCCTCCAGAGCCGACAGAGAAAGCCTTCCCCTGGAGCTGACGCCCTGAATTTGGACTTGTAGCCCACTATACAGTGAGAGAATAAATTTCTCTTTGTTAAAGCCATCCACTTGTGGTATTTCTGTTATAGCAGCACTAGATGACTAAGTCACTATCCGTCATCTATTCATTCTATCCTGGAAGCCATATTTCTACCTGGGGGACACACCCCCACTTCTTCTGGTGGAGCACTTGACCTATCGATGTTGCTTGATTGGCACTCCCCTGTCCAAAGAGGCTGGTACTGACCTGTCCTAATCAGAGCTGATGTGACATAATTACACTTTTGTGGGAATGCCAGGACAAAGATAAGCACTCTCTCCTGCCAGATGTGGGCGCCTTGAGAATATTGTCAGACATCTTGTGACCACAAAAGTGAATATCTGTCTGAGAATGGAGTCAACTCAGAGAAAGCAGAGCCAAAAGATGGAGACACAAGTCACATGCAGATGGTGTCAACTGAAATTCTGGTCTAGCTATACCAAAAGCCAGACTGACTCCTCCACCTTTCAGTTATACAGCCAACTCATTTACTTTTTGCTTAGACCATTTTGGATTGTGTTTCTTTTTTGTTGCATGTCACCAAAAGCCCTAAAAAACCAGATAAGAAGTGTGAAATTATTTTATCAAATACGTACTAACTAGGTCTTAATTTCACATCCCCACAGTTTTCTACCTTGGCACATAAGGCTGGGCCACAGGTGGACCACCAGGATCAACAAGTTTTTTGCCTAGACTTGTTGTTAGCTGCCCTAGAGTCGGCTCCTGACTGATGGTGACCCCATACACAATAAAACAAAACGCTCCCGTCCTGTGCCATGCCTGTGATGGGATACGGATTGGACTGTTGTGATTCATAGGGTTTTCATTGGCTGATCTTTGGAAGTAGTTTGCCAGGCCTTTCTTCCTCATCCATTTTAGTCTAGAAGCCTCACAGAGACCTGTTGAGCATAATAGCAACACTAAAGCTTTCACTGACAGACAGGTGGTGGCTGCGCATGAGGTGTATTGGTTGGGAATGGAACCTGAGAATTTTACCACTGAACACTAATGCCTTTCAGCCAGGTAGGAAAACTAATGAGTTAAACAAACTGTGAGTTAGAAATATGACACTTGCTTCTCAAATCCAAGAAAACATCAGAGAAAATCTGATGTTAAATGCCCAGTCTCAGTGTTAGTGAGACAACAAGGATTACAGGAACTAGAGTTTTGGAGAGCTCTTGCCTCCTTTAAAGGGAGCAGCTGCTACTCAGCTCCAGCCAAAAGTCACCATGTGTGAATGCAGTCCCAGCATTATCAGAGCAGTCAGGCATCCTGAATTTCATATGAAACCCTGAATTTTAAACATTAACAACTAATTCAAATTTTTTAAATGTGCTGTCCAGGCCAACACAGTGTAGGCCAAACTGTATGAACACAGAATCCGTTTGTGACCTCCCAGGTAGACCTTCCAAGATGTGATAGAGGATAGAGTTAATGAGCGGCCTTTCACAAATAGAAAATTACCCCAGGTCATCTCCAGCCACATGGGAGAGAAGAAAGAGAAAAAATTCAAAGCTGAATATGCCAAGTAGAGAAGAAAATTTCTTCACCCACAGACTATCTTGGTGGCGGCATTTGAGGTTCTTAAGTATGTATTATGCTCTTGACTCATATAAGTTCTTCTGCTCACAGAGCCTGCAGGAAGCCTGTATCTCCTAGAAATTAGGGCATGCTGATAACAGTTTCTATTCACCTGTGTTTTTACGCTTCCCTTTGTAAATCCGGTAGGGACATGCTTTCTATGTGGACTCATCTAAATGATGGTAATCTCCTCCTGCCCAACATATATTCATTCATTTAGAGTTCCAGATATTGGGTAGGGCACAAAGAGCCATTAATGAAACTAAGAAAAGTTATGCCTTTCCAAGCCATTTCTACAAGACTGGGAGGCCAATGACAATAGATACCACATGACCTTCTCCTTCGCAACATTTGTGTATGGTTGGAAGCAGGCTAAAATGAACAGCAAAGGCAGTCAAGAAAGTCAAGATCCCAAGAAGGTTAACAGAAACCTTTGTGATGTGAGGTAGTGGTCCCCTTCTTTGCCTTCATACTAGTGAGAAAGAAGAGAGACATATCTTATGATTGCCCAGTTCCTGATAGACAATTTCTACCCTATCTCCTATCTCAGTCCTCTCGACATACTTAAAAGCATTCACGATCCTGGACTATTACTCTAATTTCTGGGTTATTGTCCTAATTTTCCTTTACTCCAGGAAAACTGGAAAAATTAGGGAACAAATATAGAACTATTGCTCAGTTGATCAGAGAAAGTACCTGCTCTTGAAGTAAAAATTTGCTATCTTCTTTACTAGCTAAGGCAGGGGAAAGGGGCTAAAAAAAATCTCAACATAAACTAAAGGTTCAAGAAAGATAGGAGTAGAACAAAGACAAGATTTTATTGAGTTGCTGGCCAAAAGTATATGAAATCAAAGACGGCTGAGTAAGACACCTCACCAACTAGATAAACAGGGTTTCTAATTCTTCACTGGCCGCAACAATGGGCTCAAGCATAACAATGATTATGAGGGTGGCGCAGGACCGGGGAGTGTTTTGTTCTGTGGTCCAGGGGAAAGAAATTAAAAGCAGGGAAGCAGCTAGTGTCCTCTTGTCTTCCTTTAATCCTTGATCTCCACACACAAAAAAATGGACCAATTCTCTTAATTTTTAGTTCTATATTTATTCATAAGCCAGCTTTACAAAATAAAAATAACTGGCATACATGTAAAGTACACAGCTTAGTCTTGTGCATAATTAAAAAAAATTATTTTATGTATTCAAACACATTCATGAAAGGAAACATTAGCATGAAAAGTTGATGAGAAGTTGGTTTCCAGTTCTTCTAGCCTTACTGTTCTCTACTGAATATCCTATTGGTAGCAAAAACCTATCCTCTTTTTTTCCTAAGATATCCCATGTCCTAGGGGATTTTCCCGCTCAATTAAAAACCCTGGTGGCATAATGGTTAAGAGCTATAGCTGCTAACCAAAAGGTCAGCAGTTCGAACCCACCAGGTGCTCCTTGGAAACTCTATGGAGCAGTTCTACTCTGTCCTACAGGGTTGCTATGAGTTGGAATCAACTTGATGGCAACAGGTTTTGGTTTTTATTAAAAACATATACTTGGAAAATACTGAATTAAATGAATTCATTCATTTAGTCTTTCAACACACATCTTCTGTGCAGCAGGCATTATGGCTGTATCTACCCTCAGGGGAGGTCCCAGGTTAATGGGAAGGTTAACGTGCAAATGAGTCCTGTACGTGAATTGTGCTGCAGTAGACATCTGCACAAGGAGCAGGGACTGGAAGAAGCAAGTGCATATGCTGTAGTGGTCTTGGGCTGTCAAGGAAAGATTTACTGAGGACTTGGCAACTTCTGCTGTTTAAAAGGTTATTCTGATGAAACTGATGGATGCTTGGAAAAGGGTGAGATTGGAGGCAGGGAACCACATTAGGCAAGAGGAGATGGAGTTATGAACTAGGAAAGTAGCAAGAGGGTTGGAGAGGACGGGGCATATGGTAGAGATATTGGGAGACAGGAACCAATTAGCATTTGAAGAGTGAAGAAGAGCAATGGTGGAATATTTTAGATCAGGGGTCAGCAAACTCTGTAAAGGGCTAGATTTAAATAAATACTTTAGGTTTTAGGGGCCACATGTATCTCTGTGGCATAGTCATCTTCTTTTTCTCCTTTTTTTACAACACTTTAAAAATGTAAAATTTGTTTTTAGCTCAGAGCAGGGATTTGACCCAATAGTGGTAGTTTGCCAATCCCTGTTCTAGACTAAAATATTTCAAGGGATTATGTCTTGAGTCAGATAAGAGAAAATTCCAAAGGACACAAAAGCTTGAGGTTTAGAAAGGAGGTTCATCCTGAAAAGCAAACTGAAAAGTATCAACCATTACTACTAATTTTTTTTTTTTTTTAACTATTTACCACAAATAGAAAAGCTTCCTTTCATTAAGACTGAAATTTTGGCGTATTGACCAAATTGCACTTTATCGTAAAATCTGTTTTTACAACATGCCCTTTGTTTAATAAAACAAACCTTTGATTCATTGTTCCTGTAGTGTTTTTAGTCTGAGTCCTACATGTCCAGTACATACTTACTGTGTTGCATTTGTCAGGTTTTGATTATGTATCTTAAATACTTGGGATTAAGAATATAAATTTCTTTTATAGTAGATGCATTTTGGTCTAGTGTGTAATAGGTGCATGTTAGTTGAGTTAATGAATAATGACAATATAATTTCAATAGGAAACATAAATTTACATTCTTTTAAAAAATAATCATCAGTTTCAGAAGGCTTAAACGTTTCTAATATTTGAGTGTATATAGCAGTTAGTAAGAATACTCTTCAATATTTGTAATTTTACATTTAGATTAGAGGATGAGGGCCAAGAAGTATTTTTTATTATATCCTAGATAGAATTTCTGGGCCTTCATGTATAGAAAATTGCACCTTTTTTCTAATTGTTATAGATTTAAACATGCACATACATGCATACAGTTAAGGCTTGATTATGTGAGATGTGGATTAACTGGTTTATGGATTAGTAGGTTTGTACATTAGACTGTTTTTAGATGGAGGTGGTTAAGGTGCAGCAGGGATTTGGGATTAGCTCAGCTGAACTACAGGGGCATATAATCAAGATGTAGGTTATTAGCCATGATTATCAGCTCCCCAGTGGTTACAGGATAGGGTTCCATATCTGGAGTCATGCAATCTAACATCCTTGATCTACTCCTTTAATAACCCTGCCCCTACCTGAAGTTTGGTCCTCAGCTCCTACAATTTGAAGAGCTATCCTTCAACTCAAATCTCATAATTACCTAATTTATCAGCCTCACTGGGAAATGAGATCTTCTTAGATCCCAAGTGTAGTTTATCCAGTTATTTGATTGATCTGCAAACTGGCTAATCTACTCTGAACTAATGACGAGTTGACTGCAGTTTTATTCGAACTGTGTGTGGTTTTGGGTTGTCTGTAATCTACTGTATTCCCACCCACTTCCAAAGTTATCCCTGATAATCAAGTACTGACTGCAATTGTATATTCCTCTCCCCAAATTTCCCTATAAATGAAATTCCATAGAACTCTGAACAATTCTGTTTCATGTTCTAAACAAATCCATTCCATTTCAAGGATTCTATGCTATAACCCAATTTATTTTCCATATAATGCTCATGTAATAGCATAAAATTGTCCAATTCACAAGTTTGGTTTTTGATATTAAACTCCAAATAACTGGGCTGAAATTGATGTCAACTTAGGGAATGATTTCTAAGATCTTAGAGCTATTTGAAAATTAGCAAACCAGCCGTTCTCTTCAGTTCTTTCCCCTGAGATGTGTTTGCTTGATGGCATCTTTAATATCTTTTAACTTTTTACTGAATTCTTTAATTTTAATATGTAACAAGGAAATACATGTAAAAGAGCTCAGGGACAGGAAAAAAAAAAAAAAAAAGCTCCAAGTAAAACTGTATTACTCTTACAAGCTGAAATCCACAGAGTGCTTTGTCATTTCAATACCAGAAGAAAAGTGAACCTAATGGGTTTCTCTGCCTGACAAGGAGGTATTTGAAATATAGAGGAAGAAGAACCAATTTATGAATCCAAGTGTGAAAGAAAAGTGAGTGAAGAGGAAAAAACAGTGAAAAAAACAAAAACATAACCTCTTGCTGGTCTCCTTCCAAACTGCATGCCTCCTCTTTCAACACCCTGTATAAAATGGAAGTAGGAAGAATATTGAAATTCGTAAGAAGGCTGGAGGCAGAGCACAAACAGCTACACAGAGCCTTAATATGTTTCTGAATGAAAGCTGTGGGTGTGAAAGTAGAGCAAGCTTTGTTCTCCTGAGTACTTCCATAAGTCACATCTTACAGCCTCTTCCTAGATCTCTGATAGAACACTCGGGTAAACGTTGGAGAATGTGTTTACTTAGAGGTTATAGCCATGATTTTGCGTGTACCATGTTATATCTGGTACCATGTTGCTCATTCAGATTGCTCAGTGTGCCTAGTTTCTCTCTGGAATATCTCTAACTCCCTTGTACACTGCTAAACATTTTTATTTTCTTACTCAAGCCTGTAAATTTCAATGTTTAAACAGTATAATAAAATGAAAGTGCCTGAGAGAGTGTAGGTAGTCAGTAAATGTAATCTCCCCTCCCTTTTCCCCTTTCTCGGTGTTTTATACTGCCAGGCTTCATCTCTGATGTCCAGGGCTCCAAGGGTTGGTTCTGTGGGGCCTAGGATGCTCACCACACTGAAGGTTTCTACCTACCTCCTCCTTGCTGTTCAGATATGTCCAATTTTCTGCCTCCTAGGCATCTGCCTCCTGTGGTTAAAAAATACGGTCAAATGACTAGCTCTGGTCCTTGAGTTGGAAGAAGTAAGGAATATCTCTTTCAGGTCAAAGCATTTAATTACTAGTGCAAGACCCTACAGAGTGCTTTATTATATGTTCTAGTGACTGGCCATGTTTGAGATAGTGGCTAATCTATTAGTCTGAATGCCAGAGTGAGATGTCGAGCAGAGCCCCAGCTAACCTGCAAAGGGCGTGTAGCAAAAGCTATAAACCATTGTTTTCAGAAGTCAGTATGTTTTGGTATATATTCTACCGTAGGATGACCTTGCCTACCCTGACTGACACACTGTCCAATATTTCTCCCCCTTATAAATATATATTAAAGTATGAATTCACTGAGGGCGGAGACCTTGTCTACTTTGTGATGTTCTCTTATGTATCTCTAGTGCCTGCATAGTCCAAGAGCAAGGGCAAAAGTCACTCATTAAGAATGGTTTACTGTAAAAATAAATGAAGACTGTACTTATTGTTCAGGTGACAACAGGTTGTAATGGGAGGGTAAACAATGAGTCACAGATCTATTAGCTAAAAATGTCATAAGTTTTTGTTCCTAATACTACTTAATGGTGATTGCAGATACACTGGCAGGCTGGCATATGAGATGATTTTAATTAGACCAATTATTTAGGCTCCTTCACAAAACATCGCTTGGGCAGCTACCTGTCTAGCCTTATGAACACAGAAGACTCTGAACCTGCATAAGAATAGATACAAATTATTGAAGGAGCTAACTGGCACAACTGAGAGAGAGAGCCTTGACAGTTGTATTAAGTAAGACCTAGTTAATTAACCTATCACTGTATTTGTAGTTATCAGACTTATAACAGCTTAGTTATAACTTAGCTGAATTTTAGGAGCAATTCTAGCTGTGAAATATTAAGGCCATTTCTTTTTTCCAAAAAGAAAAAATTTGATTTATGAGTTTTAAACAAATGAAAAAAGGTTCCTTTATTTTGTTATCTGGAATTTTCTTCTTCAGAATACTTTCTAAAATATATTCAAATGGGAAGATTTTATGTAATAGACACAGAACAGTGTGATTATAATCCTTGTATACTAAGAGCAATTACAATAAATATGTAAGTGTCTTCTGCTAAGAGGCACATTGGGAACTCAGTGGCAGGCTGAGGGAAACTAGAAATATGTGAGAACATTTCTCAGTGGCCTAATCAGGTTAAGAGATGAATCCTGAGAGCTGTCCAATTAAGGCATCTAAAAGGTCAGTGAAATGAGTTCCAGCCAAGTCATCTAGGGTGGGTGAGGGTAGCTTTAGTGTGTAGGGGTGATAATCAGTGCTCAGGCAGGTGGCAGTGTTGGGGTCCTAAGTGCTATCTCAGCTTTGTATTAACAGCTGCCAGAAGCTCTGATACGGAACACAGAAATGGGGCCAAGAAGGGAGATCAGGGACTTTGGGTCCCAGCAAAGCAAGGTGGGCTTCAGAGTAGAATTTCAGTTCAAGTGGGGGACTAAGCAAAAAGATCTGAGAGTGTTAGTCAGAAAATGAAAATAGGCCATAATCCCATGGGGAAAATTACAATAGATGATTTAGCCATTTATATTCTTGTAAAGACAAGACTGGCAGGAGGTGTGGGTGTGGGCATAGTTGGCAGATAGTGGGGAAGAAGATTTTTTTCCTGACATTGATTGTCTTCTGCGCTCACTTGAAACTATGGAAGTTATCAAGTCTTAACATTTTCTTCAGCTTTACATTTTTACTTGAGTATTATTAGTTCCCTCTTTTCTCAAAATACGGCCTCTTCATAAATTGGCAAAAATGAAGAGAATTCTAGATATTGTAAATATTCAACAATAGAGTAATTTTTTATAAAAAGGATATAAAATATTTAAAATTAAATCATCACAATTAACTATATCTCACTTTGTAACTAAAAATCATAGTTATTCATAATTAAATGTTTAAAAAATGCACTTTTAAATATATTATGAGTTATAAAATATTTAGTCCTTGACCAACTCATCTCCTTTCATCCTCATCCTGAGCAATATCATCTCCACTCATGATTTTTACTCTATGGTATTATACCTCAATAAGACAGTATAATATTTTGAGTTGGATTGCAGGTCTTGGGATCAAACTGCCTGGAGTTTGAATCCCGGCTCTTAAATGCGTGACTCAATTAACTTACTAACTGTAACACTTAAGCTTGAACTTCTACATCTGTAAAATTGATCATAACAGTTTCTGTCTCAAAAGGTCATTTTGGTCATTAAATGGAGTTACAAATGTAATGTTCCTTGACCTCATTAAACGATCTGTCAATAGCAGATATTATTCACTATCTATATATACGAGCATCAGATCTGTATATGTAGCTGTTTATTGGCAAAGTCCACAGGGAGGTTGAACGGGAATAACACATTCAGGCTTTTCAAAATAGAATTCATCATATTCACCTCTAAATTACCTTTCTCTCTGAAGTCTCTCCCTAATTCCTTTGACTTTTATCTTCTGGATCTAATCAATCACCAAGATCTGATTTTACTTCGTAAATATCTACCATTGCCTTTGGTCAGCCCTCCAACTTAGTCCCCTCCTCTCTCAACTACACTTTTGTATTGGTCTCCTGCCTTGTCTTCCTTTCTCTTTTCTAGTGCCCCATCTGTTGTAGCTCCCCTCCCACACCCTGTATCCATCTTCCGTAAGGCAGCTGGAGTGATCCATCAAAACCAGAAACCTAACTGCATGGTTCCCTTAGAAACTCCCAATGTCACAGCATGACTTACAAAGCTCTGCTCTACCTGGTCCCATCAACTATTTCAACATCATTTCCCATTACTCCCTGCTTTAAACTTTAGGTTTCATGTGATGCTGAACTTCCGATTATTCTTGTTTGGGGCACCCATGTTTTGACTTTTGTTATTCTCTGGGTGTTTTTGCATCCCAGGTTGTATTGAACACCATGCAATTTACTTAAATAGATGTCCATGTTTACCTCTCATTGATCACTTTCTGTATACTATTGAAATAATTCTTGGAACTGTATCCTCCACTAAACTATGTTGCTTTCGTTATTGTTAGTAGCTGTTGAGTTGGCTCCAATTCATAGAGACTTCATTCATGTATAGTAGAACTAAAAGTTGGTCTTTTACCATCCTCATGATCATTGGTATTATTGCTGCTATAGTGTAGTGCCTTCCACCCTAGGGGACTCATCTTCCAGCACTATATTGGGTAATATTCTGTTGTGATCCATAAGGTTTTTGTTGGCTAATTTTCAGAAGTAGACTGCCAGGCCTTTCTTCCTAGTCTGTCTTAGCCTAGAAGCTCTGCTGAAACCTGTCCATCATGGGTGATCCTGCTGAAATTTGAAATACTGGTGGCATAGCTTCCAGCATCATAACAACATGAAAGCCACCACAATAGGACAAACTGGCAGATGAGTGGTGGTCAATAAACTGTAAGTTTCTCAATTGTTGCAATTATAGTTTGCTCTTCTTGTGCCCTAAGGGTCTAGAACATAGTATATTCTTAATGTTGCCTGGAACTGTTGAACTTCATTTAAGTTAAAATTTTCCCAATAATTTTCACCTTTCCTCCACCCCCAGGAAAGAAAAGGAAAGTAGATTCCTTGCCCCTTATAGTTTCCACATTTCTGGAAATGCTACAGCTCTATTTCCATAATTTTCCAGTCTGAATTTTATTTCAAAAATTGGGGTTCTAGGGTAGAAAAAGTATACAACATTTCCATTATGCAAATATTTGTAAAAAAAAAAATTTGGTCAAGTCTGAGAACATTCTGAGGATACAGGACCAAATTTATAAAGAATTGAGCAAGCTCGGGAGATCTGGATTTGCCTGGCAAAAAAATCAAAACAAACAACAAAAACCTCACTACGGGTGGGGAGGAGAGCAAGATGTGGTCCTCTCTGAGGCAGACCAACTCAGAAGAACCCTGGAGCCACACCATATAATATGGTGGCCACTAGCCACATGCGCCTGATTCTGACCACTTGAAATGTGGCTAGTTTCGAAATGAAATGTGGTCTAACTGGAAAATGCACACCACATTCTGAAAACTTACTACAAACATGATGTAAAGAATCTCAGTAATATTTTAGTATTCATTACATGCTGAAATGATAATATTTTGGGTATATTAGATTAAATAAAAATATATTATTAAAGGTGGTTGTACCCATTTCTTTTTCCTTTTCTAATCTAAATATGACTAATAGAACATTTAAAATTGCACATGTGGCTCACGTATTTCTACCGGATGGCCCTAGAGGATGGAATAGCACCCTGTAATTACTTATTCTTTTCTAAAGGAATTTGGAACAGGGAATACGAATCTTCAGTTTGAACCCCAGAGATGCTCTGTTGGGGAATATTCTGTCTTGGCAGGGTCATTGCAGAGCCAATTTATATACTCAGGAGTTCCTAGGGCCAGCTGTGAACAAAAACAGACCCACAGAAGTCAGGTGTTAATTTGAATAGGTGTTCTTAGGCAGATATACTTCTAACCCCTACTCCTAAGAGACCTGGGATTCATTTGAAAAAGCCATGTGTTCCCCATGGCTGAGTCACTTCCAATGGGGCATGAACAATGGTTGGGCACCTACCAAATGTCTGCTGAGCCAGCGTGTGGCTAATTGGCCGTATGCCCAGATTGTTACAACCCCCTTTGGGTCAGTAGCAGTCCTGGTTCTTGGGTGAATAACTGCTCACCTCTCCAAGGTGAATTAACTCTTTCAGGGCACTAGGGCACCATTTAGTACACTGGAAAAAAAGTAATTTATTCAATGGTCCCCTAAGGACACCCTGGAGTGCAGAGAGGAAGCTCAGCAATTCTAAGCTCACATAGCAATGCTGCAAAGCCAATTAGGGGAACAAGACAAATTAGATGGAAGTTTGTTCTGTCCAATTGAGAAATAAAGACAGTTTATATGAGCAGGATATAATTGCCTAAGTGGGAATCTGGCTGGGAAAATGAGGCGTTTCTGAGAAGACTTTGGAAGGAAAGATTAAAGCATGGTTCGTAGGACCTCTGGTCTATACAAAAGCAGTTGTGTACTTATGCGGTTTAAATTTTTTCTGTTTTTTTCTGCTTTATTTTAACTATTGTATCCAATTTTTGAATGCAGGAGACTTGGCTGAGCCACAGTGCTACCACTAACTAACCGGGTGACCTTGGGCAGGTTTCTTTCCCTCTCTGGGTCTTAGTTTCCGCATTGGATAATGTTGTGGATTATTTGGAAGTTGAGATGCTTTTAGATGGGATAATGTAAAAGGTTCCAGGGATGCCCAAGTCTTTCCCCAGACAAGACCCAACTGGGAGAGAGATATACATGCAAGGAATGATAACACAAGGAAGCAGTCCTCACTCTACTGACAACTTGGGTCCCTGCCCAAGTTCAAGGACTGTCCTGGTAAACTGGGCTGGGACATATAGCCCCAGGGCCTTTTCTTCTCTCTCTGCCCAAAACCCTAAAGCAGGATTTCACCACACCCAGGTCTGCTGCAGGAAAGACAGGAGAAGGAAGTGCCCTGATTGGTTTTGCTTCAAGAAAATAGGCTCTGGGTCAGCTCCCTCCTTCTGCCACAAGAGGAATTCAGTGCACAATGACTGCTCCTCCCCTATTCCCCACTAATAAAGCTGCCTCATTAGTGTCCCTTTCTTGAGGAAGAATGGGGGGGAGGGGTGGGGAGGAGTAGATTACCTAAGGAAGGAGAGGAAAGGAGAGTTTTCCTTTTCAGCAGAACCTACCTCTTCTATTCCTATTATTGTTTCATTAGCTATCTACGTGGAAGTCGGAGACCTTTAGCATTGACTCAACTTAATTGATTTAACAGGCTTGCACTTTGCATCTCTAAGAGAGACAGAGAAAAAAAAATACATATAATAAATACATATGTATTTTCCTGTTGATTTCTTGCTTTGCCTACCTACATGTTCTTTGAGATGTTTTCAGAAAGCTTATTAAAGACCCCTTTCTTGATAACTTAGATTAATAGCTCCTTTGACAATCAAGCAATAATAATGATGATATTAATCACCATCACTCGCGCAGAGCTTATTATGTGTCAGGTTCAGTTCTAAGTGCCACGATATATCAATGCATTCAACCCTTACAACGAGTCTAGGAGGTGTTTTAATTACAATGGCCAATCCTATTTTACTGATATGAAAACTGAGGCACGGAGAGGGGAAACAACTTGTTCTAGGTGTGCTGATAGGTGGCTGAGCCAGGATGTGAGCCCTCGTTCAGGTTACATAGCTATTCAGCTTTAGTTCTATCCCTTTAACTATATCTTTCAACCACATAATAGCTTCCATTCAGTCACTTCTTTCTCCATTTATAGAAAGAGTAGGTTTAAAAATTTGAAATCCCACTTTCATATTAATTCACTTCATATAAAGCTCTTCTAGTTGTATGTCAACTACTTATACACAAGTGAACAGTGATTATTAAAGTGCTCTAATTAAGAAAACATGAACACATTTATATTTGTTGTAGTTAATTTTTTAAATGCGTAATAGAATTTTGCTAACACACTGTAGTAATTATGAAACATTGGAAAGTTTCACTCCATGTCATACAGAAATGTAATACAAACACAGAGATCTAATGATGTTTGATGCCTCTACTCTCATTGCCTTTTTATTCAGACAGGCAGAAATGTAACATGCAAATCAAACATTTAATTAAAATTAAGCATAATGTGTATCACTGACCTAAGCCATCATCTTGTCATTCGCTAATTTGCAAAATTTAGCAACTTACAATGAGCCTTACTGTTACTGTGCTGGTAGGTTAATATGATTTGTGAAAAATCATCCCTTAGGTGCCTAACAGGATGAGTACACACCTCAGAGACTAGTCTTGGAAAAGGATTTTCATTGATTATACCTCCTAAGGGGGAAATCCTGAAGCCCTTCATCAGTCAGGGAAGCTGGGTGCATAATAGGATAGTGGTCTGAGTTCCAGGTGTTCTAAATAATGCAGTAGGTAACTACCTTGTCAGCATTCTTAAATCCCCTAATGCTGGTTTGAATTTTTCTTTGCAAACATGTACCTAATAAATGCCTTCCAATTTTGTCAAAATTAATGCAAAGAGCTTGTGATTTGGGTTCTGAAATCAAACTCTCAACCTCCTACTTCTCTTCACCCTCATGGTCTTACAAACACTGAGCACTGTTTCCACCTTCTCTGACTTGAAAGATGATCTCCAACCGGCATAAATGTAAGGCCTCCGCTGGCCAAATTTCCCTTAATGGCTTTGGAAAAATATCTGCAATTCCTTTCCCAATGTGACTAGATTACATGCTATTTTGTCACCTAAGTCGAATATGCAGTTTAGGTGGAGAAATATGTGTCTTGGCATAAGAAAAAAGCTCATTTATCAAACACCATCTTTTCCTTATTTTCTGTGTAATATCTTTTTGTCAACCCTGGGTCTCTTTTTTGTCTTACCCTCTCCCCCGCTATCCTTGTTCTTTCCTGTCTCACCTTTTTTCTCTCTTAAAGATCTTTTTCTAGCTGTTCTTCTGTCTTCCCTTATTTCTGAAATTCATCACCCCAAATGAATACAAAGTGGGGTGGAGGGTTGAGAATGGGGGTGAGAGAGGAAGTTGTGACAGCTAGGCCAAGGGAGGCAGCTATATCATCCAATTGTCACTGCCTCAATGGGGCTTCACAGTCTCTTCCGGACTGTTGAAATGCCACAGAACCGAAAGCAATCCCAGCTGCAAAACGGCAGCTAAAACTACCACATCTATGCTGTCTTTCCTATCTGGGAACATTTCATAAATGCAATGATATAAGTGAAATTCCCGGCACATAACCCCCCCAAAAATTCAAACCCATTGCTGTCAAGTTGATTTCACTTCACAGTGACCCTGTAGGGAGAGTAGAACTGCCCCATAGGGTTTCCAAGGCTGCAATCTTTATGGTAGCCAACTGCCACAACTTTCTTCTGCAGAGTGGCTCATGGATTCGAACTGCCGACCTTTCAATTAGCAAATGAATGCTTAACCACCTTGCTACCGTGGCACATAGTAAGTGCAAAATGCATGCTTGCTGAATCATCATTTCACTGGGGCTCTCTGAGGCAGCAAATGAGGCTATCTCTTGGGCCCATCCTAATATTCTAATTGTAGGGAATAAATTCTCCCCCTCTCCACCTCCATTTCTGTGTCCAAATATCTCTAAAGGTATTTAAGAGATCACTGAACATAACTGGTTTGGCAATAGTAGGAACTTAGTCCATATTATAATTCAGGCTATTACTCTCAAGAACAAGATATTACATAAGCTTAGATATGGTTATTATTCACAATAGAACCAAGAGAAGACACAGACTAGTGAACATGTTCTGTATTTCTTCCTTTATGTTATCCTGTTTGTCCTGGTTTAATCTATAGACTCTAATGTATCATTCTATGTGGCTACATCTGACCTATGATCTCTGCTTCTGACCTCCAGTCTCTTCTGTCAACTGCTAGCTCCCTTAGGTTTCCAATCTCAGCCTAGGATAGAGTGAGGCAACTTCATGAGGTACCATGGGGTCAGTTTATCCTGCTCTGCTCACATTTCAGTCATCCACTCAAAATGGTCGCCCACCCAAAACGAAAACATCTCTCTGTATCTTCCCACACTCGCTTGTACATTCTGCGCCCTCATCCTACTGGCCTCACAAACTTGATCCCGGCACTCTAAGGAAGCCATGAGGGCAATGGTGGTTCGCCTCATGTGTAGCCACCACCCGTATGTCACTGGAGGCTTGGGCATTGCTCTGATGCTGAACAGGTTTCAGCAGAGATTCCAAATTAAGGCAGATTAGGAAGAAAGGTCTGGCAATCTACTTCCGGAGAGCAGCCAGTGAAAACCGTATGTATCACAATGGTCTGATCCACAACCAATCATGGGGAAAACAAAGAATCAGGCAGCATTTGCTGTGCATAGGGTCACCATGAGTTGGGGGCCAACTTGATGGCAGCGAACAACAATAACATCCCTCACTCTTAGCGCACTTGAAGAACGCTGCCTCCATCTCTGCCTGGCTGTTCCTGGAGGCCATCCACATGTACACATCAGAGTAGAAGCTGTTTATTCTACTAAATTCAACATAACACCTAAACGAAACCCATTGCATCGAGCTGAATCTGACTTACAGCGACACTATAGGACGGAGGGAAACCCTGGTGGCATAGTGGTTAAGTGCTACAGCTGCTAACCAAAGGATCGGCTGTTTGAATCTACCAGGTGCTCCTTGGAAACTCTATGGGGCAGTTCTACTCTGTCCTATAAGTTTACTATGAAGTGAAATCGACTCAACAGCAATGGGTTTGGTTTGATTTATAGGATGGAGTAGAACTGCCCCATAAAGTTTCCAAAGATATAATCTTTATGACAACAGACTGCCCTATCTTTCCCTCATGAAGATGCCGGTGCTTTAGAACTGCTGATCTTTCAGTTAGCAGCTGGACATTTTAACCACTATGCCAAAAGAGATCCTAGAAAGTAAATGGTCTTTTCCCAGTCCCTAGCAATGCCATGGCTATTAGTTGAGCACATTCTATGTGCCAGGCACTGGCCTGAGCATTTTATGTAGAAAATCTCATTTATTCCTTGTATCATCCCTTACGATTACATAAAAAAACATTTACTAAATGCTTACCATATGCCAGTCATTGTTTTAAGTACTTGTTTTAGTTGGATTTCCCCAGAAGCAAACCCTGAGACAAGGATTTGAGCACAAATAGTTCGAGAGGTGATTCCTGGGAAATACTAGCGGTGAATGAGAGAAAGAGAGAAAAAAAAAAAGCAGCCAATAAAGCGTGCGTTACTACTAAGGTGACTACTGAAGATAGCATCTGGATAAAACGGGAAAAATCTGTGAGCCAGTATAGAATGTGATCCTAAGACTCATCCCCGCTGTTATGGATTGAATTGTGTCCCCAAAGAAATATGTTGAAGTCCTAATCTCTGGTACCAGTGAACACGCCCTTGTTTGGAAATAGGGTCTTTAAAGATGTCATCAGTTAAATTAACATGATCATATTCGCATGGAGTGGGTCCCAATTCAATCTGAGTGGTGTCCTTCTAAAAGAGGAGAAGAGACAGGCGGAGAGAAAACAGCCATGTATGGACGTAATTATGCTGCAGCTGAGAGCCCAGGAACAACAGCTGGGAATAGCAGAAGCTGGGGAGACAAGTAAGGATCTTCCCCTAAAGCCTTCAGAGAGAACTTCGCCCTGTTGGCACACTTATTTGTACTCCTATCCTCTAGAACTGTGCGACAATAAATTCCTGCTCTTATAAGCCACCTAGTTTGCAGTATTACGTTACGGCAGTCCAAGGAAACTAATACGCCACTCAAGGGTTAAGGGGCTGTGGGATCTGCATAACAACTCCCATTAATCATTGGTTGAGGTCCAAAAAACCCACTGCCAGCTGAGTTGATTCCGACTCATAGCGACCCTATAGGACAGACTAGAACTGCCCCATAAAGTTTGGTTGAGGGCCAAAAGGGGCTAATTCCCCAGCACTTCTCTACTACTGGCCCAGTGGGCTCTGTCGGCCAGAGAAAGCTCAGGTAAATAAAGAAGGTGCTGACAATTGGAGTCAGAATGATCTAATCTGCTCCAAATGGCTAAGAGCAAGGGGATATGCCTGAGACATGGCAACAGTTCCTAAGCACACATCCTTCTGTATTATGACCATCTTCAACTTGCAGATGAAGAAACTGACATACGGAGTGGTTAAATAATTTGTTCAAGGTCATATAGCTAGTGCTGCACTTTAAACCCAAGTCTTTCTGACTTTAAACTTACACCCTTTACTGTTTGATTCTATACCATAACTGAAGGCAATTTCAAACCTATACTTCTGTTTTATTTCAAAGCAAAACAGACAAAAAGTAAAACTTTCATACTAGAAAGCTTATGTCATCCTGCAAAACTACCTTTAACTTTTTTATTTACCAAGTGTCAAGTCATCACGATAGAGCCTTCCCCATCCGGAATGACAAAATAATCCTGGGTAATTTGAATCCCTTTTTTCTCCTAATCTGTCAGCCTTTCCTGCTTCAATTTTTTCTTACCTAGCTTCAACATTTTTCTCATCATGGCCATTTATTCATTCATTCGCAGTACTAGGGAATGGGAGAGCATAATGGTAAACAGGGTAGACACAATCCTTGACTCCATAGAACTAACATTCCAGTAGGGAGAAAAGACAAGAATTAGCCTAGTCTCCACTCCTGATGTACTTACAAGGGTGATAACTGCTCTACGGAAAAGAACAGGGTACAATGAAAACAGATCACCATCCACTCTCCAAAACACCCTTTGCTTTGCCCCTTTATGATTCCACTGCATCCGTACTTCCAAGATCCAGGTTTGGCAGTATGATGCAGACTGCCAGACTGCTCGTGAGAAAACAGACGCCCGTAAAGATTGGTGTTATCACAAATTAATGGTCTCTAACCCCAGCCAGACTCAGTGCTGTGTCTCTATGGAGACCTCTAGTCCATTTATGTCTCTAGTTAGGTCTCCCTCTTCCCCACAACTACTCCTTCAAAAGTTTACCAGTCTCTTTGCTTCCGTATGAAGATCCCCTCGCCCTAATTTCTGGTCCTCTTAACTCTTTTTCCTCCTTTGTTGCCTTCCAGTGGTAGCTGTGCCTCTTTCTTTCTTGGGCAGCATCATCACCTGAAGCTGAGCCCTCACCATTTTTCCTTTGGGTTCTATCTTCGACCTCTCTGCCATGTTTTCATTTTCATTCTCTGCATATGAATTTGTTTGAACCTTTCTTTTATTAAAAATAAAAACACCCCTTGGTCTTCCTTCCTACTCTACCTACCGCCTTTTTTTTTTCTTGCTTGCTCACACTTTATAGTATGACGTTCTCCTCTTCTTTTCTTTCTCCAGCCCACTGCAATTGAGCCTTTCCCACCTGATCCTCCCTCAGCACTCCTTATTACAATGGCCTCTCTTCAGCCTTCCTGTTAATTTCCTTTTCTAGAGACCCGACATATCTTAAACAACATTGACTTGGCTTTGTCGCATGTGGAGGATGTACTCACGTGCCCAAGCTTCTGTCCAGGCTGCACTGTCTGCCTGGAATACCCGTTCTTTGTCCCCAAACAGACGCACGCTACTATTAACCTGGCAAATAACTAAATATTTGTTCTTCTAGCTCAACATAGACTTTGGGAGACCTCCTTAATCTGCCAGGTCTGGTTTGGATGTGCTCTTAGGTGATTCTGCATAACTCAACACACTCTGTTCAAAGGATCATTTTATCTATTTAGCTCCTGTAGTAAATTTGAGTTTGTTATATAAAAGGACCGTGTTGTACACAATTTTGCATTTCAAGTACCTAACACCACGCTTGACATTTCGCAAGTATTCAGTTAACTACCCAAGGGATAACTCTCTGAAACTTCTGCCCTCACAAAAAACACCCAAGCTATCTTAAAAACAAACATTTAATGGCATAATTTCTTATATAGTATTTTTTCTCCAACTAGAACTCCTATTTGGTTAGATTTTCTCATTATGTCACCTCTCCATGTCTCTTATGTATTTAAAAATTTTTTTTTAAATTTTGTTGTGCTTTAGGTGACAGTTTACAGCTCAAGTTAGTTTCTCAATCAAAAATGTATATACATATTGTTTTGTGATATGGTTGCTATCCCCACAATGTGACAGCACTGTCCCCCTTTCTACCCCTCAGGGTCCCGCATCTCCATTCATTCAGTTTTCCTGCCCCTTCCTGCCTTCTCATCTTGCTTTTGGGCAGGTGTTGCCCATTTGGTCTCATATACTTGATTGAACTAAGCACGTTCCTCATATGTGTTACTGTTTGTTTTATAGGCCTGTCTAATCTGTCTGAAAAGTGGGCTTCAGCAGTGGCTTCAGTTATGAGTTAGAAGGGTGTCAGGGGCCATACTCTCAAGGGTTCCTCCAGTATCTGCCAGACCAGTAAGTCTGGTCTTTTTTGTGAATTTGAATTTTGTTCTACATTTTTCTCCCACTCTCTCTGGGACTCTCTATTGTGAACCCTGTCAGAGCTGTTGGTGGTGGTAGCCAGGCACCATCCAGCTCTTCCAGGTGAAAGAATCTTATTTGTCTGTTTGCTCCTTGCCTGTAACTAAAAGAAGAGTCCCACAAATGTGTGGACTATATGTTTTATTCTTGGCTTCTCCCCATACCTTGCATATAGTAGGTGCTCGATAAATAATGTTCAACAAATATTCTAAGAAAACCTTGCCGTAGAGTCAATTCAAACTCAGAGTGACCCTATAGGACAGAATAGAACTGCCGCATAGGGTTTCCAAGGTTGTCATCTTTACAGGAGCAGACTGCCACATCTTTCTTCCCTGGAGCGGCTGGTGGATTCGAACCATTGATGTTTTGGTCAGCAGCTGAGTGCTTAACCACTCTGCCACCAGGGTTCCTTCAACAAATACTAGCTATTATAATTTTTTTTTTTTAATAATTTTTGTTGTGCTTTGAGTGAAAGTTTACAAATCAAGTCAGTCTCTCACGTATAAACTTACATACACCTTACAACATACTCCCATTTACTCTCCCCCTAATGGTCAGCCCACTCCCTCCTTCCAGTCTCTCCTTTCATGACCATTTTGCCAGTTTCTAATCCCCTCTACCCTCCTATCTCCCCTCCAGACAGGAGGTGCCAACATAGTCTCAAGTGTCCACATGGTGCAAGTAGCTCACTCCTCATTAGCATCTCTCTCCAGAAGGTTTGGGGACCCTTACCACCGGGGTCCTTCTAGTCTCAGTCAGGCCATTAAGTCTGGTCTTTTTATGAGAATTTGGGGTCTGCATCCCACTGTTCTCTGGCTCCCTCAAGGGTTCTCTGTTGTGTTCCCTGTCAGGGCAGTTGTCGGTTGTAGCTGGGCACCATCTAGTTCTTCTGGTCTCAGGATGATGTAGTCTCTAGTTCATGTAGCCCCTTCTGTCTCTTGGGCTCATAATTACCTTGTGAGCTTGGTGTTCTTCATTCTCCTTTGATCCAGGTGGATTGAGACTCATTGATGCATCTTAGATGGCTGCTTGCTAGCGTTTAAGACCCCAGACGCCACATTTCAAAGTGGGATGCAGAATGTTTTCTTAATAGATTTTATTTTGCCAATTGACTTAGATGTCCCCCGAAGCCATGGTCCCAAAACCCCTGCCCCTGCCTTGCTGACCTTCAAAGCATTCAGTTTATTCAGGAAATTTCTTTGCTTTTGGTTTAGTCCAGTTGTGTTGACCTCCCCTGTACTGAGTGTTGTCCTTCCCTTCACCTAAAGTAGGTCTTATGTATTACCTACTATCTGATCCCACCCTCCCTCTCCTCTCTCATAACCACAAAAGAATGTGTTCTCAGTTTAAACTATTTCTCAAGGTCTTGTAATAGTGGTCTTACACAATATTTGTCCTTTCGCAACTGACTAATTTCACTCAGCATAATGCCTTCCAGGTTCGTCCATGTTATGAAATGTTTCACAGATTCATCACTGTTCTTTATCGATGCGTAGTTTTCCGTTGTGTGAATATACCATAATTTATTTATCCATTCATCCGCTGATGGACATCTTGGTTGCTTTATTTTTAAATATTTTTGATATAAAGTTAAAGGAAATTGTAAAGATGGACAATTTATATGTTAAGGAAAACTTATAAGACGGATGATCACAAAGACATATCTTTAGGTGTAACAAGCCTTCATCAATTTAACGTAAGCATGAGCCATCCGCTAGCTTCCATCGTGATGACTAAATGTTTCTAATAGTTATTTGCTTAAGTAATTTTTTAAACTGTGCACTTCATTTATGTGTCAGGAAAATGTACCATTTCATTTGATTAGTGTAAATCAAATTGCTACAAACTGCTCTCTGAACTAACACCACGCTGTTTCAGAGGTGCATTAAGTAGTAAATCAATTTTATTTGAAATGTTGGGTCCCATCTTTTCAGAGCGAATGCTATGTACTTTTTTCAGAGGTGTAATAATTTTTTTACATTTCTAGAGTCACTTTAGTAAATTGTCCCTATTTAGTAAATTATCACTGCACTAAGTAACCCAAAGTAATGAAAATACTAAGAAGTGTACAAAAGTTATTTCCCAAGCTTTTAGCTAGATACATTTAGCCTTCCCCTCTTGTCCTTTCAACGATTTCTCAGATAGCTTTGGCAAACCTTTGACAAAGATTTGCCAGCATCCAATAGCTGGGCATTATGCTTTATGACCAGCTTCTAGGGAGGTTTTGAACTAAAGGACGTTCACTAATCGGAACACTGAGAGGTGTTTTAACAGAATGCTATGCTGCCTCAGAGTGATGGATGCTATTGTTTGTGGACAACCAAAAAAACCAAACCCATTGCTGTCAAGTCGATTCTGATCCACAGTGACCCTATAGGACAGAACAGAGCTGCCCCATAGGGTTTCCAAGGAGCATCTGCTGGATTTGAATTGCTGACGTTTTGGTTAGCAGCCGTACATAGCTCTTAACCACTATACCACCAGGGTTTCACGCTTAAATGGATTTGTTAATTTGTCCTTTTTGTTTTTTTGTTGAGAATACGCACAGCAAAAGACACACCAATTCAACAGTTTCTACATGTATAGGTTAGTGACATTAATTACATTCTTCAAGTTGTGCAACCATTCTAAACCTCCTGTTCTGAGTTGTTCCTCTTTCATTAACATAAAGTCACTGCCCACTAACCAGAAAAAAAAAAAAAAAAAACCGTTTCTTTGAGTCAATTCCGCCTCATAGTGACCCTGTAGGACAGAGTAGAACTGCCCAATAGGGTTTCTAAGGATCAGCTGGTAGAGTTGAACTGTTGACCTTTTGGTTGGCAGCTGACCTCTTAACCGCTGTGCCACTAGGGCTCTGCATAGGTACAAGTCGATTAAAAATAGCATGGCTTGTGTCAAGCACACCTTAGTCCTCAAAATGACATCTTCCCTTTTCAACATTTTAAAGGTTTCTCTTGCAGCGGATTTGCCCAATGCAATGTATCATTTGATTTCTTCACTGCTGTTTCATGGGCGTTGATTGTGGATCCAAGTAAAATGAAATCCTTGACAACTTCAATCTTTTCTCCGTTATCATGATGCTGCTTATTGATTCTTTTGTGAGGATTTTTGTTTTCTTTATGTTGAGGTGTAATCCATACTGAAGTCTACTTTTGATCTTCATCGGTAAGTGCTTCAAGCTCTCTTCACTTTCAGCAAGCAAGGTTGTCCTCTGCATATCACTTGTTGTTAATAAATCTTCCTCCAATCCCAATGATGCACTCTTCTTCATGTAATCCAGCTTCTGGATTATTTGCTCAGCATACAGATTGACTAAATACAGTGAAAGCTTACAACCCTGAGGCACACTTTTCCTGATTTTAAACCACACAGTATCCCCTTGTTCTGTTCAAATAACTGCCTCTTGATCTGTGTACAGGTTCCTCATAGGCACAATTAAGTGTTCTGGGATTCTCATTCTTCGAAATGTTATCCATAATTTATTATGATCCACATAGTTGAATGCCTTTCCATATTCAATAAAACTCAGGTAAACATCTTTCTGGGATTCTCTATTTTTAGCCAGGATCCATCTGACATCAGCAATGATATCCCTCATTCCATGTCCTCTCCTGCATCTGGCTTGCACTTCTAGCAGTTCCCTGTTGATGTACTTCTGTACACTTTTGAATTATCTTCAGAAAAATTTTACTTGTGTGTGATATTAGTGATATTATTCAGTAATTTCAACATTCTGTTGGATCACATTTCTTTGGAATGTGCATAAATATGGATCTCTTTCAGTCGATTGGCTAGGTAGCTGTCTTTCAAATTTCTTGGCACAGAGCTGCATCTGTTTACTGAAACATCTCAACTGGCATTCAGTCAATTCCTGGGGCTTTGTTTTTCACCAATGCCTTTGGTGCAGATTGGGCTTCTTCCTTTGATACCATTGGTTCTTGATCATATACTACCTCCTGAAATTGTTGAATGTCGACCCATTTATTTTTGGTACAATGACTGTGTATTCCTTCCATATTATTTGATGCTTCTTGCATCATGCAATATTTTGCCCATAGAATCCTTCAGTGTTGTAACTCTAGGCTTGAATTTTTTTCTTTTTTTCCCATTCTTTCATCTTGAAAAATGCTGAGCAAGTTCTTCTCTTTTAGTTTCTAACTCCAGGTCTTTGTACATGTCATTAAATTCTTTACTTTGTCTTCTCCAGCTACCCTTTGAAATCTTCTGTTCCACTTTTACTTCATCATTTTTTCCATTCACTTTAGCTTCTTGATGTTTGCCTTAGTTATCTAGTGCTGCTACAACAGAAATACCACAAGTAGATGGCTTTAACAAACAGAAACTTATTCTCTTGCAGTGTAGTAGTTTAGAAGTCCAAATTCTGGGTATCGGCTCCAGGGGAAGGCTTTCTTTGTTGGCTCTGGAAGAAGGTCCTTCTCATCAGTCTTCCCTGGGGCTAGGAGATTCTCTGTGCAGAAACTCTGGGTCCGAAGGATACACTCTGCTCCCAGAGCTGCTTTCTTGGTGGTATGAGATCCCCCTGTCTCTCTGCTTGCTTCTCTCTTTTATATCTCAAAAGAGATTGGATCAAAACACAATCCGATCTTATAGATTGAGTTCTAGCTCATTAAAATAATTGCCACCTATCCCACCTCATTAACATCAAAGAAGTAGGATTTACAACACATAGGAAAATCCTATCAGGTGACAAAATGGTAGGCAATCACACAGTACTGGGAATCATGGCCTAGACAAATTGATACACATATTTTGGGGGGGACACAATTCAATCCATGACAACCTTGAAGAGCAAGTTTCAGAGTCTCTTCTGACATCCATTTTGGTCTTTTGTTTCTTTCCTGTCTTTTTAATGACCTTTGCTTTTTTTGTATATGGTAACCTTGATGTCATCCCACAACTTGTCTGCTGTTCAGTCATTAGTGTTCAGTGCATCAAATCTACTCTTGAAAAGACTAGACTTCTGGTTTGACAGAGACTGAAGGAACCCTGAGACAATGGACCCAGATATCCTGCTGTCTCAGAACTGAGGCCATTTCTGAAGTCCATCTTTCAGCCAAAATTTAGATAAGCCTATAAAACAAATGATGACACACATGCTGAATGCGCTTCTTAGTTCAGTCAAATATATAAGACCAAATGGGCAACACTTGCCCAAAAGCAAAGATGAGAAGGCAGGAAGGAACAGGAAAACTGGACAAAAGGACACAGAGAACCTGAGGTGTAAAGAAAAAGGGGGAGTTGTGCTGACTTATTGCAAGGATTACAACCAATATTACAAAACAATTTGTGTATAGACTTTTCAATGAAAAACTAATGTGTGGTGTAAACTTTCACCTAAACCACAATAAAATGAAAAAAAAAGTCTAGTCCTGAGATGGTCTCCAAATTCAGGTGAGATATATGCAAAGTTGTATTTTGGCTTTCATGGACTTGTTTTAATTTTCTTCATCTTCAACTTGAACTTGCATACGAGCAATTGATGATATTGCAGTCAGCTCCTGGCCTTGTTCTGACTGATGATATCGAGGTTCTCTATCTTCTCTTTCCACAGATTTTGACCAAGCTCCCCAGTCTGAGATTGGTCAAACATGCAATCAAGTTTCATCGATAATTTTTGTGATTGGAATGTGAAAGTTGGAAACAAGGAAGAAGGATCGGTTGTTGGCAAACATGGCCTTGGTGACAGAAATGATGCCACAGATGACATGATAGAATTTTGCAAGACCTATGATTTCTTCACTGCAAATAGCTTTTTTAAACATAAATGGTGACTATATATGTGGACCTCACAGGATGGAAAACATAGGAATCAAATCAATATATCTGTGGAAAGAGATAATGGAGAACTTAGCCATCCTAGTTGGAATAAAATGGTATCTCATTTTAATTTTGTTTGAATCTGTCTGATAGCTAATGATACTGAGCATTTTTTCATGTTTGGTGGCCATTTGAATGTCCTCTTTGGTGAAATGTCTATTCAAGACCTTTTTCCATTTTGATTGGGTTATTTGTCTTTTTGATATTAAATTGTTAAAGTTTTATATGTATTTTTATTATTAGATTCTTTTTAAAAATTTTTTTATTGCTTTAAGTGAAAGTTTACAAATCAAGTCAGTCTCTCGTACAAAAATTTATATACACCTTGCTATATACTCTTTTTTTTTTTTTTTTTTGCTATATACTCTTAGTTGCTCTCCCCCCAATTAGACAGCACACTCCTTCTTTCTACCCTGTATTTCCATGTCCCATTCATCTAGCTTCTGTCCCCCTCTGCCTTCTCATCTCCCCTCCAGACAGGAACTGCCCACATAGTCTGATGTGTCTACTTGATCCAAGAGGCTCACTCCTCACCAGTATCATTTCCTACCTTATAGTCCAGTCCAATCCCTGTCTGAAGAGTTGGCTTTGAGAATGGTTCCTGTCTTGGGCTAACAGAAGGTCTGGGGACCATGACCTCCAGGGTCCTTCTAGTCTCAGTTAGACCATTAAGCCTGGTCTTTTTATGAGAATTTGAGGTCTGCATCCCACTGCTCTCCTGCTCTTTTAGGGATTCCCTGTTGTGTTCCATGTCAGGGCAGTCATCGGTTGTAGCCAGGCACCATCTAGTTCTTCTGGTCTCAGGCTGATGTAGCCTCTGATTTATGTGGCCCTTTCTGTCTCTAGGGCTCATTTTGTTATTAGATTCTTGTTGAATATATGGTTTCTGAAGATATTCTCCCAGTCGGTAGCTTGTTTTCACTTTTTTGGTAAAGTCTTTTAATGAACAGAAGTTTTTAATATTTTTGAAGTCTCCTTTATTTGTTTTGTCTTTTGTTGTTTGAGCTTTTGTTATTATATTAGATAATTCATTGTTGAAAGCTAAGCCTGACAGCATTGCCCTTCCTTGTGTTCTTCTAAGAATTTTATGGTTTAAATTTGCACATTTAAGTCCTTAGCCTATTTTGAATTTGTATGTGTGTGTGTTTGTGTATGGTGTGAGGCATGGATTCTGTTTCCTTTTTCTGCATGTGGATATCCAATTTTCCCAGCACCATTTATTGAAGAGACTCTTCTATTTCCATCGAATGAACTCAGCACCCTTTACAAAATCAGTTGACCATAGGTATATGAGCTTATTTCTGGACTCTCAATTCTATTTCATTGGTCTGTGTGTCTATTGTTATGCCAGGACCAGGTTGTTTTGATTACTGTGGCTACATAGTTTTAAAATCAGGAAGTATGAGCCTTCCTACTTTGTTCTTTCCTTTCAACATTGTTTTAGCTATCTAGGGCCTCTTGCCATTCCATATAAAGTTGAGGATTGTTTTTTTCTATTTCTGTAAAGAAGGCTGTTGGAATTTTGATTGGGATTGCATTGAATCTATAGATTGCTTTGGGTAGTATTGCTCATCTCTTTTTGGTATAAAAATCCTCAGCAGCCTAAAAGAATAAGACTTGCTCAGTTTCACATTTAAATGTGTTGCATCCAAGTGCTATGAATTGTGATTTTTAAGTATTGCTCAGAGAACAATATCTACAGTGTTAAAAAAGCTTAGTCAAGTACAAGAAGGTGCATTTTAGACATGAAATTGTTCCTTGCTGGGCAGCATAAAATATATAATAGAGAAGCCTTCCTCATAAATTAAAGCAATTTAACTTGGTCCTTTCAACGTGAGATGATTGCTTCCATTTTACTGAAAATACATCTGCATGGAGTCTGCTCAAATATGACAGCCAGTGTTTTCTAAACTTTGGTCATACACAAATTAAGTTATCTCATTGTAACTGCCTTGGAGGAAGATATTTTAGCCTGCATGGTTTCAGAAACAGTCCTTGCTACATGCTGCATCAATTGTAACTATGGATTCAATGGTCCTTTGAAAGCACTCTCATAAATATTTCCTCAAATGAGTAATCTGTTCCTATTACCTCTGCTAATGCTATCTTACGGCAGAGTAAACAAATAGTTCAGACATCACAGGAACAGTGAGGTGCGCTCTGGCGGCATGTAGCGCATCACTGAGAAGTGCATTGCTGATTGTCTCTGCGGAGCTAACCTGTCTTTTCAGAGACAGATTTCCTGACACCCAGTCACAAAGAGAGCTGTGGATGTTCAGTGAACAAAGAATAAGGCTAACACTGTATATGTTAAAAAGCCACCAACTTTAATTTCAACAGCTTCTGACAAAATGTAAACATCTTTAGGGCCAATAAAATTATGGAAAAAAAAAAAGGTGAAGAAAAGAAAAAGTGCCACAAGAGATAAGCGCACAGAAAACCTTTGTATCTAGCCAAAAATATTATTAACAATAAATTTAGACAAAGAGGTTTTTACAATAGTAACTTGCAAATTTCATTCTAAAAGCCTAAGCAGATGCTATTAGTATTACCCTGATAATTTCCTATCTCAGATCTTTTTTTCCTAAAACTTTTATGGAAATTGTTTATACCTTTTCTCAGTTCTGTGATTACTATTTTTATTTGTGAAGCAAGGGAGAATTAAAATATTTTCCACTTTGATAGCAATTTGAGCTATTTTTCTGCATGAATGGCTAAAAATGGTTGACCGTTTAAGATCTGTCTTGGCATGAAAAGATTATTCATTGTCATTTGCAAAGGAAAGAAACTAAACAAATGGGAAAAATGTTCATATCTTTTTATTCAGTTCAACAAAGTATGGAAGATATACCAGATAATATTTTTATGACCAATCATATCATGTAATCTTCACAATGAGGAGATCACAACTACAGATACGATATCTGTAGAGTTAAGCTTCTCATCTCTGTATCACAGCCAGTAATCTGCCAAGAAAAGGCCATTTAGTACTCTTTTATTTGTCTAGGATGCAAATGTTTCTGCTTGGCAGCTTTATTTTTAAATCAAATAAATACTTTTAATGCTTATGTGAATCAAGAAATTCTAGAAGCGCTAGCCTTGGCCTGCTGCATTTCCCATGAGTTAGAACTAAATAGCCTATTCATCTCTCAGCTATATTTTCCTGCCTTTGAGGTTTCTGAGATGTGTCATCCTATAGATGAGCACAACAAGAAATTAAAGCAAATACTCTGTTAATAAACCAAAACAAAACCAAATCCATTGCTGTCAAGTCGATTCCAACTCATAGTAACCCTGTAAGACAGAGTAGAACTGCCCCATAGGGCTATCCAAGGAGCAGCTGGTAGATTTGAACTGCTGACCTTTTGGTTAACAGCTGAGCTCTTAACCGCTGTGCCACCAGGGCTCCCTAATGTTGAGACTTCCACAGAGTCGCTTAACTAGTTACTTTAGTGCTAGGAAAAGAATAAACTCAGTTAAATGTTTGTTACAACGAAGAAAAAAAACGTTTTTCTGTAATTTGCCCTAAATTGTACTGTTCACTGGGACTAGGACAGAGATCTTTTGATTTCAAAACTCATTTTTTTCCCATTTCCTGCATCTTCCTTAGTAGTCATATTAAAAAAAAAAAAAAACCCATTGCCAACCAGTCTCCAACTCATAGTGACCCTACAGGACAGAGTAGAACTGCCCCATAGGGTATTCAAGGAGTGGTTGGTGGATTAGAACTGCTGACCTTTTAGTTAGTAGCTGAGCTCTTAACCATTGAGCCACCAAGGCTCCTAGTAGTCACATAGACAGTGGTGAAACTAGCTCCTACCTTAGTGAACTGATCATCTTGGGTGACTTCTATTGAAATTTCAGGCTTTTTCCTTTTTTTTTTTTTATTTTTGACTCCCCAAGTTCTTTTCTCCTCAAGCTAGTACAAATATATTGCAAAATATTTAACATTTTTACAATACAAATGCTATTATTACTATTAAACCATCATTCTGCTTTGAGTGTTTGCTGTGACTTATAATCAAACTAGCTAGTTAATAAATGTTCATAGGAATTCACAGTACATAAGGGAAACACTGCCATCATTGCCAGGTGGACTTATACCAAGGTACTAAGAGAAATTCTACACCAAACACCACCATCAACGACAATGCAACAGCAATAAGATGGCACCTTCCCAAGTCTCTAATGTGCACTGAGAGAGGTTCACACCTCCAGCAGCAAAACAGACCACTCTGTGTGTTAGGCTTCTATTCAGATTTTTGCTAGGTAATAGTTTTACTAGTGAATTTTGTTTGGGAAGAAAAAAATATATATACAAAATATATACAGAAAGGTACAAATCACAAAGTCCTGGTAAGTGTCTTTTGAAAAGCAAACACAGTTATTCTTAAAGGCATGTTTGATAGGCCCTTACTGTATGCAGAACACTCTCCTAGGAGCTATAGAATAATTGCATATGAGAAAGAAATAGTCCTCTTCCTCAAAGCATTTTCATTCGCCTACTAAGGAGCTTGTACTGCACAGACAGCATGAAATTCCCCCAGAAGAAACTAGTCCAACCAACAATAATTCAGGGCACTCCTGTGACTAATTTATATTCTTGCACAGTTGAGGGAAAACCCACCCTGAGGACTCTAAATGACCCACTGAAAAGCAATATTTTTACTGTCTATTTGCCTCCCCCTTAGAGTCAGTGAGAAACAAGGGACTGAACTCTTGATATAACTCCATCTTAAAAAAAAAAAAAAAATTTTTTTTAAATGTGCTCCCCATAGCTCAGGTGTGCTGGCTTATTCCTAGTACCACCCAGGGATTTAGAGAGACTATTAGTGGTTTACTGCTAAGTAGTAATATCATAACAGGGAATACTTTCCTTGGCCATTGGTCCATGTTTTGAAATATTATATAAAGTATCTACAATACCTAAAATACTTTGATGCTTTGAAACGCAGAAGCAGTCTATCCTCGTAAATAATACAAACACATACACGCCAATGGAGGAGAAAAGAATATCTGTCTCACACCACCATTTTATGAGGTATACTTTCCCAAGGGCCTAATGATTACAGATGTGCAAGCTGCACGAATACCTGTGAACAGTCTATAATCCAGGAACAATATACATTTAGGAGTAACTAATGGGCAGAATGCCCTTCTACATAGACTTAGGAAGGAAAAAACAGAGGGAAGGAGGGAAGGTAGGAAGGTAGGAAGGAAGGAAGGGGGGAAGGAGGGAAGGAGGGAAGGAGGGAGGGAGGGAAGGGAGAAAGGATGGAAGGAAGGATGGATGGAAGGAAGGAAAAGACATTTTCTTACCAAGTTAAATTTCTTCCATGTCATGGACTGAATTATGTCCCCCAAAAATGTATGTATCAATTTAGCTGGGCCATGATTCCCCATATTGTGTGGTTGTCCTCTGTTTTGTGATTGTAATTTTATGTTAGAGAGTATTAGGATGGAATTGCAATTTTATGTTAAAAAGGGTTAATATGGGATTGTAACACCCTTACCAGGTCACATCCCTGATCCAGTGTAAAGTTTCCCTGGGGTGTGGCCTGCCACTACCTTTTATCTCTCAATAGATAAAAGGAAAGGGAAGCTAGCAGAGAGTGGGGACCTCATAAAACCAAGAAAGCAGCCCTGCGAGCAGAGCACGTCCTTTAGACCTGAGGTTCCTGTGCTGAGATGCTCCCAGACCAAGGAAAGACTGATGATAAGGACTTTCCTCCAGAGCTGACAGGGAGAGAAAGCCTTCCCCTGGAGCCGGTGCCCTGAATTTGGACTTCTAGCCTACTGGGCTGTGAGAGAATAAGCTTCTCTTTTTTTTTAAGCCGTCTACTTGTGGTATTTCTGTTATAGCAGCACTAGATGACTAAGGCACTCCATACGGGCAAAATAAAACCTGGAGGTGATATTATTTTGGTGGTGTCATACATCGTGATAAACAATATTCAATTACAAAGTGTTGAATATAATGTTAATGGTTGACTGAGCCCCAGTACTCCCCTCCCTCACCCCCACAAGTTGTACTGCAAATTCCCTTGAGTTAATTTCCTATCTACTCATTCAGAAGTTAGTTACGCACAACCACTTAGCTGTTTATATCATGTAATTTGTATGTTGTCATTAAGTTCAACGTGTGTTCATATCTGCGTGCCCTTTGTCTTCCCAGGTGACTGTAATATAACTGAGGGAAGAGAGTAACCTTTGCAGTCTCTGCCATTGGGTTTCAGACTGTATCTAATATTTCCACCTAACCCAGGTATAGCAGACTGTTGTTCAAAATAAAACTCATTATCACTAAGACCTTTAAATATAGCACAAGATTTAACAGAAATATATTATATCTTAATTACGCACTTTAACTATCAATGGAGGGAAGCTTAAGACAATTTTTTAGTTCTCTTGGGCTACTGATTATTCCTGCTTTGAAAAATTTTTTAGACGATAATCATCATGTCTATGAAAAACCTGGGACATTTTTCATGAGCCAAAGATGGTACAGAGCTTTTTCCTGGAAACTTCTTAATGTTTTACAGGCATTTCTTTGGCCTACTGCTGGATAGGTAGCTATCATTCTGGAGTCATCTCTGAGGCGTACAACACAAGTTAGTAGCTAGTAAAGAAAGAAGAGAAAGTGGCAGGCTGGATTGGGATTGTTTAACAAAGACTTCCTGCATTAAAGAGCAAGACAACATGCCTTAGCAAGAAAATCATAAAATAAATACAGCTCAGTGAAGTGCTTGACAAAAGAATGAAGCATTGCATCAAAGGGACTAAAATTATTGTGATAAAATCAGACTTACATGCATCTTTTAATTCCTTCATCAACTATAACTCTTTTCCTTTTGCTGCAAATTGATATTGGTTAGCAACCAAGAGTTAAGACTCAATGTGTTGCAATAACGCTTCTGAGTGTTCTTCTCAGTACAATTCAGAGGAACAAAATTATAATGTTAAAAGGCAGTGTATGTGTGTGTGTGTGTGAGTTTGCTCATTTGGGGCCTGATTTTGTATAAAGACTCTAGAACCCTTTTCTACTGAAAACTGTGATTACTTGATTTAGACGAGTTTTAACCCTAGGTTTCCAAGTTCCGTATTGTTACTGGACTTAAGTCTATAAGTCTACTGTTTTAGTTAGAAGTAATTTTTTAAAAGAAACTAAAATTATATAAACCATTTATATATATATATATATGAACAAAATGGAAAACGTAAGAAAAAGCACAGATATCCTTAGGAAGCCCTGCTTTCATGGTATTTTATGATGCCTTTTCAATCACTCCTATTACAGTCATTCCAATGGTCCCAGGGCTTTAAGCCCAACACTTCCCTGTACCGTCATTATTCCCTTTTCATGCTATTCCAGGCTGATGGAAAATATTTGGAAGGTCGAGAGGATTCATATTGGGGAATACTTTCTGAAAGTTTAAGGCAGGGCAAGATTGTGGCTGGTCATGAGGCCTGGCTAAGGGTATTTTTCTTTAAATGGGAAATTTCTGGAAGAATCTATAAAAAGAAGTGACATGGTAAGAGCAGTAATTCAGGTAGATTATTAGTTGAGGAGTATGTAAGATGGACTGCAATCCAGGAGTGATAGATAACTTCTTAAATTTGGCAATGACTATGAGTGATGGTTGCATAACATGATCAATGTAATTGATATCACTAAATTGTACACCTGAAAAATGTTAAACTGGCAAATATTGTGTTATATATATATACCTTCTGAGACACTGAACTATATGAAAAGAGTGTAGCATCAGGATTGGTCAAAAATTCATTAACAACCTGGGATATCCAGACAATGCAACTTACCGATGAGGATCAAAGACTACAGCCCTCGTTATGGATTACACCTCAACATAAAGAAAACAAAAATCCTCACACTGGACCGGTAAGTAACATCGTGATAAACAGAAGAAAGATTGAAGTTGTCAAGGATTTCATTTGACTTGGATCCACAATCGATGCTCATGGAAGCAGCTGTCAAGAAATCAAGTGACAAATTGCATTGGGCAAATCTGCTGCAAAAGACCTCTTTAAAGTGTTGAAAAAGCAAAGATGTCACTTTGAGGACTAAGATGCACCTAATCCAAGCCACATTATTTCCAGTTGCCTGGTATGAATGCAAAAGCTGGACAATGAATAAGAAAGACCAAAGAAGAATTGATGAATTATGTCTGATGAAGAATATTGAATATACCACAGACTACCAAAAGAACGAACAAATCTTTCTTGGATGAAGTACAGACAGAGTGCTCCTTGGAACTGAGGAAGATGAGACTTTGTTTCACATGCTTTGAACGTGTTATCAGGGGCAAGCAGTTTCTGAAGAAGGACATCGTGCTTGGTAAGGGGGAGTGTCAGCAAAAAGAGGGAGACCCTCGACAAGATGGATTGACACAGTAGCTTCAACAATGGGTTCAAACATAGTAACAATTGTGAGGATGGTGCAGGACTGGGCAGTGTTTTGTTCTGTTGTACATAGGGTCACTATGAGTGGGAACCAACTCAACAGCACCTAACAACAACATATACACCTTCTCCTCACTATCTTGTTACCTGACAATAATAAAAAAATCTACTACCTTACTACTTTATGCATTAACAGTGTACATCTGGCAGTAATGAATGCTAAATGTGAGAAGAGAGCAATGCTGGCTTCGATGGTTAAGGTTATGTATCAACTTTGCTGAGCCATGATTCTCAATGGTTTGGGAGTTATGTAATGATATAATTTGGCAACTATGTAATGATGTCATTTGGCAGTTATGTAATAATGTAGTTATCCTTCATTTTGTGACCTGATGTAGTCATCCTCCATTTTTACATAACACCAATTTCACATAATGACCTGGTTTTGGAACCTAACCACGTCCATAAGTGAGAAGAAAGTGTATTTTTACAACAATAAAAAAGTAACTTCCTAAAGAAACAGAGACACGGAAACATTAAAATGGAAAGGGATCTACCCCTCCAATGTTACAAAGGAAGAATAGACAAAAACTGGTGAATATTTAAAGACTGGAGAATTAAAAGATAATCTTAAGTTTTTATCCTATCTGCGTAAGAAAACAATGGAAGAACTGATTAAAAAAAGAGAAAAAAGTTGCCATTGAGTGGATTCTAACTCATAGTGACCCTATAGGACAGAGTAGAACTGTCTGTAGGATTTCCAAGGAGTGGTTGGTGGATTTGAACTGCCAGCCTTTTGGTTAGCAGCCAAGTGCTTGACCACTGTACCACCAAGGCTCTGGAAGAACTGATAGCATTAAGAGAAAAAAAAAAAAAAAGCCAATTTGTAAGCTATTAAATGTGCTTTCAGAATTACTGAATTAGAGGTGAAAATGGAAAATCCATATTAAATTGAAAAAATAATAAGGAATCCTTCATTTGCATATAGCTTTATATCTTCAAGGCATTTTTTCATGTTATTTTGTTAGCTCTTTAAAGCTTTGAGTATTATTATTATGCCTATTTTACCTACAAGAAACCGAAGATCGAATAAGTTGAATGAATTATCTAAAGACACACAGCTTAAGTTACAGAGCCAGGATTCTAACGCAGATGTCCTAATTCCTAATTTATGTTTATATTTTACTATTTGGAGAGAGAAGACTACAATTTGTCTCAGAAACATTGGATATTACAGCGTAAGAGAAAATAAAGAAAGTCAAAACCAAGGCAGTGCGGAAGAAATTTCAGAACAGCAAGTAGATATAAGACTTGCTGTAGTTCCTTAGTCCATACTTGTTGGGTTAAATGCTTGCCTACCTTGATTTCTATTCCTGCTAGCAAAACAACCTTGAAAATGACGTGAAATCTATTTTCTTTAATCGGTTCCTACACCTGCTTTTTCCTACCTGTTTTGGCCCTGTACCATGGTGATCTTCTTGTAGTTTCTTTCTTTTTAAAGGCCGTGGAAGAGCCTCTGTTATTCATCACACCATTCTTGCCTCCACTCCGCTGTCACATTCTTACTTCTGACTCATGTCTTTTACTATGGTAATCATGCTTAACTGAAAATCTCTAAAATGCAATCTGCTGTCATATCCCATGAATCTCCTCAACTGTGCCGTAAGAGTAGAATCCTGAACTCAAGCAAACATCTCAAGATAAAGGTAATTGTGATTCCAGGGAAGGAGGGACATTAGTCAAATGAACCAGCATCCTGTCCAAATAAGTGCAACCTCCTGGCCATGCCTACTGTCTTTCTATTTTGAGCCACCTGTAATTTCTTACTTGGGAATCCCCAGGAAGAAAAACTCCAGCTATTTGGAAAGTCTATTTATTTTGGACACATTATTTGACAAATTCAGAAAAAAAAAAAAAATGTTGTAAGAGGTATTTTTTAAGGATATAAAGTAAACCAAAAAATTGGTCCTTTTTTTCAAGAAGTGTGATATTTTTGGGGGTGAAAATTTGTGTGTGTGCACGTGTGTAAACACACCAATGTAAGATGACACAGATGAAATAATATAAATTAAATAACTGTTAAAGAAACGAGAAGTTATAGCATGATGGTGTTTAGTTGAAAAGCTCTTCTAGATGTTTTGGAGGGTAGAGTTGGGGCGCTATAAGGAAGTGCTGTCTCTGGATTGTGGAATTAAGTTGGACAGGAATTCCAAATGGGGACACCAAAAGAAGCAAAGGCATGGTTACTGGAGCATGTATAATACGTACAAAGATGCTGCTAAGGGAAAAAATAAGTAGGAACAAATTTAAATTTGAAGTTACTGTTCCCCACTTTAGCCTTAACTTTTGAGGTCTAGTTTAAGTAGACTTCTACTCATTTGATCCTTCTTCCATCTCTCAGCTCCATTCTCTTTATAATATCTGGTTAAGACTCAAAGACAAAAATTAACCAAATTAATGTTTTTCCTTAAAATGGCATTACTTTTAAACTTAAGGCAATTTATAGATTTTTTCTTTAATTAGAGGCTACCAATAAATAAATAAATAAATAACATTCATCTTCAGAACAAAGACTAATATAAACACGATGTAAAATTTTCTTGTCCTGCATAAATATGTTTAATGGGCAACTAGTATCAAACAACGACATCAGGCAGTTAAAAGCAAACCAATGACATTTGTGTAGTGGCCCTTGGCCATCTTTTCCCATAAAATCCCTATGAAGAAAGAAAATAAGAGAAGTAACAATGGCACCAGCAATTAGATTTGACAGTTTGCTTCTCTCTGAAGTAGGGGTGGTATCTCCTGAACTGCAGGGCTGATATAGCTGGTTGGCAATTGCAATGAGAGAAACAAAGTCTTGAGCTTGGTATTCCTGAAGAAGGTAGGAAGATACTTCAAGCCCCAACTTTCCCCATCTGCACCCCCATCATAGCTCTACTTCAAACAGAATAGCAAGTGGCTTTCCCTCTGCTGTAAAGTTATTGCTCTTAGAGGGTGTTACGGATTCACTTGTGCCCTCCCCCCCAAACATATATTATAAATCATAATCCCTACACCTGTGGATGTAATTCCATTTGGGGATAGGGTTTTCTTTATGTTAATGAGGTCATATCAGTGTAGGGTGTCTCTTAAGCAAATCAATTCTGAGATATAAAAGGAGTAGATTAGGTACATAAGCAAATAAGCAAGAATGGAGAATGATGGATGCTACATGGAGATCTCCAAAGAACCAGAAGGAGAATGCCAGAGAAACTGAGACAAAGATTTTCCGCCAGAGTAGACAGAGAGCCTTCTCATAGAGGTGGTGCCCTGAATTTGAATTTCTAGCCTCCTAAACTGTTTTAAACTGTTTAGGAGCTAAATTTCTGTTCATTAAAGTCACCTACTTGTGGTATTCCTGATATGGCAGCACTAAGAAACTAAGATAGGGAGGGTTAAACATTATGCCATCTCCTCCTACATACATTCAAAGTCTGCAACTCCAAATATCAAATACGTAGAAACTGTGTAGAGTAAAGGTGGGTGGGCGTCAACATTGCATCCTGGCAAGTGCTATGAGCCTAAATATAGTCTGGGAAGGTTTCCTTTCCACGTTAACCTGGAAATCTTTGAATCCTTCCCTTGGAATTGGGGTTGGAGGTTTGACAAATGACACTTCATACTATTTGTTCTGCTCTTCAGCTGTTCGGGGAGATTGTGGTCAGAGAACCATGCCATCACATATGGTGCCTTCAAGTTCATCAAACCTGGGGACCAGTTCAGCCATGGCAAAAGACTGTCCTTAAACTTGAGCTGAATGCCTTTCAGATTTCCAATTGTTTCTCTGATTTGGGGATATACTGATGAGTTGGTGAGACTTAGAGAGATGCCCCATGATTCTTATTTTTAGATTTACTGTTTCTGTACAGACATCTTTTTTGTTGCTTCTGGTCCTCAGCAATGACAATGGATCCTACTAGTGCTAGGTCAGAAAATAAATAGATAAATAAACAAACAAATAAATAAGTCACTGTTTAGCAGCAATTCTAGACCCCTCCCCCTTCTTTGGTCTTACTGTTATTCTTCTGCGGTTAGAAAAGTGACTCCAAGAAGGGCAATAACTATCTCCACCCTTGGCCTACTTTGCCCCCCACCCCATTCTCCAGTTGGGAGGTATTAGTAAGATTTTTCTTTTCTGAATTTTTTCCAGTTTCTCTCATTTTCTTGTGCTGCTCTCTCAAGAATCGATGTTATCCTGCAATTTGATCTAAATTGTATTATGCAATGAGATGAATAAATCAATATACCAGAATGCTCTTAGAAAAAACCACTGAGATGGCTTGGAAGAAATAGTTGAAAGGCAGGAATGGACAGGAGCTGGTCAGATGGACATGTGAAACCTGGGGTGGAAAGGGGGAATGTGCTGTCACATTGTAGGAATTGCAACTAGTGTCATAGGACACTAAGTCCACAAAATTTTGTATGAGATATTAACTTGAGCTGTAAACTTTCACTTAAAGTACAATTAAAAAAAAGAAATAGTTGATGAACAAGTCAGTATATAAAGTTGAGGCTGCAACAGGCAGGCTCAAGCCAAAACAGATGACCATAGAATGCCCTCCAAAAAGGGTGGTTTCTGTTAGTGGCCTTGCCATTAATAGAACAAATGGATAGGCAAGTTTGATGGGAGGTACAGAAGAATTTCTGCGGTGCAGAGGGAGTCAGCAGAGCCAGGCCTCTTCAATCTGCCAACTGTCAGCCCTTCTGGAACTCTGTCACATTCTCAGGGGTCTTGGGAACTCTCAGCTGCTTTTCCTTCACCATCCTGGAGTCTTCAGGTTCTGCGAAGCTCAGCTGCTCTCAGGTCCCTCTATCTGAGAATCTTCCTCAGGTGTTCCTAATCTACTGCTTAAGGCTTCGCCGTGAAGCCTACAATTGCTCATACTATATCCAGAGAAGCCACACACTGAGCACATGTGAATGTGTGATGGGAATTGTGGAGTTGGTGGAAGGAGAAAGAGCATAGAGGAAGAGGCAGATGACTTTAAGTTCAACGATAGTGGAGAGGCAATATTCTAGAATTTGATCGCTTTGAAGAATCTCTTTTAGCCTTTCTCTCTTTTACCCTTAAAGAGAGGAAAAGAAAAAAAACTGAAAAGCCTCAGCAGTGTAGCTTAGTTCAGCTTCTCCCACTGAACTCAGGATATTAACTAAATCACTGAGGGTTACTGTGAAACAGGTAAACTTTGCATTGCAGATAAACTTACACAAAAACAATGTGTGGAAAGATGTACATCACCTGGCGTCACGGATTGCATTGTGTCCTCCCAAAATGTGTCAACTTGGTTAGGCCACTGTCTTAGTCGTCTAGTGCCACTATAACAGAAATACCACAAGTGGACGGCTTTAACAAAAAGAAATTTATTCTCTCACTGTCCAGTAGGCTACAAGTCCAAATTCAGGGTGTCAGCTCCAGGAGAAGTCTTTCTCTTTTGGCTCTGGAGGAAGGTCCTTGTCATCAGTCTTCCCTTGGTCTGGGAACATCTCAGTGCAGGAACCGCAGATCCAAAGGACACACTCTGCTCCCAGTGCTACTTTCTTGGTGGTATGAGGTCCCCGACTCTCTGCTTACTTCCTTTTCCTTTTATCTCTTGAGAGATAAAAGGTGGTGCAGGCCACACCCCAGGGAAGCTCCCTTTATACTGGATCAGGGATGCGATCTGGTAAGGGTGTTAAAATCCCAACCTAATCCGTTTAACATAAAATTACATACACAAAATGGAGGACAACCATAGAATACTGCGAATCATGTCCTAACCAAGTTAATACACTTTTTGGGGGACATAATTCAATCCATGACAGATGGATTAGCGCAGGCAGTTGTACTGATGAGATCTACAAGATTAGATAGCATCTTAAGCCAATCTCTTTTGAGATTTAAAAGAGTGAAGTAAGCAGAGAGAAGGGGTGGGGGGATGGGGGTTGGGGGTGAGGGGACTCATACCACCAAGAAAACAATGCTGGGAGCACAGTGGATCCTTTGGACCTGAGGTTCCTGCACAGAGAAGCTCCTAGGCCAAGGGAGGATTGATAAAAACAGACCTTCCTCCAAAGCCAACAGAGAAAGCCTTCTCCTTGAGCTGACACTCTGAATTTGGACTTGTAGCCTACTAGACTGTAAAAGAACAAATTTGTTTTTGTTAAAGCCATCCACTTGTGGTATTTCTGTTATAGCAGCACTAGATGACTAAGACACATGGTAAGAAGGAATGTTGTGTGCTGTGCTTTACTGTGATTATATTTGGACTGGGTTCACGTACTGTGGTAGAAGCCAATGACAACAGTTCTTAGAGACCAGGGTATCCTGAGCAGCAGCATTTTAATAAAAAACTAAAGATAAAATATTACTTTTAATGGATGTAATGTAAATTAAAGTAAACCCCAAAAGTGTCTATATGTTTTAAGTTTTTAATGGTTTGAAATAATTAATAAGACACAAAACTAAACCAAACCCACTGCTGTTGACTCGATTCCGATTCATAGCAACCCTATAGGACAGAGTAGAACTGCCCCATAGGCTTTCCAAGGCTGTAAATCTTTATGGAAGCAGACTGCCACATTTTGTTTCCCAAGGAGTGACTGGTGGATTCAAACTGCCAACCTTTTGGTTACTAGCCTAGAGCTTAACCACTGTACTACCAGGGCTCCTTAGTTTTAGGTTTACAGAAGCTAAACTGAGCAGAAAGTACAGAGTTTCCATATACCCACTCTCTCTCATGCTCACAATTTCCTCTATTAACATTTTGTATTCGTGTGGTTCATCTGATATAACTGAACTAATATTGATAGATTATTACTAACTGAAGTCCATAATTTATGCTCTTTTTCTTGTACAGTCCTAAGGGTTTTGAAAAGTGCATAATGTCATGTGTCCACCATTACAGTATCACACAGAATAAGTTTACTGTACTAAAAATCCCCTGCGCTTCGCCTATTCATCCCTCCCACCTTCTCCAAGTCCTAGGTAAGAATTTTTCCAATATTTTAGCATCAGTCTGGAATTTTTCCCAAACAACTTTCCAGAATTAAAAGGATTGGAGAAACATTACTAAGGATATAATAAAGAATATTTTAATCTAGCAGTAATTTATTTCTGTATCATACACTTTGAACATTTCTCTAATTTCTTAAATATAATTTGCCAATTAACCTCCAGTGGGTAGCAGGAAGGAAGATAATTTATAATTTTATGTTTTCAAAGCCACAAAAAAACTATTAAAACATTACAGGTCCTTTTTCCTTTTTTTTTTTTTTGGCCTGGCTCTTAATCTCTTTCCTTTTTCATAATATTTTAAAGTCGCTATAAAATACCTAAAGAAGCTCTGTTGGCATAATGGCTAAGTGCTCGGCTGCTAACCAAAAGGTTGGTGGCCGGAACCCACCAGTTGCTCCGTGGGAGAAAAGATCTGGTGATCTGCTCCCACAAAGATTTCAGCCTAGGAAACCTGCAGGGCAGTTCTACTCTGTCCTAAAGGGTCTCTATGAGTCAGAATTGACTCAAGGGCACCTAACAACAACGATATAAAATGCCAAAGGAGCCTTGGTGGCACAGTGGTTAAGTGCTTGGCTGCTGACCTAAACGTTGGTGAGTTTGAACCCATGCACTGAATCCTAGGAGAAAGACCTGGCTATCTGCTCCCATAAAGATTACAGCCAAAAAAACCTTATGGAGCATTTCTACTTTGTTAAATGGGGTCACTGTGAGTCAGAACTTACTCAACGGCACCTAACAAAAATAAAATGCCATAAACCTCCCTTCAGGAAAGGTATGCTCAGTACAAATGCAATATAGTGTAATGGGAAAGATCGTCTCCGGGATCAGAAAGACTTGGGTTCAAATCCAAGCAATGCCACTGACTAGCTGTGTAAGTGTGATTAAGTTGCTTTCTCTGTCTAAACCTCAGTTTACTCATATGTAAAGTGGGGATAAGAACTGTGCTTATTTCAAAGGAGTTCTCTGTTGAGTCAGTGAGATAATGAACATAATTACATAGCAGAACAACTGGCACAGAGTTGTTGTTAGCTGCCTCTGATTTAGCGTTCAGTAAATTTTAGCTATTTATATCATTGTTGTAAAATGAATTACTAATTCAAAACATGGTTATACAAAAATAAACACATAATTTACAATATAAGAATTATAAAGAAGGACACAGTGATCAGATATTGGTAAGGGAATAAGGCTTCTCTTGCTGTCCTGCTTCCCTAAATACTATATGGAGTCCCTGGGTGGTGCAAATGGCTAACATGCTTGGCTGCTAACTAAAACAATGGCATTTCAGGTCCACCCAGAGATGCCATGGAAGAAAGGCCTGGCAATCTTCTTCTAAACAATCAGCCATTGAAAACCTCATGGAGCACAGCTCTACTCCGATATACATGGGGTCACCATAAGTCAGAATCAACTAAACGGCAACTGGTACTGGTTAATTATTACATAACTGAGCTCTGATCAAGAAAAGATGATTGTTTGGTAAAATAAGCATCCCTAGTTAGTTCAAGGAGCAGGATATGGAGAGATATTGGGATAGGACCTTAACTATGTTTGATACTTACAAGGAGATTAAATGATGGGATGTGAGTCAAAAGGCAGGCAAACCTTGTTTATTCTCAAAAGATACACAGTCACATCCGACAGTAAGGCTCCTGCGTCCTCCAGACCCCAACTGGTGAAGCAATACTAGGGTCTGAAATATGTAACAGGGTGGAATAACCTTTGAATGGACATACATTATGGAATGGAGATAGAGGCTCAACTCATACCTAATTCTTCAAGTCAATATAAGACAGAGTCAAAATTAATCCATTAAAAAGGACAGTAATTTAAAAAAAAAAAAAATCTCATGGCCAGTAAAATAAAAGCAGAATTAGGTTTATAAAGGCAAAATTTTCTTTCCCAAATGGCTTAGTTTACTGTCTTGGCTGTAATCAGAAACTACAAGCAGCTGCTAAATTTAGCTTCTCTCTGATTGAAGGCACGTATCTATTTCTTGCTTTTTTAATATAAAGCATAAGATGAGGGCAGAGGATAGAAAGCTGCTTCTTTTAGACCAGGGGCTGGCAAGCCATGGATTATGGGCCAAATCCAGTCCAAAGCTCGTTTTGTACTGCCTGTGAACTAAGAATGGGATTCAAATTTTTAATAGAGGAAAACAAAACAAAATAAAGATTACGTGGCAGAGATCATGTGTGACTTCAAAGCCTAAAATGTTTACTATTTGGTCCTTTGCAGAAAATACTTGGCGAAAACTTGCATTACATCTATGGTCATAAGCCCAATTATAAGAACCTTCTAGTCAGCAGAGTTTTCTGTAAAGGGTCAGAGAGGTTAGGCTATGCAGCCATAAGGTCTCACTTGCAACTACTGTACTCCACTCTGCCATTGTGAAAGCAACCATGCCAAAACCAAAAAAACCAAACCCAGTGCCCCATAGAGTTTCCAAGGAGTGCCTGGTGGATTTGAACTGCCAACCCTTTGGTTAGCAGCCATAGCACTTAACCACTATGTCACCAGGGTTTCCGAAAGCAGCCATAGGCAATAATAAACGAGTGTGGCTGTTTCCAAAAAAACTTTATTTATAGAAACCGGCAGAGGCTGATGGGAAACAGTTTGCCAGCAATGTTCTAGAAGACTGTTCTGAAATTTGAACTTGATCTATCTACTCGATTTTCTATTATATTCTTGCCTTGATCTTTTTGCCTCTGAACTTGGTTTACTCTTACAGCATTTTTTTACCCATCTGTTGCCTTCTCCAAATACTATGATTTAATTCTCTATATGGACTTTAATTTTTCTAGATTTTCAGGCTTCTTGGAAACAGATTCTTGCTTGCATGGACTCATGTTATCAAGTCCAGTCATACTTTATCTTTCTTTACCTGTCTCTCCTGGTTATTTACCAAGCCCCAGAGTGATAATTCATGCCTCCTCCATTTTTTTTTTTTTTTTCAGTTAGACAAAGTTATTGAAAACAATGCTGGTTTCAGAGGAATGCTTATTTCTGAACAGGAGACAGTTTGACATCCCAGAAAGACTGTAGGCTTTGGAGTCAGAGGGAACGAGGTTCAAATCCTCACCTACCAACATTCTACCAGAGAGAACTTGGACAAATTTTCTCTTGAGGCTTTCTTCCCTCACCTCTAATATCTGTGCTTCAGGCTTTTATGAGGAATAAACACATACATGCACAAAAAGAATCTGGCATATTGTAGGCATCAGCCAGTATCTGTTTGATAATGATGATCCAAGATCATAATTGCTGTTACTGTCTTCTAGAACAACTTGGCTTTCAGCCTTCTCCCTTCCCATCTACTATGCATATCAGTTATAAATTAACCTTTTCCAAAATCTGTCTCAATTAAAATACCTAAAATGATTTCCAATTCCGCAGATGGGACATAATATTCTAATAACCTGAACCTATAGATTGTGTTGGGACTAAATTTACTCCTTTAGGGTCATCCAGACTGGAAGTCACTTGAGAAAAATGGTCAAAGTTGAACTTGGACCACAATAAATTTAACTCTTTCGCATAAACTTTGTACTAATTTCTACACAGTACTCACACATACACACAAAGCAAGCAACAAAAATGATTCAAATGTGGTATCTACCTCAACATATAAAACAATTTAGTCAGTTGTTCCTATATTTTGAAATAGCCGTGCTTATATCTGTGCTTCCTCTTTGACCTACATGAAACCAAAAATTTACCTGATTATTGAGTGCTTATTATTTAACTAAGGTCCTTGGGTGACAAAAATGGTTGGCATTAGACTACTAACCTAAAGGTTGTCAGTTCAAACCCACCCAATGGCACTGTGGAAGAAAGTTCTAGCAACCTGCTTCTGTAAAGATTGCAGCCAAGAAAGCCGTATAGAGCATTTCTGTACATGGGGTTGCCATTACTCAGAATTGTCTCAACAGCAATGGGTTTGGTTTATTATTATTATTTAACTTCTGCTGTGATAGACATTTAGAATGCGATGATGAAGACACGGGTCTGTCATTAGAGTATGTTGGAGGCTAATAGGGGATCATCAGTAGGGCCCTTTAGGAAGCAGATGCTGAGACAGAATTAAGAGCGGAAAAGGTTGATTGGAGGTGCTCACGAATGATAAAGGGAGGATGAGGAATCAGGATTGGGCAGAGAAACCCTTCAGATCATCATATGTATCTGACAAAATCTTGGTCAACAAATTGGGGAGCTCCAAGGCAAAGGCTGCCTGTTAGAGGAGTCCCTCAGTGGGATCCTTGCCAAGCTCAGTCACTGGCTGGGTGCCGTCCAGGAAGAGCATGCCCTTGACTTGAAAATGGAGGCAGAGCCTCAAGGTGATAACAGCTGGAGGCTATCTTCAGCTCACCACACTCTTTATAGCTGAATAAATTTTTTTTTTTTTCTGAAGGGAGAAATGAGTAGCACACTTCCATAATTGCCATTGGGAGACAAAGACACACAAAAAATTCCTGTGACATATGAAATGATATATATATCTACACACACACACACACACTCATACACACACACCTGTTAAAGGAGTAAAATTAATGTACCAGTGATAAGAAAGGCAGCACGGAACACAAGCCAGTTTGAATCTTATAACACCTTGAACGAGAAGAGTGAAAACATCCAGTATTTCAAGAGATATATTTCAGCTATCAACATTTTTAGAGACAATATTTACAGGTTTGCCCAGATTTGTATTTAAATCATTGTTTTTACTTAAAACTTCTGATTCCGTAATTGCAATGTTATGACTGAGTGGCCGGATGTATTATTTAATATATTGGTGTTTGATAAAAATAATTCGTTAGGGTATAAATTCACTCAGAATATCCCAAATGGGAATTCCATTGGGTTGGCATAAGAAAGTATATTAACCTACACGTTTTAAAAACATTTCTGCGCTGAAACAAATCAGGGAAAACTAAAGGTTAAACAAAATAAACATAGATTTTTACCGAAAAATTTCTCAGAGCCTTTAACATGCTCACATACAGTATGAATCCCAAATGGTGGGAGGGGCAGGGTGAATAGAAGATACAAAATTTCATATACTTAACAGAACACAGAACCAAAACAAGCATGGGAATTGCTGCACTCAGGACCCTTAAGTTTATCCATATAAAACAATTTAGTCAAATGTTCCCATATTTTGAAATATAAAAAAAATAGACCAATTAGTTTTTCAGTTTTTTTTCTGCATATTTGACATTTTATAGACAAAGCCCAATTCTCAGTTTCATTGTTAGAGGAAAATGTTCTTTCTAAAATAAATCTCGTATTTTGAAACCATTAGTTAATAACACTAACTAGAGGCTAAAGGGAGCTATAATTATTTGCATCATCATCTGGAATTGGAATTGGCTTTCCTTTTAATAGAGCCCATTTGCACTATAATAAAAAGCATGATAGGAACTGATTAAGGCTGGCTGTAGCAGTTTTCATTTAAGAATTTCTCTTCCTGTGTCAGCCAATGTTTCTCTCTTAATGTTATTTTAATGCAGTCATTTTATGTTTGAAAATGAAGGCAATCATGTCAATCTACGAGCTGGCAAAAGACAGTTATTGATTTTTACAAATCAGTCACTTTTAAAAATCCATACGAGATGAATATTTATTATTTTGCAAGTACAAATCAGTTTCTGTAGAAACAAGAATGCATGTATGATAAAGACATGCATTTCGAAAGAATGAAAATGTGAAAAATAGCTTGCCTTAATGTCTTCCTTACATTGTGCCATTGTAATAAACATTCCTCATTGATTATTTCTTCCAAAGTTTCAGCAATTTTCATTAGCTTGCAATGTTGCCAAATATAAAAACTGACAAACTTTAAAAATGACCTGCTCCGGAACCACCTTTTGCTCATTGAGTTATTGCAGCTCACGTGTAACAATGCAAATTTGTCTAACTTCACCAAAAGAAGTGTTCCTGTAGCCCTATGCAGAAATGATTTTGGTAAATTGAATACCATTTTACACATGTATCAGGGCAATTGTTTTTGACCTGTGTTCCACAGATCCTTGGGGAAAGGTGCAGAAAGGAGATGCCTTAGACACTATCTGTCTATATAATATTGCCTCATGGGTGAGGAGGCAAAGGAAGGACAACTGGATGAGTGCTGAACCCTTCCCACACCCTCCTCCAAACCCATTACTGATGGGTGGGTTCCAACTTATAGTGACCACCCTCTAGGATGGAGTAGGACTGCCCCTCAGGGTTTCCAAAGAGTGGCTGGTGGACTTGAACTGCTGACCTTTTGGTCAGTAGCCGAGCTGAAGTTACATATTCCAGTTCTTTGTAATAATTCATTTACTGCTTAAACAAAACAAAAACCCAAATGAGCAAACCTGACTATGCAAATTTTCTTTTCAAATGTTTATCATTGGGGACCCTTTAAAAATAAATACTAGCAACAAATTATGTAAAAATACGTGCTTTTTACATAAAAACATATCGGAATTCCTTGAATAATGTAAACCTGCATATAGCATAAAGATGATGAAAAATCCTTGGATAGCTAAAGGTCCCTAATAAGATTTGAAAGCTTTTTCCTTCCTCTCATTTTCTTTCATATCCTTAATGTCATGAGGGAGCTAAGACTGGAAAATGGTTCCAGAAAGTCTATGCTAAAGGTTAAAATATGGTGAAAAGGATTATTTTTTTTTTACGAAGCTCAGGGTAGCTAACAGAAGGCAGCAGGGCAAACTATTATTCACTGAACAATGTGAACTTCCATGTTAGAAATACAGTTCCCTCCAGATTCAATCCTTGCACTACATTTCATCCCTAAAGAAAAGTGATTCCTGTACTTCGCACAGGCTCCAAGTCATGTCCTACCAAAACTGCTGCCAATCTTGGCCTTTAGCTCCCCAGAAATAATTAACTTGACAGAACAAATGAAGGTTAAAAGATCTTCAAAACGTGACCAGACGTCCAAACAGGTAGCATGCACTTTGACAGCAGGTCATGGACATGTTAAGGCAAATCACATCCAATTTAGCATCCTGAATCCAAACTACCAAAAAAACTAAAAAAAAAAAAAAACTAGAGGAAACAAATTCCTGTTGTGTGAGCTGAGGAATTTGGTGCAAGTTCCCCTAAGGCTGACAGAGACAGGAGTGGCCCATTCACCCTTTTCTCAGCCAACTTGTCTTGTTCTTAGGGCCACAACCCAGCACAACAAAGTCTGTAACTTTGAAGGTGAGGAAATGAGTTGTCAAAATTATGATCTCTTTCATTAATCCATCACACTGAATCATTACTTTAGTGATCTCAATCCCCCAATATTCTAGAAAAGGCATTGCAGTCATACAGAAATAAAAGCACACAGCCAATGGATTTTTTTTGTATGTGTGGCCTTGAGATTTGTGATAAGCTCTGATTCTCGTTGAACAGCTTGTCCTGAATATGCCAAAGTATTTCAGCTATTGCAAAATAAGGGATGCCCAATTTTTAATCATTTTCTAGGAGCAGAGGAGTCTACTGGCTTCTAACATCAAGTATCCTGTCCTGGAGTGGGGCCCACTAATAAATCAGTGGGATAAGAATAACTATGGGTCATAACTGGGGAAAGTGTGGTTGGACAAAGGTCAAAGGAGCTAGAGGGTCAAAGGTAATGCCATTTTCCCTGGGGCTTGAGGAAAACCGAGAGCAGTTGGGCTGGGACAGGTTCTTCTGGTTCAGGCTCCCGAAGTCCTAAATGGGAGAGGGAACCCTCAGCTGCTGCTTCTCTCTGTTCTGCTGGCCACTGCCCCAGTGTCTTGACCACTTTAGGTTCAGGCCCGGAGGAAAAAAGTAGAAAATGGACAGTCTGGTACAGCTATCATCTGGTTTTTGTGGTAGTTGTATAATTGTTGTGTGTATGTATCTGTGTTTATCTCATGGGTGCCTCTTTGTGGGTTTCTGGGTGACTCTCAGCTGAGAAGTTCCAGCTGCAATTGCTATGACAAAAGCATGCCTCCCCCTTCTGACTTGTGAATTCCCTCCCTCAGGCACAGATACCTCTGTGCTGGGCCTCCTTCTCCCTGGGCTGCTATCCAGTGCACAGTTCTTTTAGAAGACTCCAAAGGAGCCCCTTCTTATGGGATGATCTAGATATCAGCCAGGACAACTCTAACCTTCATTCCTCCACCTTAGACTCTTAGCCAAGACTCAGACTCCAGTCCCTCACACTCCAGGGGACATATGACTCTCTGGCAGGAATGTTGTTATTGCTAGGTGCCAGCGAGTTGATTCATAGTGACCCCATGTGATAGAGCAGAACTGCCCCACAGGGTTTTCTAGGCTGTCGTCTTTGCGGAAGCAGAGTGCCTGGTCGTTTTCCCACAGAGCCACTGATGGGTTCAAACCGCCAATCTTTTGGTTCGCAGCTGAGTGCTTAACCATGGTGCCACCAGGGCTCCTTCTGCTGTGAATGGGAAATATAAAATAGTACAATGGTTGTCTCTAAAGAAATCCTCTCGTGAACTTCAGCATTCCCCTCCCCTCCCTTGACACACATTCTTTCTTCCGCTCCCTCAGACACCACAGGGATCAGAATGACCTGGCTTACACTTAACTGGTTGTCAATTTAAGAACGTTGTTTAATTTCTCTGAACCTCAATTTACTCATCTATGAGCAAGGATGCAAAATCTGTATTTGGAGGTTCATAGAAAACATATTTGAGCGCCGCACCTGGCTCACAACAGGTGCTTAGTGTATTATTAGAATTAATAAATATTATTAATTTTGTTATAAATTACATAGTATATAAATATTAATAAAATTAATATTGCCTATGCATTTGTTGCCATCTGTGTGCCAGACACTGTTCTTGGGGACCTACGCCCTCTTATTTGATATGATTGGGAGGCACTAACCTTCCTTGAAATGTCTCAGAAATAGAAGGGTGGCATTTTACATAGTGTGCTTCATGGTATTCACAGGTTATGTTATCTGGGTCAAAAATATATCAAACTTGAGTAAAAGACCATTTTTTTTGTAAAATCATACATTTAATGTTTAGCAAGAGATAGAACCTGTCTCTGAATTTTTTTTAAAAAAGAAAAACACAGACAGGTGCCTGGAAAAATGTATTTGTGGTAGAAAGATTATTCAATCTGAAAACAAAAAACTGCCACCCTTATTGAGACCTCTTGATGGCACTGGGAGGGGGGATACTGGGTTGGGATCCCTTATTAGCCCACCTGCTCTGTGGAGCAAAGAACTCTTCCTGGGTGATTTGTACCTTCTCCCAAAGTAATGGGGTTGTGTATTCTAGCACCTGGTCCCACCTGCTCTTTTTAAGCTAAACGGCTTTGCAGGCTCCTTGACTTTCAACGAGAAGATAAAATGACTGTGTGCAGTTAGGAGAACGTATGCTGGGGATGCAGTATCAGGAAGAGGAATAAATTAAAGCAGTCCTGCTCTATGCCCTTAGGTAAAAACAGACTTAAGAGATTTAAAATGTTGAACTTCAGGTCAGCTGGGCAATCACACAAGCAGCTGAATGGATCTAGAGGGAATTCTACGACAGATATTTGAGTCTCAACTGTCAAGAGGGTTTAGAAACTTCATCCCAAGTCCGGGGTCAGAATGGTTTACTGTGAGGGTTCCTGATAAGCCAAAGGATTCTTTTAGCTTATGAGTAAAGAGTAAATATAATTTAAGAATAAGGCCTATTTCCCCCTTCACTTGACTTTTATTTACATGAATATCTTAGAAGATAAAAAACAGGTACGAATGTTTAAATGCCCTCCTATAGAATCATTCTTACCTTTTTGGTGAAAATATTAATTTCATAGAGAGAGACATAGAAATCAAGGGAAAATATCTTGTATACAGTAGAAAAAGCATACACATGAACTTTGTTAGTATACTAACCTTTTGGGCATTCTTTTAACGTAAAAGGCATTTTCAAGTACCGATTTCTACGACCTAAGCTCTGTTCACCGTGTCACTAAATGCTTTTATGCTCCCAAAGAGTATAAATAAATATCGCTATATTTGAGAAGCAGTAACTGCTAATTGTTAGACATGAATGTCTAGAGTGGCTATGTGAAAACAAATATGGTTCTATAACTTCTCATCTGTGTGAATTCTGTGCCTCGGTTTCTTTGTCTGCAAAATGGAAATAATAATAGTACTGTCTACACAGGGTTCTTGAGAGGATTAAATTAGCTAATTCCTGGAAGGCACTTAGAACTGTGGATGGTACATAGTAGGTACTCAGCAAATGCTAGTTGATCCAAAAAGAACCAAACCCAGTGCCGTTGAGTCGATAGCTACGAGTGCCAGTTGATAGAACCTTTAAAAATGTATACATCAATTTCTGTTTTTATTCTTTGTTATGTTACTTTCTTTTAAATCCTTAGATTTTTCCCAAGTGCTTTATGTTAATCATAATGTCTATATCGACAATAGTAATGGCTGTATTTATTGGACTCTTATTGTTTGGCTACAACCAAGTCCAAAATTCTTAACAAACCATGTAGTAGCACCTTCATGGTTTTCTTTCCCCTCTCATTTCTCATTTATGTAAGACTTGCATCATCTGAATGATTCAGGTGATTTCCAATTGCATTACAGCTTGTTCTAACTGGAACGCAGAAACAGCCACTGTCCACTGGTAAACATGTATTTGTAGTTTAAAATCGTGGTTAGTCATTTGCTGTTTCAAAATCCTATATTCAAGCCACTAGCAGGGTGTTTTCTGTAGCAATTATTATGGTTCTATGCAAACACCAGGCACCAACATAACCACCTTAGAGTTTTATTTTACCCTCAACCTTTCCTTTCATTATATAGAAGACTTCCCAGCTCTTCTATAAAACTATCATAATCATGGTGCAAATTACTTTATATTTCCTATGCCACTGTAATCATTAAATAAGCCCTCTCATGTGGCAGGACCTCATGTTGGTGAAAGCCTTGATCTCTGTAGTCAGGATATCTGGTTACAAACCCCAACTCCAACATCGTGTAAGTGTGGGCAACTTGCTTTATCTCTCCATCATTATTGTTAGCTGCCATCAAGTTGTTCCCCAACTCAGGGTGATCCATGTGTTACAGAGTAGAGCTGCTCCATAGGGTTTTCTTGGCTGTAATCTTTATGGAAGCAGACTGCCAGGCCTTTCTTCCATGGAGCCGTTGGGTGGGTCTGAACCACCAACCTTTAGGTTAACAGCTGATAGCAAACCACTCGTACCACCTGGGCTCATTTTATTTCTTTAAACCTCAGCAATCTCAACTTTAAAAGAGACTAATAATACAAACTATCTTAGAGCTTTGTTTGAAAGATAAAATGAGACAAAGTTTTTTTTTTTAATGTTTACTATGGTGCTTGGCTTCTGACATATCCTTAACATGCTATATAGATATTGTTGTTATTTTTGTTAGGTGCCGTCTAGTTGGTTCCGACTCATAGCCACCCTATGCACAACAGAGCGAAACACTGCCCAGTCCTGAGCCATCCTTACAATCATTGTTATGCTTGAGCTTATTGCTGCAGCCACTGTGTCAATCCACCTCATTGAGGGTCTTCCTCTTTTCCACTGACCCTGTACTCTGCCAAGCATGATGTCCTTCTCTAGGGACTGATCCCTCCTGACAACATGTCCAAAGTACGTAAGATGCAATCTTGCCATTCTTGCTTCTAAGGACCATTCTGGTTGCACTTCTTCCAAGACAGATTTATTCATTCTTTCAGCAGTCCATGGTATATTTAATATTCTTCACCAACACCTCAATTCAAAGGCGTCAACTCTTCTTCAGTTTTCCTCATTCATTGTCCAGCTTTCACATGCATATGATGCTATTGAAAATACCATGGCTTGGGTCAGGTACACCTTAGTCTTCAAGGTGACATCTTTGCTTTTCAACACTTTAAAGAGGTCCTTTGCAGCAGATTTACCCAACACGATGCGTCGTTTGATTTATTGACTGCTTCTTCCGTGGGTGTTGACTGTGATCCAAGTAAAATGAAATCCTTGACAACTTCAATCTTTTCTTTGTTTATCATGATCTTGCTCATTGGTACAGTTGTGAGGATTTTTTTTTTTTTTCTTTATGTTGAGGTGCAATCCCTACTGAAGGCTGTGGTCTTTGATCTTCATTAGTAAGTGCTTCAAGTCCTCTTCACTTTCAGCAAGCAATGTTATGTCATCTGCATAACACAGGTTGTTAATGAGTCTTCCTCCAATCCTGATGCCCCGTTCTTCTTCATATAGTCCAGCTTCTCGTATTATTTGTTCAGCATACAGACTAAATAGGTATGGTGAAAGAATACCACCCTGACGTACACCTGTCCTGACTTTAAACCAATCAGCATCCCCTCATTCTGTTCGAACAACTGCCTCTTGGATCTATGTAAAGGTTTCTCATGAGCACAATTAAGTCTTCTGGAATTCCCATTCTTCGTAATGTTATCCATAATTGTTATGATCCACACAGTCGAATGCCTTTGCATAGTCAATAAAACACAGGTAAACATCCTTCTGGTATTCTCTGCTTTCAGCCAGGATCCATCTGACATCAGCAATGATATCCCTGGTTCCACGTCCTCTTCTGAAAGTGGCCTGAATTTCTGGCAGTTCTCTGTTGATATAGTGCTGCAGCCGTTTTTGAATGATCTTCAGCAAAATTTTGCTTGCGTGTGATGTTAATGATATTGTTCTATAATTTCCACATTTGGATGGATCACCTTTCTTGGGAATAGGCATAAATATGGATCTCTTCCAGTCAGTTGGCCGGGAAGCTGTCTTCCATATTTCTTGGCATAGACGAGTGAGCACCTCCAGCGCTGCATCCATTTGTTGAAACATCTCAATTGATATTCCATCAATTCCTGAAGCCTTGCTTTTTGCCAGTGCCTCCAGAGCAGCTTGGACTTCTTCCTTCAGTACCATCGGTTCCTGATCATATGCCACCTCTTGAAATGACTGAACATCAACTAATTCTTTTTGGTGTAACGACTCTGTGTGTTCCTTCCATCTTCTTATGATGCATCCTGCATCGTTTAATATTTTCCCCATAGAATCCTTCACTATTACAACTCGAGGCTTGAATTTTTTCTTCAGTTCTTTCAGCTTGAGAAATGCCAAGCGTGTTCTTTCTTTTTGGTTTTCCAACTCCAGTTCTTTGCACATGTCATTATAATACCTTACTGTGTCTTCTTGAGCTGCCCTTTGAAATCTTCCGTTCAGTTCTTTTACTTCATCAATTCTTCCTTTTGCTTTAGCTGCTCAACATTCGAGAGCAAGTTTCATCTCTTGAAATTCAAGCCTCGAGTTGCAATAGTGAAGGATTCTATGGGGAAAATATTAAATGACACAGGAAGCATCAAAAGAAGATGGAAGGAATACACAGAGTCATTATACCAAAAAGAATCAGTCGATGTTCAACCATTTCAACAGGTAGCATGTGATCAGGAACTGATGATACTAACTAAAATGTTAGCAGTTCAAATCTACCAGCTTCTCCTTGGAAACCCTATGGGGCAGCTCTGTCCGGTCGTATAGGGTCACTATGAGTCAGAATTGACTTGATGGCAACAGATTTGTTTTTTGGGGAGGGTTTATGGTTAATCATGAAATAAAATTAAATAGGCTAAGTTCTTCTCTCACTCTCTATGAACGGGCACACACATACACAGTTCACGATTGTCAAAGAGATTAGTACGTGTTGTTGTTAAGTGTTGTTGAGTCGCTTCCAACTTATAGTGACCCTATGCACTACAGAATAAAACACTGCCTGGTCCTGTGCCATCCTCACAATCACTGGTATGCTTGAGACCATTGTTGCAGCCACTGTCAGTCCATCTTATTGAGGGTCTTCCTCTTTTTCACTGACCCTCTACTTTACCAAGCATGCTGTCCTTCTCCAGGGACTTGTCTTTCCTGATTACATGTCCAATGTACATGACACAAAATCTCACCAGCCTTGCTTCTAAGGAGCATTCCGGCTGTACTTCTTTCAAAGCAGATTTGTTGGTTCTTCTAGCAGTCCACAGCATATTTAATATTCTTCATCAATACCACAATTCAAATGCATCAATTCTTCCTCTACAGGATTAGCACATACACTGCCTAAACACATACATTACAGGCATTTAAATATTTGTTGAAGGAATAACTCTTGTCATATACAATATATTTTAGAAAACACAAAAGCATGTCGCTTAAATGTGGTGTGACTAAATAAAAGAATCATGTCCGTAAATCCTCTATTAATGAAACAGAGAAACATTAGAATACAGAGGAAAATGAAATTCCTTGGGAATTCCTAACATCTTTTTGCTTTGCTCCTTCATCATTAAATATCCGTTGAGTGCCCACTGCACAACTAGCAATGAGTCCTTTACCGGGTAAACTATGCAATAGCCTTTGGCTAAAAGCAATAGAATTCTAACCAATCAATTGAATTGTCTGTGTGCAGTTGAATTTTATCCTTTTTCCTTTTATAATCCATACTTTGGAGTATGTGCCATGGCCCCTTTACTAAATTCAGTTATGTAGAAGAAGCAAATGGTTCAGTAAATTATTGTTTAAATTATTTTGGGGAGGTCCAAATATTTCCTGGGCCATTCCTACCAATTTATGGCTTTAGGTAGGTAAATATACACATGGTTGGCAAGAAATCTGTGACTTAAATTGCCATCTCTTTTTGAAAGAGATAAAGTATTTGAAAGGGAATAAATACCAAGTTTTTTAGCACGTTAAGCAAACAAAATACTAATTTATTCTGTTCACATGTGTCTTAATAACTAAATTGCTACTATCTTTAGAAAATTATTTTAGTTAATTTTCCTTTCCTTTCATTAACTCCTGTTCACTGTAGACTTTTTTTTTTTTGAAGGATAAATCTTTGTACTATTATAGCCAGAGGGGCATTTAAGATACCACTCTGCACCTGGGAAACCCATTTAATTACTTGAGCTGTCAAAATGTTTTATTGTAAACAGCTTTTCTGATAGATCCTGTTTCCCTTCTATGAATTATCTCCTCCGGGAGACAGTCCTCTTTACAGGGGAGCTTAAAGTACAGGTGTCATATTTTAGAAGGATGAAGTTTTTATGTTTGAAAATATCCCATCCTTCTTCTCACGTCTGATTAAGAAATATTGTATGTCCTTTTTTTGTAGTTTATGTACATCATAAAACATTATTATATTAAGAAGATTTCAAAAATTAAATAGAATTGACTGTTTAAACTACAGGTAAAGTAAGGATTTACCTGAGATACAAGATATTTGGAGTTGTATATAGCTAACAAATCTATTTAGAGTACAATCTAATGGGGAACAAAAAAACAAACAAACCAAACCCGTTGCTGTCGAGTTGATTCCAACTCATAGTGACCCTATAGGACAGAACAGAACTGCTCCATAGGTTTTCCAAGTAGTGGTTGGTGGATTCCAACAGCCAACCTTTTTGTTAGCAGATGAATGCTTAACCACTGCACCACCAGGGCTCCAAGGACAAAAAAGAGATCTAGATTTTATTAAGTACATACTTAGGAGCCCTGGTGGTACAGTGGTTATGCATTTGGCTGTTAACCAAAAGGCAGGTATATCTGAATCCCAGACCAGCCCCATGGGAGAAAAGATGTGGCAATCTGCTTCCCTAAAGATTTACAGTCTAGGAAACCCTATGGGACAGTTGTACTCTGTCCTAGAGGGTGGCTATGAGTCGGAATCCACTCAACAGCAATACCGAAAAACTAAAAAAACAAACCCATTTCCATGGAGTCAATTCTGACTCATAGTGACCCTATAGGAACAGAATAGAATTGCCCCATAGAGTTTCCAAGGAGCACCTGGTGTATGCACCTGGTGTATCTGCACTGCCGGCCTTTTGGTTAGCAGCCGTAGCACCTAACCACTACATTTGCCACCAGGGTTTCCTTGACAGGAATAGGTTGGTTGGTTTGTTTGTTTTTGGTTTGGTGTACTTAAACAAAATATCACTTAAATAACCACTGGAGCCAAAAGAAGCTTCTGTGATATACAAGTATTTTCAAATAACACTGTTCAGGTTAAGAAGCATTTGTCTTGTCTGGGCTTGATTGGTCCTAAAATTCCCAGTCTGTTAAATTCCTTCAATTTTGGAAAACATGAGCTTGGAATACCAAGAGCATTTATAGTTACACATGTTTCCTTTTTTTGTGCAGAAAGCAGGTTCCAGTTCATCTACCATTAATTCTCAGTTCTGGAGTTTTCTTATGTAAGTGCAAGGGTGGTTGCTTAGGTGTAGAATACAGCAATGGCTCTATTATGGCTTTTAAAGATCATCAGCAGCAAATGTCCATAATTAGAAATGAATAATTAGCACATTCATTTAAATTAGGTTCCTATCTACAGACCTATTGTGGCGAACAATCTTATATTCCTATGCCTTGATATCTGTCATGTGAAAATATAGACTTAAGCCAGCAGTTACTGTGAAATATGTGTAAAATTTCAAACACACTATCTCTTATCAGTAGTCAGGATAATTAATAAATTATGGAGAACTCCTAACTGCAGTTAATATATTATTATAGCTCCATATAGAAGTCTAAACACAACCTTAGTGAATGAAACTGTTAATCTTCTCTAGTTAATACTCAAACATTCACACACACTTTCTCACGTGAATATAGGCCTTGGGCTGTCTATGCTGTTAGTACAGTTCAAACGATGATGCTGCGTTGTTCGTAGATGTTGCTTTGGAACTCTGCCTATCAGGCAGCACCTGGGCTTAGTTCCTGCTCTAGGTTCTACTCAGGCCTCTCTCTCTCTTTCTCTCTCTCACACACACACGTACAGACACTTATCCACACACTCACTTTCTTGTTGTTTTAAGAATAAAGATTCTGGTATTCATCTCAACCAGCAATTCAGGCTCTGGTTATTCGAGGAGTCAAAAAGATAAGCAAGGATGTGGAAAGGTAGGGATATTTGCCAAACTTTAGAAAATCAGGGAGAAATAGAACAAAAATACAGGCAAGTAAGAAAAGTTGAGGGTGAAAACATCAATGAGAGAGAGGTGGGAGAGGGGATGAGAAGCAAAAGATCTCATACTACGTGTTTAGTGTAGACCAGTAGTTCTCAACCCTGGCCGCACAATAGAATTACCTGAGAGTCTTGAAAAGTGTCCTTTCTGGGGCTCCATCTCCCAAGATTCTGTTTTAAGTGGGGCCTGAGTTTTATTTAAAAGTACCTCAGGTATTTTAAAGTGCAGTCAGCGTTGAGGCTCACTGATTGTACAGGCCTAATACTAGGGTCGCCAAATTACAGAATGCCCAGTTAAGTTTGAATTTCAGATGAACATTTAATAATCTTTTAGTATAAGTACATCCCAAATATTGCATTGGACATGCATATACTAAAAAGGGTATTGTTTTTCTGAAATTTAAATTTAACTGGGTACCCAGTACTTTTATTTATAAATCTGGCAGCCCTACCTAATACTGAACTGTAGGAATATGTTTACCTTTCAGTCTAGTAGATAGAAAAGGCCTTTTTTTTTTTTTTAAAGGAAAAAGTATAGCATTAAGCTTTAGCAGATAAATGATGGAATCAGTGAATGATAGAAACATACTAGGGTGAAACTTTCTGAGTGGAGCAAATGACAATTTTTTAATTTGAATTCTTCCTGTGCTAGAGCCTTAGGAAGTCAAGAATTTAGTGCTTCTTAAACCCGCAGAATCCACAGAAAGACAAGTAATGTTAAAATGCAATGCCAATGGCTATTCCAACATCCAAATCTTTTTAAAAATCAGCAATCCATCCCTGAGTAAAACACATAATTAGAGAATGAGATAAAGCAAAGGAATTAACAGTTGAGAAATGGTCCCCAAACTCCAAACCACAAGGTGGAATATCAGTGTACTAGTCTGAACCATATGTATGTCAGTGTGTGTGTGTCTGTCTGTGTGCGCGTGCTCAAGATGAGCACTTTTGCAGAAGTGAAGCCAGAACTCAAATAGGCTGCTTTACATATTCCCATTCCAAAGCCCAGTCTAGAATCTGACCATTTTGATGTAAAAAGAACAAAGCCAAGGATTGCTGATCCTTGAGAAGAGTTGCAGTAAGATGACTAGAGCTTTAACCCTAAGAGATGGTCCATCTACCCCTTCAGCCCTCTCTGGGTCAGGGAGGAAGTCATCTTGCATTGACCTAGATGTTTCCATGGGAAAGAGACAGTGTCCTCTCATGATGGCCCATTACTATTTCCTCCAGTGTGTTCCTCCTTCCATCCAGCTGGGTTTATTAAACTTGGCCTTCTTCTGAGGTTGGCTTATTTTCTACCATGTGAGGGGTTATAACTACTTAACTTTTTCTACAGCCTTTGTTCCCAGAGTTCTTACTCTGACTACAAGGTCAAAAACTAGTTTTAAGTTGATTTCATTCCTTACTGAGTTTCTGAGAGTTTTCTTTCAAAGCCCCAGCAACAGTCGTCCGTTTGTATGACAAATTCAGAAGGCTTTTCACCCTTCACTGGGATACTTACTGCCTCTGCTCTGAGCAAACCTTGTTCTTGGAATAAAAGTGTTCCCGATATGGATCTTTTTATTTCCGAAGAAACGTAGAAGTACAAAGTAATTCCACTGAGTTCTACTTCCATGTCCACCCAGGTTTATGACTTATTCTCAGCATAATTAGGTCCCTATTCCTCTTTATTTGTTCAATATTTAACTCTTGCGTACTCTGGATATCGGAAATTCACAATCACAATAAAAAATTTAATCTTTGAGGGCCCTGATCAGGAAAAATGTAACAGAAGGGCTCTGGATGTTTTATGAATGGGTGTGTGTGTGTGTGCATTTTCTTTTTTATTTTGGTTTCTCGTCGACTCTCCTCCACACAAAATTCTGAAAGCTGTGATTCACAGAATGAATAAATTGAGAGTACATGGTTGGGGTGCTTCAGATTGACTGAACAAAATCCACAAGGATCCATCCTCTGAAGTGAATCTGGAATTATTGCCTCTGGTCAGAGATGGTTAAACAGCCCGGAGCAAGGTAAAGAATGACAGAATTCAGGGCAACGAACCAGGTAGTAACTTCCAGCACTTGACACCAGAATTTCCAAAACAGAACAAAACAAAGCAAAAAAACCAACTTGCACAATACGGCTGTGCTTGTTTTGTGGTGAGCTTAATCTTGATTATGGGGTCCTTTGCTTTTCTTATATTTTGCCTGGAATATCAGTTTCAGTAGTTTTAGGAAGTTAGAACCAGTGGCTCTAATTATGTAGTCTACATACCAGCAGCATCACCTGGAAACTTCTTAGAAATACAAATTCTTGGGCCCACCTCCAACCTGCTGAATCAGAAATTCTGGGGTTGGAGCCCAGCCATCTGTGTTTTAAGTTAAAACTTTTAACAAGCCCACCAGGTCATTCTGGTGCACACTAATGTTTGAGACCCACCACTTTAAACAATAGTGATTTCTTCCAAAATAAATCCTCTGAGCCTAGATGAGGCATCTCTTAGAAGTACAAATGGTTAACAAGCTCAGCTGCTAACTGAAATGTTGGATGTTTGAGTCCACCCAGAGGTGCCTTAGAAGAAAGGTCTGGTGATCTACTTCCAAAAAATCAGCCATCGGAAACCCTATGGAGCACAGTTTTACTCTGATACACATGAGGTCGGCCTGCAGAGGCGTATTAACCAGTAGGCAAGGTACATATGGGCTCACATTAACCAAAGTATGCATAGGCTTAATTGTGCTTACTCACTAATCTGTAGTGAACAATTTCACATGGGTTTCACCACGTCAAAGCCTTGGTGAAAACAGGTGAAACTGTGCACTACACCTTAGTAAGTAAGCGCAAGGAAACACATGAGTGCCTTGCTTCTTGGTAATCCGTCCCTGTTGCCATGAGTTGGAAGTGACTCAAAGGCAACTAGTTTGGTTTTGGAGCCTAGATTATGATGGCGTTAGGTCCCAATTCTGCCTTTCACTTTCTCTTCTCTGATCCCTGAGAGAATATATACACAGAAGACAATGCAGGGCAAAGAGATAAGCACAACATTCCTAGCTGAGGCTTTAGCTGCAAATTGCAGGGTCTCTTTCCATTGAGGGGCACTTATGGCACAGGAGTTAAGTGTTTGGCTGCTAACCAAAAAATCACAGAACCCACCAGCCACTCTGAGGGAGAAACTTGTGGTAGTCTGCTTCCATAAAGATTACAGCTGTACTCTGACTAAAGGTCAAAAACTATGAGTTTTTGCTATGAGTTGGAATCAACTAGATGGCAATGGGTGGTGTCTTTCCATTATTCTCATGTGATAAGAGTCACCAGGGAGTTAAGGGAGATGACAATGTTCTCCTCAGAGGCAGCACTCCCATCAGAGGAAAAAGAGACATGTCCAACTACTTCCACCTGCATGCCAGCTTATAGTACTTTAGAGAGAACTCCGTCATCCTGCTAACATGATAGCAGTATTTCTAGTCCTTGAGTGACAGGGGAGGAGAGGGAACAGCATAGCACCCTCTAAAACAAACAAAAACTCATTGCCCTTGAGTCAATTCCAACTCATAGTGACCCTGTAAGACAGCAGAACTGCTCCACAGGAGTTCCAAGGAGCAGCTGGTGAATTCGAGCTACTGACCTTTTGGTTAGCAGCCAAGCTGTTAACCACTGTACCACCAGGGCTGTAACACCCTCAGAGCAGTAATTTTCTAGCTTTGGTTTGCACAGAAAACCACAAGTTCATTTAAAATATAGACATTCTGAGATGGTCTGAGCTGTCAAACCCAGGAGTCAGCATTTTGATAAGAATCCTCAAGAGATTCTAATGTAGTTGCTTCCATAAAAAATGTAAAGAACCACTGCCTCACACAATAGTAGATACACCACTTTCACCTTGTGTATGATAATCTATTTTCCAAACTTCTTACATGAAGATTTCAGGGCCTTCTCTCAGTTAAAAATATGCAATGTAGAATTGTAATAATAATATTCTTATATGTTTCTATTGGAAACCCTGGTGGCGTAGTGGTTAACTGCTACAGCTGTTAGCAAAAATGTTGGCAGTTCAAATCCACCAGGTGCTCCTTGGAAACTCTATGGGGCAGTTCTACTCTGTCTTATAGGGTTGCTATGAGTCAGAATTGACTGGACGGCCATGGGTTTTTGGTTTCGTTTATATGTTCCTATGGTACCTGTATGCTTTTAAAATTCTTTCACATCTATCATTTCAAAATGGAGAGGGTAGAAAATGTCATTGCTTTGAGAATGCTGCTTCTACCATCCAAGTCGTTTCTTAGGAGTTTAAGCTTATATATTTGTAGCCATATAAGTGTAGGGATCAAGGACATGGATGAAACTAGGCTCCATGGAACAAGTTGCCAAGGGAAATCCGAAAGAAGATAACCTATTTTTCTTAGTAAGAATTAAATTAAGATGACTTTTAGTGCAACTGCACTAGTCACTACCAGATGTTTTCAAGGCTGTGGTCTAAAATACTGGGTTATGCATTTTTTCGAACCCTGAAAAACTTGCAGTGTGACTTCCACAGTATACAGCCAAAGAAATACTAAGTATATCTGTACGTTGGGAACAGAGAAAAAAAAAACTAGCCATAAATTCCTTTTATTTAGAAGTGGAGGGAAACTTCCAAAAGACATTTTCATTTTGTAATTGATAAAAGATGAGGGTGTCCTCAAGGAGCCCTGGTGTCGCAGTGGTGAAGTGCTTGGCTGCTAATTGAAAGGTCGGGGTTGGAATCCACCAGCCATGGGAATCCATGGGAGAAAGATGTGGCAGTCTGCTTACATAAAGATTACAGCCTTGGAAATCCTATGGGGCTGCTCTACTCTGTCCTATAGGGTTGGTATGAGTCAGAATAGACGCGACAGGAGCAGTTAAGGGTGTCCTTTCCGGAATTTCTATTAGGCTGCAGTGACTAGTTGCTTCCTTTAGAGAACACTGCTAATGCAGCTACTGTTGTAGGTCTGATTCCCACAAGAATGAAAAACTATTCTCTGGTTACAGATGACACCCTCACCACCAGCCAGCTGCCTTGTAAATGTGTGCCATTAGTCAGAAAAGGTTGAGAGAGAAATTGGGGATCTATTAATATTCCCATACAAGAAACCAAAGCACCTGCTACTATTAGTTGTTATGGATCGAATTGTATCCTCCCAAAATTTGTGTTCAATCTGTGATGGTTAAAATTGTGTGTCAGCTTGGCTGGGTCATGATTCTAGCTGTTTATATGTGATCGCCCTCATGATGGGATCTGCTGTGAGTAGCCAATCAGTTGAAAGGGAGTTTCTTTGAGTGCGTAGCCTGCATCTGAATATAAGTGGACATTCTGACTTTTGCCCTCACTGGATCCTGAAGCTGTCTCTTGTTCATCTGACCTCCAGTTCTTGGGACCTGAGCTAGCAGTTTTTCTGCCAATCTTGGGATTTGTCGATCTTCACAGGCTGTGAGCAAGAGTCCTGTCTCTGACCTGCCGATCTTGGGTTCACCAACTCCTGCAACTACGTGAATCAGGAAAAGCCTTTTGGTCTTGCCTGCCAATCTTGGGATTCACCACCCTTCACAGCCTGTGAGAGAGAGCCCTGCTCTCTGACCTGCCAATCTTGGGTTCGCCAGCCCCCAAAGCTAAATGAATCAGGAAAAGCCTCTATCTTGATCCACAGACTTGGGACATTCCAGCCTCTACAATTGTGTGAGCTATTTCCTTGATATAAATCTCTGTCTCTCTCTTTCTCTCTCTCTCTATATATCCCCCCAGACCCATATCCCCAAAAAAAGGCTGGGTTCTCTAGAGAGGCAAAACCAGCCTAAGGATTGTAACCCCTATACCTATACCTATGGATTTAATACTATCAGGAAATAGGGTTTTCTTTATTATGCTAATTAGATAATAGCCAAATCAGGTAGGGTTGTAAATTTAATCACATCTGAGTTATAAAAAGAGCAGATTAGACACAGATATATGCACACATGGGAGTGAAGGGGTGTGGGTGGAGACAGATGCCATGTGAGGATCATCTACAAGCCAAGGAACCAAGAAACTTGGTCTTGAGACTGCCTACAAGGAAGGAATCAACATGGCTGAGACCCTGATTTGGACTTTTAGCCTTCAGAACTGTGAAAAAATAAATTTCTGCTCTTCAAGGCCACTGATTAGTGGTATTTCTGTTATAGCAGCACTAGCAAACTGACACTAGAATATGCAGCTGGGGCTCGATCTTTGATATAAGTATCATTTGATTCAATTGCAAAGCACCTATTGCATTGAGAGCATCATCATTTTCTTCTTGTACGCCAGTATTAGTCACACAACATACTAGGGGAATTGAGGGCAGAATCTCTTATGTTAAGTAGTTAACACTGTGTAGAACAACATTCATGATTCTGACCTTTTTATCTGATTACTTCTATTTTACAGGCAAATAACTTATTTTCAGTTTTCCTATCAACTTTTTGTTTTAACAATTGCTACATTGGTATATATGACATTGCTATCACTTCATTTTGATTCTGCTTAAGTTTTTTTTCACATGATCTAGGTTAAGGTAAGGATATTAAATAGTATAATAGATACTAATTCTAAGTTGAAAAGTTCATTTTAACTAAAATGACTGCTGGAAGATTACATACAGTTTCAAAATGGATGGAATGTATGGTGAGTGCTTATTACAGAAAAACAAATATCAAAGACACATCATCACATCTATGTCAAATTTCTACAAACAGAAAAACGAGACAAAACAAACAAATAAAACCTAATGAAGGGTTTACTTGACTACCCAATTCTTAGTTCTCACTTGTTTTCTGTTCTGATTTCTCTTCTTCCAAATAAGGAGGGAATAAAAGGCAAAATCTTTGTTCCAAGTAGAGCTGTGTTAAAGAAAGCTTTAAAGGCTACAGCCAAAGGCCTTCTCCCATGGGCTTCTAGAGCAAAACAAAAATTGAAACACAAGTCTGTAGATAACAAGCTGTGACGGTCCCTGGGGCTGAGCTTCTCAGACAGGAGTTGAGTTATATTCCACCATTACTGGTGACTGTTAATGCTTGTGACCAAGATTTAAGAAACAGTTAGAGGGATCTAGGTTGTGCTCCAATTTTCCATAAGCATCACTAAATGAGTTTAAACCACAAGTGAGTTATGCACTTGAATAGAAACCCTCAATTAATGTTAGCTATAACTGTTATTTTACAGTTGAACAGGTTTCTTCTGGTTCAAACCGCTGCTGAGAATTTGCATTTCAAACAAGTTCCCAGGTGATGCTAATGCTGCTGGTTAGGGACCAATTCTGAGAACCATTAGTAGAGCAGTGGTTCTCAAAATTTATTATATATAAGAATCACCTGGGGATCTTGTTAAACTGTAGGTTCTTATTCAGTACATCTGGGGTGGAAATGCAAATTTTTAGCAGGGCTTTGAACTGCAACAAACCATTTTGAAGCCCTGGAAAGGACTGTAGAAATTATCTGGTGAGATCTAGATTTCTCAGTTTCCAGGTAAGGAATTAGACTAATAAAGTAAAAAGACTTGCCCAAGGACACACAACTGTTTAGACAGTGTACTCAGCTATTAAAAGAAAGCAGCACATTTTGACACCAGGGATATTCTGATCGCCTTAAAAACATTTAAAAAGATGAATAAGTGATGCCTGCAATAGTGTGTCTGAGCGCCACCCAACCCCTTAACTTATCCTCATTTCCTCTCTGAGTCTCAGCCCTTCCTCTGCCTTGCACGAACTTCCCATCCTCCTTCAGTTTTACCTCATTCTCTAAACCATCCCTGATCTTCCTCCTCACCCCATGGGCCGTGTCCCTTTGCTTCTCCCCATCTCAGAGTTATGTGATAGAACAGACGCAGGAATAGGGAGAGGAATCAAGAATATTTATTGCTCACATCACTCCTTGTTAAAGGTTCTACATTTTTATAAGACATTTTAAGTGGCCCTACTTAAAGTGCCTGCATCAAATGTCCTGTTTCACAATAAAGATGACCCACAAGAAATCCAGGAGTACTAGAAGAGAGATTTCACATTTTAATTTCCAACATTAACCTTATTGGGTCAGTGGATCAGATTCCTCTTATACCATTCTGATTCTCTTGCTCTGGACACCACTGCAGTGACCAGCTCTGAGTGAGCTGCAGCCAACCTCATATAGGTGCAATACTAGGGGTTTCTCACTTCATCCCCTCATGTCCTTTCTCTCTCATCCTCAGCCCCAGGGCTTCGCTATCAATGCTTATGTAGGAGCGTACAGGTTCACATTTAGTACTCAAGCATGCACAACTCAGAAGTGAGGTGAGCCCTTACTAGTGGAAAATAAAGCTGGTGAAAAATCACTCGCATTCCTCCCTGACCCCAACTCCAGGGAAGGTCCTGAGATATAGTTTATACGATTCTTTGGAAGGTAGGGCTCCTGGATTAGGCGATCTGGCCAGAATATTAAAGCACCCTCCTACCGGTTCTCTCTCCTTTCTGTTTCACTACCTTTGTATTTCACTTATACTGTCTGGGCTTGGTAGCCCTGGTGGCACAGTGGTTAAGAGCTCAGCTGCTAACCAAAAGGTCAGCAGTTCAAATCCACCAGCCACTCCTTAGAAACCCTATGGGACAGTTCTGCTCTGTCCTATAGGGTAACTATGAGTTTGGAATGAACACGATGGGAATGAGTTTTTGGTTTGGTCTGGGTTTGCGCTCTCTAATGAAGAAACAGTACTTAAGCCTGCTTTCTAGGTAGCTCAGGCTAAGTGAGTATGCTGTGGTACATAAACTGTAAATTCCAGTGCAATCTCAAAATGTCATTGGTCAATATTTTATACTACAAGATTTAGCATATATCAATTATGTGACTACATCTAATGTATACAAAAATTTTTAATCTCAAATTAACCCAGAATGTGGGTATTAATGCCTTTGACAGACTCAAGAATATTAAAAGAGGTTTCACTGTATATTTAAAATTCACTTGCTTTTAGATAGAAACGCAGGTGGTGTAGTGGTTTAGTGTTGGGCTGCTAACCAATAGGTTGGCAGTCCAAATCCACCAGGAGCTCTTTGGAAACTTTATGGGGCAGTTCTACTCAGTTTTATAGGGTCACTATGAGTTGGAATCAACTCAACGGCAATGGGTTTGGGTTTCTGTTTTTGCTTTTAGATAATAATATGTAAAACAGAGTTGGGAAAAAATAACATTAAAAATACATTATAAATTTATGCTGTCTATGTTTTCCATCTAACTCAAGGAATTGAGTTCATTTGTGGAAAAAAAAGCAAGCTATTACTAGGTGTTACATTAAAAAAAAATAAGTGGGGGTTCTGGTCAAATAGCTTTGGGAAGTTGACTTAAACATTTTTTGTTGTTGTTATACACTATTGCCTCAGAGCCTTTGATATGTACAACTACAAAATTATTTATTAATGTCCCAATGTATTAATGTGTCAAGGAGCTAGTCAATGTGATTATGCTAGATGCTGGAGATTCGATGGTGGGCAAAAATACAAGCAATCCTTGACCTGGTTAGATTTCATCTCACCAAGTGGAGGCCAACATGAGTCTAATGATTATTTATATAAATGTAAACTTGCAAATGTGAGAAATGCTACAAAAGAGAAGTATATGGTTATGAGAGTTTGTACTGAAATTCCTATAGGAGTGTGCCTAGGTAAGGAGGCTAAACAATATACTGTTTACCAACATAATTTGACCCACAATGATCTTTCAGGGGAATTTTTTTTTCTTTTCTTTTTTTTTTTTTGGAGGGAGTGGGAAGACAAGAATGCTGGATTAGAAATCAGAAGTCCAAGTTGGAGTTGAGGTTCAAAATAGTCAAAGGTTTGCCCTTAAGGAAAGTTCTTAACCTCACTGTCTCCTCATTTGAAAATGAAAATTTGTACACTTCAGTGACTTCTAGTTTTATATTGTATGACTGAATAATTCTAATTTAATTATTTAGAGATTTAAGTATATAGTTTGTGATTTCCCCAGGATCCACACTGCTGTTGCTTTTCTCTTCTGCTGCCAATCTAATTGCTAATTACCCCCTCTATTTGAGTGATTATGGGAAGCAGAAGCTATGAAATCTACACTGGGAAATTTTACTACTTCCTGATAGCTCTTGCCAGTAGGAAGAGTTTAAAGCTATTGCACTCCTTAGCATAAAGAGATGGCATAATCCAACAAAAGGCATCTTCTTTGCTCAAAGAATAAAATTCATTGACATAAAAATGTTTACGATAGCGTTAGTCCATATTTTCTTTGGTGAGCAATGTAAGCAATAATTGCATTGAATTTTATATAGAAAAACTTTTGTATATGATGTATTTAGAGTTCAAATGACCTTAAATTATTTAAAAAATTTAAATAATTAAAATTAACATAGATTTCTCTTTTAAATGCCATTTTCCAGCTAATTCCTATACATATCTAGGCTTCGGTTTTCCGTTTACCGCCTTCTTAAAAAAAGCATTATTGTATGTTGTGTACATCTAACCCATCTTGGGTAAAATGGAATTAATAAGACACATTTTTTTTTATTCCTTTAAATGTAGCACTTGGAAAGATCTTGCCACAATTTTCCATTTTAGGTGGCACACATTTGGTGCTGTTTTGACCTGGCAATTACACAGAGCTCCTTACTTAATTTCTTGGGAAAAAATAATAATGTGGCAAATTGGGACTATGTTCAAATTAGCTTTTAAGTTTCTCCCAGTTGAGTGACCTGTGCAAGGACTCCTATAGGCATTTACTTCTTAGAGCTGCATAAGGCTTCCTCACCTATTTTTCATTGTCAAGAAATATCCTTTTAAATGCCCCAAAGTCAAATTTAATGATAGAATTCTAACATTAGTTCAATAAACCACTTCACAAATTTGTGCTAGATATATTTCTTGCTCAATATTTTGTGTCAGAAAACCTATCATTTAGCCCTGGTTCCACCACATATAATTTTGGGACTGTGGTCAACTTATCCAATCATTCTTAGCTTTCATCTGTTTGTTTTACATGGAAATAAAATTGTGACCTGCGTATATTATAGGATTATTTTAAGAATCAAGTAAAACAACATATGTGGAAATATTTTGGCATATAAAAAGAATTGTATAAATATAAGATCCTGCTCTTGTTGATCTCTAAAGATTCATTTTAATAAACTAAATATCTAGAAATTAACAAAACTTTATTAGATGCTATGGAAGATATAAAATGTGTATAATGCAGTGTTTCTTAATTATAAAAGATGACACTAACACACATAAACCAATTCAGAATAAACTATGAATTAAATACTGTGTACTATAAGCAAGAATTATAATAGCTACTCAAAGAAAAAAATAATCAGCATAAACTAGAATAATGAGAGACAACTTCATGGATGTATGCCAGGCAATGAGAAACTGATAGTATCTGAGTAGGTAATTGAGGATTTGAGTAAGTGAAGAGCAGGAGGACAAGACAGCAGAAAACATTCAGCAGGAGCAAAAGCTGAAAGGTCAGAATGAATGAACCATTTCTCCAATGACATGGTCAGAACCTATTAAAAAAAAAAATCAATAAAAGTATCTCATTCTTGCCTTTGTACAAGTTTGAATCCCTGCATTCTTCTACCCAACAGGAACATGTGGAAAAGTTCAGGACCAATAAATCATTAAGGAACACTTTGTTCTCAAACATCTAACACCTCCTGTCTCTCATTGCTCTTCTTCCACCAAAAACAGAATAGACCTTTCTTGGCAGCCTGTCAACATGCAACCTGTCACCACACTAATTAGTGTGTCTATGGCTAGAAAGGCAATGATAAAAATCACAATCTGTTTTTTCAAATTTAATCTCTGACAGCCACTTCCCAAATACAACTTGCAGAATTTACAAATCAAGAGGAAAATCTGTTCATTGTTTCAGATCAAGCACTAGTCATGACTGGCCAGAGTATATCTGCCAGAAATGTGAGGAAAGCAAGGATCCAGGAAGAACAGGAAACATCAAGAGTATGTTTTGTCATGGTGATATTTGGGATTATCACATAACTAGGAGCTGTCAGCAACCACGGAATCATGTTTTGTGCATACATTTTGTCATGGTTATCTCAGAAATCAAGAAGAATATCTAAATGGCATGCTGCAGTACTTTTTTTTTTAATTAATTTTTATTAAGCTTCAAGTGAACATTTACCATTCCAATCAGTCTGTCACATGTAACTTTACATACATCTTACTCCCTTCTCCCACTTGCTCTCCCCCTATTGAGTCAGCCCTTTCAGTCTCTCGTTTTGTGCCAATTTTGCCGTCTTCCCTCTTTCTCTATCTTCCCATCCCCCCTCCAGTCAAGAGTTGCCAACACACTCTCCAGTGTCCACCTGATTTAATTAGCTCACTCTTCATCAGCATCTCTCTCCCCCCTGCTGACCAGTCCTTTTCATGTCTGATGAGTTGTCTTCGGGGATGGTTCCTGTCCTGTGCCATCAGAAGGTCTGGGGAGCATTGTCTCCGGGATTCCTCTAGTCGCAGTCATACCATTAAGTATGGTCTTTTTATGAGAATTTGGGGTCTGTATCCCACTGGTCTCCTGCTCCCTCAGGAGTTGTCTGTTGTGCTCTCTGACAGGGCAGACATCGATTGTGGCCAGGCACCAACTAGTTCTTCTGGTCTCAGGATAATGTAGGTCTCTGGTTCATGTGGCCCTTTCTGTCTCTTGGGTTCTTGGCTGTCATGTGACCTTGGTGTTCTTCCTTTGCCTTTGCTCCAGGTGGGTTGAGACCAATTGATGTATCTTAGATGGCCATGGCCGCTTGTTGGCATTTAGGACCCCAGATGCCACATTTCAAAGTGGGATGCAGAATGTTTTCATAATAGAATTATTTTGCCCGTTGACTTAGAAGTCCCCTCAAACCATGTTCCCCAGACCCCCGCGCTTGCTCCGCTGACCTTTGAAGCTTTCATTTTATCCCGGAAACCTCTTTGCTTTTAGTCCAGTCCAATTAGACTGACCTTCCTTGTATTGAGTGTTGTCTTTCCCTTCACCCAAAGCAGTTCTTATCTACTGATTGATCAGTAAAAAGCCCTCTCTCTCCCTCCCTCCCTCCCCCCTTTGTAACCACAAAAGTATGTGTTCTTCTCCGTTTTTTCTATTTCTCAAGATCTTATAATAGAGGTCTTATACAATATTTGTCCTTTTGCCTCTGACTCATTTCGCTCAGCATAATGCCTTCCAGATTCCTCCATGTTATGAAATGTTTCACAGATTCGTCACTGTTCTTTATCGATGCGTAGTATTCCATTGTGTGAATATACCACAATTTATTTACCCATTCATCCGTTGACGGACACCTTGGTTGCTTCCAGCTTTTTGCTATTGTAAACAGAGCTGCAATAAACATGGGTGTGCATATATCTGTTTGTGTGAAGGCTCTTGTATCTCTAGGGTATATTCCGAGGAGTGGTATTTCTGGGTTGTATGGTAGTTCTATTTCTAACTGTTTAAGATAACGCCAGATGGATTTCCGAAGTGGTTGTACCATTTTACAATCCCACCAGCCGTGTATGGAATACCTTTATAATATGCTTTTGGGCACATTTTTCCCCAATGGAGGAAAGCACACACATGCTACCCCTCCTCCCTCAGAGGAGTTTGATGATTCCTGATGAGGTAGTCTCATAACTGCAGGGTGAATCACAAGTAGTTGTGATCATATTGAATCACTTGTATGCTGCCTATCTCTGTCTCTCCATTGGTTTCAAGCTACAAATGTTACTTATTCAGCAAAGACTTCACCTTGAACTAATTTCACCTTTATAATCCCTCTGCCACAGCACCCACTAATATGTTCATTTAACAAATATTTATGTAGTGTCAAAAGATTTTCCAGGTGCTTTCTGGGAACTGATGATCCAAAGCATATAATACCTGGTCCTGGAAATTATTTACCAAGGTCATTGTGCACGTGCAATATTATTTTCATTTCTCAGTATGTCAGGGTACCTTGTTTTATTATTTCCCAATTTATGATAGCTTAACAACTAAATTTTACTTAGAAATGAGGGTGGTGAGATTTGTCTTGTTTACTTTGGACACATCATCAGGAAAGACCAATTACTAAAAAAGAACATCATGTTTGTAAGTTAGAGGGCTTACAAAAACAAGAAAAACCCTCAATGAGATGGACTGACACAATAGCCACAACAACAAACTCAAGCATACCAGCGATCATGAGGATGGTGCAAAGCCGGGCAACACTTCATTCTGTTATACATAACTCCACTGCAACTGACAACAACAATAAATTTTACTTAAAGCTCCATTTCACTGATATCACAGTCAGGAAACACTATCAAGTCCTTCCACGTGGACCTCAAGCCGTTTCAAGCTTTGGCATGGAATGGGTAGTGTAGAGGTGGAGATGGAAGATGCAGGACCTACTAGCTGCTACCTACCATGCTGCCTTCCTCACTCATACCTTGTTGGCACAATTGAAAGGGGATGGGTTAGGACTAGTGTAACAATTTCTAGTAACATAGAACAACTGCACCTGACTCATGAAATAGACTTCAGCACTAGCCTCCTTATCAGAAGTAAACTAAAGCCTTCGATAAATGAGTAGAATATTTTCTCACCTCAGTGAAAATCTCTTTGCATACAGTGAGACAGATTTCAAGCCATGATATTAAAATATTAAATCTTCACTAAGCCAACTTACCCTTATATATTACAGGCCAGGGGAAGAACACTGCTATAAGAAGGAAATGATTATTCCAATATCACAAGTACTTACTTGAGCTAGAAAAAAACAAAAAATGGTCAAATCTCAGTCAGGCCATGAGCCCTATAGCAATTTCACTCTTTCATTCCTTGCACATTTTGTTTTCTTTGTCTGGAAATACCACTTAGATCCACTTGGAGAACCTAGCTTAAACGTTATCTTTTGGGTGACATTTTTTTCTAACCTCTCTAAGGTAGTGAATATTGCACCCTCTTCTGTTCTTTCATTATATATCCTCATTGGACACACTTCCATTGGAACACTAATTATTTGTTTTAATGTTCATCTCAACTCAGCTCTAAACTCCTTGTGAACAAAGACATCTTTTTGTTTCCTTAGTGTCAGGCTAATAGCAGGGGCTCAGTACTTGTTTGTGAAATGAGCATTGTTATAGTCACATGAAGTAAGTGGCTAACATTAAATGGACAAGGAACAGGAACTCATAACCATTTGTCTGTGTCCCCAATGACGGCCCCAGCTGTGAAAAGGCAAGCGTAACCATCACTATTCATCCCATGCCAGTTCTGGAGAAAATAGCACAAGAGCAAGGACGGCTTAAAAGGAAAAGGTATCTATTCATACAGATGGACATTCAATAAACATTTACTGATTATTCACTACGTGCTGTGAAAGGTGAGATAAATGACACAGTACCTGTTTTCAAGGAGACAATCAAATAAATCATGAAGATACAGGGTGCTAAATGCTGAAATAAGAGAGAGACCTAATCCAGACTAGGTGGGTCAGGGCAGGATTCCCTGAGGGGGTTACCTGCAATGGGCCTTGAAGGAGAAACAGGATTTAAGGGTTAAGAAAGTATAGAAAGATATTCTAAGTAAATGGAGAAGCCATGTGAATGTTCAGTATTGTGAAAGGGGCCAGCACTTCTGTGGACCTGGAAGTAGTTTGGTATAGCTAATCTGTGGCCTGAGGGGAAAAGACAGGTTAGGGAAAAGAGACATTCCAGCTGGTCACAGGTTAGTCATGGGAAAGTGTGAGAGCATGTAAAGAAGACTCAGGTCTTTGAAAGTACAATTTAGTGGACTCCAACTGCATACTCTAGCCAAGTTCTTTATAGGGCAGGGCTGCACAAATCAGAGTCTGGGACAGCCGGTCAAATTTGACATACCTTGGGAATTAAGGTTTAAGACAATTATGCTAACTCTATTCAATAACATATTTAAACATGGTTTGATTAAGTTAAAAAATCCGCAGAGCGGATCCTGAAACATTTTTTCTTTATATGTTAAAATCAATAATTAATTTTTTTCTTTTAAGTCTAGAAAAAAATATAAATTATCCACTGACTCTAGCATATCAGCACGGATAGTTTGGCAAGAAACACAGAGTGGTAAAACAGACTACGCATTCTAATCCTTGAGCACTTTACATGGATCAGATGTGGCTGCAGTGTTTCACCCATGTGGTTGAGTAATTTGATCTAAAACAAAATTAGAATGTCCATACGAACCTTGGATAGGGGTCTGAACTTAATCCAAATTCAACTTTGTATGAGAAATGCTATATTTCTGCTAACTCTAATTCCAATCCTTGTCTTTGAATTCCTAAATCAGCATTACCTCTCTCAAGAGTATAGCTGTCATCTAACTAAATCTATGTATAAAAGACCTACCTGGTTCTCTGAGAAAATCATGGAATACAGGAATAGTCTCACTTCTAAAACAATTACGAAGAGCAGAATATAGAATTTCCAAGGGACACGATAATTGTTTAAAAGAGGCATAATCAGTTCTATAGGTAGAGTAAGCGTCCGTATTTTATATATATATTTATATATACATATATTCACATGTATATGTATCATTCATAATATGTACTAGGATTTTAAAGATTCAAAACCATACAGGAAGAATTTTAATGGATCATAAAAAAAAGCAAAGCAAATTGTACACACTGTTTACATTAAGTAAATTCAAACATTTTAAGTATCTCCAAGGCACAAAACTCTATGCTAGGTTCCATGTGGTTTCCAGAGGTGAACTAAGCAAAATCCCAGTCCTCAGGAAAGCTTCAGTGTAAGATCTGATGGATATCCCCCTCTATAAATATCACTTCATTATAAAAGTAAAATGTTCAGCTACTGAATAGGCATTCCCCTTCCCCTAACACGTCAACTTGTATTTCAAAGGCTTTTGGAAAGACAAAAAGTGACTGTAATGATCTAGAATTAAGATATGCTGACCAGTTACTTCTGAAGTTCATTAGAATGTCATTCAGGAATTTCTTGACAAGTCAAAAAAAAAAAAAGGTCGATCAGTACATAAAGGTTGTTGGAAATAGCAAGGGAAAAGAGTTTCTTCGTGATCAGCAATATGAGAAAGCAATGCAGGAGAGGGAAACACACACACACACACAAGTAATAATATTTTAAATTTAAAGATTTCTGACTCAAAGTCCTGGGTTAGAAAAACATTTTACAAGGAGAAATGTTGTACAGGTCTAGGACTGAAGACATTTTCAAAATATTAATTCTCACCACACATCTAAGGTCAGTGGGCATCATTTCTGCTATGGCTAAAGAAAGGTGCAGAGTTGCCCAGAGCCATGAGGCTGCCACTGTGAACCACGACTAAAACTGGATGGCTGGCTTTCCAAGTTTCTGATATCCAATTCAGCAGACGTCAAACCTTCCACTAGATACTTTGCAAGTTAAGTAATCCTCATATTAGCTTGTGCCAACTGCTTAAATACCCTGTCGAGTCTTCAAGTGTTCTAAGTGTTCAGTGCCTAGAGGCCTAGTATGTCCTCAAGGGCTAGTACCTACCTTGCTGTGTTGTTTGATTTAGGTGGAGTGTGTAAGAGTCCAAGAGAAGTCTCTGGGTGGTACCAATGGTTAAAGGGTTTGGCTGCTAACAGAAATGTCATAAGTTTGAATCCATTCAAAGGCACCTTGGAAGAAAGGCCTGGCAATTTATTTCCCAAAAAATCAGCCATTGAAAACCCAATGGAGCACAGTTCTACTCTGATGCACAAAGGGTCACCATGTTTCCAAGTCAACTCTATGGCAACTAGTTTTTAAGAGTCGAAAAAGCCATCATTTCTACACGTATTTCACGTTGAAGTGCTAAATACTAATATCTATTTAAAGAAACCTTTGTTGGATAAAGGCAGAGGAGCTCCAAGGATATTCTTAGATAATACTACTGCCCATTGCCGTCCAGTCAATTGTGACTCATAGCAACCCTACAGGACAGAGTAGCACTGCCCCACAGGGTTTCCAAGGCTGTAATCTTTGCAGAAGCAGACTACCACATCTTTCTCCTGGTGGAACAGCTAGTGGGTTTGAACCACCAACCTTTCACTTAGCAGTCAAGTGCCAAGAGCTTAACCACTATGCCACTAGGAAACCAAATTCCCAATGTTGATAAAGTAAGTTAATGTTTACATAATAGCAACACAGATTGTTTTAAAAAAGTAAAAAAAATAATCAAACAGAAGGGGGTAGTAGTCATGTGTGCTTATGTTGGAGTAGAATTTGTTCTATGTGATGTCACATAACCAGTTTTACTTTCTGACCCCATGCAATTGACTGGTTGTTTTGATATTGAGTAGAACAAGTATATATAAGTGCCTGATACTTAGTTTCTATTGTATTTAAGCAAAAAACTCATGCTTGGAATCATGTTTGATATTGGCATGACTATAAATTCTGAAAATTAATAGAAGATTGAAAATTGAACACAAAACAAGTAATGTAAGGACGGTAGAGAGACGGGAGGAAGAAAGTGAAATAATGAGAAAGATGAGCTGGTGAGGGGATGTGTGTTTTAATAAAAATTTCATTCATTCAACAAATATTTATGGAGAAACCACTATCCCTACGCCCTGTTTTAAGTACTGAACAAAATGTCATAGAGCTGACATTCTAATGAGCAGAGAAAGGAAATAAATAGACATAAATTGAATAGTGTATTGAGAAAAAAATGATATGGCTGCATTGAAATTTCAAATAGGGCTGGCTTAAAATATTAAATAATATTAGACTAAAGTTAAAAATAATTTTGAGGACAGCTTAAAATAGAAATTATTCATCCATAGATGGATATGCTCCCATATCTATATGGTAGTGCATAGTTTATGATAAAAAGTATTCCCAGTAGGTGTGTTGGCTCCAAGTGCTAAGCTCTTACATCTAAAACAATACTTCATTTATAATGAAACTGCTACCAAAATAGCTCACTGACTTTATAGGGAGATATATCTTCAACTAATATATTTGCAGTAGTAACTGTGGCCTTCCCCCCTTCTCATTTCCAATGTCCCCATTTTCAAAGCCTTGTTGCTTTGGGTCTTAACAGTAGTGTTAAATGGGGATCTACTCAGATAGCGTCCAGACTCCAGAATTAGTTTGATAGCTTTATATTCACTCCGTAGAGCCCTGGAGCTCTGTGACAATTGATTAAACAGTGAACAGGTAAAGGTAATGAAATGACACCACAAAGGGGACCTCACCAGGGGAAGATGACATATAACTCAGCAGATCATTAAATTACCTTTCTTGATTTGTTCCAATAAGATACATACAGCCTTAGTGCCACATGATTTGTATTATTCACATGTATCTGAAGCTCATTCAGGGTTATTTTATTTATTTTGTTAATCTCCAACTTAGCTTAAAGCTCCCTTCAAGCAAAGTAATGTGCATAGCAAGAGTATTTGGCATGACCACATCCTTTCATGCTTTAAAGCAAAACTTCTTCCAAATTTACATAGCACTTTAAATCCCTAATATTGGGACAGGCAGCTGGAACTGTTGCACATTAATTCATTTGTTCATTCAATCCTTAATTTTGTCATGCAACAATATATGTTGAGAATTTATAATATCAAGGCACTATGCTTAGATTTAAGCATTCAGAATAAAGGACCCATTCTCTCTAAATCCAGAAGAAAACAAGCAAGTTTGCAAACTATTATAGACTGATTAAGTGGTACTATAGAAATGTACATAGAGCGAACAGAGAATGATACCTAACTTACCCTTGGTAATGGATATTGGGCAAGAATTCCTAGAGAATATAAGGCTTGTCTTGAAGGATAAGTCATATATAAGCAGCAAGGAGGTGGGGAGAAGGAAGAGCATTCTAAGTAGCCTTTCTGGTTCCCAAATGAATTAAAGATGTTTGGCCGGAATCTAGGCCTTGGGACCCAGGTCAATCATATAGTTATTTCTATATTATGAGTTCTGTTTTCCTGACTCCATGTCTAGAAGCACCTATTAGCGAGTATACTTAGGTAGAATCAGAAGCACAGAAGTGGCAGTGAGGGTGTAGTCAGTGTAGGAAACAGAAACGAGTTTCCAGAAGAAGGCTGGGTTATGAGCTTCCAGTCAGGAGCCAAGCCAGCAAGTCACTGACAGTACTAGCCTCTTGATATGTTTCCATTGTACAAATTAATGGGGGAGTTTTCATAGTTTAGGTGGCCTTCTAAACAGCATTCCCATGTGGACTTAGACCAAGTGAAATGCTGGACCAAGTAAAAGTTCCTGGTTCCTCAAAGCTATCTGAGACCCAGGATCCACTATTACCTCCAGGTAGGATGAGAAACCCATGATTTGCCTTTCTATTGGGACATAAGACATCCTTCTACCCTCACTCCTCCTATGCTGGAAGTTTAGGGTATTGGCATGAGTGCAAGATGGAATGGATAACTACTCTGCTGAGAAACCAAGTGATTATTTGGTGTGGAGGCTGTGTTTGCAAGTTATGAGTATCCTTTGATAAAGTAGATTACCATGGTATAAACCTTACTCTCAGAGAGTAGTGGGTGGTCCTGGGCAATACTCTCCAGTGCACAAATCCCTGTGCAAAACATCGTCTTCTCCCAATTCTTGGCCTTTACCATCCACTGACCTTCTCAGCACCCTTGCAGCCCCTAACTAGAGTACTTCTGAATTCCCTGTATGCCACACAAACTGTACAGAGCCAGAAGTGCTGCCTCAGGTTGGCTGCCTACTCATCTCCTGCTGCCCCTATTGTGCTGTTTCCCTGAACCACAGGTAACTGACCGCTTGCAGCATTTCTTTAATAAATGCAGGGAAGTATGCTGCTAGTGAGCCTCCCACTCCAACCAGGGTGATGTGATGAGGGGGGAAGGAAGAAATGGATTTTTGTCTGGCTTTCCACGCAATATATATGGATGGTTCTATCCAAAGAGAGGAAAACCTGGTGGTGTAGTGGTTAAGTGCTATGGCTTCTAACCAAAAGGTCAGTAGCTCAAATCCATCAGGCACTCCTTGGAAACTCTATGGGGCAGTTCTACTCTGTCCTATAGGATCACTATGAGTTGGAATCGACTCAACGGCAATGGGTTTGGTTTTTTGTTGTTGTTGTTTGTTTTTTGGTATTGAAAGAGAAGAGGAAAGCAAGGACATTTGCTGCTGGTATCTCCAACCTTGCTGCCTTCCTTTTACTTCCCACCAAGGAAACAGGAGCAGGCTTTCCACTTCCTCTTCCCATCTGGCTGGACTGCTACTTATATAAAACTCAATGATCAAGTCTTCCTGGGTTAGCTCTTGTTATACAGAAGGAAGAGCTCTGAAATGTAGAAAGCTCTTGTTAAATTCCACAAAGGTTGGCTTTTTCCAAGGTGATCATCTATTGACATTTGACATTATCGTCTTTGCTCTGTGGGTACTTTTTGGTGTCTTTTTATGAGGGAAATGCACACTGTGGCTCAGCCTTGGAGATAGAAGGTGACAATCGAACATATTATTCAGGAGAAATAGAATATAGATTGGCTTAAATATGCTAAAGGTTATCTCTATATCATTGGTAAGGAACTTTGGCAGCACAATGGTTAAGTGCTTGGCTGCTAACTGAAAGGTTGGCAGTTTGAACCCACCAGCAACTCTGCAGGAGAAAGACCTGGCAATCTGCTGTCATAAAGATTACAGCCTAGGAAACCCTATGGGGCAGTTTTGCCCTGTCCTATAGGGTCACTGTGACTCAGAATTGACTTGACAGCACACAATAACAACATAATGAGACCCAGGACATGTAAACCAAAAACCAAACCAAACCTATTGCTGTCGAGTTGATTCTGACACATAGCAACCCTATAGGACAGGGTAGAACCATAGGGTTTCCAAGGAGCAGTTGGTGGATTTGAACTGCCGACCTTTTAGTTAGCAGCCGAGCTCTTAACCACTGAGCCACCAGGGCTCCACAGTGTTTAAACGTATGATAAATTGAGGAGTAAATGAAAAGAAGCCTAGATTTGCAGGTCTATAAAGAGAATTGCTGTATCTCCAGGCATAATTGGCCAGGCAGCCTTTGATGAGGTCTTGGGCAAGAGTTTCCCAATGGTGTGGAAAAGAACCTAGTATCATAAAGCACTAGGAATTAATTATAGGCAAGAAAGGGTTCTCTTTAAAGTGGGTATAATTAATTGCCTTGTCATTGCAGGTGTGGAAGGCAGGCATCATCCTGGCAGAAAAGGATTCATATGGGAACAAAGTGTGTAATTTCAGCTAGGTGCAGAAAAAGTGCTTTTGTAACCTCAAAAAGAAAAGCGAATTGATACATCACGTGATTTTTGACAGAAAAAAAGATGCCTTCTTATATACAAATAAAGGAGTTCTCTAAATTAATGAAGGAAATCACTGCATATATTAGACCACACTAAAATCTCTGAATGATTTTCATTGCACCATGATCTGGAGTTTCTTTCAAATGCTTAATGTTTTCTTTCTATGTATAAAACAGTCTGGAACTATTTCACTTTGATTGAGAGCCACAGAGTCAAATGTATGCAGTTTCGAGTCAGATGCATGTTAGAACATTAGGAGGTCATGGGAAAATTGAATATAATGAAGAAAGGGGATGTCGCCATTCAGAAAATTAACGATTTGTAGCTGAGTGAGAGCCTTTGAAATCAAAGGTACTGAATTAAGAATAATGCCTCATGGCTTGAGGGGCTCAGAGCATGCATTTTAGAGTGTTCACGATACTCTTACTTCATGTTATAACCCAAAACCCACCCACTGCTGTCGAGTCGATTGCGACTCATAGCAACCCCATAGCAACTAATGAAAATAGGTACTTTAAAGTATGGAAGATATTTTTGGTGTGGCTTTTGCTTGTATCCTCAGTATGGAAGAGATGCAGACAAAGCAAAAGATACTCAGAAAATTTCTCACAAACACTACTACTACTAATCTTACTGTGGTTGCTTCGTACCTACACTTTTCAAGTACACTTTCTGTAATAAATTTGAAGGAGCAGTCTAGTGCTACCTTCATGGTTCTTGAAATTGGCTTACATTTGCCCCTCTGTCCTCCTTCCTCCAGCGTGGAGATACATATACATGTACAACAACAATGTGTATGTTGTTGTTGGCTTGTTTTTCAGGGGGAGGAAACGCCATCTACTCCTTCGCTCCTACTTCTGGCTGGGCATTTCTTCCCCCTTACTCTTTAAATTTTCTCCTTCCCCTGGGCTTAGCCAGGGGAATTCCCTGGATATTTGAGTCTGCTGGCCAAATGCCTCCGTGAAGGCAATGGAGTTCAGGGCCAGCCAACTGCTTAAGTGGGGGGTAGGGAAAGTGGAAGATTCTCTTATTACAGAGGCAGTGATATTTCAACACATTATTTTGCCTTGCTAAATATGTGTGCAGTGTTTAGGGATGACAGGGACAAGAAAAGCCTTAAAAAAAAAAGATACCGCAAAGGAAATTGAAGAGGGAGAGGGTACGAGGACATCACATTGTTGTCAGCTACTGTAGAGTCAGGGCCTTGCTTATGGCAATCACAGACAAGGATAATTACAAATTGTACAATGTTTCTCACCCTCTCCCTTTTCACTCGTGCCCTGCTCGTGTCTCTCTTGTAGGTTGTATAGTTGGGGTTGACATCACCCATCCTTTGTACTGTTGCACTCTCCAATACATGTATATTAAACAGAATGACAGGTTAGGTCTATGTACATTGCCAAGAAAAATGAGAAAAGGAACACCTTAGAAAACACAGTGATATATGCTGTTATTTTTTAAGTAAAAAAAAAATATATATATATTTTTTAAGTGAATGGAGTCATTCGAATCTGCCCATACTTTGGCATGTAAGCTTATTTTTGTGCCGCATGAGTCAATCAAGACAGGAACAGTAATTTGAGGGACATAGGAACGTATTGCTTTGGAAGCAAGGCACCTATCTATATACTAGAGCACACCCTTATGACAGAACATTTATGGGATACCGAAGGAATTTATAAGTTTGGATTGATGCAGTGAGATGAAAACTCTTTCAGGTTTCCATTCCAAGTCCTACATGAAAGAGAGACAGAGAGAGAGAGTATAGAGAAAGTCCTAACCATTCTGCTGTGGAGAATGTGTGATGAGAATTAAGGACAGAGATCAACATCAGCGCCAGCAGTCAGAGCATGAGTGTAAGCTCAAGCATTAGTCATCGGGCAGCTGAGCTCCTTGCCAGCAGCCAGAGTCAACACTATAATGTGAGATAAAGGCTCCAGAAAGGCTGCAGGCCAAGGAGAAGGAGAGGGAGGCCTGAGATCTTTCAAAAACAGGGAAATACTGACCTAAAAAGATCATAAATCCATATAGAAAAATTTCGTGAAAGGACCCACATTTATGTTGAGGCAACCCAGCTGAACATAAAGCTTAAAAGGAAATGATAGAGTAGAAATTCCTGTAATTTAGAAAAACAATTATTTTAAAAAAAAAAAAAAACTTTACCTCTGAAAGGCAGAAAGGTTTTGTTTTTTTAAACTCTTTTTTCCTCCTCTGTCCTTGTGCATATTTTCCTCTGTCAGCATCTGGCCGCACATAAAACAGCTGCTCACATAAGACATTCGGATTGTAAATCTTTTTACTGAGGACATTGCAGCTTGCTGCTTAGAGCTAGGTAACATGGGTACTAATCTAATACTAGAAGGGTTCACCATAAACAGACCAACCAACTAACCAACAAATTAATGGTCAGCTGTGATATTCAAATGATTGCTCTAATTACCTGGAGATGCCCTTCTCCAGGTAAACATTCACAAGTTCCCTCCTCCCAGTTTGGTTTAACACTGGGAAGTAGGTGTAAAGACCGCCTTTGGAATCTGACATGTCTTGATCTTCAGATTTTCATATTCAGAGTATCCTTGTTTTATTTTCCAGGGAAGAGTAATAATTACAGTTTAACAGTTTGAACCCAGTCATGATGCATCAGGTCAGCCATCCACTGCCCTGGCACACGGTTGGGATTTAAAACCCAAGCAGCGGATGTAACCCTGGATACTCCTCGGATCCTCTTTCTGCTGGTCTCCACAGCTCCTGCTGCCAGCCCTTGGCTTCCTGCCTCTACCTCCACCCCCACTTCTTAGATCTTTATCCTAGATTTTAATATTTTTTTGTTTTTTTGAATCTTAGTTTGAGTCACATAAAAAAGATGTTACTATCATTTTGGGCCTCCTGCTCAGGTATTGGTATTGCACAATCTTGATTTTAGGGCTCACAGCAATTTTGGATTAAAAACATTTCTATTGCTAGTCAAGCCAGACAGAGCCTGCAGCTTTGCCAGGAAATAGGGGTTGGGAAAAAATTTAAACTATAGTAATACTGAATTCTATAAACACATGTAATTTTGATAAGAGCAGCTGCAAGGAGAAAGAACATAAATTAAATGAAGTATATTTTAGCAAAAAAGTAAATTTTGTTTTCCTGTTTGCTAAAATATTTTTTATAATGCCCTGCTAGTAATTAAATATGAATTTTTTTTTTTCCTCCTTTCTAGCAAGAGAGACACCTTGGAGAAATTCAAGTAGCTGCCATATCCTTCTCTGGAGGGTTAGGTCTATAAATCTTAAAATTTATTAGGGACTTTGCCTATGTAGGCAAGTCACCTAAGATCCACTGAAAATAGCCTCTTTCAGAGGGTTTATGGGAAGATTCCCCAGTATTATTGAAGGTCACCTCCTTTAAGGGAAATTGAAGAGGGATATAATCAGAGCCTAAGCTTTGAGGGGGTTTAAAAGGAAAAACTCCCCTAGGTGATTCCAAGGAAGGAAAGAAGGATGTTAATTTTAGGTCCATGATATGGGGGATACCAGAATACTCTATTTAAGGCTTCTAAAGCCAGTTGGTATTCTTGGAAGTCACTGTGTGTGAGAACAAAAAGAAATGCCACCTAAGATTGCAAATTTAGAAACCAGGTCATTGGCACAAAGAGATGAGCTGGTTCCTGGTGGGAAGGGGCTGTGCTGGTATCTGGGCCAGGAGGACATCACCGCAGCAGTGTACCAACATGACCAGCTTTCACGGTAAGACGATGTAGCCCTGAGTAGTGGTGGGGCAGGGGTCAGAGACTCCATTTTGTACTCCACTGGGGCATGGAAGAAGCGCTGGTGGCATAGTGGTTAAGAGCTTGGCTGCTAACCAAAAGGTTAGCAGTTTGAATCCACCAGCTGCTCCTGGGAAACACTATGAGGCAGTTCTACTGTGTCCTGTAGGGTTACTACAAGTCGGAATCCATTTAATAACAACAGGTTTGGTTTTGGTTTGGGACATAGAAGCAAGACAGACCCTTACCTTTTGGGCTATAAAAGCTTCCAGAGTGTGTCTTTTTGAATTTTTAAAATAAAATATTTCAAACATATAAAGAATAATAATATATTGAACACCTTCACACCCACTACCCACATTTATCATGTAACATTTTGCAACATTTGGATGTAGTTTTCTTTAATAAATCATTACAAACATATTTCAAGCTTCCTTTTAACCATCCCTAATCCTATTCTTTTTCTCTATGCTTGTCATTCCCAAACAAATTTTCATATTTTTACTAAACTGTATGTCTTCATAAATAATATACAGCACCATTTTTAATGTTTTCAAAGTGTATGCTTTATTGGAAACACCACATGTATCTATACATATATTACTCATCAAACAACTTTTGTTCTTCACCTTTTTCTTGATATTTATCCATGTTAGTATACAGTTTGTTTGTTTGTTTGTTTTTAACGTTCCATTTGTAATAAAGGGTCTGACTCCAACTTTGATGTTTCACTATGGACAGTTTTCAAGCTTCACCATTCTCCCTCCTGCTTCTGTCCCATGTCTGGAAAAGCTGATAAGAAAGGTGTACTCCCTCCTTTGGCACTGACTGGAAGTTCCAACCCAGCAAGCCTAAGCTCAAGTGCATGTGTGGGAACCCTCACCCCAGCTCCACCCCTAACCACCACAAAAGCCCCAACCCAGTCTCCTCTCTCCGCTCTCTCAAGCCATTTCGGAACACCTTGGGAGCCTTCCCTGCTCATTCCAGAAAGCCTCATTATGTGAGTAATAAACTCTTTCATACCCTTGTGGTGAATGTGTAGCACCATCAGCCTAAATATCTGAACCAAATTTTGAATAGGTGGTCCATCCTGCTTCTGTAGGATGACTATAGCACTATTATAGGAATATATCACCATTTTTGGAAACCCTGGTGGCATAGTGGTTAAGTGCTATGGCTCTTAACCAAGAGGTAAGCAGTTCAAATCCACCAGGCGCTCCTTGGAAACTCTACAGGGCAGTCCTACTCTGTCCTATAGAGTTGCCATGAGTTGGAATCGACTAGACAGCAGTGGGTTTGGTTTTTTTTTTGGTATCACAATTTTTGTATTCATTCTCTGCTTGATTGACAGTTAATTTTCCCCAATGTTTACAAAATACAATGCAATAAACATTCTTGTACATGTCATCTTATTGTATAGTGTTATACTTTCTGTAGGTTTTACCTTAGAAGTGGGATGACATCTCAAATTTAGTAGATGCTAACTTTCCTAAAAAAAAACTTTCCTAGATAGCGCCAAATTGTTTCCAAAGTGGTGGTGCCAATTTAAACTCCCCCCAGCAGTTGAGAATCCCTGTTGCTTCACAGCTTTTCCATGCTTTTTAATTTTTGTCATATTTAATGGGTGTGAAAGGTACTTTATTGCAATTTTAATCTTTATTTCCTTGATTACTAATAACATTGAACAACTTCTTATTAGTTGCTGGGATTCAGTTTTCTCCTTCAGATAATTGCCTATTTATGTCCTTTGTCTATTTTTCTGTTTAACTTGTTTAGATCCTGATTCAAACTAAAAACCATAAAAAACATTTGTAAAGCAATAAAGAAAATTTGAACTCTGGCTATATATTTGATGATATTAAGGAATTATTGTTAATTATTTAGGTGTGATAATAGCTTAGGCACCCTGGTGGTACAGTGGTTAAGAGCTTGGCTGCCAACCAGAAGGTCGAGAGTTCAAATCTACCAGCCGTTCCTTGGAAACCCTATGGGGCAGTCCTACTCTGTTTTAGAAACCCTGGTGGTGTAGTGGTAAAGTGCTATGACTGCTAACCAAAAGGTCAACAGTTCGAATCCACCAGGCGCTCCTTGGAAACTCTGTGGGGCAGTTCTACTCTGTCCTAGAGAATCACTATGAGTCAGAATCAACTCAACGACAAAGGGTAGGTAATAGCTTGGGGTTATTTTTTTAAATAAGGTTTTTTTTTTTTTTAACTTCTAAACATACATATTGAAATATTTATGGATGAAATAATGTGATTCTAGTTTGGCAGTGGGAGCTAGTGTGGGGTATGTATAAACCATGATTGGGCCTGGATTGTTATTGTCGAAGATAGGTGATGGATAATGGAGGTTCGTTGTAATATTCTTTCTACTTTCTCCCATTTACATTTTTTTCATAATAAAAACTTAAAATAACATTGAACAATAAAATAGAGAAATGTCAAAAATAAAATTAGGAATAATAAAGGACAGATATGCTACAAATTATAATAGTACAAGTGAATATTATGAATGGTGACTATAATAAAACAAAATTGAAAGTTTAGATGAAAACAATAATTTTACTCAAACATACATATTTTTAAAATTGACATAAGATGAAATAAAGAATGGCTAAAAAAATCAAAAGTCTTTCTGCCTCCTAAAAAGGCTAATTTTACCAAACATTCAAGGTATAATAATCCTTATATGAACTAATTCAGTGAATATATAAAGAGGAAAAGCTCTCAGATTAATTTTACAAGATTTGTTTAATTTTAATACAAAGTCCACAAGGTAGTTCAAGTAAAGAACATTTTATGCCAATCTCACTTACGTATTGAACCCAATGTTCTTTTAAAAACATATGTCACAAGTGAGTAGGGCTCATCTAGGGAATTCTAGGAAGTTTTACCATTTGGATGCATATTAATGTAACATACCCATTTATGAATTGAAGGAATAAAAAGTCCATATTCAAAATGTATGATTTAAAAAGTTGTGAATTAAAAATAAAAAAGAACTTTCTTGATAGAAAAATGCTATGTATCAAAAATCTACAGCAAACATTTTTTTAGAAGTATTCCCATTAAAATGAGACAAGGATGCCCACCAGTCCTGAATCTATTATGTTGTACTTGAGGTCTTAGGCAAGTCAATGTATGCCAGCTCAGCAACTTTGCTAGTATAACATCAACTTTAAATAAATCAACAGTGTTCCCCTATATCAGTAAAAAGTAATTAGATAATATAATAGAATGAAGATCATAATCACAATAGGAAGAAACATCTTTCCAGACATCTCTTTATGCCTACATGTTGTTGTTAGTTGTCACCAAGTCAATTCCAACTCATGTCGACCCCATGTGTGCAGAGTAGAACTGCTCCATAGGGTTTTTTTTTTTTTTAATAATTTTTACTGTGCTTTAAGTGAAAGTTTACAAATCAAGTCAGTCTGTCACATATAAGCTTATGTACACCTTACTCCATACTCCCACTTACTCTCCCCGTAATGAGCCAGCCCGCTCCCTCCTTCCAGTCTCTCCTTTCGTGACCGTTTTGCCAGTTTCTAACCCTCTCTACCCTCCCATCTCCCCTCCAAACAGGAGATGAGGACACATTCTCAAGTGTCCACCTGATACAAGTAGCTCACTCTTCATCAGCATCTCTCTCCTACCCACTGTCCAGTCCCTTTCGTGTCTGATGAGTTGTCTTTGGGAATGGTTCCTGTCCTGGGCCAACAGAAGGTTTGGGGACCATGACCCCCGAGATTCCTCTAGTCTCAGACCATTAAGTCTGGTCTTTTTATGAGAACTTGGGGTGTGCATCCCACTGTTCTTCTGCTCCCTCAGGGGTTCTCTGTTGTGCTCCCTGTCAGGGCAGTCATCGGTTGTGGCTGGGCACCATCTAGTTCTTCTGGTCTCAGGATGATGTAAGTCTCTGGTTCATGTGGCCCTTTCTGTCTCTTGAGCTCATAGTTATTGTGTGACCTTGGTGTTCTTCATTCTTCTTTGATCCAGGTGGGTTGAGACCAGCTGATGCATCTTAGATGGCCGCTTGTTAGCATTTAAGACCCCAGACGCCACACTTCAGCGTGGGATGCAGAATGTTTTCATGATAGAATTTATTTTGTCAATTGACTTAGAAGTCCCCTTAAACCATGGTCCCCAAACCCCCGCCCTTGCTCCACTGACCTTCGAAGCATTCAGTTTATCTCCATAGGGTTTTTAAAGCTATGACTTTTTGGAAGCAGAATCGCCAGGCCTATCTCCTGAGGCACCTCTGGGAGGATTCAACTGCCAGTCTTTCAGCTAGCAGTCAAGTGCTTAACCATTTGTGCCACCACAAACTCCTTGCACATGCACACAAAAATTTAATATAAATGGGAACATATCATACATGCTTTACTTTATTTTTGCTCATCAACATGGCAGAGAAATCTTTAAAAAAAAAAAACACACACGTCACTAAATATAAATATCATTATCTTTTTTAATGGTCACATAGAATTACATTGTAAAACTATCTAATAATCAAGGTCCTACCCGTTGATATCTATCTAGGTTGCTTCTAGGTTTTTCAACATAATAAAAACCACTATCTTGAACATCCCTATATGGCAACCTTTATGGATTTGTCAGAAAGATCTTGAGAATTAATTTCTGAACTCATTATGAACTATTTCACTAGCTCAGGACACAATTATGGCCACATGTTTTTAAATTTTTCAAATTAATTACTCTAGGCCACACAATTCATTATTAGAAGGAAATCTCTATTTTGAGGTCTTGCCTTCCTCTTTTTAATTGTCTAAGAGCCTTGGATATTTGCTCAGTCTGCTTTTTAAATACTGGGCTGAGAGATAACTGGAAAATCTGATATGGACACTAGCACTTTTGTTTCATTAGCTGCCTCTGGAGTTTAAGACTGGCCCCACCCACCTCCCATTTTCTCCCCTTTCTCTGTGCATCCGGCCACTGGCTTGCTTTCTTTCAATTCTTGAAGCAAACTTTGAGCTCTCCTGCTGCAGAGCATTTGTTGTTCTCTCCGGATTGTTCTTCATCCCACCTGTTAGCATGGTTAATACCTAGTTACATTTCAAGTCTTAGTCTAAGGATCATACTCACCCCCAGGCTTACTTCCTTTAGACACAGCGAGAAGGGCCCTTGCCCTGGGCTCATTCTCGAGAGGACCCTTTACATCACACACACACACACGCACACGCACATGCACACACATGCACACACGCACACTTATTAAACAACTATACTCATAAATATAGGGTCTGATTAACCAGTATTATTGAAGACTCACAAAAATTCTCTTCCCCATATCTTATGTTCCCGAAACAAAAGGTCACTGCATCTGAATACCATGATGATTTGTGAGTCGTGCTGCTGTTTACATTGGAGATGAACATGGCTTAGGAACGTGGGGAGAATTTCCGCCATGAAAGTGCTTAGGTAAGAGAGAAGTCATATTAATTAACTTGTCAAATCCTTCCTCTCAGATAGCATGAATGCAATAGATTCCTGCGTAATAAAGTATCATTTACCAGTTCCACAGAGCATCATTTTTTTTTTTTTTCTGCTTGTCTTTGTGTTCCAATTTGTGGTTTGGAAGTACTCATAGAGACTGAGGTATATTTGCAATGTTAAACAATTCACATTACTCTTATTTAACATAAGTATATGGAAACGTGATACAGAGTTTTTATACTGGTAATTATTTGGACATTGAATGTTAGAATCTCAAGTTTTTTATTTTTATAAATTATTAAATATAACTAGTTTTAAAAGGTAAAAATATTTCAGATTTATTTTAATATTTTTATTTAATTTTTTATATTTAACCATTTAATAATACAACTTAATAATTGTATTAACCCTTTAATTTTAATAATAATGTTGACTATTTTAGGAGAAAATTTTTTTCCTATACCATCTTTTTTTTAAAATTTCATTGTGTTTTAGATGAAAGTATACAGTGCTAATTAGTGTCTTATTAAAAAATTTATACACAAATTGTTTTGTGACTTTGTTTGCAATACCCGCAATGTGTCAGCACTCTCCCCCTTTCTCTTTCCACCCTGGGTTCTCCATGTCCATTTGTCCAGTTTTCCTGTCCCTTCCTACCTTCTCATCTTTGCTTTTGGGCAGATGTTGCCCATCTGGCCTATATACTTGATTAAACTAAGAAGCACATTCCTCACATGTGTTGTCATTTGTTTTATAGGCCTGCCTAATCTTTGGCTGAAAGGTGAACTTTGGAAGTGGCTTCAGTTCTAAATCAGCAGGATGCCTGAGGTCCATAGTCTTGTGGGTTCCTCCAATCTCTGACAGACCAGTAAGTCTGGTCCTTTTTTGTGAATTGAATTTTGTTCTAAATTTTTCTCCCTCTCTGTCTGAGACCCTCCATCGTGATCCCTGTCAGAGTTGGTGGTGGTGGTAGCTGGGCACTCTCTAGTTCTTCCAGGCTCAGGCTGTGGAGGCCGTGGTTCACGTGGTCCATTAGACCTTTGGAATAATATTTTCCTTGTGTCTGGTTTTCTTCATTCTCCTTTGCTCTGGATGTGATGGGACCAATAGATGTATTTTAGATGGCTGCTCAGAAGCTTTTAAGAAGTAGAACGTAGAACATTTTCTTTATGAACTATGTTATGCCAATTGACCTAGTTGTCTCCCAAGACCACAGTTCCCAGCCCTCATCCCCAGCAACTAGGTCCCTCAAAGTACTCAGATGTGTCCAGGAAACGTCTATGACTTTGCCTTGGTCATGTTGTGCTGCGATTTCCCTTTCCCACCCCTCACCAAAGTAACTTGTCTACTATCTAGGTAGTGATTTCTCTTTCCCACCCATTCTCTTCCCTTCTCTTGTAACCATCTACTTTTTTTTTTTTCTGTGTGTAAACCTTTTCTTGGGCTTTTATAATAGTGGTCTCATAAAATATTTGTTCTTTTGTGATTGACTTATTTCACTCAGCATAATGGCCTCTAGGTTCATCCATGTTGTGAGGTGTTCCACAGATTCATCATTGTTCTTTATCATTTTGTATTATTCCATTGTGCATATGTACCATAATGTGTTTATCCATTCATCTGTTGATGGGCCTTAGGTTGTTTCCATCTTTTTGTTATTATGAATAATGCTGCAACAAACCTATGTGTGCACATATCTGTTCATGTGACAGCTCTTGTTTCTCTAGGATATATTCCTAGGAGTGGGGTTGCTAGCTCATATGCTATTTCTATTTCTAGCTTTTTAAGGAGGTACCATATTGTTTTCCATAGTGGTTGTACCATTTTACCTTTCTACCAGCAGCGCTTAAGAGTTTCAATCTCCCTGCAACCTCTCCAACATTTGTTATTTTGTTTTTTTAATTAGTTCCAGTAATGTCAGGGTGAGATGGTATCTCATTGTAGTTTCGATTTGCATTTCTCTAATGGCTAATGAGGAGCCCTGGTGGTGCGGTGGATAAGAGCTTGGCTGCTAACCAAAAGGTCAGCGGTTCGAATCCACCAGCTGTTACTTGGAAACCCTATGGGTCAGCTCTACTCTGTCCTATAGGGTCTCTATGAGTCAGAATGGACTTGACAGCAACAGGTTTGGGTTTTTTTTTTTTTTTGGTAATGGCTAATGATCACCTTTGGTTTTCTTCATCCTCCTGTGCTCCAGACATGATGGGACCAACAGATGTATTTCAGATTTGTCTGTTAGCCAGCCGTCTGAATGTCTTCTTTGGTGAAATGTCTGTTCATATCCTTTGCCCATTTTTAATTGGATTATTAGTTTTTCTGCTGTTGAGGTGTCAACGTATTCTATAGATTTTAGAGATCAGGTCCTTTTTGGATATGTCATAGCCAAAATTTTTTTCCCAGTCTGTAGGTTCCCTTTTTACTCTTTCAATGAAGTCTTTTGATAGCCATATGCATTTAATTTTTAGGAGCTCTTTTCATTTTTTGGTTTTCCCAGTTATCTAGTTTATCTTCTGGTGTTTGTGCATTGTTAGTTATGGTTTGTATTGCATTTCTGCCATGAATTTTTTATTTCATGATTTTTATTATCTTAGGTTTTATATTTAGGTCTTTGATCCATTTTGAGTTAGTTTTTGTATATGGTGTGAAGTATGGATTCTGTTTCATATTTTTACAGATGGCCATCCAGTTTTGCCAGCACTATTTGTTGAAAAGACTGTCTTTTCGTCATTTAATGGACTTTGGTCCTTTGTCAAAGATCAGCTGACCATAGGTGGATGGATTTACATCTGTTCCATTGGTCTGTGTTGTCTGTCATTGTACCAGTACCAGGTTGTTTTGACTACGTAGCTGTACAATAGGTTCTGAGATCAGGTAGCGCGAGGCCTCCTAGTTTGTTTTTTTTTTTCTTCAATAATGCTTTGCTTATCTGAGGCCTCTTTCCTTTCCATATAAAGTTAGTGTTTTGTTTTTCCATCTTGTTAAAGAAGGCTGTTGGTATTTGGATCAGAATTGCATTCTGTCTGTAGATCGTTTTGGGTAGGATTGACATTTTCACAAAGTTCAGTCTTCCTATCCATGAGCATGGTATGTTTTTCCATTCATTTAGGTCTCTTTCAGTTTTTTGCAATAGTGTTTTGTAGTTTTCTTTGTATAGGTCTTCTACATCCCTGTTAGATTTATTTCTAAGAATTTTATCTTTTTAGGGGGAAATATGTTTTTGAAAAACATATAAGGAAAATAATTTTAACTGTTCAATATTTAAAACTGTACTTTATTTCACATTGAATGAAAATATATTCAGTTAGATCATGATTGTCAATGGAACTAGAATTATGTATAAATTAATGAGTTTGTTTAAAAGAAGACAAGAAAATGAATACTATAGAATAAATAGGTAATATTTTATAAATTACACAAGGTTTTACCTTATTAGTCATCCAAACATCTCAGGCCCATCAACAGAACATCTAGACATCTGTGATAATAAATTCAGTCATCTTTGATAGTTTACTCTCTTTTAGTCATATGAAAACCAACAAGCATAATCTCCAAATTTATCTTAATGAAGGTGTATTTGTCAAGGTATGAGAATAAAAAATATTCTATTTAACAATTTGCTTGTTATAATAAGTATTTATACTAAGATATATGGGCCTGTTCTTTGTACTCTTCTCCTGAGTCCTGCAAAGGTTAGGGGTAGGCTTTTTTTTAGGTCAGGTTTCTTTGTAAAAAGGAATCATGGAGTCCTGTTCCTTCAGAGCACTTACTATGTTTTTAATTATTCCTCAGTTAGTGTGATTTTGGCTGAATCCTTACTACAATCTAAGCTCCATGAGAACAAGGACTATGTCTGTTACTGTATCAATTTCTCCAGGACCTATCTGGCTGACAGTAGGTACTTACTAGATACTTGTTGAATGAATAACTCATGAATACTGCTTTACTGTGTGGTGATGTGCTTGCTAGCCTAGCTTCTTGCTAGTACCACAGTGGTGCTCCATGTTTGTGCTCCAAAATCACGGCTCTTTTAGTTTATTCTCATGCTCAGATATTCTTCCCCACAGCAAGATTACCAATGTAAAGTGACTGGACTGGGAAGGGATTCTAGCCTCAGAGATATTTAATGTTAGAACCATTTCTTCTCCCACAATTCTAAAACTCTTGTGTTGAACCCAGGTCACCAGTATAGAACCCCCCCTTCAAAAGGAGAACTTGTTAAGCATCACTTGATCTACCCTGACAGGTTTCATATCTTTGATTCTCACAGTGGGTTTGTTGTAGCAATTATTAATGTTGACCAATATCCAGTTCTCATCTATTTCTAGGTACTTGGAGAATTAAAATTCTCCACCTCCTTGATGTTATGTGCAGCCATGACTATGTTGACTTGTTTTGGCTAATGAAATGTGAGCAAAAGGGACATAGGTCACTTCAGGGCCAAAGTAGTTAAATCCATTGCTGTCGAGTCAATTCTGATTCATAGTAACCTTATAGAACAAGGTAGAACTTCCCCATAGGGTTTCTAAGACTGTAAACATTTATGGAAGAAAACTGTCACATCTTTCTCCTGCAGGGTGCCTGGTGGGTTTGAACCACTTACCTTTGGTTATCAGCCAAGCACTTAACCACTGTACCACCAGGGCTCCTTTAGCACTGAGCTGCTCGTGCTCAACTCTTCAGCCCTTTATCTTCTTGCTGAGAAGATCAAAAAAAGCTTGTGGTGACCTGGCCACATATTAAGATTATAGAGCCTCAGTAAATATACTTTAAATCTTAAAGGATAGCTCATACTCTTAGTTTTCAAAATAGTGAAATACTTACACTTCAGAGTAAGAGATAACTTGCACCAGAAATTTTACAATATACATTAGATGGGAATAGGATTCTTTATAGATTTGAAGTAAGTCATTACTCGTTGCCATTGAATTGATTCTGACTCATTGTGACCCTATAGGACAAAGAACTGACCCATAGGGTTTCCAAGCAGTGGCTGGTGGGTTCAAACTGCCAACCATTTAGTTAGCAGCTGGGACTTAGCCATTGCACCACCAGGGCTCTGGAGTAAGTTATTAAAAAAAAAAAAAAAAAAGGTAAGCCCAAATACGTGAATCAGAAAATCAGACTGAATAGCTCTTAAAACGCTGACAGGAGTCTGTAAGATTTTTCAAATACTTAGCACAGACGTTCATATACTTAGCACAGGCATTTATATATATATATATATATATATATATATATATATATATATATATATATATATATACCAAACCCACTGCCATCGGGTCAATTCTCACTCATAGCGACCCTACAGGACAGAGTAGAACTGCCCCACAGGGTTTCCAAGGAGTGCCTGGCAGATTTGAACTGCTGACCTTTTGGATGTTATAGGCACCAAGCTAGGTGCTGGGATACACAAGTGAAAAAATGAAATTGTGGTACTTTACATCATGCAGGTTGTGCCCTAGCTGGGGGGACAGATATTAATTAGAAAATGTCACAAATATAAAGATTTATCAAAAGTTCTGTAATGAAGAGAAGAGCATGATTTTGAGGAATTTGACAAAATTAGAAAATTCAGGGAAGGTTTTCTTGAGAATGTAGATTAAGCTGAGATATGGAGGACACTGACGGATCAGTAAATACTTTTTTAATGTATAAATGCTCTGCTATGGGCTGGGATATAGTGAGTGCAATAAAACTTGTAAAACCCAGAACCTGTATAAGGTAGAAACCTGTCAGAGTAGGAAAACTCACATGTTTTCCACTAAAACAAGTGATAAATTGATATACTGCACCCTGTCAAAAGTGGAAAACAAGGCAGTCCTGCTGAGTTCCAGCTCTTACAGTTTTCACTGCAGGAGATGCTTAAAATAGTGTGTGTGGATGGCCACAATACATGGACCCTGATAGAAGGGAGAAAAATGTGGAATAGAACCTCAAATTTCTAAAAAAAAAAAAAGGCCTACTGGGACTGGTTGAAACTGGAGGACTCCCCAAGACTACTGCCCTGAGATAATCTTCAAACTTTGAACCAAAACTAACCCCTGGGGTCGCCTTGTAGCTAAATAACAACAACAACAAAAAAGAATATCACCTGTAAATACTGTGCTCCTTTAAAAAAAATCATCTATAGGAGACCAAACAGTCAACAATTACTTTGAAACAAAGATGAGAATGTAAGGAGGCAGGAAAACTAGCTTAATGGAAACAGAAAAACTCAAACAGAAATAATGAGAGTGTTCACGCATTGTGTAAGAATGTTACCAATGTCACTGAAAAGCTTGTGCAGAGAAATTCTTGAATGGAAACCTAAATTACTGTGTTAACTTCCATAAAAATGCAAATAAAATATTAATAAAAAAAAACTACGTGTGGAGGAGAATGCAGTTGACGGTGTGAGATAATGGTGGAGATGGTAGGGAGGAAGAACACATAAGATGTTATACTATGTATAACAAAGGAATGACATGATCAGTTATCATTTCACAAAAGACTCTCTGGTTTTAGCAGGCTGAAGGGTAGATGCAGAAAGGATGGAGATAAGACTGTGGCATTAATCCAAGTGAGTGTCATTATTGTGGAACTAGGGTGAAGGCAGTAGAGATGAGCAAAAAGAGACATTTAGGAAATGAAAATGACAAGACTTGATATTAGATCTGTGGTATGAAAGAAAGGAAGATAACGAGGTTTCAAGATTGTATGAATAGACGACGGTGACAGTCTCTGAGTTAGGAAACAGATTTTGAAGGAAATATCAGTTTCAGGTTTGGGTTTGCTGAATATGAGATAATTTTGACAATCCAAGAGGAGATAAGTAGGCAGATTTCAGAGAAGAGAGCATAATGAGAATGAGAAGAGAAGGTGGCTCAGGATTGAACTTTGAGGAACTTCAAAATTAAATCAGTTGTAAAAATAGGATAAACTAGAGGAGAAATGGCCAGAGGAATAGCAAGAAAGAAAACCAGCTTATTGTTGTTTCAAGGAAATCAAAGGAGCAATGCTTCAAATAGGAATGAGTTGTCAAAAGTGTTTGATGTTTCTGAGACATGTCGAAGAGTATAAGCTCCATAGGGGCAAGGCCTTTGTTTTGTTTTCTGGTATATCCCAAGTATTCAGAGTATTCCTAGCACATAGTGGATGCTCAGTAAACAATTGTTAAATGTTGAATTAAGTATGATGAAGACTGAAAAGTGCCCTTTGGATTAAATCATATGGAGGTTATCAGTGAATTTAGGGATTGCTGTTTCGAGGAAGTGATGTAAGAGAAAGTCAAATAGGAGTAGGTGAGGAAGGAGTGGTGTATGAGGAAATGGAGAAAGTGAAATGAGTGTAGGCAACTGTAAAAATGGCTTGGGGCAGTATCTGACCTCCTCCAACCCCACAAGGGAGAGAGAGAACCAAGATCAACAGCGCGAGGCTGACTCCATGAGGTGGAGGCCAGGCAGGCCTCCTCTCTCTACCATCTTTACTAATTCTGACACCAACCATCTCTCCCACAGCACTCTCTATTTCTCTGCTAGGTATGATAATTCATTGAACTCACAGACCATACTCACAATTATGGGGTTTATTAGGGAAGTAACAGGAAACCCTGGTGGCGTAGTGGTTAAGTGCTATGGCTGCTAGCCAAAGGGTTGGCAGTTCAAATCCACGAGACGCCCCTTGGAAACTCTATGGGGCAGTTCTACTCTGTCCTATAGGGTCACTATGAGTCAGAATCGGCTCGACGGTACTGGGTTTGGTGTGGTTTGGTTTAACAGGTTACAATTCAGGCTCAGAAACACTCAGGATACAGTTCTTCCATCAGGACAGCCTCCTCCCAACCATACTCGCAGGCATGCCTCTCCCTGGCCCTAGGCCTCTCCCCAAAGGCACTCAGCTTTCACTTTCCATGAGCTGGGAAGCCCACTGCAGAGAGTCTCTGCTGCCAGGTCTCTCCTGCCACTGCTTCTCACTGTCTTCAGGGTTACAGCTTGCTCTCTCTCTCTGTCTCCTGCTTCCAGGAGCTTTTCAGGGCAGGGATCCCAGGTCCAAAGGATGCGCTCTCCAATCCTGGCTGTTCTTCCTTGGTGATGGTAGGATCTCCCTTTCTGCTCTGGAATTGGCTCTCTTTTAAGGCAAAACTGATCAATCCCTTTGGTGGGCCAGACAGTCCTGCCCAATCACCTGGGTGGGAGTTACAAGACTATGGCTAGAAATGCCACACACAAAAGTAATTAATCACGCCATTGGAACTCTTCTAGGAAAATCGGCTATAATCGGGAAAAGGGAGGTGTGGGATAAAGAGAAGATGTTGACTTTGCTTAGTTTTGTTTTTTAGTAGAAGAATGTTGACAAGCTTGAAGGGAAGGATGAAATAAAGAGGATTGTTTTTTCAAAGGAAGAATGGAAAACTATTAGTGTACGTTACTGAAAGGGTAGGAGTGGTAGAGCTCTAAGCACAGATGGAGTCATTGGCCTTGGGTAACTGGAGGGAAATGTCCTTAATTGCAACAGGAGGAGAGGAGAATAGAAGAGATGCTGATGTAGGTACAGAGGCTTAACTAAGATATGGCAGGTAAGGACTATGCCCTAGGCACAACTTGAGGAGAGGGCACTAATGAGCAGTTTCTATTGGCCACTGCAGCTACCATCACCAGCTGTAAGAGATCATTCAGCAATTTAAAACCGATTGCCATAGGCGCCATTTTCTGTAAATAGACCCCTGTGTAGGTAGGGTATAGATGTGAAACTTATCAAATGTTTCAATATTTTCTTAGCAAAATGGATCATTGCTAAAATAATAAAGACAGGTAAGACAGGGAGAGGGGTTAGGTGTCTCAGGAAAATAGAGTAAATTAGTTTAAACAATTGTTATATAAAGAGAAAGAGTGAGTTGACTAGCGACACTAGAGTAATTGAGAAGCATTAAGAGGCCATTTAAGATTGGTAATTATTAATTTGTAGAAAAATATATTTGCTTTGTTTTGTTAGGACTATCTTAATGTTGCTTCACAGCCCACAGAGACATAATGAATTAAAAAACATCAGCCCTACCGTTTATGCTTTACACTCTACCAAGAGGCAGTCATTCATACAGAACAAGGTGATAACTGCGTGGTTTAAAATCAAGAACGGTGTATGGCAGGGTTATATCTTTCACCATACCTGTTCAATCTGTATGCTGAGCAAATAATCCAGGAAGCTGGACTATATGAAGAAGAACACAGCATTAAGATTAGAGGAAGACTCATTAATAACTTGTGATATGCAGATGACACCACCTTGCTTGCTGAAAGCAAAGACAGCTTGAGGCACTTACTGATAAAGATCAAAGATCCTTTGGTATGGATTACACCCCAATGTAAAGAAAAATCCTTGTAAGTGGACCAATAAGAAACATCATGATAAACAGAGAAAAGATTGAAGTTGTCAAGGATTTCATTTGACTTGGCTCCACAATCAACACCCAAGGAAGCAGCAGTCAAGAAATCAAACAACATACTGCATTGGGCAAATCTTCTGCAAAAGACTTCTTTAAAGTGCTAAAAAGCAAAGATGTCAGTTTAAAGGCTAAGGTGTGCCTGGCCTGACCCAAGCCACGGTATTTTGAATCACCTCATATGCATGCGAAAGCTGAGGATAAGGAAGACTGAATATAAATTGATGTCTTTTGAATTATGGTGTTGGCAAAGAATATTGAATATATCATGGACCACCAGAAGAATGAACAAATCTGTTTTGAAGGAAGTACAGCCAGAGTGCTCCTTGGAAGCAAGGATGGTGAGACTTTGTCTTAGGTACTTTGGACAAGTTATCAGGAGGGACCAGTACCTGGAGAAGGACATCATGCTTGGTAAAGTAGAGGGCCAGCAAAAAAGACGAAGACTCTCAAAAAGATGGATTGACACCGTGGCTGCAACAATGGGCTCAAGCACAGCATCGGTTATGAGGATGGTGCAGGACTGGGCAGCATTTCGTTCTGTTGTACATAGGGTCACTAGGAGTCAGAGTCTACTTGATGGCATCTAACAACAAAAACAACCCTGTATGCTGGGCTCAAACAGAGTAGACTTGTTTTCCTACATTTTTCTAAAGACTTACTACATTCCTCAGGCAAAAGTAACTCATTCAAATTGAAAATGAAATTTGAACATTCAAAATGCTCCTAAAGAGTTTATTTATAGTACATTGATATAAATGTTTATTATCTTTGTGATATTTGGTAAATTATATTTTTATTTGAACATATGTTTATGTCACTGGTACTTAACAATATATATGAATTTGAAACAACAAAGTACTTTCATTTTTGTCAATATGATGACTCTTTAAATGTGCACATTCCAATATGTTGGCCTTAATTTGATTAGAAAACTGACTTGTTAAAGATTAAATTACTACTAAATCCATATCAAGACATTTAACAAAACTTATTTTTCTGGGATAGCTCTGGTAGACATAAAACGACAGTTTAGTGCAAATAAAATAAACTAAACAAAACATTATGCAAATGAATTAGGGTACTTTAAAATTGATATTCATTATTCATTTTTGACAGGAGATAAATCAACTAAATTGGCACACCACCTTTTACTTTTCAGTATGGTAATTTGACAATGTTCAACTCCATCTACAAATAAAGGTAAGTTAAGGTAACATTTGGTCAATTTGGACTTTTATTATGTTACTTGTACATTACATTCTTTGCAGAAAACATGCATTTGTATACATATATTATTCTGATTTTACATTAAAATTAAAGATCGAAAAACATAATATTATTATAACCAATTTTCTTTTATGTAGTTGATTTTAAAAATCAACCAATTTGAATTCTTTACAGATGTAATGTTAAGAAATTAATTATGTTTGTGTTTTTAGAAAAGAAAAATTATGTATAAGCTATGTTTAATATTCTGCAAGGAAATGCCCCTTTTAGGGGATTTATTTCCAATGGCAATTGTATAGAAGGTAATTAACAAACATTTGCTGGCTAACAACTTTAGGGCATTCATTTTCATAATAATTTTGGTCTCATTATTAGATTTTTATGATGATCTTCTAATTCCTATTTCTCGGGTATTATAATCACTATATATATATATATTTATAATCACTATAGAGTGCAAAATTTAGGAACTAGCCTAGATTATTTAACCCAGTGAAATTTTGAGAACAGACATCATTTAGCTATGTTTGTGGATGTCTCAAATAGTTGGTAAGCTATTGTTTAGTGTTTATGATTAAATCTCAAAATAATTGGGAGTCAATCATGATGAAATTTAACTTTAGAAAAAACATCCCACCAATACAGAATGGTGCTGGCGGGGGGTGGGGTGGGGGCTGGGGGGAGATAATAGTTTAACAGACCCCTTTGAATAGTCACCCATGACATTGTAATCTGCTTCACAGGTAAAATGAGACATTTTGAAACAAAATAAAGGATAAGTTTTCTGTAACTGCTGTTCCACCTGTTTTCTATTGTAGCTTGTTGTGTTTATACAGAAACATTTTATGTAAATGCCCTAGTAATTACAATTATTGTTTGAAACAATTACCTGCTCTGACAGTATGTGAATATCTTCTGGAGTATACGGTAAGTGGTATGGTGTTGAGACATCATTTATGAAAACAGGCAGGAGCTGCAGGTTTAAGGAGAGGAGGAATGGGTGAGTACTTGAGGAAAAAGAAATGTAGCGTTATAAGTAATAATTTAACAAACCTGGAGTTATATCAGGAGTTAATCCTCATCAATTTAAGGCCTGTGCGATTCTGCCTGTTACAGGAGTATTCTAAGTAATCACCTGGATCTCACCTCCTCACCATCAGTGGTGATGTATGATGCTGAACCCCCATATCCTCTACCCAGGATACAAAAAATTTGTTTTATTTCTTCACAGAGGGTAATTTTTAATCTACTCATCTTCTCTAAATTTTCCACCAATCATTCAGAAAACAATTGGTGGGCTAAACCAAAAGCTAAAAAGCTTCCTGAACACAACCGAACCCTTTGAGGGACAGAGTAGATAGGGCTGGGGTCTGGGGACCATAGTTTTGGGGGACATCTAGGTCAATTGGCATAACAAAGTTTACTAAGAAACTGTTCTGCATTCCTTTGCATCCCACTTTGGTGAGTGGCATCTGGGGTCTTAATAGCTTTCTAGCAGCCATCTAAGAGGCACCAATTGGTCCCAACCAACTTGGGGCAAAAGAGAATGAAGAACACCAAAGACTCAAGTAAAATACTAGCCCAAGAGACAAAAGGGCCACATAAACCAGAGACTCCATCAGCCTGAGACCAGAACTAGATGACCGCCCTGACAGAGAACACAACAGACAGTCCCTGACAGAGTGGGAAACAAGTGTGAAGCAGAACTCAAATTCACGTAAAAAGACCAGACTTAATGGTCTAAGACTGGAGGAACCCCTGAAGCCATGGGTCCCAGATGCTCTGTTAACGCAGAACTAAAACCATTCCCGAAGCCCACTCTTCAGACAAAGATTAGACTGGACTATAAAACATAAAATAATACTCATGAAGAGTGTGCTTCTTAGTTCAAACAGATACATGAGAACAAATGGGCAGCTCCTGCTCGGAGGCAGGATGAGAAGGCAGGAAGGGACAGGAGCTGATTGGTCGGACACGGGAAACCCAAAGCAAGAAAGGGGGAGTTATGCTGTCACATCATAGAGATTGCAACTAGTGTCACATAACTTTATGTGTATAAATTTTTACATGAGAAATTATCTTGAGCTGTAAACTTTCACCTGTAAAACTTCTCACAATTAAAAAAAAATTATGTTTTAAAAGTTATTTCCTATGTCTGGAATGAATGTCTTTCTCTACCCACCTTGTACATCATTGCCTTGACCCAGACTTTCTTCACCTTCTTGTCTACCTAGTTTCTTCTGCTTGAGAGAATTTGCTGATACGCATTCTTTTCTATGCAACATCACCCCTTGCGTTTTGGTTTCCTCCTATGTTTCACATCTCACTGACCTCCATTCAGATTTTAGGCCCTCCCACATTCGTGTTCCCATAGAATTCTATTCACAACTCCATTATAATAATTCACTTTGTCTTGGTATTGCTTGTTTACCCAAACATTCCACCATTGGATTATGGCCTCTTGGATGACAATAACAATGGCTAATTTTTCTTTGTATTCCCAGTGTTCAGTATTTTCCTATTGAATAAAGGCAAAGGAAGAGAAGCTGTCAGATTGAAAAGTTCATCTGAAAAGGGATTGCAGGTGGTGGTGTTTGGTCAAGAAACAAAAGATTACAATTGCAAGCAAAAGGGTAAACTAAGCACATGAGAGATCCAGAATCCATGTTAATATTGATGAAACTGGAATTAATCTGAAATCTATTATATTACAAGATTATGCAAAATAGTTCTAGTAGTCATTAAACATTTGTTTAATAAATATATTTCGAGGATTGATCCACATGAAGCTCTATGAAGGCAAGGACTTTCCATTTGTTCATTACTATGTATATCCCTGGTACCTAGCACACTACTTCTCTGAATATGTACAGCTTTTCTATATGAACTGTATCTGAGATAGAGAGCTGAGTCTACTTATTCATACATTAGAACTCTTTATGTATATCACAGCTGTTTTTCATTTCTCTCAACTTTAAGATATCTTTTGCTATGTAGAAAATGTTAATAATTATTAGGTAAAATCTGTCAATATTTTCTAAAGTGGCTCATATTTCATTTCTCATTTAAGAAAATGGTCCCTGTATGAAGATTATGAAAGTGTTTTTCCATGTTTTCTTCAAATACTTGGTTTTTTTTTTTTTTTAATCTTCCTAATAACTGCACTTTTAGTCAATGGACATTTCCATTAACATAGCAGGATTAACCAAAAGTCATTACTGTTTGGCAGTTACTAGAGGCAAGATGCTGAAAATTCTGACCATAATAGGGACAACTTCAGTTTTTCTGTGGCTCAGAACTTCTAGGATATGTAAGCCTAGAGAACCGATGGAAATGTGTGTTACGTGACTCCTCCTGGAACTGTGAAATGCCCCCAAAATCCAAGATTCAAAGCAGCATTTTTTGGCTAATAGGACAAAGTACACAAATAGGAAAAAAAAAAGAATAGCTTAAGCATTTTTTATTTTTTTATTTTTTAAATAATTTTTACTGTGCTGTAAGTGAAAGTTTACAAATCAAGTCAGTCTGTCACATATAAGCTTGTATACACCTTACTACATACTCCCATTTACTCTCGCCCTAATGAGTCAGCCCGCTTCCTCCTTCCAGTCTCTCCTTTCGTGACCGCTTTGCCAGTTTCTAACCCTCTCTATCCTCCCATCTCCCCTCCAGACAGGAAATGCCAACACAGTCTCAAGTGTCCACCTGATACAAGTAGCTCACTCTTATCAGCATCTCTCTCCAGCCCGTTGTCCAGTCTCTTCCATGTCTGATGAGTTGTCTTCGGGAATGGTTCCTGTCCTGGGCCAACAGAAGGTTTGGGGACCATGACCGCCGGGATTCCTCTAGTCTCAGTCAGACCATTAAGTCTGGTCTTTTTATGAGAATTTGGGGTGTGCATCCCACTGATCTCCTGCTCCCTCAGGGGTTCTCTGTTGTGCTCCCTGTCAGGGCAGTCATCGGTTGTGGCTGGGCACCATCTAGTTCTTCTGGTCTCAGGATGTTGTAAGTCTCTGGTTCATGTGGCCCTTTCTGTCTCTTGGGCTCATAGTTATCGTGTGACCTTGGTGTTCTTCATTCTCCTTTGATCCAGGTGGTTTGAGACCAATTAATGCATCTTAGATGGCTGCTTGTTAGCATTTAAGACCCCAGACTCCACACTTCAAAGTGGGATGCAGAATGTTTTCATAATAGAATTATTTTGCCAATTGACTTAGAAGTCCCCTTAAGCCATAGTCCCCAAGCCCCCACCCTTGCTCCGCTGACCTTCGAAGTATTCAGTTTATCCCGGAAACTTCTTTGCTTTTGGTCCAGTCCAGTTGAGCTGACCTTCCATGTATTGAGTATTGTCCTTCCCTTCACCTAAAGTAGTTCTTATCCACTAACTAATCAGTAAATAACCCTCTTCCACCCTTCCACCCTCCCCCCCTCGTAACCACAAAAGTATGTGTTCTTCTCAGTTTATACTATTTCTCAAGATCTTATAATAGTAGTCTTATACAATATTTGTCCTTTTGCATCTGACTAATTTCACTCAGCATAATGCCTTCCAGGTGCCTCCATGTTATGAAATGTTTCACAGATTCGTCACTGTTCTTTATCAATGCGTACTATTCCATTGTGTGAATATACCATAATTTATTTACCCATTCATCCGTTGATGGACACCTTGATTGCTTCCAGCTTTTTGCAATTGTAAACAGAGCTGCAATAAACATGGGTGTGCATATATCTGTTCGTGTAAAGGCTCTTATTTCTCTAGGGTATATTCCGAGGAGTGGGATTTCTGGGTTGTATGGTAGTTCTATTTCTAACTTGTTAAGAAAACACCAGACAGATTGCCAAAGTGGTTCTACAATTTTACATTCCCACCAGCAGTGTATAAGAGTTCCAATCTCTCCGCAGCCTCTCCAACATTTATTATTTTGTGTTTTTTGGATTAATGCCGGCCTTGTTGGAGTGAGATGGAATCTCATCGTAGTTTTAATTTGCATTTCTCCAATGGCTAATGATCGAGAGCATTTTCTCATGTATCTGTTAGCTGCCTGAATATCTTCTTTAGTGAAGTGCGTGTTCATATCCTTTGCCCACTTTTTGTTTGAGTTGTTTGTCTTTTTGTGGTTGAGTTTTAACAGCATCATATAGATTTTAGAGATTAGGCGCTGCTTTGAGATGTCATAGCTGAAAATTCTTTCCCAGTCTGTAGGTGGTCTTTTTATTCTTTTGGTGAAGTCTTTAGATGAGCAAAGGTGTTTGATTTTTAGGAGCTCCCAGTTACCTGGTTTCTCTTCGTCATTTTTGGTAATGTTTTGTATTCTGTTTATGCCTTGTATTAGGGCTCCTAAGGTAGTCCCTATTTTTTCTTCCTTGATCTTTATCGTTTTAGTCTTTATGTTTAGGTCTTTGATCCACTTGGAGTTAGTTTTTGTGCATGGTGTGAGGTATGGGTCCTGTTTCATTTTTTTGCAAATGGATATCCAGTTATGCCAGCACCATTTGTGAAAAAGACTATCTTTTCCCCAATTAACTGACACTGGGCCTTTGTCAAAAATCAGCTGCTCATATGTGGATGGATTTATATCTGGGTTCTCGATTCTGTTCCATTGGTCTATGTGACTGTTGTTGTACCAGTACCAGGCTGTTTTGACTACTATGGCTGTATAATAGGTTCTAAAATCAGGTAGAGTGAGGCCTCCCACTTTCTCCTTCTTTTTCAGTAATGCTTTACTTATCTGGGGCTTCTTTCCCTTCCATATGAAGTTGGTGATTTGTTTCTCCATCACATTAAAAAATGTCACTGGAATTTGGATCGGAAGTGCATTGTATGTATAGATGGCTTTTGGTAGAATAGTCGTTTTTACTATGTTAAGTCTTCCTATCCATGAGCAAGGTGTGTTTTTCCACTTATGTAGGTCCTTTTTAGTTTCTTGCACTAGTACTTTGTAGTTTTCTTTGTATAGGTCTTTTACATCTTTGATAAGATTTATTCCTAAGTATTTTATCTTCTTGGCGTCTACTGTGAATGGTATTGATTTGGTGATTTTGTCTTCGATGTTCTTTTTGTTGATGTAGAGGAATCCAAGTGATTTTTGTATGTTTATCTTATAACCGGAGACTCTGCCAAGCTCTTCTATTAGTTTCCATAGTTTTCTGGAGGATTCCTTAGGGTTTTCTGTGTATAAGATCATGCCATCTGCAAATAGAGATAATTTTACTTCTTCCTTGCCAATCCAGATGCCCTTTATTTCTTTGTCTAGCCTAATTGCTCTAGCTAGGACCTCTAGCACAATGTTGAATAAGAGCAGTGATAAAGGGCATCCTTGTCTGGTTCCTGTTCTCAAGGGAAATGCTTTCAGGCTCTCTCCATTTAGAGTGATGTTGGCTGTTCGCTTTGTATAGATGCCCTTTATTATGTTGAGGAAGTTTCCTTCAATTCCTATTTTGCTGAGAGTTTTTATCATGAATGGTGTTGGACTTTGTCAAATGCCTTTTCTGCATCAATTGATAAGATCATGTGGTTTTGTCTTTTGTTTTATTTATATGGTGGATTACGTTAATGGTTTTTCTAATATTAAACCAGCCTTGCATACCTGATATAAATCCCACTTAGTTGTGGTGGATTAATTTTTTGATATGTTGTTGAATTCTATTGGCTAGAATTTTGTTGAGGATTTTTGCATCTATGCTCATGAGGGGTATATGTCTGTAATTTTCTTTTTTTTGTGGTGTCTTTACCTGGTTTTGGTATCAGGGATATAGTGGCTTCATAGAATGAGTTAGGTAGTATTCCATCATTTTCTATGCTTTGAAATACCTTCAGTAGTAGTGGTGTTAACTCTTCTGTGAAAGTTTGGTAGAATTCTGCAGTGAAACCGTCCAGGCCAGGGATTTTTTTTTTGTTGGGAGTTTTTTGATTATCTTTTCAATCTCTTTTTTTTTGTTATGGGTCTATTTAGTTTTTCTACTTCTGATTGTGTTAGTTTAGGCAGGTAGTGTTTTTCTAGGAATTCATCCATTTCTTCTAGGTTTGCTAATTTGTTAGAGTACAATTTTTCGTAATAATCTGATATGATTCTTTTAATTTCAGTTGAGTCTGTTGTGATATGGCCCATCTCATTTCTTATTCAGGTTATTTGTTTCCTTTCCTGTATTTCTTTAGTCAGTCTGGCCAATGGTTTATCAATTTTGTTAATTTTTTCAAAGAACCAGCTTTTGGCTTTGTTAATTCTTTCAATTGTTTTTCTGTTCTCTAATTCATTTAGTTCAGCTCTAATTTTTATTATTTGTTTTCTTCTGGTGCCTGATGGGTTCTTTTGTTGCTCGCTTTCTATTTGCTCAAGTTGTAGGGACAGTTCTCTGATTTTGGCTCTTTATTCTTTATGTATGTGTGCATTTATCGATATAAACTGACTCTGAGCACTGCTTTTGCTGTGTCCAGAGGTTTTGATAGGAAGTGTTTTCATTCTCGTTGCATTCTATGAATTTCCTTATTCCCTCCTTAATGTCTTCTATAACCCAGTCCTTTTTGAGCAGGGTATTGTTCAGTTTCCAAGTATTTGATCTCTTTTCCCTGATTTTTCTGTTATTGATTTCCACTTTTATGGCTTTATGGTCTGAGAAGATGCTTTGTAATATTTCGATGTTTTGGATTCTGCAAAGGTTTGTTTTATGACCTAACATGTGGTCTATTCTACAGAATGTTCCATGTGCACTAGAAAAAAAAGTATACTTCGCAGCTGTTGGGTGGAGAGTTCTGTATAAGTCAATGAGGTCAAGTTGGTTGATTGTTGTAATTAGATCTTCCGTATCTCTATTGAGCCTCTTACTGGAAGTCCTATCCTTCTCCGAAAGTGGTGTGTTGAAGTCTCCTACTGTAATTGTGGAGGTGTCTATCTCATTTTTCAGTTCTGTTAAAGTTTGTTTTATGTATCTTGCAGCCCTGTCATTGGGTGCATAAATATTTAATATGGTTATATCTTCCTGGTCAATTGTCCCTTTTATCATTAAGTAGTGTCCTTCTTTATCCTTTGTGGTGGATTTAAGTTTAAAGTCTATTTTGTCAGAAATTAATATTGCTACTGCTGCTCTTTTTTGCTTGTTGTTAGCTTGATATATTTTTTCAATCCTTTGAGTTTTAGTTTGTTTGTGTCTCTAAGTCTAAGGTGTGCCTCTTGTAGGTAGCATATAGACAGATCGTGTTTCTTTATCCAGTCTGAGACGCTCTGTCTCTTTATTGGTGCATTTAGTCCATTTACATTCAGTGTAATTATAGATAAGTATGTATTTAGTGCTGTCATTTTGATGCCTTTTTGTGTGTGTTGATGACAATTTCATTTTTCCACTTACTTTTTTGTGCTGAGACGTCTTTATTTGTAAATTGTGTGTTCCTCATTTTCATAGTAGTTGAATTTATGTTTGCTGAGTTGTTTTTCTTGGTTTTTGTTTTGATTTATGGAATTGTTATACCTCTTTGTGGTTACCTTAATATTTACCTCTATTTTTCTAAGTAAAAACCTAACTTGTATTGTCCTATATTGCCTTGTTTTCCTCTCCATATGGCAGTTCTATGCCTCCTGTATTTAGTCCCTCTTTTTGATTATTGTGATCTTTTATATATTGACTTCAATGATTCCCTGTTTTGAGCATTTTTTTCTTTTTTAAAATTGATCTTAATTTGTTTTTGTGATTTCCCTATTTGAGTTGATATCAGGATGTTCTGTTCTGTGACCTTGTGTTGTGCTGGTATCTGACATTATTGATTTTCTGACCAAACAATTTCCTTTAGTATTTCTTGTAGCTTTGGTTTGGTTTTTGCAAATTCTCTAAGTTTGTGTTTATCTGTAAATGTTTTAATTTCACCTTCATATTTGAGAGAGAGTTTTGCTGGATATATGATCCTTGGCTGGCAGTTTTTCTCCTTCAGTGCTCTATATATGTCATCCCATTGCCTTCTTGACTGCATGGTTTCTGATGAGTAGTCTGAACTTATTCTTATTGATTCTCCTTTGTAGGAGACCTTTCTTTTATCCCTGGCTGCTTTCAAAATTTACTCTTTATCTTTGGTTTTATCATGTTTGATGATAACATGTCTCGGTGATTTTCTTTTTGGATCAATCTTAAATGGGGTTCGATGAGCATCTTGGATAGATATCCTTTTGTCTTTCATGATGTCAGGGAAGTTTTCTGCCAACAGATCTTCAAATATTCTCTCGGTATTTTCTGTTATCCCTCCCTGTTCTGGAACTCCAATCACATGCAAGTTATTCTTCTTGGTAGAGTCCCACATGATTCTTAGGGTTTCTTCATTTTTTTAAACACTTTTATCTGATTTTTCTTCAACTATATTGGTGTCAATTGCCTTATCCTCCAGCTCCCCCACTCTGCATTCCAATTCCTCGATTTTACAACTCTGATTTCCTACTGAGTTGTCTAATTCTGTAATTTTACTGTTAATCTTTTTGATTTCTGAATGCTGTCTCTCTATGGATTCTTGTAGCTTATTAATTTTTCCACTATGTTCTTGAATAATCTTCTTGATTTCTTCCACTGCTTTATCAGTGTGTTCCTTTGCTTTTTCTGTAGATTGCCTTATTTCCTTTTTGAGGTCATCCCTGATATCTTGAAGCATTCTGTAAATTAGTTTTTTATATTCTGCATCTGGCAATTCCAGGATTGTACCTTCATTTGGGAAAGATTTTGATTCTTTCATTTGGGGAGTTGTAAAAGCAATCATGGTCTGCTTCTTTATGTGGTTTGATATCGACTGCTGTCTCTGAGCCATCTATAAGATATTGTAATGATTTATTTTATATTTGCTCACTGAATCTTATCTTGTTTTGTTTTCTTTCAGTATACGTAGATGGGCTACTAGATTGCACTGTCTTGATTGTTGTAGCCTTTAAATGACTTATGTCCTATTACCAGCTGGTTTGGGCTGTTACCAGATATATAAGCCTAAGAGTCCATTTACTATTCTTGAGTAGAATCTGATTTTGGGTCACCAAGTGTGTGGTGCAGACTGTCACCTATCCACCTAGAGGAGTAGTGGTGATCGTTGTGTGCACCAGATTCTAGTAGCAGCAGAGGGTCACACTCCGGGGGGCAGGATGCTGACAGGCTTCCCCCAAGTGCCAGTGAGGTAGGTGTGTCTCTATTCCTAAAGCACTTTGGTGGGTGGGCTCTGCAGCTGTACCTTAGACACCCTATGCATGTACAGATTGGTAGGTGTGACTCTTCTCAGACCCCTAAGGCAAGAGGCTAGGTGGTCTGGGGGAAGCTTCAGCCCTCAGTTCCCCGTTGTGGGTCAGTGAGGGCTCTGTTTAATAAGCAGAGATATCAGACCTGGGAAACTTGTCTTTCCAGTAATCCGCTAAAACAATTACAGTCAGATCCCTATCAGAATTGCCTTTGCATTATAATAGCCACCTTGTTCCCTGTAGGGATGAAAGCCCAAGACTGTGGATCTCATATGCTCGGCTGGAGTTGGTTCTGTATTTTTAGTCCAATTTTGGAAAGTCAGGGAAGGATTTTTGGTCCCTGGGTTTTTTGTTGCTGCTTCTCTCAGGCCAGGAGAATGCGTTAGGAAAAGACAAAAACAAAAACAAAAACAAAAAAACCACAGAGCACTTCACTCTCTGGCTCAGGAAATTCCAGTGTTAATGAAGCCACCTGGGAAGGGGAGGGGAGGGATCAGATAGACAAAAGAGAGTAGTAGCACCCCGGAATATAGACAAAGTTACTTATCTTGCTTGGTGATGACTGTTTTATCTGAGATTCACGAGGGATGTGTAGCCTGAGTGCATTGGCTGGGTCGAGATTGCCCCTGAGGGTCAGGCCCGCGTCCTGTGCTTGTGCTATCTCAGAAGCCGTGGTCAGTTCCTCTGCTCCCAGTCCAAAGTCCAGCGCCAAGGTTCCCCGGCTGGGACGCTGCACTCCAAGCTCCAAAACCAGTTGCTGCCTCCCGGTGACTTCTCCTCCTGTCAGCCACATTGCTGCGCTGCCTGCGTGCACTGGCTGGGCATCCCCCGAGGTCACTTCTGGGGGCTAGGGCTGCGTCCCATGTTTGCGCCATCTCAGGATGCTGTGCTCAGCTCCCCTGTGCCCAGTCCAAAGCCTGGCGCCAAGGTTTTCATTCTGGGACGCTGGCTCCAGGCTCCGAAATCTGTCCTTGCTTCCCCATGGTTGCTCGTTTTCAGTCTCTGTCATTCAGGTCAACTCTTTACATCTGTGTTTGATGGTCAGGGTTCATAGATTGTCATGTATGTGATCAATTCACTTGTTTTTCTGAGTCTTTGTTGCAAGAGGGATCTGAGGTAGCTTCTACCTAGTCAGCCATCTTGGCCCCCTCCCAGCTTAATCATTTCTATTCCTAGGTTTTAGTGCTTGTTTTTTGATGCTATTGAAGTATTGTTTTAAAATTTATAATTCCTGTTTGTCTGTTGCTGGTATATAGAAAAATAATTACAAGTCTTATATTCAGTGAGCTTGCTAATTTTACTGATTCTAACTCCACTCACTTTTTCAGGTTTTTTTTTTTTTTTCTGCTTAGCTTCTTAGCCACTTTCTCTGAGCAGCTTAATAGAGCAAATGTCTAAATGGGGAAACCACTGAGAACTGTACCTCTCACTTTGTGTCTCCCATTCCACCTGCATCGTGGCCCCTCAAATCACAGGGCCCTGACCTCCAATTTTTGTCTCTCTAGTCCTGTGAAATTTTGCTCTGCTGGCCATTCTTCCTTTTCACCGTGGCTTTCTGTCTGGACTCAGCCTCTCACCCAGATCCAAGATATAAGACAGTAGAACTGCCCCCACAGAGTTTCCAAGGAGTGCTTGGTGGATATGAACTGCTGACTTTTTGGTTAGCAGCTATAGCACTTAACCACTGTGCCTCCAGGGTTTCCATCCAAGATACACAAATGCTTGTAAGGGAAATGTGGCTCACAGAATGTTGATTGACCTTTCTGTGATTCTCTTTTCTCTGAGATTTTAGTTTTCCCAGTCTTGGTTGTCTGAGCAGTGCTGTGATGCCTCAAATATATCTATTTAAAATCTGGATATTCTAGTTGCTTTGGTAAAAGGCCTGTCTGCCCTAAGCTAGTCCATCCTAGCCTGAAGCACAAGTCTTCTGTGAGTGATTCATTTGACCCTGGAAATTTGCCACCATTTAAAATAATCAGCCATCAGTTAACCTAAAAACATCAACTTCCCAATGTAAATAGGACATGGAACTAAGATAATTTCTTTATTTGCCAAGATAAATGTCAGTTCAAATATATTATTCTTAAAAGATATAGTTGATAGCACCATTATAGGACACGTAAACATTTTATTCTATTTTAAAAGGAAATCAAAAGTTCCTGTCTTTTTTCAACCAATTAAGTAATTTAGTTTTAGATAGTACAATACTAAGAAACAAAGGAAGTAAAAAATAAAATTTTCTTTCAATAGTAAAATGTCTAGAAAGCAATTAAGTAATTTCTAGTGATATTCAGTGGCCATAAATGGCATAAAGGTTTTATAACAGGGTATTTACTTCTAACTACATCCAGCAAGTATTTATTTCTAAACGTCGGCTCTTTTATCATTATATATTAGAGCTAATCAGATGAAAAACTATGTGTATTAGGGCTAATCAGATGAAAAATTATGTATATTATGACTAAAATAGTTTTTGCTATCTAATATTTAACATAATCTGTTCAGTAATAGAAGATACCAATTTTGTTTGCTCATTAATAGAAGTTACCAATTTTATTTTACTTCCCATTGATGACATTGATTAATGACCATTATTAACACAATTGAATTTATATGTGAAACTAATTTTCCATGGATCATTTAGGACCTTTACCAGTCATTCTGTACAACTGTGAGATTAAACAGGATATATTTGTACTGGTAAATTGCAACACATGGATAGTATTGTTTTTCTCTTAGGAATGGTCTATTCTACACAAAGAGTAGATCTTCCTTTTGTTTTTTCCTTAAAAAGAATTGGTTTCATTTTACTCATAAAGTTGCTTCACTTTGCTGTTATTTTAAAGATATTTTTAAAAGGTAGGAAACAAAATTATTATAAAGCCTTAACAATAAAAATCCATAAAGTATCAAAATTTAGTGCTTGTATTAGGATTGGTAAGCAGGCAGGTTTTCAAGATATAATGTCTAGTTTGAATTCTGGGTTTACAATTTATTAGATGTATGACTGGGCAAGCTATTTAACCTCTCTGTGCCTCAGTTCCTTGATTTATGACATCTTGGGATAATTATTAAATCTCTTTGGGACTCAGTTTTCCATCTATAAAAAGGGGTAGCATGGACTTTTGGAGGTATACAAACCTCTGTCAAATGTGTCCCACTATTTAGCCACTATTTAACTTGGGCAAATTACCTTCTTACCCTCTCTGAATCTCAGCTCCACCAACCGTAAAATTGCAATAATTGTAATTACTTTGTAATTGTAATTAATTATACATACCCCCTATTTCAGAATTTAAGGTAAGGGCTAGTGTTACACACACAATCCCAGAGACAGCGCTGTCTATAAAAAAAAGTTTAGGAGAGGAGAGGGAGTAGAGATATTTAATTCTGAAAAAGCAAAGTCTTGCCAAAGATAAGCTCACATGACAAAGACATGCCTACATGACTCGGCAGAAACTTTAGCACCTTAATCTGAAGTCTATGCTTTAATTAATCATGGCCTAACGATATTCTCCAAGAACAAGTTTTGCTCCTACATAATTAAAAGATCTTCACTTATGATATTTTTAAGAAGATGCTGGCTTCAAAACTACATGGATAGCTCCACCTCTAGAAAAAGTAAGTTCATACCAAATTTTAAGTGCAACTTCTCAAATATAAAAAGAATTAAGTCCCATTGGACACACTGTCATAAGGACCTCAAGTAAAACCGAAAAAGGAACCCACTGCTGAATCGAATTTCAACTCACAGCAACCTTATATCAGACAGAGTAAAACTGCTTCATAGGGTTTCCAAGTCTGTAATCTTTGCAGAAGAAGACAGCCATATCTTTCTCCAGTGGAGTGGCTGGGGGGTTTGAACAACGACCTTTCAGTTAACAGCCGAGAGCTTAATCACTAGGCACCAGGGCTCCCTTGCACTTCACAGTGACTTATAAAATATGTAATACAAAATCAAGAAATGAAAGTATTATAATTATTATTTTACTTATTGTTTTAAAATACTTAGCACGATGCCAGGCAAAACGATAAATTATCATTTCTTCCTTTTCCTCCCATATTTTCCTCTTGTTTGTTTTCTTCATGGTCTGCCAACCTTCAAGAAAAGAAGGCAATCTGAGGCCCTTGTTGGGCGACTTTTTTTTCCCATTGTAAAAATATCTTCACTTTTCCCCTCACTTTTGAATAATTGTTTGACTGAATACTCTAGGTACATAATTATTATTTCTCATAACTTTGAATTCTGATGTCATTTGGAATTTTTAAATTCATGTTTTATATAAAAAATTTCCAAAAGTAGAATAAAAGCAACAGAGTAATAAACCTTCATGTACTTATTGTCCAGCAAGTGCCACTTACTTTATCTGTCTGCTTTCTTTTCCTTACATTTCTATCCTTTCTTTTTATCTTTAGTACTGAATTACTTTATTGCAATTCTCTTATCTCATGTCAATTCATCCCTGTTTCTAAGAAAATAAGGATATTTTCTTACAGAGCAACAACGGTATTTTATAACTAATAAAATTCCTTGGAATCATGTATAACCAGTTTATATTCAATTTTCCCCAAATGGCTTCAAAATATCTTTTTATACTAACTTTATGCAAATGAGGATCTAAAAATGATTCACACACTCCATTTGGTTATGGCTCTTACATATCTTTTTATCTACGACTGTCTTTCTTTCTTCCCCCCTCTTTGTATCATCTTCTTCCTCTAATACCCATACTTTGAATAAACTGGAAATTAGGTCTAAAGGCTTACCTTAGATTCAGGTTCAATTTTGTGTGTGTATGTGAGTAATCTTCATAGGTGGAGATATGTACTTTGCCTTGTATCACATCAGGAAGGACATGATGTCTGAATAATAACTAATTCTCCCAGTCTTAGTAGACGCTATCTATGATTGGGCCTTAGTTTCAGGGGTTGACAACCTAATCTCTCTACTCTAAAACTCTCTAGTAATCTTTCTTCTAATGATTTCTTGAAGTAACGATTTTAGCCTGAAATTTTTATTTCTGTAAAAAAAACCGAACCCGTTGCCGTCAATTTTGACTCATAGTGATCCCATAGGACAGAGTAGAACTGCCCCAGAGAGTTTCCAAGGAGCACCTGGTGGATTCAAACTGCCAGCCTTTTGGTTGGCAGCCATAGCTCTTAACTGCTATACCACTAGGGTTTCCTTTATTTCTGTAGGGATTACAAAATGGTGACTTAATAATGCAATTATTTGCTCTGCATTTATTAGTCATAATTGTTCTGTACAGAAGAAGAAGTTTTTTTTGTCATTTAATAATGTCTAAGGTCTTCCTCATTCCTTTTCTATAACTTCATAGTACTTCATTGTGCAAATGTACCATAGTTTATTGAACAGATTCTCTAATGTGAACATCATCACATCCAATTTTTTTTGCTATTATAAATAATATCAACGTAAAAAATCTTGGGCATAATTCATTAAAAAATTCATCAATATATTTTTGAGACAAAAGGATATTTTGGAGCAAAAGGATAAATGCATATTGTAGAATAATTTGGCCCTCTTATGCCCTATTATCCCATTACCCATTGTCTTAGTTATCTACTGCTGTTATAACAGAAATACCACAAGTGGATGGCTTTAACAAAGAGAAATTTATTTCTTCACGGTAAAGTAGGCTAAAAGTCCACATTCAGGGTGCCAGCTCCAGGGGAAGGCTTTCTCTTCCTTCCTGTCAGCCTTCTCATCAATCTTCCCCCAGACTAGGAGCTTCTCTGTGCAGGGACCCCAGGTCCAAAGGACATACTCTGCTCCTGACACTGCTTTCTTGGTAGTATGAGGTCCCCCACTCTCTGTTTTCTCCCCCTTCATCTCTTATAAAAGATGGTGCAGGCCACACCCCAAAGAAACTTCCTTTACATTGGATCAGGGATGAGACCTTAGTAAGGGTGTTACAATCCCACCCTAATCCTCTTTAACATAAAATTACAGTCACATAATGGAAAACCACCACACAATACTGGGAATCATGGCCCAGATAAATTGATAAACACATGTTTTGGGGGAACATAATTCAATCCATGACACCGTGATCCCAATAATGTTTATATTATGACAATATAAATAATACTCATATGCATGTGAAAGCTGGACAAGGAATAAGGAAGACTGAAGAAGAGTTGATGCCTTTGAGTCATAGTTTAAGTGAAGAATATTGAATATACCACAGACTGCTATAATAATGAACAAGTCTGCCTTGAATGAAGTACAGCCAGAGTGCTCCTTGGATGCAAGAATGGTAAGAATTCATCTCACATACTTTGGACATGTTATCAGGAGGGATCAGTCCCTGGAGAAGGACATCATGCTTGGTAAGGTAGAGGGTCAGCGAAAAATAGGAAGATCCTCAATGAGACAGACTGACACAGTGTCTGCAATAATGGGCTCACAGCAATGATTGTAAGGATGGAGTAGGACTGGGCATTGTTTCATTCTGTTGTACATGTGGTCACTATAAACTGGAACTAACTGAATGGTACCTAACAACATAATATCACTACATTTTCCTTTTGCTGAAATTAAAAAAAAAAAAAAAGCCTTTTTGTATTTTTAGTTATACTGTTTTCTACAAAGCCAAACTAGATAGGTGATCAGTCAGTTCTGTTTTATTCCTGGATATGTCTGTTGTCATACCTGAATCTGTGCACAGCTGTTGTTCTGAGGTTTTTCCTCACCACTTCCTAGAAAATCTCTTTGCTTATCTCCTGTGTAGGATCCCCCGTTCCCTCAATCCTAAAATTTGTTCTTTCTTGGTTTAGTGGGTTGACCAGCTTCCTAAGAAAGGGTTCATGAAATTTAAAATTGTTGAGGTGCTTATATGTCTGAAAATGTCTCTATTGTACACTCACACACTTTATTGCTTGTCAGACAGGTTATAAAATTCTAGATCATAAGTCAATCTCCCTTAGAAATTTGAAGGTATTGCTTCAATGCCATTTTCTTTTCACTATTGTTTTTGAGATGTCTGTTGCCATTCTGATTCTTGTTTCTTTGTGTGGAAGGCCATGGCCAGGCCTGATATATGCTTAATAAGCTACAAGAAACATGGAAGTGTGGGATTATGGGATAAAAACACTTTATTTCCGTGATATTAGGTGAACCTTTGGAATGGTGCTATGTCAATGACCCTGTACTTCTGAGGCCCTCTGACCTGGCTTCTCCTTGTTCTACATGGGCTGCCTTGACCACATAACTTCCAGTGTGCTCTGTAAAGAATAAGGGAGGCCATGGGGAACCATGTTCACTTACTTTTATCCTTTCTTATGTATATCTTTACACTGCTTGTTTATTGTTTGTTCAAGGATTAAAGTGACAGTAACCTTACCCAATGAGCCATCTTTCTTGTAACCTTTGAAGCCAAAACGATTCTTTATGATATTCTCTTACCCCTGACCTTCTGAAATTACAAAGAATTCTGCCCCTTAAAACACATTTTCCCCTGCATTTGGTGGACCATTTCAACTTGAAAACTCATATTGTTTAGTTCTGGAAGACAGTCTTTTGTTATTTATTTGTTAATTTCTGCCCTTCCATTTTCTTTGTTCTCTCTTTCCAGGACTCCTCTTAGCCATATGTTAGACCTCCTAGAGTAATTCTCTAATCTTTGCTCAAGTATTATCCTCAGCTTTGTTTTTTTCATTCTAGAGTTTGGGAGATTTCCTTGACTTTGTTTTTCAAATCTTTCATTAAATTTTTTTAGTTTAGTTATCATGTTTTCCATTACCCAAAACATTATTGTTCCCAGATTGTTCTTTGCATTCATTTCTTATTTCCTGGATAAGACATTATATCCTACCTCTGAAGTGATTACAGGATTTTCTAAAATATTTTCTTTTGTTGCCTGCCTTGTTTCTATTCCCTATGAATGCCTTTGTTTGCTCTTTGGCATTTGTGTTATAGGCATTGCTTAATTACCTGATTATTTTTGGTTACCCATCAAGCTTAAGAATGAGGCATCAAAAAACTGATTAGAAGATACAAACACATGAATGTGGTTTGTTGACTGGAAAGTTTTACAGCAGCATGGTTGTATAGAGACAAAACTTTTTATTCAGGAACCTATAAATGTTAATATGTATAAGCTTGTTTTTTGGAGCTGATTGGTTTTTCTAGAATAGTATACTGTCATCCCTTGCCTGGTGAATATATGCCATGTTGTCTGTACTCTGGGAGTTGACCATGACAAAGGCACAGGGTTCTTAAAATTCCATTTGTAGATTCTCACTTACTCTTCCTATTATCAGTGCAGTGCCCCAACTCTAGTCTCTGCCTTGTCCAGTGTTTCTGAGTCAAGAGACTTTCTGGTTCAACTTCCCTGGATAATACCTTTCTGACTTCATTTGAAGGTGGAGAGGGGCTTCATTATCTGGGGCTTCAGTGTGCATAGGGTAGGAGAGTGGTATCTGAGTTGCCCAATAGTTTCTTATATGGACTTTCAAACAATCCTACTATTTCAGCTTCTCACTTTACACTGTTTCCATGATATTTGGTGCCTCCAATTCCTGAGAATTTTTTATTTCTGTGGGTGCAAATCAGCTTACTTCTCTTTGGTATCCTTCTCAAAGGTCTTTTAGGTAATAGCAATCCCTTCTCTACTAAGACAGATTCCACTCATTTAGTTCACTTTCAAACCCAATTAATTGGTTTATCTCTAGTCTATTGACTCCATGTCTTATTCTTTTTGTTTCTGTGTGTTTATATCTTTTGAATGAGAGGCTTAGAAGCTGATAAAGAGATAAATGCATGTTTTTCACCACATTAATAATAGTAAACCATGAACCCATCTTCATGGTATTTAACTTTATTTCTCACCATCAAATTGCATATTTGTATGTGAGTAGGCATATGATCATCCTTTTTTTTTTTAATTTGGTCAAACAATATATATTGGATTTACTGGTGCCAAAGTTGTGCAAGACAGTGGGGATATAACATGAGCAAAACAGGTGTCATCCTTGTTTTTATGAAGCTTATAGTCCTATAAGAGACAGACTTTAACCAAATAATCCTAAAATTCAAAATGATCACAAGGAAAAAGTGCTGGTGGTAATCAACAGCTTTCTTAATGAAAAGATACGTAAGCCAAGAGCTGAAAAATGAGTGGAAGTAAATTAGTTGAAACTAAGGTAGTGGAAGTGTTAGAAAGCACTCCAGGCCAAGGAGACGCATATGCAGAAAACCTGCAATGCAGGAGAGAGAATGGTACACTGGAGAAGCTAAAAGTAGGCCAATCTCAAACCAGTGAGGGAGACTGCACTTTGAGATCAGGTTGGAGAACTAGACAGGGGTCAGATTACGAAAGACCTTGAAGACCTTCTGAGAAATGTGGTCTTTATTCTGATGGACTTTGAAAAGTTTTAAGCAGGGAAGTTACATGATAGGATTGGTTTTACAAAAATCATTCCAACTACAGTATGAGGAGTGAATTTGAAGGAGATGAAAATTAATGTAAGGAAACCATTTAAGAATCTATTTCAATGGTCCATATGAAAGAAAATGGTAATGAGGTTCATTGTGCTGTCAGGAGACATGAAGAACATTGGATAAATTTAAGAGATTTTAGAAAATAAAGTTGGATTATTGGGGTTGGTTGGTGAATTGATTATTGTACTCTGTGAGAGGGAGGTAGGCAAGATGATTCCTAGGTTTCATATTTGCAAAACTAAATGGATATTGGTGTAATTATTGACGGGAAATACAGGGGAGTAGGCCAGTTTTGAGGGAAAGATTACAAATTCTGTTTTAGATAGCCTTAGTCTGGTATATACAAGTTATCAAATAGGAAACTGAAATATGGTCTGAAACTGTGAAAAGAGTTCTAGGTTGGAGATAAAAATTAGTGGGCCATGTAGATGGTAGTAAAAGCTATAGTCACCCAGGAAGAAAGTAAAGACAGAAAATGCGTATACTCTTCAAGAAGAGAGGTAAAAGATTCACCAGCACCCAACCTGTAATTCAGTAAAGATTCGTTCTAAATGAGGATGAGAATGTCCTTAAACTTCCAGCTTCTACTATAGAACCCGATACCTGGTAAAAACACATGTGATTCAATTGAACAACAAAGATTAATTGTAAGGCTTTTTAAATTCATCACTCTTACTCAGTTTGCAAAGCATTACCTTTAGAACCTTCTTTTCTTATCCAAATTCTATCCTATATTCATAACCATCAAAAGCACAATTGCTACAAAATCTCAGAAATATCATTTCCAAGAAATGGTTACTTCCTCTCTGAGCCCTAGTACTTTATCAGTATCTTTGTTATGACCCTTCTGTCTTTTTATTTTAATAATTCATGTACAGGTCTTATCTCTCCCTCTATACCATGAGTTCCTTAAGGTCAAGATAATACAGAGGTCCCCAAGCTGCAGAAAATTTCATTGCAGCTTGCTTGGCCAGCCTCACCATTTCAAGTTCCATTGGCGATCTGCATCAGAATTGCAGTTCTTTTGCTTGGCCTGCCCTGTGAAAATCCTGGTGCCTGCATGGTATGATTAAGAATGTTGTTGACATAACTTGTATGAACTCCCTACTTGTAAACTCCTTAAAAGTAACTATTTTCCTCATCCGCCTGAAGCAGTCTTGGAGGCAGCAGCCTCCATTGCTTCCTTCCTTGAGCAATGAAAACAAAAGCCAACTTTACATTCTCCCATCTTGGTCTCTCGTTTATTGGCCAACACGAGTCACGTCGAGCAAAACCTGAGGTTTCCACCTGTTAACAAAGGACTAAGTCTTTTTCATATTTTATATTCTATACATCTGTCTAGCACAATGGCTAGTGTCTTAGTCATCTAGTGCTGCTGTAACAGAAATACCACAAGTAGATGGCTTTAACAAAGAGAAGTTTACTTTCTCATAGTCTAGTAGGCTAGAAGTCCAAATTTAGGGCGTCAACTCTAGGGGACAGCTTTCCCTCTCTGTCCGTTCTGGAGGAAGGTCCTTCTCATTAATCTTCCCCTGGACTAGGAGCTTCTCCTCGCAGGAAGCCCAGATCCAAAGGACGTGCTCTGCTCCTGGTGCTTCTTTCTTGGTGGTATGAGGTCCCCAGTGCTCTGCTTGCTTCCCTTTCCTTTTATCTCTTGTAAGATAAAAGGTGGTACAGGCCACAACCCAAGGAAACTGCCTTTTAAATTGGATCAGGGATGTGACCTGAGCAAGGGTGTTATATCCACCCTAATCCTCTTCAACCACAGACAGAGATTATGATTTATAACATACAGGAAAATCACAAAATGGAGGACAACCACACAATATGAGGAGTCATGGCCTAACTAAGTTGACACATATTTTTGGGGGACACAATTCAATCCGCAACAGCTGGTATGTAGTAGATGGGCAATAAATGCTTATTTAATAAACAAATAAATGGGTCTTCATAATCAGACATCAGTCCCGGTAACAGCTAAGGCCGTGAAATCCCAGGTCCCAGGATAATAGCCTTGTCATATTGTAAGGTCAGTGATGCACAAACATTTGAGAACTCTCAAACTGCTTAACAACTCTGTGGTCACATTATGCATAGCCTATCACATTTCTTACCTAAAAGATTACCTCATGCATTTGTATCTCAAAATAGTTTTTTTTCCTTAAATACAGTCATGGGTGGATTAACATCTACCATACATTCTGCGAAATAGGACATTATGTGATTTAGACATTGTGGGAACACCATATTATATATAGGCAGTCCTTGGGTTATGAATATCTGGCTTACATACAACCCCAGTTACAAACTGACCCTCATAAAACATATTATATTAAAACCTCATGGGAGTCTGCTTCTAGTTGTCCTTGTTGCTGCTGCTACCACTAGAGCTGCTGGTGGAGGAATGGGCAGCAGAACCAGCAGCTGATAGGGCGGCGGTGGAAGTGGAGCAGAGAAGGGAGCCAGTAGGGAGCATAGTGCACCCAGCCCAGCTCGCCGTTCCAGCCACCTGAGGAGCAGAAGCAGCCCAGGGTCCCCGCTGCCCATGGCACCACTGCCCGCCTGTACACCAGACAAGCCCTAGAGCCCGCAACCAGGGCCATGTCCTCTGCCTCACTTGCCTGTATCCCACCCATGGTTCCGTGCTGCAAGAGTCTGGGTTTGGGGTCTTAAAAAACATTAAGGGGAAATAAATAAAACCCTGGTGGCATAATGGTTAAGAACTACTGCTGTTAACCAAAAGGTTGGCAGTTCAAATCCACCAGGCACTTCTTGGAAACCCTCTGGGGCAGTTCTACTCTGACCTATAGGGTCACTATGAGTCAAAATCTACTCAACAGCAGTGGGTTTGGTTTGGTTTTTTAACAGACAAAAAGAGAACTGCTTTCTCTTAAAAAAAAAAAAAGATATATATACATACACACATACACACTCATGCACATATATATATGAAGGGAAACTCTGGTGGCAGAGTGGTTAAGAGTTACAGATGGGCAGGTTGAATCCACCAGGTGCTCCTTGGAAACCCTATGGGACATTTGTACTCTGTCCTATAGGGTAGCTATGAGTCAGAATCAACTCCATGGCAGCTGGGTTTTTTTTGTTGTTGTTGTTATATGTATATATGGGGCCATGGAGGTATATGCACTGGACATTGCCCAAAAGAAGGTTATGCAGCACGTAACTGTATATCATAAGCCAAACTTAGTTCTTGTTTTTTTTTTTTTTTAATTTTCTTTAAATTAGTAAGTAATGCTAGAAGGCTGCTATTAATGTCCCTAGTCTCCATTCCAAGTTGATTTTTTAACACTATTTTTTGAAGATATTCAGAATGAAAATTTCATAGCTTTCTGCAGGAGATTATATAACAGTAACCATCTTTATTAGTAGTAAATTATGTTCAAATTATGTTTTTAATGCAGTTTTGGTTAAATTCCACAATAAATATTCAAAATTTGTCAGCACCTTCTTTACACTTTTCAATTATTTGAAGACCATTGCTAAATCGTCTTAGTTAACTTACCCAGAGATTACATAGCTTCAGATTTTCTCATTATGTGCAACTTTTTTTCTATCTTATTATTTTATAGGTCAACTGTTGACCATCTTCAGTTTTTATATATTCTTACTTGTTTTAGGAATATTTTATAACAATGCATTAAATAATTATCCAGCACCAGTATTGTTTTATAATATCCCTTCAAATTCTCTAGCAATATTTAATAATTAACATAATTAGTTCTTACATTTTAAATGGCAAAATTCTCTTTGCTAAAATGATTAACTTATTTCATTTCTCTATTTCTAAACCAAAATAACTAGAAAAGGGCTATAGTATTTGTCTTATAAAAAATATTTTAAACTGAAAAAAATACCCTCAAACAGCAATCCACAATGGAGGTTAATTAAAACTGTATCATTTTCCCCTTAGCTATCAACAACTAGTTTTGGCATAGATTATTGGATTTATAATTAGATGTAATTTGACTTAATTAGTTGGTTATACCTTTTAATTATAGTATACCTTTTCCCATTATGGCCACTGTAACAGTAGCTTAGGATAAACATTGATGATCCCCCTTGCTAATGGGACTAACTCTATCCCTTGGGTTATTTGTGTGATAATGAGAATGAGATTTCAGGAGCATGACAGACGGTCTAGGCATGAAATACTGTTTTGGCATATCTCCCTTCACTGCCCTTCAAAAATGGCAGCTTAGTCCACCAAATTTTTTTATGTTGATCCTTATTGTTTTGGTGTTGTTTTCTGTTGGGAGGGAGACTTAAGCAAACATTAATGAAATTGATTAAGCCAAGTTTTCTTTAGAAATTTCCTGGGATCTCAAATATTAATATAGAGAGTTACCTAAATTTGCCTGGCTAGATAAGTCATATATGTACTCTGAATCCCTTTGTTTGTAAATTTCATGATGCAATTTCAGCCTTGTCCACAAAATCTATTATTAAAAGGAATACTGTGAAATAATGTAGATCCTGCAGATAAAGGAAACAATTTTGTATAATGCTTCCTATGAATAAAGTTGAACTGACGTCCATTTGCAAAGAAAAATTTTCAATGGGGTTAGAGAATAATTGTCCTTCACTATTGAATACTCCCAAATATTAGAATATGGGAGCACATTTTATATGACCCCCGAAATATGTGAGGGTAGAAAATAAAAATTATCCACACAGATTATATGGTAATTCAGTGCTGCTTCTCTTATTTGCAGATGAAATCATTCTTAGACCATTTCATAATAGCCAATTACAGGTTACTCAAGGGACATGGATCATGCAAATCAGCTCATATTTCACTGAGTGACTGTTTCTCATGTGTTTTGAGCTATTAGCTTCATTACAGTGCAGCACATGAATCCAACTCATCTGTACTCTAATTGCTATAAATCAGGCATTTGTTTGCCATTATTTATTGCCTACTATAAAGAGTTTTAATAATATTTAGAGGGCACTGCAATAAAAGCAATTATTTATCGTGTCTGCTTACTGGGTCACTCAAGGTTTTCAACAAAAGCCAGTGTCATTTCCTAATCTTTTTAATATTTATAAGGTAACATCTCTCGCAAATGGTACATTATGATTTATAAACATTTCCTGGTCAGGAACATAAAAGCATCATTATAATTTCTTCCAGGAAAAAGCAGTCAGGTTCTGTGGGGCAAATAGCAACCTGGGGGAGGGGGTGCCAGAGCCTTGTGGTCTAAGCCTAACCCTGTTTCTCATTGCCCATGTGCTCTTGGTCATGCAACTGAAACTTGGTTCTCAACCATAAATTACAGAGGGCTTGTCAGAGTCCTTCTGCAAGGGAGGACCTACATTAGTATTTGGAATAGTAGGCTGTGTCCTTCCTCTCTTTCCTTCAGTAATAATAGAAGCAGCATGGTGTGGAAGACAGCTCTGAGCAAGAGGGCACAAACACTGGGTTCAAGGTCTATTTCCATCAGTTAGTACTAGTGTGATCTTTGAAAAAGGTAAGTCTGATTCAGACAGGTCTGAATCATTCATTGCTCCATCTTTCAGTTTCTATGGTTGCTGTTGTTAGTTGCCGTTGAGTAGATTTTGACTCATGGTGACCCCATCCATGTGTTACACAGTAGAACTGTTCTACAGAGTTTTTTTTTTTTTTTTTTTTTTTGGCTGTAATCTTATTAGAAGAAGATCTACAGGCCTTTTCTTCCATGGGACCACTGGGTGGATTGGAACCTCCAACCTTTAGGTTAGCATTCAAGTGCTAACCATTTGCCCCACCTACCTGTTACCCATTCCCATCGAGTCAATTCCGACTCATAGCAACCCTAGAGGACAGAGTAGAACTTCCCCATAGGGTTTCCAAGGCTGTAATCTGTATGGAAGCAGACTACCACATCTTTTTCTTCCCAGACCTTTCAGTTAGCAGCTGAGTGCTTAACTACTGCACCACGAGGGCTCCTTATTTTTGCCACCTAGGGACCTTAATTTCTATGGCACCTTGGGCAAATTACTTAATGTCAACGAGCTACAGTTTTTAAGCTAACATTTAATAATTGCTTTAAAAAAACCAACTAGCAATTATTATTTATTAACTACTTACTATGGTTAAGAGCTCAGCTTCTAACCAAAAGGTCACAGTTTGAATCCACCAGCCACTCCTTGGAAACCCTATGGGGCAGTTCTACTCTGTCTTCTAGGGTTGCTTTGAGTTGGAATCAACTCGATAGCAATGGGTTTGGCTTTCTGAGGCTTTTACAGGTATTTATAGGTATTTACTTATTTTATCCTCATGACAATTCTACGAAGGTATAAACTATTTGCAACCTCAGTATGTCTCATGTGAGAAAACAGAGGCATGTTGAGGTTAAATAACCCATTTTGAGGTCGCAGCTTGAAAATGAAGGATCTGAGATTTTGGCCAGGTATTCTAGTTCTAGAACATGGGCTTCCACCCATCATGCTATCCTGCTCCTCAGAGGTTGGTTCCAAGGTTGAGGAGAACTAAGGGAGATAATGTATGTAAACAGCAAACACTGTGGCTGGCACATGAGATGCTCAGTGAATTTTAATTCCATCTCTTTTTTTTTTTTTTAATTCACTCTGTATTTATAAAACTTTTTCACAAAGAGATTCTGTTCAAATGTCTTACAGTTTACATACGATAATCCTTTTCATATTTTCCTGATCAAGGAACAAAAGAATTTCAGGAAAGAAGGAAGCAGAATTAGTTAACTATATGTTATTCACTTCTAGGGTTTTATCTATAATTGGGATCAAGCTTATTTGCCTGTAGCCTGCTGAGTTTTAACTCATACATTTATCAAAGTAGAGTAACCTGTTGCCGTTGAGTCGATTCTGACTCACAGCAACCCTATAGGACAGGGTAGAACTGCCCCATAGGGTTTCCAAGCAAGGCTGTGATCTTTATGGAAGCAGACTGCCATATCTTTCTCCAAGGAGCAGCAGGTGGGTTTGAACACCCAACCGTTTGGTTAGCAGCCAAGCTCGTAACCACTGAGTCTCCAGGGCTTCATTAAAGTAGAGTAACATACCTTATTTTACTTGTTCCCCATAGTTAAATCAACAAGAGAAACATTCTTCACTTCATTTCTGGGAATGAAGAAACTGAAGCTCTGGAAGTAAATTATTTCAGCAAGGTCATATGTCTAATAAGATGGGGAGCTGTATTAAAACTCAGGATACTTGGTCTCAGTTCAGGGCTTAACTGTCAGGGTCAACATGGCCTTTTACATTTTTTCATGGTCAGCCAATTATATGTGATAACGTGAATATAGAGATGGAGACAAAGTACAGTACGAAATCAAATATTTGCAATAGGTAGTGCACAGGTACAAAAATAATTAGGTAAATATTCTAGATAGAATACATAACATATATACCCAAACCCAATATTTTTGGATTTTTTTTTCGTCATTTACATCTACGTTACTGCTTCTATTCACCAGGGTAAATAATTTAGAAAGATTGCATTTAGAATTTCCCACATATAATTTCTATAGATAAAAGAACTGTTTTTAAGCAGAAGAAAACCAAAAATATGGAAGTGAAAAATCAAAGGCATACATTTTAATGGCAGTAATTTTCCCTCTAACCTCTAACACTTCTGTTGAGCTGAAATCTGAAAATATTTAAAATTCTTACTTAAATACAGACAAGTCTCTGTAGCAAATAGACTTTCCATGTCTGCGGAGTCACTTAATAGCTAACAAATAGGTTCTATTAGGCCCTATCTTAATTGGTACTTGAACTCTTTGCCTTAAGCTGAATTCGTTTCTATAATCCTTCCTGTTTTAGCAACTGAAATAGCCAACTCCTTTGAAGCTTACTATATCAGGCACATGCTTCACACATTTCTGTTTCAGCTTTTTGGACATTTCCCCCTTGCTTTTGGTTGAAATGTTGATTTGTCATGAATGAATTATCTCTGAAATCTCTATGCACCAAGATGTTCAGCTTCTTCAATCTTAAAGTCCACTTAATTTCATAAAACCCAGCCTACATATTATACAATCTGATAAACAACCAATCAACCCAATCAAACTAGAGAATGGAACATATATATAAAATCATTTTTTTTAAAAAGCAGATGCAAGTAGTTAGAGAATAGTCTTCCACCAGCTCTCAAAATTACACATTCATTGAATCCAGGTTGCAAGATAACTGATGTAAGATGACAAAAAAAAAAAAAAAATGGTGACTTTATTCCTTTGCCTTTCCATTCCTATTCCTATTCCTTTCTTATACTAGAATGCTATTGAACAGTCAGCCATTAACTACCTCCAGGATAATTGTCTGCCTACCTTCCTTTTTCAGCTAGACCACCTCTGTCTTCCCCACTCAGGGCAGTCAGCCCTGCTTCCCATACCTTTCTTCCATCAGGTATATGACAGCCTCTGATTTTCTTTGCCTGGAACACATCCATCAAGGCATCCACTATCTGTTCTGACATATTTACACACTGTGTGTGCTCAGCTGTTGGGACTTTGCCAACAGTTCATACCACACTTGGCCCCAAACATGTAGCATCTAGGTATTGTGGTGAAATATCAGACTAAGTAAGTTAGAAGCACCTACTAGATGTGTTAGGAAGACGGTGTACAAGTGCACACACAAGCTTAAGTTGGATGCCAGGGAAACTCTAGATTCTTGGTCTGTGATTCAATGAAGAATCTTCTTCCTCTTAATTGGTCACCTGGAAGAAAAGCTACTGACTATGAGTTTTATTTTTTAATCTGTATATAGGAAGCCTTGGTGGTGCAGTGGTTACGGCTGCTAACCAAAACGTCAGCAGTTTGAATCCACCAGGCGCACCTTGGAAACCCTATGGAGCAGTTCTATTCTGTTCTACAGGGTTGCTATAAGTCGGAATCAACTGGACAGCAGTGGTTTTTTTTTTTTTCTTCTTTTAATAGAAAACGTTTAGCTATTTAGGTGTGTCTACTTACTTAAAAAACATATTCATTTTAGTGAAACGGCATTATGTTTTAAGTAGTTCAAAAAAGTCATTAGTGGAAAATAGACATAGATATCCCCTTATTTTATATTATTATACACACACACACACATTTCTGCATATTATATAATGATATATAATTTATGAGAACACTTCAATTTTTAAAATAGTTTGGGGTTATGGGAATTATAATACTTGAAAAATTACATTAAAGTTATAAAAACTGAGTCATTCTCATTCTCTAATTTCAGGTTTAACAAATAAAATTAAGCATTATATACTTTATTTTTTAAATGTCTGAAACAACAGCAACACATCTTATGTTAATGTTAAAGGAGAATCAGGTGCCATTTCCAAAACAGAATTTCTAATGCATTATTATATATAACATACAAAATGTATTTTCAATTAGTAAGATTAATATAATAAAAATAGGGTGGGTTACTAAGCAATTCTATCCCAGCAAGTAGAAACAAATTGAATGAATTCAATAATCCAATGAACTTTGTAGTGAGTCTCCTGTGTACTGTGTATAATTTCTCAAATCCATTTTCTATTCTGTACTCAATAACATTTGTAATACACAACTTCCCTATGCAACAATAAATTTATGATACTTTATTCTTTGCCTGAAAAGCAAAAGAAATATTATCAGGCACTATTACAGTAAGCTAAACAATTACCTTCTAAAATGATTTTAATGCAGGCAAAATTCAAGAGTCATCATTTTAACATAATGAGATTTATTAAGACCTTAATTCGAAGCAGTAAACTATGCTACATCGCTTCCTATTGAGTTTCAATTAATATTTTGAAAGACTGTATTTTGTACTGTAAAATTTTAAAATGTCATATACTGGCAGATTTTGTGTAAAGAAACTAATAATATCCTACAGGCTATTTGATTGTAGCTTTTTTACACACAGTTTCAAATTCAAGGCATATACTGCAAACGCTACTGTTAAAACTGATAGACCCACCAAGTACTAGAAAAAAATCTTTCCATGTCTACAATTCAGAAGAGGTAAAGATAATGTTAAACAAAACTAATATGGGAGTGATGTCAGCAAGATGGCAGAGTAGGCAGCTCTAAGTGCCCATCCCCCAATAGAAACATTGAAAACAAGCAGAAACTGTCAGAAACAACTTGTCAGAGCTCTGGAAAACAGACAAAGGTTTACAACAACCACGTGAACACCGAATCAAGAAAGGGGAAAATTAAAGGTAGGAAAGCTTTGTGGCATTTTACATGCCCATGCCCTATGAGTCCCTAGGTGGTGCAAACAGTTAAGTGCTTGACTACTTGACAAAAGGTTGGAGGTTCTAATCCACCCAGAGTCACCTTGGAAGAAAGCCCTGGTGATCTGCTTCCAAAAGGTCACATCTTTGGAAACCCTATGGTGCAGTTTTACTCTGCAAGCACGAGGATACCGTGAGTCAGAATACACTCGAAGGCAACTAACAACAACCAGTTTACCTGTGCTCTACCTCCTGCCCAGCATGGCAGCCAGCTAAAAGACAGCAGCCCACGTTCCCACTATGGTAACCTGGGAGCTATTCACGAATTATTGAGTTTGTCTGTTCTAAATTTTTTTTTTTTTTTTAATCTGTCTAGTGGCCACCTGAAGTACTCATGCAAGGTGCTCATCTCTGTTTCACTATCTTGGACCTCACTCAAAATGGCAGGCAGTGCTCACTGTAAGGTGAATGATTAATCTGTAGCCATTTGGAGCAAAAGAATACAATTGAGACATACAATAGACCACTTAAGGCTTAGAAGGAAAAGCCCAGCAGAGGAATTCTTTGGGCTATTATTAGAGCATTCAAAAGCACCTGTGTATTTGAGGGAATTTAGAAAGTAACACACATACATACCCAGAGCAAGATGCATGCTCAGAGAAGACCTTAAAAACCCTAAATTTTTACCTTGGGCTGATTTTTAGGCTCAGTGTAAACCTGGCTAAGTGCTGGAGAGACTCAGCCAAGAGCCAATCTGCAGAGGTATTTTTTTATTGTTGTAGTAGATGATCAACACGCAAAAACCACTTGTGTTTCTATACACCTGCAACAAACAATCTGCAATAACTCCATTTCAAACACCATCTGAAAGAATAGCTAGAAAATAATATAAACCAGGAGTTGAAAGACTTGTACAATGAAAACGACAAGACATGTTTTACAAATTCTAAAATTTATAAACTATATCTTAATAATTACAGAAGAAATCCTAAATAAATGGAAAGATGTCCTGGGCTCATGAGTAGGAAGGCACAATATTGTTAAGATGTCAATACTACCCAAAGTGATCTATAGATTCATCATAATCCCTATCAAAATTCCAACAGCCTTTTTGGCAGAAATGGAAAGTCAATGCTCAGATTCATATGGAATTACAAGAGTTTCCGGATAGCCAAAGCTATCTACAAAAAGAAGAAAAAACACGGTGGACTTAAAAAACTTACCCCAAATTACAATAGTCAAAGCAGTGTGGTACTAGTATAAGGATAGACATAAAGGCCAGTGGAATAGGATTCAGAGTCCAGTAACACACTCATACATATATGGTCAATGGATTTTCCACAAGGGGCCAAGTGTATTAAAGGGGAAAGAATAGTCTCTTCAGCAAATGGGCTTGGACAACTGGATTTCCGCATGAAAGAATGAAGTCAAACACCTATCTCACACCATATACAAATTTTTTTTTCTTTTTTGATAATTTTTATTGTGCTTCAAGTGAAAGCTTACAAACCAAGTCAGTCTCTCACACAAAAACCCATATACACCTTGCTACACACTCCCAATTACTCTCCCCCTAATGAGACAGACTGCTCTCTCCCTCCACTCTCTCTTTTCGTGTCCATTTCGCCAGCTTCTAACCCCCTCCACCCTCTCATCTCCCCTCCAGGCCGGAGATGCCAACAGAGTCTCAAGTGTCCACCTGATCCCAGAAGCTCACTCCTCAACAGCATCCCTCTCCAACCCATTGTCCAGGCCAATCCGTGTCTGAAGAGTTGGCTTCGGGAATGGTTCCTGTCCCGGGCCAACAGAAGGTCTCGGGGCCATGACCACCAGGGTCCTTCCAGTCTCAGTCAGACCATCAAGTCTTGTCTTATGAGAATTTGGGGTCTGCATCCCACTGCTCTCCTGCTCCCTCAGGAGTTCTCTGTTGTGTTCCCTGTCAGGGCAGTCATTGGTTGTAGCCACGCACCATCTAGTTCTTCTGGTCTCAGGATGATGTAGTCTCTGGTTCACGTGGCCCTTTCTGTTTCTTGGGCTTGTAATCGCCTTGTGTCCTTGGTGTTCTTCATTCTCCTTTGGTCCAGGTGGGTTGAGGCCAATTGATGCATCTTAGATGGCTGCTTCCTAGCGTTTAAGACCCCAGAAGCCACTCTTCAAAGTGGGATGCAGAATGTTTTCTTAGTAGATTTTATCATGCCAATTGACTTAAATGTCCCCTGAAACCATGGTCCCCAGACCCCTGCCCCTGCTACGCTGGCCTTCGAAGCATTCAGTTTATTCAGGAAACTGCTTTTGGTTTAGTCCAATTGTGCTGACCTTCCCTGTATTGTGTGCTGCCTTTCCCTTCACCTAAAGTAGTTCTTATCTACTATCTAACTAGTGAATGCCCCTCTCCCACCTTCCCTCCCTCCCCCTTCTCGTAACCGTAAAAGAATGTTTTCTTCTCGGTTTAAACTATTTCTCAAGTTCTTATAATAGTGGTCTTATACAATATTTGTCCTTTTGCAACTGACTATTTCACTCAGCATAATGCCTTCCAGATTCCTCCATGTGATGAAATGTTTCACAGATTCCTCACTGTTCTCTATCGATGTGTAGTATTCCATTGTGTGAATATACCATAATTTATTTATCCATTCATCTGTTGATGGGCACCTTGGTTGCTTCCATCTTTTTGCTATTGTAAACAGTGCTGCAAGAAACATGGGTGTGCATATAGCTGTTTGTGTAAAGGCTCTTATTTCTCTAGGATATATTACAAGGAGTGGGATTGCTGGATCGTATGGTAGTTCTATTTCTAGCTTTTTAAGGAAGTGCCAAATCAATTTCCAAAGTGGTTGTACCATTTGACATTCCCACCAGCAGTGTAGAAGTGTTCCAATCTTTCCACAGCCTCTCCAACATTTATTATTTTGTGTTTTTGGATTAATGCCAGCCTTGTTGGAGTGAGATAAAATCTCATTGTAGTTTTGATCTGCATTTATCTAATGGCTAATGATCGTGAACATTTCCTCATGAATGTCTTCATTAGTGAACTGTCTATTCATATCTTTTACCCATTTTTAATTGGGTTATTTGTCTTTTTGCAGTTGAGTTTTTGGAGTATCACGTAGATTTTAGAGCTCAGGTGCTAATGAGAAATGTCATAGTTAAAAACTTTTTCCCAGTCTGTAGGTAGTCTTTTTACTCTTTTGGTGAAGTCTTTGGATGAGCATAGGTGTTTGATTTTTAGGAGCTCCAAGTTATCTAGTTTTTCTTCTGCATTCTTTGTAGTGTTTTGTATACTGTTTATGCCATGTATTAGGGCTCCTAATGTTATCCCTATTTTTTTCTTCCATGATCTTTATTGTTATAGATTTTATATTTAGGTCTTTTATCCATTTCGAGTTAGTTTTTGTGCATGGAGTGAGGTATGGGTCTTGTTTCATTTTTTTGGAGATGGATATCCAGTTATGCCAGCACCATTTGTTAAAAAGACTGTCTTTTCCCCATTTAACTGTTTTGGGGCCTTTGTAAATTATCAACTGCTCATATTTGGATGGATTTATGTCTGGATTCTCAATTTTGTTCCATTGGTCCATGTATCTGTTGTTGTACCAGTACCAGGCTGTTCTGACTACTGTGGTGGTATAATAGGTTCTAAAATCAGGTAAAGTAAGGCCTCCCACTTGGTTCTTCTTTTTCAGTAATTCCTTATTTTCCAGGGCCTCTTTCCCTTCCATATGAAGTTGGTGATTTTTTTCTCCATCTCATTAAAGAATGTCGCTGGGATTAGGATCAGAATTGCATTAAATGTATAGATCACTTTTGGTAGAAGAGACATTTTTATAATGTTAAGTCTTCCTTTCCACGAGCAAGGTATGTTCTTCCACTTATGTAAGTCTCTTTTGGTTTCTTGCAGAGGTATACTGTAGTTTTCTTTGTATAAGCCTTTTACATCTCTGGTAAAATTTATTCCTAAGTATTTTATCTTCTTGGGGGCTACTGTAAATGGTATTGATTTGGTGATTTCCTCCTCGATGTTCTTTTTTTTGGTGTAGAGGAATGAAACTGATTTTTGTATGTTTATCTTGTATCCCGAAACTGTGGTGAACTCTTCTATTAGTGTCAGTAGTTTTCTGGAGGATTCCTTAGGGTTTTCTGTGTATAAGATCATGTCATCTGCAAATAGAGATACTTTCACTTCTTCCTTGCCAATCTGGATGTTCTTTACTTCTTTATCTAGCCTAATTGCTCTCGCTAGAACTTCCAGCACAATGTTGAATAAGAGTGGTGATAAAGGGCATCCTTGTCTGGTTCCCGATCTCAATGGAATGTTTTCAGGCTCTCTTCATTTAGGGTGATGTTGGCTGTTGGCTTTGTATAAATGCCCTTTATTATGTTGAGAATTTTCCTTCTATTCCTATTTTGCTGAGAGTTTTTATCATGAATGAGTGTCGGAGTTTGTCAAATGCCTTTTCTGCATCAATTGATAAAATCATCTGATTCTTGTCTTTTGTTTTATTTATATGGATTACATTAACTGTTTTTCTGAAGTTGAACCATCCCTGCATACCTGATATGAATCCCACTTGGTCATGGCGAATTATTTTTTTGATATGTTGTAAAGTTTGGTAGAACTCTGCAGTGAAGCCGTCAGCACCAGGGCTTTTTTTTGTTGGGAGTGTTTTGATTACCTTTTCAATCTCTTCTTTTGTTATGGGTCTATTTAGTTGTTCTACCTCTGTTTGTGTTAGTTTAGGTAGGCAGTGTGTTTCTAGGAATTCATCCATTTCTTCTAGGTTTTCAAATTTGTTTGAGTGTAGTTTTTCATAGTAATCTGATATGATTCTTTTAATTTCAGTTGGGTCTGTTGTAATATTGCCCAACTCAGTTCTTACTAGGGTTATTTGCTTCCTCTCCTGTTTTTCTTTTGTCAGTTTGGCCAGTGGTTTATCAATTTTATTGATTTTTTCAAAAAACCAGCTTTTGGTCTTGTTAGTTCTTTCAATTGTTTTTCTGTTTTCTATTTCTTTAGTTCAGCTCTAATTTTTCTTATTTGTTTTCTTCTGGTGCCTGTGGGTTTCTTTTCTTACTCTCTTTCTATTTGTTCAAGTCGTAGGGATAATTCTTTGATTTTGGCCCTTTCTTCTTTTTGGATGTGTGCATTTATTGATATAAATTGGCCTCTGAGCACCATTTTGCTGTGTCCTAAAGGTTCTGATGGGAAGTGTTTTCATTCTCACTGGAGTCTATGAATTTCTTTATTCCATCCATAATGTCTTCTATAATCCAGTCTTTTTTGAGCAGGGTGTTGTTCAGTTTCCAAGTGTTTGATTTCTTTTCCCATTATTGATTTCCACTTTTATGGCCTTATGGTCAGAGAAGGTGCTTTGTAATATTTCAATGTTTTGGATTCTGCTAAGGCTTGCTTTATGACCTAATATGTGGTCTATTCTAGAGATTGTTCCATGTGCACTAGAAAAGAAAGTATAGTTGGTTGCTGTTGGGTGGAGTGTTCCACATATGTCTACGAGGTCAAGTTGGTTGATTGTAGCATTTTCATCTTCCGTGTCTTTATTGAGCTTCTTTCTGGATGTCCTGTCCTTCACCGAAAGTGGTGTGTTGAAGTCCTCTACTATTATTGTGGAGTTGTCTATCTCACTTTTCAATGCTGATAGAGTTTGTTTTATGTATCTTGCAGCCATGTCATTGGGTGCATAAATATTTAATATGGTTATATCTTCTTCGTATATTGTCCCTTTAATCATTGTATAGTGTCCTTTCTTATCCTTTATGATGGATTTAACTTGAAAGTCTATTTTGTCAGATATTAATATTGCCACTGCTGCTCTTTTTTGATTGTTGTTTGCTTGATATACTTTTTTCCATCCTTTGTTAGTTTGTTTGTGTCTCTAAGTCTAAGGTGTGTCTCTTGTAGGCAGCATTCAGACAGATCTAGTCTTTTAATCCATTCTGCCACTCTGTCTCTTTATTGGAGCATTGAGTCCATTTACATTCAGGGTAATTATGCATAGGTATGAATTTAGTGCTATCATTTTGATGTCTTTTTTTGTGTGTTAACAGTTTCTTTTTCCCACTTGATTTTATGTGCTGAGTAGATTTTCTTTATATATTGTCCTTTCCTCATATTTGTTGTTGTTGATTTTGTTTCTGCTGAGTCTGTATTTTTCCCTTGTATTTTATTTTGATGAGTAGGATAGCTTGTCTGCTTTGTGGTTACCTTATTATTTACCCCTATTTTTTTAAAATTTAAAACTAACTTTTGTTTCTATTACTGTATCTTCCTTTCCATATGGAAGGTGTATGATTACATTTCTTAGTCCCTCTTTCTTATTTTAATGTTGTCTTCTTTTATATAATAACATCGCTGTTACCCTGTTTTGGGCTTTTTTTTTTTTTTTTTCATGATCTTGCTTTGTTTTTTTGGATTTCTCTGCTTGGGTTGACTTCTGGTTGCTCTGCCCAGTGTTCTGGTCTTGGGTTGATAGGTGATATTATTGATTTTCTAACTAAAGAACTCCCTTTAGTATTTCTTGTAGTTTTGGTTTGATTTTTACAAATTCCCTAAACTTGTGTTTATCTGGAAATGTCTTAATTTCACCTTCATATTTAAGAGACAGTTTTGCTGGATATATGACTCTTGGAGACAATTTTTTTCCTTCAGTTTTTTAAAATATGTCATCCCATTGCCTTCTTGCCTGCATGGTTTCTGCTGAGTAGTCTGAGCTTATTCTTATTGGCTCTCCTTTGTAGGTGACTTTTTGTTTATCCCTCGCTGCTCTTATAATTCTCTCTTTATCTTTGGTTTTGGCAAGTTTGATTATAATATGTCTTGGTGACTTTCTTTTAAGATCTACCTTATGTGGAGTTCGATGAGCATCTTGGATAGATATCTTCTCATCTTTCACAATATCAGGGAAGTTTTCTGCCAACAAATCTTCAACAATTTTCTCTGTATTTTCTGTTATCCCTCCCTGTTCTGGTACTCCAATCACTTGTAGGTTATTTCTCTTGATAGAATCCCACATGATTCTTAAGGTTTCTTCATTTTTAAAATTATTTTATCTGATTTTTCTTCAAATATATTAGTGCCAAGTGATTTATCTTCGAGTTGAGAAATTCTAGCTTCTACTTGCTCAGTTCTGCTCCTCTGACTTTCTATTGAGTTGTCTACTTCTGTAATTTTATTGTTCTGAATTTTGATTGCTGTCTGTCTATGGATTTTCCAGCTTATTAAACTTTTCATTATGTTCCTGAACACTTTTTCTAATTTCTTCAGTTGCTTTATCTGTGTGTTCCTTGGCTTGCTCTGAGTATTGCCTCATTTCCTTCCTGATGTCTCGAAGGGTTCTGTATATTAAACTTTTTAATTCTGCATCTGGTAATTCCAGGAATACACTTTCATCTAGAAGATCCTGGATTCTTTGTTTTGAGAGCCTGTTGATGTGATTATGGTCTGTTTCTTTACGTCACTTGATATTGACTGTTGCCTCCAAGCCATCTATGTTATTGTGTTAGTTTATGCTTGCTTACTGTGTCATAGCTGCTTGCTTTGTTTTGTTTTGGTATACCCCTATGGGTTGCTTGAGTGAGCTAGCTTGATTATTTTCACCTTTGGAGCTCTGGTTTCCTGTTCCCAGCTGGCTAGAACTGTTACCAGGTACATCTGTCTAGGTAGTCCATGCAGTCTTCTTGTATGAATTCAGCTCAGGTTTCTAGGTAGCTGATCATCAAGTGTGTGGTATAGGCTCTGTCCTACAGTCTTAGAGGGGCAGGGGTGATTGGCGTATATACCAGTATCTGATTGCAGCAGGGGGTCATGCTCTGAACAATGCAGGGGGCTGAGAACCAACCCCCAAGTGTCTCTGAGGAAAACGCATCTCTGTTCCCTAGAGCATGCTAGTGGGTGGGCTCTGCAGAGGGACCATAGGCACCCAAAGTTTTTGGTTGTAAGGACTGGGAGGTACCAGTTATCTTTGGACCCCTGTCGCAGGTGGCTGGGTGACCTGAGTGGAGCTACCAGTCCTTAGGTCCCTGATGTGGGTAGGTGAGGACCTTGTTTAACAGGCAAAGCAATGTCAAATGTCCATCATCCACCTCTCCACCACACAGCTGAAATGGTTAGAGTCTGCCAACAAGGGTCTATACTCTTGAAATAGGTCCATACAGGTCCGTGCAAAAGGGCAAGGTGCTCAAGATCCATGGACGGTTTATGCCTGGACAGGAGCCGCTTCTGTTCTGAGCTCCCCCAGTTAATAGAGCTAGCAAATTATCTTTTCCCCCCAGTTGCAAATTTTTTCCTTCCTCAAGGCCAGGAGGATGGCTCTAGGTGCTCACCAGGGTCTATCTCAGGCCCAGGGCCTTAGCCGCTGAGGCCGGCTGGAGGGTGGAGGGGTGCAGTAAAATATAAGCAAGTACTTAGCTTTTACCGAGAGCGCCATTTTCCTCAGGTTCCGGAGGTGTGAGTAGGCTGTGTGGCTGTCTGCTTCTCCCTGAGAAAACTGCGGCAGAACGCTAGTAGCAGCACGCCACTGCCACCGCCACCACTCCAGAAATGGTGCCTGAGGGCTCCCCGCAATTCAGGTCCAGTAACTCCTTTCCATTTCTGAACGGTCTTTTTTTTTTTTTTTTCCCACAAATAAACCAGAAGAATCTCTTCTAATAATGACTTTTTTTTTTTCCTACCCATGTGTTTATTTAATGATGCACTCCAAGTGCTCTGGATGACAAACAATGTAATAGATTGGTTTAAAAAAAGAAAAAAATGCACCAATATGTGAACCACACAGGGTAAAAATATGGTATTATTAAGATAATGATCATTTCATAATAAGATAATAAGAAATGCCTGCAATTTAGTATTTGAGGGACATTCATTTTGGTTACAAAATTATAGGGCTTTTTAATTTTTTTTTCACTAAAGTGCATGAGTTCTATTTTCTGTAATTTTACAGTTGTTATTGGATGGCTTCACAGTGGCTGGAAATCATTACTCTCAGGAAAGATAATGTTGTAGCACCAAACATTAAAAGGTAGATGCCAAGATATCACTCCCAGTTAGAATGGGACTTTACGATCTCAAATGGGATGATGCAAACCAAACATTTTAGAAATACCTTTATTATGTGCATTTTATAGGTTTTTTTTTATCTCATTTTTCCCTCCTAATCATTTCATGAAATAAATACTACTATTCCTCCATTTTAATACGAGGAACATGAGAAATTCATTTTTAACTTGTATAAAGTCATGTATCCATGAGTCCAAAGATAGTGCTCCAAACTGTATTTTGCCCCTTACTCCTCTCCACTGTATGTGGTAGGCACATCTGGACATGTACTATGGTACCTGCAAGAGGCAGTATAGACAGTAGTTAAGATCATAGGCACTGGAGCCAGGCTTCCTGGGTTCAAACCCTAGCTCTGCTATTTACATGACCAGTAAGCAAGTATTTAAACTCTGTATACCTTAGGCATGTGTCTGTCAGTTTATTGTACTGTGGGGGCTTGTGTGTTGCTGTGATGCTGGAAGCTATGCCACCGGTATTCAGATACTAGCAGGGTCACCCATGGAGGACAGGTTTCAGCTGAGCTTCCAGACTAAGACAGACTAGGAAGAAGGACCCAGCAGTCTACTTCTGAAGAGCATTAACCAGTGAAAACCTTATGAATAGCAGTGGAACACTGTCTAATATAGTGCTGGAAGATGAGCCCCCCAGGTTGGAAGGCACTCAAAAGATGACTGGGGAAGAGCTGCCTCCTCAAAGTAGAGTCGACCTTAATCACGTGGATGGAGTAAAGCTTTCGGGACCTTCATCTGCTGATGTGACACGACTCAAAATGAGAAGAAACAGCTGTAAACATCCATTAACAATTGGAAGCTGGAATGTACGAAGTATGAATCTAGGAAAATTGGAAATCGTCAAAAATGAAATGGAACGCATAAACATCGATATCCTAGGCATTAGTGAGCTGAAATGGACTGATATTGGCCATTTTGAATTGGACAATCATATAGTCTACTAGGCTGGGAATGACAACTCGAAGAGGAATGGTGTTGCATTCATTGTCAAAAAGAACGTTTCAAGATCTATCCTGAAGCATAACGCTGTCAGTGATAGGATAATATCCATACACCTACAAGGAAGACCAGTTAATACGACTATAATTCAAATTTATGCACCAACCACTGGGGCCAAAGATCAGCTACTGTGGTCTGAAATTGATCAAACATGCAATCAAGATGCATTGATAATTACTGGTGATTGGAATGCGAAAGTTGGAAACAAAGAAGAAGGGTCAGTAGTTGGAAAATATGGCCTTGGTGACAGAAACAATGCCGGAGATCGAATGATAGAATTTTGCAAGACCGACAACTTCTTCATTGCAAATAACTTCTTTCACCAACATAAACAGCGACTGTACGCATGGACCTCATCAGATGGAACACACAGAAATCAAATTGACTACATCTTTGGAAAGAGACAATGGAAAAGCTCAGTATCATCAGTCAGAACAAGGCCAGGGGCCGACCGTGGAACAGACCATCAATTGCTCATATGCAAGTTCAAGGTGAAACTGAAGAAAATCAGAGCAAGTCCATGAGAGCAAAAATATGACCTTCAGTATATCCCACCTGAATTTAGAGACCATCTGAAGAACAGATTTGATGCATTGAACACTAGTGACCGAAGACCAGATGAGTTGTGGAATGACATCAAGGACATCATCCATGAAGAAAGCAAGAGGTCACTGAAAAGACAGGAAAGAAAGAAAAGACCAAGACAGATGTCAGAGAAGACTCTGAAACTTGCTCTTGAACATCAAACAGCTAAAGCAAAAGGAAGAATTGATGAAGTAAAAGAACTGAACAGAAGATTTCAAAGGGCCTCTTGAGAAGACAAAGTAAAGTATTATTGTGACTTGTGCACAGAGCTAGAGATGGAAAACCAAAAGGGAAGAACACACTCGGTGTTTCTCAAGCTGAAAGAACTGAAGAAAATATTCAAGCCTCGAGTTGCAACCGTGAAGGATTCCATGGGGAAAATATTAAACGACACAGGAAGCATCAAAAGAAGATGGAAGGAATACACAGAGTCATTACACCAAAAAGAATTAGTCGACATTCAGCCATTTCAAGAGGTGGCATACGATCAGGAACTGATGGTACTGAAGGAAGAAGTCCAAGCTGTTCTGAAGGCATTGGCGAAAAACAAGGCTCCAGGAATTGATGGAGTATCAGTTGAGATGTTTCAACAAACAGATGCAGCGTTGGAGGTGCTTACTCGTCTATGCCAAGAAATATGGAAGACAGAGATCCATATTTATGCCTATTCCCAAGAAAGGTGATCCATCCAAATGTGGAAATTATAGAGCAATATCATTAATATCACATGCAAGCAAAATTTTGCTGAAGATCGTTCAAAAACGGCTGCAGGAGTATATCGACAGGGAACTGCCAGAAATTCAGGCTGGTTTCAGAAGAGGAGATGGAACCAGGGATATCATTGCTGATGTCAGATGGATCCTGGCTGAAAGCAGAGAATACCAGAAGGATGTTTACCTGTGTTTTATTGACTATGCAAAGGCATTCGTCCGTGAGGATCATAACAAACTATGGATAACACTGTGAAGAATGGGAATTCCAGAACACTTAATTGTGCTCATGAGGAACCTTTACATAGATCAAGAGGCAGTTGTTTGGACAGAACAAGGGGATACTGACTGGTTTAAAGTCAGGAAAGGTGTGCGTCAGGGTTGTATTCTTTCAGCGTACCTATTTAATCTGTATGCTGAAAGCTGGACTATATGAAGAAGAACGGGGCATCAGGATTGGAGGAAGACTCATTAACAACCTGAGTTATGCAGACGACACAACCTTGCTTGCTGAAAGTGAAGAGGACTTGAAGCACTTAGTAATGAAGATCAAAGAACACAGACTTCAGTAGGGAGTGCACCTCAACATAAAAAAAAAAAAAAAACAAGAAAACAAAAATCCTCACAACTGGACCAGTGAGCAACATCGTGATAAACAGAGAAAAGACTGAAGTTGTCAAGGATTTCATTTTATTTGGATCCACAATCAACAGCCATGGAAGCAGCAGTCAAAAAATCAAAAGATGAATTGCATTGGGCAAATCTGCTGCAAAGGACCTCTTCAAAGTGTTGAAGAGCAAAGATGTCACCCTGAAGACTAAGGTGCGCCTGACGCAAGCCATGGTATTTTCAATCACATCATATGCATGTGAAAGCTGGACAATGAGTAAGGAAGACTGAAGAAGAGTTGACGCTTTTGAATTGTGGTGCTGGCGAAGAATATTGAATATACCATGGACTGCCAAAAGAATGAACAAATCTGTCTTGGAAGAAGTGTGGCCAGAATGCTCCTTAGAGGCAAGGATGGTGAAACTGTGTCTTACATATTTTGGACACGTTGTCAGGAGGAATCAGTTCCTGGAGAAGGACATCATGCTTGGCAGAGTACAGGGTCAGCGGAAAAAAGGAAGACCCTCAATGAGGTGGATTGACACAGTGGCTGCAGCAATGAGCTCAAGCATAACAACGATTGTAAGGATGGCTCAGGACTGGGCAGTGTTTCATTCTGTTGTGCATAGGGTCGCTATGAGTCAGAACTGACTCGACGGCACCTAACAAGAACGACAAATACCTTAGGAATAGTAATAGTCCCTATCTCACTGAGTTACGGTAGAGATAAATGGGGTAGTATGTTTTAAGTGCTTAGGACACTGCCTGTCATATAGAATGTGCTCGATAAACTGGGTAATTACACATACATTCACTCTCCAACCACTTACCAAGCTTCCACTCTATGCAACGGGCTTGCAGGTTCAGAAAATGAGTGATACAGTCCGTCTCTCAAAGATATTAGGATCTGGTAGAGACACATGCTCATCACTAAATAAATGTCCGTAATGACTACATTGTTAGAATTTTGTTAGAACAAGCCTAAAACAAAACAAACAAGCAAAAAACACTTGTTGCCGTTGAGTTGATTCTGACTCATAGTGACCCTATATGACAGAATGGAACTGCTTTATAGGGTTTCCAAGGAGTGGCTGGTGGATTGGAACTGTGAACCTTTTGGGTAGAAGCTGAACTCTTAATTATTATGCCACCAGGGCTCCAGAACAGGCCTAGTAAATCTAAATCTAAATAAATCTATTGCTAAAGGAGTTTAAAGGACAGAATACATTTCAGCATAGGCTAGGGGATGATTCATGAATGAGATGTATTTATGTGTGTCTTAGTTATCTAGAACTGCTATAACAGAAATACCACAAGTGGATGGCTTTTAACAAACTGAAGTTTATTTTCTCACAGTTTAGGAGGCTAGAAGTCTGAATTCAGGGTGCCAGCTCCAGGGGGAGGCTTTCTTTCTCTGTCAGCTGTAGAAGGCTGTCTTTGTCACCAATCTTCCCCTGGTCTAGAAGCTTCTCAGTGCAGGGACCCCAGTCCAAAGGACATGCTCCACTCCAGCTCTATCTTCTCGGTGTTATGAAGTCCCCCTCCTCTTTGCTCACTTTTCTCTTTTATATCTAAAAAGAAATTGACTCAAAATAAAACCTAATCCTGTAGATTGTGTCCCGCCTCATTAACATAACTACCTTTAATATCATAGATAGGATTTACAGCACATAGGGTAATCACATCAGATCACAAAATGATGGACAACCACACAATACTGGGACTCATAGCCTAGCCAAGTTAACACGCATTTTTGGGTGACACAATAGAATACATAGCATTCCACCTTTTGGCCTCCCAAAATTCATGTCCTTGCCACACGTAAGACACATTCACCTCATCATATCATCCAAAAAGTCTTAAATCAACTCCAACTGAAAATTCCACCCTGGAGGAAAATTTCTCTTCATCTGTGAAATCTAGAATACAAGTTATCTACTTCTAAAATACCATGGTGGAACAGACATAAGGTATACATTTTCATTATAAACGGGAGAAGCTGGAGGGAAAAAAGGGATAACAGGTACCAAGCAAGTCTAAAAAAACTCAGCAGAACACGTTACATTAGTTCTCAAGGCTTGAAAATACCCCTCTGTTCTCTGAGACCATTTAGGCAATGGTCATGCCCTCCAGACTTTGGGTGTTTGCCACACTCTCCAGATTCTGGGTAGCAGCCACTTGGCCGTAGGCTTCAGCTCTACCTTCTAAGCCCACTGGTACAGCAACTCTGCTCCCTCAGATTTGGGAAGCCCCATTCTCCCAGTCTGTCTGAGTGGTGACCCTAACCCCTCAGCCCTAGCAGGTTCTGTTCTTCTGCCCCTTCAGTATGGCAGCCCCACACCCCTCAGCTTTGGGTAGTAGATCCAGTCACATTCCCCTGGCATTTGTGAACAGCAGCACCACATTCTGGAACTGAGTTGGTGAAGATCTGATTTTTTGAAACCTACAAGGCTGTGGCCCCACAATTTTGAGACCCAGCAGGTGGTTCTACCCTTTGACACCCCAGAGGTTGTAGCCATACCCTTTGAGACCCAGGCAGCTCTGTTTCCTGTGCTCCTTGTCTCTTCAGCTTCTGTTTCTTGGTTCCTTGGCCTCTCAGCCCCTCAGGCCTCTTGGGCTGGTCTGGCCTCTGCCCTGCTTGGGCACGTTTTACAAAGCTCTTTAGCTCTATGGATAAATGCCTGGAGTCATCCCACTCTGCGAGGAAGCTTCCTACCCAAAGGCACTGAGGTCTCTTGATCCATGGGCTGGCTCTCACACTGTCTCGAGACCATATATGCAGAGTAGAAATGTTCCATAGGGTTTTCAATCCTGTGACCATTCAGAAGCAGATTGCCAGACCTTTCATCAGAAGTGCCTTTGGTGGGTTGCAACTGCCAGCCTTTCAGCTAGTAGTTGAGCCGTTAACCATTTGCACCATCCAGGGAACTCCCAATTAATTTCACTTAGTGTAGACCTCAACTCACAGTCTGTGAATAATCACGCACAATGACTGCTGCTCTGTGGCATAACAGTGGAACATACAGGCATGCTTTTGTTAAACCAATGAAATCCAGGGATCACTTCAGCACTTTCAGATAAAAGAAGAGGTCAGCATCATTAAGCTTATTTATTAAGATAGAAATGCTATTTTCATATCGAAGTTTAAAATGTAACACACCTTGCTAGTAGGTTGCAAAGGACATAAAATTGTAACAAAACAGATACAAAGATCTTTTTATAGCTTATAAAGAATGCTCTTCACTATTTATGAAGAAAACCAAATCCATTGCCGACTCAGCAGCCCTATGTCAAAAATTGAAACCAAACTCATAGCGACCCTATAGGACAGAGCAGAATGGCCCCATAGGGTTTCTAAGGAAAGGCTGGAGGATTTGCACTGCCAGCCTTTTGGTTAGCAGCCATAATTCTTAATCACTGCGCCATCGAGGCTGAGTACAACTGCCTCATAGGGTTTCTAAGACTGTAATCTTTACGGCTGTTAACCAAAGGGCCTGCAGTTCAAATCCGCCAGGTGCTCCTTGGAAACTCTCTGGAGCAGTTCTACTCTGTCCTATAGGGTCGCTATGAGTCGGAATCGACTCGACGGCACTGGGTTTGGATTTTGGTTTTTTTAATCTTTATGAAGGCAGACTCTTACATCTTTCTTCCATGGAGTGATTGGTAGGTTCGCACATCCAACATTTTGGATAGCAGCCGAGTGCTTTAGCCACTGTACCACCAGGGCTTCTATCTATGGAGTGGCACATATAATTTTGTGTGGAGCCCTGGTGGTGCAGTGGTTAAGAGCTACGTCTGCTGACCATAAGGTCAGCAGTTCAAATCCACCAGCCCTAAGGATTTAAAAAAAAAAAAAACCATTGCAGTGAGTGGATTCCTGACTCATAACTACCCGATAGGACAGAGTAGAATTGCCCCATAGAGTTTACAAGGAGCAGCTGATGGATTCAACTGCTGACCTTTTGGTTAGCAGCTGAGCTCTTAACCACTGTGCCCCCAGGGCTCCATGTCTAACAACAGCTGAGGCTTACTGTTAGAATTAAAAGATTCTGTGGTGACTCAAGTGCTTTCAGGTTCTCCAACTTATAAAATATCAAAGTCACCCTTGATGAGCCTGAATTGGTGTAAAAATTTGAAAGAAAAATGATACAGGAATTATGCCATTCTCGGAACATTTGCAGTGGTGAGAAACACACTTCACGTGACCTGATGCCACACACCCATTAGATTCCAAGGTACTGAAAGAAAATGATGGAAGATTTGGAATCAGATAATTTCATTCCCATTTAAATGTTCTGAGAGCCCTGGTGGTGCAGTGGTCAGGCATTTACTTACTAACCGACAGGGTGGTGGTTCAAACCCAGCAGCCACTCTGTGGGAGAAAGATGTGGCAATCTGCCTCTGTGACGTTTTACAGCATTGGAAACCCTTTGGGGCAGTTCTACTCTGTCCTATAGGGTCGCTATGTGTTGGAATTGACTGGACGGCAACGGGATTTTATTTAAATGTTCTGAGACCTAAAAGCATCACTTGGAGTTTAAATCAAAGGCAACTTTAATGAACTAAACCAACCCTAGGTGAAAATGCTTCCTTTCACATTAAATCTCAAAGCCAATTATACCTATATACTATTCACAAAGGTGAAATTCGATTGGCAAGCTGTGTTCGAAATTAGTATTACAGTTACTTATATTTCAGACAACCAGAGGCATCAGTTTGCTCTGATAAAATAACAAGACACGATGAAAAGAACACTGACACAAACAACTCTGTGCTAACAAGATTTGTGGGTCACTTAGTTATTCATTACACGCCCATTGGATTCAGGACTCAGGTTTTGAAATAGTAGAACCTGAGCTTAAATTTAAAAAGGCACCTACCTTTTCCCAGGTGACCTAGCACGTTCTGTAAGATCTGGTCCCCATCTTCTTGTCAGACCTCATCTTTGACCACTCTCCCTCTTCCTACTCTACTCTTGGAGCATGAAGTCCTTTCTTCACTGAGAGTCTTTGTACCGAGCTGTTCTCATGGGTGGCTCATGCTTAGCCTCTAGATTTGTTCTGTGTGATACATACGGCAGCCAGTAGTCACATGCAGCGATCGAACACCTGAAATACAGCTCGTGGGAATTGAGATGTGCTGTAAGTGTGAAATTCACGCTGCGTTTCCAAAATTTCGTATGTATAAAAAAAAGAATGGCCTTATTAATGATTTTTTTTTTTTATACTGATTACATGTTGGCTGTTTGGGGTTAAATAAAATGTGTTATTGAAATTTTCACCGGTTTCTTTTTACTTTTCATAATGTGGCTAATAGAAAATTTTAAATTATACATGTGGCTTGTGTTTATGGTTCAAATTGTACTTCTAATAGACAATACTCCTCTAAATATTAGTGCTCACATCATCTTCTTAGAAAGTTAAATTTGTTAGAAGGTATTTGTCTGTTGGTTTTCTTTATACAGTGTTGTGTAAATATTTGTGGAATGAATGAATAAATTATACACGCAGTGGTTAAGAGCTCAGGCTCTGGAATCAAGCTGCCTGGCTTTCAATTCCAGTTCTGCTATTTGTTAACTGTATGAGCTTGGTCAAGTTACTTAATCTCTCCAGGGTGGTTGTGAAGATTAAATAAATTCTTAAATTTAAGGAGCTTCAATCAGTGCCTGATGTACAGTAAGTGCTCAGTAAATATTTGCTATGGGTGAGTAGTAGTACTCCACTCTGTAGACAGGAATGCAAGGCACAAGAAGACTAATCCTTTGGTTCCCAAGGTAGTAAATGGGAGAGCTATGATTTTACTCTCAAACTACGTGACTGCGAGAATCACTTCGTCTGTAATATAAACATAAGTGGATAGTTCATGTAAATGAAAACCTAAAGTCAATTTAAAAAGGTCCTTTAATAATATTAAAGGTGAATATACGATTCACATCTAGCCATTCTGAATAATCTTAGACTTTAGACTCCAAGTGAATATTACCTGTTAAATCTGTGATGTGATAATTGATATATCAGCTAAATTTTTTTAAGTTCTAGTAGCAGTTACTCTTCTTATGTTACATATGTTAACATATTTAATTATCACACCAATTATGAAAGTAGGCACTGTTTATCAACATCCCTATTTTCCAGATGAGGAAATCGGCCCAGAAAGGTTCAGTACTTTGCCCAAGGTCACACAGCTAAGAAGAGAAAGACATGGACTTCCACTCAGCTGATGCGCTCCCAGAGTCTGTGCTCTTCTCCTTTCTGCTGTACTTCATTCTTCTCTCACATATTATGCCTGTAGAACAGTAAAAGGTGGGTGAGCATTCAGCCTTGTAGTTGCTGTGATTAACTCAAAGACAGGAACTGACTTCTGGCATTTATCAATAACAGTACATTTTCTAAGAAAAATTGTTCTCCTGGCTCAAAGTGTGGAATGGACCATCTAAAAGTAAATTTTCCTTCCAAAAGACATCTTTGTAATCCATATAAACCTTGCTTAGGCCATCAAAACCTCTGCTCTCCTGGGTATTTTTCGCCTTAATTGTACTTAAAGCAAGAATAAATTATCCTGCAAGTCATAGCACATCAGACCCAATCAAGCTCAGCAAGTGACTATTTGCTTCTCTCTTCAGAAGCCCAGCACAATAGATCCTCTGCTGATGACACTTACAATACTTATATAAAACCAGGCCCAGCTTATGATTGAAGAAGCCATCATCTTTCATTAGAATGAGAATATAAATTTTCAGCACTAGGCTACTAACATGTTTGAATGGTTCAATTCATTTTCTAGCAGGTCACGGCCAATATCCACTACAGAGCAGCCTTGTTGAAAACAATCCTCTTAAAGAACCCACTTTGTCTTGATGACAAAGATGTGTGTTCTTCACTTGACAGGAAATGGGGAGGGGGGGAAGTGCCTAAACCCTCTAAATATTTTTACATTTCAGTAATTTGATTCTGTGACATTCTATCCTATGTGAGAGCAAAGAAAGGAAGCAAGGGATAAGGAAAAGGACAGATTATTACCAATGAGCACTCCAAGACATATGGCAGAAGCAATTGAAAAGCCACTAGCCTGGGGCAGCCTGAAATAGAGAGAGATATCAAATGAGAGTTTGAGGGACCAGGTTTTGCTCCCTACCTTCACACATTAGAGCATCTCACTGACTTTTTCCAAGTAATTACTTATAAAATGAGGGGGCTGAATTAGATCACTAGACCCTTTTTCACCTGTACATATGTCAGAGAATTTAGGAATTCATTAACAGGTATGCTATAGAATATTGTTAGAAAGTGGGAGTCACAGGGAGATACGCCCCTCCACAGAACTTGGAGGTGAGGCAGACGAAGCTCTCCTCTGATAGCTATGGTAGCACAATCCACTCAGTATTGTTGTGATCAGTCATCAGGGAAAGTCAATGGGGGAAGATGCATATGACTGAAGAGCTTGGGAACACCTAAAACTCAGGAGAACAGAAATGGAATGTGAACATGCCTGAGTATCTTGAAATCTAAACATGTGTTATTCTTCTTTTGGAGAAGGATGGTGTGAACAGAAGGGAGATGATCAGCCTGAAAAATAGAAAGAGGAAGACCAAATAGATTTGCCTTATTTGCTTATCTATCCAGTTCTGTCTTAGAGGGTAGTGAGAAGTCTATACTATTCTCTGACTAGAACAATACTTTGTTCTTATTAATAAGGCTTCTTTTGGGGCCCTGGTGGTACAATGGTTAACAGCTCGGCTGCTAACCAAAAGGTCGACAGTTCTAATTCACTAGCTGCTCCTTGGGAACACTATGGGGCAGTTCTACTCTGTCCTATAAGGTCACTACAAGTCAGAATCAACTTGATGGCAATGGGTTTTTTGGCCTACAGAGCGGGAATGCATTAGGCAGACTCATACAAGCATCCAATTTGCAAATGGCTGCATTGCTTTATTGGAAATAAATGAGTCTTCATTCTGATGGGCTTCCTATAGGAAATGGGCTTCAGAAAAAACAGGTGGCAGTTGGCAAATTCAAGTATTTTAGCTATACTTCTCATTCTAAATTTAGTAATTGACATTACTGTTTAAATATATCCAACTAAGTGAGCTTTATTAATGTGACTCTGTCCCTGGGAAATGGATCATTCTAAGGGTGCTGGCAAAATGAGGTTTAAAACCACATACCCTCACATATTCCAGACTTTAGACAAGTAAAGTATTATAATGACATGTGCAAAGAACTGGAGATAGAAAAGCAAAAGGGAAGAACACACTCAGTGTTTCTCAAGCTGAAAGAATGTAAGAAAAAATTCAAGCCTCCAGTTGCAATAGTGATGGATTCTATGGGGGAAAATATTAAATGATGCAGGAAGCACCAAAAGAAGATGGAAGGAATACACAGAGTCATCATACCTAAAAAAACTGGTCAATGTTCAACCATTTCAAGAGGTGGCATATGATCGGAAACCCATGGTAGTGAAGGAAGAAGTCCAAACTGCACTGAAGGCACTGGCGATAAGCAACACTCTAGGAATTAATGGAGTATCAATTAAGATGTTTCAACAAATGGATGCAGTGCTGGAAGTCCTCAATTGTCTATGCCAAGAAATTTGGAAGACAGCTACCTGACCAACTGACTGGAAGAGATCCATATTTATGCCTATTCCCAAGAAAGGTAATCCAACCAAATGTAGAAATTAATGAACAATATAATACCAGACAAGTAAAATTTTGCTGAAGATCATTCAAAATCAGCTGCAGCAGTATATTGTCAGGGAACTGCCAGAAATTCAGGCAGGATTCAGAAGAGGATGTGGAACCAGGGATATCATTGCTGATGTCAGATATCCTCGCTGAAAGTAGAGACTACCAGAAGGATATTTACCTGTGTTTTATTGACTATGCAAAGGCATTCGACTGTGTGGATCATAACAAATTATGGATAACATTGCGAAGAATGGAAATTCCAGAACACGTAATTGTGCCCATGAGGAAGCTGTACATAGATCAAGAGGCAGTTGTTCAGACAGAATGAGGGGGTAACTGTGTGATTTAATGTCAGGAAAGGTGTGTGTCAGGGTTTTATCCTTTCATCATACCCATTCAATCTGTGTGCTGAGCAAATAATCTGAGAAGCTGGTATTTTCGATTGCATCATAGGCATGTGAAAGTTGAACAATGAATAAGAAAGACTGAAGAAGAATTGAAGCCTCTGACTTGTGGTGTTGGTGAAGAATATTTTGAATATTCATTCATTCCACCAAAAGAATGAACAAATCTGTCTTGGAAGAAGTACAACCAGAATGCTCCTTAGAAGCAAGGATGGCAAGATTGCATCCTACATACTTTGGATGTGTTGTCAGGAGGAATCAGTCCCTGGAGAAGGACATCATGCTTGGTAATGTATAGATAGGCAAAAAAGAGGAAGACCCTCAACGAGATGCATTTGAGACAGTGGCTGCAACAATGGGCTCAAGCATAACAATGATTGTGAGCATGGCACAGGACCAGGCGGTGTTTCTTTCTGTGATACATAGGGTCACTATGAGTCGTAACAGACTCAACCACACCTAACAACAACAACAACAATCCTCAATTCTGGTGGAGATATGAGGTGCTCAGAGATATAAAGCCAAACGATGCAGTAAAGAGCTAGGTATGTTTTATGGTTTTCATAATGAAATCATTTTTGTTAATAATTGATTATTCTCATTATGAAAGAATTTATTAATAACAATCTATACCTATTTGTAGCTCTATATTTTATAAATAATTTTACATGTATCAGTGAATTTCATCTTTACCACTACCTAATGAGATTGGCATTTTAAAGAAGAGCACTGTGCCTCAGAGAAGTTACCATACTGCTAAAGATCTAAGGAGCCTAGTGGCACAATGATTAAGCACTTGGCTGCTAACTGAAAAGTTGGCAGTTGGCACCCACCAGCCACTCCATATTCATGCACATTCCAAAGTAAGGTGATCCAACAGAATGTGGAAATTATTGAACAATATCATTAATACCACATGCAAGCAAAATCTTGCTGACGATAATTTAAAAACTGTTGCAGCTGTACATTGACATGGAACTGCCAGAAATTCAAGCTGGATTCAGAAGAGGGCATGGAACCAGGAATATCATCACTGATGTTAGATGGATCCTGGTCAAAAGCAAAGAATACCAGAAAGATCCTTACCTGTTTTATTGACTATGCAAAGGCATTCGACTGTGTGGATCATAATAAATTATGGATAACATTGTGAAGAAAGGGAATTCCAGATCACTTAATTGGGCTCACGCGGAACCTGTACATAGATCAAGAACAAGGAAATACCGCACGGCTTAAAAATCGAAAAAGGTGTGTACCAGAGTTTATCATTTCACCATACTTATTCAGTCTGTATGCTGAGCAAAATAACCTCCAAAGCTGGACTATATGAAGAAGAATGCAGCAACAGGTTTGGAGAAAAACTCATTACCAACCTTTGATATGCAGATGACTCAACCTTGCTTGCTGAAAGTGGAGAGGACTTGAATCTTGGTTAATGATGAAGATCAAAGACTACAGCCTTCAGTATAGAATACATTTCAACATAAAGAAAACAATAATCCTCACAACTGGACTAATAAGCAACATCATGATAAATACAAAAAAATAATGAATTTGTCAAGGATTTCACAATCAATGCTTATAGAAGCAGTAGTCAAGAAATCAAATGACATATTGCATTGGGAAAATCTGCTGCAAACAAGACCACATAAAAATTTTTTTAAAAAAGCAAAGATGTCATTTTGATCACTAAGGTGTGACTGATCCAAGCCATGGCATTTTCAATGAAAAAGGAAAACTGAAGAATAATCCTTGCATTTGAATTATGGTTTTGACAAAGAATATTGAATATACCATGGACTGCCAAAAGAAGTAAGTACAGCTAGAATGTTCCTCAGAAGTGAGGATGGTGAGAATTTATCTCACTTACTTTGGGCATGTTATCCCATCCCTGGAGAAGAACATATCATGCTTGGTAAAGTAGAGGGTCAGCAAAAAAGAGGAAGACCATCAATAAGATAGATTGACACAGTGGCTGCAACAGTGGACTCAAACATACCTACTATTGTGAGGCTGGCACAGGACCCAGCAACATTTTGTTCTGCTGTACACAGGGCCGCTATGAGTCAGAATCTACTCAAAGACACCTAATAATAACCAAGATCTCAGGAGCTCTGCTACTGCAATGGTTAAGTATTTGGCTGCTAACAGAAAGGTCAGCGATTGGAACCCACCAGCTGCTTGCGGGAGAAAAGACCCGGTGATCTGCTCCCATAAAGATTAAGCATAGGAAACCCTATTGAGCAGTTCTACTCTGTCCTATGGGATCACTATGAGTTGGAATCGACTTGATGGCACGCAACAACAACAAAGATCTCAGAGCTCATAGTCTATCAGTGATGGGACAATGAGTCAAAGCTCCCTTCTGTACCAATAGCCAAGATTAAGGCAAAGAAGAACCATTTTTATAATTCCTTCTTCTTAATGGGTCTCACCCTCTGGTTCCAATCCCATTCACTCAAGCATGTGTCCTTATCACCTCTCTAATCCCAAAACTGTGCTGGCTACTAGGCAAAAAATAAAGAAGTATTATAAATGGTCCTTCCCATCCCCCAACAAGGAATTTACAATATCCTAAAGACAGACTCTCCTTTACATATTTTATATTTACTTAATTCAACATGTCAGAAACTATGTCTTCACCCTCATAAACATGACATATCCCACACTAGGTGAGTGCTTATTCTGGGAAGTACTTTTCCTTAACCTCTAGCTCAAAAGCTATTTTTGTGATAAGCTCAGGGACTTCTCCTACATACAAACCAGCATGTTTATATAAAAATAAGTGAGTCCATTTCCATGGGAACATTTCTTCTCTTCTAAAGATCCTTTTCATTGTGATATCAATGCTTACCCGCAGAAAGCAGGAATAGTATTTCCCAGCCTAACAGGAATAGTATTTCCCAGACTGTTGCAAATGGAAATCCCTCATGATTATGTGGCTTGTCTGTGTTCTGAAAGGCTGCACCCCAGAGACCAGAGAGCAGCATTAGTTGGCCAGATCTACTGTTCCCAGTCAGAAATGGCTGCTCAGCATTGCCATCAAGGTGCAGGTTTTACTGCTCTGCTTACTTGGTTGGTGGACTCACTAACATCACCAAAAGGTTTTAGTTTGTCAAAAAGCACCTTCAGTAATGAATGTTCTAATGAAAACAATAGCTTTAGTTAAAAAAAAAAAAAAACAGAAAATGTTATTAAAACTGCCTTAGAACTGAACCTTCTAGGCACATAGAAGTTTTTTCCAACCTCATTTGCATACATTTGCTTGTCCTGATTGGTTGGCCCAGATATGAGCTTTATAGGCAGCAAAAGAGTGTTTAGAAGCATGGAGTCTGGAACTGTATTTCCTGAGTTAAAATTGAGATTCTGGCAAGTATTAGCTGTATCGAATGAATCCCTTCAAAGTGATTCATTCAGCTCACTCATCTGTAAAATGGGCATAATAATTGGATCTCATAGGGTTACCAAGAGGATTAAATGAGACCATATGTTTATGGCGTTTAGAAGAGTCCTGTCTTAGTTATCTAGCACTGCTGTAACAGAAATACCACAAGTGGATGGCTTTAACAAACAGAAATGTATTCTCTCACAGTCTAAAAGGCTAGAAATCCAGATTTAGGGTGCCAACTCCATGGAAAAGTCTTCTCTGTATGTCAGCTCTGGAGGAGGCTCCTTGTCATCAATCTTACCCTGGTCTAGGAGCTTGTCAGCACAGGAATCTGGCCCCAAAGGATGCGCTTCTCCTCCTGGCTCTTCTTATTTGGTAGTAATAAAGTCCCTCTCCTTCCGCCTGATTCTCTCCTTTATATTTCAAAAGAGATTGAATCAAGATACAACCTAATCCTGTAAATTGAGATCCCCCTCGTTAACATAACTGTCTCTAATCCTGCCTCATTAACATCATAGAGGTTAGGATTTATAAGACAGGATAATCACACCAGACCACGAAATGGTATACAACTATACAATACTGGGAATCATGGCCTAGCCAGGTTGACACACATTCTGGGGGGCACCAAGTGCCTAGCATATAGTTAGCACCACGTATGCACTGTTGTTGTTGTTGTTAGGTGCCGTCGAGTTGGTTCTGACTCATAGTGACCCTATGCACAACAGAACGAAACACTGCCCGGTCCTGTGCCATCCTTACAATCCTTGTAATGCTTGCGCTAATTGTTGCAGCCACTGTGTCAATCCACCGTGTTGAGGGTCTTCCTCTTTTCCGCTGACCCTGGACTTTACCAAGTATGATGTCCTTCGCCAGGAACTAGTTCCTCATGACAACATGTCAAAGTATGTAAGATGCAGTCTCGCCATCCTTGCTTCTAAGGAGCATTCTGGTTGTACTTCTTCCAAGACAGATTTGTTTGTTCTTTTGGCAGTCCATGGTATATTCAATATTCTTCGCCAACAACACAATTCAAAGATGTCAATTCTTCTTCGGTCTTCCTTATTCATTGTCCAGCTTTCATACACATATGATGTGATTGAAAATACCATGGCTTGGGTCAGGTGCACCTTAGTCTTCAAGGTGACATATTTACTTTTCAACACGTTAAAGAGGTCCTTTGCAGCAGATTTGCCCAATGCAATGCGTCGTTTGATTTCTTGACTGCTGCTTCCATGGCTGTTGGTTGTGGATCCAAGTAAAATGAAATCCTTGACAACTTCGATCTTTTCTCCATTTATCATGATGTTGCTCATTGGTCCAGTTGTGAGGATTTTTGTTTTCTTTATGTTGAAGTGCAATCCATACTGAAGGCTGTGGTCTTTGATCTTCAACAGTAAGTGCTTCAAGTCCTTTTCACTTTCAGCAGGCAAGGTCGTGTCATCCGCATAAAGCAGGTTGTTAATGAGTCTTCCTCTAGTCCTGATGCCCCGTTCTTCATACAGTCCAGCTTCTGAGATTATTTGCTCAATATACAGATTGAACAGGTATGGTGAAAGAATACAACCCTGACGCACACCTTTCCTGACTTTAAACCACTCAGTATCCCCTTGCTCTGTCCAAAACAACTGCCTCTTGATCTACCCAAATGTTCCTCATCAGGACAATTAAGGGTTCTGAAATTCCTATTCTTCGCAATGTTATCCATAATTTGTTATGATCCACACAGTTGAATGTCTCTATATGGTCAATAAGACACAGGTAAACATCCTTCTGGTATTCTCTGCTTTCAACCAGGATCCACCTGACATCAACAATGATATCCCTGGTTCCATGTCCTCTTCTGAAACTGGCCTGAATTTCTGGCAGTTCCCTGTTGATACATTGCTGCAGCCGTTTTTGAATGATCTTCAGCAAAATTTTGCTTGCGTGTGATATTGTTCTATAATTTCCACATTCGGATGGATTACCTTTCTTGGGAATAGGTATAAATACGGATCTCTTCCAGTCAGTTGGTCAGGAAGCTGTCTTCCATATTTCTTGGCATAGACAAGTGAGCACCTCCAGCGCTGCATCTGTTTGTTGAAACATCTCAACTGATATTCCTTCAATTCCTGGAGCCTTGTTTTTCACCAATGCCTTCAGTGCAGCTTTGACCTCTTCCTTCAGTACCATTGGTTCCTGATCATATGCTACCTCTTGAAATGGTTGAATGTCGACTAATTCTTTTTGGTATAATGACTGTATATTCCTTCCATCTTCTTTTGATGCTTCCTACAATGTTTAATATTTTTGCCATAGAATCCTTTACTATTGCAACTGGAGGCTTGAATTTTTTCTTCATTTCTCTCAGCTTAAGAAACACCTAGCGTGTTCTTCCCTTTTGCTTTTCTATCTCCAATTCTTTGCACAAGTCATTATAATACTTTACTTTGTCTTCTTGAGCCGCCCTTTGAAATATTCTGTTCAGTTCTTTTACTTCATCATTTATTCCTTTTGCTTTAGCTGCTCCATGTTTTTGAACAATTTTGTATGGGACATTCATCTTGTCTACTATGCTGGGAATGACAACTTGAAGACGAATGGTGTTGCATTCATCGTCAAAAAGAACTATTCAAAATCTATTCTGAAGTACAGTGCTTTCAGTGATAGGATAATATCCATATGCCTACAAGGAAAACCAGTTAATATGACTATTATTCAAACTTATGCACCAACCACGAAAGCCAAAGATGAAGAAATAGAAGATTTTTATCAGCTGCTGCAGTCTGAAATTGATCGAACATGCAATCAGGATGCACTGCATTGATAATTACTGGTGATTGGAATGTGAAAGTTGGAAACAAACAAGAAGGATCGGTAGTTGGAAAATATGGTCTTGGTGATAGAAACAATGCCAGACATCCAGTGATAGAATTTTGCAAGACCAACGACTTCTTCATTGCAAATACTTTCTTTCACCAATATAAACAGCAACTATACACTATACACATGGACCTCACCAGATGGAACACACAGGAATCAAATTGACTACATCTGTGGAAAGACGATGGAAAAGCTCAATATCATCAGTCAGAACAAGGCCAGGGGCTGACTGTGGCACAGACCATCAATTGCTCATACGCACATTCAAGCTGAAACTGAAGAAAATCAGAGCGAGCCCATGAGAGTGAAAATACGACCTTGAGTATATCCCACCTGAATTTAGAGACCAACTCAAGAATAGATTTGACGTGTTGAACACTAGTGACCGAAAACCAGGTGAGTTGTGGAATGACATCAAGGACATCATACATGAAGAAAGCAAGAGGTCATTGAAAAGACAGGAAAGAAAGAAAAGACCAAGATGGATGTCAGAGGAGACTCTGAAACTTGCTCACAAATGTTGAGAAAGGTATGCATCGGCTATTCTTAAATTATGACTTCTCTGAAACTGAAGTTGGAGCATTTTTGCTCAGTCAGAATAAAAGATTTTCATATATTCTATGCAATAGTGTAAGCTTTCATTCCTACAGAAAAAGATTACACAGTAGGAACAGTACTGAACAAAGAATTAGGAGATATGTATTGGTAGCACTAATTCTGTTATTAATTAGCTTAGCGATCTTGGGTAAATTTCTTAGACACGGTTTTTCATTTGTTAAAAAAAAAGGAGATTAGAGTAGCTAATCTCAAAATTTCCACTCAGTTCTAACTTTCAGTGATTCTGAGCTTTTGTTCAAGGGTTCATTAAGGATGAGTGAAGTAGGGTTAGCGTGTCTAATAATAGCTAATAATTGTATGTATAATACAATTTGTACTTGAAACCGAAAGACAACCATTCTAAACTGCTCTGGTCAGCTGCTAAGAGCATTCTGTACCAAAGCCTATTCCAAATATCTCATTATATCAGTGGACACAGAGCTCACTGGATTAGAGCTAACCGGGTCTCTTGTAAAACTCACTCCAGGGAGTGGATATCCATGTGCTGAACCACCACTTCTAGAAAAGGGTCTAAAATAACCCTGGGAAGCTGACACTTAAACAGTGGGGCCGCAGCTCTAACAGTTTCGTGACCCTGGAATCTAGCAAAAGGCCAGAGCCATTCAGCCACAGGAGGCTGAATCATAGCCAACAGCTCATTATCCTGCTGAAGGAAGGAGGCTTGAACTGAGATAACTTTCTGCTGCACAGGAGTCTTCGAAGACCCAGTGAGCCCCTACATGGCTTATTCAGCAGATGCTTTCATGTGCGCGGTGACATGTTGTGTATGTGGTTCCAATAAAATCACTACTCTCTTATGCCAGAGCAGGAAGTCTTGAAACATTTGCCATCCACTGCTTTTAATAATAATGGAGGATGGAAACTTATATCTAAGGTAAAGAGGAAATGTGAGAGGTCATGTCTATGATTTTGATGTGGTAACTGGCCATCATGATAACATTTATCCTGGGATACTTGTCCATCTGAAACTCTACTAGCTTGTGATATTTGCATGGGAGATAGTCATTCACATTTGAAGGAAGATTATCATGGTTCAGAATCCTCACACTGCCACCTGACCTGCAACCTATCATCAACTGATACAACAAAACAGTGGGAAAATAACAAATTCCTGCTGCGATCCAGATGCTAAGTGACCAGCAGTCAAAATTACAGATTAGACTTTTGGGTGCTCTTGAGACAGGGAAAACTGTGAATGCTAAGTATTTTTCATTTAATTACTTTAACAGAGAAAATTTGATAATGGTAAGAAAAAAATGAGAATAGTTGGAAAAAAGTCTATAGATCGACACTGTCCAATAGAACCTTCTGTGATGATGGAAATATTCAAGATCTTTGTGATGTCCAATGGGGCAGTCACTCACTATATGTGACTACTGTATTCTAGAAATGTGGCTAGTATGACTGAGAAACTGAATTTTAAATTTTATATAATTCTAATTGACTTAAATAATTTGCCTAGTGGTTACCATTTTTGGTAAAGATTTTAAAAGTCAGACAACTTGAGTTATTGCCATTTAGTAAATAACCCTAACTCAAGCACTCTGCCACTGTTTCACTGGCTTATCTCAAAACCACTTGAGAAAAATGTTTACATTGTAATTTCCAAACTTGGTATTGACCAGTCCTGGGCAAGTCCAGGTCCAAGGAAATTGTAAGGTAGATGATGTTTGTGTTTTTCTAGTGTGGCTTTTCTTACTATCAGTCTTCTTCTTTGGTGCTATCAACTCATTCTCTCCTTTTTCTACCTATCAAGTACCACTGTAAGTCACATTCTCCCTAGATCTTTTGGTCTACTACTTATAAACAGGTTATTAGCAGATATCATGTCCTCTGGGGAATTTTCATTGCAATATATGACTACTGAAGACCAAACAATGCCTTTGAATCCCCAGCATCAGTGTTTTCAAAGTATAGTCTGAGAACACCTGGTATTAATTAGAGGTGGGCAAAAGTACATGCTGAAAATTCAGATTCCTGGGCTTCATTCCAGACACTCTGATTCAAAAGTCTCTGAGACAGGGAGCCAGGAATCTTCTTAGGGACCAGCAGAGTGGGTAAGAGCAGAGCCTCTGGAACCAGGCTGCCTTGGTTTGAATTCCAGTTCCAGCCCTTACTAAGTGTTAACCTTGAGCAATTGAAGATACCTCTTTTTGCTTCCGTTTTCTCTCCTGTGAGTGGGGATAATCATAGCTCTTACCTCCAGGTTGTTGTGAGGAATAAATCAGTTGATATAGGTGAAGTTTTTTTTTTTTTTATTAACTTTTATTGAGCTTCAAGTGAACGTTTACAAATCAAGTCAGACTGTCACATATAAGTTTATATACACCTTACTCCATACTCCCACTTGCTCTCCCCCAATGAGTCAGCCCTTCCAGTCTCTCCTTTCGTGACAATTTTGCCAGCTTCCAACTCTCTCTATCCTCCCACCCCCTCTCCAGATAGGAGATGCCAACACAGTCTCAAGTGTCCACCTGATACAATTAGCTCACTCTTCATCAGCATCTCTCTCCTACCCACTGTCCAGTCCCTTTCGTGTCTGATGAGTTGTCTTTGGGAATGGTTCCTGTCCTGGGCCAACAGAAGGTTTGGGGACCATGACCGCTGGGATTCCTCTAGTCTCAGTCAGACCATTAAGTATGGTCTTTTTGTGAGAATTTGGGGTGTGCATCCCACTGATCTCCTGCTCCCTCAGGGGTTCTCTGTTGTGCTCCCTGTCAGGGCAGTCATCGGTTGTGGCCGGGCACCAGCTAGTTCTTCTGGTCTCAGGATGATGTAGGTCTCTGGTTCATGTGGCCCTTTCTGTCTCTTGGGCTCTTAGTTATTGTGTGACCTTGGTGTTCTTCATTCTCCTTTGATCCAGGTGAGTTGAGACCAATTGATGCATCTTAGATGGCTGCTTGTCAGCATTTAAGACCCCAGACTCCACACTTCAAAGTGGGATGCAGAATGTTTTCATAATAGAATTATTTTTCCAATTGACTTAGAAGTCCCCTTAAACCATGGTCCCCAAACCCCCGCCCTTGCTCCGCTGACCTTTGAAGCATTCAGTTTATCCCGGAAACTTCTTTGCTTTTGGTCCAGTCCAATTGAGCTGACCTTCCATGTATTGAGTACTGTCCTTCCCTTCTATAGGTGAAGTTTTTGAAGAGAATGACTAATGCATATTAAGTACTATATTAATTATCATTACTATTGTTTTAGCAAGCAACTTGGATGATTCTCATATACGGTTAAATCTGAGAACTCTTGACAAGGAAAACAGTGAAAATAGTAGGAAGGTAGGGAGTATAGATTGCACAGTGATAGTTCCTATCCCGTGTCTCCGTGTCTTTAGCTGTAAAAAAAGATGACAATATTTGCCTGGAGTTAAATGGATTCAGAAAACAAATGTGAAAGGTATACTATGGTTTACATATGAGAATACCGATTGGAGTTTTGAATGGAATGAGATGCTTAAGGGGCCATCAGATAGACACAGTATCACACTGGGGAATGCAGAAAGGAAAAGTCAAACCCATGTATATGGAAGAGGGGCATGGTATCTCTATGTGAGTGCAATTTGCAGAGTGGTGCTTATAACACATAAAGATTTTCAGTGGAACCATTGCACATGCCAGGTTATAAAGCCTCCATTTCACAAATCACCTACACCTGCCAAATGGGACAGGAGATTTTCCCTTGTCAGCAAGCTGGAATGAAAGCTTTGCAGATCATCATCCTGCCAGCTAGAAAATGGAGCTCACCATCAATTTATTCTGGAAGTGAGAAGCGCCTTGCCTCTGGGAGAGATTATAAAATGGAGTCATTTTACTCCTGACGCCTTCCGAGTCAGTTACTCCTTGTGGGACAACTCAAGATCCACGTTCCATGCCTTTGGCAAGAAAATATTTTCTACAAGCTACTGGCTAACACCTCACAGAGGAGTTTTATTTAAGGTCCATGTGGGACCAGAAACCAAAAACCCATAAATTGATGCTTTCTAGAAAACACAAAATATCTCTAGGCTGAAGCTGGCAGGTTTTTTCCTTTTCTTTCAGTCTTATACATCACTATTGTTTAAATGGATGAATGGATTCTGAAGGTAGGATATAAGTTCTGACATTTTCTGCCCTCTCATTTTCTGAAATAAATATGTAAACTAGGCCATTTTACTTAGAAAACATCCTGTACTCTGTTTCCATTAAATATATTATGCATGCTTCCCTCCTTTGATATGAAATACATTTTAAGAATTCTATATGGCTATCATGTAAAGTATTTCCCTATGATATATGATTGTGCTTTAGAGTTAATTTCAGAAGACCAGAAGCCAATCTCATTGCCCAGTATATTTATCTCTGCTCTTTCCAGTGGCCAGTTCGGTTCCAGCTGTCTCTTGGGTATGGAACATCTAGCTGCTCTGAAAAGGGGACTGGTAAAATTGAACCTAGGATACCTCTGGTAAAAAGCAGCCCTGATTGCTCCCGTCAGCTCAGAAGCTGGGCCAAGGTGAGCCTCTGGCACCTTCCAGAGATTGTTATATAAACCTTGTCATATATTCTTCCATCAGCAAGGAATAACTGCCAGAATTTTTCAGCAGGCCTCATCTTCCTGAGAGCCTATGAAGGGAAAAAAATCTGCCTGACTATAGTAAATAGTGAACCCTGGTGGCACAGTGGTTAAAGCACTCGGCTGCTAGCCAAAAGACCTATGGTTCAAACCCATCAGGCATCCTCCAGGAGAAAGATGTGGCAGTCTGCTTCCATAAAGATTTACAGCCTTGGAAACCCTATGGGGGAGTTCTACTCTGTCCCATAGGTTTGCTATGAATTGGAATACAGTTGATGGCAGTGGGTTTGGTTTTTTTGGTTAATGAGGTCAGCTGGGGAGAAGAGCCTACAGTCAAAAAGCCAGGTTGATAAACCACGCAACTGGTACATGACTGAAAAATCTTTTGGGTCTGGAAATCCAGCCATTGATCATATTGTTATTTACCTTTTTTTCATACCAGGTCAATACTGAATCTTAAATTTTTTTTTCTTAATTTGCAAATCATGCAAGCATTCAAATCAAATAAACTCAATTGAACAAGCTCATTGAGAGACTGCCCTTATTTAACCGTCCTTTTTTTTCTACTCACATCACACTTTCAAACTAACTTGTTCTCCAGTGCCCCAGGGAAAGTAATACCAGCCCCTAAAAGCAAAGAAAAATCAAATATGTTAATTCTTGGCTTTTGAATATTCAGTTGCCCAGCCTCAGAAATATTAGGGTTATTTAAGAAAATCTCAGGGTTAAGTCACTATTCACCATTTTTTCACTACTGGCTAGTTTTCACCCCAAAGTCCCCATGCAAATTGTGACTTCACATTATGGGGAATCATGAGCAGCTTTGAGAATCTAACGGAAGAATTGGGCTCAATGACTAGGAAAAAAAATTATATATGTAGAAGCACAAAATTTTGAACACAATTTTAGGAGGATCTTAGACACCATGAAGTCCATCCATGAACACCCTAGGTTAAAAACAAAACCTAATTTAACAAACACTATATTACAATGGAGCCTAAAAGGAACAGACTTTGGAACCCGACAAGATGAATTTGTACCTTTGCTCAGTTACTGGCTGTGTGAAGTACCTTATCTAGTCCTCAACTCTTGCATCTATAAAATGAGTTTTTGGAGCACTAGAAGTAAAAGCATAGCATAGGTTTAGCATATAGATCGCATTCAGTTTAAGTCCATACTATTTTGCTGTCAAGCATTTGAAAACAAATATGGATGGAATTCAACAAGATGGAGAATAAGTCTAGATGCTTGCAATCACCTCTAATTTCATCCAGAAGATGAACTAGAGACAAAAGCAAAATGGATTTTGAAGGAAAAAAAAACAAAGTTTGAGAGAAATGCTTGAAAATGGAGCTGGTATGGCTGAGGGACAAGGTACCATGATGGGGAATAAGATAAAGAGAGCTTTTAATTGGATCTTTGTTCTCTTATTACATTGTCCTGGCCACATGATAGCCCTAGAGACAAAAATAGTACTGCCCACCCAGTGCCACTGACTGAGTCAGCAGATAACATCTACACACACACATACACAAACACACACCCATTGCCATTAAGTAGATTCACACTCATGGCGACCCTATAGGACAGAGTAGGGCTGTCCCATAGGGTTTCCAAGGAGTGGTTGGTGGATTTGAACTGCCGACCTTTTAATTAGCAGCTGTAGCTCTTAATTACTACACCACCAGGACTCCAGATGACATCTAGGCTACTTAAAAAAAAATCCACTGCCATAGGGTTTTCAAGGCTATAATTCTCTACGGAAGCAGACTACCACATCTTTCTCCCACGAAGCCAGTGGTGGTTTTAAACTGCCAACCTTTTGGTTAGCAGTCAGTCCCTTTAACCACTGAGTCACCAAGGCTACATAGGAAGCTGATTAAGGTTAGGCAAGATAATAAAAGGGCCAAAGGGTTGTGAAAAAACCCATAGCCTCCCTCACATTAATAATTAATCAAGAACAACCAAGGGATAAGAGACATCTGGTGAGGACCCCAGAAAGAGGAATGCTCAAGTTCAGACTGTGGCATGGAGGGGTCTCTGTCTAGGATCATCGTGTTCCACCCCACCTTCAACCCACAGGAACAGTACAAGGTAGAATCTGGACCTCCCTACTTACAAAACCAGCCAGAGATAAACAAGCTTAAAGGCAAAATAACTGGACACATGAGGAACAAAACTGCTACAAGACAAGGACAACAAGGCAAACTACAAATAACAGGTGAACCAGTATTTACAAGCTCCTGTTAATTCTATCCAATGATTCAAAATGAAACTAATAAAAATTCTCCAAGAATTAAAGGAGAATATTGAGAAGTGAAACAGTGACTTACTTTCCTAGGGCTGCCGTAACCAAATACCACAAAGTCAACTGCTTTAAAGAATAGAAAGCTATTGTCTCACAGTTCTGGAGACTAGAAATCCAAATCCGAGTATCTACCATATTGATTCCTTTAAGGGCTCTGAGAAAGCAACTGTTCCATGCCCTTTCCTAGCTTGCAGATATTTCTTCACATGGCATCTTCCCCTACGTGACTTTTTTTCCATGTCTGTTCTCCCCTTTTTAAGATGCCACTCAGATGGATTAGGACCCACCCTCCTTCCATCTGACCTCATTAACAAATAAGATCTTCAAAGAAAGACCCTGTGTTCCTAAACAATATCACATTCATAGGTACAGGGGTTAGGACTTCAACCTAACATTTTTAGGGGACACAATTCAATCCATAACAAGCAGAAACAGGCGATTATAATTAAAAAAGGATACAGGCGAAGAATGAAATAGGGAATTAGAAAATACGCTAGAGAGTTCTTCCAAAAGGCACTTGGAAAGAAGAAAGAGAGGGTGAAAGAGATTATGGAAGCAGCAACATATCAAAATACATCCAAAAGACAAAAAACGTATACAGGTAAACAAAAATATTTCAACAAATGACAGCCAAGAATTTCCCTAATTTAAAAACGATGAAAAACTTCAGATTAAAAAGGATTCAGATTGAAACAGCATAGAGAATGAGAAACTCAAACCTTAAAACATTATGGCAAAATGTATAGAAATTGAAGACAAAGAGAAAAATCGGAAAGTTTCTAGAGAGAAGAGCAAACCACCTGTAAAAGAAAACAAGTCATGTTGACATCAGACTCCAAAAAAAGAACATTTTAGTGAAGAATAAAGTAAGACAACATTTTCAAAATGTTTAAGAAAATAACGTCCTGATTTTAAATAAAAGTTTATCAATATGTACACTTATATCATTAATATATGAAGATCAACATCCAGAAATATATTGTCATATATGGTCGTTAAGAGACATATTTTAAAGCTATTGTTTTGATGATTTGGCAAACTCATTTTAAATTTTATATGGAAAAATAAATAACTAAGAATAAAAAGAAAATTAAAATTGTGTGGAGGATGGGGAGGGGACGAACATTTCCTATAGAGATGAAGCCATAAACAAAGATAAGTTGTTAGGTGTTGTAAAGTCAGTTCAACTCATAGAGACCCCATGAAAAACAGAACAAAACACTGCCCAGTCCTACACTATCTTCACTATCATTGCTCTACTTGAGCTCATTGTTGTAGCCACTGTGTCAATTCATCTCCTTGAGAGTCTGCCTCTTTTTCAAAGACCTTCTACTTACCAAAAAAAAACTTTTTTTTTTTTTTTATTTACCAAGCATGAGGTATTTCTCCAGGGACTGGTCCCTCCTGACAACATGTCCAAAGTACCTAAGACAAACCTCACCATCCTCCCTTCTAAGGAGCATTCTGGCTGTACTTCTTCCAACACAGATTTGTTCATTCTTCTGACAGTTCATGGAACATTCAATATTCTTTGCCAACACCTTAATTGGAAGGTATCAATTCTTCTTTGATCCTCCTTATTCATTGTTCAACTTTGGCATGCATGTAAGGTAATTGAAAATACCATGGCTTGGGCCAGGTGCATTTTCATCTTCAAAGTGACATCTTTGCTTTTCAACACTTTAAAGAAGTCTTTTGCAGATTTGTCCAATGCAATGTATCTTTTGATGTCTTGACTGCTGCTTCTGCTGACTGTGGATCCAAGTAAAATTAAATTCTTGACAACTTCAATCTTTTCTCTGTTTATCAGAATGCTGCTTATTGGTCCACTTGTGAGGATTTTTATTTTCTTTACGTAGAGGTGCAAACCGTACTGAAAGCTATAGTTTTGGATCTTCATCAGTAAGTGCTTTAAGTCCTCGTTACTTTCAGCAAGCAAGGTTGACTCATTTGCATATTACAGGTTATTAATGAGTCTTCCTCCAATCCTGATGCCACGTTCTTCATCATATACTGCAGCTTCTCGGATTATTTGCTCAGCGTACAGATTGAATAAGTGTGGTGAAAGGTACAACCCTGACGTACGCCTTTCCTGACTTTGAACCACGCAGTATCCCCTTATTCTGTTTGAACAACTAACTCTTGACCTATGTCAAGACCACAATTAAGTGTTTTGAAATACCCATTCTTCACAATGTTATCCATAATTTGCTATGATCCACACAGTCAAATGCCTTTGCATAGTCAATAAAACACCGGTAAAATATCTTTCTGGTACTCTCTGCTTTCAGCCAAGATCCATCTGACATCAGAAATGATACCCCTCATTCTACTTCTGAATCTGGCTTGAATTTCTGGTGTTGTTGCAACTGCTTTGAATGATCTTCAGCAAAATTTTACTTGCGTGTGATATTGATATTGTCCGATAATTTCTGCGTTCTGTTGGATCACCTTTCTTTACAAAAGGCACAAATATGGATCTCTTCCAGTTGGTTGGTCAGGCTCCAAATTTCTTGACAGAGGCAAGTGAGTACTTCCAGTGCTGAATCCATTTGTTGAAACATCTCAATTGGTATTCCATCAATTCCTGGAGCTTCATTTTTCACCAGTGTCTTCAGTGAAGCTTGGACTACTTCTTTTAGTACCATTGGTTCTTGATCATATCCTACCTCCTGAAATGTTTGAACATCAACCAGTTCTTTTCGGTACAGGGATTCTGTGTATTCCTTTAATCTTCTTTTCATGCTACCTGTGTCGTTCAGTATTTTCACTGGAGAATCCTTCACTATCGCAACTCGAGGTTTGAAATTTTTTTTCAGTTCTTTCAGCTTGAGAAATGCACAGTGTGTTCTTCTCTTTTGGTTTCCTAACTCCAGGTCTTTGCACGTGTTATTATAATACTTTAATTTGTCTTCTTGAGCCGCCCTTTGAAATCTTCTATTCAGCTCTTTTACGTCATCATTTCTTCCTTTCTCTTTAGCTACTCGACATTCAAGAGCAAGTTTCAGAGTATCTTCTGACATCCATTTGGTCTTTCCTTTATTTCCTGTCTTTTTAATGATCTTTTGCTTTCTTCATATATAATAACCTTGATGTCATCCCACAACTCTTCTGGTCTTCAGTCACTAACATTCAATGTATCGAAGCTATTCTTGAGATGATCTCCAAATTCAGATAAGACATACTCAAGGTGGTATTTTGGCTCTCATAACTTGTTTTAATTTTCTTTAGCTTGAAATCGCGTAGAAGTAATTGATAGTCTGCTTCACAGTCGGCCCCTGGCCTTGTTCTAATGATATTGAGCTTCCCCATTGTCTCTTTCCAAAGATATAGTCGATTTGACTCCTGTGTTTCCAATTGGCGATGTCCATGTGCATAGTTTATGTTGGTGAAAAAAGATATTTGCAATGAAGAAGTAGTTGTTCTTGCAAAATTCTATCATGAGATCTCCAGCATCATTTCTATCACCAAGGCCATATTTTCCAACTACTTATCCTTTTTCTTCATTTCCAACTTTCACATTCCAATCACCAGTAATTATAAATGCATCTCAACTGCATGTTTGATCAATTTCAGACTACAGAAGTTCAAAAAAATCTTCAATTTCTCCATCTTTGGCCTTAGTGGTTGGTGTGTAAACTGGGATAATAGTCATATAAACTGGTCTTACTTGTAGGCGTATGGATATTATCCTATCACTGTTGTACTTCAGGATAGATCTCGAAATATTCTTTTTGATGGTGAACGCAATGCCATTCCTCATCAATTTGTCATTCCTGGCATAGTAAACTATATGATTGTCTGATTCAGAATGGCTAACACCAGTGTGTTTCAGCTCACTAATGCCTAGGATATTGTTGTTCCTGTGTTCCATTTCATTTTTGATGACTTTCAATTTTCCTAGATTCATACTTTGTACATTCCATGTTTGATTATCACTGGATATTTGCAGCTATTTCTTCTTATTTTGAGTTGTGCCTCATCAGGAAAATGAAGTTATTCCAAAAGCTTTGCTCCATCCACATCATTAAGGTCAACTTTACTTTGAGGAGGTACCTCTTTACCGATCATATTTTGAGTGCCTTCCACCCTGAGGGGCTGATCTTCCAGCAGCCAATCAGAATGTTCTGCTGCTATTCAAAAGGTTTTCACTCGTCACTGTTTTCAGAATTAGACCACCAGGTCCTTCTTCCTAGTCTGTCTTAGTCTTGAAGCTCTGCTGAAACCTGTCAACCATGGGTGACCATGCTGGTATTTGAAATACTGATGGCATAGCTTCCAGTAACACACAAGCCACCACAGTATAACAAACTGACAGATGAGTGGTGGAAAGTTTAATGAGAAAGGAAATTAAAAACAACACAAATAGAACATATTAGAAAAGTCAGAGCAAAAGTTTAAATTTTGATAGACTTAAGTATCTTTGTAAAGGAAAAAATGTTAAGATGTAATTTTTTTAAAAGTCTCCCATAATACAATTTAATGTTTTACTTTAGACATATTTTCTTTGGGTATACCTAGTTTATTCTTTCTTATTTTCAAAGGATCACATATCCGGTGTGATATTAGTATTGTAAGTCATAAGGTAATAGAATCAATCATACCTAAAAACATAAAACTGCAGAATGTGTTGACAAGACACCTAATATTTTGTAATGATGATATAAATAATATCATTGACATCTTGAATTAATATATCCCCTTACTTCCTAAGTACTCAAAATGTTTGACGTTAATATTATACTGTTGCCATTTTTCATAGGTTATTGCAATGAGACCTGATGGTACCCATCTCTGTCAACGTCAGAAGGATTTGTGGTCACAGTCTTATAATAGAGAGCAAGGCTGTGGTATTAGAACTATGTGACGGCAGTTATTCTGAGAATGGAGATGAGTTGTACAAGCGAAGGAAATAGAAAAGAAATGACTAAAGAAATCAGGGTGGAAATAATTTAAAAATTGGAGAAAAAATGATTTACGTTATGTTTCAGGAATAGATATCTTTATTGCCTACATAAGCTTCCTATGCTTAACTTCAGCAATGGTCACCTACCTTAAATGTTACCATGTGTCACCACCAGAGTACCTATTTGCATGATACAACGTTTCTGTCACTTTCTAGAGCTAAGCCCAATCATTTGGCCAACTCAGTTTTGTTCTTTCTGAAATATTATTGTAAGGAAGTAACATTATGAAAAGAAGGTATTTCATTGGTCCCCCCGGGAGAGCCTCTTTATTTCATTAATCTTCCATCCTATACTTAAAAATACTTTTTATCTAGGATGTTTCATATTCCTCTATATTCTTTCCTCTATGATGGGAAACAGAGTTGACAAAAACAGCTGTGCAGTGACACTTTAAATTAACATAGTCTTTCTTCTTTAAAGATGGGCTGACCAAATGTCTTAATAGATGAATATTGAACTCTTTTAATTTTACTCTGTAAAAATGATTACATATTGTGATTTCATGGCCTTAAATGTGACAATCATTATGCAATTCCTTATAGACAATTGAAAACTAAACACTGTTATATAACCTGCTAAACCATGTTGACCATCTTATAGGCAACTATCAAAATTTTATGGATGCAATGAATCACAAACACTTTTCTCTTAAAAGACAATGTCTTCAGGACAAACTTGAAATAAGTAAGTTGGACATTGTAACCAAGCATATTACCATTATAACAAAACATTCTATGAAAGAAGCAAAATTATAATGTAACAATTACCCAGAATTCTCTAGCCTACTCATATCAGCTGGGAATTATGAGGAAATTTCAGTAGTTTGATGACAAGGCTACAAATTATACACAGTTCAGATGATAAACCCAAGAGAAAAATGTCTCAGAGTTTATACAATAGTTTGTACTGTTGGATGAGTGTATTTTTCCATTAGATAAAAACATACAAGCTCTTTGAAACAGGGAATGAGGATTGAAACAGAGAGAGGATTGTTTATACTCAGGAAAGTATTGAAAATTCTTCCCCAAGGGAAAATAATAAAATAATTTTAGTATGTTATTATTAACAAATATAACCTTTCTGTTATCAGGCAATTTATCTAGTTCTGGCAAATACATGCCATCATTAGTATGTGCTGTGCTGCCTCATGATTTTTGCTTAATAATAAAATATATGATACTCTCATAAAATACAGATGTTCATGTAGAGGTTTATTGCTTTCCTTCATATAAAGATTAAGTGTATTTGCTAAATTTCTTCTCTTTCCCTCTGTTATTTTCATAATTAACAATTTTCAGTATCCCCAGGCTAGGCTGCAGTTGTTTTGTAGCTAGATCAAATACTTGATGTGAACTGAAAAATTCAGTAAAGAAACTGAGTACTAAAAAAAGGGCTTAGCACCCTCTTGCATCTTCTTGGCAGAGATGTTTACTCTGCAACAAAATATCACTTCATGAGTCTATAACCCAACGGAGAGAGAAGAGAGGGAAAGAAGAAGACAGAGGAGAGTGAGGAAAGGAGAGGAGAGAGGAGAGGAAGGGAGAAGAGAGAAGAGGGGGGAGAGAAGGAAGGGGACAGGAGGGGAAGGGAGGGGAGAAAGGCACGTATTAACTCGTCTCGTATTAAATGGAGAAGAGAAAGGGGAAAATTTCAGGAATAAAACTTTGAGAATAACAACAACAAAAAAAGGTTAACATTTGTTAAGTACTTTTTATGCCCAGCTCTGATCTCATCACTTTGCACTTATGAACTCATTATTCATTTTGAATAAGGTACTATTATTATACCCAAGTTACAGATGAGAAAACTAAGGCACACGGAGGTTAAATATTTTATCCGCACTGTTAATGGATGCATGGTACTCTCAGAGAATCAAATAAAACGTTAATCTAGAAGATAAATTAAGGGTTAATTTTAGCTAGGAGGAGAAACATTTATTTCAGTGGAAATATGAGTATAGATATAGAGTGGTTGGTGAATCTGGTTGTGAGAAAAGGATGTAGTAGTTCTCGTCTAATAGCATCAATTTTCTCTCTAAATACAAGAAAAAGTCATTGGCTTAGACAGATGGAGGACAAGTGTTAGAAATTTAAAGAGGAAAGGAACAGATATGAATTACTCATTTCAGAGACTCCCTGTTGCCATCGAGTCAATTCTGACTCATAGCAGCCCTGTAGGACACAGTAGAACTGCCCCATAGGGTTTCCAAGGAGCAGCTGGTGGATTCAAACTGCTGACCTTTTGGTTAGCAGCCGAGCTCTTAACCACTGCACCACCAGGGCTCCATTTCAGAGATTAGGAAAGACAATTTACTAGAGAGATATATTCGAATTACTTGGCAGTTTATGAGTGACCACTAACATTTGTGGTTCTACACTGAAAGCAAGTCCATCAGAATGAATGACTTTATGTACGTAGGTAAAGAATAAGGGAATATTTGGGCTTAAAGAGAGGCAAAGGAACAGAGGGAAACAGTGACTATTTTGATAGACCCAGAATATAACCTGAGTAAGGAAGGACATGAGAACACGGAAGTGCCCGACAGTGAAAAATAGTGGGATGAGTGGACCGGAGGTCTTCATGTGGTCAAAGCATTCTTGGAATGCAAGTATGAGATTAACAGAGTTGAAAAAAATTGAAGGTCAGAGAATAGGATGCTTGAAAGTGATATTTTCAAGGCTGTGCCGTTACTTCTTGGCTGAGATAGGGAGGAAGAAATAATTTTGGAGGAGAGTGTGTCAAGGAACTGAGAAGCCAGGATGCTGGATGGGTCATCTTTGTGGATAATGAATCTCTAGAATGCTGACAGGAGTTGTGGTAGAGAAGAATATAGTGAGCCACATGTTAAAATGACTAGTAACTGTTCAATGCAGGTGGAGTGGATAGTTGCCAGGAGTCCATGGATGATAACAGTAAGGTAGGGGAAACCTTCATAAAATGGGCTCCCAAAGTGTAGAGGTTTTGGAAGGAAAAGAAATAGTTTAGATGCATCAGTGGAGGAAAAGGAGTGATATGCATTTTATGTAATGAAAAATAATTCTTACTCCTATGACTACAAGTTTAAATTTACTGGAAACCATGCATTTATATCCATGTACTAAAGATGGAAACCCTGGTGGCATAGTGGTTAAGAGCTTCGGCTGCCATCCAAAAGGTCGGCAGTTTGAATCCACCAGGCACTCCCTGGAAACCCTATAGGGCAGTTCTACTCTGTCCTATTGGGTTGCTATGATTCGGAATCGACTCGATGGCAGTGGGGTTTTTTGTTTACTAAAGTATACCAAAAACTTATTGCCGATGAGTCGATTCCAACTTATACCGACCCTATAGGATAGAGTAGAACTGCCCCATAGGGTTTCCAAGGAGCAGCTTTGAACTGCCAACCTTTTGGTTAGCGGCCGAGTTCTTAACCACTGTGCCATCAGGGCTCCTATCCACTAAAGTATGGACCTGTAGACAGCAAAAGTATGTTTTTGCAAACTGATAGTATGCCAGGTTAGACAGCATTACCCAAAACCCACTGCCGTTGAGTCAATTCCGACTCACAGAGATCCTACAGGACAGGGTAGAACTGCCCCATAGAGTTTCCAAGGAGCGCCTGGTGAATTTGAACTGCCGACCTCTTGGTAAGCAGCCGTAACACTTAACCACTATGCCACCAGGGTTTCCAGACCTGGTAAAGACAGCATTACTAGTAGTAAAAAAAGGAATGATTGTCTCTATATAATATGGCTATCAAGTTTAACAAAATCTAAAATATTTCATTTATAATTCTTAGGAATGATTATTCCTGTAAGGAATAAATGATGAAGATACAAGAAAATTAATTCAATTGGCCAATGTGCTTCCACATATGAAATCTAATGTGAAATTGGCAAAATAGCATGAAAAGAAATGAGTACATTCATTTTATGTAACTAATATTTATTCTAAGCTTTGTTGTTTTTAAGTTTATATTTGGACTGGGAATAAATATAATGAATGGTCACATAGGTTTGAGTAACATTTGAACAGTAAATCATCTAATTAACTAGTCACTTGCAAAGCAAAGAGGGAAATTTGTATCTGTTGTTTAAGTGCCACATTTCAAGAACACATTTTAGCTGGCTGCATCTAAAAAGAAATAATAATATGAGATCATGAGAGCATTTCATAATAATGAGCAGGCTCTAGTTTCTATTTATTTTAACTACAAAGGATACTGACAATGGTTTTGGAAAAATGAGCCAAGCTCTCAGAATAACTAGCATAGAGATACGAAACACTGGTGTGAGGCACATCAGTTCTAACACTATCTCCTGGGGGAAGAGAACAGAATTTCTCAAAGCTGTAAAGGAAGGAATATGTGTCTCAGAATTATAGTTCTAAGCAGTAACTGGAAACCCTGGTGGCGTAGTGTTTAAAAGCTACGGCTGCTAACCAGAAGGTCGGCAGTTTGAATTCACCAGGTGCTCCTTGGAAACCCTACCGAGCAGTTACTCTCTGTCCTGTAGGTTGCTATTAGTTGGAATCGACACCACGGAATGGGTTGGTGGGTGGGTGGGTTGGTTGGATGGTTGGTTGGTTGGTTAAATAGTAACCTTTGCACCAAATCCCAGTTCTAGCCACATACATTCGTAGGAGGGAACACATCTTGGCTTACCAAAAACTCAGTTGTCGTACCAGCCATTACTGTACTCATATTCCAGCAGCCCCTCAGATAGGGTCTTCCTTACACATGACGGGAAAATGTCCCAATGGTTGAAATTTTTCTTTGTATTGTTCTTTGTGTTAAACATTTCCCCATCTACATTCAAAATAAGAGATTTCAGGGAAGATAAAATAGCAAGCCCCCAATGCTTTAAGGTTTATGAATATTAGAATACCCTTTTTTTCTTTTTCAAGACACTTATATGTGGTAATGGGAATGGAAAAAAAATACATAAAATAAATTGTGAAGAAAGGAGAGGGATTCCAAAGACAGAATCCATCTGGTTTGTATCTTTTCCCCCTTTCTTTTCCATAGAAGGCTAGTTATGCTCCATTGGTCAGGCTAACAACAGTTAGGGAATGATTTTCTCTCTGTCATGCCATATATTTGATGTAGAAGAGATTGTAACTTGTGACCCGATATGGTGGTTAAGTAAAAACAACAACAGCTGCAAGATTACAAGATAACTGTACAACCCAAGAGCTGAAAGCCTTACAGTGGCTCACAAAGCCCTCCCTGGGCACACAGCACCTCTCTGAATTCCTCTCCTATTACTTTCCCCCTTGCTACCTGCCCTCCAGGCACACTGGCCCCCCTGCCTTCCTTCAATCAGCCCTGTCATGTTCTTGCCTTGAGGCCTCTGCCTGGCCCTGGACCCTGTCTGCAACTGTCCTGATATCCACATGGCTAACTGCTTCACCTCCTTTATGTCTCTGTTCTAGTGACCCTGTTTAAAATTGCCACCGCCCCTACCCCTGACATCCCATACCTCATTCTTTATTGTTTAACCATAGTACTTATCACCTTCTAACGGTGATGTGATTTACTTATTTCTTTTTTATCATCTGTCTTCAACCCACCAAAATTTAATCTCTAGAGGGTCTCTATGAGTCGGAATCGACTCGACGGCGCTGGGTTTCTGGGTATGAAAGCAGAGATTTTTTTGTCACATATATCCGAAGTTCATAAAAATATTGGCATTCAATAAATATTCGTTGAATCAATGAGTGGATGAATAAATGGTAGTATCACTATGTTTACTACTATATTAAAACTTCTGCACACATATTGTCAAGGCTTCAAAAGGAATGTGAAAATTTTTTTACAGTTTGATTTTCTGAGGTGACAGGATTGTGAAGAAATGCTGTCCCTTTATATTTAATTACTTCTAAAATATTTGCAATAATAAGCAAAAACAAAAAATGAAAATTTGTGAGTTTTTTCCCCCTTTTATAGAAAGCAAAGCCAAAAAAACAAACCCATTGCTATCAAGTCAATTCCTACTCATAGCAACCCTATAGGACAGAGAAGAACTGCCCTATAGGGTTTCCAAGGAGCAGCTAATGGATTTGAACTGCTGACCTTTTGGTTAGCAACCAAGCTCTTAACTACTGTGCCACCAGGTCTCCTTATACAAAGTAGGTAATATTGTTGTCTTAGGCTGGGTTCCTAAAGAAGCAAAACCAGTGAAATGACTCACATGATTGTAGAGGCTAATGAACCCAAATCAGCAGGTCAGACAATAGGCTGTTGGTCCACAGGATGGCAGACGTCGGTGAGTCAGGTCAGATGTCAGGCTGCTGGCTCACGGGGCTGCAGAAGCTGGCAGGTCAGACAGTAGGCTAATGGCTCAAGTTCCAAGAACCAAAGATCAGATGATGATAAGCTAGATGCAGGGACAAGGGCAAGGGAGAGCTTTGCCAGAGACTGTATACATATATTGGATGTAGGTCACACTCCCAAGGAAACTTTTTTCCCATCAGATACTTGAGAAAGGATATGACCTGAGGAAGGCTGTAACTTGAGTAAAAGTGTGACTTGAGTAAGGGTATTACTCATGATACACCCTACGTTAATCCTGCCTCATTAACATATAAACCCAAAAAAGCAAACCCATTGCCATCAAGTTGATTCTGACCCATTGCAACCCTATAAGACAGAACAGAACTGCCTGATAGTGTTTCCAAGGAGCAGCTGGTGGATATGAACTGCTGACCTTTTGATTAGCAGTCGAGCTCTTAACCACTGCACCACCAGGCTTCCGTTAACATATAGAGGTCAGGATTTACAACACATAATATGACAAAATGAAGGATAAATACATCAGATCACAAAATGGAGGATAATTACAATCATGGCCTGACAAAGTTGACACATAACATTAACCATCACAATTATGAACAGATGTGGTCAAACCAGTACCTTATCGTGTACTCTGAAAGAGAGAGATGGTCCAATTCACTACTCAATATTTAATGCATTTACGTCCCTTCCAGCAGGTTTTAGCCTGCATCAACCAGAACGTATGGCATGGAGAGCCCGAGGCAGAAGAATACATACTTTCTCTTACTAAAGCATTCTAACGCTAAATCTATATAATTTGTTAACCAAAATACATGTGGTTTCTAAAAAGAAATTCCATGTAGTGTTTCAGTTTATTTCTAAATATATTTCTTTATGTATTTCAATGTGCAGTATTACCTGAGATTTCTTTCAGTTAAAGCTGGATGATGAACAGGTCACAAGGCAACTCACTGAAATTATGCTGTAAAGGAGAACAACATTAGGGCTTAAAGATAAACTAAATTTCTCACTTCTTTCTAATCCACAGTAATGAGTTTTACAGCATATTGAGAGCAGGTTATTGTGTGAACTAAGTGATTATCCATGCGCTGCATGAAAAAAAGTAATTTGAAGTCCCTACTGTCATTTCTGATATTCTTTTACTATTACCTTTTTTTCCATATGGTGGCTTGTTTAATTTCGCTTTATTTACTTTTTCAAAAGCATTATATAAAAAAATTTTATCCATCCTCATTAAAAAAAAAAAAAATGGCTAGAGTAAGAATTTTCCTTACCAAGTATTCAATCAAGAACAAAAACATCATTTACTTCGCTCTGAATTTCTGAACAGTTTTTGAAACAAAATAGTAATGTTCATGTTCATGATTTTATCTACATTTTCACACATTTGACATGAGAATAAAAGGAATTCAGAATAAAACAATATAAAAAGCTTTCATAAATAAAGTGATACTTTAAGTGCATTTTAAAGGTAGTATTTTATGTCAATGAGAACATACACTGAAAAAAAGTCAGCTCAGATTATGTTTAAAGGAAAATGAAAATAAAAAAAAGGTGAATCTAGATAGCAGTCCTCAAATAGTGTTTCTCACATAGCAAATATTTAATAAGTATTTTGGGAAATAAATTTGTTCTTTACTTATTTCATTTGAATATAGGGAGATAATTGTTTTAAAGTTAGATTCATTGAAGTACAATTTAAATTCACCAACACTCACCTTTTTTAGTATATAGATCTATGAGTTCAGGCAAATGCATATAGTCATGTGATCACCACTAGAGTCCAGATAGACAACAGTACCATCCTTCCCAAAACTTCTCTCAGGTACTGTGGTGGTTAAGGTTGTGTGTCAAACTTGGCTGGGCCATAATTCTCAGTGGTTTGGCAGTTGTATAATAATGTAATCATCTCCATGTTGAGATCTGATAAAATGTGATCACCTCCATTACTGGATTTGCTGTTGAGTAGCCAATCAGCTAAAAGGGAGTTTCCACAGGGGTATGGCATGCATCCAATACATGGGGACTTTCTGGCAAAGCTTGCTGACTTTTGCTGTCTTCTGGATCCTGCATTCGGCTCATCAGTATCTGACCTCCAGCTCATGGGACTTGGGGCCAGCAGCCTGCTGTCTGACCTGTGGATCTTGGGTTTGTCAGCCCCTGCAGCTACATGAGTCAGGAGAAGCCTCCAGCCTGACCCATGGACTTGGGACATTCTAGCCTCTACAACCATGTGTGTGTGTATGTATGTATATATATAATACATACATATATATACACACACATACATACATACATAATATATATATATATATATACATGTTTCACTGGATTTGCTTCTCTAGAGAAACCGGCCTAAGACAGGTACCTTTGTAGTCACCTCCTTTCCCTAGCCACAGCCACTGTCAACCACTGATTTGTTTCCTGTCACTATAGCTTTGCCTTTTCATTCATTTTCAAATGTTGAACAAGCATTGCATTCCTGATATAAATTTCACTTGGTTCTGATGTATGCTAGATTTGATTTGTCAATATTTTATTGAGGAGTTTTGTTCATATGTTCATGAAGGCTATTGATCTGTAATTTTCCTTTTTGCCCTGTCTCTATCTGGTTTTGGTATCAGAATAATACTGGCCTCATAGAACAAGTTAGGAAGTGTTCCTTCATGTTTTTATTCCTTGGAAACGTTTTTGTGGAATTAGCATGATTTCTTCTTTAAACAACATATGATAGAATTCTCAATAGAAGCCACCTAGATCTGCAGTTTTCTTTACTGGAAGGTTGTAAACAACAAATTCAATTTCTTTAACAGATATTGAACTATTCAGATTATCCATTTCCTCTTCACTGTGCTTTTGTATTTTGTGTACCATGTTTTTACACAAATAATACACATCTTCTATATTTGTTTGCCAACTGCACACTCTTCCTGCGAGGGATTTTCCTAAGTGTCAATATGCCAGTTTTTTTTTAATACGTTGCTGTAAAAAAGTTAGTATAGTGTGCTTATGAAAAAACCTCATGGGGGAGGGCGCAACTGGCAAACAAATGCAGAATGTATGTATTATTTGCATAAAAATATGACATTTAAAAGAATTTGTACATTTCTTCTAAATTGTCAAATTTATGGGCATAAAATTTATAGCAACATTCCCTTATTGTCCTTTTAATGTCTGTAAATTCTGTGGGGATGTTCCTTCCTTTATTCCAGATACTGATAATTTGCATCTTCTCTTTTTCTTAATCAGTCTAGCTAGTTTTATCTTATTGATCCTTTAAAAAAAAAAACTGTTTTATTTCTATTTTTTTTTGTTTTTGATTAAACTGCTTTATGCTCTTATAATTTCCTTCCTTGCTTGTGTTGGATTTAATTAATTTTTTTCTTATAATTTCTTAAAGCAGAATTCTAGATAATAGATTTAAGACCTTTTTTCTTTTCTAATATAAGTGCTTGATGTGTAAATTTCTTTCTTAGCACTACTTAGGAGGCAATAATCCACAAAGTTTGATGTGTTTTCATTTTCATTCAATTACAAGTCTTTTGTAGTTTCCCTTGTAACTTCTCTTTGTCTCATGGATTGCTTAATTTACAAATTATTAAAGGGTTTTTCAAATGTCTTTCCATTATTGATTTCTAGTTTACTTCCATTATGGTTTGAGAACGTATTGTAAGATTTAAATTATTTAAAACTTGTTAAGACTTTCTTTATGCATTAGAATATGGTCTATATTGGTGAATATCCCATGAGTACTTGAAAATATATGTATTCTGATATTGTTGTGTGGAGTACTCTACAAATATCAATTAGGTTATGTAGGTTGATAATGAGGAGCCCACTGACAGTGTTGCTCAGGTCTTCTACATCATTATGAGTTATTTGCTACTTTTCCTATTGATTACTAAGAGAACAGTGTTGAAGTCTCCAAAATTGACTGCAGATTTGTCTATTTCTCCTTTCAGTTCAGTTTTTGCTTCATGTAATTTGATGTTTTGTTTTTAGGTGCATACACATTTAGCAATGGTATGTCTTATTGTTTAATTGTACCCTTTATCATTATCTAATATTCCTCTTGATTTGAAGGCTACATTTTCTGATATTACAGTAGTCATTCTAGCTTTCATTTGATTGGTGTTGGCATGGTATAATTTTTCATCTTTTAACTACTTTGTCTTTATGTATAAAGTTGGGTCTTGCATTTTTATTCAATTTGACAATCTCTGTTTGGGTCTTAGTGTGTTTAGCCATTTTCGTAATGTGTAAATATTGAAATAGCTCGACTAAAATCTACCATCTTGCTATTTGTTTTCCTTGTTCCATCTGTTTTTTGTTTCTCTCTGCTACTTTTTTTTGGCCTAATTTAGTAATTTACATCGTTCTATTTTATATCCATAATTAGCTTATTACATGTTCTTTGTAAGAAAATTTTGATGGTCATCTGTGAAAAACCCAGGTTTTCAGTGTACATCTTTAATTAATAACAACGTGCTCTCAAATAACATTATACTGCTTCACTTACAGTACAAGAATCTCAAAACAGAAAGCTCCCAATTCTCCCTCTCATCTTTTGTGCTATTAATATCATCCATTTTACATTTATATATGCTATGAATCCAAAATGCTTTGCTACCATATTTTCTTTAGACATTTCATTATTTTCTACAGCAATTAAAAATAAGGAAAATGCCTTTTATATTTACCTTTATTTTAACTATTCCTGGAATTCTTCATTTGTATCTATGTGTGTGTTGCATGTGTGTATAGATCTAAGTATTTATCTAGTATTATATACCTTTTACTTAAAGACTTTTTTTTTTTTTTTAACATTTCCTGTGGTGCAGGTCTGCTGATACTAAATTTTCCATTTTTTTTTTTGTATTATTAGTCTGAAAAAGGATACTTGGTTGACCTGTGATGTCAGCTCTCTGTTGGGTTCAAGTAAAGGTATGATTTTGAAGTTTATCCAGTTTGTTGTTGTTGTTAGGATGGCAGCAATACTCTTTCCAGTTTTCTACTTTGAAGCAGACATGGAGAGCCCAGGACATCTACCTGTGTGAAAAGGGATGTTATTTATAATTACACTGGTGAGCGGGTGTGAACAAGAGCTGTTCCAGTCAAACAGGGAAGCATGGCCATCCTGCTTAGAAGGATCTTTTTTCTATGCCCCTGGGACTTTACTTTTCTTTGTTTGAAATGTCTGAGTTCTGCTGGTAAAAATCTTTCTCTTTATTCAAGTCCATTCTTAAAACAATTCTTCCTAATAGACTGATCTGATTTGCCAATATCTTACCTGCAGTTTTGACACAATATTTATAAGTGATATTGAGTGACTTTTTTTCCCCCCTGTGGTTGTAGCTGATTACCCTGGTTACAAAAATGCTATTAAATAATTTAAGAAACTGTTCTATTTTGTATATACCAAAAACCCGTTGCGGTCGAGTCAATTTAAACTCATAGCGACTCTATAGGACAGAGTAGAACTGCCCCGTAAGGGTTTCCAAGAAGCATCTGGTAGATTTGAACTACCGACCTTTTGGTTAGCAGCCATAGCTCTTAACCACTATGCCACCAGGGTTTCCTTATTTTGTACATACTCTAGACATTTTTAGATCAAATATGAATTATGTGTTATCAAAAGTTTGAAAGAACTCACTTTTGAGTTCTTTAACTATTTGAGCCAATCTCTTGTGATGGGTGGAATTGCTCTTCACAATTTAAAATTAATCTATTCAGCCTTATTACTTCATCTTCAGCAAGTTTTAATTAAGTGTAAGTTTCTCAAAAATCATACATTTTACCATGATTTTTAAATGTTTTCACCATTATGCTGCACATAACATTCAATTATAACTTTACAGTTTTAATATCTCCTATTTATCTATGATTACTTCAGTATTTTCATTCTAAATGTTTTAAACATTTTTTTTTTTTCATCAACCAAGGAAAAAGGCCACTTCTGGTAAGAAAATAATTATCAATTATACTATTTTTGGTTTTCTATTCTATTGATGCCTGCTTTAATCCTTATTAATTTCTTCATCCTGCTGTGCTTTAGTATGTTCATCACTCTTTTTCTACATCCATGAGTTGTTACCCTTGGTTATTTTAATTTTTTTCTTGATTAATAATAAAAACATTTAGGTTGAGAATTTTCTTCTAAACACAATTTTGTTCATAAGTTTCAGTATGTAATGTTGTCATCTAAACTGTAAGTCTGTAATTCTAGTTTTGGTTTTCTCTTTTGATTAAAAAATTATTTAGGAGAGTTGGTTTTAATATATTTTTTTCCCCATATTGTTGTCCTTCCCTCTGTCAGACTCCTTTTCATTCAGTCGGTAGGTGAGGAAAGAGTGAGTTTTCAATGGGCCAAGTCTAGAATTTGCTTATATTACTTTGATTCATATTTCATTGGCTAGAATTCAGTCATATGGACAAGAAAGACTGGGAAATAAGAATAACATTGTACTTGGGATGATTAAGGAATAGGTTTTGTTGAGCAACAGTAGTCATATAATTCTCAGCTGAAATAAATGTTCCCTTATCTAAGATTGATTCTCTTGTAAGAACACAAACTTTTTGTTTTTTAATGCTTCCTTTTCCTATTTTATAAATAAGTTTACTTCTTAAGGGATTAAAAATATATGTCATTAAAATGATTCCCTGTGTTTTTGGAGACTAAGTCTTTTCATAGGTCTGATAAATTTCTTATAATTTAAAAGGGAGCTAGCTCTATCTTTGTACCAGGAGCCATGGTGGCGCAGTGGTTAAAAGTGCTCGGCTACTAACCAAAAGATTGATGGTTCAAACCCACCAGCTGCTCCACAGGAGAAAGATGTGGCAATCTGCTTCCGTAAAGATTATAGATAGCCTTGGAAACCCTATGGTGCGGTTCTACTCTCTCCTGTAGGGTTGCTATGAGTTGAAATCAATGCAACGGCTCCCCTGGCACTTGAACAATTCTAGTCTTCTAAGCTGTCCCTGTGTCACAGGATAGATAGTCTATTGACTACATGCTCCAGCTCATTTGCCTACAGAGCATTTCGGGCCGGAGTCCAAACAGGCACACAACTGTTTTCACATATAAAGTTTATGTATAACTGTTTCATTCTACAGCAGCAGAGCTGAGCATCTGCAACAGAGACTATACGGCCTATGAAGTTCTAAACATTTACTGCCTTGCTCTTTATAGAAAACGTTTGCTAACCCATGGTCTAGAAGCTGTAGAGTGTAGAAATTGTAGGTCTTATGGTTCAGAAAGGTGAAAGTGTGTCTGAAGTGACAATTAGGGGATGTCTAGCCCATAGAGCAACAAAGAATAAGTCTACTCCACATTCTTTTTAGATTCATTTTCTTTATATGAAACTGTCTCCAGTTATTCACTCATTCGTCTTATGGCATGACTCTCACCAACTTAATCAAACTGAGATTTCACTTATGTCACTATTAAAATGCGGCTCTGAATTGAACACTTCTAGTTACATACTTCATTAAAATATATATAAGTAGTTCAAAAATCTTCCAATAATTTCCATACATATCTACCTCTTTAACATGCAAGAACCTGTGTGTAGTCCGTGTGATCAAAATTTCTGACTTGGAAATAATGTCACAAATTTTTCTCTATACATATTGGAAAGAAGTAAGCAAGTAGAGCTCTCATTCTTGCCTAAAACTCCTCACGCCCATTTATTTCCATGTGCTTTTCAGACAACTGGCCAGAATGGCTTGCCTGTGAGTCTTCTTTTATGAATCAAAGTCCAACAAAAACATCAACAGACAGGTTACAAATAATAATCTAACAGGCAGATGTTGACACTGTTTAAAAAAAAAAGATTGGAAATATCTACTGTAATTCCATTTTTCTTTCATAAGTTAAAAAAATAATTCAGGGTTTTAGCCAAAGCAGTTTTTCAAGCATAATTATATTTACATTCCTCTTAGTTCCACCCTCTGAGCAGTAAATGTGAAAAACTCTTTTAAGTAATAGATTCTCTGAGCTGAAGCCTTATTTTTTTCTTAATTATATACATATTAATATATATGTATGTGTAAGTGTAAATATATACTTTATATTTTTTCTGTGACTTTCAATTATAGATAGCATTAAAAACCATGATTTAATGCTTTAAATACAAACTAAATTGATTGAAAATTTAAAGGATTGTCCTTTAATTTATATTTAGCTGGTATTTTAAGTCCCTAACCCTTAACCCTCTTGATATTCCAAAGTTTGATCTCCTGAGTTTCCTTTACTTTTCTATAAATAGTTTCCATTCTTTCACATAATCTAAGGTGGAATAACGGTAATGATGGACATTTTTTATTTCATTTTTATCTCTAGATTTCACACAGATGTGTATTATTATATAATGTGCTCCCATAGAGGATAGGAGCCTGGGGACACAGTGGTTAAGTGCTCGGCTGCTAAGTGAAGGTCAGAGGGCTAAACCTACCAGCCACTCCACAGGTGAAAGATGCGGCACTCTGCTTCCGTAAAGATTACAGTCTTGGAAACCCTATGGGATGGTTCTACTCTGTCCAACAGTGTCGCAATGAGTTGGGATCGACTCAACATCAACATGTTTGGTTTTTTGTTTCTTTGGTTTTATTCTTGTCCCAATTCAGAAGAAAATCATGAAACCAGAAGGAGGTTCCATAAACTACAGATAGAAATTTATGACCATCAGTTTGCAAAATCAAGAACAAGAACCAATGAGGTCAAGTTCAAAGAAAATGTTTGAAGAAAACACACAATCATGACATCTTAGAATAAGAGTTAAAATGTTAATTTTACAATCATATAACTTAAAAATAAGTTTGATGTTTCCATTGTTTTATTACCATATAACAAATTATTACCATATATGGTAATATTGGCCTCTCAAAGATGTCCATGCCTTAATTCCTGGAACCTGTGAATATGTTACCTTACAGAGCAAAAAGGATTCTGCAAATATGATTAAGTTAAAGGCCTTCAGATACTGAGATTATTCAGGTAGGTTCAATTTATTCACAAGGGTCTTTAAATATGGAAGATAAAGCAGAAGAGAATTAAAGGGTGACAGAAGGCTGAACGGTGAGATGCAATGTTGCAGGCTTTAAAGATGAAGGAAGGGGACCATGAATGTGGGTGGTCTCCAGAAGCTGGAAAAGACAAGGAAAGGGATCCTCCCCTAGAGCCTCCAGAAAGGAACACAATCCTGATGACACATTGATTTTATCCCAGTGAGACCTGTGTCAGGCTTCTAATCTATAGAACTGTAAAATAATCCATTCATATTGTTTTAAACCACAAAGTTTGTGGTAATCTGTTACAGCAGCAATAGAAAACTAGTATCACTGATAATTTTCTTAATACCACTGTTTCTCAGTTCTTGTGTTTTCTATTTTGATTAAATTCTTGCTCTAAAGAATTAATCATTTGAGAAGCTCCCCCCGCCCCCAGAAAGTACATCAGTGGAATTTTCTAGATCTTTCCATAGATGAGAATAATTTTCAGTTACCCTTGTTCATAAACAGCAGCTTGACAGCATAGAATTTTTCAGTCACAATCTTTTATTCCCTTCACCCTCTAGATTTTGATCCATTTTCTCTTTTCTCCCAGTTCCCCTTTTTTTTTCTCTCTCTCTGCATCTGTGTCTATTCTACCAAACCAAACCCGTTGCCATCGAGTCAATTTTGATTCATAGTGACCCTGTAGAACAGAGTAGAACTGGCCCAAGGTGCACCTGACCCAAGCAATGATATTATCAATCACCTCATATGCATGTGAAAGCTGGACAATGAATAAAGAAAACCGAAGAATGAATGGCTTTGAATTATGGTGTTGGCGGAGAATATTGAATATGCCATGGACAGGCAGAAGAACGAACAAGGCTGTCCTTGAAGAAGTTCGGCCAGAGTGTTCTTTAGAAGTAAGGATAAGCTCAAACACAGCAATGATTGTGAGGATGGTGTGGGACCAGGCAGTGTTTCATTCTGCTGAACACAGGGTCATTATGAGTTGGAACCAAGTCAACAGTGCTCAACAACAACTATTCATTCATTCATTCATTCATTTATGGAGCCCTGGTGGTGTAGTGGTTAAGAGCTCAGGCTATTAACCAAAAGGTCGGTGGTTCAAATCCACCAATCGCTCCTTGGAAACCCTATGGGGCAGTTCTACTCTGTCCTATAAGGTTGCTATGAGTCAGAATTGACTCAGTGGCACACAACAACAACATATAGAGAGAGAGATTGAGAGACAGGGTCGCTATGCATCAGAATTGACTCGACAGCAATGGGTTTGGTTTCTTTAGTGTATGTATGGGAGCCCTGGTGGTGCAATGGTTAAGAGCTATGGCTGCTTACTAAAAGGTCAACAGTTCAAATCCACCAACCACTCCTTGGAAATCCTATGGGGCAGTTCTACCCTGTCTATAAGGTCGCTGTGAGTCGAAATTGACTTGACGGCAACGAGGTTTTTTTTTGCGGGGGGGGGGGTTACATGTATATATATATATATGTAGTCTCCTAATTTTCATTTGTTGCTTTTTCACATTTTTATATTCTATTTTCCTGCTCGCTAGTCAACTGGGAGGGAGGGAATTAGACATGGCTATTTTTTTTTTTTTCTCATATTATCGTTACAGAATATTAACCGGTACTCTTGAAGCAAGTTTTCCTTCTCAAGCTCATTGTATGCTCAATATGGTCTATTGTTTTAAAATCATAAGTCTAAATTTTGTCTAATGCTTTCATATTATGACAAAGCTGTAAATGGGAATCTTTTTCCATGTCTTAAACTTCTCAAATCTTGTTTCTACTGCTTTAGAATCTGTTTAAGGTCTAGTAATTTCTAAAAATACTTTGCTCCATTAACCTAAAATCATCTAGCATTACTCTATGACAATAGCAATCAAAATGAAGGCAGGTTTTTATATCCATTGAATTTCTTACATTTTCAACTGCAGCCCAGTCCCCCTGCAAACTGTTCATCACTTTAAATAGGTAGCTCTATACAGTGGAATTGGAGTCCCTCAATAATATGAAGCAATCTAGAAGGTATAAAAAGTAGTTTCAAGGGGAACTCCTTCCAATTGAGGTTAAACAGATGCTGAATACATTTTAAACATTGTTAGTCTTGTTCAGCTTTTTCTCACAGACCTAAAAATGAAATAGACATCTAAATTTTCCCTTTTTTTAAATCACTGGAGATAATTGTTTTGTGGTGTGAAATTTTTATTGAGGATCATCTAGTGGTTTATAAGATACAATTAATTTTTACATTTCTTAGTTCTCTTTTTATGAATTTCCAAAGTTGTAACATAAAACTTGAAGCTAAAAGACTCTGAAATGCTTTATTGCCAATTCCTTGTTAAAATCAATTATGTTTATAACATCTAGAATAACATTATAAAATTATTTAAAATTGCAAACATAAAGGGAGTAAGAGCTTATTGAAGGGCTGAAGTCTTATTTCTGGCTCTAAAAATAGTTGGGAAAAGTCTTTTAAGTTTCACTTTAAAAATTAGGAAATTCATCTTCTGAGTTCTCTCAGAAAGATAGAATTTATGTATATCCAGAGTAGGCATTCACCCAAGGAGTAGGATTTAAGGGAGGAATATACTGGCCTCCTGATAAATATTTAAATTCCAGAGTCACTTTTGCTTTGGTCTAGTTGTGCTGACTTCCCTTATATTGTCTGCTGTCCTTTCTTCACCAAAGTTGACACTTGTCTACTATCTAGTGATTTCTCCTCCCTCTCCCTCCCTAACCTCGTAACCATCAAAGAACTTTTTTTCTGTGTGTAAACCTTTTCGTGAGTTCTTATAATAGTTGTCTCATACAATATTTGTCCTTTTGTGACTGCCTTATTTCACTCAGTATAATGCCCTTCAGATTCATGCATGCTGTGAGATGTATCATGGATTCATCATTGTTCTTTATTGTTGCACAGTATTCCATTGTGTGTATGTACCATAATTTGTTTATCCATTCTTCTGTTGGTGACCATTAAGGATGTTTCTATCTTTTTGCTATTGTGAATAGTGCTGCAGTGGACGTGGTCGTGTATATGCGTATTCGTGTGATGGTTCTTATTTCTCTAGGGTATATCCGTAGGAATAGGATTGCTGGATCGAGTAGTATTTCTAGATTTTTAAGGAAGCACCATATCGTTTTCCAAAGTGGTTGTACCATTTTACATTCCTACTAGCAGTATATAAGAGTTTCAATCTTCCCGCAACCTCTCCAACATTTGTTATTTTCTGTTTTTTGATTCATGCCAGGAATGTCGGGGTGAGATGGTGTCTCATTGTAGTTTTGATTTGCATTTTTCTAATGGCTACTGATAGCAAACATTTTTCATGTGTCTGCTAGCCACGTGAATGTCTTCTTTGGTGAAATGTCTGTTTATATTCTTTGCCCATTTTTTAACTTGGGTTATTTTTCTTTTTGTTGTTTAGGTGTTGAAGTATTCTACACATTTTAGAAATTAGACCCTTGTCAGATACAATTTCACAAAACAATATGCATAAATTTTTTTTGTATTTGCTTTTATTTAAAAAAATTTTTTTATTGTACTTTAAGTGAAAGTTTACAAATCAAGTCAGTCTCTCACACAAAAATTTATACACACCTTGCTATATACTCCTAGTTGCTCTCCCCCAATGAGAAAGCACATTCCTTCTCTCCACCCTCTATTTTCATGTCCATTCAGCCAGCTTCTGACCCCTCTGCTTTCTCACCTCCCCTCCAGACAGGAGCTGCCCACATAGTCTCATGTGTCTACTTCAGCCAAGAAGCTCACTCCTCACCACTATCATTTTCTATCCTATAGTCCAGTCCAATCCCTGTCTGAAGAGTTGGCCTCGAGAATGGTTCCTGTTGGGCTAACAGAGAGTCTGGGGACCATGACCTCCAGGGTCCTTCTAGTCTCAGTCAGACCATTAAGTCTGGTCTTTTTATGAGAAATTGAGGTCTGCATCTCACTGCTCTCCTGCTCCCTCAGGGGTTCTGTGTTGTGTTCCCTCTCAGGGTAGTCATCAGTTGTAGCTGGGCACCATCTAGATCTTCCAGTCTCAGGCTAATGTAGTCTCTGGTTTTTGTGGTCCTTTCTGTCTCTTGGACTCATAATGACCTTGTGTCTTTGGTGCTCTTCATTCTCCTTTGCTCCAGGTGGGTTGAGACCCATTGATGCATCTTAGATGGCCACTTGCTAGCATTTAAGACCACAGGCACCACTCTCCAAAGTGGGATGCAGAATGTTTTCTTAATAGATTTTATTACACCAATTGACCTAGATGTCCCCTGAAATCATGGTCCCCAAACCCCCACCCCTGCTATGCTGGACTTCAAAGCATTTGGTTTATTCAGGAAACTTCTTTGCTTTTGGTTTAGTCCAGTTGTGCTGACCTCTTCTGTGTTGCATGTTGTTTCTCCCTTCACCTAAAACAGTTCTTGTCTACTAATTAGTGAATACTCCTCTCCCTCCCTCCCACCCTACTGTCATAACCATCAAAAAATATTTTCTTCTCTATTTAAATTATTTCTCAAGTTCTTATAATAGTGGTCTCATACAGTATTTGTCCTCTTGCAACTGACTAATTTCACTCAGCATGATGTCTTCCAGATTCCTCCATGTTATGAAACGTTTCATGGATTCATCACTGTTCTTTATTGATGCATAGTATTCCATTGTGTGAATATACCATAATTTATTTATCCATTCATTTGTTGGCACCTTGGATGCTTCCATCTTTTTGCTATTGTAAACAGTGCTGCAATGAACACGGGTGTGCATGTATCTGTTCATGTGAAGGTTCTTATTTCTCTAGGATATATTCCAAGGAGTAGGATTGCTGGATTGTGTGGTAGTTCTTTTTCTAGCTTTCTAAGGAAGCACCAAATCGATTTCCAAAGTGGTTGTACCATTTTACATTCCCACCAGCAATGTGTAAGTGTTCCAGCCTTTCCACAACCTCTCCAACATTTATTGTTTTGTATTTTTTTTGGATTAATGCCAGCCTTGCTGGAATGAGACTGAATCTTATTGTAGTTTTGATTTGTATTTCTCTAATGAGCATTTCCTCATGTACCTGTTAGCTACCTGAATGTCTTCTTTAGTGAAGTGCCTGTTCATACCCTTTGCCCATTTTTTAATCGGGTTATTTGTCTTTTTGTAGTTGAGTTTTTGCAGTATTATGTAGGTTTTAGAGATCAGATGCTGATTGGAAATGTCATTGCTTAAAACCTTTTCCCAGTCTGTAGGTAATCTTTTTACTCTTTTGGTGAAGTCTTTGGAATAGCATACGTGTTTTGATTTTTAGGCGCTCCTAGTTATCTAGTTTCTCTTCTGGTGTTTGTGCATTGTTAGTAATGTTTTGTATAGTGTTTATGCCATGTATTAGGGCTTCTAGCATTGTCTCTATTTTTTCTTCCATGATCTTTATCTTTTTAAATTTTACATTTAGGTCTTTGAGTCATTTTGAGTTAGTTTTTGTGCATGGTGTTAGGCATGGGTCTTGTTTCATTTTTTTGCAAATGGATATCCAGTTATACCAGCACCATTTGTCAAGGAGGCTATCTTTTCCCTGTTTAACTGACTTTGGGTCTTTGTCAAATATCAGCTGCTCATATGTGGATGGATTTATGTCTGGATTCTCGATTCTATTCCACTGGGCTATGTATCTGTTATTGTAACAGTACTATGTGTAAAATTTTTGAATGAGAAATTCAAAAATTTAGCATTACCCATTTACTTATTTGTCCTGTGGGCAGATATTAATCCTTCCTCCCCGTTCTCTCTCTCTCTCCCTTCCTCCCTCCCACCCTTCTTCCTTCCTTCCTTCTATTCCATTCTCCTGTTCTCGTGTATATCAGGGTAATCTGGAAGAGCAAACAGCATTTAGCAAGGCATTAAACATACTAAGTAAACACATATTGAAGTGAATTATTTTGCTTTGTATTCCTGTTTTAAAATACCAGTATTCCTGTGAAAGTTGAGATGTTAAGTCCCCATCATGGTGGTTATCAAAATTTACTATGCATAAAATAATCCGGGAGTCTTCTTAAAATTCAGCTATCCATACCCTGCTCCCCTGAGATTTTGATGCAGGTTATCCTTCATCCATATTCCCTGAAACTGCTTTCTGACATCTTAATATGGACTTATTTTATTACTTTCCTATGGAAAAAGATAAGAATTCCTTGATGGAACCAAATAAAAACAGGTTAGACTAGAACGTGACTGTAACCATTTCCTTTGTTCTTCCATCTTCATTATTCAGGAATTTGGCTAAGAGAGTAGATTTTAAAGAGGATGATAAAGCAGCTTCCTTTTACTTCTGCTATTAAGATTAGTGGGATCTACCACATATAATTAGTAAGGGTACCTTCTTCACTCACATCCAAATAGTCACCAAGTTTGCTTGCTTCCCTTGCGTAGTGATTCAGTAATTTTTTCCCAATTTCCATGTCACTGCCACTGCTTTTGTTCATGGTCTTAGCATTACTACTAGACTGCTGCAATGGAGTAACTTGCTTATGGACTTACTCTATCCTCTATATCCAAATGCTTTCTTAAATAGCCGATGAATGAGATTTCAGGAAAGCATGCTGAAGAACTCATTCTGATTTTTCAACATCGTCTAAGGATTTTCACTAATTTCAGGAGAAAACTCAAATATCTGAGCTATTTGTAATTTAACACTTGCCTATTTCTCCATCCCTACACTAATCTCCAGCCACACTGAACTACACTCATGTCTCTGGACAAAACCCGCTTTCCTACATCCACAGACCCACCTTCTGTCTAGAGAACCAACCTCTCACCTTCTTTAGTTGTCTAATGTCTGCCCATCTCTTTGGTTCATTCAGGTACCATGTCCTTGGAGAACTTTTACTGACAAATCTATCTTCTGTGCTCCCATACCTTTATGACAGCTCTTTTCCTTGTGTTGTTGTTAGGTGCCATCAAGCCAGTTTCAACTCACAGCGATGCTGTGTACAATAGAATGAAACATTGTCTGGTCCTGTGCCATCCTCACAATCACTGCTATGTTTGAGCCCATTGTTGCAGCCCATGTCAACCCATCTCATTGAGGGGCTTAATCTTTTTCAAGGACCTTCTACCAAGCATCATGTCCTTCTCCAGGGACTAGTTCCTCCTGATAACATGTTCAAAGTATGTGAGAAGAAGTCTCACCATCCTCACTTCTAAAGAGCACCCTGGCTGTACTTCTTCTAAGACAGATTTGTTCTTTCTTCTAGCAGGCCACAGTATATTCAATATTCTTCACTAACATCATAATTCAAAGGCATACATTCTTTTTCAGTCATCCTTATTCATTGTGCAGCTTTCACATGCATACGAGGCAACTGAAAATACCATGACTTGGATCAGGTGAACCTTAGTTCTGAAAAGTAATACCTTTGCTTTTTATCACTTTAAAAAGATCTTTCGAGGCAGATTTGTCCAATGCAATATATCCTTTGATTTCTTGACTGCCGCTTCCATGGATGTTGATTGTGGATCAAATAAAATGAAATCCTTGACAACTCCAATCTTTTCTCTGTAAATCAAGATGTTGCTTATTGGTCCAGCTGTGAGAATTTTTGTTTTCTTTACATTAAGGTATAATCCATACTGAAGGCTGTAGTCTTTGATCTTCATCAGTAAGTGCTTCAAGTACTCTTGACTTTCAGCAAGCAAGGTTGTGTCGTCTGCATATTCCAGGTTGTTTATGAGTCTTCCTCCAATCCTGATGTCACATTCTTCTTCATATAGTCCAGGTTCTTGGACTATTTGCTCAGTATACAGATTGAATAAGTATGGTGAAAGGATACAATCCTGATGCACACCTTTCCTAATTTTAAACCACACCTCCCCCCCAAAAACAGTTGCCATCAAGTCAATTCCAACTCACAGTGACCCTATAGGACAGACTAGAACTGCCCCATAGGGCTTCCAAGGAGCAGCTGGTGGATTCAAACTGTGGACCTTTTGGTTAGCAGTCAAACGCTTAACCACTGTGCCACTGGGGCTCCAAGAGTATCCCCTTATTCTGTTTGAAGGGCTGCCTCTTGGTCTATGTACGGGTTCCTCACGAGCACAATTAAGTGTTCTGGAATTCCCATTCTTCACAACATCATCCATAATTTATTCTCATGCACAAGGTTGAATACTTTTGCATAGTCAATAAAACACAGGTAAATATCTTCCTGGTATTCTCTGCTTTCCACCAAGATCCATCGGCCATCAGCAATGATATCCCTCATTCCACGTCCTCTTCTGAATTCATCTTGAACTTTTGGCAGCTCCCTGTCAATGTACTGCTGCAACTGTTTTTGAATTATCTTTAGCAAAATTTTACATGCAAAGTGATATTAATGATATTGTTCAATAATTTCCGAATTCTGCTGGATTGCCTTTCTTTGGAATGGCACAAGTATGAATATCTTCCGGTAGATTGGCCAGGTAGCACCTTCCAAATTTCTTGGCACATACGAGTGAGCGCTTCCAGCATTGCATCTGTTTGCTGAAACATCTCTACTGGTAGTCTGCCAATTCTTGGAGACTTGTTTTTTGCCAATGCCTTCAGTGCAACTTGGACTTCTTCCTTCAATACCACCGATTCTTGATTACATGCTACCTCTTGAAATTGCTAAAAGTCGACCAATTCTTTTTGGTGCAGTGACTCTATGTATTATTTCCATTTTATTTTGATGCTTCCTGTGTCATTCAATATTTTTCACGTAAAATCATTCAGTATTGCAACATGAGGCTTGAATTATTTCTTTAGTTCTTTTGGCTTGATAAATGCTGAGCATGTTCTTCCCATTTGGTTTTCTAGTACCAGATCTTTGCATATTATGTTATAATACTTTACTTGGTCTTCCAGAGCCATCCGTTGAAATCTTCTGTTCAGGTCTTTTATTTCATCATTTCTTCCATTCACTTTAGCTGCTCTACATTAAAGAGCAAGTTTCAGAGTCTCTTCTGACATACATTTTGGTCTTTCCTTTCTTTTCTGTTTTTTTTAGTGACCTTTTGCTTTCTTCATGTATGCTGTCTTTTGATGTCATCCCACAACTGACCTGGTGTCTGGTCATTAGCGCTTAATGCATCAAATCTATTCTTGAGATAGTTTCTAAATTGAGGTAGAATACACTCAAGGTAATACTTTGACTCTTGCGGACTTGTTTTAATTTTCTTCAGCTTCTACTTGAACTTGCATAGGAGCAATTGATGATCTGTTCTGCAGTCGGCCTCTGACCTTATTCTGACTGACGATATTGAACTTCTCTATTGTCTCTTTACACAGACACAATTGATTTGATTCGTGTATATTCTGCCCAGCAATGTCCACATGTAAAATAGTCACCATTTATGTTGTTGAAAAAGATATTTGCAATGGAGAATTCATTGGTCTTGCAAAATTCTATCATGGCGATCTCTGGCATCATTTCTATTACCAAGCCCATATTTTCCAACTACCAATCCTTCTTTGTTTCCAACTTTCTCATTCCAATCACCAGTAATTGTCAATGCATCTTGATTGCACGTTTCATCAATTTCAGACTGCAGATGTTGGCAAAAATCTTCAATTTCTTCATCTTTGGCCTTAGTGGTTGGTGCATAAATTTAAATAGTACTTGTATTAACTGCCCTTCCTTGCAGGAGTATGGACATTATTTTATCACTGACAGTGTTGCACTTCAATATAGATTTCAAAATGTTGTTTTGGCAATGAATGCTATGCCATTCCCCTTCATTCCCAGGATAGTAGACCATATGATTGTCCAATATAAATGGCCAATACCAGTTTACTTCAGCTCACTAATGCCTAGGATATGGATGTTTATACATTCCATTTCATTTTTGACAACTTCCAATTTTCCTAGATTCATACTTTGTACATTTCATGTTCCAATTATTAATAGGTGTTTGCAGCTGCTTCTTCTCATTTTGAGTTACGCCACGTTAGCAAATGAAGGTCCGAAAGCTTTACTCCATCCACGTCATTAAGGTTGACTCTACTTTGAGGAGGTATTTTAAGTGTCTTCTAACCTGAAGGGCTTATCTTCTGGCACTATTTCAGATAAAGTTCCATTACTATTCATAAGGTTTTCACTGGCCAATTTTCTTAGGAGTAGAGTGCCAGATCCTTCTTCCTAGTTTGTCTTAGTCTGGAAGCTCTGATGAAACCTGTCCACCATACGTGACTCTGCTGGTATTTGAAATATTAGTGACAGTTACAGGATTACAGCAACACACAAGCCACAATAGTAAGACGAAGTGACAGATGAGTGGTGGCTCATTCCTGAAAGAGTTGGTTTATCTATCTGTAGTGAGTCTGAGGGATTTAGCAACTGATCATAGAAAAAGATATGGCTACTAAATGACAGTATTATAAAACAAGCTATTTATGTGAACCAATGCATTGACAGATGTTGCATGTGGGGGCAATCCCTCACTGCAGGAGACTCTTCCAATACAAGGGGAGCAGGGGGCCCACCTATAGGGGAAGTGGGTATGGGGACTCTTCAGGGAGAGAGGAACTGGAGAGAAGGCTTATATGTCTAGGTGATATTGCTCAGCAGACAATGTGGAATCACAGCATTAGAGAGCTCCTAAGGCCAACAGCAGCTTGGAGATCTTTATAACCACAGGGTTTATCTTATCAAAGGTTAGCAGACACAGGGTGCAATTTCATGGGATATGCAAAACAGGCAGACTCTAAATGGCTAAAAATATGCTTATTTGGACTTTTTAAAACAATCTAATGTGTGAAAATTTGAGTTTGTGCCAGCGAGCTTTTTTGCTAATGGTCCCAACCTGCTGTGAAGAAATAAACAACCTGGGGCCAAGAGAGAAGCCATCTTTTATATAACAAGTAAGGGTAGAAACTATGTCTATTTATGTACATATACCCAGTACCAGAAACAAGGAATGGTACTTAGTAGAGCTCAATAAGTGCTAGATAAAGTTACCATACCATAATATTAGAAAGTTTAAAGACAGCAACTCTGTATTTTCTCCTTAACTCTGAACACTTCGGCAGTTTGGAAACTATAGGAATTTAACTTTGGAGAAATTATGTACCCCGTCTCTAGGTTAATACTTAGACATTGAGGAAATTTTTGCCTGAATAAAAAAACTATGCACTTAAGTAACTCTCAAACTATCGCACGATTCTGTAATCAAAACAGCAAAGAAATAATTATTGCCTTTGGAACATTTTTTTAGTGACTATACAAAATATTGTGTTTATACTGAATCCTGGGATTACAAATTATTATTTCTTATTTTTGTTTTTCTGAATGTTAAAATTTTTGTGGCCTGGAAATTTACTAATTCCATAATGGGAAGAATAATTGTTATATATTTTTGGTGAACGACTAACAGCACAAAAACTTGTAATTTCTGTATCGTTTCTTTCAAGGAGGTGTAAGTGCTTCATAGGTATTCACTTATTTGTACTTTAACATCCTTCACAGCTATGTTGGAGACAGACTTATCATCACTTCACAAGCACAAAGAGTAACCTGCACGTAGTACCTCAGGGAGCAAAGGGCAGAATGGTCTTAAAAATGTTTGTCCATCAGACTTTCAGCACAGCCATTGTCAAGGTTTTGAGAATGTCAATCAATTATCAAATTACTACCATTTTTTAAAGGACCCCTCGTGGTGCAATGGTTAAGTGCTCACCTTCTAACCCGAAGGTTGGTGTTTGAGCCTACCACTACTCCACAGGAGAAAGACCTGATGATCTGCTTCCATAAGTATTAGGAAACCCAATGCGGGCAGTTCAACTCTTTCCTGTAGGGTCACTATCAGTCAGAATTGACTTGTTGGCACAAAACAACAACCATTTATTAAGCAGCCATGGCATCCAGATATCTGTATCAGAGCACTATACCCCCACATAAGGAGCTAGAGAGGGCTTTTGAAACAGAAAACATAGTCCCTGTCCCTCCTTCCCCATCATTCAGCTGAGAAGTCATGACACACATAAAATGACAGAGTACTCTTAAAGTGTGTTAGCCAGACAGGGTTCTTGCTTATTAACAACAGGAACTACACTGGTTAAGTGAACAGAAAAGGAATATATTGGAATATCTCAGGTAGCTCACAGAGTCTATAGAAAGTCTAAAAAACCAAGCTCTGAAAAGAGAACATGACCAGAGTTGAACTACAGACATGATCTAGTTAGGATGCCAACTGTGAGCCCGCTATGACCACTTTACTGCCTCATACCTCCTTGCCATCACCGCAGTAGCATGGAACTTTCACAGTGTTGGCGTTGACTCCTTCTAGAGTCTAAATTCCCTGAAGGTGCTACCGATTGGCCTAGCCTAGTCCATGTGCTCACCACATCAGTGACAGGGAGCACGGGCTTCTGAAATAGGAAATATATCCCAGTGTTAAAAAAAAGTGCTCACCACATCAGTGACAGGGAGCACGGGCTTCTGAAATAGGAAATATATCCCAGTGTTAGGTAGCGCTAAAAAGAAAAAGTACCCACTACACAAAGTATGGAGCTGAACCAAGAGATGATGCAAATGCACGAACTCTGGCCCTGAGCTCTGGGGAAAATGCTGGCTTGTGCCTTCTGTCGGGTTGATTATCTGCTTAGAGAAGAGATGACGGAGATGGTTGTAAGCCTCCTTGAAGTGCAATGAAGAAATAATGAAAACAAAGAGGAGAAAGGAGAGAAAGAAAGTGAAGTCAAGGGAGAAAGACAGAAATGGGGAGAGGAAGAAATGCCCAAGGATTGAATATAAAGAGAACTGAGATTTAGCCAAGAAAAGGGGACATCAAAAGAAGGCATGTGAAGACAAATGGCAAAACAAAACAACAAAAAAAGACACAGACCCTTGCTCTCAATAGTCATAGTATTATTAAGTGTATTAATAAAGATTCTAAAATTAGAGAATTAGAATTTTCCAGGACATATTCACTAAGCACTCAATAATGATTGTTAGTAATTGGGTAATTAATAAATATTGATTATATAAAAAATTTTATCTCATTAAATAATAACAATCCGGTTAGTGCTCTAGCTGCATAGGTACAGATAGTGAGAAATTTCAAGTCAGGAAGAAGAAAAATATTGTAATTTTGGCATCTATCGCTATCTTTAAATTTTTCAGAATATATGGCTTTGTAAATTACCTAGTATTTATAAGTAGCTTCAAGAAATGTTCTGTGTATTCAAGTATTCATAATTTATTTTTACTCACAAGTCAATAGATTTTCTCATATTTTTCTTTCTTGCTCAGCTACACATAATTTTTCTCTTTAAATACTACTTTATATTATTGCTTATATTTATGTTAAATAAAACACATACAGTTTTAAGTATCTAGTCACTAACATTGCTATTTAAAATAATCTGTTGTTTTTCTCACCCTGTAGTAGGGGGAGTGGGAATAGTATAGGGAAAGGGGATGAAACCAATCCTAGTGAAATGCAATGAAATAAGCCATATTTATAGATAAGAAAAGGCCAGGATTATTTATCACTCCTCATTATTTCATTAGTTTTAAGATGTATATTTTTCAAGGTTAGTCTTTAAAGTCATAATAGGCAAACTATTTATGTTTTCCTCTAAATTGCAATTAATGAAACAAAAGGCAAACATATTAATATAGATCTTAGGATGGTCAGTGAATGAAAAAACTTTAGAGGTGCTAGGATATCAACTCAAAGGCATACACTAGAGGGCTTAGCCTCTAATGGCAAGAGTGACTCCAGGACCAAGGGAGATTTTTCTGGCCACTCACATAATTTTTTAAAAATTGTTGTTGAAAGTATACACAGCAAAATATATATTAATTCAAATTTTTCTACATATACAATTCAGTGCACATTCAAGTTATACAACCATTCTTGACCTTTTTTTCTGAACTGTTCTTCCGCCATTATCATGAACTCATTGCCCCCTAAGAATCCCATCTGACCTTTCAAGTTGCTATTTTCTGTTTGATCCCATATAGATAATTCCTCAAAAGAGCATGATATTTGAAGCAAACATTCCTTACTAAATAAGCTAGCTTATTGTGTAGTTTAAAGAAGACTTCAAGGGATAATTTTGGTTTAAGCTTTAAAGATTATATCAGGGCAACACTTCTGGAGGTTCACACAGCCTCAACGACTCCAGAAAGTCTGGATTCCAACATTCATGTAATTTTGAGAGACACAGTCCTACCTTGGGATTGATTAAACAAAAAAAGAGCTGTCCTTGATAATCCCCAAAATCACAACTCTTTTGAAGGTTTAATAACAACATTAGTAGCTACCACTGACTAACTTCTCAATATATTTCAGCCCCTTTGTTAAGCATTATGTCATTTTATCTTATGGAATCCTCATGGCTGAATATTATTAATACTGCATTTTATAGCTAAGAAAACTGAAGCTCAGAGATGTCAGTCTTAACCAGTAAACTAACATCAACTACTTGTGATGTGATGATACATTGCCCTTGTTTCACAATACTTAATCTTTGTCATATACTTTTGCATATGGAATTATCTCCCCTATTTTACAGGTAAGAGACCAAGGTCCAGAGAGTTAACATTCATATCTAGTAAGTGGTGTATTCCAACACTCACATTTTCACTCAGAAGACTCCTTACAGAAAAAAAGATGAACACAAAGTGATGATTGGGGGGATTACTCTTTTGTTTCTGGCTAGACAAAAGAGAAGGTGAGTTTTCAGGATTCACAGAAAGTTACTATAAACAAACAGGGTAGTAAGGAGTGTCTTGTATGTATCCCTGATGAGAGTTTGTGTAATGAGAGAAAAGCATGTAAATTTTGTATCTTTGTTGAAGTCTTATTTTATATTATGTCTTTCTGCCTGTATATATATATCTGGAGAATTATTGCTTACGTGAAAAATAAGGCATCCATTCATACTACTTCTTTACCAGAGGGAATTTAAGTAGCTAATATACGACACCATCACCTGTCAGTTTCTTCTACGGTGGTGGCTTGCATGTTGCTATGATGCTGGAAGCTATGCCACTGGTATCACAAATACCAGCATTGTCAACCATGATGGACACGTTTCAGTAGAGCTTCCAGACTAAGACAGACTAGGAAGAAAGGCCTAGTGATCTAGTTCCAAAAATGAGCCAGTGAAAACCCTATGGATCACAACGGAATACTGTCTGATATGGTGCTAGAATATGAAACCTCTAAGTTGGAAGGCACTCAAAATTCACAGTAGCTCAAACAACGAACTTAAGCATACCAATGATCATGAAGGTGGTGCAAGAATGGGCAACATTTTTTTGTGTTGTTCGTGGGGTTGCTATGAACCAAAGCTGGCAGCTAACCACAACAATATAAGACAGAGGAGTAATAACAACAACAATAATAATAGAGCTAGAGTGCTTAACCACGGTGTCACACTACATAGCTTTTTTCATTCTCTTTCATGACATGTACTGTAAGCATTGTTATTAACAATAAAGTGCTAATGTTCTTGAAAAAGTTATCTTTATAAATCAAAGTGGATACAAGGCTCTGCCTATAATATCACTCCCTCTGAGCTTTGTCGGTCAGAGTTTGGTCAGGAAAGAGTCACTGCAATTATTCAGGGAATAAATGATTTAACACAGAAATTAGGGCTTGCACAAATGTAGCAGAAGTTGGACAGCTGCCGCCAGTGGATTGAGGAAACAATCACTAGTGATTTCAGTCTGAAGCACTAGAGTGGGTGGGGAAGTTGAGCTAGGAATAGGTTCCATCTGGCCACTAGGCCTGCTTAGCGTGAGCTGGTAGAAAGGTGTCAGGAGTCGCCACACATCGTTGCCAAGGCCTCCTAGGAGTAATGGCCTGCTCTTCACTTCGCCTTCCCAAATGTCTGCTAGCACCTCTTTTTGGCAAACGAGCCTGTAACCAGAGAGGAAAGGGAGTTCTGGAAAACAAGTTCCCAGCTCAGAAGGGAATAGTGGTGGTGCTGAGTTGATAAAACTCACTTGAGTTATGATATGCTGTCTCATGAGGCAAAGTGTGAGGTGAAAACTGTGACACCAAGAATTGAATATGGGTATCACCCATCTAAATGTGTTATAAGAAAAGAAAAAGGAAGTTTGAACTATCTACCATAAAATGCTTGCCTGAATGACTATGACTGCCAAATGTTGGTTTACAGTCGTTTGAAATCTACCATGATGATTTCTTTTAATAGAGTGAAATCACTTCTTGGAATTTTAATTTTTTCATGTTGGATACCATGGAAAGAGGAAAGAAAAGTTCAGGTGCTTCGATCCTCTAACAGCAGATGTTAATCTCAGCAGAAAAATGAGAGGAAGCAATTGCATCATCACCTGCATTCGGGTGCAGGCTGCTATCCCGAGAGCCTCACCTGTAGAGTTTTCCTTGCTACTGACTGCTGAATAGGCAAGGCTGCTTTTTGGCCATGCTAAGCTGCTCTGATGTGACACTGAAAACCTGAGTAAGTTAGCTCTTTTATAAAACTACTACCATAAAATAAATCATATAAAAACAGTACTATAAATTCAGGGTATTGTCCCTTACAAAGATGAAAAATAAAGACTTTTTAAAGTGAGGCAGTATTTACTTTGTGAGGCCACATAAGCATTATTATTATTTAATATTTAATGAAGGCTGCAATTTTTCTAGGTGTTGTATATCATCCCACACAGTTGTGTGATATAGGAGCCTGGAATCCTGTAAGTACAGGGTCATATTGAATATGGGAAAATGGACCATACCCTAGAAGGGACAGGTGAACACCATAAATCATAACTGGGTTATATACTTCTTTCCACCGAGGTTTCATCTTTCCTGATACATTAACATTTATATTACACTTCACTGCTTGTGTGAGACTTGTTGAAAATCATGACTGTTCGGAAAAGAGTGAGGTTCTCTTTGTCCAATTATAAGTTTCCCTTAAACGGAAACTCCTTTTATAATATGTGAAATACCCTATCTCTATTGGGTTTGCAAGTGCTTGACTTTGGGAAATCTATTTTAAAAAGGGGAAAGTAGACGCATTAGGCACTGTATTTGCCAAAAAAGAATAGAAATACATTATGTTAAAAAATCTCTAAAAATCAAAGAAAGAAACTCATAAATTGTGTGCTAAGAACAGGGTTAGGCCCCTTCTCAGGTGATTTGCCTACCAAGGATAATTTATTCCACCTCAGAAACACCACAGAAAGATAATGATCATAGTTTTGAATATCAAAAATCAGCTATTCCAAGGGGAGAAATGGATTAAAAAATGATTGAACAAATGCACCAAAACCCTCTTTGTAAACAAGCCAAAAAAAAGTCCCTTTCTTACAGCATTCCACGTGAAGATTAGTTTCGTGGCAGAAAAACAGATAGCAACAAAGTCTCAGCTCACTAATTCCGATGCCTAACTTCTAGAAGTTCATAAAAATCAAACTATTTTTGGGTTTATCCTGCAATAAGGATGGTTGAATTTCTATAATTTAAGGTACAGATGAGATAAACTTTCTCAAATGCAGGTGCTTGTAAATTTTCCCCCATGTACTAATTGATTCACAAGACATTTCTATTACTTCCACAGCTGGGGCTAGATATAATCAAGAATTACTGTGGCACCAGGAAATAAACTAAAGTTAATGGAACTTTTGCTGAGCCACAAAGAGTTTTTTCAATGTTTGGCTAAGGGCTCAATTTCACACTTGAGAACTTTCAAGTCTGTGCCCTCTTTCACTGGTCCGTACCACTCACACTCCAATGAGGGAAGAAAAAAACTGAGTCAAGTTGACAGGGGCAGTGTCTTTCAGGCAAGAAATACAGCTGCCAGAGAAGGCAAATGAGGACTTTATACAAGCTTAAAGCCAGCAGGGTATCTGGGGACATCACATTTCATTGCTTTTTTCTATTCACCATAAAATATAAAAACGGTCATTTGCCACTGAAGGGAATGTTTCATGAATTTGATGTTGGGATTCCTAATTGGATGCTAGAGTTTTAGGGGACTAAGCTAACTTCTCAGGAAAAAAAATTTTTTTTTTTTAAGTACTATGATCCCAGAAAATGTTCAGTAGTCCTTCAACAGGTTAAGTGTTAATTCTTTAAGCAGCTGGTGTTGGTCCTTTCTGATCTAAACAAAGAACTTATGAAGTTTTCTCCCCTTTCTTTGTCAAAGTCCATTGAAAATATAGTGATAGCAAAACATTTTAAAAATAATAATTTTACTGGTTTTCTTCTGTCTAGCACATCTTTCTCTCTCTCCTGCAAGACGGATTTTTCTCCTTATCCTTTCATAACTTCCTTATATGAGCCCTTTGTGTTGGTTCATCTTTCAGTTGTCTGGAATATAAGATGCAGCCACTTTCAGGGAGCATGGCTGAGTTGCATATTTCATGAATTCTTGTATATTTAACTATGCTTTTTTTTTTTTTTGCTTTAATTCATACACTTAATCTCATAAATGACAATTTGACTGAGTTTAGAAGTTATTGGATCACATTTTTTCTCCTCCAAAAAATGTAGACACTTCTCCATTTTTACTGGCATCTAATTTACTAAGATTATTATACTCTTTTTTCCCCCTTTGTAGATGACATATTTCTTTTTTACAGATGCTTAGAGTCTCCTTTCTTCAGTTAAATATTTCAATTAAAAAAAAAGGCCATCTGGTTATAGCTAAATGTAGATTGGTCTTTTACAAAGAGAAATGAGACAGAAAACTTTATGACTTTCAAGACAAATGAAACTAATAACATATCAATATGCTACACAAAGTAAGCTTAATTGTTTTATCTTCAGGTTGTTCAGATTCATAGGCTGTAAGAGAATACTCCAGAAAAAATTGCTCTAACAGTAATTCTCCAAGGACTCAGGCACTCTGAATATAAGACAACGGATTATTCAGCAACTTGCCTAGTTCACAAATCCTGACCATTCCCTGCCTACATCATTCTTACCATCTTTTGCCCTAAAAACATCCTGTGACTAAACCTAGCCTTCAAAATCCTCTTAGTACCCTTTCCTAACTTTTGAGACACTACTGAGATTCTGTCAACATAGTACCCTCCATTCCTCAATTATTAAATACAGCCAACTTTTTATGATCAACAGATATCCCTTATAGTCTTTGAATGGGGTCTTCAACATAAATTATCTCTGGGATGGAGTTTGCCTTTTGTATTAAAAAATCCATGCCTTCCTTAATTTCACATTTCTATTCTATTACATTTTTTTTTATTTTCTTTTTTCTTCTTCAAGCACACCAATTATACTTCTGTTGAATCTCATTACCTTCATAACAGTCATCTTCTCTCTACTTGCTCCTGTTCCTTGCCTAGTTTCTTTACTTTTAGTATTATTTCATCATGCTTTCCCTACATATTTGGATTTCCACAATATTGATTCTGCTCTATTCTCTTTCTAAAGTAGTTTAGAATACTACAATAGCATCAAAATTTTTCTTAAATTTATTTTCTCTGTTCTGTCTTATCAACCCAAATTTCGTACATTATTTCAACTGGTTATTTTTTTAATATCCTTGAGAATGCAACACAGTTTTAATTTAAAATATTCTTCAGGGTCTCAGAGAAAAGGTTTTTTTCAAAGTCTGTGTTTTGACTGTCTTTTAAATATGATATTCTTTTTTTTTACTTTGTGGCTGCCAAATTTTTGCATAGGTTACCTTTTGATTTTTTTATATACTTAGTTACATTTACCAATTGCAATCCTACATGGGCTTCCTACTTGTGTCAAAAGGTATGAGTAGAAACTCTTTGACTTTGCTAACTCTTTATTTAATATTTTATAAATTTTTGCCTCAAAATTGAAGCTGAAAACTTAAATGTGGAACTTCTCTATTCTCTGTTAGGACTTTGGATGCTAGAGGAGAGTAAGGTAGAAGCTGGGGTTGTGAGGACCCTTGGTCTCAGAACTTTGCCCCTGTGTTCTTTACTTCTAATTCTATTTAAATCTCTAATCCTTCAGGCTAGCAGTAGGCCCTATTCCATGATGGTAACAGGACATTCTCTTGTTGGAGTTTTGGTCTATTTTTCTGCTTTGGTTCCAGGGAAAATTAACAAGAAGCCAAATGAAAATTCTGAACTGGCAGATCTTTCCTGTGGTAAGTCTTTTTTTTTTTTTTTTTCCGAGATGACACTGACCTTCCGTGATTACAAAGCTGGCTCCAGGATTTTGTTTCAATCTGATTCTCCTTCTTTCAAGCTTTACTTTTAGCGTGTGCTTACAGGTGAGGAAGCCAAGGCAGTGAAAATGTCACTGCCTGTATGAACTATTTCTCATTTAATCCTGGATGCCATCCCTGGTTGGTAGTAGAAGAATATACACCAGATAATAGTGTTCTCTCTTTCCAATTCCCATTACTTCAAGTTGAGGATCTTAATAGATTTTGAGAAATATCCCCTTGTCTTCCTGGATATTGTAATACATTCTAGATAGATGAAGATGTGGCTCAACTACAGCCATCCTTCTAAATTTCCTTCAATACTGTTTTATGTCCAGTAGGTATTTCTTGTGGTGTGTTGTTTTAAGTTGAGACTCTCCAACTGTTGTACTGTAAATAAAATTTTACCTCTACTATGTTAGTGTTCTAGCACTTTTCTGTCAGTTTGTCATACTGTGGTGGCTTGTGAGTTGCTGTGATGCTAGAAGCTATGCCACCAATATTTCAAATATTAGCAGGGTCACCCATGGTGGACAGGTTTCACCAGAGCTTCCAGATTAAGACAGACTAGGAAGAAGGACCTGGCAATCTACTTCTAAAGAAAAAAAATGGCCAGTGAAAACTTTATGAATAGTAGTGGAACATTATCTGATATTGTGTCAGAAGATGAGCCCCTCAGATAGGAAGGAACTCAAAATACTACTGGAGAAGAGTTGCCTACTCAAAGTAGAGTTGACCTTAATGATGTGGATGGAGTAAAACTTTCAGGACCTTCACTTGTGGATGTAGCATGACAAAAAATGAGAAGAAACAACTACAAGCATCCATTAAAAATCAGAACATGAAATGTATGAAGTATGAATCTAGGAAAATTGGAAGTTATCAAAAATGAAATGGAACACATAAAGATCAATACCCCCTAGGCATTCGTGAGCTGGAATGGACTGGTATTGGCCATTTTGAATTGGACAATCATATGGTCTATGATGCCAGGAATGACAAATTAAAGAGGAGTTGTATCACATTCTTTGTCAAAAAGGACATTTCAAGATCTGTCCTGAAGTACAACACTGTCAGTGATAGAATAAAATCCATATACCTACAAGTAAGACCAGTTAATGTGACTATTATTTAAATTTATGCACCAAACTCTACTGCCAAAGATGAAGAAATAGAAGATTTTACTAACTTTTGCAGTAGAAATTGATCAAACTTGCAATCAACATGCACTGACAATTACTGGTGATTGGAATGCGAAAGCTAGAAACAAAGAAAAAGGATCAGTGGTTGGAAAATACGGTTTTGGTGATAAAAACAATGCTGGAGATTGCATGATAGAATTTTGCAAGACCAATGACATCTTCATTGCAATACCTTTTTTCAATAACATAAACAGTGACTATACACATGGACACCACCATACGGAATACAAAGGAATCAAATTTACTACATCTGTGGAGACAATGGAGAAGCTCAATATCATCAGTCGGAACAAGGCCAGGGGCTGACTGTGGAACAGACCATCAACTGCTGATATGCAAGTTCAAGCAAAGCTGAAAAAATCAGAACAAGTCCACGAGAGCCAAAATACAACCTTGAGTACATCCCACCTGAATTTAGAGATCATCCCAAGAATAGATTTGACATAGTAAACACTAATGACTGAAGACCAGATGAGTTGTGGGATGACATGAAGAAAGCAAAAGGTCATTAAAAAGACAGGAAAGAAAGAACAAAATTGATGTCAGAAGAGACGACTCTGAAACTTGTTCTTGAACATAAGAGTAGCTAAAGTGAACTGAAAAAATGATGAAGTAAAAGCTGAACAGAAGATTTCAAAGGGCAGCTCAAGAAGACAAAGTAAAGTATTATAGTAACATGTGCAAAGACCTGGAGTTAGAAAACCAAAATAGAAGAACACATGGCATTTCCCAAGCTGAAAGAACTGAAGAAAAATTCAAGCCTCGAGTTGCAATACTGAAAGATTCTATGGGCAAAATATTGAACAATGCAGGAAGCAGCAAAAGAACATGGAAGTATACACAGTCACTGTACCAAAAAAATAGGTCAACATTCAACCATTTCAGGAGGTAGCATATGATGATCAAGAACCTATGATAATAAAAGAATGAGTCCAAGCAGCACTGAAGGCATTGGCAAAAAACGAGGCTCTAGAAATTGACAGAATACCAATTTACCAATTGAGATGTTTCAACAAACGGATGCAACTCTGGAAGCACTTGTCTATGCCAAAAAATTTGGAAGACAACTACCTGGCCAGTCAACTGGAACAGATCCATACTTATGCCCATTCTAAAGAAAGCTGATCCAACAGAATGCAAAAATCATTGAACAATATCATTAAAATAACACAGAAGTAAAATTTTACTGAAGATAATTCAAAAGCAGTTGCTGTATTACATCAATAGGGAATTGCCAGAAATTCAAGCTGGGTTCAGAAGAGGACATGGAATGAGGGATATCTTTGCTGACTTCAGATGGATCTTGACTGAAAGCACAGAATACCAGAAAGATGTTTACCTGTGTTTTATTGACTATTTAAAGACATTCAACTGTGTGGATCATAAAAAATTATGGAAAACTTTGGGTAGAATGGGTATCCTTGAACACTTAATTGTGTTCATACAGAACCTGTACACAGATCAAGAGAAAGTCCTTTGAACAGAACAAGGGGGTACTGAGTGGTTTAAAATCAGGAAAGGTGGGCATCAGGATTGTAACCTTTCACCATACTTATTCAATCTGTATGCTGAGCAAATAATCCAAGAAGCTAGACTACATGAAGAACATGACATCAGGACTGGAGGAAGACTCATTTACAACCTGCGATATGCAAATGACACAACCTTGCTTGCTGAAAGCAAAGAGGACTTGAAGCACTTACTGATGAAGATCAAACATAAAGAAAACAAAAATCCTCACAACTGGACCAATAAGCAACATCATGATAAACAGAGAAAATATTGAAGTTGTCAAGGATTTTATTTCAATTTTACCCACAATGAATACTCATGGAAGCACCAGTCAAGAAATCAAAGTATGTCTTCTATCGGGCAAATCTGTTTCAAAAGACCTCTTTAAAGTGTTAAAAAGCAAGGATGTCACTTGAGGACTAAGGTGTACCTGACCCAAACCATGGTGCTTTTAATCCCCTTATATGCATACAAAAGCTGGACAATGAATAAGGAAGAGAGAAGAAGAGTTGATGTCTTTGAATTATGATGTTGGTGAAGAATATTGAACATACCATGGACTGCCTGAAGAATGAACAAATCTGTTTTGGAGGAAGTACAGCCAGAATGCCTTAGGAGTGAGAATGGGGACAATTCACCTCCTGTACTTTGAACATGTTTATCAGGAGGGATCAGTCCCTGGAAAATGATAGCATGCTTGGTAAAGTAGAGGGTCAGCAAAAAAGAAGATGACTCTCAATGAGATGGACTGACACAGTGGCTCCAACAATGGGCTCAAATATAACAGTGATTGTGAGGATGGTGCAGGACCAGGCAGTGTTTCATTCTGTTGTACACAGGATCACTACGAGTAAGAACCAACTCAACTGCGCCTAACAACAACATATTCATTTTCGTGGATTTCAGAATGACCATTGCCAAAGATTTTGTTCATCACTTTTACTGTAAAGTCATGTATTGTTTTTTGTTGTCAGTTGCCATCTAGTCAATTCCTCATGATGATACCATGTGTCACAGAGTAGAACTGCTCTATAGGGTTTTTTTTTTTTTTTTGCTGTAATCTTAATGGGAGGAAATCACCAGACCTTTTCTTCCACGGTACCATCAGTGGGTTCAAACCGTCAGCCTTTAGGGTAACAGTTGAGTGCAAACCCTTTTTACCACCTAGGGACTTTTACATGTTGGTAGTCTTCTTACTTATCACCTATCTCCAGGAAAGACCACTTTTAGCCCTCCATTCACAGATTTCTTCCTACAACTCCCTTGTGTCAACCCTGTCTTATAAATATCCAGAGGGGTAAAGGGTAGCATATCTTGGTGGAAAGATCACAGGATTTAAAGCAAGTTTAGGAACAATGAGGTCAGTGTGGCTGGGACAGAGTGACTAGAGTTGTTTGGGCACAGGGGTAGGCATCAGTGATGGAAGATAAGGTCTGAGAGATTATAGGTGGCAGAGTGTGAAGGTTCCTGACAGCTCTGCGAGACTTAGACTCAGTCATACACAAGGGCACATGTTTGACGAGTGAATTTCAACCTCTATTAGCTGTATCAGCCTGGTGTACGCTCATAAAGTACAGGGTCTATTAACCATATGGAGCAGAAAGGACTTGAAAAATTATTATATGGACATTGGTTTTTACACTGAGTCAGACAGGAAGCTATTGGAAGGTGTTGTGTAAATGACTGACATGACCTGATCTGACTTTTAAAAGGATCATTTGGGCTGCTCTGTTGAGAATAGGAGACAGTGGCATAAGCAAAGAGGCCAGTTGGCTAGGTGGTACATAATTTAGATAAAAAATGATGCTGACAAGGACTAGAAGGCAGGAGGGGCCAGGAAAGCTGTTAATAGAGAACCCAAGGTCGAGAAGGGAAAGTGATGACATGTCAATAGTTGGTAACCAGTGTCACAAAACAATACGTGTACTAACTGTTTAATAAGAAGCTAGTTTGCTCTGTAAACCTTCATCTAAAGTACAACAACAACAACAAAAAAAAAAAAGATAAATGATGTTGAATTGGATCAGGGTGTTAGCAGTAGAGATGAGAAATGCTCAGGTTCTGGCTATATTTCGATGAAGGTTATAGAATTATGACAGAGAGACAGGAATTAAGAATGACTAAAGTCCAGTCTTCTAATCTTCACAGAATCACTAGGTGAATTTGGGGAAATAGCTTAACTCCATTACATTTTAGACTCCTCGTTTGTTAAATGATAGTAACATCATTGCCCTAATTACTGTATTTGGTTGCTGTGAGAATCATACGCAATATTGCATGTCGAGATATTTCAACATGATAAAATATAATACAATGCTAATTATTATTAGCAGGCTAACTACATGGGATGGGTAAGGGTACCTGGAAATATCCCTGCCTGTGTTCCTATCATCTCCTCTTCTGTTCATCAGAGACCCATAAGCACACCAGTAGAGATTTATTTACTTAGGTCTTATTTTTGTAAGCAGTCAAGAGTCCCTGTTACAGTCAAGTAGTTCTGTGGAGAACAACTCCTTTAGTGATTATTGGGTCACCTGATAACAATATGGGAACTTGGTACTGTGGGAGTTATACCCAGTTTCAGTTCAGGGAAGGACACCAGGAGGGGCTGATAAGAAAAAGAGAGGATCCTGAGTCTAAATTTTGCCTACTTCACAATTTTCTCCATAAACTACCTTACTTCCAAGTCCTGTGTTCCATACACAGAAATTTGGAAATGAAGAAAACTATAATTTCATAGCGCAGAAAAACAAGCCTTTCAGACAGAAGCTCTAGAGAAAGAATGTTAATAATACCCAGGAAAGAATCAGTCATATTAACTAGACTGACGAACAATTTATTTTATATGAATTAAAAAAAAAAAAATACACATAAGAAAGAGAAATCTGTTTTCCAAAATACATCTATCTAATTCAACCACTTCTGTTTGCCTAGAATTAATACATATGGAGGAAAAACAACCCATATTCACTGAATTTAAGGATATTTTTCTGAATGAATATCTTTCCTAAACTTTTTTTTTAGGATGTTGATAACACAGGTAGTCCCCAGATCACGAACGAGTTCCATTTCTAAATCTGTCTTTACATCGAATTTGTATGTAAGTCCAAATAGTTAGGTATGGTTTGTATTTAACGTCAATTAGCCAAATATGTTTGTCTTAGTATATAGGATATAGGATATAGGATATAGGATATAGGATATAGGATATAGGATATAGTATATAATGTACCTATCTATGCATAAAAAACTTTAAAGAAACACTTTCAGATACAATAAAACATCTTTAACATCATAATACAGTAATAATAATGTTTGATGTATGTTGCAAAGTAGTACTCCTTTGTTACTACAAACCACTGTATGTACCTTGAATTTTTAATATAACAGGCTTTATGGGGGTTGGTTTGTAACTACGGCCTTTCGTACACTGTGGACTGCCTGTATAAGTTCCAAAAATGTGCTGTTCCCTATAGTTTGCATTTAATATTCAGAATTATATAAGAAAGATTACCTCATTTCTAAAGATCAGGCATAGGTACAACATAGTGTGTTTATATGTTTTACTAATAAAGCTAATAGTAGCAATAACTAGTATCTCTGCCTCATGGAGCTTCCCTTCTAACTGTGGAAATCAAACTACACAAAGAAAATACTAATTTCTTAGTAGTATCAGAGAAGGTAAAGCAATCTGAAAGTAGATCTCAAAGACAAAGTGTTATTGTCATTAATTAGCTTCTAAAGCCAGTTGCCATTCAGCTGATTCTGACTCATGGAGACTGCGTGTGTGTCAGAGTAGAACTGTGTCCATAGGGTTTTCAGTGGCTGATTTTTTGGAAGTAGGTCACCAGACTTTTCTTCTGAGTTATCTCTGGACTCGAACCACCAACCTTTTGGTTAGCATCCAAGTATTTAACTCCTTGCACCACCCAGGGATTCCAAATCAACCTTAAATGCTCAGTTATGAGCCAATTTTCCTTTCAAAAATTGTTTAAAAAGTGATTGCTCAGCTTCCCCTAATGGCAAGCCTAGGGCTAGGTATGGGAAGAAAAATGATGTCAAATGGTTTAGACTAAATATCCAGTCTAAGTTAATTAAAAGATCTGAGGAGATTCCTAAACCCATTGCCATCAAGTTGATTCCAACTCATAGTGACCCTATAGGACAGAGTAGAACTGCGCCATCAGGTTTCCAAGAAGCAGCTGGTAGACTTGAACTGCTGACCTTTTGGTTAGTGGCTGAGCTCTTAACCACTACACCACCAGGACTCCAAGGAGGTTCCTAGAAGGGTATAATGAAGTTCCTAGACGTTTCAACAGTGCTGTCATAGCTGCGCTTTGATGCCCATGTGAAGCCATGTGCTATGTTGATGTGCACAAATATCTTTCTGGATTCCTCTCTTCCTGGAGCCTGTGCCTCAGTGACTCCCCTATTACTACCATTGGCTTTTGCTCTTACTTTTCCATGTGCCAAAAAAAAAAAAAATGCAAAAAATTTTTGTCCCTCTTGCAAGGGAATCCAGACCAGTAAATATAGTGTTACTACAAGGTGACTACTGTCCAAATATTTAATATTAAGCCACAGAATGAAATTCTACATTTTGAAGTAGGAAGATTTAAAATGGTTATCTAGCTTTTAGGGTTATTATGAAAATTCATTAATGGAGAATGGAGAGCCTTGAGAAATAGTGTTTATAAAGCACTTGAAAAGGATAATTACAATGAAAAGCACATTTAACAGGCATGTAGGATGTAGTTTAATTTCTTTTAGTTATAAAGCTCATCAATGTACGTAAAAACCCAGCGTTTTCATGATGGTTAAGCCAGTTAGAAGAACTCTTACTAGTCAGTTCTGCAAGATATTATATTCAGTAATTAATTTTATAATAACTGGTTTACACATATAAAGTAGTCCATCTGCATAAAAAATTACTGCTTAAATGACAAATCAATTATTCCACACAAAGTCAATTATTACACACTTGTTTAAAACTGAATATCATAATTAAAATTGGAGTAATCTGCAGTTTTTCCTATTCCAACACAGCACAGTAATTAGTATTCTGACTCTGTGAGATTAAGTGTCTCTATAAAGTCATTAAAATAAAAATCCCTAAATCTAATGAATAGTAAATGCATGATAATTGTGAATTTTAAAGAAAGTCTTTTCTTTTTTTTATATACAAATGGTCATGGGACCTTGCCATGGATTGAATTGTATCCCCCAAAAAATGTGTGTATAAACTTGGTTAGGTCATGATTCCCAGTATTCTGTGGTTATCCTCCATTTTGTGATTGTAAATTTTATGTTAAGAAGATTAGGGTGGGATTGTAACACCACCCTTACTCAGGTCACCACCCTGATCCAATGTAAAGGGAGTTTCCCTGGGATGTGGCCTGCACCACCTTTTATCTCTCAAGAGATAAAAGGAAAGGGAAGCAAGTAGAGAGTTGGGGGCCTCATAGCATCAAGAAAGCTGTGCCAGGAGCAGAACGCGTCCTTTGGACCTGAGGTTCCTGCTCTGAGATGCTCCCAGACCAAGGAAAGACTAATGAGACGGACCTTCCTCCAGAGCCGACAGAGAGAGAAAGCCTTCCCCTGAAGCTGACGCCCTGAATTTGGACTTGTAACCTACTAGACTGTGAGGGAATAAATTTCTCTTTGCTAAAGCCTTCCACCTGTGGTATTTCTGTTACAGCAGCACTAGATGACTAAGACAGACCTCTTTCTCCTTTCTTAACATTATATCAGAGTTCACACAGCTATTGGTTATCATACTTCTTTCTGAAATAGAAATGACTGTAAAAACTGAGAATGCAAACCTGGAGATCAAGAGTCTTTCTGATAAAATGGAGTTCAACTGTAAAACATATAAAATATATAAAATACTTCTAATTTTTTAAAAAGCCTCGAAGTATTTGTTGATAAGTTGTTTTAATTAGAACATGTAATTCCCAGTGAAAAGAAGATAAACATTTAGTTTTTTATTTATTTGTTTTAATTCTCCAGAAATATTCTTTAGGAGAGAAACATTCAGAAGGGTAGCAGAGTCATCATGGGCATTTTGGAGAGAAAGAGAGGCCAGGAGGCAGTGGCAGAAGCCCTGAGAAGGGTGAGGAAAAGTGGCAGACCATAAGGTTGGAGAAATATCCAGGGGTAGATTTGGAAAGTCTTTCAGACACAATTCTAAGTGCGCTGTTAGCTACTGGAGAGTTTTCATCAGAAGAGTGACTGGTTCTGACATATTTTACAAGTGTTGACGCTAGAAGAGCCCAGAGCCTTGCAAAAGAAAATTACTCCTTAGCAGTCGTAGGATATTACTAAGAGCTCCTTGGTAATATTTGGGAGCTAGGATAGAAGGTCTGACCCAAGCCATGGTGTTTTCAATAACCTCATATGCATGTGAAAGCTGGACAATGAATAAGGAAGACCAAAGAACAACTGGAGCCTTTGAATTGTGGTGTTGGCTAAGAATACTGAGTATAGCATGGACTGCCAAAGAACAAATGGATTTTCTTGGAAGAAGTATAACCACAGTGCTCCTTAGAAGCAAGGATGGCGAGACTACATCTCATATACTTTGGACATATCATCAGGCAGGATCAGTCCCTGGAGAAGGCCGTCATGCTCAGTAAAGTAGGGGGTCAGGGGAAAACAGAATGACCCTCAATGAGGTGGACTGACACAGTGGCTACAACAATGCGCTCAAGCTTAACAACGACTGTGAGGATGTGCAGGACTGGGCAGTGTTTCATTCTGTTGTGCATAGGGCTGCTATGAGTCAGAACCGACTCGAAGGCACCTAACAAAAACAGGACAGAAGGCCCAGAATGACATATCATCCTGGAAAATATGGGAGCAGAACAATATGGTAATTTGATTTTCTAAGTCCCGCTATCATAGTCCAGTTCAAAACAGAAGTGTAGTGTTCAATACACCCAGGACTTATCCCTCCTAATATTGAAAAAGAAAAAAAAAAAAAAAAAACTTCCAAGAAGAAATATAGTATTTTTCAATACTTCAACTGCAAAGAGAGAAAAATAGGATCAGCAGAAATAACACGTGAAATTAACCACCCAGGACCACCCATTCCCCTGGGAAATATGTGGCCAGATTGGCCCCATTAGTCATTTACGACCACATAAATAAGACATTCATGGAGGAAGTCACCTTTAACCCCAAAGGAACAGTTAAATGAGTAATAACATAAGCCACTAAAGAAATATATTTTTCCTTTCACTGTCCTAATGTACAACTTTTTCTTTCTTTCTCCCTACAATTCCATCTGTTATATATAAGTAGCTCAGAGTTTATTTTTGCTTTACAGTAAGAAAATATACCATATTATGCTGCAACCATACTAATTTATTCTTTTATACTCAAACATCTAGTAACTCAACTCTATGCCCATCTACCAACCTGTGGCATAGTCTTATTGACTGTGACTTAGAGACAAATGGATGAGCTAATGAAATTCTAAAGTTCCTTGGACTTACCAGACCATGACTACCAAATAGAGTGATGGTTCTATTTTTGCTCAAATTATTCTTTGGAGCCTTTACTTATCTGAAATTCCATATAGTACCCCATCTCCAGTTGTTCTTGATAATTTCTATTTTTCTTTATTAACTTTTATTGAGCTTCAAGTGAACGTTTACAAATCAAGTCAGACTGTCACATATAAGTTTATATACATACACCTTACTCCGTACTCCCACTTGCTCTCCCCCTAATGAGTCAGCCCTTCCAGTCTCTCCTTTCGTGACAATTTTGCCAGCTTCCAGCTCTCTCTATCCTCCCATCCCCACTCCAGACGGGAGATGCCAACACAGTCTCAAGTGTCCACCTGATACAAATAGCTCACTCTTCATCAGCATCTCTCTCCTACCCACTGTCCAGTCCCTTTCATGTCTGATGAGTTGTCTTCGGGAATGGTTCCTGTCCTGGGCCAACAGAAGGTTTGGGGACCATGACCGCTGGGATTCCTCTAGTCTCAGTCAGACCATTAAGTATGGTCTTTTTGTGAGAATTTGGGGTGTGCATCCCACTGATCTCCTGCTCCCTCAGGGGTTCTCTGTTGTGCTCCCTGTCAGGGCAGTCATCGGTTGTGGCCGGGCACCAGCTAGTTCTTCTGGTCTCAGGATGATGTAGGTCTCTGGTTCATGTGGCTCTTTCTCTCTCTTGGGCTCTTAGTTATCGTGTGACCTTGGTGTTCTTCATTCTCCTTTGATCCAGGTGGGTTGAGACCAATTGATGCATCTTAGATGGCCGCTTGTTAGCCTTTAAGACCCCAGACGCCACATTTCAAAGTGGGATGCAGAATGTTTTCATAATAGAATTATTTTTCCAATTGACTTAGAAGTCCCCTTAAACCATGGTCCCCAAACCCCCGCCCTTGCTCCGCTGACCTTTGAAGCATTCAGTTTATCCCGGAAACTTCTTTGCTTTTGGTCCAGTCCGGTTGAGCTGACCTTCCATGTATTGAGTATTGTGTTCTTGATAATTTCTAGACGGGCTTATTTTTCTTATACGACTGGAATGTTTATTTTGGTAATAGGCTCACTCTCCTCTGGAACTCCATCTTCTTGGTTTGGAAAATGATATAGCGTAGTCCTTACAAGCTTAGGCTCTGGATTCAGACAGCCCGAATTTGAATTTCGGCTTTCACATTTACTCACTATAAGACATTGGGCAAGTTGCTTAATCTCTGCATGCCTCAGTTTCCTGCTTTGTAAAATAGGGAGTAATTGCCACCTCATAGTACTGTTACAAGGAATAACTGAGACATCTGTAAAACATTTAGAACAGTGTCTGACCTTTGATAAATGATTAATAATTGTTAGCCATTATCATCATGTCTTAGGGAGAGGAGTAGTTTTCAGCCTCACCACTGCCTCCACTGATAGTACTCATTATAAGAATGCTAATGTCTAGGGCAAGCATGCTGTAACCAGGTGTCCCCAAAGCTACCTTCTTAAGTGCTGCATTTTGGGCAGAGGCAGGAAGAAGCGTTTTCTTTTAAACTCTTGGTCAGGCCTTGCCTCCTGGGCCCCAATATAGAAAGGTTTATTGTTTTGCCAAGTCTTAGGCTTCTGGTCAACAGTTCTGTTAGTTTGGGTTTGAGTCCACCCAGAGGCACTTCAGAAGAAAGGTGTGGCAATCTCCTTCCAAAAAATCAGCCATTGAAAACCCTGTAGAGCACAGGTCTACTCCAATGTACATGGGGTCACCATGAGTCAAAGTTGACTCAATGGCAACTTTTTTTTTTTATTCCTCTTGCCACATTCTCTGCAAGGAATTATGATTTAAACAGGAGGAAAATATTTGCTGACAGAGATTACTAAATTAAGTTCTCATTCTAGACATCAGTTTTAGTAAAACCTAAACTTTGTTAAGGAAGAACAGTAAATAAATGCAAAATGGGACCTGAGTATCTGTCCCCGCCCCCCCGCCCCCTTTTTTCTTCCCCAGCATCCAACCAAGGACTCACATTAAGTCTCTGGCAAGTAAGGAGAAGGTGGTAAATATCCTCACTTCATGGTGCTCATTAGCAAGATTTTTAAAGACTGTTTTGAACCTTAATAAACTAATTCAATTCATACTCAAGGAGTTGCTGAAATTACTGGATTTCAATGTACTAAACAAATACCCCTGACTCAGGTGATCTCTTTTTCAGTATTACTAATACATTACACATAAGCTTTCCTAATATTGGTGCCACTGTGCAAACAGTACTGTCACTTAGAGCCACATTCACCTTTTGTAAACAAATGATTCAATTAATAAACTTCACCAGGGAATACTACTTTTGACTTAAAGGTTGCCTTTCTAAGACTGCTGTATAAAACAGTCTTCATTTTCTCGGAGCTTATGACCTACGAGCATTCAGGGTTTGCTAATGAACTGCTTGGCTGCTGAGCTGAGTACTGTAAATATAAAAGGCCATTTCTCTTTGCTCTTTTCACACCTTTTAATTGGATGAAATATGTTTTGGCCTGACGCATACTACTTTTATGTGTTAGGAACTTGTGTGCATAAGAATTTGGTTCAAATTCCGCAGGCACTAGAGGCCATATTTTTTAAACGCGGCCAGCACTATTGTTGTAATTCTACAGAACAAGGATTAATAGATCATGAGTGACATGATGGATTGGTTTGAGAATTATATCCCGGCCTAAGTGAGTTTTAACTCCTGTAATGTGTCTGTTCATGTTTCTAAAGAAATTATTTTCAAAATAGAATGCACAAGGTGGCCCCAAGGGGGTTAAGAGAGATTGTATTAGTCATGACTCTTTCTGGTGGCAAATGATAGAAACACTTCTCAAAATGGATTAAGCAAAAAAATGGAATGTTCATGCTCATGTGTGTGAAACATCTAGGGTTGAGCTGATTTCAGGCAAGGTTGGTGAATCATTAGGCATCTCAACAGGAAAACAGCTGGCACACTCATATTAAAATAATGAGAACAGTTTATTTACAAAAGGACTATTATGAAGGTGTAAGAGTACTGAATGAAAAAGAACTAGTAAGAAGTGAGGAAGTTACTACAGTTTGTAGCCTTAGACCCAATTGTATGCAGAGCTAGAACCTGGAAGGAGCCTTTGTGAGGCAGTTTGACACAACCCTGCAGAGGGAACCAGAGGATCAGATCCCCTCACCTCACTCTATGGGGACTCTGCAGTGCCCAAACACATCTGGAGGCCAGAAGCACTCTCTAAGCAGTCTCCACAGCTCAGGCACCTTGGGATAGAGAGCCAGTGGAGAAAGGTGGAGAGTGGCTCTGTAGGAGCAAACCCATGCTGCCCCACACAGCTGGATACGGTATCCTCAGGCCTGGGTCTCCATCTCCTGCATCTTGTTTACTCTCTATTGCTCTTACAGTCAGACGTATTTTCCCCTCATGATGGCAAATAGGCCATTATCAGCTCCATGCCTAATTCCTACCAGTTTAGCACACCCTGAGAGAATTTCTTTCCTAAGAAGCGAACACACAATCCCAGCATTACATTACAGACCCTTTCCTGAACTAATCCTGGAATTGAATTATAGACCTTTTCCTAAACCACACACTCTATGCAGGTGATAGAATATACTGACAGGCTTTAGATTAATGCGCCAAAACATGGAGCTAGGAGTGGATTCAGCCATACCTCAACCCAACGAATTGAGTTAGAAAAGGCAACAGCAGGTTGCTATTATCAGAAAATGTTGGCAGATAGATATTCGGTGAATTGGCATCCACTTCCAAGATAAAAGCTGAGAGCAGTGTGTGCCCAAATCCTCTCATTGCATCCACGAAGCACATTCCCAAACACCTTTTGTTTCTTTTGTAAAGATCTGCATCCGGAATGTAACTCCTTTTTCTTGGGATATATTCCCTACAGACTTCAGATTTACCAGCCCCTACAAGTACATGAGCCAATTCTTTAAAATAAATGTGTCTCTCTTTCTCTACCAATAGAGAAATAGAGAGAGAGATTTAGCTTATTGGTTCTGTTTCTCTAGAGAATCCTAACTAAAACAGAAGGTGAAAGTGATAACTGAATACTTCAATCTCTTCCCTTTTATTGCTTAGTCGTAAGTTCTGAGCTCAGCCCTATGTCTCTAGGAGGTAAACCACACATGGAAGGCTGACAGCTGAAGCACAGCCCTATCTTCAAGATGGAATATTTTACCGAAAATAATTTATTATTCATAGCTGAATATATAAGGTTAAAAGAGACAGAATTCCTGGCATTAGGATGCTAAGCAAGCACATAAATGAATCTGATGGAGCATACAACATGAATTGGTTCGGGAGTGCAAAGCAAGAACAGAATTTAGTTAGTACTTAAATTTACATGTATTTAACCCCTAGCATAACCCTCTGAAGTCACTGTTATTATCCCAGTTTTCGATAGGATGTTCAAAATCTCAGCAGTAGTTATCAATAGAGCTGGAACAGGGGTTCAGAAGTTTGGGGCCCTAAAGCCTATGTCCTGAGCCACTACACACACTGTTCTGAAAAGATCCCTAGGAGGCGGAGATGTCTTGGACCTTGAGTGGAGGTAATGGATTGAACAAAAGGATATGCTGAAGTCACTACCCCTGTACGTGTGAATTCAACCCTGTTTGGAAATAAGATTTTTCTTTTGCTATGTTAATGAGGACATAGAGAAGTAGGATGGGCCCTAAACCTAATCCCTTCTGAGTGATATCTTACAAAAAAGGGAAAACAGAGATTTAGAGACATGCACAGGGGAAAGACACCATGTGACAATGGAGACAGAGACAGATGTATCTCCAAAACCACGAATGTCAAAGATTGCCAGCAGTTACTAGAAGCTGAAAGAGGCAAAGAAGGACCTTTCCCTAGAGACTATGCCCTGAATTTGGACTTCTTGCCTCCTGAACCATGGAAAAATAAATTTCATTTACTTGTGGTATTTTTGTTACAGCAACCCTAGGGAACTAAGACAGCAGATTTACTTCAAAAACATGAGGAAAGGGTGGGTTGGTCAAAACGGTACACTGTTCTAGTGTATAACATGTTCTGTGGTTGTTAGTGGGAATTGCTGCTGTCACTTTTATTATTGGTGCTGTTATTTACGGTAGACTTGAATAAAATGGAAACCCTGGTGGCGTAGTGGTTAAGTGCTACAGCTGCTAGCCAAAGGGTCGGCAGTTCGAATCCTCCAGGTGCTCCTTCGAAACTCTATGGGGCAGTTCTACTCTGTCCTACAGGGTCGCTATGAGTCGGAATCCACGCGACGGCACTGGGTTTGGTTTTTTTTTTTAATAAAATGGAAACTAGAAAAATAATTTTTTCAAACCCAAGATTTTCATGAACAATAAAAAAACAAAAAACCAAACCCGTTGCCATCGAGTGGATTCTGACTCATAGCGACCCTATAGGACAGAGTAGAACTGCACCATAGAGTTTCAAAGGAGCGCCTGGTGGATTCGAACTGCTGACCCTTTGGTTAGCAGCCCTAGCACTTAACCACTATGCCACCAGGGTTTCCTCATTAACAACAGAGAGCCAAAATTGATCACTGAATTCTGTAGTCTGGTAGCAGATTTTTAGAGCTCTGCTGATTAAAAAATAATAAAAATAAGATAAATCAGTTTTTAAAAAAATGTCCCTTGGGACAGACCCAAATGTGGAACTGTGCAGTGGTCGAGTTCTTCAAGGTGCCTATTGGGTCTCTGACATACCCTTGATGTTGTAGCAGGCTTTCTGAAGTCCCATCGTCACCAGCATACTATAATTAGCATAAAATGAGACAATTTGGGAGTTGTCAAGATCCCGAAACAGTCAGTCTAAAGCAATGGTGGATGTGGTTACATACCTCTGCTCCATGGGAGATACAGGATAAGCATAAAACGGCAGGAATCTAAATGGCAGCTAAAGAGCAGGTTGAACTGAAAAACTTCCCAGAGGCACTGAAGCCCAATTTCAAGTAGAATGGCAGAACTGGGAAAGGATTGGAAACATCACTCGTAGTCCGAACAATATGGCATGCATGAAGCATACCAGATGGGGTGAATTTTTGACTAAAGGTGTCAAACAGGCTGTGTAAGAAAAAGAAACAGATTCTTAGATAGTGGCTGCAAGTGAAAATGAAAGGGCAATTTTGTGTGTCTGCAGGGTGGAAAATGCTTTGCATTTTCATCATCGGCAATACACATACACCCAGATTGCAAGCACTAATTGAGTAGATTTTTTAAGTTTTTTAAAAATTTAATTCACAGGAAAAAACCTCAAAGAACACTGAGTATTCTATCGTTACAATTTATTATGATGTTTTGTGCTCAGTGCAGTCCAAACTTCAATACATAGTCTATATCACAATATTGTATTAACCATTTTTATCTACTTATTTTATGTCTTAGATATCTAGTGCTGCTATAACAGAAATACCATGAGTGGGTGGCTTTAACAGAGATTTATTCTTTCACAGTGTAGAAGACTAGAAGTCCGAATTCAGGGTGCCAGCTCCAGGGGAAGCTGTTGACTCTGGTGGAGGGTCCTTGTCATCAATCTTTCACTGGTCTAGGAGCATCACAGCTCAGGGACCCTGGGTCCAAAGGAAACGCTTTGCTCCTGGTTCTTCATTCTTGGTGGCATGAGGTCCCCATCTCTGCTTGCTTCTCTTTTTTATATCTCAAAAGAGATTGGCTCAAGTCACAACCTAATCTTGTAGATGGAGTACTGCGCCTCATTAACATAACTGCCTCTAATCCTGCCTCATTAGCATCATAGATATAGGATTTACAACACACAGGAAAATCACACCAGATGACAAAATGGTGGACAATCACAATACTGGGAATCATGGCCTAGCCGAGTTGAGATACACTTTTGGGGGATGCAATTTTATCCATAAAGTTTTCCAAACCACATAGGTTTTTTTCTCCCAACCAATAAAATAAATGGGCTGATATGGAGGAGGAATGCCTTTAAATGTTAACATGTCAGATATTTTTAAAAAGCAACTTGAGTTTAGCTAGAAGATAAAGGTATTTGTGAAACTAAATTGAACCAAAATGAGGACATAGACTCTTTAGATATTTAAAAGATTTAGCAAGAGAGGGAGTAGATTATTCTTGTTTAAAAATACCAGAACAAAAATCTCAAAATAAAACAGAACCGAAAGCTGGAAAGAAACACATTTCATTTCAGTGTAAAGTAGACTTTTTCAATCATATTTCATTCCTACAGAAGAATAGATTGCACTATGAAGTAGCCACTTAGCAGTGGTGACGAGAAAGCCATTTGTTTGAGATGACAGAGAATAATCTCATTACTTACTCTGAGGTTGAACTAAATGTCCTTTCTATTTGTCTCTTATTCCTCCATCTAGGTTGTAAACTCCTTGGAGACAAGGACACCAGCACTGGTTGACATCAAGTGGACTCTGACTCATGGTGATTCCACATATGTCAGAATAGAATTGCGCTTCATAGGGTTTTCAATGGCTGACTTTTTTTTTCTGAAAGTTGATCACCAAGTCTTTCTTTGAGGAGCCTCTGGGTAGACTCAAATCTCCAACCTTTCAGTTAACAGCCTAGATAGCAAGCACGTTAATTTGCAACAACCAGGGACTCCTGGTGGGACAGAGTTAGGCTACTTTAACAGGGATAAAAACTTGTTGCCATCGAGTCGATTCGGACTTATAGTGACCCTATACAGCAGAGTATAGGGTTTTCAAGGTAAATTAGAACCGCGGAACTTTTGGTTAGCAGCCGTAGCTCTCCGCAGCTCTTAACCACTGTGCCACCAGGGCTTCTTAATAGGGATAAAGGTTCTTTAAATACTTCTCATCTCCACAGAGGCTAACAGAGATCCTTGAAGGTAGCAGGTTCTCAAAATTTATTATTGAATTAATTTCATAAACTTATTTCAGCTTGAGGTTATATTAAAAATTCAAAAGTATTCACTCAGTTCAATTTAGCTAATTCATTCCAAAAGTAACCAATTTAACAAATTTACTCAAATGACTAAATTTTGAGAGTCAACCATAAACGCAGCACTGCTCTAAGACAGCAGGATTCTTTGCCAACAAAGTACTTCAAATCAGCTTACATGGCTTGTACCGAGAGGCCAATGTCAGTCGACTGGCTATATTTTCCACCTTTGAACCTTAACTTCTTTACCAATTGTATTAACTATGTATGTGAGGGAGTCCTTAGGTAGTACAAATGGTTAACATGCTTGGCTGCTAACCCAAAGTTTGGAGGTTGGCGTCCACCCTGTGTCTCCTCAGAAGAAAGGCCTGGCGATCTACTTTGAAATAAAACCAGCCATTGAAAACACTAGAGAGCACAGTTCTGCTCGGACATACATGGGGTTGCCTTAAGTTGGTGTCGACTTGACAGCAACTGGTTTATATACATAGAGGGCATTTTATACCTTTAGGAGAGTCACACCAGTCCAACAAAAAAAAATCAGGTCATTGTCTATACATTTTAAATTGTAGCCATTACTGCATATCCTACCTATAAAGAATGTATTAAATTATCAAGAGATTTCTGTAATATTCTTTTAAAACTTAATAAATGTGTGAATGACCCACTTCAAAATATTATGTTGACCTTCGGAGCTTCTACACTTGAGATGCTCTTTGAAAATTTGGCACTGACATTTTCGCTTTAATAGACGTTTCATTAAGGTCAGTACTACATCTGCTGTAATAAATAGAGGAGAATTAAGAGCTCATCAGTGCTGCCATAGTACAACACTGAATAGATTGAATTATGTGCTTAAGGAGATGAATTGATGGCAATTGGCGAACTCTGCTAAGAAAGCTGTTGCCTTGAAAAATATCTTGGAGATGTTTCTATGAATATTTTTCCTCCTTCAGCATACTTTATTTTGATAAAATACTCCCATAAATTGAGGTTATCTCTTAAAGATTCATACTTGGACTCTATGATTTAACTATCCTCTCATGAGCTTACAGGGATCCCTGTCATAGCTGTAGCTTTCCAAGCGCACTCCGTGAAACCCTGAGGTTGAGTGCTCACTGAAAATATAAGTTGTTCTCTTGACCCAAGGGAGTAATCAACCTGCTGTCTAGTTAAAAAAAATAAAAAGAAGGAAACCGAAGAAATATTAAAATAATGAAGAAATATGCTATGTGTGTAGTATAGAGGTACACTAAGAGCTATTTAAAATATCTTTTGTGTAAAATGAAATATCAATCTAATTCCAAGTGTGGAGACGGAGCACAGCAAATCCAATGTAGCTGCAAGGCAGTTTACATTGTATCTTACCAATGTTCAATTTAAGGAAAGATTGAAGAACATCAGGCTGCTATAAAAACAATTTACGCAGAATAACTTTGGTACTTGCCAACCGTTACTCAGAGAAAGCAGCTCTCCAACGGAGCCAGGGTGACACGCAAGATGTTTATCCGTACTCAAGCAGAATGATTATTAGGCATAAACTTAGTTCAAAAAATAGATTTACAAAACCATTAAATGTTTGAAATGAGAGCAATAGCTTCGATCTAAATGGTATTTAAATTTTGTTAGTTGAGAATAGGTAGTAAGAGAAATATGTTTCTTACTGCATCTTACAGTTTTGTTTTGTTTTTTCTGTTGGAATTTTGTAAGAGCTGCCTACAAAACAATGGGTTAAGGAAAGATAGTCAACATACTAATTAAGTTGGATCACTAAGAGTTGGAATTGACTCAATGGAAACAGGTTTGTTTTTGTTTTTTTGGTAAGCTCTTTGCAAGAGGCCGTGATAGCACAGTGGTTAAAGCGCTGGGCTGCTAACTGAACGGTCAGTGGTTTGAACCCACCAGCCACTCCACAGAAGAAAGATATGGCAGTCAGCTTCACCTTGGAAACCCTATGGGGAGTTCTACTCTGTCCTATAGGGTCACTATGAGTTGGAATAGACTCAATGGCAACTGGTTTGGTTTTGGTTTATGCTCTTTGCAATATGTTACATGCTATTTAGAAACAGGTGGAGGGTCAGGAAGTCAAGGCATGGGAATTCAGAGAAGAACTGAATATAGAGAATTAGAAGAATTTTTTTGGAGAATGTGAGATTTAAGGTAGTCTTTTAAAAAGCATAGAGTTAGATAAAGGTAGTGAAAATAAAGTGTACCTACTGACAGCGTAACTTAGTAGTTTGGAGCAAGAGATCAGAATATCTGGTTTTTGTTCTGCTACTCCTTAAATCTGTAGCTTTGCACAAGTTACTTGACCTCTTTAGGTGCTTTAGTTTTCTCATATATAAAATGAGCATAATGAGAGTATCTGCCTCTTTGGGTTGTTTTAAGGATTAGATGAGATACTACATGTAAAGTTTTTAGAACATGCCTGGCATATAATAAATAATAAGAGTTAGCTATTGTGGGTCTAGGTATTGTTATTAATATCACCATTTTCATCAGGATTTTCTGACATGGAATTCCTACTCTCCTTGAATTCATCTTACCTGTAGGAATGTGACTTTATATACATTTCTTTTCACAAAGAGTAAACCAAAGGTTCTCAGATTGTTCAGACATAAACACGGACTTCAGAGAATGCAGTTACTTTTTCAGAACTATTTTTTTTTCCCTCTGTGAATATGGACAAAATAAAAAAATTTTCTGTTCTTTTTGATTAATAAAAAATTCAGTCTGGCTTAAAAATGAAATTTCCTACATAATTCAAGGCTTTCCTCTTCCTCCAGCATGGGTTAGACTTCTGTTCAAGGATACTGGAATGGAGAATCAAGTGTGGTTACTCTTTATACATCTCTTCCCCTTCCTAGCCCAGTGCTAGCTTCTCTAGTGTTGGGGCAGAATGGGGATGGGGCATGGGGAGGAGGGCAAATGTCTCTTTTCTTAACTGAATGAGGCCACAACCTCTGCTTATAGGTTATTGCTACTCCCTTGGCTACAGCTGGCTATCAATGCCCTCTGGGTAACTAATATCAAAATCCTGATTCTCTTATGGCGCACATGTTTGGGTTCTTTGGTGGTTCCTTGGGGCCTTGCTATTGTATAGTTCACTCTCATGGGAGATCCTGCTCTAGCTGAACCTCTTTCACCCTCCATCCCTGCCTTGATTCCTGCCATCTACAGTGAATCCAATAGCCTGCTGCTGCCACAATACCCATGCCTGATAGTTAGGCTTCTTGGGTAAGCTATCTTCTTGATTCACATATCCAAACATGGCAGGGAAGGGTATTCCTCATCTCTTCTCTAAACCCTGCCATCTTTTTCCAATTATCTTTAAGACTACATAGAGAGAGAAGCAGATGTGGAAATCTGCTGCCTCAGCATGCATCTAACAAGGAGATGAGAGAGGCCAATTGCCCCTCCTTGCATACACCCCCACTCTAAGAGTGATTCTCTTGGAAGCCATTCCTTCACATATCTTGGAGGAGGCATACCCATCAATTCCCAGCCAGGCCAACAACTTGAATTTACCTATATAGCTTTCTATGTGTATGTGGCCCAAACAGGCGGAAGGATGGTAGGACAGCATGCTGATGAAGGTAGATGGCCAGTTCTGCTGTCTCTTAGTAAGCTGGCAGGGAGGTATCTGGTTGTTGTGGAAGCCCTGGTGGTGTAGTGGTTAAGAGCTATGGCTACTAACTAAAAGGTCAGCAGTTTGAAATCTACCAGGCACTCCTTGGAAACCCTATGGGGCGGTTCTACTGTGTCTTATAGGGTCGTTATAAGTGGGAATCAACTTGACAGCAACTGGCAATGGGTATCTGGTTGGTAGCCTTCTTTAGAAGGTGGGTTTCCCTTTCTCACTTTGGGCCTTACCTGATATTATGACATAATATGAAAAGTGCTATTGGGCATCCTGCAACAAATAGCAAGTACTCAGTAATTGTAGCGAACTTGGTAGAGACTTTGTATTGCTTAATTCTACTCACTTTTCAAATCATAGTTCCAATGGCACCTGTTCAAAAATGCAACCCTAACTCCCAATGGTTGAAAACACAATCTCTCATAGCTAAATTCTTGTGGTCCTTTATTTATAACATTTTGATATTCATCACATATCTCTGTGTAGTATAATTATTATTTATTTTCATGCTTTTTATCATTTTTATGTGATAATTTTCTTGGAAATAAAGTTAAGTATGAATCACCTTCACATTTTCTATAGTAACACCAAAGCCCTTGGAACAAAATGATTCTTAAGAATCATATCTGAACAAATTTCTTAAAGTGGACTCAACTTTATATTTAATGCAATATCTTGTGGTGTATAAATACCAAAACCAAAAAATACTCGTCACTGAGTCAATTTCAACTTATAGCGACACTATAGTGCATAAATAGGCATTAACATTTAACAAATGGTAGGGGATTTTATTACCAGCTTTTTTCACAAACAGTACATTTCTCTTCTAGAAATATATCTTAAGGAAATAATTCAAGCAGAACAAAATTTATGAAGATGTATGCACTAACTTTATATTAGTGAGAACCTGAAAACAATCTAATGTCTGATAGGAGGGAAGTGGGTGCAATTTGCACACATTAATCAGATTAAAAACGTGCAGTCATTAAAAAATGACCACTCTGAAAAATACAAAATTAAGATATGGAAAGGTATACGTGAAACAATAAGAATACAAACTTGAGTGAACACAATTGAAATTAAAGGCATATGCCTATGAATAAAAATTGGAAGGACAAATGAATTTAGTGGGTAACAACCATGTTATTTCAATATTATTGTAATTTGATATAAACATTAAAATATATGTTTAAAACAAATATTCAAGAATAAAGGAACTTGATGCATGATATTATAGAACAAAGGTGTTTCTTTTTCTATATTAATAATCAGATAATACCTAGCTTTGTCAGTAGCTGAAAGCTCTCCATCCTTATCTTTTTCTAAGAGAATTACTGAACCACCCAGTTCAGTTTCTTCTGTCATAAAGAAGTGTCACTTTTCTTTGGATCTTATTGTTATTTTTCCTTGGATCTCTATTTGTCTGTTCATCTAAAGCAGAGGTGTCAAGTAACCTTGAGGAGTCATCAATGAAAACGTGGCTAACAGACAGTATTATTTAATTCCATCAATCCATATTAGACACGAATGGATGCCATGACATCAATGTGAATCTTATGTTTTGCCCTCCATGTTTTTTCACCAGTCTAAAACAGTGAGTTTCCCCAAAAGACCAGCATTAAAAAATCTGACAGTTGGGCTAGTTGATACCTAGTCACCTGCTGAATAAATTAAAGCAACAAAACAGGTGAAAAACAAATTGCTAAGTGGCCAGCAGTCTTCAGTGCTATCCAGTTTAGTAATTTCTGAAACATACTTTGTTTCCTTTCTAAAATACTGAAGTCACACTATTGGAAATAGGGGTGCTCACAGAAAACCTCCCCACAAAGTGAGTTTAATGCCAACCTATGAAAACAAAATACTGCAGTATTTCTAAACCTTAAAACTCTCAGGCTTTCAGTTGTTTGTATTGATGAGTTCAAGGTTAAACTTTCCTGTCAATCACTTCATGACCAGAGGCCCGTATTTTTTGAGAATACTAATTTGGAACATGATGACAATATGTTAAGAAAATATGTTGTAAAAAAGTCCCATGTTTTCTGAAAATACTGATTTGGAGCATGATGACAATTGGAAGATGTTTTCCTGGAAATAAAATCTATGTCCTTGTCCTTATTTCAGACTAAACTAATTAGTCACAATCACCAAATTTCCAAGTTTTTTCTCCTTGAAAAAGTCCTAAGATGTATTGCTATTTTGGAAAATTATTATTATTATTATTTTTAATTACAGGAGAGTCATCTTAATTGAACTTCTAACAGAAGACTTCGCTCCATTCTAAACCCTCAAGTCTTCATGCACTGGTTCTCTTTGTTTTCTGGCAGTTTATTACAACAGTGAATTTACTTTTGTAATATAAACCCCACCCTGGGAGATTATGTCACTAGAACTCTACCTTCAGTTAACTTTCTCCCCAACGGCTAACTTAACACAAATTAGATGGGATGACATTCCAAACTACATAACCTTGGCATTATAACTAGTGGTGTTATGGATTGATTTATGTCCCCTTAAAATATGTGTTGTAAATCCTAACCTCTATGCTGTTGTTATAATCCCATTATGAAATGGGTTGACTTTGTTATGTTAATGATGCAGGATTAGTGTAACGTGTATCTTGTGTCATTCTGTTTTGAGATATAAAAAGAGATAAAACAAGGGAGCAGAGAGAGAGATGTGATAAGATAGATGCCAAGACACATGGAGATCTCCAAGGAACCAGGAACCAGAATCTGGAAAGACAAGGACCTTCCTCCAGGGTCCACACAGAGAGAAAGCCTTTCCCTAGATGGGGAGGTGCTCTGAATTTGGACTTCTAGCCCCCTAAACTGAGAGAAAATAAATTCCTGTTGTTAAATCCATCCACTTGTGGTATTCCTGTCATAGCAGCACTAGATATCTAAGACAAGCGTTCATCTCATAAAAACAATGCGTCTGTTAGAAAAAAAAATTATTTTTAATGTATAATTGTATGCAGATTTCATTTATCTCTTGGTCTTTATTATATAGTGCTATTCTAGGAAATCAGCAGACACACAATGTCAGTTTATCCTGCCTTTTTCCGCCTTATAAACTGAAATGTTCTAATACAGCCAAAATAGCATTAAGTGTGTCTGCCACTTCACATACATTAGTCATGCAGGAAGTTAATCATCTGACTGTAAATGAAAACTTGCACCAGTTTCAATAGAGCAATATTTACTTTCTTTTTATCCTTAGAGATAGAAAACCTAATTGATGGAAGAAATTAAGACTAATAAACCTTGAGATCCTCTGGTTTGTAAACATAATATTTTCCATTGTAATTTCTTAGAGCAGAGATACTCAGTCTTTTTATAATATGACAGGATAAATGCACCCCTCTCCTAAGACCTGGTGAGTGGAGAGAACATTTCAGGGGCAGAGAAGAACAATTTCACACCTCACTACCACTCTCACAGTCATCGTCACGATCTTCTCCTCATATCTCATTGCCACTTGCAAAGGTGCAAAGGGTGGGTCTGATGGTTACCAGTTTTGATTACTTTCCTTTCCTAGAACCCCATTTTGAAATCCTGGCAAGCTCTGGAGAAAGAAGATTGACAACCATTTTTAGCCTGAAAATGACTGTCTGGCCTCCTGACTGACCTATAGTTTGAACCCATGGGAGAATACCTGTATATGAAGTAAGTTATTAACTGTAAGTCACTGTATAGCAAGAGGCTGATCAAGAGATAACTTGGAAAATTTGCGGGCAATTCTACTTTTTAAAATTCCCTTATAGATGTAAGAATCATTAGAATTTAAGATTACATTCTTTATAGTACAAAAAGATATTACAAAAAGCAAAACCAAACCCTTGCTGTCAAGTCAATTCCAACTATAGCGACCCTGAAGGACAGAGTAAAACTGCCCCATAGGGTTTCCAAGGAGCGCCTGGTAGATTCAAACTGCCATACTTTTGGTTAGCAGCTGAACTCTTAGAATTTAAGATCACTTCCTTTATAGTACAAAAATATATTAAGTAGTAGGATAAAAATGATTAGCGACAATAGTACTGAATAGACTACCAGGGAGCCTTCCCATTATAAAATGGCTAAGTATAAATCCTTATGTTGTTTCTTTTGACAAAGTCTATTAAAAATGGCTGCTGAAATATACAAATAAGAATAAATCTGTGCAGTCACAGAAGGTTTGCCCTAAATAGACCTAAATATTGAAGAATTTCTGGAAAGTAGAAAACAGTAGGGAACACCTCATCCATGAAACCCAACATAGCTGAGGAAAAAAAAGAGGTTTTCTGCAAAAATGGATCCTTCCAAAAGAACCAAATAACCCCAAGATCAGGAATAATGGTTCCTGGAGTAGCAGTTAGCTGTCTAGCCATGGGCAAGATAATTAATTTAAAGACTGTGGACTATTCGTCCCAGTCTTCCCAATCTCACAGGTTCAGACTACGATGCTTGACTAGAGCTCTCTAAATGAAGTCTGAGGCCGGCTGAAAAGAGCGTTTAGAATTAAGAGTGTGAATGAGAAGAAAAGGAGGACAGTACACCCAGGCAAAAAGTTGTCTTCATGATGGGCAAGAGGTCACCAAAAAGGCAAACTCTCTGAACACTGAAGGACAGCCTGGCCAGCATATTTCTGCACCCACACACTGAGCGAGCAATTTCATTTGTGTTAGGGATTCAGTTAATAGTATTGGTGGTGCAATGGTTAAAGCACTCAGCTGCGAACCAAAATGTCGGCAGTTCAAATCCAACAGCTGCTCTGTGGGAGAAAGATGCAGCAGTCTGCTTCCATAAAGATTACAGCCTTTGAAACCCTATGGGGCAGTTCTACTCTATCCTATAGGGTTGCTATGAATCGAAAGCAATTCAATGGCAGTGGGTTTATATATGAACAGACCAAAGATCACCAAGCATTTGAGAAAAATCAACACCACTCTGAACAAATCAAACTACTTCTCAATGAAAATGGTAATGCAAAAAGTTAGAAGAGAACTTTAAAATTAATATTATTCTCCTGAGAGAGATTCAAAGGGCTGCTAACCTAAAGGCTGGCAGTTTGAACCCACTCAGCAGTACCACAGAATAAAAGGGCTAGCAATCTGCTTCTGTTAATATTACAGCCAAGAAAATCCTATGCAGCAGTTCTACTCTGTAACACGTGTAGTCACCATGAGCCAGAATCAACTTGATGGCAACTAACAATAAAAGCAAAACTCATATCCATGAGATAAAAACAGGCTGCTGTGAAAAAAGAAGCAATTAAGTCCTTGAGGTTAAATTCATTATTGTGAAAAAATATCTCAGTAGCAGGGCTAAATGGCAGGATAGTTCTCCTCTGTTTTTCTACAGTCTGCCATATTGACCGGAATTTCATCTTCAGGCTCCAAATGGTGCCCCCTCAAGCAGATCCAGGCTGTCTCCTCATGGCCAGAAATGGATGCACTGGCTATAGTTCTCAGATTCTTCCAATAAACGTTCAGCATCAGACAGAGATTTCTTCTGCTAGCTGCTGCCTGTGCCCCAGGGTTTACTCTATCTCATGGACCAGAGCCATTCAGAGCCAGAGCTTACCCATGGTAATAAGGGTGGGGTCAATTTTACCCAAACTACTTGATGGAGAATGGGAGTGAGGTGAATTCCCTGTGGAAATTTAGTTGATGGGAAAATGTGTAATGGATGCTGGGGAACCAATCTACTATACAAATCTAGCAAGTCAAAACATAAGACTATAGAGAATCTTAGGGATTAATTTAACAAGCTTAATTTTAACAATTACATGATTTTATGTATAGTCATGCATACACATACTGGGTTATTGTTGTTAGCTGCCATCGAGTTGGCCCTGAATCATGGTGACTTCATTCACAATGGATTCAAACCATTGTGATTCATTGGCTTTTCACTGGCTGATTTTTGGAAGTATATCACCAGACCTATCTTACTAGCCCATTTTTGTCTGGAAGCTCTGCTGAAAACCACTCAACATCAGAGCAGCATGCAACCTTCCCAATGATAGACTGGTGGTAGCTACTCATCAGGTGTGTTAGCCAGGAATCAAACCTGGGTCTCCCACATGGAAGGCAAGGATTCTACCACTAAACCACCAGTGCTCTTTACATATACTGGGTAACCCATAATAACTCAATACATTTCAATATGTAGAATTTATAAGGCCATATTTTTCTACTACAGCTCAATAAAATTCAACATTCATAACAAAATGAAAGCAGAATGATATAAACACTGAAATGTAAAAGCACTCTTTTAAAAAATGTCTTAAGTTAAAGAGAAATTCAAAATGAAAATTATAGATTATTCAGACTACGTATATAGTGATAATCTGACGACGTGGTAACAATAACTAGGGTCTGGTTATTACGGTTCCCAGATTCTCATTCCTGCTTTTGCTAGCTAGCTGGTGGCTTCAACCATGTTACCTAATTCCTCTCACAGCTTTTTATCTTGTTAGTTTGGGAAGAAAAAGCTTGTATTTTTGAAAATCCTATGAAGCAGCTCTACTCTGCACACATAAGGTCACTGTGAGTTGGAGTTGACTTGATGGCAACTAATGACAAAAACTAATGTTTTCAAAATAACCATGTTGGTGATCCTGAAGATGCCAGTTTTCACAACTAGGGCTTTAATCTCTGTGTTTATATATTAAGTGAGCAACATTTTGTATCAATTACATGTACAAAACATAGCCCATTCTTTGGGTGTAGAATGGAGGACGGAGGCACAAATACTAAACCAGTTGTCCTATTTTTTTCTTTTTTTTTTGCTAAAAACATAGACTAATCAGCTACAGAAATATATATGAATATATACAGAAGTCTTCTCACTTATTTCAAAGCAAAGGAGTTATTTCACCCCAAAATAAATTCTGGAAGCTGTCTCTGATATCCCCAGAACTCTGGATAATATTGTGGCCTGATTTCAAGGCCTGGTTTCATTCCTCAGACTAGCTGATATTTGTTTTCCATGAAGTTATGTTCAAGACCCTAGTCCTTGAGAACTTTATCATATAATTTTGTTACTAATTCACAGGACCCAAAATTATATTAGGTTATAAATATCTGAAGTATATCATAAAGGATAATATTGATGACAGCCTCATGAAAGCTCAATGTTTATAAAACCTCAAAGCTGCTAAATATGCCAATAACTACTAATTTTTTTTGAACATTTTGAAAATTTGCTTTATGCCTACTATGCCCAAATTTAGAAAACCATAACATTAGTGCATAAATCTGGTCAAGTATATTTTCTTTTTATAAGCAATAATCCTCAGTATGAACCAAAAGGACTCCATGACAAGCAATCATACACATGCAGTGCAAAGAAAATGATCTGATATCTGACAGATAATTTTTGCATTATGGACTTCCTTGATGATGAGGTTAAGGCCATTTCATAGTTAGATGAGCACATTTTCTGAAGGTCAATGAAGATGAACAATTCAGTATATCCCCCAAATCATAAAACCAAAAGGTGCTGGACCACTATTACATTGCCTCCTCAAATCACTGCTCCCTGCAACCCCTGCTACAATCACAGTTCAGACATTCACAATAAAGAATGTCCACACAGCTTCAACTATAGTGAGAGCTCCAAGTTTGAGAGAACATCGTTATTTTTTCCTCCACATTCTATGAAAAAATTGAGCATAAGTAAGGGTTAAGCATAAATTTCTTTTATGACAACTAATTGGAAATGAGGATAATAATTTGATCTTTGGGAAACTAAGAATTTAACATTCTCAGTTAAGTCTTCAGTCAAGCTTTGAAAATACATATTTGGACAATGAATTATTGTAAAATATTTCAGTTTCCTCTCCAAGTAATGTTCTGGCAAAGTACTCAGAATGCAAGTTTTCACAAGAATTTCTCCAGTAGAGTGGTTTATTTCCTAATAAGTAAAACATCTATTTTAAACAAACTTACACAGCCCTCGGAGATTGCTGGTATGTTTCTATTACCATTTCATCTTAGGTACTTCAACACATTACACACATCATTAAAATAATTAAAAATACATTTCTATGATTTTTATTCAAATCAAAAAGGTCACATGGTATCACTGCTCAGTGTTTGTAAACAATACACATTGATAAGTTTTGACTCCCTCTTCTGTAATATGTATAGAGTCAATGCAATCCCAATCAAAATCTCAGATCCTACGTTCATTAAAAACATAATAAGGGTCTATTGTGAGCCACTTTATTTCAATAAATTTTATTACTTATATGAAATGGAAAATTCTTTGAAAAACACAACTTATCAAAACTGGTACAACCAGAAAAAGAAAACCTGTTATTCTTTAGAGAAATTAAATTCTTAACTTCCCCAAAACAAAAACCTCAAGCCTCAATATCTTTATTACCTGTCAAGGTTAGGGAAGAAATAACAGCAATCTTATACAAATCATTGCAGAGAAAGACAGAATACATTCCAACTTATTTTGTAAGGCCAGAGCAACCCCAACTTCAAAACTAAACAAAGACAAGAAAATTATAGATTAATGTCCCTCATGATTAAAGACATAAAAAAATAAAATATTAACGAAGAGAATCCAGGAAGATATAAAGAGACAATATACCATTAGCAAGAGGGCTTCATTCCAGTAATGACCAAAACTCTCTGTAAACTAGGAAAAAAAAGAAACTACCTCAATCTGATAAAAGGCATTTATAAAAAACCTACAATTAACATTATATTGAATAGTGAAATTGTATGTTTTATTGGGAGCTATATTTTTACTAAAACCTATAAACGACTGTTGAAAGAAATTTTAAAGGTCTAAATAAATGGAATTATATGTTTTCTTAATCGATGTTCTGCATATTTGTACCTTACAAGATGATTTTAACACACTTTAAAAAAATCAGTTGCCATTGAGTCATTTCCAACTCATGGCAACCCCATGTGTGCCAGAGTAGAACTGTCTTCCAAAGTGTCTTCAATGGCTAATTTTTCAGAAATAGATTGCCAGACCTTTCTTCCAAGGTGCCTCTGGGTGGATACAAAACACCAGCCTTTTCGTTAGCAGGCAAGCCTGTTAGCCATTTGTACCACCCAGACTTTATGCTTTCTATCAATTCCATTATGAAAACAACGAAGATACTCATTTTCAAATAAAAATTATAATACTGAATTTTTTTTTTTTTTGTATCACTTTTACCCCCCTCCAACCTAAAGATTCTGAAGTAACCCACTGATTGAAAATCAAGTGCGCAATATGCTTTACAGTCCTTACTTGGGAATTCATGAGACATATCTCATTATGTATGGTCAGACTTTCTTAAGTAGAGCTGGAGATTTTAGCTTATTTAAGCCCAAAGTCACAAACTTTAGCCTTATATGACTTTTAGCTGTTTCTAAAAATCAAAGCAGTTCTCTACACACTGGGGACAAGGATACTCCTATATGAGGAATAGCAGGATCAGTTCCATAAATGTAGTGCTTCAGTACTATCTCACCCTAATGCGGCATTATGGGGTTTTGTTCTTTCTGTTCCTAATTACGATGCTATGTTTTAAAAAGATGCTACCATCTACTGAGTGGACCCCTGGTGGCACAGTGGTTAAGAGCTTGGCTACTAACCAAAAAAGTCAGCAGTTCGAATCCACCAGCTGCTCCTTGGAAATCCTATAGGCCAGTTCTACTCTGTCCTACAGGGTCACTATGAGTCAGAATCAACCAGACGGCAATGGGTTTTGGTACCATCTATTGAAAGGATAAAACCCGTTGCCATCCAGTCGACTCTGATTCTCAGTGACCCTAGAAGACAAAGTAGAAAGCCCTGGTGGCATAGCGGTGAAGAGCTAGGCTATAACCAAAAGGTCAGCAGTTCAAATTCACCAGGCGCTCCCTGGAAACTCTATGGGCAGCTCTACTCTGTCCTATAGGGTCACTAGGAGTCAGAAATCGATTCCACGGCAACGGGTCTGGTATTGAAAGGATTTGTGCCACCACTTACTGAAATCACTAAAAAAAAAAAAAAAAAGCTGCCTGGAAAAAAAAAAAAATATGTATAACACCAGTATTGAAGACAGTTTTAAAATTGGAATTTTTAAATTGAGTAATGGAAATCATTCTCTCTAAGTGATTTGACATGAAGATCCTTCATTAGGTTAAGAGATTAAAACAGTCATATTACTTTATAGCCACAATTCAGGTACTTTTTAAAATTTTCCAAGTAACAGGGGCGCTATTGCTTATTTGCATTTCATCAATGTGTCCTTAGGTAGAAAATAAAATAAAACAGAAGATGCAGCAGCATGCTATTTATGGGATCTAGCTACCAAAACCAAACCAAACTGGCTGCAATCGAGTTGATTCCGACTCATAGTGACCCTACAGGACAGAGTATAACTGCCCCATAGAGTTCCCAAGGAACGCCTGGCAGATTTGAACTGCTGACCCTTTGGTTAGCAGCCGTAGCACTTAACCACTATGCCACCAGGGTTTCCGATGAGATCTAGTTACATGCAATCTACTACTCTACATTCATCTTTTTAACAGGAAATTATTCATGCCAACTGGAAACTTCCTTTTGTAGACTAAAAAGTAATCAGAATCTATGTTAACACACCTGTACAGGACTGCAAGATGCAGTTTAAATTCAAACAAATAACAAACAGAAGATAATCTTGAAGGAATTAAAATCCTTTAACTTTTCAGAAATTTTTACAGTTAAGACATTTTACAGTATTATGCTACACAATTTAGAATCAAAATACCAAAAGGTTATATTGATCATTTTAGTTTTTTTTTCTTTCTGTTCATCTTTATAACATAAATCACCTAACTTCAAGAATAATCTTCATATGCAACAAATATGAGAAAGAACAACATTTAAAAATACCTGAATAATCATGACTAAAATTTGGCTATTCTTACCCTGAGAATTTATTCCAAAATATTGCATACATATGTACCTCAAGCCATACTGTTGTCACCTCTAAACAAACCTACATGATAAATACCCATGGACTGAGAGCAGAAATTCACAACTTTATTTGTATTTGTAAATCATCAAGTACAGTATATAAAGTAGGCTGTATCAAGTCTACCAGATTAAGTAGATTATATCAAGTAGACTGAGTTAAAAAATAAGAACCAAGATTTTCATACTGATCTTATTAAAAAGCGTTCCCAGATGTAGTTCTGACTGAAAGCAATTCTAGTCAGATTTTATGTAGGCCCACTTCAAATAGTCCTGAAATATATGAATTACACATACACCAAACTTAATTTTAAATGGATATATAATTATTGATGGACTTACAAATGTTTCTCAACTCCACAGTTTATAGAATCAGTTTTTGTGCTGAAAGTACTTTAGGAAATGAGAAAGCTAAGGTTCAGTGAGTTACAATTATTCAGTAGTTTGTTGAGGAAAGACTGGGATAGAAGAATCCAGACTGTCATGTTGTATGACCCATGATTACTACCTGTTACATGACATACAACTCTGTCATGCTGTATGATCAGTGATCTCTACTATGTTGAAAAATGCACCCTTTTCCCGGGATTGAAATCCTTAAAAAGTAAACTAATTGTCAGGGTTTTCGAAATAGCTAAGTCAGAACAACAACAACAAAAAATGTACATCTTGAATATAAATGATGAGAAAATCAAATATTGATTTTCTCAAGCCTACACTAAGAATCATTGACCCATTTATATATGGCAAAAGGCACATTTTTATTCAAAATGTTAATATATCAAAATGTTATTCTGGATTCAAAATATTAACATAACTGAAAGGCTATACACTCAAAAACAAAGTTTAATATTCAGATTTCAGTGGCATCCACAGTCCTAGCCATTTTTCCCTTTTACTTTGATACTAATTGATTTTTGAATATATCATTACTTTTAAGGTAGAAATATTTAATCTTCAAATATTTGGGCACAGGAAGCACATTCATCCTACATACTTCCCACAGCAAATCATATTTCTCCATTAGACATATACCAGGTTGTAATTGCCATTTGGTTTGTCTAATCCCCCAACAGATGACAAGTTCTGTGAGGACACAAATTGTAACTCTTTTACTCACTATTTTATTATTATTATACTTTGGATGAAGGTTTACAGCACACACTAGCTTCTCATTAAAAAATTAGTACACATATTATTTTGTGACATTGGTTCCCATCTTTTAGTCACTACTGCAGCCACAATGCTGGCACTACAGCTGGTATGTAACTAGTGCTCAATAAATATTTGTTAAATTTTTATCCATTCATTAAACGAATAATTATTAAACATATTTTCTGGGCACCATGGGGGGCAATAAAGGTTCTGACATGAACATAACTAAGATGCTCATAGTCTAACGGAAGAAATCAATAAAATACAGATTGACAAGGGCAACAATTAAAAAATGCATTATTTATAAAAGTAACAAGTGCCACCCAGAGACCTGGCAAAGAATAAGGAAGGCTTAATTTTCTCTGTTGCTATTTGCCATTGGATCGATTGTGATTTATGGTGACCCCATGTGTTATACAGTAGAACTACTCAGGGTTTTCTTGGCTGTAATCTTAACGAAAGCAGATCGCCAGGCCTTCTGTGGTACCTCTGGGTGGGTCTGAACTGCTATCCTTTAGGTTAGCCATCAAGTGTAAACCGTTTGCACCACCTAGAGACCTTAATCTCTCTAAGAGTCTGTAAAAGAATCCTGTTGAAGGTTGACAACAGAGTTGGATTTTAAACAACAAATAGGCAAATGGGCTTTTGCCAGGCAAATGGTACAGTATTCACAAAGGCACATTGGACATGATTAACTTGACACAACCATATCCCTAAAACATAAATCAGTTCTTGGAGTATACAAAAACTCTCACTCCACAAAGAATGAATCCCATCCCAAAAATCATATAAAGATTTCCTTGATATTTCTGCTTCTTTGACCCTAGTTTGGGCTCCCATAAACCTTTATAATATCATCACTGTTAGAATTCCATTCTATTTTAATAAGTACATCTCACTTACCAGAGTGACATACAAAATTAAGTCACATTCCTTTTATTCAAAGTAAATGGTGCAGAGATTATTCCATCTCTTCAAAATCCTCTCAACAATTACCCCAAGACCCCCAGGGATAATCACTTAGTCCAAAGGGGCAATCTTGGTTACCATCATCTCAGAGAGAGAATCCAGGAAAACATGCTCTGTCTGTGGACCAGTCCTGCTGCTGCCTGCTGTACTCGAGGTTGCTTTCTCACGACTGCTGTTGCAACCTAGGCAGTCTGCCCAAGCCAAGGCTATCCAGGGAGACAAGGTGTTCCCTGAGAGACAATGTGCAGTGGCTTGGGCACACACTGAGCCCAATATTTGGTGAGCCAGCATCTGGGTACAATTCCTATCCTCCTAAAGAAAGTATTTCCTGTTTCCATGCCTGGTCCAGGATGAAGGTATAAATGTGCTTTGGTCACATGACTCCATGCCATCTTCTATTTGAGTTCTCAGTATCAAAGTTATTTAATTATACAAATCTTTCTATTTACACACACATATATACACACAAAGGAGCTCTGATGGCACCAAAAGGTTGGCAGTTTGAACCCAGTGGCTCGTCTGGGCAAAGACAGGGAGATCTGCTTCCATAAAGATTAGAGCCAAGAAAACCCTATATGGCAGTTTTACACTGTCACATGGTATCTCTGTGAGTTGGAATCGACTCGATGGCATCCAACAACAAAATATATACTCACATCCATTTTTTTTTTAACCCAAACAAGCCCAGATCTACACAGGTTTCCTGTTTCAGCCACATGTTATGCCATGAGCTACCTTTTCGCACATTTCCCAGGAGTGCTGGAAGTCCTGCCTCTTCCAGGCACTCTATGAATCACCATTTCCTATCCTTGGATGAGTGATATTTCTATCTATGAAAAACCTGATTCCAATCTGCCCTACACAATGCTTCCCAGTTAAACTTCCAAAAGCATAAATTTATTGTTATCAGTTAAAATTTTTTATTGATTCTCTAGTGCATGCGTATCAATCTGTGGCCATACTCCAAGGGTCTCCATGTTGAAGTTTCAAGCTGTTTTCTACTCATATTCTAGCATACCACTTCATATACCAAACCCAAAACCAAACCTACTGCATAGAGGCATGTGGGAAGGTGCCATACCCGTATCCATTGCCGTCAAGTCAATTCCGACTCACAGCGACCCTATAGGACACAGAAGAACTTCCCCATAGGGTTTCCAAGGAGCACTCAGTGGATTCGAACTGCCAACCTTCTGGTAAGCAGCCGTAGCTCTTAACCACTACACCGCCAGAGTTTTCCCAATTCATATAATCAGACTCATATATTACTAGAGCTGCAAGGAATTAAATATCATCTAGTTCTTTTTTTTTTTTTTAGTTCTAATCCAACCATTTTATTTTACTGGCAGAGAAACAGACACAGAATTCCAAAATTTTATTAGAGTAAGGACTTTGCATGTTCACCACTGTATAATCAGTGCTGAGAACACTGGCCTATAGAAGGTACTTACAAAATATTTGTTGCATTTGGATCCATTAATTTTTTCAGTTCTTTTCCAGCTTTTCCAAGATATATGCCAAAATGTGTGCACACGACCTGACTCTCTTACAATAGCTGCAATGAATACTCAAACAAATAAAAATAAAAATCAAATATCTATCTACATTCCCCTCTTTACAATAAAAGTGCATAAATTTAAAACAGCTGTTTTGTAATTGCCATATTACTTCTATTTTAAAAATAACAATACAGGCAGTTCCTGGATTACAAATGAGTTCTACTCCTAAATCTGTCTTTAAGTCGAATTTGTACGTAAATCGAAACAGTTAGGTATGGTCGTATCGAATGCCTGTTAGTCAAATGCTTGTCTTAGTATATAGTATATAGCATACCTTTCTATGCATAAAAAACATTAAAGACACTTCCACATACACTAAAATATCTTTAACATAATAATACAGTAAATAATAATGTTTTGATGGGTATCGCAAAGTAGTACCCGTTTGTTACGATAAACCACTGTTTTTACCTCAAATTTTTAATATGATAGGCTTTATGCGGTTGGCTCGTAACCACGAGTTGTACATAAGTTGGATATTCATAATCCAGGGAGTGCGTCTAAACATTTATTGAATACTTTAGTATGTGCTGCAACTTTAACATGTGTCAGGCATTATTCTAACACTATACACATTAATTTAATCTTCAAAACAATCTATATCGTACTACTATTGCTATGTCCATTTTACAAATGAGAAAACTGAGACACAAAGACATTAAGTAACAAGTATACTACAGGGTTGCTATGAATCAGAATCGACTGGACAGCAATGGGTTTACACTAGGAGAAATATGAAAGAAAATTTTGGCTATATCACATGTAGGAACAAAACATGCCATAAGTGACTGACTCCTAGGTGTCTGGCCCAAGTAACTAATTGAATGGAAATGCCAATACAAAGATGGCAAACAGTGGATAAGCATTTGGATTTCGGGGTGTGGGTGGGAACTTTAAGTGTTTTGCCTGAATTTTTTTTAATTTAGAGAGACCTCTAAGACATCCAAAGAGAGATATAAGGATGGCAATTAGCCTAGAGCTCAGAAGATAAAAGGGGATACAAATCTGGGCGTCACTGACCTACATCTTACATAGCATCCAGATATGACATGTACATATATATACCCCCATGCTCAGACATGCATACATAGACACACCCAGCTGCCAATATCTAAAACGATGTCATGTTGAATGAAAATTTAACCCAGTGTCTGGATTCAGAAAAATACCATCTTTTATATCGAAACAAGAATCTGTACCAGTTAGGATTGAGTTTAGCCGCTTATAGCAGAAACCAGATGTCTTGGTCATCTAGTGCTGCTATAACAGAAATACCACAAAGAGAAATTTATTTCTCATAGTTAAGTAGGCTAGAAGTCCCAATTCAGGGCATTGGCTCCAGGAGAAGACTCTCTCTGTCAGCTCTGGAGGAAGGTCCTTGTCCTCAATCTTCCCCTGGTTGAGGAGCTTCTCAGGCACAGGGACCCCTGGTCCAAAAGACAAGCTCTGTTCTTGGTGCTGCTTTCTTGGTGGTATGAGGTCCCCTGTCTCTCTGCTAGCTTCTCTCTTTCATATCTCAAGAGATTGCCTCAAAACACAATCCAGTTTTATAGATTGGGTCCTGCCTTACTAACACAACTGCTGCCCATCCTCCCTTATTGACATCATAGAGGCAGAATTTACAGCGTATAGGAAAATCACACAATACTGGGAATCATGACACAGCCAAACCCATACATACATTTCTGGGGGGACATAATCCAATCCATGACACCAGATCACAATGGTTTAACAAAATAGAGGTTTATATTACTCAGATAACACGAAGGCTGGAAGTAGGTATTCCACGGCCAGTACCGCTGTAATCCAGACTCCTTCTAGCTTTCTGCTCATCCATCTTAACTGTGACATTTGTATAAATTATTCTTTACCTTTTTGCTTTTGCTCATGTCTTCCTGGAAGGAAGGAGGAAGTGAAAAAAGGGAAGGCTATAGCATCACTATGAGTCGAAGTTGACTTGCCAGCAGCAGGTTTGTTTTTTTTGTGTGTGTGTCTATATCTCTATGAGTCGGAATCAACTTGCTGGCAGTGGGTTTGGCTTTTTTGGTTTAGTGCCTGTATCAGAAAAAGAAAGCAAAACTTTCCATTTTGTTTTCATTTGCCAGAATTGTGTCACATGACCAACCCTAGAAAAAAAGGAGCCTGGGAAATCAAGTTTTATCTGTGCATATTGAAACCTCAAATAAAATCAAATTTCTGTTTTGTTAAGGTAGAAGAGGAGAACGAATATTAAATAGACGATTGGCATGTCTGCCAGAAAGCTGTAGGAGTTTAGAGTTCTAACAGAATTTGAAATTGTCTAGCACAAGCCTTTTCATCTCCTAGATGGAAAGATTAAATGTTTTTTTTGAGGTTATATCATAAGTAGATGGCATTGACAGTAAGTGAAGTTGCTAAGAATAGAATGTAGGTCTTCTGACTCTTAATTCAGTGGTATGTTGATTATATCACATCATACTCTCAACTGCCTAAAAATTTACCATGCTGGTCTGACACCATTACGCCAAAGCCTCTATTTCCTATGCCCATAGTCCTCTGTGCAAAGGTTCACTGTCATACTTATCATTCTAAATTGTAATTACTTGTTTGTGTGTCTACTTGTCCTCTAAATTAGAAACTCCCTCTGGAGCTGGCATCATGATTTATTCATTTTTATATTACCCCTAGGGTCTCAGAGAAAACTAGGTAATAGGTTCTTGTTAAACGAATTAACCTCACATGGATGACTACAACCTCAGAATGATATTTTAGTGGTCTCTGATGGGACAATATTAAGCATTCTTAGTTATGTCGATTTTTACCCCAGCAGCCTCTGATCCGCTGGTTAAAATCATTCTTGCGATATTATATCTATAGATCTTAGGGCTGGTAAAAATCATGATTCAGTCGCTACCTTCATATAGTCTCTTTTTTCATCGGAGGCAACTAAGGCCCAGAGAAGTTACATTGCCCAAGGTCACAGGAGCAGTAAATAGGGGCGAGAAGACAAGGCCCAGGGGCCTGCCTTAGAGCTCTTTAGTGTTGTTAGTGTTGTCTTCTTAATACATCACTTTAATGTAATGATATATTTCATTTTTATATATGTTCAAAGTCCAAAATGTTCTATGCTGTTTTAAAATGCTGATCATTTGATACATCTTCAGGTAAAAATGCAAAGGTTTGCACACATATAATATTATAACAACAGCAAAAGAGAGAGCCAAAACTTATTATCAAGGTTGAACTTGAACTTTCCCACTTCTGGGGATTGATACTTATAATACTTATAATACATCTTCAGTATTCCTCAAGGGCAGCTTAGATATTCTACTTTCTGTGTGTAACTGGGAAAAGAGAGGTTAAAATAAAGGCCACGGCAACTGTTAGAAGGCATTAGTTTTGCTATTATATAAACATATCCATTTGCTTAAATTACACCGGCTCTTAGCATCTACACTTCTGCTTGAAACAACATGGCCAACACTATTTTCCCAGCACTTTACTCATTTGAAGATGAGAGCATGTGTTTCATGTGATTAAATAAATTAGACCAGTCTAGAATATGAGGAACAGTCCTTGTCCCCGAGACCTAAATGAAATCAAGGAAACTTATTAAGGCTAGATAGTGGACATAAAGGAGCCCTGGTGGCACAAACAGTTAAGTGCTTGGCTGCTAACTGAAAGCTTGGTGATTTGAACCCACCCAGCTGCTCCATGGGAGAAAGGCCTGGTGATCTGCTTCCATAAAGATTACAGCCAGGAAAACCTATGGACAGTTATGCTCTGTCACACAGGATCACTATGAGTTGAGATTGACTTGAGGGAACTAACAACAACAGTGAACATAAAGACAATCAGGCAAAGAACTAAATATTAGCTTATATGTTTCTCATCCCCACCCCCACCCCCCAGTGCCATCGAGTCGATTCCGACTCATAGAGATTCTCATACACATCATATATATCAAATACATTTCATGTACTTACAGCATTCCATATTTTTGTTTCCAATAGTCACGTGAGCTCTACGTCCCTGGGACATAAATTTCACTCAAGAAAAATTTGTTGAATAAGACTCATTTAGGTTTCCTCTTCAATTCCATGTAACTTATCAAGGGAGGGAAAAATCTGGAAGTTGTTTGAACAGTAAGAGAGAGAGTTTGGTAAGTCAAACAGAATAGTCTGGAGGTGGCAGGTGTTATGACTTGAGTTGTGTGCCCTAAAAAAGATATGTGAACTCCCAACACCTGCTACCTGTGACCTTAAGCTTGTTTAGAAATAGGATCTCTGAAAATGTTATCAGTTAACAGAGGTTATACTGGAGTAGAGTGGGTACTAAGCCAGTCTGAGTCATGTCCTTACAAAAGAGAAGGGACACAGAGACATCTTCCTCTAGAGCCTTTGGAGAGAACATGGCCTTGCCAACACCCTTTATTTGGATAGCTAGCCTCTAGAACTGTCAGACAAAAAAAATTCTGTTCTTATAAACCACCCCATTTGTGGTATCTTGTTACAAGAGTCCTAGGCAACTAATACAGCATGTCAGGGTTTCGCCCTCCATATAACCAAAGGGTCAAAAGCTTAGGCTTCTGTTTACAAAATATATTCTCATTCTCACACTGGATCCCATTTGACCCTCTCCAAAACCCCATAAGGTAAAAAGGGCAGGTTTTCTCATTTTTAGATGAAGAAAATGAGGCTCAGAGACATTAAGTGCTTTGCTCAGGTTGTCGTAGTTATTAAGTAACAGAACTGGAAGTTGGAGCTCTAAATCTAGGGAGTTCTGCTTCTAAACCCAGGACTCCATTTTTCCTGTTGTTAGAAATGAAGCAGCCTGTGATAAAAAAAAAAAAAAAATATGATGGGCAAAAACAATACACACTGTAATAGGTAAGCTGATGTATTATAGATTTGCTTTAAAAAATATTTTTTAATCTAGTTTAGTTACTGAACAACTATCCTCAAGACAGGTAATCATATGCAGCCTCATTCATTTGATAAAAGCAAGAAATTCCTGAGCAGTCATCAGTTTGGCTACATAATTGCCTTGATGTGCTACATTTAATGATTACACCCACTCCTCACTTATCAAAATGGTTAGATTCCAAAGACCAGGTCATTATGCAAAAATCAGCATTATGCAAAAATGAAGGATGACTACATCAGATCACAAAATGGAGAATGACTACATCATTACATAATTGCCAAATTACATCATTACATAACCACCAAACCACTGAGAATCATGGCCCAGCCAAGCTGACACATAACTTTAACCATCACAGCCAGCATTACTCTCACCTCACACCTTGGCATTTATTAATGCCAGATGTACAGCATTAATGTGCAAAATAATCAGACAGTAGATTTTTTACTACTATCGTAAATGTGAAATGTCAGATACTGAGATGGTCGATAAATAAGGAGTAGGTGTACTATGCTTTTTAATTCATAATTGCCTAATATCTACCTACCTATTGCCATTGGACAAAGAGACCCTTCTCTGTGGTATGCATGCCCTGTAATCCTGTCTTTATATTGCTCCATGAAAAGCTGATTAGGAGCAGAAGCCATTAAGGTCTATATTAAAGGAACTGTGGGAAAATAATGAATCAGAAAACTGACAAAGGGAATTAAATGGAAAATAAATCCTTTAACAGTTGTTCATTCTTTTTAAAATGTATGCATTTTCTTTGAAGCAAAGTTTTAGAAGTCAGATACACTTATTCCAAAAAAGACTTATTGTGAATAATTCAGAACATTCTTCCACACAGCACTGTTCTCTTCCAACTAGCCTGCCCTCCAAATAACAATATTGGATATACTACTACCACCTTCAGTGCTTTATAGCTGAAAAAAAGAACTCATACTTTATCTCTTTGGATAGCTTTCTCTATATTAGTTTGCATATCCTATTTTATCTGCATACTTACTGCATTTCTCTTTTGTCTAAAACGTAAGCTCAGAAGCTATCCTTGTATTATAGTATTAAGATATGTGGGTGTTCAGTTTTGAAAATGTAGAGGGGGTACACAATTTTAGCTAAATAATAAGATAAATGTTCTGAGTATTATGCAATAAATTTCATGACAAAATATTTCATAAATCATCCAGAATCTCCTTATTTTCTTGGATCATTAAGACCTAAGAAATCCAGACATAGAGTGATGTTGTCATCATCCTTTGGTACTCAGAAGTGACTCTTGTTACTAATATCCTCATCTGTATTTGAGGTTGCACCTAAAAGATACTTATAAACTCTTAGTCCTTTTCACACAGACCAGGCTCCGTAACTGTCAACGCTGTCTTTGAAGGATCTGGTTGATATGCACCTCTACTCATGCTAAGAGTTTTACTTAAACTTTTGAACTGTACATGCCAGTTGGGCTGATATGCTACCATTCTTATTCCATCCTAAGTAGTTCTTCTTCTTAACATTATGAAACCCTGTAATGTTTGTTTCACCCACCCTCGTTGCTTAGTATGCCCGTTTAAGTTTCGTATGGCTGTTGTAAAAAAACCACAAAGTGGGCGGCTTTAAAGAACAGAAATACATTGTCTCTAAGTTCTGGAGGTTAGGAGTTTAATATCAGGGTGTCAGCTATGTAGATGGCTTCTGAGGGCTCTGATAAAATAACCGATCTGCACATTTCTCCTAAGAAACCCTGGTGATGCAGTGGTTAAAGCACTCAGCTGCTAACCAAAAGTCAGTTGCTCAAACCCATTAGCTCCGCTGTGGAAGAAAGATGTGGCAGTCTGCTTCCATAAAGATTTCAGCCTTGGAAACTCTATGGGGCAAAGCTATTTGTCCTACAGGGTTGCTGTGAGTTGGAATTGGCTGGCAACAGGTTTGGTTTTTTTGGTATGCATTTTTCCTACCTTCTGCTGGCTGCCAGCAATCCTTGGTATTCCTTAACTTGCAGCCGCATCCTCCTCCATCATTACATGGCCATTCTTCCTCTGTTTCACCTCCATGTCTGTTCTCTTTTATAAAACACACTGGAATGGGATTAGGACCCATCCTACTCCATTAATCTTATGTTAACTGATAAGATCTTTGAAGATCCTACTTCCAAATAGGGTCACGTTCACAGTTACCAGGGAACAGGAATTTAACATTTCTTTTTGAAGGATACAATTCAATCCATGACAACACCCTTATAGTTCCTGTCTAACTTCATAATTCTCCTCTGTGTCTAAACTAGGACCATGTGCATAATGGTCCTGGGCAAGGGAGGGAATTAGATGAACTTGAGGTTAGGTGTCTCACCCTACTTAGTTCACATGTTCCTTCCATTCAACAATGTCCTTTCTCCTCCAGGCCCAGTATTTATGACTCCCCTAACCACTCTCCTCCAATCAAAATTTGCTTTGAAGAGAGAGGACTGTAAATATTACTCAAATTCTTTTGCAAATTTAAGTCACCTTAACCCAAAGGTTTTAATATTTAACACAGTAACACTCATTCTGAACTGAAAAGATTATTAAAGATATTATAAATATTGAATGAGGAAAAAAGGTTCGTAAGAGTGTTGTGATGAAACACATGCAGGGCAAAGAGCTTCCTTCTGGCTTATCAATTTGACTGATCTTTATCTGGATCAGAATATGACTTGGTAACCCCAAGAGTAATTTTCTTCTACTCAGATCCTCTGAAGACATCCTAGAATGATTAAGGGTGAGACCTATGATATTTTAATTTAAAGCTGAAAAGCAATATTTGGGTTAAGAAGACTGATATTAAACTCAGTACCAAAAGCAAAACATTTCAGCTTTTTAAAATCTTATTTATCTAGCCAATAGAACCCAACAACACATCAAAAAAATAATTCACCCTGATCAAGTGGGATTTATACCAGGTATGCAAGGCTGGTTTAATATCAGAAAAACCATTAATGTAATCCATCACATAAATAAAACAAAAGATAAAAACCACATGATCTTATCAATAGATGCAGAAAAGGCATTTGACAAAGTTCAACACCCATTTATGATAAAAACTCTTACCAAAATAGGAATTGAAGGAAAATTCCTCAACATAATAAAGGGCATCTATGCAAAGCCAACAGCCAATATCACTCTAAATGGAGAGAACCTGAAAGCATTTCCCTTGAGAACGGGAACCAGACAAGGATGCCCTTTATCACCGCTCTTATTCAACATCGTACTTGAAGTCCTAGCCAGGGCAATTAGGCTAGACAAAGAAATAAAGGGTATCCAGATTGGCAAGGAGGAAGTAGAGCTATCACTATTTGCAGATGACATGATCGTATACATGGAAAACCCTAAGGAATCCTCCAGAAAACTACTGAAACTAATAGAAGAGTTTGGAAGAGTCTCAGGTTATAAAATAAACATACAAAAATCACTTGGATTCCTCTACATCAACAAAAAGAACACCGAAGAGGAAATAACCAAATCAATACCATTCACAGTAGCCCCCAAGAAGATAAAATACTTAGGAATAAGTCTTACCAAGGATGTAAAAGACCTATACAAAGAAAACTATAAAACTCTGCTACAAGAAATTCAAAAGGACATACTTAAGTGGAAAAACATACCTTGCTCATGGATAGGAAGACTTAACATAGTAAAAATGTCTATTCTACCAAAAGCCATCTATACATATAACGCACTTCCAATCCAAATACCAATGTCATATTTTAAGGGGATAGAGAAACAAATCACCAATTTCATATGGAAGGGAAAGAACCCCCGGATAAGCAAAGCATTACTGAAAAAGAAGAAGAAAGTGGGAGGCCTCACTCTACCTGATTTCAGAACCTATTATACAGCTACAGTAGTCAAAACAGCCTGGTACTGGTACAACAACAGGAACAAGGACCGATGGAACAGAATTGAGAACCCAGATATAAATCCATCCACGTATGAGCAGCTGATATTTGACAAAGGACCAGTGTCAGTCAATTGGGGAAATGATAGTCTTTTTAACAAATGGTGCTGGCATAACTGGATATCCATTTGCAAAAGAATGAATCAGGACCCATACCTCACACCATGCACAAAAACTAACTCCAAGTGGATCAAAGACCTAAACATAAAGACTAAAACGATAAAGATCATGGAAGAAAAAATAGGGACAACCCTAGGAGCCCTAATACAGGGCATAAACAGAATACAAAACATTACCAAAAATGATGAAGAGAAACCTGATAACTGGTAGCTCCTGAAAATCAAACACCTATGCTCATCTAAAGACTTCACCAAAAGAGTAAAAAGACCACCTACAGACTGGGAAAGAATATTCAGCTATGACATCTCAGACCAGCGCCTGATCTCTAAAATCTACATGATTCTGTCAAAACTCAACCACAAAAAGACAAACAACCCAATCAAGAAGTGGGCAAAGGATATGAACACATGTTTCACTAAAGAAGATATTCAGGCAGCCAACAGATACATGAGAAAATGCTCCCGATCATTAGCCATTAGAGAAATGCAAATTACAACTACGATGAGATTCCATCTCACACCAACTAGACTGGCATTAATCCAAAAAACACAAAATAATAAATGTTGGAGAGGCTGCGGAGAGATTGGAACTCTTATACGCTGCTGGTGGGAATGTCAAATGGTACAATCAATTTGGACATCTATCTGGCGTTATCTTTAACAGTTAGAAATAGAACTACCATACAACCCAGAAATCCCACTCCTCGGAATATACCCTAGAGATACAAGAGCCTTCACACAAACAGATATATGCACACCCATGTTTATTGCAGCTCTGTTTACAATAGCAAAAAGCTGGAAGCAACCAAGATGTCCGTCAACGGATGAATGGGTAAATAAATTGTGGTATATTCACACAATGGAATACTACGCATCGATCAAGAACAGTGACGAATCTCTGAAACATTTCATAACATGGAGGAACCTGGAAGGCATTATGCTGAGCGAAATGAGTCAGAGGCAAAAGGACAAATATTGTATAAGACCACTATTATAAGATCTTGAGAAACAGAAAAAACGGAGAAGAACACATACTTTTGTGGTTACAAAGGGGGGAGGGAGGGAGGGAGGGAGAGGGTTTTTTATTGATCAATTAGTAGATAAGAACTGCTTTGGGTGAAGGGAAAGACAACACTCAATACAAGGAAGGTCAACCTAATTGGACTGGACTAAAAGCAAAGAGGTTTCCGGGATAAAATGAAAGCTTCAAAGGTCAGCGGAGCAGGGCCTGGGGTCTGGGGAACTTGGTTTGAGGGGACTTCTAAGTCAATGGGCAAAATAATTCTATTATGAAAACATTCTGCATCCCACTTTGAATTGTGGCGCCAGGGGTCCTAAATGCCAACAAGCGGCCATCTAAGATACATCAATTGGTCTCAACCCACCTGGAGCAAAGGCAAAGGAAGAACACCAAGGTCACACGACAACTAAGAACTCAAGAGACAGAAAGGGCCACATGAACCAGAGACCTACATTATCCTGAGACCAGAAGAACTAGTTGGTACCCGGCCACAATCGATGTCTGCCCTGTCAGGGAGCACAACAGACAACTCCTGAAGGAGCAGGAGACCAATGGGATACAGACCCCAAATTCTCATAAAAAGACCATACCTAATGGTATGACTGCGACTAGAGGAATCCCAGAGACAATGCTCCCCAGAACTTCTGATGGCACAGGACAGGAACCATCCCCGAAGACAACTCATCACGCATGAAAAGGACTGGTCAGTGGAGGGGAGAGAGATGCTGATGAAGAGTGAGCTAATTAAATCAGGTGGACACTGGAGAGTGTGTAGGCAACTCTTGACTGGAGGGGGGATGGGAAGATAGAGAGAGAGGGAAGATGGCAAAATTGGCACGAAACAAGAGACTGAAAGGGCTGACTCAACAGGGGGAGAGCAAGTGGGAGAAGGGAGTAAGATGTATGTAAACCTACATGTGACAGACTGATTGGAATGGTAAATGTTCACTTGAAGCTTAATAAAAATTAATTAAAAAAAAAAGGAAGTAACAGAAGCAGAACACATGTTTTCTTGTTTTGTCAGGAATGCTTCCTTTCCTCCCTTCTTCCTTTTCTAGTACAGAATTATAGTTACACTTCCTTTTAGGAAACTCCATGCTGAGCTCAACTTTAATAATACATTTATCAGAACTTATAAGTATATTATGAATTTATAAGTATGTTATGAAAGGTTTCTTTTCTTAAGGAAATGAACACTTAAATACCACCACTTCCCAGATTGAGTGAGTTGTGTAGATTTAGGGGAAAAGGCTACAGTGATGGGAGGAGGAATGAGAACGTTTCACCCACACTGATATGTTACAGGTATTTGAAAACATAGAATTAGAGAGGAATTATACGGTTGCTATGTTTTATGAGTTAGAATCGACTCGAAAGCAAAGGTGTTTTTTTTAAAGTTCTTTAAAAAAGGTGATGAGAAAAAATTCAAATGAAAACATTTAGTTTACCTTTGACTAAATAGATATGCATGTTATACTGCTGTACTTTTAAAATACCTTTGAAGCTGAAAAATCCTTACCTTAACTGAACGCAAATGTACTGTCTGGATTGTGATTATAGGAAAAGGTTCATTAACTTAACAGGTATTTATTAAGTAGCTCCCATATTCCAGTCACTGCCCTTGCTGTTGAGGATAAAATGGCGAGGAGTCCCAGGTCCCTGCTATCAGTGAACTTCAAATCCAATGGGGAGAGAGCCCTTATGCAAAGAATCATGTGGATGAATGGACACCTGGAACCTGGGGTGGAAAAGGAAAGGGGGAGACTGCTGACACAATGAGGGGGTTGCAACCAATGTCACAAAACAATTTGTGTGTAAATTTTTGAATAGGAAATTGATTTGTGCTGTAAACTTTCACCTGAAACACAATAAAATTAAAAAGAAAAAAAAAAATCTTATTTAGTCCTCCAAAATACCATGGAGAAGGAAATATATCCTTGAGAAAGAAAATACTGAGAATGGATGCATCCTTGGGAAAAGAGGAAGTGTAACTTTTTAAGTGCCTAATTCCTAACGATTCAAGTGGCATAAGAACTTTTCCCCCTTCTCTATCATTTTGCCTACCTCCTAAAATGAGATCTTTCCATTTTTTTATACTTGGAACAACAATCAGATATGTTATTAAAATTCAGCCTTAAGATAAAAATTGGTCAAAGGCATCACCTTGGTTTTTATCATTTTACGCCCTGAAAATTGCAACTTAAAGCATATATTTAATAGTTTCAGTAACTGAGCTATAGAAATGCCAGGTGTCTTAGTTATCTAGTGGTGCTATAACAGAAATAACACAAGTGGATGGCTTTAATGAACAGAATCTTATTTTCTCACAGTTTGGGAGGCTAGAAGTCCTAATTCAGGATGCTGGCTCTAGAGGAAGGCTGTTTCTCTCTCTGTCCACTCTGGGAAAAGTCTTTGTCTTTTTTTTTTTTTATCCCTAGGTTCTTTAGCGATCATGTTGTGTGTATCTTCCCCTCCATTTGTGCTTGCTTGCTTGCTTGCTTGCTTGCTTGCTTGCTTGCTTGCTTCATCTGCTCTTCTATATCTCAAAAGAGAAAGACTTAAGCCACACCCTACACTAATATGGCCTCATTAACAATGAAAACCCATTCTCAAATGAGATTATAACCACAGGTATACCAAACAAAACCAAATGTGCTTCAGTCGAGTCAATTCTGACTCATAGCGACAGAGTAGAATTGCCCCACAGGGTTTCCAAGGCTGTAATCTTTAAGGAAGAAGACTGCCACATCTTTCTCCTGAGGAGTGGCTGGTGGGTTCAAACAGCCAACCTTTTGGTTAGCAGCTGAGCACTTTAACAACTGCACCACCAGGGCTCCTTAACTGCAAGTATAGGTGTTACGATTTATAACACATATTTTTGGGAGACACTATTCAGTCCATAACACCAAGTATCCCTTTTGTGGCAGAGTGTATTTTCTAGAGATGACTGTGCCAATATCCTGTTCTACAAACTCTTCTGACCATGTGACATCGACACCCCTCTATCAAGAGGTGAGGTCTAAGTCCCCTCCTCTTGAACCTGAGCAGACCTTTGTAACTGCATTGATCAAGAGACTTCCTTAAACATAATGCTGCATGACTCCCAAGGCTAGGTCATTGTTATGGATTGAATTTTGTCCCCCAAAAAGTTATGATGTTCATGTCCTAACCCCTGTAATGGTGAAAATGATCCTCTTTGGAAATAGGGATTTTCTCTTGTTATGTTAATGATATCATACTGGAGCATGGTTTGTCCTGAACCTAATCACTTCTAAATAATGTCTTATAAAGGGGAATACAGATACAGACACACGGGGGAAGACTGACACACACGGCAGTTGCATCTACAAACCCAGGAACACCAAGGATTGCCAGCAGCTACAAGAAGATCTTCCCTAGAGTTGATGCCCTGAATTTGGACTTCTAGCCTCCTAAATTGTCAGACAGTAAACTCCTGTCTTTAAAGACATTCACTTGTGGTATTTTTGTTAAGGCAGTACTAGACAACTAACAGGAACCCCTGGTGGTGTAGTGGTTAACTGCTATGGCTGCTAACCAAAGGTCAGCAGTTAGAATCCACCAGGCACTCCTTGGAAACTCTGGGGCAGTTCTGCTCTGTCCTATAGGGTCACTATGATTTGACAACAGTGGGTTGGTTTGGTTTAGATAACTAACGCAGTCAAAAAAGGTGATATGGCTTGATATGGCTTCTGCTTTCTCTCTCTCTCTCTCTCTCACACACACACACACATACACACACACCCTGGTATCCCAGATACCACACAGTGAGCAATCCATACTAGCTCATGTGCACAGACCACATAGAGAGTCCCACATGGAGAGAAACTGAGTCCTCCATCCAATACCTAGTTACAACTGCCAGCTATGTCAGTGAGCAAGCCTTCAAATGATTCTAGTCACCAGCCTTTGAGTCTTCCAACTGAGGCTTCAGTCATCGTGCAGCAGAAATACGCTGTTCCCAGAATCTAAGAGTATAATAAATGGTTTCTTTACTCAAATACATTTTGGATAACTTATTACACAGCCATAGTAATCAAAATATCACCATATTAGAAATATGCACATGATGTTTTTGCTGATTCCTATTTTTGTTTTGTTATCAGTGCAGCTCTGGATAGTCTAAACAAATGATGAGACATAGTTTTATACAATATATACTTTATTCTACCATGTCTCTGAAACTTCCAGACAGGCTCAATATGATTCCAGAGGTAGCAAGTGGCATAACTACATTTTAAGACCAAGTTAGCAATTTAGAAGCCACATGGGAACAACATATTCTGTAGTCCTATCTCCTTTGCCTATTAAACAGGGTCCGCACCCACCCACATCAGGGGCCTAAGGACTGGTGGCTCCACTCAGGTCACCCAGTCACCCGCAACAGGGGTCCAAGGATAACTGGTACCCCCCAGGCCTTCCAACCGAAAGCATTGAGTACCCATGGTCCATTTACAGAACCCATCCATCTGTGCGCTCTAGGGATGCACTTTCCTCACAGACATTCGGGGCACGATTGTCAGCCCCCGCCTTGTTCAGACCGTGACCCCCTGCTGCAACCAGATACCAGTACCTACACCAATCACCCCTGCCCCTCTAAGACTGTAGAACAGAGCCTGTGCCACACACTTGATAACCAACTACATGGACACCTGAGCTGAATCCATACAAGAAAAGTGAAGGGACTCCTAGGCTGAAATACCTGATAACAGCTCTAGCCACTTGGTGACGGGATGTTAGAGCTTCAAAGGCAAAAATAATCAAGCTAGTTCACACAAGCAACCTATATGGGTATATCAAAACGAAACAAAACAAAGCAAGAAGCTAGGATACAATAAGCAAACATAAAATAAGCTAATACAATAACTTATAGAGGGCTCGGAGACAACAGTCAATATCAAATCACATAAAAAAGCAGATCATCATCACTTCAACAAGCTCTCAAAACAAAAAATAAGGGGATCTTCTGGATGAAGGTGCATTCCTGGATTTACTGGATGCAGAACACAAAAGATTAACATACAGAACTCTTCAAGACATCAGGAACAAAATTATGAAGGAGATCAGGCAATACACAGAACAAGCCAAGGAACACAGAGATAAAGCAGTTAAAGAAATTAAAAAGGTTATTCAAGAACATAATAAAAGTTTAATAAGCCAGAAAAATCCATAGACAGCAATCAGAAATTCAGAAGATTAACACTAAAATTACAGAAATTAGACAACTAAATAGAAAGTCAGAGGAGCAGAATAGAGCAAGTACAAGGCAGAACTGGTGACACTGAAGATAAAGCACTTGGCACCAATATATTTGAAGAAAAATCAGATAGAAGAATTTGAAAAAACAAAGAAACCCTAAGAATCATGTGGCACTCTATCAAGAGGAATAACCTAAGAATAATTGGAGCTCCAGAACAGGGAGGGATAACAGAAAATATAGAGGGAATTGTTGAAGGTTTGTTGGCAGAAAACTTCCCTGTTATCATGGAGGATGAGAAGGTAGCTATCTCAGATGCTCATCAAACTCCACATAAGGTAGATCTTAAAAGAAAGCCACCAAGACATATTATAATCAAAATTGCCAAAACTAAAGATAGAGAATTTTAAGAGCAGCTCGAGATAAACAAAAAGTCACCTACAAACGAGAGTCAATAAGAGTAAGCTCAGACTACTCAGCAGAAACTGTGTAGGCGAGAAGGCAATGGGGTAACTTATTTAAAGGACTGAAGGAAAAAAATTGCCAGCCAAGAATCATATATCCAGCAAAACTGTCTCTCAAATATGAAGGAGAAATTAGGACATTTCCAGATAAACAGAAGTTCAGGGAATTCATAAAAACCAAATCAAAATTACAAAAAATACTAAATGGAGTTCTTTGGTTAGAAGATCAATAATATCAGGTATCAACCCAAGACAAGAACACTGGACAGAGCAATCAGAGGTCAACTCAGAGAGGAAATCACAAAAATAAATCAAGATAAAAAAACACTCCAAACAGAGAAACAGCGATGTCCTTATGTAAAAGAACACAAAATTAATAAAGAGGGACTAAGAAATGTAGTCATAGATCTTTCAAATGAAGAGGAAGACAAGGCGATATAAAGAAATAAGAGTTAGGTTTAAACTTAAAAAAATGGGATATATATTAAGGTAACCACAAAGGAGACTACCAATCCTACTCTTTGAAATAAAATACAAGAAAAAATAGAGACTCAGCATAAACTAAATCAACAGCAACGAATAAGAAGAAAAGACAATATATAAACTACTCAGCACAAAAAAAATTAAGCGGGAAAAAGAAACTGTCAACACACACACACAAAAAAAAGATATCAAAATGACAGCACTAACTCATACCTATCCATAATTATGCTGAATGTAAATGGACTCAATGCACCAATAAAGAGACAGAAAGTGGCAGAACATGATGCATCTATTTACTGCCTACAAGAGACACCTCTTAGACTTAGACACACAAACGAACTAAAATTCAAAGGATTGGAAAAAATATATCAAGCAAACTACAATCAAAAAAGAGCAGGAGTAGCAATAGTAATTCCCGACAAAATATACTTTAAAGTTAAATCCGCCACAAAGGATAAGGAAGGACACTACATAATGATTAAACGGACAATATACCAGGAGGATAAAACCATATTCAATATTTATGCACCGCATGACAGGGCTGCGAGACACATAAAACAAACTGTATCAGCATTGAAAAGAGATAGACAGCTCCGCAATAATAATAGGAGACTTCAACACACTGCTTTCGGTGAAGAACAGGACATCCAGAAAGAAGCTCAATAAAGACACGGAAAATCTAAATGCCACAATCAACCAACGACCTCATGGATATATACAGAACACTCCACCCAAGAGCAGCCAAGTATACTTTCTTTTCTAGTGCACATAGAACATTCTCTAGAATAGACCACATATTAGGTCATAAAGCAAGCCTTAGCAGAATCCAAACCACTGGAATATTACAAAGCTTCTGCTCTGACCATAAAGCCATAAAAGCAGAAATCAATAACAGAAAAAGCAGGGAAAAGAAATTAAACACTTGGAAACTGAACAATACCCTGCACAAAAATGACTGGGTTATGGAAGACATTAAGGATGGAATAAAGAAATTCATAGAATCCAATGAGAATGAAAACACGTCCTATCAGAACTTTTGGGACACAGCAAAAACAAACAGAAGTAGAACAACTGAATAGGCCCATAACAAAAAAAGAGATTGAAAAGGTAATCAAAAAACTCCCAACAAAAAAAAGTCCTGGCCCTGACGGCTTCACGGCTAGTTCTACCAAACTTTCAGAGATGAGTTAACACCACTACTACTGAAGGTATTTCAAAGCATAGAAAAGGACGGAATACTGCCTAACTCATTCTATGAGGCTAGCATAACCCTAATACCAAAACCAGCTAAAGACAACACAAGAAAAGAAAAATATAGACCTATATCCCTCATGAACATAGATGTAAAAATCCTCAACAAAATTCTAGCCAATAGAATTCAACAGCATATCAAAAAAATAATTCATCATGACCAAGTGGGATTCATACCAGGTATGGTTCAACATTTTTTTTTTTTTTTTTAGAAAAACAATGTAATCCATCATATAAATAAAAGACAAGAACCACATGATTTTATCAATTGATGCAGAGAAAGCATTTGACAAAGTTCAACATCCATTCATGATAAAAACTCTCAGCAAAACAGGAATAGAAGGAAAATTCCTCAACATAATAAAGGGCATTTATACAAAGCCAATAGCCAACATCATCCTAAACGGAGAGAGCCTGAAAGCATTCCCCTTGAGATCGAGAAGCAGACAAGGATGTCCTTTATCACCACTCTTATTCAACATTGTGCTGGAGGTCCTAGCCTGAGATATTAGGTTAGACAAAGAAATAAAGGGCATACAGATTGGTAAGGAAGAAGTAAAAGTATCACTATTTGTAGATGACATGATCTTATACACAGAAAACCCTAAAGAATCCTCAAGAAAACTACTGAAACTAATAGAAGAGTTCAATAGAGTATCAGGACACAAGATAAACATACAAAAATCAGTTGGATTCCTCTACACCAACAAAAAGAACATCGAGGAGGAAATCACCAAATCAATACCATTTACAGTAGCCTCCAAGAAGATAAAATACTTAGGAATAAATCTTACTAGAGACGTAAAAGACTAAAACAAAGAAAACTACAAGACACTACTGCACAAAACCAAAAGAGACCTACATAAGTGGAAAAACATACCTTGCTCGTGGATAGGAAGACTTAACATTGTAAAAATGTCTATTCTACCAAAAGCGATCTATAGGTTTAATGCAATTCCGATCCAAATTTCATGGACATTTTTTAATGATACAGAGAAACAAATCACCAACTTCATACTGATGAGAAAGAGGGCAGGATAAGTAAAGCGTTACTGAAAAAGAAGAACAAAGTGGGAAGCCTCATTCTATGTGGTTTTATTACCTATCATACCGCCACAGGAGTGAACACATCCTGGTACTGGTACAACAGATACATAGACCAATGGAACAGAATTGAAAATCCAGACATACATCCATCCACATATGAGTAGCTGATATTTGACAAAGGCCCAAAGTCAGTTAAATGGGGAAAAGACAATCTCTTTAACAAATGCTACTGGCATAACTGGAAATCCATCTGCAAAAAAAAAGAAACAAGACCCATACCTCACACCATGCACAAAAATGAACTCAAAATGGATCAAACACCTAAATATAAATTCTAGAAAGATAAAGATTATGGAAGAAAAAATAGGGACAACGCTAGGAGCCCTAAAACATGGCATAAACAGTATACAAAACATTACTAACAATGCAGAAGAAAAACTAGATAACTGGGAGCTCCTAAAAAATCAAACACATATGTTATTCCAAAGACTTCACCAAAAGAGCAAAAAGATTACCTACGCACTGGGAAAAAGTTTTTAGCTAGGACATTTCCGATCAGCATCTGATCTCCAAAATCAACATGATACTGCAAAAACTCAACTACAAAAAGACAAATAATCCAATTAAAAAATAGGTAAAGGATATGAACAGGCACTTCACTAAAGAAGACATTCAGGCGGCTAACAGATACATGAGGAAATGTTCACGATCATTAGCCATTAGAGAAATGCAAATCAAAACTACGATGAGATTCCATCTCACTCCAACAAGGCTGGCATTAACCCAAAAACACAAAATAATAAACGTTGGAGAGGTTGTGGAGAGACTGGAACACTTATACACTGCTGGTGGGAATGTAAAATGGTACGACCACTTTGGAAATCAATTTGGCGCTTCCTTAAAAAACTAGAACTACTATATAATCCAGCAATCCCACTCCTTGGAATATATTCTAGAGAAATAACAGCTTTTACATGAACAGATATGTGCACATCCATGTTCACTGCAGCACTGTTTACAATAGCAAAAAGATGGAAGCAACCAAGGTGTCCATCAATGGATGAATACATAAATATATTATGGTATATTCACAGAATGGAATACTACTCATCGATAAAGAACAATGATGAATCCTTGAAACATTTCATAACATGGAGGAATCTGGAAGGCATTATGCTGAGTGAAATTAGTCAGTTGCAAAAGGACAAATATTGTATGAGACCACTAGTATAGGAACTCGAGAAATAGTTTAAACGGAGAAGAAAATATTCTTTGATGGTTATGAGAGTGGAGGAAGGAAGGGAGGGAGAGGGGTTTTCACTAATTAGATAGAAGATAAGAACTGTTTTAGGTGAAGGGAAAGACAACACACAATACAGGAGAGGTCAACACAACTGGACTAAACCAAAAGCAAAGAAGTTTCCTGAATAAGGTGAACGCTTCGAAGGCCAGTGTAGCAGGGGCGGGGATTTGGCGACCACGGTTTCAAGGGACATCTAAGTCAACTGCCATAATAAAGTCCATTAGGAAAACATTCTGCATCCCACTTTGGAGAGTAGCTCCTGGGGTGTTAAACGGTAGCAAGCGGCCATCTAAGATGCATCAATTGGTCTCAACCTACCTGGAGCAAAGGAGAATGAAGAACACCAAAGACACAAGGTAATTATGAGCCCAAGAGACAGAAAGGGCCACATAAACCAGAGACTACATCAGCCTGAGACCAGAAGAACTAGATGGTGCTTGGCAACAACCGATGACTGCCCTGAGAGGGAACACAACAGAGAACTCCTGAGGAAGCAGGAGAGCAGTGGGATGCAGACCTCAAATTCTTGAAAAAGACCAGACTTCCAGTCTAACTAAGACTAGAAGGACCCCGGGGGTCATGGTCCCCAGACATTCTGTTATCCTAAGACAGGAACCATTCCCAAAGCCAACTCTTCAGACAGGGATTGGACTGGACTATGGGATAGAAAATGATACTGGTGAAGAGTGAGCTTCTCGGATCAAGTAGACACATGAGATTATATGGGCAGCTCGTGTTTGGAGGGGAGATGAGAGGGCAGAAGGGGTCAGAAGCTGGCCGAATGGACACAAAAATACAGACTGGAAGGGAAGGAGTGTGCTGTCTCATAAGGGGGAGAGCAACTAAGAGTATATAAAAACAAGCTGTATATGGGTTTTTGTGTGAGAGACTGACTTGATTTTTAAACTTTCACTTAAAGCACAATAAAAATTAAGAAAAAAAAATGCCTAGAGCATAGTAAACAATACTTATTAAACATTACTTTTATACCGTTTTGTTTTACTTTCCTACTCTGGTGCCGAATACTATAAAAATACAAAAATGAGTAACACATAGTCTTTACCTTCAATAAGTTCACATTATAGTGTTGGGGGTGTTAACGTGGAGCTGTGGTGGTACTGGTGTTGACGTAAATATACAAATAGCTAAAGTGTGAAACAAATTTTAATAAGTGACTTCAGAAAGGTATAATTACTTTCAGTTAAGATATAAAGAAAGGTTTCACAGTCACAATGATGCTGAGAGTTGAAGTTGATAGTTAAGATTTTAGTATTTAGAAAGAGTGGCAAATTCTATATAGAAGGAACTTAGTAACAAAAGAATATGAAAGCATTGGGAAATATTCAAGAAATTCTAAGTGGTTCAGTATTTTTGGAGAACAAAATCATTCATTTTTTAAAATGGAAAACTGGACAAGTTTATAGGCTTAAAGGAAGGAATCAAAAAAGATTTTAAGCACAGAGCTAACAAGAGATTGGCTGTCTGAAAAAGGTGGGAATAGAACGGGTAGAAGAAGATGGGAATGGAATTGCCCTTGAACAGCAAGAGAAACATCTCATTTTCAGAGACCGGAGGAAACCAAGGCCATAGATTAGGTGACCTGGTATAAGAGGGTGGGGAGCAACGGAAGGATGCATATGACAGCCTCAGGCTCTGGGCTGAATAGGAAACAAGATTATATGGATGGTGGAGTGATAACGGAGCTTGAAAAGGACTGGGAAGGCTTAGAATGATTTTGGAAGGGAATGGAAGAAGTAATTGAATAAGAATAATAAAAGGAGTATTGATAACATTGTTCCCACAAAAAATATTTATTATCTTTCATGTGCTTGCTGCCAAGAGGATAAAAACGAGGTAGACACTGACTCTGTGTTCAAGACAAGGATAGAGTTAGGTAAATGGGAAATTGCCATTTGATGTTGTATTGCCAAATATCAGGGGATGCATAGACTTCTATGGTGGCACAGCTTAGGCAGGGGCACTGATCCTCAGTTTTAGGAGTTAGAGGACACTTCCCAAAGTACACGGCATCTAGATTGAAAATAACAACAGAAACAAGAAATCAGTAGGCGTTAGCCAAGAAAAGGGAAAGAGGGGAAAGTGGCAGGAGTGTTGAAACACATAACCTAGTATGTGCCATGACTCACAGTTAGAGGCTACTGTAGTGGCTTCTGCAAGTTCATAGAGATACAGTCTGGGTGGGGAGAGACGAAGCTGCAGAGTAAGCAGAGGCCTGACTGTACAGGTCTTTATATGTTAAATCAAAGAGTTTGGACTAAACGCCCAGAGATATTAGAGAGACACTGAATGGTTTTAAATAGGAGAAAAATCAGCTCAAATCTAAATTTTGGAAAGATGTCTTAGTCAAACCTCTCAGTGGCAAAGAACAGAATCCCACTTGAGCTGACTTAAGCAAAAAGGAGAAATTTATTAACTATATATTACAGAGCTTTTCAACCTTTTTCATATCCTGGCACAGATGGAAAATGATAATATTTGTACAGCACCCTGGGGAAAACAGACGAGGTTGCTTGCGGCAGGAGGCAATCAGCCTGGGGACTCCAGCTGCCCTGAGGGCTATAAGGGTCAATATCGTAGCACACATCTGCAGCACACCAGTTGGGGAGCTCCGATCTATTATATAAAATTATAGACTCAGGGATAAATCATAGAACCTAAAAGAATGGCTGAGCCTTATAAGGAACTGAGGTTAGAAACTCTAAAGTCATCAGAAGTCAAGTTTCCTTTTCTCAGCCACGCTTTCTTTTCTCTCTCTCTCCTTTCTTCCTTACCTCCCTCTTTCTCTTTTTCTGGGGCAGTAGGGCCTTATGACTGCTCCTCCCTGTATATATGCTTCATTCTTTTTTTTCTTGAGCTAGATCCTTTGTTTCCCCATGCACATGGCAGAAGATACTCTTATAACTCTCACACGTATATGTTCTTCCAGTTAAAATATTTAATAGAGATAAACTAACATTTCTTAATGTTAAACTGAAATTCCAAACAAAGGAAATCTGATTGGCCGAGGTGTCCAACCTGTCTGTATCTTTCATTGTCAGTTAGACGGGTATCCTGTAATAAACATATAGCCACAATGCTCCACCACCTTGTGATTGTAGATGGACATTTCCAGAGAAGTGGCTGGAGGAGCTAGCAGATCTTGGAGCTGTCCACCTCAAAAGATTGCTCTGGCTGCAATATGGAGCAGGTCTGGAAAGAAGAGCAATATGGAGTTATGGAGATGAGTTGAGACACTGCTGCAGTAAGTCCGGAAGGGGTCCAGGGCTGGGGTAAGAGCAGTAGTGAATAACAGAAAGTACAGCTATCTCAGCAATAGTTAAAAGGCAGTATCGATATGGCTTGGGGTTTGACTAAATGTAGGTATAAGAAAAAAGAAGCCATATTTCTGGTATGAACAACCATCTGAAGGGTGTGGAATCTCTCACTGCTATAAGATGTACTGGAGGAAGAACAACTTTGAGATACGGATAAGTTTTAGTATTGGACATAAATTTTTATGTTTCTATGGGAAATGCAAGTGGCTGTTCCAATAGACAGCTGGTTAAGACAGCTCAGAAGATCCATCTAAGAGGAATACAGATTTGGGATTCTTTGGCATATGGATGGTAACAGAAGTTTTTGGATACGATTGTGTAGTTAGAGAGTATAAGGTAGGAAGAGAAGCTGGATAATGGTGAGAAGAACCCTAAGAAAACTCAACATCTGAGATATGGTCAGAATAAGAGATACCTCCAAAGGGTACCAAGATAAGGAAAACAAGGAGTAAAAGAAAGATGCTTAATAATAAAAGACAAAAGTTTTTTTTCCCCCCTACAAGTAGGGAGTAGTCAGTAGTGCAAAATGCTGCCAGAAAAAAAAAAAAAAACAAGAACACAGAATAAAAAGAGCTCAGTGGATTTAGCAATAACGACCTTGGCAAGAAAGCAAGTTAAGTAGAAGAGTGAGGATCAAAGGCAAATTAGAAAGCATCTCAGAGTAAGTGGGAGCTAAGGAAGTAGTAGAGCAAACGACTGAGCATAAACAAAACTTACAAGAAGTTTGGCTGTCAAAGAGTGGAGAGAAATATGCCAATCATTGGAGAGATGCATGGGTTGGAGGAGTATTTTGTTTTGATAAGTCATACTAATTCACATAATGTTGTTGGCAGGTGTCCCCAGGCTAAACAGTGATGCTTGAGTAGGACGAATGGCTCAAAAAAGAGTGTTGGATCTTTGTTACATGTGCCTAGAAATGCTGAGAATGATGCTGAACTTCAGGATTTAGAAGTGAATTTTCTGGTCATTGAACGTATCAGGAAAACAAAGCCTTCAGGATGCCAAGAGAGATCACGTTCACACTGACTCATATGTGAGTTCCCCCACCACATCGAGGGGATCTTTACCGAAAAGGAACACCAGTTCTTAAGCCAAAAATTGAAATTGCTTAGAAGGAAAAGATAATCCAAAAGAAGGCGAAGAAGGAAAAACTTAAGGCTATGGGATATTATAATAGCTGCAACAATGGACTCAAACACACCAGCGATCATGAAGACCATGTGGAAGCGGAAAATGTTTTGTTCTGTTATTCATAAGGTCTCTATGAGTAGGAGCTGACTTGAGGGCAATTAACAACGACATGGAAGAATATCATGGGACGCAATAAATATAAGTGACCGGGAAAGTCATGGGGATTGCGGAAGATTTCACCAAGATACAGAGTAAGAACTAACCCTGTGCAATAGGTTTGAACATTGCACAGGGAAAAGAATCAAGTTGTTCACTGAGCGCTCCACAAAACCCTTTTGTCCATCAAGTTGTTTACACAGGTATTCACAATCCTCCCAGTACTTGCTCTCTTTCCCCAGGCAATAGAGAAACAGGCATTTCTAGTATTTTGGAAATTTTACCTGTCTTACAACATGAAATTTAAAAAGGCGATAAAGTAATGAAAAAAGTCAGATGAAATTTATTTCATTTTCTTTTCATTTATTTTCTGGGAGAAGTAATTTAGTGAAAGTTTATCAAAAATTCCTTCTGCCTATAGAATATAATCTGTGCTGAATATGTCCATACTTCTGGGATTAATTTACCCATTTACTGCCATTTTAATGGTTATTCTTGAAATGTATTACATTAATTAAGTGATTCCAGTGAAATGACTTAGAAGAATAACGAAATCTGTGAAGTCTTAGGGCTACCTCCTTCCTGGCTGACTATGGTTTCACAGATTGTAAATTATTTGCTTAGGTGGAGTTCTTTATTGTTTGCTTACTCAGAATACATGACAGAGACTGTGGAATGCTCATGTCCATAAGCAATACTTGAAGAAATGAAAGCAAAAGTTTGGATATGAACCAAATTCTGTGCCTATGCAGAGCAAGCAACAGTGTACTCAAGTCAGATACCAGAATTTGGAAAGTCATTTCACCAAACTAACACATCAATTAGCTAAATTTTCATGTTGTACCATCCCAGGCATTTGGAAATGAAGTGGGCTTCTCACTGACCAAATCATTATTGCTACAGAGTGTTTCTACAACATATTTCGTACCAAAGTCAATTTTTGGTTAATAACTTGTTGAAATATAGGTGTACATTTTTATAGAGGTCTTCTGAGGCTTTAAATTTTGGAGACATAAAAAATAAGTTTATTTTTCTTGTGACAGATGCACTTATTCAATTTTTCATTTGAAGCATAGTATTTTCTTAATTTGTTTTTCTATGATGCTGAATTTTTTGCTGGGTTTGAATGGTAAATTGAAAGGGACAAAATAAAGATGTTTCCTGGAATCACTTTGTTATTTGAAAATAAAAGAAAGGTTCACATAACTTACCAGAAATTTATTTTAAAATGTTTTCTTCCTATGGTGGAATCCCTTAATGCCACAAAATAGAAAGGATAAATACCATGCTTTTACCAACATCAAAAGGTAAACTAAGAACAGAATCTGGATTAACATGAATTCAAAAGCCTGTTCTAGCCTCCAAACAGGTATCCCTTTTCATGGTCTACTGAACGAAAACATTCTTTATTGCTCACAAATCTAGGAGCCTCATATTCAGTCTCTAACCCTAAAATTCATGTCTTAACTTGGCATGGGGTAGAGGAAGCATAGAGGCAGTGTTTCATCTTGCTGGGAGTTTTTACCTTCTGTCAGAGAACACCTTTGCATTTAAGCAACAAAAAAAAAGAAAGAAAGAAAGAAAGAAATCTCTGTAATCATTAGAAAGAAAATACACACACAGCATTAGAATTTGGTGCCTATTTGTTTCTCCTTCTTGTTTCAATTCATACTCCCCAAGAAAGAAGCATATGACTTCTGGAGGAAACATAAAACCAATGTGTTGGTTCAACAATTGCCTCCGTGTTCAGTAAGACACTTTATTCCTAGAATTTTGTGGGAAATTTTACCTGAAGAATGCAAATCTGCACAAGAAGCATTAGGAATTTCATCCTAGAAAATTAAAAGTACTTTATGTCATCTGAAGTTAGAACTCTGAATATGTTCCCAAATTTATTGTAATTTACGCCCTGAAAGACTGACTTTTTAAAACAACAATTTGACACAAGTTCTGAAGAGCCTCCTTTGAGCCTCTTCCCTGTCTTCTTAGTTTTCCTACTGCATAATGCATATCAGAGTATTCATGGAAAATCTTGGGCCAGCTGTGCAATCTACTGTGCTGCCCTAGTTTCCATGCCCGCCACCTGTTAGAGTCCTGTGGCTTTAGCTTGTTTATTTGTTCATATATCCAGTCAGTAAATTCCATTCAACAAAGTCCACCTAAGCATTATTCCTGGAGGCCTTGATCATAGTATGGAGTGGAGATTTAGCAGTTAACACAAGAGTCATGGGCCCTGCCATCAAAATACTTACACTCGAGCAGTAAAGAAAGACGTTAAGCCACCAATGACATTATTAATTTTACAAGTAAATTGTGTCAAATGCTATGAACAGCCGTATAGGGAACTGGGGGAAATGATAAAATAGGAGAATCTGAACTAATTTGGAGTCTCAAGTGTCAAGGAGGTTATTTTATCAGTACTTGCCTTTTCCAACATTTCTGACATTCCGGTGTGGCAATTTTTAAAGACAAAGTTTGAGATGAAAGAAGACGGTTCTAGGCCTAGGTCTAATCCTGATAAGGCTAGTGAGAATTACAAACTTCCAAGTCATTTCACTGTAGTAGTGCAAGAATGGACACAAAGTTTATTTTTATAATAAAAACTACTATCAATGGGTTTGCATGGGTTGATTATCTAAGTGGTCATATTCTGTTGTACAAATACACCAATGACTACAGGAAAATTAAAGATACTTGACTATAAATCATATTCATTAGACAAGTAAAGATGCTGATTATGGCTATTAAAATCTCAAAAGAGGCAAACTTCGGTTTTGTTTTTAAAGGCACATTTCGTGAAAAGGATCAGGAAGGAAGTTATTTAGTCATAGGACTTATTGCCTAGAAATTTTAAAAAAAGTATGCTCTTGGTGAGAACCTAATAATAAAAAAAAAAAAAAAATGCCAGCATGTAAAACTGTAGGGAGGACAATGCTAGGACAAGATGTTACATGAGAAATTGAAAAGATTCCATAACACTCTGTGCAATAAGTTAACATATTGGTGACATATCACATGATACTGAAGAGCTTTTGGGTAATAAACTGAAGAACAATAGTTTCCTCATCCAGGTTGATGAGTCAACAGGTTTCATCAGTAAATGTCATGTTGTAACATTTGTGAGATTTATAAATGGTAATAAAACTCAAGAAAACTTTTTCTGCTGCGTATAGCTAACCCAAACAAGCAAAGGCTAAGATCTAGTTAATGTTTTGTCTTCCTACCTGGAAACACAAGGCCTGTGTTGAAGAAACTATATTGGCATCTGTGCTGATGCTGCCACATCAATGGTTGGCTGCATGATAGGTTCTGCATCTATCATAAAAAAGAAAAATACTGCTGCTGTTGTACACATTGCTTTCATCGCTGAGAGGTGCTAGTCACAAATTCTTGGCTATGAAATAAAGTTCTAGATGATATTATAAAAATGGCTAACTTTATTACAAAAGACCAATTCATTCAAGAATGTTTAAAAACCTAGACAAAGACAGAGACAGCATAAATCTGCTACCTACAGACATTGATTTATTTAACAGAAAGAGTTCTCCATTGGGCTTTTGAGCTGAAAGATAAATTGCAGGAGTACTTAAAAGACACAGAAGGCCAGGTTTGGTTAAGTGCTTGGATGATGAAGAATGGCTGCAGAAACGAGTCTGCTTAGCAGACATTTCTCATCACATGAACCAGTTGGACAAGTTTCTGCAAGGTCCTAGAGAAAATGTATGACTTCAAGTGACATGATGTTTGGATTTAGACGAAAACAGAAACATTGGGGGAAAAAAATCATGTTGCAACAGGAAACCTTGAAATGTTTCCCATGCTGCTATGTTTGAGAGTGAGAAAGGTTATCAGCAAATCTTGAGTCTTATTGAAATCCAAAAGCTGCAAAACAAAACTGAATAGTTGTTTCCCTCCCATCCAACACAAAGACAGCCTGGTGAGGGGCCCTTTCTCTCAATCTCCTGCTCAGCCTAAGAGCTTGACATTTTAGTATTTACAAAGTGAAAAACAAGCAATATTTCACATGAAAGAAGTAAAGTTTACTCTTTATGTTTAGTTTATGCATGTAAAGGCCTATAAAAGAGACCAGAAAACCAATATATGTTTATATGAATTTTGCAATTACCTAGGCCTATATTTGAGCCTGGTCATGTAAATGAATAAGAAAATGTTTTTTAAAGCCTTGTATAAAATTGTGTCTTAATATAAATATTTTTATTTATATTGCTTTGGCTTATGGTTCAGTAGCTTTGCAATTCAATATTGCAATAGTGAATTGTCAATATAATATTATTTCTATATCAAAAGAACATTAATTAAAATCAGTTTATGACCTTGATTTAATTAAAGTTCACAGAGCCTATCTTTTGAAAAATTAAATCCCTTTTTAGGTCAAACCAATTATTTAAAAGAAATATATTACCTTTGTCTTATACTGTTTTTTTTTAATTTACAAAAAATAATATTTTCAAAACCGCTAATGTATATTTAACTATCTGTTTTTAAGGAAAACTTGGATAAAAAGTCATCTCTAGTTTTATATAAGAAAAAAGACCTACTCTTATACACACCATATACCATATAATAAACCTCATTAATATGTTAAATAGTAGGCCTACGTGGATAAATTTAAAACTTCAAATAGAAAATTTTTAAATAAAGGAAGTGCTGAAGATTCCTTTATCTACATACCAACTTGCATAAGAGCTGAAGTCCTTTGTGGAGTGGGGGAAAAGCATGAGAATAGGCTAATAACGTTGGCCAAAATAAATCAACTCACAGAAAAATATTCTGTGCTCAAAAGAGCACTGGCAATTTTTACTGGATCATTTTATCTACAAATTACTGTTCACACTAACATACTGTGAGCTAATATAGATATTATATTTATACAGAATTCCCTGAAATCCTAAAATTATTTCAACTGTTTCCCCAGGGAGGAAAAAAAAATATGGACCAGAGGAAGTTAAGCATTGATATACGCTGGATTAGGAGTCCCTGTATAGTGCAAACAGTTAATCACTTGACTATCAGCAATTGGCGGTTAGTGGTTCAAACTCATCTAAAAGTTCTCAAAAGACAGGCCTGGTGATCTGCTTCTGAAAAGTCACAGCCTTGAAAACTCTATGGAGGAGTTCTACTCCATACACATGGCATCACCATTGACTCGAAGGCAACTAACATACACTGGATGAAGCTGGGAAGGTTGGTAAGGACCAGATTTGGAGTAGAGCTAAAGAGATGTGCATAAATTAGAAATTTGTGGAGGAGGAGTGAGGGTTAAAATGTGTAAAATATGTCTCCTATGATTGTGGTTTATACAGATGAATGGATAATGGTACCATTCTGAGATTTTGAGGAAGACTGGAAGAAGCCCAGGTTTGGGGGGAATGATGCTTAATTTTCTGACAACTTGGCTAGGCTATGGTTTCCAGTGGTTTGGCCAAACACTAGTCTATATGCTGTCATGGAGTAGCTACATGTGATGAAATCAGTTGGCCTTGGATAGAGCATACGAGTTTATGTAATGTAATGTAATCATAGTCTATAATGCAATCAAATGTAATATAATCAATCAGATAAGTTCATATCAATGTAGGGTAGACCCTAAACCTAATTACTTCTGAGTTATAAAAAAAGCTAGAACAGACCCAGAGACAGACACACACATGCGGAAATACAGACACCAGATGAGGATGGTCTATAACCCAAGGAATTTCAAGGAAACAAGGATCACCTGGGATTACCAACAAGGTAATCCTAATTACCCTAATTTGGTCATTTAACCTCCAGAACTGTAAGAAAATAAATTTTTGTACCTTAAAGCCACCCCCTTGTGGTATTTGTGTTATAGCAGCACTAAGTAACTAATAAGACAGGGTCCCAGGTACTCAAATCATAGTCTAGAAAGAGGGAACATGAGCTTTGGGTGGATACACCCCCTTGGCCCTAGACACCTGGCCATATATGAGTACAGTGGTAAAGCTATGTCAGATCAGGGTCTTCTAAAGCATGGGTCCCATGTCAGAGTTTCCTTTTCCTTAGTTCTGAGGGTGCATACACTAGTTGGGAAGAGGGATATTTCTAAAACTCCAGTCACCTTTTCCCCCTTTTGGAAATACACTTTCTTGGCAGGTAAGTAGACTGGCCTGCTTCTAGTTTTTTCCTGTTAAACATTATCTAGGGAGAAAATCAAATGATTTCAACTGAAATGGGCTGGTCACCAAATTCTTTTAAGACATTGATTTGTGAGTTATTTATTCAAGTTCACTGAATAAGCAATTTACAGATCACTTTTTATTGAGCTTGATTCAGTGCCATAAAGTAAATAAATATGGAATCTCCATCAGGCTTTTAGTGCAATGTCAGTCTTGCCTAAAAAGAGGATGCTGAATTTATGTTATAAATCTAAATCTGTTTCGCTATATTTGGCCTCTTTATTTGTTGTTGTTCCTTATATTCTGCTAGATCTACATTAGCAGAGTAAAATGGAAAAAAAAAAAAAACCAACTGTAACAACTTTTTTGTCTCAACAATATATTTTAAGATGATTTAGCCTTAATTACACACATAACTAGTTTAATTTTCTTCATTTTAACTGAGTAAAACTGTGCAAACATAGAGATTTTGCCTAGTCTTGTTCTTTATAAAATTTGATAATATAAGAACAGTCTCTTACACTGTGCTTCTAAACTTGAAATTGGTATATTTTCACAAAAAGATTTAAAGTACAATTTATATTTTTCTATACCATATTTTTGCACAAATAATGAGCACCTTCTATATTTGTTTGCCAACAACGCCCTCCCCCTGCAAGATATTTTTGTGTGTTCTATTATTCTTTTTTTCACAGCAACATGTTAAAGAAATTGTTAGAGAGCAAGATAACTAGAAGAAATTATCTGGCAATTATCAAAGAATTAACTATTTTTTAAATTAATGAACTGGAGGAATCAGAGTTTAAAGATATGAAACAACATCATGATTGGTTATTAAAAAATAATGAACTGACCTGGAGGTCAACTGATGAAAATTTTTCCCAGAAATCCTCCTGTTGCATAGATTTATACAACTAGATCATACAATATATAAATGTCTTATGAATTACTCCCAAATGTTTCTTTTTATTTCCTCTATGTTTGATGTAGAATATAAGAGGTCCCAAAGTACCATTTAGAACTCTTAGAAGTTATTTGAAAATCAGAGAGATTTCAACAACAATTCTGATCACATTAATAATAGAAGAATTGCTTTTCCTCAATGGGATAAACCTAGCTTTTGAACAATATTGACAAGAAGGAAGTAGGCAGAGACAGACTCATAACACAATTATATGAAAAGAGAACAGAGATCAGTAGCAAGGGGTCATGTTTTACTCATGCTTTCCCCAGGTTCATGGGTACAAATAGGTCCACATTCTTTTGAACATGAAGACAAAAAAACAGACAGAAAATAAGTAAACAGAAACCCGTCAGAAGAAGGTTAAATTGTGCTAACCCAACTGTGCTCTCCATTAGCAAATAATTGGGAAAATCTATTTTTATCTACGGTCATACCTGTAAAGTGATTCTTGCCACGAAAGACATTTAAAATGCCCTCACCACCCTCATTCCTACTGCAGAGCGCCGATGGCACATGCAGAATGCCGAGCAGCGGCAGGATCACACTGGTCAATGAGAACGCAGACTTCCGGATTAAAGGCGGTCAGAGTGGCAGCACCAGTCAGCCATTCACACTAATAATGCACGCAAAGCATTTTGGGGACAAGCAGTCTTCCATGGAAACGTGCCAGGAAAGAGTCTATGCTTAAAGTTGGCCTGTGTGTGGTTTTATAAGCAAAAGGAAAAAGGCCCAGTCATAAGAGTCTTAAAGCAAAAGTACAGCTATAATGGCACAACAGAAGCATGGGACCCACTACAGAGGATTCACTCATGACTAGAATTCTTTTGAGCAGATTGGAGGTTATTACCTATTTTTTAGGAAAGAAGAAGTGGAAGGTAGAAGCTGATAGCCAAATATTAAGTTGGCTTTTGCAATTAATTGTATATTAAATATGCATACTAGACTGAATAGAATCCTATTGACAGTATATGGATTCAGTACTATCAAAAAATCCTTTTTGATGTTTTCACAAATTTGCAAGCTGAAAACTTTTATATGTAGTGCAATAGTTTAGACAGCTGAATTGGAATATATCAGGCTGTTAAGCTTCTAGTGAATGGAGTAGGCAAACCAAGTAATTTGTTCTCCATATTGAATCATCTGAATGGGGCACATTGCATAAACACTGCCCTTAACAAAATGCAGAAAAAGCAAAAAATTTTGAAAGTTTTATGTTGTTGTTGTTAGGTGCCGTTGAGTCGGTTCTGACTCACCGCAACCCTCCGTACAACCGAACAAAACACTGTCCAGTCCTGCGCCAGCCTCATGATCGTTGTTGTGCTTGAGCCCATTGTTGCAGCCACTCTGTCAATCCATCTCCTTGAGGGTCTTCCCTCTTTTGCACTGACCCTCTACCGTACCAAGCATGATGTGCCTTCTCCAGGTACCGGTCTCTCCCGATAACATGTTCAAAGTACGTGAGCCAAAGTCTCGCCATCCTTGCTTCTAAGAAACATTCTGACTGCACGTCTTCCAAGACAGATTTGTTCATTCTTTTGGTAGTCCATGGAATATTGAACATCCTTCACCAGTACCACAATTCAAAGGTGTCATCTTTTTTGGTGTCTTCCTTATTCACTGTCCAGCTTTCGCACGCATATGAGGTGACTGAAAACATCATGGCTTGGGTCAGACACACCATAGTCCTTAAAGCGACAACTTTGCTTTTTAACACTTTAAAGAGGTCTTTTGAAGCAGATTTGCCCAATGGGATGCATCATTTGATTTCTGGACTGCTGCTTCCATGGGTGTTAATCATGGATCCAAGTAAAATGAAATCCTTAACAACTTCAGTCTACAATAGCTTTTAAAAAGTCACTCATAATGCAAAACCAAAAGATGGTCATTTGCTTTGAAGTCTTCACACATACTCTCATAAAGTACTGCCACATGTATACTACTACAGCATGACTCTTGGCTTTATATCACCAATGAAAAAATGTAAGAATACGTTGGGTTTAAAACTTGGTATCCAAGATCTTCCAAGGAACATATATTTTTTTAATTTGAAACTAGACCTCAGGAATCAAAATCTGGTTTCTGCTTTTTAAATGTCACTTTACTGTAAGCCTTTTTGCATTTAATGATGAACAGAAATTTCTGAAGACCTCCAGTAGCTGTCATATCAGACAGGAAGCGAGAGCCCTTCGTATAACACACACCCAGGAGAGATGTCCTGCAGGGCAAATGTCACGAACAATGTTATGTCAGGGATTTCTCTAAGCCCTCCATTGCCAGGCACCTGTGCTCTGGGGCATCCATCCAATCAACCAGAGAGCAGGCACCTTGCCATTTCAGCAGATGGGTATTAATGTTGAAGGCAAAGGAACCATGTACAGTATATATTTCAATTATGAGTGTGGAGACTTGGAGTCCCAGTTGGAATCCTGTCCATTCCAACTTTCTGAGACTAACAAACTAGAGCTTGTACCATCCAGAATTCGACTTTACATGGAATTAGCTTTCAGGGAAAATACACATTTACAAGGGAAAGAACATATTTTGTATGACAAGTCAAGAGTCAAAGGAAAGAAGCTGAACAATCCTTAAAGAAATTTTCCAGGCTTTTTGTTTCTACTGAAAAGGCAGAGAGGAGGGAACATTTCCACCACACAGATATATGTCAGAACTGACAGAATTTTGAAAACCTGTGTATTCTTAAATGTCAGGTGTGTATTTCAGTTTTTCAAAGTGTTCTAGTCAAACAAACCTCAGAGGTAAAGTGGCTTCTGGGACAGGATCATCTTCCAGTTTTGGTTTGCACCTTCTAAGCCACAGATGTCTAAATCTATCCTTGCAGGTCAGAATGACTTCTACATTGCTAAATTTTAAAAGAGTGTCAAGTAAAAATATCCAGATCGTATATTGATTAACCTATTCACTGTCCAATTACAATTTCAGTATGTGATAACCTAGCATGCTGAATCCTTTTAACTATTTAAATAATGCCATTTTCATTATCACCATCCAAAGTTATTTAAATGCTCACTTCATATTTCACACATTATTCTGGCCAGTCAGCACATGACCACACCTGGGTGAAGGGTTGCAATTACCTGAAGAAGCATCATCCTGATTATTTCCTTGCCTTGGATTAAAAAAAAAGATACCTGCTTAAAAAATGATTTAAATTTGTTCTTTCTAACCAGCTTATGTATAAAAGGAGTTGTTTATTTTTTACATTGACCAAAAATGTATCTATTATTGTACATAGTACATCAATTCTTATGAAATTGTTTTATAGCACCTGGGGTTAAGCAGGTGGGAAGGATGCCAGCATACACTGGGGTGTCATCTAGCCCATGAAATGTCTCTAAATTCTTGTGCAAGGATTTGACTACATATTTTACTGCCCATGAGCACTGCTGATATCCTTAGTCTGGAGAAGCAGTCACAGCTCACAGGCCAAACGAGAATTACAAATAGTGGTAGAGTTCCTACTGAACCGCTCGAATGCATCATAGTTATGCACCAGTTATGATAATATAGCCTTCAGACCACTGCAGTCATCCCAAACTCTGATAGCTCTGCTTGTAGTCTAAAATGCTACTTGAGGCTCCCTTTCCTTTAATAATTTGCTCTACTAATGCAGGGACTGTAAAAGTAACACCTGCCACACTCAAGGGAATTACACAGGCAACCAGATGGCTGAACCCCTTGCCAGAGAATAAGCGTAATAGTGACAACAAAAACACTTGCCGCACCACTGTCTGCTCCATGTGAGCTGAGGAGCAGTTTTTTTAAGTCAAGTTCCTAATCTCCCCACCATTTCCTGTTAAGAATGCCTCCTGTTTCCCCTCCTTTAGAGTGTCGGGGTTAAGTTCAGAACTCTCAGGCTGCTTTCACCATCATCCTGAAACAGGAGGTCAGAACAAGCACAGATTCAACATCAGGCTGGCCTGGGTCTGCACTTGTAGGCTAGGTACAGACTTCCTGGACTGCAATAGCCACCGCACTGACTTACACCTGTAACCAACACCAGCAGTGTACCTCCCATTGCTGTCGAGTTGATTCTGACTCATAGCGACCCTATAGGACAGAGCAGAACTGTCCCACTGAGCTTCCAAAGAGCATCTGGTAGATTAGAACTGCTGACCTTTATGGTTAGCAGCTGTAGCACTTAACTACTATGCCACCAGGGTTTCTATTACCACTACTATTGCAATGACAGTTACCACATATTACCACTTAGTGATGGTACAGTTAACACATTCAGCTGCTAACTAAAAGGTTGGAAGTCTGAGTCCACCCAGAGGCAATATGAAAGAAAGGTCTGGAAATCTACTTCCGAAAAAGCAGTCATTGAAACCCCTATGGAACAAAATTCTACTCTGACACACATGGGGTCACCATGAGTTGGAATAGACTCAACGGCAACTGGTTATGTGTCAGATATCATGTTAGCCACTCCATCAACATTGCCTCAGTTAATCCTCTCAGCCTTCAGATTCAACATCTCCTTTTCAGAACAATATTTTATCATTCCATGTTTACTACCCTGAGATGATATTTATAGCTAATATAACCTACCTAGACATACAATTTCAAAAAATTAATATAATATCTGAATTGCAATATGAAAGAAAAACAGAAGGAAAGTAACATATTAACAGAATATATATTTCAATTACTTTATTTCAACAAGGAAATGCCCCAGAATGATTACTCTAGAAGACGCAATGAGGTAGTCCACGGCTTGCACTAATACACAGAGTTACTGAGACTATAACCCCCTCAAATGTAGTCTGATATGGGCTGATTTCCTGAAGATCAAATGCCATTAAGTAGTGTCATTATATGTTTTTTTTTTTTTAATTCCGAGAGAGCAATTTTTGATAAGAAGGCACAAATAAAACAAAGTATATCTTCCTTCAGTTTACATGGTAGCAATGATCACCCATGGAGAATTTATTGTGTATCAAAACCATGCAAAAAATACCTTATATGTGTACGTAAAACAGAGTTAGGTACCAGGCTTAGAAATTTATAAAAAGGATTTTCACCTACGTGCATGTTTGTGGGGCATGTGGTGGGACTGTTCTACAGACTGCTTGGTATCCAGCACCCCTGGTCTCTGCCCACCAAATTCCAAGCCTCTTCCAACCCTGTAAACACCAAAAACTCTACGGAAAAGTGATCCTCCTCCCTCGCCACCTTTGGGAACCACTATCCTAAAGGATAGGCAAATCTTTAGACCTATTTTACAGATTAGAAACCTGATTCTCCGAAAATGTGGGTAACTTGCCTAAAGCCAAATAGCTAATAAGTGAGATTCAAAGGCAGGCTGTTTTATTTCTAAATCAAGAGTTCTTCTCATTTCACTGACCTATTGGGCCAATTATTGCTCCTTTTAGAAGAGACACAGGTAATTTAAGTAGGTAGGGCTGAAATGAGGACTAAACAGCACCCAGACTCCAGATCTACATTCTAGGAATTTCTATCCATGTTCAGTTTTGAGTGAGTAGCAAATTTCTGTGGTTCCTTTAGCACTTCGTTATCTGTTCATTTTCTTATCCAGTTTTCCTCACTTCACATGCTAATTTCTATTCTGAATTCAAAGCCCTTTAAACTAACTACGATCCCTAAAACTTAAATCAGAAAAATACAGAAGATGAACAATGAAACCAACCTACTTTAATTTCAGCTAATGCATTGTGAGCGTTGCCTTTACTACTCTGTTACAGGTCCTCCAGGTCTCGCTCGGCACCACACTGAGACACCAGTCCGTTAAAAGTGAGAGAAGAGAGCTTGATTTGGTTGGCGAAGTGAAAAAGTACACTGCGACCAACGTCGCCAAGCCAAGATCGCTCCTTGATCGGCAGGCTCAACGGCTTACATGGGGAGAAAACAAAACAGGGTGGACTCCCCTTCAGGGCGTGTTCAGGGGTATGGTCTCTCAGGATTGGTGGACAGCTCCTGTAATGACGCTGACGTCATGTGGTTGACACAGTTGCACTGGGACTGTGAGGGAGGGAAAATGGCGATTTATCTCCTCCCATCCGCCCCCCAGCGGCTGTTGCCTCAACTCTAACATAATTCCAAGGGTAGTTCACAACAGCGAAGATTCTTCAAAGGAACACCCAGCCCTTCTTTCAGTTGTAATCATAAGCTTCTTTTCCCTAAACCTACCCACCCTCAGGTTCTTCACTTTGCTCCACCCTGCAGCTGAATATTCCCTAATCATATTTGTTCTCTGAAAGTAAGAGTATAAAACAGGGACTGTCTCCATCAATTAAAAGCACATTTTCTGCAACAGAATTGAGAACCCAAATATAAATCCACCCACATATGAGCAGCTGATTTTTGACAAAGGCCCAGTGTCAGTTAATTGGGGAAAAGATAGCCTTTTTAACAAATCGTGCTGGCATAACTGGATATCCATGTGCAAAAAAAAGAAACAGGACCCATATCTCACACCATGCATGAAAACTAACTCCAAATGGATCAAAGACCTAAACATAAAGTCTAAAACAATAAAGATCATGGAAGAAAAAATAGGGACAAGGTTCGGAGCTCTAATACATGGCATAAACAGAACACAAAACATTACTAAAAATGACAAAGGAGAAACCAGATAACTGGGAGCTCCTAAAGCTCAAACACCTATGCTCATCTAAAGACTTCACCAAAAGAGTAAAAAGACCACCTACAGACTGGGAAAAAATTTTCAGCTACGACATCTCCGACCGGCGCCTGATCTCTAAAATCTACATGATTCTGCTGAAACCCAACAACAAAAAGACAAACAACCCAATTAAAAACTGGGCAAAGGATGTGAATAGGCACTTCACTAAAGAAGACATTCAGGCGGCTAACAGATACATGAGGAAATGCTCTCGATCATTAGCCATTAGAGAAATGCAAATCAAAACTACAATGAGATTCCATCTCACTCCAACAAGGCTGGCATTAATTCAAAAAACACAAAATAATAAATGTTGGAGAGGCTGTGGAGAGACTGGAACACTTCTACACTGCTGGTGGGAATGGAAAATGGTACAACCACTTTGGAAATCGATTCGGCGCTTCCTTAAAAAGCTGGAAATAGAACTACCGTATGACCCAGCAATCCCACTCCTTGTAATATATCCTAGAGAAATAAGAGCCTTTACACGAACAGATATATGCAGACCCATGTTCCTTGCAGCACTGTTTACAATAGCAAAAAGCTGGAAGCAACCAAGGTGTCCATCAGTGGATGAATGGATAAATAAATTACGATATATTCACACAATGGAATACTACACCTTGATAAAGAACAGTGAGGAATCTGTGAAACATTTCATAACATGGAGGAACCTGGAAGGCATTATGCTGAGTGAAATTAGTGAGTTGCAAAAGGACAAATATGTATAAGACCACTATTATAAGATCTTGTGAAATAGTTTAAACTGAGAAGAAAACATTCTTTTGTGGTTACAAGAGGGGGGAAGGAGGCAGGGTGGGAGAGGGTTATTTACTGATTAGATACTAGATAAGAACTACTTTAGGTGAAGGGAAGGACAACACTCAATACAGGTGAGGTCAGCACAACTGGACTAAACCAAAAGCAAAGAAATTTCCTGAATAAACTGAATGCTTTGAAGGTCAGCAAAGCAGGGGCAGGGGTTTGGAGACTATGGCTTCAGGAGACATCTAAGTCAACTGGCAAAATGAAATCTATCAAGAAAACTTTCTGCATCCCACTTTGAAGAGTGGCATCTGGGGTCTTAAACACTAGCAAGCGGTCATCTAAGATCCATCAATAAGTCTCAACCCACCTGGATCAAAGGAGAATGAACAACACCAAGCTCACAAGGTAATTATGAGCCCAAGAGACAGAAAGGGCTACATGAACTAGAGGCTACATCACCCTGAGACCAGAAGAACTAGATGGTGCCTGGCCACAACCGATGACTGCCCTGACAGGGAACACATTGGAGAACCCCTGAGGGAGCCGGAGAACAGTGGGATGCAGACCCCAAATTCTCATAAAAAGACCAGACTTAATGGTCTGACTGAGACTAGAAGGACCACAGAGGTCATGGTCCCCAAACCTTCTGTTGGCCCAGGACAGGAACCATTCCCGAAGCCAACTCGTCAGACATGGATTGGACTGGACAATGGGTTGGAGAGAGATGCTGATGAGGAGTGAGCTACTTGCATCAGGTGGACACTTGAGACCATGTTGGCATCTCCTGTCTGGAGGGGAGATGGGAGGGTAGAGGGGGTTAGAAACTGGCAAAATGGTCACGAAAGGAGAAACTGGAAGGAGGAAGGGGGCTGACTCATTAGGGGGAGAGTAAATGGGAGTATGTAGTAAGGTGTATAGAAGTTTATATGTGAGAGACTGACTTGATTTGTAAACTTTCGCTTAAAGCACAATAAAAATTATTAAAAAAAAAAAAGGACATTTTCTCATAAAAAGAAACTCTGGTGATACAGCGGTTAAGCACTTGGCTGCTAACTGAAAGGTTCGCTATTCAAACCGACCAGCTGCTCTGCAGGAGGAAGATGTGGCAGTCTGTTCCTATAAAGATTACAGCTTTGGAAACTACATGGGGCAATTTTACTCTGTCCTGTAGGGTTGCTATGAGTCCCTGGACGGCAGTGGGTTTGGTTTTGGTTGGTTCTCTCATGTAATACCTACATAACAACCATTAGCATTTCCAACCTGTTGCTAGAAACACTAAAGCAGTGTCTCTACAAATTGAGTGTTCATCAGAATCACCTGGCGGGCTTGTTCAAACACAGCTTGCTGGGTCCCACCCTCAGAGTTTCTAATTCAGAGGTCTGGGGTGGGGCCAAGCTCTAACAAGTTCGCAGACACTGCTGCTCCTGCTGATCTGGGAACCATACTTTGAGAACCATTGGAGAAACTTCCCTCCACTGCCATCTGACATAGGAAATACTAGTTGGGGGACACATAATGACTAAAGAGCTACATATATGCTCTTGTGTAGGTCCCAACTAAACGTTGAACAAGTTGGTGCTGAAGCTTTCATTGTAATTGCTTTTAAAAAAAAATCTTTGAATTCCTTTTGCTAAGTGACAAAGGTATTAATATCTAAACCAAGTTTTCATATCTGAAAACTATACACTTTGACTAGGAGCCTAATTGCCTAGAGAAAATCATGCTATGGTAAAAGTGGCAACATCTAAAATTATAACAATAAAATAATAGTAATAATAACAATATTTACTGAATATTTACTATAGACTAGGCAACATTCTGGAAACCCTGGTGGCATAATGGTTAAGTGCTATGGCTGCTAACAAAAGGTCAGCGGTTCGCATCTACCAGGTGTTCCTTGGAAACTCTATGGAGCAGCTCTACTCTGTCCTATAGTATAGGGTCACTACAAGTCAGAATCGACTTGAGGGCAAAGGGTTTGGTTTTTAGTTTTTTAGGCAATGTTCTAAGCACTACTTTTCCTGAATTATCTCATCTATTATTAGTCTTAGAAGATACAGTTATTATACCCTCATATTATAGTTGGAGGAATAAGACCCAGACAGCTTACATAACATGCTCAGCATCACACAGCCAGTGAACTTGTTCTGCCTGGCTCAAAAATATGAATGCCTATCCAAGGGGCCACATGAACAGTTCCTCTTCCTCCTTCCTTAGGTATTGACATGGACTAATTCCCCCTAGCCATGAGATGTGAGTGTTCACAAACACAACAAATGTAAATCATATATAGAAAACTTTCTAGTGCCCCAATTGTTCCATTGCCAAATGGTTAGTTGCCAGATGGGTGTGATTTTAGGATGCAGAGGATTAAATGATTGTGCGATTCTTTAATCACCCACATGCTTCTTTATCATATGCAAATCTGACATTTTAGTCATGATGCTGCAGGGTGGTTAGCGTGTCTCACATTTCTGTGAACTGTGATAAATTCAGAACAATGTTAGCATTCTTTATATTAATTTTTGCCATTATTACACAAACTTGGCTTTAACTTAAATCAAGACTCTGGGTGACTCAACTGCAAAGCATGGTTTTGAACATTTTAGCAACAATCAGCTGAGGCAGGAGGAGTTTTAAAAGAAAATTACACCGAGAATATGGCTGGGAAAGCTGGCTTTATCTTAGCCTCCTCAACCATACCACAACCTGAAGTGAAAGACTCCAAAGAAAGAAAAATAGGGGTCAAAATGAACCTTGCAACATAATTGAAAAAAAAAACAAAACAAAACTTTTTTTTTTTTTTAAATAAATGACTATAAATGTTAATAAAATGTCACTAGGGTAAGTGATCAACTGTTGTGACATTAAGAATCAGAATTAAGTAATACATATTCTAAAAGGTTAGCCCACAATTGGGGTGTCATTTTCCTTCATTCACATTACAGTCTATAAATACACCATCTATAACCACACCATGATAAATAATATCATCAAACCCTGTAGCACAGTATTCTTCCAACCAAAAACCTCACCCTTTTTTGAAAAAATTCTAGTGTAACTTTTTAATATTTTTACAGCTACATGGATTTTTTAAAAATCAACTGTACTTAATTTGGTTCTTAATATCACAACATATTTCTAAATATATAGGCCTCTAAATAACACATGATGTGAGATCTTGGAAACTGATCGCCTATTATCATCTACTGAAGCATTTATCTTTAAGTAACTAAGAAAAAATTTGATTTTCCTCTATGTCTTCCTTGTGAGAATATAGATATAGTTTTAAACAAATGTTTCCCAATTGGTTCATAATACAGCAGTACAAACACACTGCAACAAAGTCAAAGAATTATTTGCAGTTCTTAGTAGCCTCCAAGGAGCCCTGGTAGCACAGTGGCTAAGCGCTCGGCTGCCAATTGAAAGGTTGGCAGTTCGGACCCACCACCCTCTTGGCGGGAGAAAGATGTGGCAGTCTGCTCCCATAAAGATTACAGCCTTGGAAACCCCGTGGGGCAGTTCTACTCTGTCCTATGGGGTGGCTGTAAGTTGGACTCAACTCGACAGCAATGGCTCTGAGTTTGGTAACAGTCTCCACACAGCATGATGATCACAAAATGCTCACTTCTAAAAATCTAGGCTTATGATTATTTTATCATCTCAACAGAAATTCAACTGACTTGAATTTACATATTTAACAGGCAGAAATCTTAAATAGTATTTCCTACTTGCCTTTCTAATAAAACACCCATTGTCGCCTAGTTAATTCCGACTCATAGCGACCCTATACGACAGAGTAGAACTGCCCTATACGGTTTCCAAGGAACAGCTGGTGGATTCAAACTGCCAACCTTTTGGTTAGCAGCCTTCGCTCTTAACCACTACGCCACCAGGGTTTCCACTTTTCTAATAGTGGTGTTAATTTTTCACTCTGTCTGAGCAAGGTGAAATAAAAATGGATATCAATGACATGTTGGAGGGCAAAATCAAATGTTATTTTTCCTTTCCCCAGTTCCACCAGTTTAGCTTTGAAGGACACAGCAGATACTCTCAAACCTAGTTCTCTAACATTTTTTATTTCTGCTTGATCCTAAAAATATTTTCCAGAGTGAGCCCAGAAAGGGTTGGGTATGAGAGAAGAGGAAAGCAAGAGTGTGGTAGGGAAAGAAATGAAAACAAATTGGGGCTGAAACCAGAGAAAGGCAGGAGGCTTCCATCTAGTGGGATAAGTTTAAGATGAATTAAAAGTGGGAACAGAACAGTGGGATCATGGCAAATAGTTTAAAGATTCTGGAGCATCTAATGCATTGTTTATTTTCCCTCCAAAATGATCCAGATAGCAGAGATTCTATCGCACTCTTTTAAAGTTCTAGCCAGATATATGCATATAACCAAAAGAGTTCATTGCATCTTCTAATGATTAACTGGGACAGAAAATATTAACTTACTGATATTATTTCCAGTAAACCAGAAAGGTATGTAAAGCATATTTATCCAACACCCTCTTTTGCATCTACTTATTAAATACTTAGAAAATGATTATTTAGAAGCCATGGAAGTAGGTGTGAATTTTTATCCTTTGGCTTTTCAATAGAGATTAGAGAGATAAGGGACCTGCTGAAGTCACACAGATATTGAGTTACCCAAACAAAGATTCCATTAGACTTGCCCTATTCCATAGCCAGGTTTTAAACCACTTTTCTACACAGTCTTTTACTGGAAAACCACAGGAAAAGTGGCTTTCTTATTGTTTAACTACTGATGACTAAAGGCTGGCAGAGCTCTACTCTGTCCTATAGGGTGAAAGTACAGCACTTACAAGCCTAAGGTCCCTGCCTTTCCTTTTGGTTACTTGGTTTTCTGTTTTCATGATCGTGTGTATTTAGGTCAATCTATTTTTCCATAAGCAGAATTTGTGTCTCTCAGATGGAACTAAAGCAACCCAGAAGGAGACTGGAAGGGGAAGGCAAGAGAAAGGAAAAGAGTAAATACTGTTAAGAAACCACTTAAACTGTACAAGTCAAATTCAATTTTTGAAAGCATGATTTTTATTATAAGTGATTTCAACACAAGAAAAAAGATCTTTCTCTCTCTTTGCCCCTATTATACTCTCTTCATGCTTATATTATAGAATACAACATTAAAAAAAAAAAAGCCATCGAGTCAATTCTGACTCATAGCAACCCTATAGGACAGAGTAGAGCTGCCCCATAGGGTTTCCAAAGAACAACTAGTGGAACAACTAGTGGAACATAGGATACTATAATTCCAGATTTTCATATCTTCCCCTCTGTGAAGGCAGGGACCATCCTTAACCATCTCTACATTCAATTTAATGCCTGGCATTTACACACCTCGAAAATGGTTTTTGAGTGACTGATGAATGAATGAATGAATGAACAGTCTTATAGCATCAATTAATGTTTTCACTCCCTCAGATTGCTCAGAATAGATCCTTGGAAGCTATTCTGGAAAAGACCAACATACACACAAATGTATTTGACTGATTCATTTTGTCAGCCCAGAATGTAAATTGTCACATCTTTTACAATATTTAAATTAATGGCTGAAAAAATCCTGTTTGTCAAAAATATCAGGACCTCTGGTATCTTCCCTCCTCCCATCTCCCCTCCCACCACACCTGAATCCTTGTACAATATATCTGGAAGGCTTACTCAGTGTGAAGGAGCCAGCCCTTTGAAATAGGTGAGGTGATTACCTGAGGCTGTAACCAGTTTGCTAGGTCAGCTTGGGGATAATTTGCCCTCTTTGGCTGTTAACAGATGATAAGTTGAAAACTTGTTCTGCAAAATTTTTAACAGCTTTATTGAGATATAATTCACATACTCTACAATTCACCCATTTAAAATATACAATTCAATGGTGTCTAGTATTTTACAGAGTTGTTGTTCTGCAAATTCTTAATGTTTTCATGTCCACTGCTTCAATGATAACCTTCCTGGCCCACATATCTGCACAGACCACAATAGTTCCTTCAGAAAGGAGAATGGAACCTTTTCTAGTGGTACCTAGCGCCAAGGGTGCTTAGGCAACTGAGGTTACAACTTCATGGTTTAAGCTCATAAGGTCAATTATTGTTCCCAGAATACACTCTTTGCCCAATGCCAGTTTGCCAGAGTGGGAAGGAAATTCAGGTACTAAAAAACTACTCACCATGACCCTACTATTGAGCTCTGTTAACAGCCCAGACTCCCTGTGTTATACATGGAAATGCACAGCCCAGACCTCTCTTCAAAGGAGAAGCTTCCCAGCTATAAGGAATGTGGTCCCCAGACAGCCTCCACCCTCTGCACCTTCAGGGTCTGCCTCAGCTTCAGAGTGCTTTCTTGCCCAAGGTCACATCCAGTCACTGAGGGTGGCAAAGTATAAAGGACTGGCCATTGTGGCCTGACATAGGGCACTTTGATGGAAAATTGCCACTTCAGACCTTCCTGGAGGGTGGGCTGAGACTTTGTTGGGATGCTTCACAGTTCAGTTTTTTCTTCTTGCCAATATTGTTTCTTTCCCATCCCTTTCACATATGTTAACTACTAATAAACACCTTGCATCTCAGACTCCATCTCAGTGTCTCAAGAGTGACAGTTATTCTCCGGAGTGTTCTGAGAAATAGTCAATAAGATAGTTTTGAAGTTGGATCACTCATGCCAAGCTGGCAATGAGTACGCCCTGGCAAACCTACTGGTGGTAGGTAAAGCACAGACAACTCCTGGCACAAATAACTATTGTTCCAATGAAAAGTCACAGTTTCTTGTTCATTTTCCAGACCTAACCCATAGCCTAGACCTGGAACACATTGACTGAAGAGGCAGTTGGGTTCTCAGAAGAGAAGGCCTCTCCCATCTCTAGAAGGAATGTGTTCCACGTATATATCCTGAATAATATAAAAGGTTGCTGACTTTGAGTAGGGAGCAGCGCATCTAGGCTGCAGTGGAAACAGTTCTGATACTTGGACCATATGATCTGGACCTCCCTGTGGTATGCAAGGTATCAGTGGGGAGTGGGGAAAGATGCCATATAGAAAGTGTCAGTTGGAGAGTCACAGTGCAGATCCCCTGAAGATTTATGGTAAGTTCTTTCCACCTGCAATATAGCATTATATACCTTTTGAAAAATAAGTCCTGGCATGCTTTCGGGCTGTGGTAAAAATGGAATGCCTGATCCTGGCTCATCAAGTGAATATGTAGCCAGAATTTGTCCATGATGAATTGGGTCTTATAAGACTCATCAAATCACAAGATATGACAAATCCAACAGAAAACTGTCAAAAGACAGAAATGGTACGTCTCTGACTGAGCACAAGCAGGATTGGAATCAACCACTGTCGTACCAATGCCCCACCCTTAGGTCATTCCTATAGCTGTATGTGGAATCATGTACGACAATCTAAAAGAAAAGAAAAATCCTACTAATGGGCAGAGTTTTGGGCAGTGAATCTAGTCATTTGTTGTGGGTAAAATGAGAAGTGGGCCAAGGTTATAATATAATCAGACTCCTGAGTGGTGGTGAAAAGTCTAGCCAACTCTTCAGGATCATGGAAGGACAAAGACTAGAAGTTTAGGGATGAGGAGGCTGGATTAGACATATGGGATATCTACGGGATGGACATATGAGAATGGGCTTGAAGTGTGAAGATGCAAGTATCGTATGTTAATGCTCATATCCACCACAAAAGATGCACTAATTAACCAAGTAGACAAAATAATTTGACTGGTTGGCATCAGACAGTTTCTGTCATTGGCAACCCCAGTGTTACGTTGATGGGCACATGAAAAAAGTAGTTACAGTGGCAGAGAAGGTGACCATGCACAGGCCAGCGTCATAGGCTCTAACTTATCAAGGCCAATCTAGCTACTGAACTTCCAGCCTGCCAAAAACAGACATCAACATACAGCCCCCAGTATGGCACCATTTCTTCAAGGCAACCAACCAGTCACATGATCCACTTCCATCCTCAAGGGCCTTCCAGCACTTTATGCTCACAGGAATACATATAAAGTATTCCAGGTATGGCTGTGCTTTTCCTACCCTATTTGAGGAATTATAAAATATTCATTCACTAGCATGGGATCCAACAAAAAATTGCCTCAGACCGGGGGACCACTTTACAGCATACAAAGTGCCATAATGTATCCATGAGCATGATATCCACTAGTTATATCACACATACTCTGTTCAGAGCTGCTGGCCTAATAGAGCTTTGCAATGGCCTGCTGAGTGAACAGCTGAAACACTAGCTCACAGGCAATCCTCAGTGAGGATAGAGTGCCACTTTCCAGAATACAGGATTGATATTGAATCAAAGAACTTTATATAGCACTGTGCCTATAAACCCTGGTGGTATACTGGTTAAGAGCTACAACTGCTAACCAAAAGGTCAGCAGTTTGAATCTACCAGGTGCTCTTTGGAAACCCTATGGGGCAGTTCTATTGTGTCCTATAGGGTTGCTGTGAGTTGGAATCAACTCTACGGCAATGGGTTTGTTTGTTTGTTTGTTTTTGGTGTCTATGACAGAAGGAATTCATAGGTCCAGGAGCCAAGAAGTGTAAGCAGGAGTGGCCTCATTTACTATCATAAACAAATATTCACTGGGAAACTCTGTCCTGCCTGTCCCTGCAACTCTGAGCTCTGTAGGGTAAAGGTCCCGATTTACAAAAGGGACACAATTTCTCCAGAGAACACAACAAAAGTCTTGTAAAATTATAAGCTATAAGTACCATCTGGGGACTTTGGACAAGAAGAGGAGTCACTATCATGGCAGGGGTAACTGAGTTGGCTCATCAGGAGGAAGTTAGACTGCTGTTACCCAATGGGGACAGTGAGGAATATGTATAGAACCCAGGTGATCTACTTGTGTGCCTTGTGGTACTCCCTTGCCCTATTGTAAGTGTAAATGGATAGATATAGCAATGCAGGTATGAGAAGTTCATGGTGACCAAGAGATCAGGCCCCTCAGAGATAAGAGTGTATAGTGCTACCAGATAAGCCACCGTGGCTTGCAGAGCTGGTGGCAGAGGATGCAGAGCCCTGAGATCAACTGCAGCAGTGAGGCTTTAGTTTGTTCCACCAAACTCCGTCTTTTAAATTTCCCCTCAGGAGGAGAGGGCCCACCAGAATCCTGGATTTGTTGCTTCCCAAATGTATATGGAGAAGTGGATACCGAAAGGGTAGATTGTGGTAGATGTTGAGATGTGCTAACCAGATTCTTCAAGGAAGAACTTGCTGCCTTCAGGGTCTGCCTCAGTAATATTAGTTATCTATTGTTGCTAACAAATTCTCCTCAGTTTTAAACAAGAGACATTTTATCTCAAATTTCTGTGGGTTAGAAAATTAGAGTATGGCTTAGCTGGGTGCCTCTGGCTTAAGGTCTTTCATGAGGTTGCAGTTAAGCTGTCAGTTGAGGCTGCAGCCTTATCTGACAGGCCTACAGTGTGTGTGTGTGTGTGTATGTGTGTACACGTGTGCATGTGTGTGTACGTGTGCATGTGTGTGTGTGTTGGGTTCAGGGAGGTGTTTCACTTCCAAGCTTACTGATATGACTGTTGGCTGCTCTCAGAACCTCATCATGTAGGCCTCTCCGGAAGGGTGGCTACAGCACTGCAACTGGTGTCCCCTAGGTTGAGCAACCCAACAGAAAGTGAGATAGGGAGCCTCACCAAGGTTGTGCCCTTTCCAGGTTACCTCATATTCAGTGACTGTATAAAGCTGGGGTAGAAAGACCTATCTATTTCACCCAGACATGGGTTACACTGACAGATAACCCTCAACTCCAAGCTCCTTGCAGGTTGGCTGAGGCATTTTCAGGAAGTTGAGCTTCTTCATCTACCTAGTCTTGCTTTCTCTCTCTTTTTCTCACAAGAGCTAATTCCTAAAAAGCATCTTTCATCCCAAACTCCATCTCAGTGTCTGCTTCCGGACAATCCAATCTGTGATACTCTCTTTCCTTATAGTAAATTCATGGGAGAGTGGAGCGTGTTACTTTCTTTCTTGCCCTTGCTGATAGTTTCCCTCCCAGGAGACTCTAAGTTCTGTCTTCTAATTAGTACTTTTGGGGGGGCCCCACTGACCAGATTTATCAACCAAGAGATTGGAAAGGTCATAAATGATCTTATTATACTTTTCTCAAGTTAACAGATACCTTCTGGCCTTATATTTAAGAGGTTTTCAGTTGCGGAAACGGTAGAGGAGTTGGGGGGAAGTTCTGAGAGGCTTTTCCTGAATTAAGAGGTTCAGCTACACTTTCTAAATTAACCTAGAAATGCTGCAACTAACTTTCAAATGGCAGTTTTCTTAAAATTGCACCAAACCTACCTTGTAAATAAATGTGACACTATCATATGAGAGATTATCTCACAGAGGTACATGGAAAGTGTTAGGAGGCACAGCAAACAAAGCAAATAACTCGGTTTTGTCTTTGTTAATAACTTCATGACTTGAAAAAAAATTGAAATGTACATACTCTTAAAGTTCTACTTTATTTATTTATATTCCATGATGAAATAGCCTTTAATTATTTTGAGAATACGAATGATCAAACATAATACATACTGTTTAGCAGCAGAACTGTGATGAAAGTGCAATTAATTCAAAGGCCCACAGTGAGATCATTTGGCCATATGGCCACTAATGAAATTACTAATTGCTAGAACATCAACACTCCGGTATGAAGGCAAAGTGGAAAATTCTGCTGTGTTCTGATTTCCTTAAAATATTAAAAAAGTTTAAATTGAATTTTAGGAAATATTTAGAATATCTCTGAAATATATATATATATATATATATATGAAGGAGTATTGCAAATCTTGTAACCACAAAGCTTGTTTTTTTAAAAAATAGTTGAATAAAATTTCTCACATTCAAGGATGAATAGAAAAATTGAAGTGCTACATTCATAATTAAGCATACATAATATATGCCAACAGGAATTTTATAATGAATAAAATTAATTTGGTCATTCATTCAAGACATATTTGTTAGCATCTACAATATGCCTGGACTTGTTCTAGGCAGTGGAAAAATACAGCAGTAACCAAAACAGGTAAGAATCCCTCTCTTCAGAGAGCTTACATTATACTTAGAGAGATAGAAAATAAAACAATAAATAAATAAGATGTACAGTATGGTACGTAGTAAAAAGTGCTAAAAAAAAAAAAATTAAAAGCAGAGAAGGGTGATATAGCTGTCAGTGAGGGATAGAAGTTGAAAGTTTAGATTCCACGGCCAAGAAAGACCTCACTGAGAAAGTGACTTGCATAAAGACTCAAAGGAAGTGAGGAGGTGAGCCAGGCTTCCTCAAGGGCAAAAGCACCCAAGATGAGGAAACAGTAATTGCAAAGTCCCCGAGGCAAGATTAGACTCATGTGTCTCAGGAACAGCAAGGTGGCCAGAACAGCAGTTGCTAAGTGAAGGAAGGTAATGAAGGCAGATGCAGATCAGGCTTACCTTGGGGTCACAGACAGGGCTTTGACTTGACTCTGAGGGAGAATAGAAGTCTTTGGAAGATTTTGAGCACAAGCATGATGGCAAGATCTCACTTAGGTTTTGATAGAATCACCGTAGCTGCTCTGAGGAGCAGTAAAATAGAGCAAAATTAAAAGCAGCATGATAAATTAGGCATTATTACAGTAATCAAGATGAGAGGATGGAGACTTGTCCAGAAAGATGGCAACGGTGTCTGTGAATTAATTCTGTAGCACATATGATTTCCCAGAGGTCCAGACTGAGGAGTGTGGTTTCCAAAGGTGAAAAGTATGATTCTAAAGTGTCTTTACCTTTATTTTATAAAGTATGCTGTTTAAGAATTTTCGTGTGAAATCTAGCTTTCCATAGCTTTTTTGGTCTGTTTGCTTTTTTAATTTTTTTTCTCTTACTCGACGGCACTGGGTTTGGTGTTGGTTTCTTAGCAAAGAGACATATTTCTGAAGTGTAGCACTTAACACTGACCTAAATATGATGACTTATTGCTGAAGCTTTAAATGATGTCCTAGTTCAGTACTGAGTAATAATAAAAAAAAGTTCAAGAATCTATAATCTTTTGACCTCTTATCAAGTTAAAGAGGGTCCTTGAAGGGAAATCCTATTGAATAATTTCTTTACCTCAGTCAATTCTAAACAAGCAAAAGTTAACTAGTGGCTGTCTAGAAAGGGACGTAGAAAAGGGGCAGAGCAGAAGCCTTACTGTGTTTAGTTTACAAGGATATTTGCAAGCTTTTTGACTGAATTAACAAGAAGGTGGAGTTTTTGACTCAATCATTCTTCAACTACCCAAAGCAATTTTATTTTACACTGCAATTATGAGTCATGTTTAGAGATTCATCAATTTCCTTCTGAATCAAAAGAACCATTAAGTGTGACAATCCAGGACACCACTTTGCAGAGTGTAACTCACAGACTCTTAAATATACAGCCTTATTTATTTAGGCTGCTCTGTCAGTCTCTTAGTCTGACATCCCCTCCCTTTCCTCTTTACTTTATCCTACTTTTGAACTCTATCCAACCCCATGCATCGAGACTCAGTGTTTAAGTGATGTTTCATCTTATCCATTCCTTCAGTAGGTTTTAGGTTTGTCTTTAAAGTTTTCACATTTTTCCAGCTAAAAAAAGGAATCAGTTCCTCTCTGCTCCCACCAGAGTGTCTTCTATTTCTATCATTTCTACCTTTGGCCTTATAGCATGGTTATTATTTGTCTTCCCTTCCCAATCCCCACCAAACCATTACAGTATAAGCTTCTCACCCTCTAGTTTCTAGCACAGCATCATATGAATTTTTTTTTAATTTATTTCATATCCTATGGGCCTAAGTTTATTATTATACTAGTCAAAAACAAAAACATACAGCATTGTGGTGATTGTTAGGGATATTGGTATGAATTGGGACTTAGTGACTTTTTCCTAAAGGAGAACATAGGTAAAGAAAGCCAAATTAGCAGCATCATAAAATGGCAGAAAAAGTAAATACTAAACAGAGGAGAATGAAGTGAGGTAGTCATTGGCACCAACCAGAAAAAGGAGGAAGGTCTCCAGATAAGAGCAGAAAGCAAGGTCCAGACTAGAATTAGTCACATATGAGAGCAAAAAAGACAAAAGGGACTGGAGTACAAGACTTAATATCAGAAAAATCATATCATATGACAAAACCAGGGAGATAAAATGAAAAAAAAAAAATCCAAAGAGAAGGAGATGACATAAACCTGCAGAAGAAATGGATAAATTACACAGAGTCCATCAGCAGCTAAAGGCAATCAATTCATCGTCCAAATCACATCCGTGACTGTAACAAGCCAATTATATGATGAGACATTTGTTATCAGTTGATTGCAAAATGGCACCTACAGATGCCTTTCCCAAAATATAAATAAAATCCTAGCCATGAATGAGTTGAAGTCAAGGTCAAGAATACATCAGTATGACATATTTTGGAAGTAGGCACAACATTCCTGGAAAGAGTTCATTGTTACTAATATGGGGCAATCTAAAATGGACCTTTTAAAAAGAAGTTGAGGAAATGAGCTAACACAGGATCAGACTGTCAATTCAGACTCACAGGAATTAGAAATCTTACTCAATATCAAATGTTACTAAATAATTACAAGAAAACAGGCATTCAGTGGTTCAGAGGAAGCAGAAAAGTCTGGCACATCAAGGGCTGCTTCCCAGGTTCTTTTGTCCAGCTTTGGATATGCGCCCTGGCCCAGGATAATAGACGTAGTCTATAAGTGACACTTCCAGGTTCCTTACACGCAGGGAGTATTTAAATTATGAAATGTCTCATTTTTATATCCCATAGAGTTTTGTAGCCTATGTGACATTCTCCAAGGAGTTATGCCATGTAGATCTTGGGTTCCATTTATTATACATAATCCTTAGTAAGGAATATCCTAATAAGGACATTTTAGATATAAAGTCTCTTCCTTCTAGCAAATACCATTTACCTATTTTCCCAGAGGAGTCCCTGGGTGGTACAGTTACTGAAGTTTCCTGATAACTGAAAGGTTTACAGTTACTGAAGTTTCCTGATAACTGAAAGGTTGGATGTTAGAGTTCACCCAGAGCACCTCAGAAGAAAGTCCCGATGATCTACTTCCGAAAAACCAAACCCAAAAATCTAACCGTTGCCATCTAGTCGATTCTGACTCAGTAAACCGATAGGGTTTCCAAGGCTGTAAATCTTTACAGAAGCAAACTGTCACATCTTTCTCCCACAGACCGGCTGGTGGGTTTGAACCTCCAACCTTTCGGTTAGCAGCCAAGCACTTAACCACCGCACCACTAGGGCTCCTTTCTGAAAAACCAGTCATTGAAAATCCCGTGGAGCACAGTTCTATTCTGACACACATTGGAATCTAAGGCAACTGGAAAAAATTTACCCATGAGTCCATTTGAAAAGGAGATTAGACTGGGTCTAATCTGCTTTCTTTTTTTCCCTACAGGGTGTCCCCCTAGCGAGAGGAGAGAATGGATCCTGTGGCTTCTGGCCAGTTGCTTTAACACCTTCCTCCCAGGCAGTTTAAGACATTGTTTCTTATGACAATATACTGATTTCAGTGAGCAAATGTAAAGTCATTTTAGGAAAGTGGCGGAAAAAAAATATAGAAAGAATTAAGATGAAAATAAAATATAAAATCTCTGAGTCTACAATTGAAGATAAGGAAGCGAGAATGATAGTTGCAGAAAAGGTGAAATAAATAACTCTGTTGAGGATGCTTTTGTTAGTCTGTGGAAAACACAGGCTAATGTGTTTAAAATGCAAGGAACTTGGGATCCTCTTATGACTGGTAGCGACAATGATGCCCAGGCTGGCACTTCATCATTACTTGTGAGTTAGATTACCTTCTCTCATGATCCATTTAACTATGCTTAGAAAATATAAACTATGTGCAACAGGATATTGAAATGAGTCTTCCTGCCTTCACTGCAGCTAAACATGAAGATAATAGGTGTTCCATTCCTAAGTGTGTTGTAAGACCATCATGGTCCATAATCTGATGGATGTGAAAGGTTGGAACCTCAACAGCAAAATTTTGAGGAGTGGAATGCTTAAAAATCAATGGCTAAAGGAGAAACTGCAGTCCAAGGAAAATGCACCAGCCACACCACAAGAAGTGGCAGGGAAATGTTACCAGTGAGGGCATCTGAGGTAACCTTGAGCGTGTTCACCAGAGAAAGAGTCAACTTTAAGTATCTTCCAGGTTCCCAGAGCGCCAATTGACCTAGTAGAGAACCCCCAAAAACCCACTGTCGTCAAGTCAATTCTGACTCACAGCATAGTAAGTTTCCTGTTCTCCTGTCTTCCTTTCCCTCTCTCCTTCTTCTACCTCCAAAGTGCTTCCACAGACCACCTGAAAAGAAAGTGGAAACTCCACAACAACGGAAAGGGAGAGAAAAGAGCAGGTCTTTCTGTATTCAGGTTCTGCCTACTGCCAGGCTCAACTGGGAAAAGTGAAAAGATTTCACTTTAAATCAAATTCAGAGTTTGATAATTACTGAATTGAGAGTGTGTGTGTGTGTGAGAGAGAGAGAGGTTTCTATTACCTACAAGTAGACAGAAAAAAATTTTATCCTGGTGTCCAGGTAGAAACAGCGCTCACTGATTAGGTTTAAAGAGACTGTGGGAGGCAAAATAAAATCACTTTTGTAATTACATCTTGTGAAAACTGCTTGGTGACATTTATTCATTAATTTAAATCTAAATATTCCCCTCCAAAAAAACATAATCTAACTTAAAGTATCTTAACTGAAAAAAGGAAATCAAACTGACTCTAAAGAAAAATGCATATGATTCAGACCGTTGTTTCCATTCATTAAAATAATGAATCAATAATTGACATGTAATCAAAAAATGCATATTTGCAATTTCAAAAATTACGAAAATACATGTAGGCAAAAGGAAAAATAGTTGCATTCTATCTTGTAAATAGTAACCACTATCAATGGTTTGAATTTTATCTTTTCAAAGTTTTCATAAATGGGATCTTCTACGAACTTTTTTTCCCATTGAAGAATGTATCAGCTTTCCATTTCAAGAAGTATAAATCTTCCTTTTAATTTTAAGGGTGGTATTGTATCCCATTATATTTAACTACGTGTTAATTCTTCACAATTTCACATTATTATAACCAACACTATACCTTTGCACTACATATTTTTCCTACTTTTCCACTCATTTTTAGGATAAGTTTCTGGAAATAATGCTGGGGGTACAATATACATATGGAAGAAGAGATACATGGGTGCAACTCGCAGTCCCTGCCATAATGTGTCCAGTTTATCTTCACTTGTTCTTTTATAATATTTATTTTTCCTTTAATTTTTGTATTGGTAAAATTCAAATGATTCTCTATATTTTATTATAAAAAACAACTGTCCCAAGAATTCCCTTCTGTCTCTCAGTTTTGCTTTCCAGAAGCGACCAGTATCAAATCTTTCAGCATTTCATTTTTTCTAACCATTTTTCAAAAACAGCTGTTTATATCGCCATTTATTTTTAATACTCCTATCTACTAGGGACAGTAAGGATTTAGCTTTTTGACCACCACTCCACCCCATCCCCACCTACAAATTTCCCTCTGTCCAATTAAGTAATATACTACAATTATTGGTTAGACCCCTATTCCATTTTTACATAGCTATGACAAAGTAAATGTTAGATAAATTTAGGTTTTATTTGAGATAGTGGAGGGTGCCAAAGAAATTCTGAAGAATTTTAAGAATTTAAAAATGCCAATGAATAATTTTAAGCCATACGATTTTGGGAAATCAGCTTTTGTTGGACAGTAAGGTGAAAAAAAAAAACTTTAGAAACATCTTCTTCACGTGTTCATTCCTTCGGCTGTATAAATACGTTTCCTTCGCTAAACCCTGAATAACTCATTGGGGCACAACAGGCCCGCTCCTGCCTTCCTGGACCCTATATTTTTGTTTTGCTTTTTTTTTTTTTTTTCCTAGATGCTCAGAAGGAAGAACTTTTTAGGACCAATTACCAAAGGCTCAGAAGTCTCAATGATGTATGACATTTTGCATAAAAGAAAAAATGGCAATGACTGAGCAGCTGCTGTGTGCTAGGTGCTTTTACAATCATTATACATTTAACCCTCAGCACAAAAGCAAAGTAAGTACTTATCCTTATGTGGGGATGAACAAATTGAGACTCAGAAACATTATGTGACTTGCCCAAGATCACTCACATAAATGGCAGAGTAGTCATAAGTTACCAGCTTTGTCTGGCTGAAAACCCTGTGTGTTTTCTACTACATCATGCAGCTTTTCCCTGGAATAGCCACATCAGGGTTAACTAAACATGAGAAAGAAGCATCTGTAACTTACAATTTTGAGATCAAATCACTTTGCGATCATCTTAATTGTAAGCATTATAGAGCAAATTCCATATAATGTGGGGTCACTGTGGATTTTATCCTGAGGGTATAATTCCTTATTAAAGACCCATAAGAACATGAGTCCACATGTAAGGTGGCTCAGCTAAAATTATACGGGAAACCTAAGGTGGAAGTAGTTTGGATTATTTAGAGGAACGGTACTTACTATTTTCATAAGAACTTTAGCATATTGTAAAGTCCTTAATACATCGTTTTCAAGAATTTAGATACTAATTTCCTTTGTTGCATTATCACACTACCTAGAAAGTTTATAACTGTTCTCCAAACATGAAAACAAGAAAGCAACAATCTCCAAATGACAAACTACCAGTCCCTATTTTCCTCAGTGTGAATATCACTGTTACTACCATCATGAAATAAAGTATGCAGTCCTTTTTTATATAATGTCAGAGAAGAAGAATCATGATGACAAAGCAGTCCGAAAGCCTGCATTCTGACCTCTGGTATACACTGATGCTCCCAGTTATTAAACGATGCCAAAGGAAGATGCATATACAAGTAAATATTATGCTTCTCTATATACATCCTAGCACTTACAATTTTAAATAAAGTTATGCTCATTTTCAAAAATTTATTTATTCAGCAGTCATTTATACATAAACTACTCTGCCCTCAGTGCTATGGGAAATGAAAAATAAATACAAGAGAATCTCTACCGTGTGGACATTATAGCTAAGTAAAGCAGATGGGGTATATTTAAAAAAACAAAACAAAACAAAAAAAACCTGTTGCCGCCAAGTCAATTCTGACTCAGCAGCCGTAAGGACAGAGGAGAACTGCTCCGTAGTGTTTCCAAGGAGTGCCTGGTGGATTTGAACCGCCAACCTTTTGATTAGCAGTCGTAGCTCTTAACCACAATGCCAACAGGGTTTCCAGTGGGGTATATACACAAAGATTTAAGCAAGATATAGTATAAAAAGTGTCATTAGCAAGAAATAAATGCAGTGCTATGAGAGTTCAAAGGAGAGATTACTTTCATTGGAAGGAATCGAGGACAACTTCTTGAAAGAGGTGGCTTTTGATTAGAGCTTAAAAATGATCTTTGAAATCTTTCAAATGCCCTTAGTATCTACAGAAGTTAATTAAATTAATGATTATTCTCCTTTGATCTATTGATGTAACATATTACGTTAAGTTATTGTATTAGTTTATTTTATGTTTGCTTACTGTATTTTAGCTTCTTGCTTTGTATGGTTTTGATATGCCCAAATAGCTTGCTTGAGTGAGCTAGCTTGATTATTTTCACCTTTGAAGCTCTAACATCCTATCACCAGGTCGCTAGAGCTATTATCAGGTATATGAGCCTAGGAGTCCATTCAATTTTCTTGTATGGATTCAGCTCAGGTGTCCAGGTAGTTGCTCATCAAGTGTGTGGTACAGGCTCTGTCCTACAGTCTTAGAGGGGCAGGGGTGATTGGTGTAGGTACTATTATTTGGTTGCAACAGGAGGTCATGCTCTGAAAAAGGCAGGGGGCTGAGAACCATCCCCTGAGTGTCTGTGAGGAAAGCACGTCCCTGTTCCCTAGAGTGCACAGGTAGGTTCTGCAAACAGACCATGCACACCCAATGTTTTTGGTTGTAAGGACTGGAGATACCAGTTATCCTTGGACCCCTGTCGTGGGTGGCTTGCTGACCTGAGAGGAGCCACCAGTCCTTAGGCCCCTGATGTGGGTAGGTGAAGACCCTGTTTAATAGGAAAAGCGATGTTAAACATCAAATGCCCACCTCTCCACTGCACAGCTGAAACTGTTGCAGTCTGATAACAAAGGCCTATTCTCCTGAAACAGGCCCACACATGTCCATGCAGAAGGGAAAGGTACTCAAAGTCCACAGACTGTTTTTGCATGGACAGGAGCCACTTCTGTCCAGAGCTCCCCAGGTTAGTAAGAGCTGGCAAATTATCTTTTCCCCCAATTTTGAATTTATTCCTTCTCCAAGACCAGGAGAGTGGCTCAAGACGCTCAGCAGAGCCTACCTCAGGCCCAGGGAAATCGAAAGCCACTGAAGCCAGTTTGGGGGCAAGAGGCGCAGTAAAATATTGCCGCGAGTACCATTCTTCTCTGGCTCTGGAGCTGTGAATAGGCTGTGTGGCTGGCTGTTTCTCCCTGAGGAAACTGCTGCCAAACACTACTACCAGCCTGCCGCTGTCGTTTCCAGGAATGGTATCTGGGGAATCCTGGCAATTCGGGTCCAGCAACTCCTCTCCCCTTCTGAACCATCTCTCCCTCTCCCTGCCGCTCAGTCTGTTTTCTAACTTTGCCTTTGATGTTCAGGGCTCCTAGCTTGTCTAAAATATAATAGTTTCACTTGTTTTTTGGGGGGGTCTTTGTTGTAAGAGGGCTCACAGGAAGCACCTGGCTACTCCACTATCTTGGCCCCACCTGAGTATTGTATCTTAATGGACAAGCACATTTTATCAACCTAAATGTCTTTCAACATAAGTGGTATGAGTTAAAGACAACATTTATGCAGAAAACCAAGAACTACGTGTGCTAACCGTAGTACAGGTGCCAGCAAAGTTAGTTTTAAACATTTTAACTTTCTCTTGCTCATCCTGTATCACCTCGAAATACTTGGCCCATCTTTATTCTCCAAGAGTATTTCAATAATAAATGAAGAAATGTATCAGGTATTTTGAATCTTTAAAAAAAATCGATGGTAAATAAGAAATCTTTAAAGCTTTCTTTTAAAGTACAATTAAGGAGCTATTGTTTGTTTTGCTGGTGAAAACTAATGTTACTGATTGAATAGTGCCCCCCCCCAAAATGTTTATCATTGTATCTGGGGTCCCTGCACTGATAAGCTCCTAGACCAGGGGAAGATTAATGAAAAGGACCCTCCCCCAGAGCCAACAGAAAGTCTTCTTCTAGACCTAGCACCCTGAATTCAGACTTCTAGTCTCCTAAACTGCGAAAGAATAAATTTCTGTTTGCTAAAGCCATCCACTTGTGGTATTTCTGTTATAGCGGTACTAGATAACTAAGACAACTAAACTAATAAACTTGATTCTGCATCAGAATATTTCATCACATGCTTTAATTTCAGTATTTGTAGCCAAATTAGTTGACATCAAGGTTATCAAAAAAGAGGAGTTTCAATTATGAAACATCTCGAAGCAGTGTTGTAATTCCTTTCTTGTGAAGGGCAACTGGCAATGTTAAACATCAGGACTATCTCCATATTGAAATAAGTACAGCCATTTATTTCACTAGGAAGCCTCTGTTATTTATATTGTTGGCCCTCTCCTCTTCTAACAGCAAGCACAAGTACAATGAGATCCTGGAACAAATGAGCTTATTAAGATCATGGTCAGACATATCATTTTTCAAATCATACTCTACAAGACAGATATGCTGGCAAAGCTGTAATAAATGTCAAGGCTCAAGGCATTCACCATTCTTTTCAGCAGCCCGATGGCTTGGCTGGAAAAGCTTTTCATAAATTTTAGTGCACACCTGTCAAGTGGCAGGTGTGATAGTCTGCTATCACAGAGCCTGAGATGTGATTCCTGGGCTGGCAGCACTGTCATCGTTTTCAGCGCAATCCTGTGCTTTTCTCTGTTTGTGACCAATGAAATCTATGTGACCACACTGAGAATCTGTACATCTTGGCAGATCTGCCAGTGGTACTCATCACATAGAGATTATTTTAGATTGGCTGCCATGAGGTGTTATTTCCCATTTGTTAACACAATGGGGTTTCATGACTATGACAACTGAAACACATTCATTTGTATATGAGTTTTGTCCTTGCTGTGGATACAAAAATCCATTCCAACTTTTCTACACTGCTTTAACCCTCCTCAATCAATCCTCAACTTGAAACTGCTGCAGTGCTAATTATGTCACATTTCTTAGGGGAAAAAGAGGCAGGAGAACCCTTATTTTGCTTTAACAAGCCAAATTTATGAGTTAGAAATAAACTTTGTGATTCCGATTATGTGAACCAAAATTTTATTTCATATGCATACATATATATGCATGTAAATGCTTATAAAATTTCTGAAAGGAAACTTATCAAGCTGTTTATGACTATACCACTAAAAAGAAGGGGAAATTTGATGACAGGCAAGTCAAGGGAACTTCCGCTTTCTTCTCTGCATATTAATGTTTGCATTTCTACAATGAGAATGTATTCATGGATTCCTTGTGTAATAAAAAAAGTAAATTTTAAAACGGGAAAACTTAAATATTGATCTCAAGAAGAGAATAGAGCCCCATAAGACCATACTTTGATGAATACTGCCATACATTCATATAATGCTTTTACTTATATCCTATCACTAGAGCCTCACAGGAAGTGAGATAATTGGATCAGATATTAGCATTTCCATTTACATAGATGGAATCTAAAACTTAATGAGGTTCAGTGGTGTGCTCAAGTTTCCAGCTGAGTTTCTAAATTGGGATTAAGAACCTGGGTCTCCTAGTCCAAGCTTTCATCACCTATGCCCCTATCCCACCACTCTATTGTGTTCTGCTCTGAATGCAACAGCAAACATTTTTCCTTTTTTTTCTGTTTTCTAAAAAATGTAATATAATATGTTTCTTTCTAGTTTAAATTTTTTTTGACATGCACATACTATGGATGTATTTCAGGTTAAACCAGTAGAGTGGCAGTTTTGTATTAATGAAATAGATTTATTGCTTAGACAAATTGTTCAGACACAAATTTGGAACATAAACAGAAATTTTAATTCTAAGCTTTCCATTGGAGAAAAAAATCTGTAATTATGTTTATTAGCATAACTTTTTTTTTTTTACAAAATTATGGCAATTGCAAGACCTCTGGTTTGTCTACTAACGGATGTCTGCCATAAAAACCATTTAAAAAAGAACTACTTAAGTGAAAGTATTAGTTTCTACTGATGTCATAGTCTAGTCCAGTGAAATTAATAGCAATCCATCAGATGAACACAGGCATGTTTTAAAAAACCTTTAATCTACTAACCAATGATTATTTAGGTCAGAATGTTAATGTGAGAATTTTAGGAAATTGCTTACTTTTCCATTCCTTCTTTATCCCCAAATCTCTGCCCTCTTACGGTATGACTGTAGCTTATATACTTTTTTTTTCCTTTTTAAACCCATTTTTAAAAGGTCTTAGAGGAGAGAATGAGCACTGGTAAGGGCTCTTGCCTCACATCTATATTGAGAGTTTTAGAACTAAAATAATACTACACATTCCAATCTGTGTGCAAATAGGCTACATTCACGCACTGAAAATTCCTTGGTGACCTTGAAACCACAGGCACTCATTCCAGTGATTCTCAACTCTATATTCTTGGCACTCTTTAGAACCAGAATTGGGATAAGGGTGGGGGAGAAATACTTGAGGGAATAAAAATCTCCAAATGACATTAAGCAAGTCAACAATGACAGCCAAGGAATCATAGTGCTGCTACAGCAAAGTCTCACAGTACCTCACAAAGCACCGTGCCACCCTTTAGCCCTGTCACTGTTTGAGCACTGCCCTCTCTGAGCTTGCCTCACAAGGCAAACTGTGAGCAAATTCTTGACTTTCCTTTGAGGCTGTGTATGGCTGGAATTGTGGCTCCCAAAAAGATATATTGAAGTCCTAACCCTGGTTACGTGTGAACGTAACTTTGTTTGAAAACAGGGTCTTTGAAGACGTTATTAGTTAACATGAGATCATACCAGAGTAAGGTGGTCCTAATCCAGTATGACTGGTGTACTTACAAAAAGAGGAGAAGAGACAGAGAGACACAGATGCTGAGGGAAGGCAGCCATGTGAAGATGGAGACAGAGTTTGGAGTAATCCATCCACAAGCCAAAGAATGCCAAGGATTTCCAGCTGCCACCAGAAGCTAGAGGAGAGGCATAGAATGGTCTCTTCTCTAGAATCTTCAGAGAGAAAGCAGAGAGCATGGCCCTGATAATACCTTGATTTTGGACTTCTAGCCTACAGAACCATGAGATGACGAAATTCTGTTGTTTGAAGCTACCCAGTTTGTGGTACTTCATTAGGGCAGCCCCAGGAAACTAATACAGACTGCTAAATATGCCTCTGAATTAGAAACATTAGATCTCACTCTCAGCTAAGTCATAAGGCATGCTTAGTTCAATATTCACTCTGGCAGGTGTTGGCCAAAGAGAAACTATTACTGATTGAAGAAAAACACATAATGCTACACTTTGTTAAATTTTGGGGAAGACACCTGTGAAGAGGTCACAGTAAGTGACTGCCACAAAACACAGGATGAGAACTACTGCTTCATTTTTGTCTTGAGTAAGTTTCTAGCTGCTGCTGGTAAAATGACTCTTGGAAGTCTCCAAGAATTTTCCATGAGTGCCTGTTGAACTGCAATATCCATCCCCTGAAGATGGCTGTGATTTCTTATTGTATACCTTTACTTAAAGCCCCCGGACCTGCACAAGTATCTAGGGCCTTCTTGACTCACTAGATGAAAGAGCTACAAGAACCCTGACTTCTGTTTCTAGAAGCTTGGAGGCATGAGGCATAGACTTACCACATTTAACAAGAAATTGGTGTTTTGGTATTTATCTTTATTTCCAACTCTTTTTTCTGTCTTCCAATAATTGCAAGTATTTATTTAATATGTGCTAGATTTTAGATATATTTCTAAGAGCTTTACATGCTTTAATCATTTAATCCCTAAAATAACCCTAAGAGAAAGGTACTGCTATTATCCACATTTTATAAATGCAAACATTAATGCACAAAGAGATTAAGAAATGTGCCCAAGAACAGGAAAATAATAGGTATTGGACTCAGGCATCTAAATCTCGAGTCTGTGGGTTTAACCACCATGAGGTGTTATTACATTTAGTGACGTCTCTGCACATTGGTGGCACAATGGTTAGGAGCTTGGCTGCTAACCAAAAGGTTGTCAGCTTGAATCCACCAGTCACTCCTTGGAATCGCTATGGGGCAGTTCTATTATGTCCTGTAAGGTTGCTATGAGTCAGAATCAACTCGATGGCAGTGAGTTTTTGGTCTGCCCATTGGTTATTTCTCTATGTTTCCAAGGTTCTTCCTCTGACTGTGTTTCCATTTGGAACATAACATTTTAAATTTCTAGGGTCCCACGCCTCTTACATAGCTTCAGCCTCATGTGTTGAAAAATAAACTACTTTAATTTAACTCTTAATTTTTGAAATTAAAAGGCTTGAGATCTCATTTTATTGTAATCAAACATCTAAAGAGCAACCAAAAACTGGATTTAATTATTAATGCGTAACATTTTCCCCTAGAATGCTTAGGTAGTATTCTCCCAAAGCCAAATACCTTGTTGAAAAGTGATGCATTTTATAAACCATCTTCCACCTCAGAGCCCGCAAAAGTAAGAGAAAGCAAATCTGACCTTGAAATTTCTCCTGACCTTCAAATGATTAAATGCTTGACTACTAACTGAAAGGTTGGCAGCTTGAACCCACCCAAAGTTGCCTCAAAGACAGGCCTGGCAACCTGGCCCAAAAGGTCACAGCCTTGAAAGCCCTCTACTTTGCACACATGGGTCACCATGAGTTGGAATCAACTCGATGGCAAGTAAGAACAATAACAAGGAGACATGTTCTTGTACTCAGAGCACAAGTTGTCACTTGACAAGGGATTGAAGGGGATTATGAATACAACAGAAAAGACACTTCTGTCCTCAAAGCTTACATCCTATCTTAGACGAAATAAAGCATCATTAAATATTGATTTTAGAAATTAATTATGTACTTTTCTACATCTGTTTGAGTACTTTCCTCCTTCCTTTTCCTTCCCTGGTACTGGATGTCAGGCATAGCTCTAACTACAACACCTATGGCATAGTTCCCACTCTCCAGGACTCCAGTTGGTTTCTGCAGTAATTTTAGCATTCCTCATCATATAGCTTCTAGGGGAATTTTTACTTTCATATTTTAGCTTGCCAACTTTCAAGGTTCTAATTCTAAGTTGTATTAATTGTTCCACTGTCCTTTCCAGCTGTCATCCAATGGCCTTGGAAACAAATACCCACATCCTGCCTAAACTGGTGATCAAAATTTGTAAGTAAATGAACAAAGCAATGGAGACTATCAAGCCAAAGGAAATACTTATTACGTGTTGACAGGGAAACTCTTAATACTTGAAGAGTTTCAGGGAGTGTAAATCAGACACCTGATTAATTCAAAGCCTTGTTTCGCTGGCAGCCTATACAAGCCTAAACAAAATGGGACCGTTCCCAATCTGGCTAGATCACTACGAGGAAGGATTAAAGGAGACATAAGACCTATAAATAGCTCCTTTGCTGCAGCACTCGATAGCTGAGAAATTTAAGCAGAGGATAAGTAGCTCAGCAGGTTCATTTCTCTGATGTTCTTGCAATAAAGAGTTGGCTGACTGCTTCCTTTTTTTTCTTTTTTAAGGTTTTTTTGCATTCTACTTGGCATGAAACTTGTAGTATGTACTTAAGGAAGGTGTGGGGTGATTATTTTTCATTTGTAAAATATAGTCACTATTTTAGTTAGTGAATTGTAAACATGTTAATGTTTCCCTAGCTGCATTGCTAGAGGTTTCCTCATGTGCATTAAACCATCTACTGGTTACAGTTCTAATATCCATCACTGAGAATAAGCAACACTAACAATGTGCTTTATGGGCACCCTAATGCCCTGATTCAGTTGTTATTCGACTGGGCTTGTATAAAGTAATGATACAAAAATCTGAGGTACTGTCATTTCTTTATAGATAGCTAGGTGAGCAATCTATCATTAAAATGACAAGAAAAGAAAAACAGCTACCATATTTTGAACTCAATCACATAGTAAATGCCCAGTGAGTGTTATGTGTTCACCAACAATGCTATCGTTGTTTCTGACAGTGCTACTGGGTTAAATAATTTCTATAAATTAATTTTCAGAAATACATGAGGTAGGTACTGTGGTTATCTTCATTTTTACAGTTAAGAAAATTAGGGCTCAGAAAAACCAAATGACTTGTTCAAGGTCATTCAGCTAGTCAGTGGGCCAATCAGGACAGGAAGTCTGGTTCGTCTGACTCTGAAGCTCACCTCTAGCCTGCAGTCTGCTATTAAGATTGAGATGCTAATGCAGGGTAAACTGTTAGTCTCTTTCATGACAAGGAAAGAAAGTCAATTTAAAGTCATTTTTTGTTTAACAATACATTTACTTCTTCTTGCTTATTTTGACTTGTCACAAGAAGGTAACAAATACTAACAATTTTCTGTGCGTCCTTCCATTCCTTTTTCTAAATTTGTACAAGCATAAGTAAACATATGTAAGGTTTATCATTTTCTAAACTAAGAATACAATTATTTTTATATTACATCTGTATTTTTTTTACTTAATATTTTATAGGAAACCCTTTCAAGATAACACATACTGCTTCAACATATTCTTTCTCATAATTGCATTCTATTTCACGGTATATAAACCACCTGTACCTAAGCATGTCCCTATTAGACAGCATCTAGGTTGTCTCCATGTTTTGTTCTGACAAATAATGCTACTATAAACAGTCCATACACATACATACATATTTTATGTATATATATATGTATATGTATGTGTATGTATATAAACAAACCAACCCATTGTTGTCGAGCTGATTCCAACTCATAGCGACCCTATAGGACAGAGTAGAACTGCCCTATAGAGTTTCCAAGAAGTGCCAGGTGGATTTGAACTGCCAACCTATTTTTGGTTAGCAGCTGAACTCTTAACCACTACGATGTGTGTGTGTGTGTGTGTGTGTGTGTGTGTGTGTGTGTGCGTGTGGGTGGAGAGAGAGAGAGATTAGTCTGAGTTATTAGAAATTTTTTATTTCCAGTGATAGATTTTAAAAGTAGAATGGCTGGCCAAATAGATGTAAACAGATACTACTTTTTCTAAATTGTTTTATTATTTCTCACATCCACCAGCAAAGCATGACGGTATCTGTTTCGCCGTCTTTCCCCAGATCTGCCTTTAATTGATATTTTTAGTTACTGTCAGTCTCATGGGTAAAAATGATATCTTGATGCTAATTTACTTTTTATGAACAGGTAAGATGTAAAGGTATTCAAGTATATATACTCACATTTTACTTTCTATTAAATATTCATTGTATTTGTGATCTATTTGTCTATTTGACTTTTGTCATGGATTGAATTGTGTCCCCTAAAAATATGTGTTGGAATCCTATAGCATTGCTATAGCCCATCCCAGTGCCTAGGAAGAAGTCTACACATGTGCAAGACCCATTATTTACAGTCCCTGTATCTGGTAAATAATACCAACAAGAAGATTGATGCCAGTCACAGTATGAAGGTTTTACTTTTCTGGGCTGTAGTGCTTTTTCATTAGCACAGCGAAATATGCAGCACTGGTCCCTCATGGAAAATACTCCATAGCCCCATGCTCTTCCTGACCTTGGATTATGCTGAGCTGCAGTCCAAGAAAAATGATGTTTTGTTGAGTATATTTGCTGTATTTAAAAATAATTATAACCAATTCAGCAGAATTCCCTCAGTGGTGTGTGGGGGTAGGGGAAGTTGATCATTCTGTGGTGATTCTTCCTGCCAGGGGCCCTCCTGTGCCTCCCTCAACTCTTTCAAGGGTGAAATCTGTGCTAAATGAATTTGGAAGGTAAAGAAGGAAAGCAAAGGGTCATACAAGTATCAGAATAAGGCGAGTGACATTTAGGAACATGCATGAAATGAATCAGGATAAACTCTTTTCAGGCAGCCCCAGTTGTTCCTGTTTTGCTTTCTGATTGTTTATATATGTACTTGATTTTAATTTTTTTTTTTTTTTTGACAGCACCTAGTTAAGCTGCCTCCTTTTCTCTGAAGTGCTCCAGTCCATGAACTTGGTCCATGTTCACAGTTAGTTTTAAAAAATAAATCAGTAACATTACTGAGTGCCTAATATTTACACAGTCTTATATAAGGCAGAAACCCTGGTAGTGCAGTGGTTAAGAGCTATGGCTGGTAACCAAAAGGTCAGCAGTTCAAATCCACCAGGCACTCCTTGGAAACTTTATGGAGCTGTTCTATTTTGTTCTATAGGGTCGCTATGAGTCTGAATAGACTCAATGGCAACAGGTTATATAAGGCACTAACACATAAAGATTTTTATAGAAAACTGCAAGAAACAAGAAATAATCCAGTTAACTTGGAAGAACAGTAGAATTAAAGATATAAAGGGAGAAAGACTGTGAGATGATATCATTGAGGTCTTTGGACTCCAGTCTGGATGTGTACACGAATGTGGTAAAAAAACACGAATGTGGTAGTCAATGGAAAACCATTTTCAGCAGAGAAATAGCTTGAAGTTAATCTGAAAGAACTGTGTAGAGTAGATTAAAGAGACCAAAAACAAACTGGGAGCCAGTCTAGAGGTTAACAGAGTAAAAAGGCAAGCTTAAGACAGGTATGGAGCACAAAGGCTATTTGTATATCTCATTGCAGAAAATCATGTGATGGGAATGGAAGGACAGGGATAAAGACGTATCCGTGCTTTCTGGGGATGCTGCAACTCGGGTCCTGCAGGACAACTTATTTTATTTGTAGTACATTATTACAATGACTTTTGCATTCTCCTCTTTCCCTCTCTTTCTTACCATTTTATTTATATTGCTGCTTTAATTCCTTCTCTGTCTTTCCTTCTCCTGTGCCTTCACCTGTCAGGAGCATCTGCCATCTCACTCAACTTTGTTACTCTTAATGAATTAAAGCCCGCCCTGCCACCCACCATAGACACTGTGGTACCAAGGATAAAGAAAACTCAATTATTCCTCTAAAGGGAAATACGGCTCCCCTGTGGAGTAAAGGAGTAAAGATAAGTAAGTAATATATACACATGACAATAACAAGCAAAGATAAATATCACCAACTACTTCCAAGTGTACAAAAAATCACGAGAGAGCTCCCGAGGGAAGAGGAAAAGAAAAACACAGAAGCATGGAAAAGGCAATGAAGTAGCTGACATCAGGTATTGCTCTACAAAATCTTCATGAACAAGCACAGACAAAATGCTGAAGCAGAATTACTACAAGGTTTGAAAAAGTATGAGGGTATTAAAAGTGGAGACAGTGGTAGGGACATAGCTTAGTAGAGACCTTCCTATCAATCACAAACTTCCTGTCCCTCTTTTTCCCTCTTCAGCTCCACCTTGTTCACATCATCCCAGCCATATCCAAGATGCAAGTGATGGACTCACCAGGAAAGATGATCCAATGTTATAAAGTATTATAAAGCATCGTTTTGTTCCAAAGCAGTGCCTCTTTCAATATATTTTCGTACTTTTCAGTCCTGTAACGGATAGTAATGCAATCTCGATTTTGTCCACAAAATGTGTACAGATTCCTGAGATTTATAACCAAAGACAGAATATGAGTCTAAGATTCACAGTAATTGACCTCTGCACCCAAAAAGTGTCTCACGTCCTACATGAGACGTAGGTCTACTTGGCATCATTTGTAAAGGTCTTAACATTTGCCACTGGATAATGGCAGTTTTGTTCAAAATTTCAGTGTGCCACTTGCTACGAGATTATGGAGGGGAAAAACACTCTAGCCTAAAAACCAGGATTCTAGGACTGCTTCACACCTTACTGGTTTGAGGATATTCTGTGGGTTGTAAATAGTTAATGAAGCAATGTATACATAAATATCCGTAAACTGTGTCTTAGGCTGGGTTTTCTAGAGAAGCAAAACGAGTGAGGCATATATATCGAGAGAGAGAGGAGAGAGAGAGAGTATTTATCTCAAGGAAATGGCGTACATGGTTGTAGAGGCTGGCAAATCCCAGGTCTGTGGGTCAGGCCTCACTCTGGAAGATTCTCCTGACTCAAATAATTGCAGGAGCTGACAAACCCAATGTTGGCAGGCAATACAGCAGGCTGCTGGCTCAAGTCCCAAGAAGTGGAGGTCAGATGATGACAAGTCAGATGCAGGATCCAGAGCAAGCAAGTGAACTCTGCCAGAATGTCCATATATATTGGATGCAGGCCACACTACCCAAAAAACTTCTCTTACAACTGATTGGCTGATCACATCAGCTCACATCATGGAGGTGATTACATTACATCACAAAATGGAGGATAACTACGTCATTACATAACTGCCAAACCATTGAGAATCATGGTCCAGCCAAGTTGACATATAACCTTAACCATCACAGTCCACCCTTTGTCAACCTGGCACCTGTACACATCTCCTTAAATCATAATCTTTAAATAAGGACAATTACAAAATCATACTTGTGTCTAACGTGATACAACTAACACGCGTACCAACTAAAACATGCTAACCCCGTTTACATCTTATATTTTGAATGAAGAAAGCAAAAATATTTGATGCACACATAAAAGGAAGAAATACTCATAACAATTACAGTCCTCGTTTCTGCAACTAGTCATGTGGTTGCAACTGGTATTTAGAACTACCTTCTTCCACCACCCATTCCGTATTCCCTTTGCCTTCAGCAAGAATCTCGGCTGTTCGTTGTTCTTTGCCTGGTGGGATGACCCAAACCTTCATTCCTGAAGGGTCTGGGCCTTTAGTAGTCATGTTGGAATTGAGTTGCTGTAGTTTTCTATTGGCTTTAATTGCAGGGCACGGTAGTACTAAGAGACATCCTAAGGAATCTCCCGTATTCCAGACATATACTTTTTAACCTCTATTATGTACTACCAATCTGATTTGCCCTTGATAATCAGGATCAATCATACCAGTCAATAAGTAACCCCTTCTTTGTCTGTTGATCCAGAGGCATAAACAGCCCAAAATGGCCAGGCGACATTCTTAAATTCCACTTCAGTGGAATCATTTTCATGTCTCAAGGTGGGAGCATTCTTCCCTTTGTAACTAAAACCTCTAGACCTGCAGAGCATAGGGCCATGGAGACAGGAAGCAAAAATTTTGCTATCGGGTCACTAGGGGTAATAGCGAGAGGCTCCCTTCCCATTTCCGCCCCTTGATTCCTAGACCCATGAATCCTGGATATGAGAGAAACAGCACCATATATTGGACACTGGTTTAGAGCATATAAAATCTCCTGGAGAACATTGCCCCAATCCTGCAAGGTACTGTCACCTAGCTGGCACTGTAATTGGGTCTTTAGAAGGCCTTTCCGCGGTTCTATCAAGGCAGTTGCTTCAGGATAATGGGAAACATGATAAAAACCAGTGAATTCCATGAACACGGGTCCATTGCTGGACTTCATTTTCTGTGAAGTGAGTCCCTTGATCTGAGGCAATGTTGTGTGGAATACCATGATGGTAGATAAGACATTCTGTAAGTCCATGGGTAGTTTTGGCAGAAGTGTCTCATGCAGGCAAGGCAAATCCATACCCAGAGTAACTGTCTAATCCAGTGAGAACAAAATGCTGTCCTTTCCATGACAGAAGTGGTCCAATGTCATCAATCTGCCACCAGGTTGCTGGCTGGTCACCTCGAGGGATGGTGTCATATGGTGGATCAGTGTTGGTCTCCACTGCTGGCAGACTGGGTATTCACAGTGGCTGTGGCCAAGTCAGCCTTCGTGAGTAGAAGTCCATGTTGCTGAGCCCATGCATAACCTCCGTCCCTGCCACCCTGACCACTTTGTTCATGATCCCATTGTGCAATGACTAAAGTGGCTGGGGAAAGAGGACAGCTGGTTTCCATAGAGCGCATCATCCTATCCACTTGTTAAAATCCTCTTCTGCTGAGGTCGCCCTTTGGTGAGCATTCACATGAGACACAAGTATTTTCACTTCTTTGGCCCATTTGGAGAGGTCTATCACATACTTCTCCATACTTCCTCTTCTCCAATTTTCCCATCATGTTCCTTCCAAGTCCCTGACCATCCAGCCAAACCATAGGCCATAGCCTATAAATCAGTATACAATTGCACACCTGGCCACTTCTCCTTCCAAGGAAAGTGAACAACCAGGGCATTGCTCGAAGTTCTGTCCATTGGGAGGATTTTCCTGCACCACTGTTCTTCAGGGAGGTCCTAGAAAAGGGCTGTAGTGCTGCTGCTGTCCACTTTTTAAGAGATGCCTATAGATTGCACAGAAACATCTGTAAACCATGCATGAGTTTTTTCTTCTTCAGTCAACTGATCTTAAGGAACTCCCCATGAGGCCACAAGTGCAAACTGGGAGAGGTTACATAATATGACAGAAGTGGAAACCGTGGGCGTTTGGGCCACTTCCTCATGCAACTTACTTGTGCCTTCAGATCTTGCTCAGACCCAATCTTGTATATACCATGTCATGGATTGAATTGTGTCCCCCAAAAATGTGTGTATCAATTTGGCTGGGCCATATTCTCTATACTGTGTGATCGTCCACCATTTTGTCATCTGATGTGATTTTCCTATGTGTTGTAAATCCTGCCTCTATGATGTTAATAATGATGGGCGGCAGTTGTGTTGATGAAGCAGGACTCAATCTATGGGATTGGATTGTGCTTTGAGCCGGTTTCTTTTGGGATATGAAAGAAAAAAGCAAGTGGAGAGACAGGGGGGCTTCATACCACCAAGAAAGCAGTGCCAGGAGCAGAGCGCTTCCTCTGGACCCAGGGTACGTGCAAGGAAAAGCTCCTAGTCTAGGGGAAGTTTGATAAGAAGGACCTTCCTCCAGAGCCAACAGAGACATAAAGTCTTCCCCTGGAGCTGACACCCTGAATTTGAACTTTTAGCCTACTTTACTCTGAGGAAATAAATTTCTCGTTGTTAAAGCCATCTATTTGTGGTATTTCTGTTACAGCAGGACTAGATAACTAAGACATACCACTTCCATTTAATGATGGAGTGCTGCTGTGCATGTCTGACTTTATGGCTCTGTGGGTCAGACAACATCCAGTTCATGATGAGCAGCTCAGGCTGCATAGTGACTTGGTGGCCCACAGTTAAGCGTTCAGTCTCTGCTAAGGCCCAGTGACAAGCCAAAAGCTGTTTCTCAAAAGGAGAGTAGTTATCTGCAGAGGATGGCAGGGCTTTGCTCCAAAATCCTAAGGGTTTGTGCTGTAATTCACCAATACAGGTCTGCCAAAGACTCCAAACAGCATCTCTATCTGCTACTGACACTTCAAACCCCATTGGATCAGCTGGATCATATGGCCCAAGTGGCAGAGCCACTTGCATGGCGGCCTGAACCTGTTCCAAAGCCTTTTCTTATTCTGAGCCCCACTCAAAACTAGGCACTTTTTGAGTCACTTGATATGCCACAGTAGCACACCCAAATAATGGATATGTTACTTCCTTATTCAAAGAGGCCCAACAGGTACTGTATCTCCTTTTTAGTTGTGGGAGGGGCCAGCTGCAATAATTTCACTTCAGTTTAGAAGGAATAGCTAGACATATACCATACAATTGGAGCCCTAGAAATTTCACTGAGCTGGAAGTCACTTGAATTTTTGTCAGATTAATTTCCTACCCTCTAGCACACAAATGTTTTACCAATAAGTCCAAAGTCACTGATACTTCTTCCTTTCTAGGTCCAAACAGCATAATGCCATCAGTATAATGGACCAGTGTGATACCTCGTGGAAGGCAAAAGCAATGAAGGTCCCTGCAGACTAAATTATGACTTAGGGCTGGAGAGTTCATATATCCCTGATGTAGGCAGTGAAGTCGTATTGCTGGCCTTGCCAGCTGAAGGCATACTTCTTCTGGTGGTACTTCAAAACAGGTATGGAGAAAAAAGCATTAGCCAGATAAATAGCTGCATACTAGGTACAAGAGATATATTAATTTGCTCAAGCAAGGAAACAACATCTTGAACAGCAGCTACAATTGGAGTCACCACCTGGTTAAGTTTCCATCCTTTTTTTTCACAGGTCAAATAGGTGAGTTGAATGGGGATGTGGTAGGAATCACCACCCCTGCATCCTTCAAGACCTTGATGGTGGCACTAATTACTACAATCTCTTCAGGAATGGGTATTGCTTTTGGTTTACTATATTCCTAGGTAGGGGCAGTTCTAATGTCCTCCTTGGCTTTTCCTACCATAATAGTCCTTACTCTACTTGTCAGGGATCCAATGTGGGGGTTCTGCCAGTTGCTAAGTATATCTATTCCAATTATGCGTTCTGGAACTTGGGAAATCACTATAGGATGGGTTAAGGGACCCTCCAGACCCATAGTGAGATGAACCAGAACTAAGGCTCCATTAATAACGTGACCTCCAAACACCCCTACTCTGACCTGTGGACCATAGTGACATTTTGGGTCTCCTGGAATTAGTGTCAGTTCACAGCCAGTATCCAGTAATCCTCAAAAAGTCTGGTTCTTTCTTTTTCCCAATGAATAGTCACCCTCTTAAAAGGCTTTAGATCCCTTTGGAGAAAGCTGGGAGAAAGATTAACCATATAAATTTTTGCAGTGTGGTGAGGTCCTTCCTCAAGAGGACCAGGTCTCCCCTTATTCAAGGGAAATGTCTGTAAACTGGCTCAAGTCTGGGAGTTGGTTGAGGGGCCATGACTCTCTATTCTGGTGATTCAAGTTAGACTGCCATTCACTTGACCTGGAATTCTTCCACTTATTCAGATCAAGTAAATATTTAGTAGATTTCCCATCTATTTGACTCCTAGAGACACCATGACTAAGTACCCAATGCCATAAGTCCATATGAGTCAGACTATTCTAGCTAATTACTGCTTTGACTCCATGGTCTACTACAGTAACCATGTCCACCTTGTCTTTGTTGATTGAGTGCTTCCACTTGGCCCCTACCACCACAGTGTCCAATCAGTCTCATCGTAGTTAGAAGTCTTAATTCAGTTAAAGCAGTTCCCACTGGCAACTCTGATTTACATAAAATAGCAATCATAGCAGTCTTCAAGGATGCTGGGGCTCCCTTCACAAATTTGTCCCTCACTGTTGTGGTAAAGGTTGTGTCCTCTGTGATGCAACAACATCTAAAATTGCAAGAACAGTTACTCAAAAACTGGGGTTTTCTAAAGCATCAAGTAGTGGGACCAGACTTCATAGAGGTTATGTAGAAGAAGCTACATTAGAAGACAAGCCATCACAGACTACCCATATTGTATTTGTTGTACATGGCATTGGGCAGAAAATGAACCAAGGAAGAATTATCAAAAATACAGCCATGATGAGAGAAGCTGCAAGAAAGATAGAAGAAAAGCATTTTTCCAATCACGCAACACATGTTGAATTTCTACCTGTTGAGTGGCGGTCAAAACTTACTCTTGATGGCGACACTGTTGATTCTATTACTCCTGAGAAAGTACAAGGTTTAAGGGATACATTGGACAACAGTGCAATGGACATAATGTATTATACTAGCCCACTTTATAGAGATGAACTAGTTAAAGGCCTTCAGCAAGAGCTGAAATCGATTATATTCCCTTTTCTGTTCTCGGAATCCAGTCTTGGAAGAAAAAGGGGGTAAAGTCTCAATAGTGTCACATTCCTTGGGATGTGTAATCACTTATGACATAATGACTGGCTGGAATCCAGTTTGACTCTATGAAGAGTTGCTGCAGAAAGAAGAAGAGTTGCCTGATGAACAATGGATGAGCTATGAAAAATGACATCTTCTTGATGAACTCTGTATAACAAAATGACGGCTGAGGGAAATAGAAGAATGCCTGCATGGATTGAAGGCATCATCTATCACACAAACACCTGCCTTAAAACTTAAGGTTGAACATTTCTTCTGTATGGGATCTCCACTAGCAATTTTTTTGGCATTGTGTGGCATCCGGCCAGGGAACACTGGAAGTCAAGACCATATTTTGCCCAGAGAGATTTGTAACTGGTTACTAAATATTTTTCATCAAACAGATCCAGTGGCTTATAGATTAGAACCGTTAATACTGAAACACTACAGGAACACTTCACCTGTCCAGATCCACTGGTACAATACTTCAAATCCTCTACCTTATGAGCATATGAAGCCAAGCTTTCTCAATCCAGCAAAAGAACCTACCTCAGTTTCAGAGAATGAAGGCATTTCAATCATACCAAGCCCAGTGACCTCACCAGTCTTGCCCCACCGACACTACGGAGAATCTATAACAAATATAGGCAAAGCAAGCATATTAGGGGCTGCTAGCGTTGGAAAAGGACTTGGAGGAATGTTGTTCTCAGGATTTGGACGTTCCTCTACACAGCCATCTGAGACATCGAAAGACTCAATGGAAGACGAGAAGAAGCCGGTTGCCTCGCCTCCTGCTACCACTGTGGCAACACAGACCCTTCCACACACCAGCTCTGGCTTTCTTGATTCTGCATTGGAACTGGATCATAGGATTGATTTTGAACTCAGAGAAGGTCTGGTGGAGAGCCGTCACATCGCACACTGCCTATTGGTAATCCTTGGATGTTGCCCCCTTTCTTTTAACCTTCATGTACAAACAGGAGCATGATAATGATGCAAAGCCCAATTTAGATCCAATCTGAACTCTTGAAGGACATTAATGGCCCCAAACAGATTTTTTTCCTGTTAAAATATGTGTGTCAAGATGCGGAAATTTCCAGTTAAATATGTTTTAGTTTTGTTTGGGGCAAAGAGTATTTGAATTTAAAAGCACCTTATTTTATTTAAAAAAAGGAAAGAAAGAAACTTTCAGACCAAAAGGAGTTATTTACGGTTTTAATCATTTTGATTATGAATCTGACAGAAACCTCTGCAGAGCATCAAGCAGGACCTGAAAGTGGGAAAGGTTTGGGTGAACTTCATGTAAACAGTATAAATCATGATCTAATTTCTTCCAAATGTAAAAGTATACTAATGGGTTGGATTTAATGTATCAACCAAAACATGCTGTAAACCTAAAATGGCCAAGGTCCAGTGTATTCTATGTAAAGATCACAAGGTGATATTGTTTTCGATTTCTATGAAAGCCTCCATTTCCACTATTTAATTGAAAATGCAGTATAACAGATTTAAAATGTTTTGAATTTAACTTTAGGAAAACTAATGCTAAAAAAGAAACAATATTTGAACTACTGTGTTTGTAATTTATTACCTCTGTTTGTTTCAGTGTATGACATGTTACATATTTTTTACTATTTCCTTTTTTTTTTTTTAACATAATTTAAGAACCACATTTATTTTCTGTGGTGTTAAGATCCTTTTTTCTCAGAACTCCATCTTTGTACTCTTCAGATGAATATATAGACACTGTGGCATACCTTCAGTATTTTTTTCATTAAAAACTTGTGGTTTCTCACACATATACACACACACACAAAACACACTCCGTGTGTTTGTCTGTGGGTCTAATCTGACAAATCCACTTTAAAATGCCAATTTCCCTAAGCCTTTGGGTACAATATACCAAAGCAGATCTGGTATTTCAACTTGATTTAGTGTAGGGCACCATGTAATCCATGGTTTAACAAAACAACCAAATAAACTATTAGATCCTTTCCTAACCTCTTGAGCTGAAACACTGACTGAAGAATCTGTGCTTAGTGGACCCATATCAATAAACTCAGACTGACCCAACTTTATGTTCCTTTCACCATTTCCCACACCCTTAATAGCCATTCCCACACGTATTTCCCAGGTTTCTGTTTTTAAATATTAGAAAAATCAAGCAGTTCTTTTGGAGCATAGCGTACCTCCTCCTGTGTCACACTTTGTACTTTACCTTTTTTGGCTTGCTGGGACTTAAGTCTATTTACAGGTATAGAAGCAAAAATGGGTGGTAAGGATGTGTACTGAGAACGTTCAGCAATGTCTTATAAGGCATCTGCCCAAGGCGATGCTCCAGGCAATAACTTAGACACCACCCCAGGTGATATCTCAGACAAAGTCTCTTCAGATACAGCTGGGTTAATGTCAGCAGATGGGGGTGAAGGGGCTAATGGTTTTATTGGAGAGGGTGACTTAGAAGACAAAGAGACGGGAATAAGAGGCTGATTCTGTTGGCAGAAGTGATTCAACAGAATTTAGAGGTTCTGTGCCCCCAGCTTCCTGATTATCTGCCCATACATCCCCATTCCAAGTTTCAGGATCCCATTTCTTTCCTATCAGTGCCCTCGTTTTAACTTCAGACACCATTTGATGTTGGTAATTCATTTGTCTTTGTAATTCAGCCACTTCTATGATAAGACTCTGGGTTTTAGGCAATACCATCTGTTTCTACAATGAATGAGGCTTTCTTTCAGGGCACAAGTGGCAACTTTGAGGTCATTTATGTGGTGCTTGAATTGCAACTCTGAAGCCTTGAGCTCATTTCTTTCTTTCATCACTTCGTCTAGCAAAAGTAGAACAACCACTAGCCTCATATTTCTCATTCTGACAAAATTGCAGAAAAGTATCAAACATGCAATCACCAGAGCCTTGCCTCTCACCAATACTTGATCTATTGGTGGTGATATTTTGCATATTTGTATTGCCACCTCACGCCATGGATTAGCAGTACCACTTTTACTACTGGAAGAAGAGTCATCAACATCTTTAAGACTAATCCGACATGAGAACCAACTTAGAAAATTCTTCCTTACAAGTTTGTTTCTCTAGAACCACTCTCGGTACCAAATGTCTTAGGCTGGGTTCTCTAGAGAATAAAAGTCAGTGAAATATATATATCGAGAGAGACAGAGACAGTTGCAGAAGCTGGCAAATCCCAAGTCCGTGAGTCAGGTGTCAGGTTGGAGGCTTCTCCTGACTCACATAGTGACAGAGGCTGATGAACTCAAGATTATAGTAGCAGGTCAGGTTGCAGGCTGTTAGTTCATGGGCTGAGGAGGCCAACAAGTTCTAACAGCAACAGGCAACATGGCAGGCCACTGGTTCAAGTTCCAAGAACCGAAAGTCTGATTATGACAAGCTAGATGCAGGATCCAGAATGAGAAAAAGCCACCAAGCTTTGCCAGAATGGCCATATATATCAGATGCAGGCCACACCCCCAGGGAATCTGCCATTACAACTGATTGTTTGATCATATCAGATCATATCTTGGAGGTCATTACATTATATCACATAATGGAGGATAATTACACCATTACATTAATGCCAAACCACTGAGAATTATGGCCCAGCCAAGTTGACACACAAACTTAACCATCACAAACTGTATGTAAAGCCTTATATAAGCACTTATACCATTATTACTGCTGTTGTGTTGTTGGGTGCCATCAAGTCGATTACGACTCATAACAATCCCCATGTGACAGAATAGAACTGCCCCATAGGATTTTCTTGGTGTAATCTTTACAGAAGCAGATCATCAGGTCTTCTTCTTGCAAAGCTACTGGGTGGGATTGAACTGCTAACCCTTCAGTTTGCAGCTGAGTGCTTAACAATTACACCTCCAGGCTCCTTCATTATCTCTACAGATTCCATCATTACTGTGGTATTCAAATTCTGCTATTGGTGGAGGTTTGGAGAAGGCTATTATAAATTGCTATTTTCATAGAATTTTTGAGGTATCCAGATCTTGTCTTTGACCTAACTGCTATATAAAAGCTGGACAACTCCCACTCATGACAGAAAAATTTTTAGATAATATAATCAGCTGTAAGACAGATCTAGGTTTTCTCAGACCTAAAGCTTATAATTTGCAACCCTTTTTAAGAAAAAGAATATAAAATCACGAATACATAATTTAATACAAAATTAACATTTATTTAGAATGACAAATCACAACAAATTATCAATTTAAGAAGGCTGACAAAAACCAAACATAAATTCCAGAAAAACAACAATAAAAAATTTAGGTAAATGTCTAACACACAATCTGAAAACATTTTTCTAAAATTTTTGACCACATACTCTGTTATTATTATGTTTTCATATGACTATGAATTTATAATGACATTTCCTATATAGACATCAGAATGGCAATTTAGTCTTCCCTCTAGCATAGTTGATTGAAATATATTTTTTATTATTGATAATTGAGATGTATAAAACAGGGCTCTTCATACTTAGATGTATTACTGCTTCAGGTTTGTGCCCTCAGACCAGGAATTTAATAAATTTTATTTTCTCTTAAAAATATGACATACATAGTACATTTGTAATTGTGGGTACTCATTATTGTGAATATTCCTGACAGAAGAGAACTGTTTTTTTTTTAATTATTTTTATTGAGCTTTAAGTGAACTTTTACAAATCAAGTCAGTCTGTCACATATAAGCTTATACACACCTTACTCCATACTCCCACTTACTCTTCCCCTAATGAGTCAGCCCTTCCAGTCTCTCTTTTCGTGACAATTTTGCCAGTTTCTAACCCTCTCTACCCTCCTATCTCCCCTCCAGACAGGAGATGCCAACACAGTCTCAAGTGTCCACCTGATACAAGTAGCTCACTCTTCATCAGCATCTCTCTCCTACCCATTGTCCAGTCCCTTCCATGTCTGATGAGTTGTCTTCGGGAATGGTTCCTGTCCTGGACCAACAGAAGGTTTGGGGACCATGACCGCCAGGATTCCTTTAGTCTCAGTCAGACCATTAAGTATGGTCTTTTTATGAGAATTTGGGGTCTGCATCCCACTGATCTCCTGCTCCCTCAGGGGTTCTCTGTTGTGCTCCCTGTCAGGGCAGTCATCGGTTGTGGCCAGGCACCAACTAGTTCTTCTGGTCTCAGGATGATGTAAGTCTCTGATTCATGTGGCCCTTTCTGTCTCTTGGGCTCTTAGTTATCGTGTGACCTTGGTGTTGTTCATTCTCCTTTGATCCAGGTGGGTTGAGACCAATTGATGCATCTTAGATGGCCACTTGTTAGCATTTAAGACCCCAGACGCCACACTTCAAAATGGGATGCAGAATGTTTTCATAATAGAATTATTTTTCCAATTGACTTAGAAGTCCCCTTAAGCCATGGTCCCCAAACCCCCACCCTTGCACCGCTGACCTTTGAAGCATTCAGTTTATCCCGGAATCTTCTTGCTTTTGGTCCAGTCCAGTTGAGCTGACCTTCCGTGTATTGAGTATTGTCCTTCCCTTCACCTAAAGTAGTTCTTATCTACTAACTAATCAGTAAATAACCCTCTCCCACCCTCCCTCCCTCCCCCCCTCATAACCACAAAGAACTTCTGTTTATATTTGATGTCAATGAGAACTGAATCCTCTAGTTAAAATTTTACACATCTGCTGTTTGGAAGAATTTACCGTAGACTACTTCTGGCTCTGTACAGTTCCATCCTTGTTTCTCATCGTCAGCCCATACACGCCCCATGTTGGGTGCTGTGGGATCTGTCCATATCGCGGTAGGACTGCTAGCTCTGTACCTCCTGTTATGACAATAGATGAGTCAGCACAGGGAGTACATTTATAGAAGCAAGTACTATCTTAAGAGAGGTAGAAATAACCTAACTATGCAAGGAATGTCCTTCATACCTCATAAATCTATCTCTTAAATTACATACATCATCAACATATGTCTACAAAATACAGCATATCCTAAATTCTTCTTCCTCTCATCTGCATACCCAAAATGCTCATAGCCATGCAAGCATCATTAAACAGTAGTGGATGGAGTGCAGGACATCCTGGTGGAAGGAGACAGCAGTCTTAACTGAGTAGTTAAAATACCTTTCTCTGCAAATATCATAAAATCATATGATCTTGTGAACACATTGCTAAGGCCATCTCTGGACCTTGGAATGGTCCTGGGAAACTGAGGACCCTGAAGCTTAAAATCAATAAGCCTCATGGTAAGTTTGCTTCTTTATACATGAAACCAAGTAACAAACACTGTGTCACTTCTCCCTTGCCATGTGTGTCACAGGAGAAGAGGGTCAAGTGTACATTTGTGATAGTTTGGGTATGGCTCTTCTAGCTTGATCAAGGATCAGAGTATGAGATCAAGAAGATGCAACAAAAGGAAATTAAGATAGGAAAATTAGGTGACAGAGTTGAAATTCTAATAGGGATGTAAGGAGCATCCAGAACAAGAGTTAGGAATACGAAGAAGAGGATCACTGGGTGAAACCACAGGTGGAGCTAGCTCTACCTGGAGATATTTGCTCCGTTGTCCCTTGGTTTTCTAACAATACCTGCCTAACAATCTCGCCTCATTAACTACAGGCAGAGATCAGGACTGACGACACATAGAAAACTTACAATCACAAAATGGAGGACAACCACACAATACTGGGAATCATGGCCTAACCAAGTTGACATATATTTTGGGGGGGACACAATTCAATCCATGACAGCACCTAACAACAACATAGAATAAACAATAACAAACTTGAGGAAAGTGTTTCTGGTTCGATCAAGTATAGAAGACCAAATAGGAAACACCTGCCCAAAAGTAAAGATGAGAGGGCAGGAAGGGACAGGAAAATTGGATGAATGGACATGGAGAGCCCAAGGTGGAAAGGCAAAGGGGGAGAATCTTGACACATTGTGGGGATCGCAACCAATGTCACAAAACAATTTGTGTATAAATTTTTTAAATGAAAAACTAATTCACACTGTAAACTTTTGCCTAAAACACAATAAAATAAAATAAATTGATCCATGCTACAACATAAATGAACCTTGAAAGCATTATGCTAAGCGAAAACAAACAAAAAAAGCCACATGTTGCATGATAAAAGTCATATGAAATGTTTAGAATAGGAAATTCCACAGAAACACAAGGTAAATTAGTTGTTTCTAGACTCCAGGAGAAGGGGGAATAGGGATTGACTTTTAATAGATCCAGGATTTGTTTTGGGGATGAGGAAATATTCTGAATTTAGATAATGATGATGATTGCACAATTCTGTGAAGATACTAAAAACCACCAAATTGTGCACTTTAACATGTGAATTTTATGGCACATAAATTACATCTCATTAAAGATGCTATTTTTTAACAGTCTATGAGCCATCTTTAGTTTCAAATCTACCCTACAAAACATGGGCATTTTCTCTCATATCTATATGTACACATGCACACCCAAGACCACAGATTCTGCGTATTTCAAAATGTGATATCTGGATTTTCAATAATCAATGAAAAATCACCTTTCTGGTGTTACAAATCAGTAAGTCACTTCTACGTAGATGTTCAGATCCAGCAAGTGTTGTAAAACTTATTTGAGTATTTCCATTATTTATTCAACATTTTATCTCATGCACATGGATCATTCCTGAAAAGGTTCACCATACCTACCCAACTAGAAGACATTAATAAGTTGTGTTGATTTTTTTCAGGTCACTGTCATTATATTAGAATTTTAAGTATTTAAAATTTGTCAGCAAAAGACATTTCTTTATATCATTCATCCTGTACCATCAGTTAGATCCCAAAATAGCTATGAGAATTCAAGAAGGTAAAAATTAAAATATTTACACTGCCATTCTTTTCCCCCAAATAACCCAGTCTAGAAGATACTATTACCACTTCTGCAGAGCAGTAAACTCATCAATTTATATAGGTCATGCTTATTTTGCTCTTCCACAAATTCCTTATCTATTTCACACAGGCCCTCTTTGGGAAACCACTTGTATGAGAGCAACAGAAGTGTGAATTTTCTAACACCTCTTCCTGTCAATATTTTCCTTCAAATTCTCCCTTGTTCCATTACAAGTTTGAAGCACAAGTCATTTTCTAGTCAATAGCTCTTTGTGTCTTTCGAGTGAACCAAGAAATAGGGAGATTCTGTAAGGAAAATCAGAGTTCTGAGTGGCCATTATAAAAGAATCAATTTTAGTCACAAATACACTGGTTTGCTTCACATGATAATTAACCTAGCACAAGAAAACTAAATTATAAATACTGTGATTGACATAGTACACACTGAGGACAACCAATTGAACTGTCAACTTCACATGAGCAAATAGTAAACAGCACTTTACTATTGAGAGTCTTATCATCCATAACATACAATCAGCATTGTATAATATAGCAGAATTATTTAATACCTATTTTTTATATTAACTACAAAGAAATATTATAACCTTTGTCTCAATTATTTCTTTACACACTATAATAAATATTAAGACTCTTAACTATGATATGAGTGGTAAAACTATAGACCTTTTTATATTTTAGATCATTTTGGGAAAGTTTTTTGTAGAAAGTAGTTACGTACAGGATAATTATTATAAAAGTGGATACATTTAAGATAGTGTTCATTAGCTGAAATTTTACAAAAGGAAATTAAAATACTAAAAGTAGGGTATTATTTTTAATATAAAATCAACTATAAGTGCTTTAGATATGTCCCGTCAAAATCGTTCAAGTTATATAAATTGACTTAGTTGTATATCCCCATTTCCTAAACATTTTAAATTACTAACCGAAACTCCTATCTTATTCCAGTTGGTAAGATGGAGTGTTTTTATGTGAAAAGAGTAAAATTCTCTATTTGACTTTTTAGAATGCTTAAGAGACAAAAAGCAATTGATTGACTGCCAAAAGAGGGAACTAAGTTGACATTACAATTTTAAGGTTGACCAGCTATGCGCTAACATATTTAGAAAGTTCGCCACAACATACTCAGTATCTCCTTTTATTATTCTTTTTCATGATAAGTGTCCTTGGGTTAGTCAAGGGTAAAGCGCGGAAAACTGAAACTCTGTCTACAAAAAATCACAACTGTGAACTTAGCAGAAAAGTGAATACTTCAATAAGTGAAAGTCAAAATTTAGACCCAAAATCGCAGGCTGATGCTGTGAAGGCAGACATTTTCTACAAATGTGTTATATTTTGCTTGTAAAGTGTTTTTTTTTTTTTTTTTTTACAATTTCAATTTATGTTTAAAAATTGGGATATTTCATATAAAATTCTGGGTATCTGGCTTTTCTTAGGGAAAAAAATCACCCAATCTGGCAACACTGTGCCCGTCTTTCACACATACCAAAACATCTGTGTGAATGCGTAAAGCATGCTTGTTTAGATGAGGGCTGTGCCAAAAACACTGTTTTCGGTCTGTCTGTTGCTTATAGGAGTTATGGTGCTTTTTACTTCTCAGTTTTGCTGAGTTATATTACCTGCCCTTCCCAGAATCTAAGGTTGTGATTCCCACCAAGATAAATTCACACACCTCTTAAAAAAAAAAAAAAAAAACAGAATTTAATTTTAAAAAGTTGAAGTTTTTCCAGAGTATATCTTCAATATTTCGACTTAGAAGTAATTATTTTTGGATAGTCTCTAGAAGTTGCTGCTGTTGTTAGTTGCTGTTGAGTTGATTGCAAGTCTACAGAAGTACTGCTGCATATACGTGATCAAGTCTAGCTGTCAAGGCAGTGTGGAAGGGAAGCCTGGAAACCTTGTATCATGGATTGGATTATGTCCTCCCCAAAATGTGTGCGTCAGTTTGGCTGGGACATGATTTCTAGTATTGTATGGTTATCCTCCATTTTGTGATTGTAATTTTATGTTAAAGAGGATTAGGGTGGGATTGTAATACCTTTACCCAGGCCACATTCCTGATCCAATGTAAAAGGAGTTTTCCTAGGGTGTGGCCTGTACCACCTTTTATCTCTCAAGAGAAGAAAAGGAAAGGGAAGCAAGCAGAGTGTTTAGGACCTCATACCACCAAGAAAGCAGCACCAGGAGCAGAGAGTGTCATTTGGACCTGGGGTCCCTGTGCCTGAGAAGCTCCCAGACCAAGCGAAGACTGATGCATCACAACGACCTTCCTCCCGAGCCGACAGAGAGAGAGAGGGATTTCCCCTGGAGCTGACGCCCTGAACTTGGACTTGTAAGCTACTCGACTATGAGAGAATAAACTTCCCTTTGCTAAAGCCATCCTCTTGTGGTATTTCTGTTATAGCAGTACTAGATGACCAAGACACCTTGTATATGTTGTGCTCCCCGCATGTTGATAACTGTGCTCCCCTCAATCTCTTCAGAAGCTACTACTACGGCTTTTGAAGACCAAACCCAACATGTGAGAGTAAAAGGAGTTAGAGAAGACAGAAGAGGAGGCAGTCCTTCCTAATCAATCATATACAATATTGGCCCAAGAGATAAAATTGTCTTATTCTGAGATTTAACCTAGAATATAACCTACTAATAACATTCACATAATATTAAATATAAATATTGACTACATGACATGCTGGAAATTTAATAAAATTTTCTCTAGGATTAAGTCAATATTTTCAAAGAGGCATAAACACATTCAGTTTACTTATCTGCCATTCAGTATATCAAATGGTTTAAGCTAAATATATATTAAAAGTCTTGAAAAAAAAATATACATTTGGAGAGAGCAATTTCACTTTTAGTATAGCATTTCACATTATGGAAACAATCCCTGATATATCCAAAGGGTTATGAACAAGAAAGTCCACCATAGCCTTACTTATACCAGCAAAAAAGGGGGAACATGTGTGTAATATATTCATCAATGGAATACTAATTGAATTAATTTGGCCCACTGAAAATCTAAAGTCTAAGAAATTATTTAATGCCATAAGAAAACACTCACAACACAGAATGAAGCTAAGCGTAAAATAGTATGTGCATCAAAATTCCAAATTCATAAGAAATTGAAGGAAAATAAAAATAGAAGCCATATACATGAAAATATTAACAGAAATGAGATTGTAGGTGATCTTTATTTTCTTCTTTATGTATATAGTTTTTGCCCAATTTTATAAACTAATCATATGTTGCCATATAATAAAAAATGTTATTAATAACATATTTGACCTAATAATTAATTAATCAGTTCTTAATAACTGATAATTACACTATTTTGTTAGAGCCAGAAGGTTCTAAACCACATATTAAAAAAGAGAAAAATCAGTATTCAAACATACTCTAAAATATTGATGAATGTCTGAAGTTCTAATAATTTTATTATTATTTATATTATACAGTTATTAGATTTGTAGATAAATAAGGGATATCTCTCTCCTCTAAGAATGACCAAACAGCACTAGGATTCGCTAACAATAAGATCAAAGTAAGCCGAGTACTTGGTAAAAAAACAATAAAGAGCTTCTGGAAGAGCAATGTTGCTTCGAATATATAATATTGTTTTGGTTTTAGTAAACAGAGACACTTGTCAGGTGAGCATTGAGGAATTCAATATGAAGCAAAGAAGAGAAAATATAGTTGGGTACAAGAAAAAAAAATACAAATAACAAAATCTTGGAGTTGTAAGATTTAGAGCTCATCTACTACATCTTCCAACAATTCAAGGTTCCTTCAAACGACACTCCAGACAGGTGATAAGGTGATAACGCCTTCAACAGAGTGAAATTTTCTAAATACCCATTACTTCCCAAGGATGCATGACTAGATCATCCAATGACAATCTCCAAAGGTAGAAGCTCACTTCTTCAGAAAGCACCCTATTCTCTTAGTTCTTAGTCCTTAGAAAATTCTTATGTTGTGATAAAATCTTCTCTCTGGAGTTTCTAATTATTTTTTCATCCTCCTTCCTTGGGGTTTTTTTTCCTTTCGTTCAGAAACCCTGGTGGCGTAGTGCTTAAGAGCTATGGCTGCTAACCAAAAGGTTGGCACTTGGAATTCAACAGACGTTCCTTAGAAACCCTATGGGGCAGTTCTACTCTGTCTGATAGGGTCGCTATGAGTCCGAATCTACTTAATGGCAATGGGTTTGGTTTTGGTTTCCTTTCATTCACCCTACCATAAGGAAAGGGGTACATTATCTGAAGTCATAGATTTAAAGAATTTTTGAAGAGGAAACCAATAGATTGCTAATTTCTCACCAATGGCAAAATTCCATTTGCAGCATTCTTTACCAGATCGTCATCCTCACTGTTCTTGACCATCTCCATTGAACAAGACCCCTTTATCTTTGGATAGGCAAATATACTTTAGGTATGTTTTATGTGGACCTGACTTCAGCTTTCCCGTGACTTTCACTGATTTTTTTTTTCTATATTTCCCTGAGAGAGGCACAATGAACAGTATAAACTTTTCCATATCAGAATTTTCCAGGCATCTGAAATCACCATCAGCTCTAGCTCTCTCCCTTGACCACCACATCACTAGGCAAAACAGTCATCTACTGATATATATTGATCTTTTCACTTACTGAAACTTTGTTTTCATAAAAATACTGCCAAATCCAGTCTTTGTTCATCTTGTATTTTCCTAACTCATTTTGTATGTAAGCGTTTGTGTAATATAAATTTGTGTATTTGTATTTAAGGAGATATGTTCTTGCTGTTGTTGTCAGTTGCTGTTGAGCCACCTCCAACACTTGGCAGCCTTACGTATAATGGAACAAAATCTCTAGTCCTGTGCCCTCTTCATGATCACTGGTATGTTTGAATCGATTGTAAATACAAGGGCCCACATTACCCCCTATTATATTTCATTTTATTAACCTTAGCCCTCATTCCTAAGAGAAGAGCATTAGAGATATAAAAGGGAGGAATGGATTTCAGTAAGAAGTCCCAAGTCTTTGAGGGCTCACAAACTCAGAGGCAGGTAATGTAAATGATGGAGTAGGGTTCATGCTGTTGAGCATTTAATCATTCAAAGGGGCCAGCCATTTCTGATTGGTGCCACAGGGAAATGAGAATCCAGAAACCTGGGTTTTTATGTGAAACCATCAGATTTCAAATGATTCCACCTAATTAAAAAAAAATGTTTAGTGAGTTCTGTGTTCTAAATTAAGCATATCCACTAGCCAAATGTACTCTATAGACAACAAATTTGTGACCCCTTAGTGGATAGTGGCTAAGAGGGGAAGCCAGAGTCCTGCCATCTGACTCACCACTACAGGTGAGGTACCAGGATTGGCAGTTTCCCTGCTTTGCATTTATTGAAAGCCCACAGAATTCTAGACACTTCATTGAATATTTGATTTTAAAAGTATTTATTGATTTCTTTCTATCCATTATAATGTTATAAATGAAAAAAATGATTATCAAACTACTGGTGTCTAACCAGAATAACTTGAAGAGGGTAAAATTCAGAGTGTCATATATGATCCTTCTAAAAGCCTTAACAAAAACCTATTAGATCAGAATGTACTTAGAGAAGTGTTTAGTAAGTATCTCATAATCAATGTGAGGAAAATTAGGCTCACAATATAAAACTTTCATAATTTGGAGATATTTTAGTACTTTAGGATTTTTAATTAGACTTCCTAGGAAGCTTACCTTTGTTAACTATAATTAGTTATACCTTCAGTGACACAACATCAAAAGTCAATGAGCAAAAAACACTCTCCTTTGACCTATAGCAACTGCACAATTCTACTCCATCCCTGACAGCTGATTCTCACAAGACCTCTGACATGCCCAACATAATCCATGACAGCTGATCCTAGTGAACAGCAATCACTTCGACAAACAATTCATTTTTGACTGTCTGAAAGAAACAAGAATGCGTTATCACACACTTGACTTGATCATCTATAGAAATAGCCTTTCATTAAATCAAAATCTGGAATGACTAGGAAAATTTTCTCTTAGTAAACTGATGTATTAGTTAGGAAATGCAGATTCACGTTCCAATACCATTGTACAGGCTGTTCCCTCTCCAGTAGCCACCCTTTAAGCTAAAAGGAATTCTGGTAAACATGTAAATTCAGCGCAAAGTCCAAAAGCTTTACTCATCAACGTAGAGGTAGTCCAAGAACCTGAATTTTAATGAGAACCTCAGGGGATTAAGAAGCAGGACATCTGCAAACTATATTTTGAGACAATGACAAATCCCTATCTCTTCCTTAAATATTACCCATATCAAAATTATAATCAGTTACCATCGAGTTAACTCTGACTCATCGTGATCCCAGGTATGTCAGAGGAGAACTGTGCTTACAGGGTTTTCAATAAATATCTTATTTTTCTAAAGTACATCACCAGGCCTTTCTTCCCAGGTGCCTCTGGGTGGGCTGGAACTGCTAACCTTTTAATTAGTAGCCAAGCACATTAACCATTTACACCAAGCAGTGTCTCCATCAAAACTATACCCACTATGAGTTCTTTAACCCCTTGATTCCCATTTACATATTATTACTCTTTTCATTTCAGAAAACAGGAAATAATGGAAACAGGACTGAACAAAACATAGGTTCCAAATTGTTTAGTGATTGGAAGTCTCTATTAGCCATATCCCCAATTTTCTGTATTTCTCACCCCAGAAACTGACTCCAAAGGAAACTGTCCAAACTTCTGTTTTTCCAATATAAAAGCATTTATATCAATAGATAAAGATATGTAATGAAGGTTGCTACTCTCTCCTGTATAAAAGTGTCCTCATAGCCAGAAAAGGCTTCAGTTACTGCCACTATCTGGGTAAAACGAGTTCAAGTTTCAGTTAGCCTCAGTTAGACACATTTGCCAAGTATCTGGGAAAGATGGCTCTGAATTTACTTTGTGTGGGGCCATTTAGTTGTCTCTGGAAGGATTTTGGTCCTATATCATCAGATCAGTTAAACAAGGTCAGGCTTCGTGCACATCTTCAGCCAGGGCTTCTCTGGTAAATAGTTATTGCCAGTTGTGGGCAGTGCATTGACAGTGGGTCCAGCCTCCTTTGACAGGATACCTCCAAAGCAACAGTGGCACAGTGGTTAAAACCTCAGCTACTAACCAAAACGTTGGCAATTCGAATCCACCAATTACTCCTTGGAAAAAATGGAATGTGGGCAGAAGTGGGGTATGTCATTTCTGAGTCAGACCCATAAAACACTCCCATATACAATTTTCTCCTTTTTCCCCCATATATCACCTGAGAGGAGAAAACTTAAAGGGCTAGAGTAGAACTGAGTCCCAAGATGGAAGGAACCTGGGTCCATGGTTACTGCTGTGAAAAGCTACCCAGAGAGCTGTCCAACAAGAAACATGAACACTGGGTTGTTAAACGAATAATAAATAAACTATTATATTAAACCCATTGCCGTCTAGTTGTTTTCAACTCATAGCAACCTTTTAGGACAGACTAGAACTGCCCCGCAGGATTTCTAAGGCTGTAAATCTTCACAGAAGCAAATAGCCAGCCACATCTTTCTCCCGTTGAGTGGCTGCCGACTTTTGGGTTAGCAATCAAGCGCTTTAACTACTGTGCCACCAGTACTCCTTATTATGTTAATCCCCCAAAATTCTGAGTTTTTTTTAATATGAACATTTTTTAATACATAGCACTTATTTCAGTCGTAACTATGTATCATTTATTTATCAGGGTAAGTCAAAAAGTATTGCTACTAGGTTTCCAGTTCATACATGCGCAGGTTTATTCCAAACAAAATGTGTTTAAACATGTCTCTGTGATCAGTGGATGGCTGCAGACAAGTTCCCTCAGGAATACACTTGTCTTAGTCTCATTATGGTGCCTTCAAAAAAAAGGGTACTTTTTTGTGTCATGGAAAAAAACAATTTTGAGGGCAGGGCTAATGTCAAATTTTTAACAAAACTCAAGTGGACATCTCCCCAAATCATTGAAGCTTTGCAATGAGTTTATGGAAATGCTGCCCCACATAAACCAACAGTTTTTAGATGGAACAAGAATTGTAAGGAAGGTCGAGAAGACTTAAAGATGAGCCAAGAGAGGGAAGACCACTTAGAAGGTTATGGCGACTGTTTTGGGGGGATTCCAAAGTGATAATCTTGATAGATTTTCCAGGGCGAGCACAGTGGCTTATTATGAAGTTTTAAGAAAGCTGCATTGTTGATAAAATGGCCAGGAAAGTTGTGTCGAAGAATTTTTTCCATCAGGGCAATGCTCCTGCTCATTCTTCAAAGATAGCAAGGGCTGTTCTACAAGACTTTCGCTGGGAAACCTTACCCCATCCACCCTATAGCCCTGATCTTGCCCCTTCAGACTTCTTTTTGTTCCAAAAACTAAAAGAACATTCAAATGGAACAAGATTTAAGTTCCTTGAGGATGCCAAAACTGCAATGTTGACGTGGTGTAAATCAAAGAGCGCAGAATTCTTCAGGGAAGGGTTAGAGAGATGGAAACATCGCCTTCAGAAGTGTATAGACCTAGATGGAGGATATGTTAAGAAACAATAGCTTCACATTTTGATATTTTTGTTTAATAAAGGTTTCTGTGATTTTGTAGCAATACTTTTTGACTTAATCTCGTATTTGTTTACTTATCTCCCTAAATAAACCAGAAGTTCTTTAAAGGGTAGAACTATGCCTATTCTTCCTCACCACTACATCTCCAGCTCCTGGCCCAGCTCCCAGCATGTAGCAGGTTCTTAATATATCTTGTTAAGTGTACGAAGACAGGAAAGGAGGATAGATAGGTAAAAGTTAACAAATACTATTGAATTGAATCACAGAGGCAAAGAAAGAAATCCAAAAGTAAATTTTAGAAAATGAACACTATTTTTATTTTTTTCTTTCTTCTTCTGATCCAGTACTTTTCAAAACACTTAGAAGGGAATCTTTGTGGGTTTTGTAAGTACTGGAATAAATTCAACTGTATCATAGCTACCTAACAGTTGCACTATGATATTTTCTGTTCTCACACCAAGCCTATGTCACTTTTCTTCCTTTAATGAGTGGAATTGTGTTAATTTTGTGCCATACTCTAGCAATTAACCAATACTACACCTGTATTGGCACCGTTGGACTGCTATGCTAATTCTGCCTAATTTATTCTGATTCCCAATAACTTTCTCCCTGCCAGACAGCTCCAGATGTCTGTCTAATACACCTTGCATCTTTATATGAGCCCCTGTGCAGATCAGATTCGATCAGCAACCCCAACACAAAATGCTGAAAGGTAATCTCTCTTTGTCTTCTCTGACTGCAAAGTCATACCAATGCCAACACACTTCTTTATAAGTTATTGCATTCACTGTCAGTCAGTGCCAAAACAGACAATTTTAACAGGGGTAGGAGAAGCAGTGTGGTGTTTAAAGCATGTGTGTTGCCAAGACAACAGGGTGTATTGCATCTGTTGCCTGGGATACAAAGCTACAATGGCCCACAAACAAGTCATGTAGTTTAGTGTTTGAGAAAAGCCCAGGACATGCCTATCAAGCAAAAAGCTGAGGAGGACCTGCCTTGGAAGATAAGCACAACCCAAGTTATCACCAATGGATAGAGCCCCAGGCACAACGTAAATATCAGGTCTGTATATCAGATTTCCATAGGGAGAAAACCATAAATCTCTTTTACTTGTTAAAATTTTCTTTTACACAATGTTAATCTGCCCTAGACAGCACCTGTTCAACAAGACTACATGAGGTGAAGAAATAATTTGACCATGAACAATAATTTCCCATTGATCTTTACCTATACATATTAACAATTTTGGTTTTTCTGGGAGATTCTAGGACATGATATAGTAGATTAAAGAGGGCCACACATATCTGGGTATCGTTCTCATGAAGGAGTGGAGTTTATTTCCCCTCCCCTTAAACCTGGGCTGGCCTATGACTATTTTGACCAATGACGTTCAATGAAGTGATGCTGTTCCAGCCCCAAGCCTAAACTTTGAAAAGACTGGCAACTTCCACTTTAGTCTGTTGGAGCCCTGGACCCCCATGTAAGAAGTTTGACAACTCTGCTGGAGAGGCAACGTGACAGGTCCCACAATTACTTGGGGAAAGAAAGTGCCCTGTTGAGCATAGTCTTCTGGTTGCCACCATCACAATAACAGACTTGTAAGTGAAGCTTGGAAACTGTGGTGGCGTAGTGGTTAAGTGTTACAGCTGCTAACCGAGAAGTCAGGAGTTCAAATCCTCCAGGCTCTCCTTGGAAACTCTATGGGGCAGTTCTACTGTGTCCTATAGGGTCACTATGAGTCAGAACCAACTCAACAGCAGTGGGTTTTTTGGAAGTGAAGCTTCCTTGTTCCCTCCAGATATTTTTTAATATTATCAAGAACCCCCGTATGACCCCATGTGAAGCACAAGGATAGTCCACCCAAGCTGTTCTGGAATTCCAGACACACAAAATCATTCCATATAATAAAACAATTCTTTTGAAATACTGAGTTTGGGGGTAGTTTATTTTGCAGCAATATCTAACTAAAACACATGGATATCAAACAGAAGAATTTCGTTGTATGGTTTCTATATATATATAAGATCCAAACATTGGTGGCCAGACCATAAAATGATCCCATCAGAAGAATGGGAGGAAGAATCCAGGTAGACAATTACCCACGGCAGGCGATCCCTCCAACTCTCACTTCAGTCACCATTCCTTAGCTTCTGCCAACAAGCCTAGGGGACTTTCTTCTAAAGGCCATAAAATTAAATTAGAATTCACTGCTTAAGCTTAATGACTTCCCACTGTTTATGTGGGTTATCATTTACAACCAACTGGCATTTAATCAAACCACTATTTTTATTTCAGGACCAGAGGCCACAACATTGTGTTTTTTCTCTACCTCCCTGTTGAGTCAGACAGCTTCTTCCAAGCTGTGAAGGGATATCAAATTGTTTATGAAAAATCAGCATGCAGTATTGTTTTCAAACATATTTATGATTTCACACCAACTTAGAAAGGATTTAGTTCATTTTGCTGATTGACACATAATTTTACATTTACACATACAATAATGACAGGATTTCCCAGAGAAATAAACAGGAATTAAAGGAACATGTCAAATTCTGATACAAATTCACCTCTGAAGCTTCAGTCCTGTCCCAATTTCTGATTTGGCTCTTAATGTGAAGTATTTGGAGTATGTGCACAATTATCCAGCCACAGTGAGCAACTTCTTTGCACTACTTGAATCTTCCCATGTCCGTACTCTTGCTCATGCCCTTGGCCTAGAATGGCAGGAATTATAAAGACTTTGGCCTAGAATTCCTCCCTTTTTCATTTTTTCTGCCTCTTGAAATCATCAAGACACAGTTAAACACCATGTTTGTAATGGACACCTATGGGCTTGCCTGCCTGGAACCCCACCTTCTAATTATGAGAAACATTATTCTCCTCCCATGTAAGACCTTCCCCTTTTCTCCACTCTGACCCCAACTATCTACATGGCTGCCAAAAAACAAATAAGTAAACAAACAAAACACACTTTTGTTTTAAACTAGCCAGGGTCAGTTTTGTCATTCACTTGGCACCATGTTTGTCCTGACTTCCTCTTTTTGGAGATTTTCCTATCACATCAAACTATAAATTGCCACCTCTGAATGCCTATAGTTACGTGTTTATTTCTGTTTTGAAGTGCTTATTTCAAACTAACTGGTAATAAAGGTGTCTGTGTCTTTCTTTCCTAATAAGTTAGAAGTTCCTTGCAGTAGGAACCTAATGCTTTCACGCTCCCTAATATCAAGCATGTTGCCTTCCTCGCACAGAGTAGGTATTTGTTTGGCAAATACTGTTAAATAATGAAACATCTGTCAAAATATTAAAATGAACAGAAAATTACAGAGGGTTTTCTCTACATTTTAATAAACTGTGATACAAGTAGAAATGCAAATTTGCTAACACATTAGTTAATCACTATGAAAATGACATATGTATTCCTTTTCCTATCATCTGGACCCTTCATTGATGGTACTGATGCTGGGGCAAAGGGCACATGTCTGCCTGTTGAATAACAGTTTAGTTAATATTAGGTTGGCAGTATTTATGTGACTCTAGCCATAGCATTAAGGAATTCATCTAATAACCTGTGTCATGACAAGACCTATTAATTAATTTTTAAAAAAGAATTTATTGGATTTAGAGTTATCTAAGAACTCACAAGACAAAACTTTTGAAAATATATTAATTTTTGTGGTGTTTCAAGTGAAGCGCGAATTAAAAACAAGTAGGTACGGTGTGTATGATATTTACGTATATAGGCCAATCTCAGCTCAGGGAAATGTACGTTTTATTTTATATGCGCTGGTAGCTGTCATGGTCATGCCACAGCTGTTAGAAATTACAGGTTTTCAGTAGCAAGCATCAGCCATCACTGTAATTATTATTATTTTACCAAACACACAATTGCAGGGAGTATTTTAGGCTGACAAAAGCCTTCTAGGTCTTTGTTTATTCACTGCACCATATATTCTGCCCTCCACACCAACTGAGTTAAAGTTCTCTTCCTCCTGATTTAAAACCTATTATTAGAGAAAGCAAAGGTTCCCATCTTTTACACAAAGTGAGATTGGTGCTTGGATGGAAAGAACACTAATCTTGGAGTGTAAATAAAAGAATGAACAACCTGAGAACCCTTTTTCAGTGTGCTTTATAGGCACCGTTCCCACATGTGGGATTGCATTTTACCATGCAACGTCAAGTGAAAACACCAAGCTGAATGAATTTAAAACCTAAGATACAAAACTAACAGCTCAAGGAGGTCAAGCTTTCTGTCTGAGCAGCAGGGCACAGCAAAAGCTGTTATCTCTGTGGCCTGGATGTTTCACCTCTGATACTGAAAGATTACTGCTGTGAAAAGTCTATTGTGGGACAGAGGGACCTTTTTCTTCTTTAAACTCTCCAGTGAGTGTCTGGAAAAAGAGTTCAGCACAGGCAGGCAGATAGCTCAGTGATAGAGTGCCCAGGAGTCAGAGGGCGATAACTACTTGCTAGAGAAGAACTGGAACCTGCTGGTGCTTTGGTTGAGCCTGACTGATAACAAAAACGTCAGCAGTTCAAATCCACCAGCCGCTCCTTGAAAACCCTATGGGGCAGTTCTACTCTGTCCTATAGCGTCGCTAAGAGTTGGAATCAACTCAATGGCAATGGGTTTTGGTTTAGAGAAGGTATACTGTTGGAAAAAGTACCAGACATCTGGGGACTGGATTATTTGAGTGGGGAATTTCTAGCAATCTAGGTTGTAGCCATGGTCACCAGCAAGTATTTTCAGCCATCTATTACACATTAAATATTATACATAATTTTATTGCCCAATTATGCCAAGCGCAAGGTAGGGGATAGTAGAAGATTCATTTCTTAGGTCATTATTCAGGGGAAAAAAAAGATGTCTGCAATTGCTGAATGAGTAAAACATAAAAAAGCAGAGTTCTAAAGTCTCCAGACCACATTTTGCAAAGAAACATTAAACGTGCCTATGAAATGTTGTGAAGGCTCTTAGAAGTCAATGTTACAGGAAGAGAATGACATCATCAAAGGTTGTGGTGTAGTATTTGCTTATAATATGAAGTTGAGTGCTAACATTTGGCTCATAAAATCCCAAATCCATGAATAACAAGTTACCATCCCGACATGGTTTTTGAACATGTGGAGTACCCTTTCTACATGATTTTCCACATCAACTGGAAACCCTGGTGGCGTAGTGGTTAAGGGCTGTGGCTGTTAACCAAAAGGTCAACAGTTCAAATCCACCAGGCGCTCCTTGGAAACCCTATGGGGCAGTTCTACTCTGTCCTATAGGGTTGCTGTGAGTTGGAATTGAGTCAATGGCAACAGGTTTCCATATCAACCAGGTACTATTTTTCTAGTAGCACTAAACAGAGTTTTACTACTAATAAATGTTTAAAAAGATGAAATTGTATTTGTGTACAAAACACAGAACTAGAGAATAAACAATCCATTTGTACTATATGCTGAAATGCCAAAATAATACATCAGCCTTCTTATACCAGTTGTCCTTGAGTCAAAGCCAACTCATGATGACCCCATGTGTGTCAGAGTAGAACCTTCTAGGGTGTTCAATGGCTGATTTTGGGGACATAGATCACCAGAATTTTCTTCTGAGGCACTCTGGGTGGATTGGAACCTCCAACCTTTTGGTTAGTGGCCAAGCACACTGTTTGCACCACCTGAGAACTTCAAGGCTCATCGTAATAGTGTGTTAAAATATAATGTATAGCATTACTTTCCAAGCTTATACCTGCTATGATTGTTTCCTCCTTTTAAAAGATTCCCACTTAATACTATTGCTATACTCAAAATAGAAAGTTCTGTTTGAAGCTCAGCTGCTACATAAACCAAAGGATGGTTCTCAGAGAAATCACACTTTAACTCTAGTAATCTCAGAAGAACAGAGATAATAGTCAATTACGGTCATCTAGTCTGTCTCTTCGGTGCAAAACTGAAGGGCAATTCTATAAGGTCATACTTGAATATTTAACCCAGTCAAATTTTCTCCTTTTATTTTCACAGTCCAGTAGTCTCACTATTAATTTGCCTTGCAAATTAACCTGTTGACATTTTTCCAAATGATACTATTCTAAAATTAGCAATTGTATTCCTTCTCTATTTTTTAATTTAAAAATCTGTTTAAAGACTTTGAAAAGTAAAATTTGCAAATCATAAAAGTGGACATCAATAGTATTCTCTTGGTTTCAGAAAAAGATTGCTAGAATCTGATTTGCTAGAAATATGAAATACTTCAAAATTTATATAAATCATCTAGAAAGAAAGAAATGGAAGACACCAACACTTTCAAAGGTATATACTGAAGTATAAAAACACTTCAAAGAAAAAAAACAGCATGAACTTTAAAGACAAGCAGTCAGCAATGAGAAAGAGTTTAGCTGTATATTACTCAATCTATATAAAGAAAGATGCAACAAATATCTAAAGGGCCTCAAGATATGAAATCTTTATTGTTGAAAGTTTGATGGGATTCAAACCCTGTGAAGAGGAGTTGCAAAACCAATTTGTTAGATCACTGTAAATCTGAAATAAGTGCTCAAATCTGCCCAGAGCGCCAGGAACAAAAATCAGATCTTTCTCCTTTTATACAGTTGGAGGACAGGTACTGTGCATCATTCCTTCAAGCCTTTGTTCATATGATAGTCAGCATACACAGAAATTCCTGCACAAAAGAGGATAGAGCACACATCATGGCTGCCTTATAATCCAGTAAAACCAATTGCTGACAAGTAGACTCTGACTTATAGCAGCCCCGTATATGTCAGAGTAGAAATGTGCTCCACATGATTTTCAGTGGCTGATTTTTCAGGAGTAGATTGCCAGGCCTCTCTTCTGAGGTGCCTCTGGGTAGACTTGAACCACCAATCTTTCAGTTAGCATCCAAGCATGTTAATTGTTTGCACCACTCAGGTCATAATACTATGCACAACTAATCATAATCCCACGTACAGAGAAGGGATGAAAACACTACCATCTAAGAGAGAGATAAGGAAAGGAATTCTGTTCAGATAACATACGAAGGTAAAAAGATGAGGATATTCTTTTTTTCCCCAATGATATTATTTCTCTGCTGAAAAAATGTTCGAAAGAGCAAAAATATTTTTAGAGCAATTGGAAATATTTGGATTACACTGGATATTAAATGACATTATGGAAGTATTGTTAATTTTCTTAGGTGTGCTAATGCTGTAATTGTGTATGAGAATGTCCTTAAACTCAGGAAATACATGCTGAAGAATTCAGGCATAAGTTCTAGAAAAAAACGGAAAGTAATAAAGAAAAAATAGTAAAGCAAATTCAATAAAATGTTAACAATTGCTGAACCCAAATGAAGAGCTGATAATTTTCAAACCAACTGTTAAGAAATTGCATAATAGAGAAAACATCAGGCTTTATGGATCCAGATTACAACACGTTAGCCTTTTGCTGGTATGTATAGGGTCGCTATGAGTCAGAATCGACTCGACGGCACTGGGTTTGTTTTTTTTTTTTTTGGTTTGGTGATGAAAGCTGAATGGGAAGTGTGGTGAGACCAGAGGGACAAACTCACTGAGGAGTTCAGGGACTCAGGGGAAAAGTGCTGTATTTCAGATTAGAGGATGAGTAACTGAGCTTTTAAACAGATTCTAAATGAGTAATGGAATGCATACGTATGTTGCTAGACAGAATGCAATATAAAGAGACCAAGTCAGAGAGAACAGTACCAACTCTCTAAAATGCTTTCTGTTTCTTTAGCCGTTACATATTGCTCATTTACAAATATTAATTGCATATGTGCTTGGAAATTAATGTCTCTAAATCTTACACTGTAGTCCCACCAAACTTTTAGGAACACTAGATGAAAGCATTAGAAAAAAAATCTGTAAATGCTCCAAGAGTAGATTTTAAAATGACAGGGGTGTTCTACGCAGCTCACCTAGGATGAAGATGCAAAATTTGTGGGTATTTCATTTATTCATCTGTTCATTCAATAAGAGCTTTATTGAGTTTTAAGAACACCATGTGCACACACTTCTACCCCTCCTCTTTTCTCTTCCTAGACTTTGCTTATACATGCCTATCTTGTATTTCTTTACTTGTAAATAAGGTCATCCATCGATAACTGTAATTCTAGGAACCTCTCTCATCTAAACCTTGATGAGAACATGCGGACTTCACGGTATCTTTGGTTGCAAGATATTGGAATGACCAGAATCACCTAGGAATGTCACAAGATGCCAAAACTTTACACAAAGAAGATAAGTTCTATGAGACCTACTAAGACAAACATCTGAATTGGAGAACTGGGAGAAACAAAGGTCCCATTTTCAGGCTTATTCTTCCAATTAATTCTTTCTCTATGTCCATACAGCTAGGAGGGGTTTTATGATAATGACAGGGGTGCTGACTGAGAAAAGATTGTGGAAGATTTCACAACGTGGGCAGTCAGTGTAACATAAAATTTTGTAAAAATGCCTTGCTTGGAGCACAGCTTAAATATCATTTTGCCTGCATCCATGATGCAGTGTTATCCCAAGATCAAAATTTTTCTAAGACTTTGCAAACCAGACAGGTCTGGGTCTTCTCTACATTATTCTTAGGAAGCCATATTTGCTGAGGGCAGAAGGGAGCCAGGTAGCAACAATGCCTTTGACACCAAAGGAATAGATAAATGCCTAATCATATGTGTAATTTCTCAGTTTCTGACAATCCCCAGTAAGGCATGACTCATGTGGGAAGGCTTAAGCTTTCATACAGTACGGTGGTTGGATTCCAAGAGTATCCCAGGAGAGCCAGGTGGAAACTGAATCACTTTTTATGACCCAGCTTCAGAAATTACATAGCATAATTCCCACTGTGGTTACAACCTCTCCTAGATTCAAGGAGGAAACAGCCATCTCTGCCTCTTACTAGGAAGAGTACTGAAGTCATATGACAAGACAAGTACGTGGGATAGGAGTCCTACTGTGGCCATTTTGGAAAAACATTCACATAGCAGGATTTTTAGAGGTAGAGTGTCATGCCAGTTTGTCTATTTGCAAGTTGGCATCATCCCTGCTCTGTCCGCATTCTCTTCTGCATTGTAGAGGCATAAGTCTGAAACTATTTTTCAGAATCTCTTTCCACATGGCTTCTGGATTAAATCTCCCCCCCCCTCCCCGCCCGTGACATTCTTGCAGGAGACTTGGAAAGGAAGAAGAGAAATAGAAGGCATTCTCTAGCAGTAGCTGCTTGCAGCAGCTGAGGTCATCAGCAACAGCTTCTCTTGGTTTTTGGAGGTTTTCCTGAGAAACATCCACTGCAGCACCTGGGATAGTTAGTGGAAGTTTTACTGTGATCTCTCAATTTCCAAATTTTCTGAAAATAGCCTTCTCAACCTTTGTTCTCTCACTTCTTCTAATGGTTGCATAAGCCTTTAACTCCCTCTTTGAAAACTCTCTTCACGCAAACTGTTTAGAGTGGTTTCTATTTCATGACCAAACCCTGGTTGATATAGATGGGCTTTAGAATTGCTTGATTCTCTTGCTCAGTGTTTTCAGCAAGGATAGCAGTTTTTTTTTTCAGTTTCCTTAGATAACATTATCTTGGAAGAAGTACAACCAGAATGCTCCTTGGAAGCAAGGATGGTGAGACTGTGTCTCACATGCTTTGGTCATGTTGTCAGGAGGTATCAGTCCCTGGAGAAGGACATCATGTTTGGTAAAGCAGAGGGTCAGTGAAAAAGAGGAACAGCCTCAATGAGATGAATTGACACAGTGGCTGCAACAACGGGCTTAAGCATAGCAACAATTGTGAGGGTGGCGCAGGACCAGGCAGTGTTTTGTTCTGTTGTGCATAAGGTCACTATGAGTCAGAACTGACTCTACAGCACCTGACAACAGCAACAACTAAATAACATGTCCATTGCTGACCAGGCAGTAACGAGGTGATTGAATCAATTAAGCCCATATCTTTTGTTGAGGTTTCTTCTCCAAACTGCATTGTTGCTACCCAATGTGGAACGAGTGGCATGAATGTTAAGAAAACAACTATTAGTGTCCTCGATGCCTTCCTTTATTATTATTTTTTTCTTTTTGTATATTGTCCAGGCTATTCTTACACATTTATTCTTTCAGATGAAATTTAGAATCATTATGTCAGATTTTGTTTTTAAAAATTGGGAGCTTACCAACCAATGTCACCAAACAATATGTGTATTGTTTAATGAGAAACTAATTTTCTCTGTAAACCTTTATATAAAGCACAAAAAAAAAAAGAGAGAGAGAGAGAGAAATTGGGAGCTTAAATATATTGTATTTAAGTGTATGGATTAATTTTAGGACAATTTAAGTATTTGAAATCTTGAGAGGTTTTTAATCAAGGAACATATTTTTAATGACCACAAAGTTCTACAGTCATTTTTATAGAGGTTCTGGCCATTTGTTCTTCTCGTTGTTGCAGTTGTTAAGGTTAGTCTTAAATATTATGGTAGTTCTGCAAACAACAAAACAGAAGAGGCCCTGGCTTCATGGCGCTTATAACCTGATAGGAGAAAAAATAAAGATAAACAAATAAATTAGTTTATTTCTAACACCATATGTTCTGTGATGAAAATGAGAGAGAGATGAATTAGATGAAGTGAGAAAAGTGAGTTATAAATAAAACTTCAGTTATCAGTGTTGACAGAAAGCTTCTTTAAGGAGGTTAAATTTGAGCTGAGGCTTAAGTGACGAGGAGGCAGTCTTGTAATTAAAAATAGATATTGAATATTTTACCAGTAGTATTATTTGTAATGAAGCCAGAGGTTGCTGAACGCACTCATTTCAGGTTTGAACAAGGCTTCATCTACTTTTCAATCTAGACTGGAAAGGAAGACATTGAATCTGCAAACATACAAAGGAAAAAATGTTCCATAGAATAACAGAAGGACAGTTTTCTGGTTACTTACTATGAGAAGATATTTATTTAAATGACATAGTCAAAGCAATCTTAGGATGTATTAGAGTTCGAATACTGGATGCCGATCATAAATGTGAATAAGAAATGGACCTTTCTTTTGAGGAACTTATAGCCTCAACAGTTTTTTTTTTTTTTAATGAAATGGTAATATAAAAGAGGTTGTTGGGTTTACACTAACTTTACCCAATTTGGAACCCTGGTGGCTTGGCAGTTTGAATCCATCAGTCACTCCTGGGAAACCCCATGAGGCAGTTCTCAAAGGGTTGCTATGCATTGGAATGACTCTATTCAATGGTAACTGGGGGTTACCTAATTTGATCTTTGCCCTTGCTTCCTGAGAGATAACTCTAAACTCTTGGAATTTCCTAAGTAATTTGAGTGCATTTTCTATCTATTGGCCTCCAGACCACACTTGAGAGTTTATGCTAAGGAAGTGACTCAGGTGGGGGCTGGCCAGGCTGAAAGGCCACCTTATGTTACAGTTGACCTCAGGGGAGGTGGGCTGATTCACTCAATCATGACTATGTAATGAGGCCCCAGTAAAGGCTCTGGACGCAGAAGCGCCATGGTTGGTGAAAGGCATAGAGGCATGGGGAAGGTACCATATCTGTATCCATTGCCATCGAGTCAGTTCTGACTCAGTGACTCTATCGGATAGAGTAGAACTGCCCCATACAGTTTCCAAGGATCATCTGGTGGTTTCGAACTGCCGACCTTTTGGTTAGCAGCCAGGGCTCTCAACTACTATGACACCAGTGGGAAGGTAGCGTGTCCCTTTTTGAGATATAGAAGCTCCATGTTAGGAACCCTCCCAGACGTCTCTTCATTTGTGCCCTTTTTGCTGTAATAAACTGCAATCATAAAAAAGAAATATGATAGTTTTTGTTGATGTTATTGTGAAAGAGGTGATTTTTTTCCATTTTTTTAATTGATTGTTATTCCTGTACAATATATTGTTAGAGATTAAGTTCTGCAAGAGGGGAGAGAAAAATCTACCAATATCTACCAGGTTTTTACATAGGAACAGAAACCCTGGTATATGTTACTCCTCACCCAAAGAGAGTTGTGCCTGCCAAGAATAAATTAAACAAAAAGAAAACATACCAAATGTAAAACAATGCAACTTTATTCTAAGTACAGATGGAATATTTGTAAATATGGTTAACTGTATAAAAGAAATTCCTCTCTGGCTCTGTGGCCTATTACCTTACAGATGTCAGGTAAGTTCTGCCATTTACCCTCTACTCTTTTAGAATCCTATCCATCTCACTGATACAAAGCCACGACCCGTTGCTTTTGATTCAATTCCAACTTACAGCGACTCTAAAGAGCAGAGTTGAACTGCCCTCATAGAATTTCCAAGGCTGTAAATCTTTGTAGAAGTGGACTGCTACATCGTTCTCCCAAGGAGCAGCTGATGGGTTCAAACCGCCAAACTTTCAGTTAGCAGATGAGCACTTTAACCACAAAGAGCCTAGGTCAACAGCAGCATTCCCTTCTGTCAATTCTGGCTTGACAGTAGAGGGTGAGAACCTCCAGTGAGTTTTTCAAAAAATGCAAAGTGTATTTATTTCTCAGGGACTTAATGAAATAAGTTTCCTCCCGGCCCTGCTGGGGAATGTAGTCAGCTGGCAGATTCTTTGATCTCACATGGTAAAGCCAATCTAACATTTTCCTTCCTCAAATCTTCAAATTCTTTTCTTAATACTCTGTCAAGGCAATTCCAGCATCTTTACCTCATTAACTATAGGCCATTGCTGTGTCCTGGCTTTAAGGAGCTATCCCAGAAGCATATTAGAACCAGTTCCATGTATCCTTGCCAGGACATTAAACCATGGGACACAGGAGAGTGCTCCCATGTCAACACATTCTTCTTTCTTCAGTCTGATACTCTCCTTCTCTGGTCCAGCTTCCTCCAGATCTACTCTCACATGTGTTTCCCCAACCTCAGCTGCTACATATTAGTCAGAATTTACAATCCTTTTGGTGAGTACATTATTTCCTCCTGGGTTGTGCTAGCATCCTAACCCTAATTAATGATTTTGATTCAATTGGGAGGGGGAAAGGTTGAGATGATACGCATCATTTGTGAGGAAGCCAACACAAGTGATGTATTTAAAGATCTCCAACAGGGCTTTCAACTGGTCTGTTCCAGTTTGAACCCCTGCTGAAAATTTGCATTTCTAACAAGTTCCCAGGCAATGCTAATACTACTGGTTAGGGTCATTGCAGAGAACCACTAGTAGAGCAGTTGTTCACAAAATTTATTATGCATAAGAATCACCTGGGGATCTCATAAAAATGTAAATTCTGACTCTGTATCTGGGGTAGAAATGCAAATTCTCAACAGTGGTTCAAACCAGAACCAAACCTTTCAAAGCCCTGGTCTCCAGGCAAAGGGAGGTAGCTCACTTCTAGAAAGACAAAGGAAGCTGCTTTTTCTAACCTGTGGGGTTCAGGGTGATCTGCAGATTCAAAATTCTTAGGCTTATCCATTCAAATATCCCTATACCAGGTCCCAGAGTCTCAATCAATCTTTTCCTATTAGAGCCTTGGCTTTGGCATGAGACCTACTGAGGTTGTACATTGAGCCTAACTTTAGCTTTGCTGTCCTTGACAGCAAGAGATAAAGGTCTCTTAACTTTTACACATCAGACTTTCTGACACTCACAATGTGCCCTGAGTTGATCGTTGGATAACCTAAGTCAATTAGTATATTTTATCAAGGCTTCTAAATTTATTAAAATAACCCAGGTAACTCCATAGTCTTTTTCATTATCATTGCTCCTATAATGTTTAAATTCCAATCCAAAACATAAGCTACTTCCTCACCTTGCTCATGTACCTCATCCTAACATACCTCTGTTCCCTGTTGATTCAGTAATTTTGATGATATTTCCTGCCAGAATGTCATCAGAATTCCTCTTCCCACCAGTAGTATGGTCCTTTTGCCATCAGACCGCAAGTTGTCCAAATCCAAGATCCTATCCTAATGATTTGCTTTCCAGGACTGTTCCTGGTACCAACCATCTTGTTTGGGTTCTCCACAAAAGCAGAGCCTGAGACAAGTATCTCCACGCAGTTAGTTCATTTGGGGAAGTGATCCAAGGGAACTGGAGAGAGCTCAATGGGAACAGTATAGAAGAAAGGAAAGGGCATTAATCCAAGAGCACATAATTGAACTGGTTTAGAGTGTGCTTCAAAACTGTCTTCCAAAGATTTAGAACAGAAGACTATGTATCAATTGGCTACCATCTCCCACGGGTCAAGGATTGTCCCAGGGCACTGTTTCCCACACTTGGCTGCACATTAGAATCACGCAGGGAGCTTTTTAAAATCCTGATGTCCAGGCAATGCACACTCCATACCAGTTAAATCAGAATGTCAGGGATAGGAATATTTTTATAAAGATTCCCAGGTGATTCCAATGTGTAGTATAGTTTGAGAACAATTGTCCCAGAGAAAATATTTACTCCTTTCCAGTTCAAGGTATGTGTATGCACCAGGACGACTGAGCAGTTTCCCACAGGAAGTTCTATTTAACAATGGAAGCAAACAATCCAGGGTGAAGCTGAGGTGAGATGGTTTCAGGTTATATTTGTGTGCAGCCAGTTGCTGCAGTAACAGCTACAACAAAAAGATAGATCAAGAAGTTGTGAGGCAGAGTACAATAAGTATGTGACAAACTGATGAAGCACTTAAGGTAGATCTTGGTTGTGAGGTAAGCTGTCGGTTCATTACTAAAGACTTAATGAAAGAGAGCTGCCTGCAGTTAAGTGACAATAAATACAATCAAGTGTGAAAGGAACAGGCAGGCTCTACTTGTGAACTGGCTGCTTACTAAAGTGAAAGGGCAGAGCAAATATCAAGGCAACACAAAAAGGCAATATTTGCTCAAACCTGTAATAGACTCTTTCCTATGTCAGTTTTCTAAGTCAGTTCCGGCTCATAGCAACCCTATGTACAACAGAATGAAACACTGCCTAGTTCTGCGCCATCCTCACAATTGTTGCTATGTTCGACTACATTGTTGCAGCCACCGTGTCAACCCATCTCATGGAGGGTCTTCTTCCCTTTCATAAATCCTCTACCAAGCATGATGTCCTTCTCTAGGGACTGGCCCCTCCTAATAATATGTCCAAAGTAAGTGAGATGAAATCTCACCATCCTCACTTCTAAGGAATGTTCCAGCTATACTTATTCCAAGACAGATCTGTTCATTCTTCTGGTAGTACATGGTATATTCAATATTCTTCACCAACACCATAATTCAAAGGCATCAATTTTTCTTTGATCGCCTGTATTCATTGTCTAGTTTTTGCATGCGTATGAGGTGACTGAAAATGCCATGGCTTGAATCAGGGACAGCTTAGTCCTCAAGGTGACATCTTTGCTTGAAAGAGGTCTCTTGCAGCAGATTTGCCAAATGCAATATGTTGTTTGATTTCCTCACTGCTGCTTCCATGGGCGTTGATTGTGGATCCAAGTAAAATGAAATCCTTGACAACTTCAATCTTTTCTCCATTTATCATGATGTTGCTTATTGGTTCACATGTGAGGATTTTTGCTTTCTTTATGTTGAGATGTAATCCATACTGAAGGCTATAGTCTTTGGTCTTCATCAGTAAGTGCTTCAAGTTCTCTTCACTTTCAGCAAGGTTGTATCATCTGCATATCACAGGTTGTTAATGAGTCTTCCTCCAATCATGACGCTTCGTTCTTCATACAGTCCAGATTCTCAGATTATTTGCTCAGTATATGGACTGAATAAGTACGACGAAGGGACACAATACTGACACACACCTTTCCTGATTTTAAACCATGCAGTATCTCCTTGTCCTGTTTGAATCACTGCCTCCTAGTACAGCTGCCTTGGTCTTTTCTTTCTTTACTGTCTGTTCAATGACCTCTTGCTTTCTTCATGTATGATGTCCTTCCACAACTTGCCTGGTCTTCGGTCACTAGGGTTTAATGCATCAAATCCATTCTTCTGATAGTCTCTAAATTCAGGTGGGATATACTCAAGGTCATATTTTGGCTCTTGAGGGCTTGCTCTGATTTTCTTCAGTTTCAGCTTGAACTTGCATTGAGCAATTGATGGTCTGTTCCATGGTTGGCCCCTGGCCTTATTCTGATGGATGATATTGAGATTTTCCATCATCTCTTTCCACAGATGTAGTCAATTTGATTTCTGTGCATTCTATCCGGCGAGGTCCATGTATACAGTTGCCATTTATGTTGGTGAAAGAAGGTATTTGCAAGGAAGAAGTCGTTGGTCTTGCAAAATTCTATCATTTGATCTCTGGCATTTTTCTTTCACCAAGGCCATAGTTTCCAACTACTGATCCTTCCTCTTTGTTTCCAACTTTTGCATTCCTATCGCCACTAATTATCAATACATCTTGATTGCATGTTCAATCAATTTCAGACTGCAGCAGCTGACAAAAATCTTCTATTTCTTCATCTTTGGCCTTAGTGGTTGGTGCATAAACTTGAATAATAGTCATATTAACTGGTCTTCCTTGCAGGCATATGTATATTATCCTATCACTGACAGCATTTTACTTCAGGATAGATCTTGAAACATTCTTTTTGATGATGAATACAATGCCATTCCTCTGCGAGTTGTCACTGCCAGCATAGTAGACTATACGATTGTCTGACTCAAAATGGCCAATACCAGTCCATTTCAGCTCACTAATGCCTAGGATATCGACGTTTATGCATTCTATTTCATTTTTGATGATTTCCAATTTTCCTAGATTCACACTTCCTACATACCAGGTTCTAATTATTAATGGATGTTTGCAGCTGTTTCTTCTCATTTTGAGTCACGCCACATCAGCAAATGAAGGTCCCAAAAGCTTTACTCCATCCAAGTCATTAAGGTTGACTCTTTTTTTTTTTCTACTTTGAGGAGGCAGCTCTTCCCCAGTCATCTTTTGAGTGCCTTCCAACCTGGGGGGCTCATCTTCCAGCACTATATCAATGTTCCGCTGCTATTCATAAGGTTTTCACTGGCTAATGCTTTTCAGAAGTAGACTGCCGTGTCCTTCTTCCTAGTCTGTCTTAGTCTGGAAGCTCAGCTGAAACCTGTCCTCCATGGGTGACCCTGCTTGTATCTGAATACCAGTGGCATAGCTTCCAGCATCACAGCAACATGGAAACCCCCACAGTACGACAAACTGACAGATACATGGAGTAGCAAAAGCAAAAGGAAGAATTGATGAAGTAAAAGAACTGAAGATTTCAAAGGGCGTCTCAAGAAGACAAAGTAAACTATTATAATGACATGTGCAAAGAGCTGGAAGTGGAAAACCAAAAGGAAAGAACATGCTCAGCATTTCTCAAGCTGAAAGAATTGAAGAAAAAATTCAAGCCTCAAGTTATAATAGTGAAGGATTCCATGGGGAAAATATTAAACGATGTAGGAAGCATCAAAAGAAGATGGAAGGTAAACCAAAAGCAAAGAAGTTTCCTGAATAAACTGAATGCATTGAAGGCCAGTGTAGTAGGGACAGGAGTCTGGGGACCATGGTTTCAGGGCACATCTAAGTCAATTGGCATAATAAAATCTATTAAGAAAATATTCTGCCACTTTGAAGAGTGGCATCTGGGGCCTTAAACGCTAGCAAGCTGCCATCTAAGATGCATCACCTGGTCTCAACCCACCTGGAGCAAAGGAGAATAAAGAGCACCAAGGACACAAGGCGATTACGAGCCCAAGAGACAGAAAGGGCCACATGAACCAGAGACTACATCATCCTGAGACCAGAAGAACTAGATGGTGCCCGGCTACAACCGATGACTGCCCTGACAGGGAACACAACAGAGAACCCCTGAGGGAGCAGGAGAGTAGTGGGATGCAGACCCCAAATTCTCATAAGACCAAACTTAATGGTCTGACTGAGACTAGAAGGCCCCCAGACCTTCTGTTGGCCCAGGACAGAAACCATTCCTGGAGCCAACTCTTCAGACATGGATTGGACTGGACAATGGGTTGGAAAGGGATGCTGGTAAGGAGTGAGCTTCTTGGATGAGGTGGACACTTGAGACTATGTTGGCATCTCCTGCCTGGAGGGGAGATGAGAGGGTGGAGGGGGTTAAAAGATGGCGAAATGGACATGAAAAGAGAGAGTGGAGGGAGAGAGCAGTCTGTCTCATTAGGGGGAGAGTAATTGGGAGTGTGTAACAAGGTGTATATGGGCTTTTGTGTGAGAGACTGACTTGATTTGTAAACTTGCACTTAAAGCACAATAAAAATTATAAAAAAAAAAAAAGAAGAAGATGGAATACACAGAGTCATTACACCAAAAAGAATTAGTCAATGTTCAACCATTTCAAGAGGTGGCATATGATCGGGAACCGATGGTACTGAAGGAAGAAGTCCAAGCTGCTCTGAAGGCATTGGTGAAAAAGAAGGCTCCAGGAATTGATGAAATATCAACTGAGATGTTTCAACAAACAGATGCAGCGCTGGAGGTGCTCACTCGTCTATGCCAAGAAATATGGAAGACAGCTTCCTGGCCAACTGACTGGAAGAGATCCATATTTTTGCCTATTGCCAAGAAAGGTGATCCAACCGAATGTGGAAATTATAGAACAATATCATTAATATCATACACAACCAAAATTTTGCTGAAGATCATTCAAAAGCGGCTATAGCAGTATATCGACAGGAAACTGCCAGAAATTCAGGCCAGTTTCAGAAGAAGATGTGGAATGAGGGATATCATTGCTGATGTCAGATGGATCCTGGCTGAAAGCAGAGAATACCAGAAGGATGTTTACCAGTGTTTTATTGACTATGCAAAGGCATTCGACTGTGTGGATCATAACAAACTATGGATAATATTGCAAAGAATGGGAATTCCAGAACACTTAATTGTGCTCATGAGGAACCTTTATATAGATCAAGAGGCAGTTTTTCGGACAGAACAAGAGGATACTGATAGGTTGTATTCTTTCACCATACCTATTCTATCTGTACTCTGAGCAAATAATCCGAGAAGCTGGACTATATGAAGAAGAATGGGCATCAGGATTGGCGGAAGATTCATTAACAACCTGCATTATGCAGACGACACAACCTTGCTTGCTGAAAGTGAAGAGGACTTGAAGCACTTACTAATGAAGATCAAAGACCACAGCCTTCAGTATGGATTGTACCTCAACAAACAGAAAACAGAAATCCTCACAACTGGACCAATGAGCAACATCAAGATGAATGGAGAAAAGATTGAAGTTGTCAAGGATTTCATTCTACTTGGATCCACAATCAACAGCCATGGCATCAGCAGTCAAGAAATCAAAAGACGCATTACATTGGGTAAATCTGCTGCAAAGGACCTCTTCAAAGTGTTGAAGAGCAAAGATGTCACCCTGAAGATTAAGGTGCACGTGACCTAAGCCATGGTATTTTCAATTGCATGATATGCATGTGAAAGCTGAACAATGAATAAGGAAGATGGAAGAATTGACGCCTTTGAATTGTGTTGGCAAAAAATATTGAATATACCATGGACTGCCAAAAGAACAAGCAAATCTGTCTTAGAAGAAGTACAGCCAGAATGCCCCTTCGAGGCAAGGATGGCGAGAGTGCATCTTACATATTTTGGACATATTGTCAGGAGGGATCAGTCCCTGGAGAAGGACATCATGCTTGGCAGGGTACAGGGTCAATGGAAAAGAGGAAGACCCTCAGCGAGGTGGATTGATACAGTGGCTGCAACAATGAGCTCAAGCATAACAAGAATTGTAAAGATAGCTCAGGACCGGGCAGTGTTTCGTTCTGGTGTGCACAGGGTCGCTATGAGTCAGAACCAACTTAATGGCACCTAACAACAACAACAACAGTACAGCTGCCTCATGAGCACAATTACTTAACGGCACCTAACAACAACAACAGTACAACTGCCTCATGAGCACAATTAAGTGGCCTGGAATTCCCATTTTTCATAATGTTACCCATAATCTGGTATTTTCCACACAGTCAAATGCCTTTGCATAGTCAATAAAACACAGTTAAACATCTTTTTGGTATTTTCTGCTTTCATCCAAGATCTATCTGACACCAATAATGATATACCTGGTTCCATGTCCTCTTCTGAATCTGGCTTGAATTTCTGGCAGTTCCCTATCAATGTACTGCTGCAATCACTTTTGAATGATCTTCAGCAAAATTTTACTTGTATGTGACATTAATGACATTTTTCAGTGATTTCTGCATTCTGTTGGCTCACCTTTCTTTGGAATGGGCACAAATGTGGATCTCTTCCAGTAGATTGACCAGGTAGTTGTCTTCCAAATTTCTTGGCATAGATGAGTAAGTGCTGCTGGCATTTCATCTGTTTGTTGAAACATCTCAGTTAGCATTTGTCTTAGTTATCTAGTGCTGCTATAACAGAAATACCACATGCATGTGGCTTTAACAAAGAGAAATTTATTCTCTCACAGTCTAGTAGTCTGAATTCAGGGCGCCAGCTCCAGGGGAAGCCTTTCTCTCTCTGTTGGCTCTGGAGGAAAGTCCTTGTCATCAATCTTCCTTGTTCTAGGAACTTCTCCACCAGGGAACCTCAGTTCCAGAGGACGTGCTCTGCTCCTGGTGCTGCTTTCTTGGTGGTATTAGGTCCCCCTGTCTCTCTGCTCGCTTCTTTCTTTTACATCTCAAAAGAGATTGGCTCAAGACACAATCCAGTCATGTAGATTGAGTCCTGCCTGACTAACAGAACTGCCGCCTATCCCATCTCCTTAACACCATAGAGGTAGGATTTACAACACGTAGGAAAATCATATCAGATTACAAAATGGTAGGTAATCACACAGTACTGGGAATCATGGCCTAGCCAAATTGATACACATATTTTTGTACTCCGTTGATCCTTGGAACCTTGTTTTTCATTAATGCCTTCAATGCAGCTTGGGCTACTTCCTTCACTGCCAGAGCTTCTAAATCATGTGCTACTTCCTGAAATGGGTGAACACGGACTAATTCTTATGCGTCAGTGACTGTGTATTCCATTCATCTTCTTTTGAATACTGAAGCATTCTTTTCTATGTAGGATTCATTAAATCACCAGAAATCAGATCTGTACTAAGGAAGAATTAGCAAAAGCATTATCACAGAGCAGTTCTTCTGATAAGCTTGACATTAAAAGATAAGGCAATGACTAGAAGAATATGTATTTGGGAACTTTAAATAGCTCTGACTTGCCCAACAGTTTCAAATCCAAGTTAAAACAGAGGAGTAAAAAAGAAGTCAATTTAGAAAAATAACTAGATTTACAACCCACTAGATTTTCCCTAATAAGTCCCTAATTAAAATGATTCCATTGCAGAAATACTATCTATTGCTTATTTAAAATAATAATAATCAAAAGAAGAGAAAGGAGATTGGTTCCAACAGAGTGGCATAAGCACACTATAGCCTATCACCCCTCTGATTAAAAGTAAAAATTGTAAACAAAACACAAAAAACAACTACCAGCTATCTTGCTAAGAATTCTCCAAATAAACAAACAAAAGTTAGCAGATTGTTCAGGGGAATCAAAACTTGGAGAAGCAATATATATATATATTATTGTCATGGATTGAATTAATGTCCCCCTAAAAATGTGTATACCAGTTTAGCTGGACCATGATTCCCAGTATTGTGTGATCTTCCTATATATTGTAAATTCTGCCTCTATGATGTTAATGAGGGAGGATGGGCAGCAGTTGTGTTAGTAAGGCAGGACCTAACCTACAAGATTGGATTGTGTCTTGAGGCAATCTCTTGAGATATAAAAGAAAGAAGTGAGCAGAGAGACAGGGGGACCTCATACCACCAAGAAATCAGCACCAGGAGCAAAGCGCGTCCTTTGGAGCTGGGGTTCCTGCGCCAGAGCAGCTCCTTGACCAAAGGAAGATTGAGGACAAGGACCTTCCTCCAGAGACAATAAAGAGAGAAAGCCTACCCCTGGAGCTGACACCCTGAATTTGGACTTGTAACCTACTAGGCTGTGAGGGAATAAATTTCTCTTTGTTAAAGCCATCCACTTGTGGTATTTCTGTTATAGCAGTACTAGATGACTAACATATATATATATATATAAATATATATGTACATTGTTTGTTTTTGTCTCTCAGCTTTACCTGAGGGAGCCCTGGCGCATCACTGTGGGCATTTAAAACTCTAACAGAAAACTCATATTTCTGGCCAAAAGAATTACTGCTGGATAGATAGTTGGAAGGAGAGGGAGCTGAAGGAGAAAAAGCTGAAGGGGATTGCTTATTGTTGTATATAAATTCATTCAAAGCTCAGCCTAATCCATCAATAACGTAATCATAAGACATACCCAAAACAATAAGGAAAGGCTTAGAGAATTTACAGAAATTTGAATGACTGCCCACAAAAGACACAAATAGAATTTGTGGAGTGACCTGAACTAGGTTGATTACCTGCTAAAACAAAAGCAATATTTTCCATAGGACCATGCTAGGACTCAGAGACTGCACAATACAATATTTGTAATGTCCAGGATATAATTGAAGATAACTTGACATAAAAAGAAATAGAAACATGTGACTAAATATCAAGAAAAAAGACAAGACATGCCAACTCTGAGATGACCTAGATGTTAGGTTAAAATTTTAAAGCAGCTGGTATAACTGAGCTCCATGAGATAAAGGAAACATATTGAAATGAGTGAAAAGATAGGCATTCTCAGCAGAAAAACAAATGGAAGTTATGAAATAACACAATGAAAATTTTTAAATTAAAAAAATACAATATCTGAAATTTTAAAAAAGCTAGAATAACCAAGGCAATTTTAGAATATAAAAACAAAGTTGGAGGGCTACCTGATTTCAAGCCTTACTATAAAGCTACAGTAATCAATACAGTGTGATGTTTTGGAAAATCTGTTCCATAGGTCTGTTCCGCAGAACACTGGAACAGAATAGAAAGTCAAGAAATAGACCCATACTTATATGGTCAATTGAATTTTGACAAAATAGCCTAGGCAATTCAGTGTAAAAAGGGAAGTCTTATGAACAAATGCTAGAGAAACTTGATATTCAAACAGGGAAAATAAAAAGAACATCAACAATTACCTCGCAAAATACACAAAACTTAATTCAAAATGGATCAAAGACCTAAATTTAAAGTCTAAAAGTATACAATTTTTAAAAGAAATCATGGAACATTTTTGCTTTCTTGGAGTATATAAAGGTTTTTTAGAATACTGAAAGCATGAAACATAAAAGAAAAAAAATGATAAATTGGACTTAACCAAAATTAAAGCCTTTTATTCTTCAAAAGGTGAGTAGTATTATTACACACACTTGAATCTCAAAGCCATTATGCTAAGTGAAAGTGGCCTCTCTCTAACAGTTACAGCCTGTATGATTTCATTTACATGACATTCTTAAAAGGAAAAATTCTATAGTGATGGAAAACATATCAGCAGTTGCCAGGAGTTATGAGTGGAGAAAGGATGACTATAAAGTGATAGCTCGAGGGAGTTTATTGGGATGATAGATTGTTTTTTATCCTCAACACAATGGTAGTTTCACAAATCTATATGTGTGTTAAGATTCATAGAGCTTTTTGAGTTAATTTTACCGTATGATCATTTAAAAAAAAAAAAAAAACTGTTCCTCAGGGTGGAAGGAAACCCTGGTGGCGTGGTGATTAAGAGCTAAAGCTGCTAACCAAAGAGTCGGCAGTTCGAATCTGCCAGGCGCTCCTTGGAAACTCTATGGGGTGGTTCTACTCTGTTCTGTAGGGTCGCTATGAATTGGAATCGACTCGATGGCCCTGGGTTTGGTTTTTTTTGGTTCAGGGTGGAAATCATAATGAATACCTCCACCCCTCTCCCACTAACTATGTAGGAGAGTCTCTTTTTATTTTTATTGCTTTTAAATCTGAGAAGTGAGAAATTGAATTTTTAATGTTTTGATTTGTATCTCTTTAATTATAACATGTCTTTTCATATGTTGATTGGCAATTTATTGTGCTGTGTTGTTTTGCTTTGTTTAGAGAAAAGTGTGTGTGTGTGTGTGTGTGTGTGATGAGGTGGGGGGAGTTTCCTTGCTAACTTCAGGTTTAAATATCTTGCTCATTTTCCTGCTTTTTTATTTCTTCATATAATCTCTTTTTAAAATAAAGAAATTAGAAAAAGTTATTTCAGCAGATTGTAGAAAACATTAGTAGCTATAATCGGAGTTGAAATTGAAACGTTATTTTTTTTCTAAGGTCACATATGTTACAGATTGATTTGTGTCCCCCAAAAATGTGTGTCAATGCCATGATTCCCAGTATTGTGTAGTTATCCTCCATTTTGTGATCTGACAGAATTATTCCATGTGTTGTGAATCCTAACCTCTATGATGTTAATGAGGCAGGATTAGAGCCAGTTATGTTAATGAGGCAGGACATGATCTACAGGATTAGTTTGTATTTTGAGTCAATCTCTTTTGAAATGTAAAAGAGAGAAGTGAGCAGAGAGGAGTGGGGTCTCCTACCATCAAGAAAGAAAAGCCAAGAATGGAGCTTTCTTTGGATCTGGGGTCCCTGCACTGAGAAACTCCTAGATCTAGGGGAAGATTGATGACAAGGATCTTCCCCCAGTGCTGATATAGAGAAAGACTTCCCTTAGATCTGTGTCCTGAATTAGGACCTCTAGCCTCCTAAATTATGAGAGAATAAACTTCAGTTTGTTAAAGCCATCCACTTGTGGTATTTCCGTTACAGTAGCACTAGATAACTAAGACAACAGATGACCCTGAATACTATACTAAAGAATTCAGATATTTGGAAATCACAGCCCAGTTGGCGTTGATCCGTATTTTAAAACCAAGACATCAGAGTTTCTGGCAGGACCACTTAACTAGATTTGGGGGCTGACACCAATTAGGCAGGCATTTATTAAATCTAAGTGTAAGAAGAACAACATCTGACCACCAATACATTTAAAGGATATGGATACGCAACATAAGAAGGAAAACTGGACTTCAATTAATGGCATTGATTAAACCCATGTCATTGAATACAAAGAAACATTCCTTTGCATGGTACTTCCACTGGACAATAAATTGCAAGAGGAAAGAGACCTACTGTTAATAATCCTCATTGCTAATGTGAATGTGAATTTGACCCTTAGTCAGATTGGTGTTTCCTGCTCATATTCTCCCATCATCCTCTGTACTTATTCCCAATGCATGTGCCATTGAGTCAATTCCAACTCATAATGACCCTATAGGACAGAGTAGAACTGCCCCACAAGGCTGTAAATCTCTGTGGAGGCAGATTGCCATATCTTTTTCCCACAGAGCAGTTGGTGGGTTCAAACCATTGACCTTTCAGCTAGCAAACAAGCACATAATCACTAGGTCAGTAGGGGTCCTTTTATCTAGCATGCCTCACTGCCCTTGAGTCAATTGGTAAGTTATTTCTAAAGCTTTTTTGAGAAATAAAAATGGAAAACAATATCCCCTCCCTTTGATTAATCGATATTTCAACCACCACTCTTTGTTGTTCTCTAGATGAATGAGCTTATTCTAGGCCATTTTTTTTTTTTTTTAAATCTAGATGGGGTTTTAGTATCTTCAGAAGCTGTTGGACTGGAGTATTAGTTTTTCTATTTTGACTTTTGTCTGAGCAGAGGTAGACCAGGCAAGATGGGAGGAAGAACATTGCAGCTACTTATACTTCACTTCAGAGCCCTAGTGGCACAGTGGTTAAGAGCTCGTCTGCAGCAGTTTGAATACACCAGCCACTCCTTTGGAAACCCTACTCTGTCTTAATAGGGTCTCTGTGAGTCAGAATTGACTTGACGGCAATGGGCTTGGTTTTGTATACTTCACCTCCGAATGAACGCTGTCTGTGTTGTCAGTTGTGGCAACTAAGATGGATTGGATATTAATCTAAATCAAATTCTAAATCAAAATAAAATTAGTTCATTCCTGCCGACTAATACAGTCATATTTAACCATCCTCACCCCCCGTTGTTGTTGAGTCGATTCAGATTCATAGTGACCCTATAGGACAGAGTAGAACTGCCACATAGGGTTTCCAAGGAGTGGCTGGTAGATTCCAACTGCTGACCTTTTGGTTAGCAGCTGCGCTCTTAACCACTGCACCACCAGAGTTACTATTTCACCACAGAACTAACAACATGAAATAATCTATGTTTTTCCAACTAAAAGAATAAAACACCAACAAAACATGTTTTCTTCTTTAAAATTCTATATGATAATATGATTAAACACACTCTCTCCCCATATTCCCTGTAAATTAGGGTAGCTGAATGTTTGGGGAGTACTTTCAGCCTAAGTATTTACTGAGGAAAGTGAGTTACTCGTAGTTTGTATAAACAACTTATTTAGGCATAATGTTTATTTCTAATGATATAAAGCTCTTTGGAGCTGAATTCTACAACTCTCTATAATGTTTGCCATTTTAGAGTATATTACTTTTCCCCTCCTGTAAACATTTTTAATGAAGAATTTAAATGCATGCAACCATATGTCTCTTTTCCAAGCAACAACTACTCAGAGGAAACAAAGTCCCCAGTGATCAGTTAGCTTATGTATTAAATAAAATCATATCCTACGGAAGACGCAAGCTAGAACACTTAATGTATAATGTAGTCTTTCCCATATTTTATGTAAATATAAAGCCTAGGCTATTTATATAACTGTGTTGTTTATAAAATAGATATTTTTTAATAAAAATTTACTTTCAAGATTAGATCCATATCCAGGCACTAAGCTCGTGGGATGATCCACAAAGGAAGCTACAAAAAGCATTAAAACTGAAGGAGAAGGATCTAAGAGACCACCTCCTTCAATTTTCAGTAACAGAGAGACCCATCTCCTACCCGTAAGAGCTCACCATTCTGCCAAGGGTGTTTTTTCTCCTCCAAGTGAGAACTATACCCAGACCTTGCAAGTAGTGGTCTTTCGGCTTCCCTCGCAGCCACCTTCACAAAGCAGGACTACTGTTGAAGATTGTTAGACATTTTCTATTATAGAAACCATTGAATCCATACAACAGTTCTAGTTTGGGCCTTTTCATTTCACAGATGAACCAAATATCAACAGCAAGCGGCAGAAAATCTACTACTGGGGGTCAAGAATATTTGAGCAATAGGTTGCCTTTTGTTGTCAATTTTAAGTCTAGTAGTTAGGGTTCCCTCAACGTGTCTGTCAGTTTGTCATACTGTGGAGGCTTGTGTGTTGCTGTGATGCTGGAAGCTATGCCATCAGTATTCAAACACAAGCAGGGTCACCCATGGAGAACAGGTTTCAGCTGAGCTTCCAGACTAAGACAGACTAGGAAGAAGGACCCAGCAGTCTACTTCTGAAAAGAATTAGCTAGCAAAAACGTTATGAATAGCAGTGGAACACTGTCTTATATAGTGCCAGAAGATGAGTCCCTCAGATTGGAAGGCACTCAAAATACAACTAGCAAAGAGCTGCCTCCTCAAAGTAGACTTGACCTTAATGTCATGGATGGAGTCAAGCTTTCGGGACCTTCCTTTGCTGACGTGGCACAACACAAAATGAGAAGAAACAGCTGCAAACAACCATTAAAATCAGAACCTGGAATGTATGAAGTATGAATCTAGGAAAATTGCAAACTGTCAAAAATGAAATGGGACTCATAAACATCAATATTCTAGGCATTAGTGAGCTGAAATGGACTGGTATTGGCCATTTTGAATTAGATAATCATATGGCCTACTATGCCAGAAATGACAGCTTGAAGAGGAATGGCCTTGCATTCATCGTCAAAAAGAACCCTTCAAGATATCCTGAAGTATGGCACTGTCATTGATAGGATAATATCTATACGCCTACAAAGAAAACCAGTTAATATGACTTATTCAAATTTGTGCACCAACCACTAAGGCTGAAAATGAGCAAATTGAAGATTTTTACCAACTTCTGCATTCTGAAATTGATCAAACATGCAATCAGGATGCACTGACAATTACTGGTGACTGGAATCCAAAAGTTCGAAACAAAGAGGGATCGGTAGTTGAAAAATATGGCCTTGATGACAGAAACAATGCCAGAGATTGCATGATTGAATTTTGTAAGACCAATGACTTCTTCACTGCAAATACCTTTTTTCACCAACATAAATGGTGACTATACACATGGACCTCACCAGATGGAATACACAGGAATCAAATTGACTACATCTGTGAAAAGAGACAATGGAAAAGCTCAATATCATCAGTCAGAACAAGGCCAGGAGCCAAATGTGGATCAGACGTTAATTACCAGTTCAAGTAAGTTGAAGTTCAAGTTCAAGCTGGAACTGAAGAAAATTAGAACAAGTCCATGAGAGGCAAAGTACAAACTTGAGTATATCGCATCTGAATTCAGAGACCATCTCAAGAATAGACTTGACGTGTTGAACACTAATGACCGAAGACCAGGCGAGTTGTGCAAGGACATCATACATGAAGAATGCAAAACGTCACTAAAAAGACAGGAGAGAAAGAAAAAACCTAAATGGATGTCAGAAGAGACTCTGAAACTTGATCTTGAATGTCAAGCAGCTAAAACAAAAGGAAAAAATAAGTAAAAGAGCTGAACAGAAGATTTCATAGGGTGGCTCAAGAAGACAAAGTAAAGTATTATGATGACATGTGCAAAGAGCTGGAGAAAAACAAAAACAAAAGGTAAGAATACACTCAGCATTTCTCAAGGTGAAAGAACTGAAGAAAAAATTCAAGCCTCGAGTTGCAATACTGAAGGATTCTACAGGGAAGATATCATATGTTGCAGGAAGCACCAAAGGAAGATGGAAGGAATACAAAGGCAGAGTCACTATACCAAAAACAATTGGTCGACATTCAACTATTTCAGCATGTAACATATGACGAGGAACCAATAGTACTGAAGGAAGAAGTCCAAGCTACACTGAAGGCGTTGGTGAAAAACAAGGCTTCTGGAACTATCAATTGAGATGTTTCAACAAACGGATGCAGCACTGAAAGTACTCACTCGTCTATGCCAAGAAATTTGGAAGACAGCTACCTGGCCAACTTACTGGAAGAGATCCATATTTATGCCTATTCCCATGAAAGGTGACCCATCTGAATGCAGAAATTATCGTACAATATCTTTAATATCAGGCAAGCAAAATTTTGTTGAAGATCATTCAAAAGTGGCTATACCAGTATATCGACAAGGAACTGCCAGAAATTCAAGGGGGTGTTTAGAAGAGGATGTGGAACCTGGGATACCATTGCCGATGTCAGATGGATCCTGGCTGAAAGCAGAGAATATCAGAAAGATGTTTACCTGTATTTTTATTGCTATGCTAAGACATTTGACTGGGTGGATCATAATGAATTATGGATAACATTGCAGACAATGGGAATTCCAGAACACTCAGACCTGTTCATGAGGAATCTGTACATGGATCAAGAGGTAGTCATTCAAAAAGAACAAGGGGATACCACATGGTTTAAAGTCAGGAAAGGTGTGCATCAGGGTTGTATCCTTTCACCATACTTATTCAATCTGTATGCTGAGCAAATAATCCGAGAAGCTAGACTATATGAAGAAGAATGGGGCAAGAGGATTGGAGGAAGGCTCATTAACAACCCACATATGCAGATGACATAACGTTGCTTTCTGAAAGTGAAGAGGACTTGAAGAATTTACTGATTAAAATCAAAGACTATAGCCTTCAGTATGGATTACACCTCAACAAAGGAAAACAAAAACCCTCACAACTAGACCAATAAGCCACATCATAATAAGTGGAGAAAAGATTGAGGTTGTCAAAGGAATTCATTTTACTTGGATCTATGATCAATGCCCACGGAAGATGCAGTCAAGAAATCAAAAGATGCATTGCATTGGGCAAATTTCCTGCAAAAGACCTCTTTAAAGTGTTAAAACACAAAGATGTCACCTTGAGGGCTAAGGTGTGCCTGATCTAAGCCATGGTGTTTTCAATTGCTTCATATGCATGTGAAAGCTGGACAATGAATAAGGAAGACAGAAGAAGAATTGACGCCTTTGAATTGTGGTGTTGGCGAAGAATATTGAATATACCATGGACTGCCAAAAGAACAAACAAGTCTATCTTGAAAGAAGTACAGCCAGGATGCTCCTTAAAGCAAGGATGGTGACACTACCATCTCACATACTTTGGACATGTTGTCAGGAAGGATCAGTCCCTGGAGAAGGACACCATGCTTGGTAAGGTAGAGTATCAGCGAAAAAGAGGAAGACTCTCAATGAGAGGGATTGACACAGTGGCTGCAACAAAGGGCTCAAGCACAGCAACAATTGTGAGGATGGTGCAATGCTGGGCATTGTTTCTTTCTGTTGTACATACAGTTGAGTTGGAACTGACTCGATGGCAACTGACAACAACAAAGTTAGGGTTCCTTTCTAAAAGTCATTGACCAATACTGTGATGGTTAAGGTTGTGTGTCAACTTGGTTAGGCCATGAGTCTTAGTAGTTTAGCAGTTATGATGCAGTCTGATAGCTATGCAATGTTATAATCACCTCCATAATGAGATTTGATATAATGTAATCACCTCCATGATGAGATCTACTATGAGAAGCCAATCAATTGAAAAGAAGTTTCCTTGGGGGTGTAGTCTGAATCCAATATATGTGGACTTTCTGGCAAGGGTCACATGTTTCTGCTTACTCTGGATCGTGCATCTGGCTCATCATCTGACCTGTGGTTCTTGCAACTTGATCTAGCAGCTTACCTGCTGATCTTGGGATTCATCAGCTTCTGAAGCCTGTGAGCCAGAGGCCTGCCATCTGACCTGCCAATCTTGGGTTCATCAGCTCTGCAACTACATGACTCTGGAGAGGGCTCCAGCCTGACCCATGGACTTGGGACTTTCCAGCCTCTACAATCACATGAGCCATTCCCTTGATATAAATCTCTCTCTCTGTCTCTCTCTCTCTATATATACACGTCACTGATTTTGCTTCTCTAGAGAACCCAACCTAAGACAAACATGTTAATATTTTTCTAAGTGGCATAGATATAATCTGATAGTGTGTACTAAAGTTAAACCTTGTGTTAGTTATTTGAGTCTATGTATCTCAGAAACGTATCTAATTAAAAAAATTGAGTTAAAAACCTATTCCTTTCCTGATCCACTGAATGTGACAGCTCATAACATTCATTCATTATCAGAGTTTTAATTTCTCAACCCTTGAAATTATACTTGTAGTGCTGTAATAGAACGATGGCATGCCCTTGATTTGATTACGTTTCTTAAATATAATGTTTATATCGGTGTTACTGAAATATATTCTTTGTGCAATATTATTGATCTGCCCTTAACTTGTCTCTATATTCCTCCAATTATTACATCATTATAGAATTGCCTAGCATTCTGACTTTCAAGCCAGATTCCTGTTGTCATATTCATAGTCATTGTATTTCAGGTAATCTCTCTTTAAACACAGTAATATTGAACAATCGCCACTGAGCATCTGTAGTCAAATTTGTTTTTGACATTATGTATGTTGGCATTGAATATCATAAATTCTTTTAAACTGAGATTGGTAACAATCTTTCTGACTGCTGAGTATCTGGAAGATTGATTAAAGAGAAGCTTATAAAAGGAGCATGACAAGATCAGCAGATTCTGCTGGTAATTCAAATAGACCATTAGGCTATTTGGACAAATCAATATTGTAGCTTATATCAATAGAAGGGTTAAAAGAAAGCTCACTGTCAATGAATAATTGGTAAATTGAATATCACTGGCTATGTATATATATAAAATAATAGAAATTTTCACAAGTTGACATAGGTAAATTTTTTTTTTTTCTGGGTATCATCACCAGCTGATTTTCTTTCAGAATAATGCTATATTTTATGTAATGCTCTATAATAATGATAATGATGAAACTTTCTTTTCTAGCAGCATTGCCATCTCCCTATTTATTTTTACTTTGAGCAATGGTAAATTTTATTTGCATAATCTAAGAATATATTAATTTATAATCAATCAGCCATCAACAATTTTATTGTGCACATTCTTATTTAAGATGAAAAAATGTGGATACAAACTAAGTACAGGTTATAGAAGTACTTACAGTTTATAAGGAAGTAAAGACAAAACAGAAATATTCACACAGCAAGTAGATAATTATACAATAAAACACTACACAGCTCGCACTGGCTAGCATGATTCAGATGATAGGAATGTACGATGAGTGAAAGATCTATGTAGGTGGCAGAAGGCGCTATGGGCTTGATAAAGAAAGGGAGCATTAAGTTGAGCATTAAATATGGAAATATTTTTGAAGCAATGAAAATAACTCATAAGTGGTGGGAAGGGAGGTAAGAGGATGCAGGGCAAAGAAATCCTAAATAGACATGATTCATAAGGAAAAAATAATCTAGGATAAAACTCCTGCTAAGGATGATATTTCGGATGGATGGATTATGGATAAATGTACACACAAATCTATTGAGAAATATACACAAGAAGCCTAATGCAATTCACATTTACTGTATTCAAATGCCATTTTAATTACATGGATTAAAACTATTTTTGAAAGATAATGTTGGACAAGGTAGTATATTAAAGCAAAAATTAATTTCATTGTTTCAGTTCTGTTACTCCAAACAGTGATTCCACTGAGACTCACTGGTGTAATTTAAACTCCTTTTGTCAAGCTCATAAGAGTTTAGAATAAAGAAGGATACAGACCTATGAGTTTCAAAGTATATAGTTGAGATTATAGATACAGGCACCATGATTTTTCTCTCCAGATTTACCATAGACTAGCCTGATCATGAGATATTAATATTTTCCTGTACTACCCATCCTTCACGGTTGTACATTAATGAAAATGACATTGTGGTTGGTAAAGTAGAGGGTCAGTGAAAATGAGCATAACAATGAGATGAATTGACACATAGCAACAACAATGTACTCAAACATACAAAAGATCATAAAGATGTCACAAGACTCGGCAACATTTCATTCTGTTATACATAAGGTCACCTCAAGTCAGAGGTAACTCAATGGCAACTGACAACAATAACAACTTTTTCTTTATTTACAGAGTAAATAATGTGAAATTGCCAATATAGAAATTATATGGATTCAATTCAACAAATATTTATTGAACATACTAACTACATTTTATGTTCTTAGTGCCAAGTATGGTGAGGGATACAAAAGAATCCCTGAGACTTCTCCACCCCAAAGCACATGTGAAGTTCAGTAAGTGAGGGGAATGTGGGAATTAGTTATAAGTGAATGCAGGACTTGAACAATCAGAGATGAGAATTCCAGACAACAGTAAAAGCAGGAGCAAAAGAATAAAAGTGGAAAATGATAAGGTGGTGTTAGAAGAAAAATAAGAGATGGATTAGTCAGGTTCCCAGAGAAACAAAACCAATAAGTTATTTAACCAACTTAAAGAACTGGCTTATATGATTGTGGGAGCTAGCAAGTCCAAAATCCATAGATCAGGTGGCAGGCTGGAAACTGCAACGGGATAGCAAACTTACAGTCTCTGAGACATAATCCTTCTCCCTCAAGAAACCTGTTTTTGCATTTATGGCCATCAACTGGTTTGATGAAGCCCACCATCATGGAGGGTAATCTGTTTTAGTTAAGGTCAGCTGATTTAAACATGTAATAAGTGCAAATAAGCTCACAGCAACAACTAGATCAGTGTTTGATCAAATAACTGGGCACCATAGCCTAGCCAAGTTGACACATAGAATTAACCATCACAATAGGTAAGGCTTGGTAGGGTAAGGAGTTCTGTGGTTGAGTTGCCAGAGATCACATGGCAGACTCAAGGTGGAATCAGATTTTGGAAGTTTGGGAAAACAAATCAATTAAGAAGAAGTAATATATAACGTAAAAGTCAGACTTTGATCCAAGACTTCAACTTTGGTATTGGTTTTATTTTTGAAGAGAAAAAAATGAATAAAATGTATTTCTTTTCCTCAAAATAATTTAAGAGTGATAAAGGAAACTGAGACAATTTTTTGTAACTTAAAGGAGTCTGTGAGTTGGAATTGACCTCAAGACACGGGTTTGGTTTTAGTTTTGGAAAGGAGTCTGTTAAACACCAATAAAAAGGTACCGTGAAAAGTACCCCAGGAATTCTAAGTTTTCTGGATGTGAAGTGTTAGGGGGAGCATAGTTTTAATGGAAATGGAGAGATAGTTTGAAAGATGGTACACAAACCCTTGATCTCAAGTATCTAGTTTTCTAAGGTGATCCTTTTTTCCAATATCCAAATTAACCGTAATTAAAACTTGAACAGTACGTGATTGTGCTGCTGTTTTTGTTAGGTGCCACTGAGTTGGTTGCGACTCACAGTGACCCTATGTATAACAGAAACACTGCCCAGCCCTGCACCATCCTCACAATCATTGCTATGTTTGAGCCCATTGTTTTAGCCACAGTGTCAATCCATTTTGTTGAGGCTCTTCCTCTTTTTTGATGACTCTTTACCTTACTAAGCATGATGCCCTTCTCCAGGGACTAGTACCTCTTGAAAACACGTCAAATTATGTGAGATGAAGTCTCACCATCCTTACTTCTAAGAGGCATTCTGGCTGAACTTCTTCCAAGGCAGATTTGTTCCTTTTTCTGACTGTCCATGGTATATTCAACATTCTTCACCAACACCATAATTTAGAGGCATCAATTTTTCTTCTGTCTTCCTTATTCATTGTCCAGCTTTCACATGCATATGAGGTGATTGAAAATACCATGGCTTGGGTCAGGCACATGTTAGTCCTCAAGGTGACATCCTTGCTTTTTAACACTTTAAAGAAGTCTTTTGCAGCAGATTTGCCCAATGAGCTACGTTGTTTGAGTTTGTGACTGCTGCTTGGTGTTTGATTTCTTGACTGCATGGGTGTTGATCGTGCATCCAAGCAAAATAAAATCCTTGACAACTTTGATCTTTTCTCCATTTATCATGATTTTGCTTATTGGTTCACATGTGAGGATTTTTGTTTTATGTTGAGGTGTAATCCATACTGAAGGCTGTAGTCTTTGATCTTCATCAGTAAGTGCGTCAAGTTCTCTTCACTTTCAGCAAGGAAGGTTGTGTCATCTGCATATCGCAGGTTGTTAATAAGTCTTCCTCCAATTCTGATGCTTCATTCTTCTTCATATAGTCCAACTTCTCAGATTAGTTGCTCAGCATACAGATTGAACAAATATGGTGAAAAGATACAACCCTGATGTACACCTTTTCTGATTTTAAACCACGCAGTATTTCCTTGTTCCATTAGAATGACTGCATCTTAATCTATGTACAGGTTCCTCATGAGCACAGTTAAGTGTTCTCAAATTCCCATTCCTCACAATGTATAACAAATGCATAATTTGTTATGTTCCACACAATCAAATGCCTTTGCATTGTCAATAAAACACAGGTGAACTCTTTCTGGTATTCTTTGCTTTCAGCCAGGATCTATCTGACATCAGTAATAATAACCCTCATTCCACATCTTCTGGAAATTCCCTGTCGATGTACTGCTGTGATTGTAGGAAGTTCATTTTCTCCCCTGTAGCCATCCTCATTAGATGTCTTGCTCCAGGTCACTGCTCTGGGAATTCCCCTCAACCCCCATCACCTCTGGCCATTCTGTAATTGCTTCTTCATGAAGATCTGGCTTGCTTTACTTTACCTTAGTCTCAATACCTGCACAAGGGTCACTCACTTAAGTCTTCCAAGTACATGTAGGCTTGACAATAAGATGTAGGAATGAAAACAAAGTGGAAAAGAAAATTTTAGAACTAAATATCAAATACCACTTCCACAAAAATTATTGCTCCAAGTATCTCTTGATTATGCCCTTATGCAGAAAATTCCTTAAGGACCATCTTTGTTCCATATTCCAGCCTGCAATCTTAGTCTTTGGGACTGTAATCTCCATGGGCCTATTCAAGTTTCCTCTCTTTTTGTGCTTTTTCTCAAGGTCCAGCATCCCATCCAGTTTCAGCAAAAAATAAATTAATACTATAATATCTACTGTTATGAAAATAAATACACCTCAACCTCAAGATATTTAAAACAAAATCATTTCCTCTTCTCTTCACATCTTCTTCAGCTTGGTGGTGGCACCACCATACTCTCAGTTTCTCAAGAAAAAATATTATACCGTTTATCGTTGACTCTTTTCTGTCTCTTGCTTGCCATATCCAGTTTAACACAAAATCATGTCCATTTGGCTTTCTGTTTAAACTAGTGTCATTCGTCCATAGATTATTGCTATAGGCTCTTTAACTAATTTCTCTCCATCCAGCCTCAACTCCTCCATTCATCCTTCATGCTATTTTCAGGGTGTGCTTTCTAAAACATAAATCAAGTCATATTACTTCATTGTGGCTCTTATTGTCTACAAAATAAAGTCAAACCTCCTTCAGGTGCTCCATAAGGTTCATCTAGATTTGGACTCTTCTTACGTCCCTAGCTTAATCCTCTGCTCTTTCCTCTTTCTTTGCTTCAAACTTGATAGTCTATTATCTACTTCCAATAAGGAAGTGGTGGGAGATGTAGAAAACTATAGAGGTTGAGCCCATCTAAAAAGGGCCATGGCTACCAGGCCCCGGCCAACTATTGCCACAAAGAAACTTGAACTTGGTATTGCCACATCTTCTGATTTTCCAAAAGAAGCCTCAAATACTGATTATTGTGTGTAATATCCCAATTTTTAAACATTGCATCTAATTAAAAAATTTCAAAAAAATACTATATAAACCAAACTATACAGATACTATCGATCAAACTTAGCCTGTGGACTGAAAGCTTGTGAGTTCTGAACTAATATTTGTTCTGGTGTAAGGGCAAATTCCAATGATTAATAAAGTAGTTGACAGTAGCCCTCAATAAATGATTTTTACATATGTACAGAACAAGCACAATGGGATTAGCAACTACGTTTAAAATGTAGTTACAAAAATCACTTGAAACATTTGAGAATTTTAAGAGTAAGAAAGGTATTACACTAATTTATTACATTCACTTAGGACACATCAAAAAAATATTTTCTGAGTTCTCTTCCTTTTGCACCCCCCCACCCCAAACAGATACATTTCATAAAACTGGCAGAAAAATCAATGTTGACAGGCAACAATATTTTCCTCCCTACTTAGCTCCCTCTACCTCCACTCCCAAGTTCCACAGCTTGAATAAACAGAAAATAAAATCAATAAAATCCATTTCATTATAACTGACCCCCTATAAATTATTTGTGACTCCATGAATGTGAACACACGCCAAGCTTCAAGGTTGTTAAATAAGCAAGAAAAATATTTACAAAAATGGTCTTGTGATTTGGTTATAAATTATATGAATTACTTCAAGGGAAATATGCTATGTAAATGTGAAATAATAATGATGATGGAATATCCATTATTAACCATATAAAAAGAAAATGAAATGTTTTGTGTATACTTAGCACATAAGCAAATTCTTTTACTAGAAACAATTAAACAGCAAATAAAACATGCTTATGTGCTGGAAATGGACAGCTGGATTTATGCCACTCTTACAGTATCTCCATCGCAAGCCATATGACTCTTGCTGGTTAATGGAATTTTGAAAGAAAGTCCCACTAGAGAGTAAGTCTGTAGTATGATAAATAAACAAAAACATTATATCATTGTCCTTCCTGTACATATTGTGTTGTCATTGAATTTGTATCAGCAGTGGGTTTATCCCCAGCAACAATACCTCCAAATACAATTTGACAAGTATTTCCTCTTCTTTAACTTAGCAGATCTAGTAATTAGGTTTTCTTTTGACTAACAAATGGTGATTTAGAACAATGAAGCTAACCATAGTTGATAGAGGCAGTGATAGCACAGCAGAATTTTCAGACATTCCAGGGACTATATTTAATTTAGCTTGGGTATGTGTGTTGTTTTAGTCCATACACTGGTTAAAAAGAAAATCCCACTACCCAAAAAGTCCCTTTAATTTAAGGTTTAGAGATTTTTGTTTTCAATTCTGGGACAAAAAATTTTTAGAAAAAGGCTTCTCAGTAGGGTTTGTTCAGAGATAACTGGCTATTCTCTTAAGAGGGAGTTAGCCAGAGGAGAATGCTATTAAGAAGTCATTCAAAAGTCACATGTAAGGAGAATAGCTCTGTGAAAACTGCTACACCAAATTCTAGGATGTATAGAGCATTTGCTCATTAATGATAGCTTTTTATTTGAAGAAACATGTATCTTTTGTTCCTAATTTACTGTACAAGTGCATGTCAGTAAACAGAAGATAATGTAATGGCAATGAGAAAAATGATAAGCAGAATATGTAAAAATATGCTTGATTATACTCGATATTATAGAAGGAAATATCTATCTTTAAGTTTACCCTAAAAATTATGAGTTGCCTCACAAAAAAGAGACCAGACATACCGGTCTGACAGAGACTGGAGAAACCTCGAGAGTATGGACCCAGATACTTTTAAGTCAGAACCGAAGTCACTTCTGAGGTTCATCCTTCAGCCAAAGATTAGACAGACCCATAAAACAAAAAGAGACTAAATGGGCACACCAGCCCAGGGGCAAGGATGAGAAGCCAGGAGGGGACAGGGAAGGGGAGAGTGTTGACATGTCATGGAGTTTGCAACCAATGTTACAAAACAGTATGTGTATTAATTGCTTAATGAGAAACTAATTTGCTCTGTAAAGATTCATCTGAAGTATAATAAGAAAACTAACTAAATAAATAAACTTACAAGGAATATGTGCATGCCCATGAGGTATATGAGCTGCAAGACCTCTGTTCAGCCCTTAATAACCACCTGTAGCATTTAGGCCCATAAACCAAACCAGTTGCTTTCAAGCTGATTCCAACTCATGGCAAAGCACCCCATGTATGTCAGAGTAGAACTGCTCCAGAGGGTTTAAAAACGACAAATTGCCTAATTTTGACTTCTAGGCAGATGGCAAAACACGTAGATTTTAATGGCCAGTGATCACCATCCTCCTTACTTACAGTCAAGTACCCATAAAATTGTCAGAAAGAAAATACCTTCAGCTGCATAGGAATGGAACCTAGCATATTCCATATTCTGAAGGAATTACAACACAATTTCAGGAAGGATGTAACAGTATTAGGCCTAGGGGTCTCCAGACTTTGACTTGAGCAGGATATTTGGCCAAGAGCCAAAGAAATGGAAATCAGTCAGTCAGCCTCAACTTCCTGGTTTATGGTAACAACACAAACCAGAGATCAATTTAGGCTGGGGCAGCCTTCCAGGAAATCCCCTGCAAGGATAAAAGGCTAAAATTGCTAATTGTATGATTCTTTACCCCAATTCTTCAATAGCATTTCCAGTTAGGAAGAAATACTGTTTTCAATCTCTTGCATGTTGTAATACCAACCTGGACTGGAGTACTATAAAGAGGTAATTAAGGCAATATCTCAAGGTGTTGTGCTTCCCAACTCTAAGAATTCCCTGCATAATCTTCTTCAGTTTGACCAATCAGCATATTATGCCCACCTACCTCAGCTTTCCTGCTTAACTACTGATTGGTCTTCACCAATATCACTTCCAGCAACTTTTCCTCTGGGACACGGGCTCTAAGCAACTGCAAAAGCACTTCAGAACAGCTTCCCACGAGACCCATTCTCCAAGAACTATTAAAATAACTACAAGAAAAAAATAATAACAACTAGTTGAAGGGGGAGATAGGATTGGCAATCATTTGAGTAGTTTGACTCCCATAAGAAAATTTTATACCAGCAGTCCCCTGGTTATGAACATCCAATTTGGGGACAAGTCGTACTTGACCTTGAATGTTATGTAAATTTTTCCTCACTTTGAAATAGGGCTTCCTACTGGTTAGTTCCTGTTTGACTGCTGCTGAGAATTTGCATTTCTGCCCCAGCTATACTGAATCAGAATCTATATTTTAACAAGATCCTCAGGACAAAGCAGTTCGAGGTCCTGCTTTGAAACAACTAAACCAGCCCCTAAAAACCCCTACTCGCAACAAATTCTTCTTCACAATCACCTTCACTTGCTAAACATACATACACCTTTTAAGTAATTGAAAAGGCTTCAACCCTTTTCTTGTACTAACCAAAAAAACCAAATCCACTGCCATCTAGTTGACTCCAACTCATAGTGACCCTATAGGACAGTGTTGAAGTGCCCCATAGAGTTTCCAAGGAGAGCCTGGTGGATTTGAACTGCCGACCTTTTGGTTAGCAGCTGTAGCTCTTAACCACTACGCCACCAGGGTTTCCCTTCTTGCACTTAAAAAAAAAAAAAAAAAAAAAGTAAGGCTAAATAAGAACCGTACGCACCTGTTCTGACTCACCTACAAATTCTCCTTAAAGATTTAAAGACACACAGGAACAGATATCGTTCATAGTCCAGGACTGTCTGTATTAAAAAGAAAACAAATGAAAATTTCCTGAAACATTTTTTATTGTTGCAATATTTTGCTTTTTAAAAAGTGCAAGGTATATCTATATTCATTCTATCTTTTTCCTTATTGTTTACACAAGGTCTTTTAAAATGCATGACGATTAGTGTAAAGCACTAATCATATAGCATAATCTGTGTCCCTTTCTCAAACTCTGATTTGTGAACAGATTCTGAGGATACTGTGAAGTTCTCCAGGTTAATTTTTTTTATTACAGTTTATTTATTTATTATTGTGCTTTAGATGAAGGTTTACAGAGAAAATTAGTTTCTCATTAAACAATACACATATTGTTTCGTGACACTGGTTGCCAACCCCACGACATGTCAACGCTCTCCCCTTCTCAACTTTAGATTCCCCATTGCCAGCTTTCCTATCACCTCCCGTCTTCTCATCCTTGCCCCTGGTTTGGCATGCCCATTTAGTCTTGTTTGTTTTATGGGCCTATCTAATCTTTGGCTAAATGGTGAACCTCAGGAGTGACTTCAGTACTGAGTTAAAAGGGCATCTGGGGTCCACACTCTCGGGGTTTCTCCAGCCTCTGTTAGACCGGTAAGTCTGGTCTTTTTCGTGAGTTAGAATTTTGTTCTACATTTTTCTCCAGCTCTGTCCAGGACCCTCTATTACCTCCAGGTTAAATTTTATTTTGGAGTGGTAAAAGTAGTGGGAAATTGAGTCCACAGATGACACATGGCAGTGTAAAACACTGAACTATGATGTAATCAGAACTCTACTCATGTTTCAACCAGAAATTTCATGTTAGCAAAGCAACATCATCTATCTTATTAGTATTTTCTATTTAAGTTTAATTATGTTCCATTTTATGTACTGAATCAATAATTTTGTTTTGATTTTATGTTTTTATAAGAGCTGTCAGTATATGGTATTTTACCTAACAGTAAAACAAAACAAAGTTAAGTGAATATGGAGAGTTCTATGTGAGAATTTTGGGGTGGAGTGGTTTAAAGGAAGTACACATAATATGCAAGCTTTACAAATTCAGCCCAAATAAGATAACAGAATTCCGTCTTATGACTGAACATAAACTCAGACTCCAAGAGTCTAAGTCAGAGTGGTCTATTACTCATGGGATCCTGCATATTCATGGATCTCAAGAAAAAAAATCAGAAAATCTGTAAGAATTTCACACTATACAATTCTTGGTTATTTATTCAATACTATTAAATATCATGAAGTTGAAGCCCCAGGAAACAATCTTATGTTTACCTTGTAGATAGCAAAAATAACCTATGAGTTCTGCCATCAGATGCTGATCATAACAAATGAGACAAGTACTTTACCTCCCTTCTGTGTATCAGAATCGTAATTCTATTAAACATGATTTTCAGTCTCATACATCTACTCAATTCCAAAAGACAGCACAAAATATTCTATCTTCTTTGGCAATAGAATTGACCCAGTTTATCTACTTTCTAAACATTTTCCTCTCAATCCCTTATTTTAACTTGATATTGGTTTCATGTGTACAAGTGTGTATGTGACTATTTTTCTTCCTATAGATAAATTTGCCCTGCTATCAGCCAAATCAGTAAGCAAGTCATTTCTCTATCATTCTACAACATGTTAAACAACACTTGTCAGATAACACAAGTCCTCTTCGGCCAATGTTTTCCAAAGGACAAGAAGAGAGAAAAGACATGTTTGCTTCATTCATCCTTCCTCTTAACTCTCTCAGTCTTGCAGAAGGGAACTTGTTGCATAGTACGTAGATACAGTGTGAGCTAGATAAGCCTCCTGTAGATGATAAACTCTGTTCTGATCTGAGGAGTACTACCTGAATTAGGACTTCGATGATTTATTAAATTCAGGGAGAGATTGTTGGGCATTGCTATACTCTTAGCTGCAAGCATGTTCAGGGAGATCTTAGGATTTAGACCTAATTTCTAGCTGGCAGGGAAACATGTCATATAACAGTTGGCTATGAGCCATGGTAAGATATATAGATTCAAGTTATGAAACTGAGTATTTTCATTATCTTACTGATTAAATGCCATTGTTAGGGATATGGTGGATAGGGGAGACCTAAAGTCTATGGATATATTTTATTTGGCTTAATCAATTTTTAAAGCAATTTAGACTTGGAAGTCTTTACACAGGGCACTCAAACACCACCACTTCCTATTGTCTTATACCAGGCCAGCTACACTCATTTATGTTACCTACCTAATCCCTGAAGGCATTTGCTTTGCAATCCCTGGATAACCTTTAAAAATTCTCTGTCACAGTTTATGGATTCTGCCAATATTTGAAATAATTTTTCTGCCTAACAATCCTCTTTACTATTTCAGATTTCAATAAGCATTAAGTCTTTAGGGGATTTTATGGGAAAGGTCATCTGTAAGAGCCAATTACTGCTTATTATTATTAAGACTCCTTTGTTCCATACAATCCCTTCGTACAGTTGGGGAACATCCCTCAAGGGATGAGTTTATCTCTGTGTACTTTTCCAATAAAAGCAGTATTCATTTGCAGTCTTTGCTTTCTTTTGATTCCACCCTCTCCAAAGAAAGTCTCTTTCTCTGGTTAATGCTTTTAAACTATTACTTTAAAATCTATCCCATGTGAGGTGTAGTAGATTTATCTTTAGCTGTTATCTTTCACTGACACTGATTCTACCCCAGACGCTGACCTCCTGATTTAGATCTTTCCTAAATTTGCTCTTATTACTGGACACCAATTCCAGATCTAAAATATAAAAATTAATATAAAATAAAAGTGCTGTTAAAAAAATAGGTTAGTCACGACCCCCTTAAAAAATCAACCTTAAAATTCCTTGTTACTATACTGTATGATGAAACACCACTTTTCACTTACTGAGAATCATGCCTGTCATCATTTTTTTATATATATATATAAAAATATATCTTAACAGAATATTTTGGTCTATTAAACCCATGATGATATGATTATAAAAAACCACTGACTTTGAATACCTGAATAATGAATTAGCAAACGGAGTCTGAAGAAGCATGACATTGCAGTGATTGAAACATTGAGTAGTCTCTTTCATACCAGCAGCAAACAAAAGATATTTTTCAAACAAGAAACCACAACCTCAGGAGATGATCAATGAATCCTACCACTTTAGAATAGTAAGAGATAGGAGCATATTTGGTGTTGTGAAAGTGACAGGGTACAAGTAAGGTCTAGAGAAAGATGGCACCTACTGTTAAGATCACAGGGCCATATGACACAACTATAAAGAATGGCGATGAGTCCGTGAAACATCTTGTAACATGGATAAATCTGGAGGACGTTATGCTAAGTGAAATAAGTCAATCACAAAAGGACAAATATTGCATGGTCTTACTTTTATAAATACTCAAGAATAGGCATGCACACAGAAAGCAATGTTCTTTGATGGCTACCAGGAATGGGAGGGGAACGGAGCAGGAATCACTTTCTAGATAGTAGACACTTCTTATTTTTGATGATGGGAAAGGCAATGCTCAATATGGGTGAAGTCTGCACAACTTGTCCAAGGTAAACAAAGACACTAAGAAGTATGCAAGAATAAGAGACAATTTCAATAAATGCTATAACATAAAATTTTGCAACAACAAAATAACAACCAAAAAAATGTGTACAGTTACATAGGTAAATACGTATACATACGTGTGTATACAAAGGCACATGTGAGTAAATGGGCATGCATGTATAGGTGTACCTGTAGATATATGTATACATATGTTTGTGTGCACTACATACATATTCACATATATAATAAATCACATAGGGGGAACAGTTACAGGTACTTTCTAGACATAACTAAATACCTCGTGGGATTGGTTTGTTTGGGTTGAAGCTTGGGACCATAGTCTTGTGGGACAACTCAGCCAACTGCCATAGCATAGTTCATGAAGGTAATGTTCTACATTCTAGTTTGGTGAGTAGTGACTGGGGTCTTAAAAACTCATGAGCAGCCATCTAAGATAAAACTACTGATCTCTTCTCATCCAGAATGAAAGAGAATGAAGGAAATCAATGATTCAGAGAAGAAACTAGTCCACAGGGACTAATGGCCCACATGAACCACAGCCTTATCCAGCCTGAGACCAGAACTAGATGGTGCCCAGCTACTACTACTTACCATTTTGACCAGGGACACAGTAGACAGTCCCAGATAGAAAGGGAGAAAAATACAGAACAAAACTCAAACTTTCAAAAAAGGCCAGACTTGGAGGCAGAGCCAAGACGGTGGAATAGACAGACGCTTCCAGCGAGCCCTCTTAACAACAAAGACCCGAAAAAACAAGTGAAACAAGTATATTTGTGACAAGCTGGGAGGCCTGAGCATCAAAGGCAAGCTTAGACAACGAACTGAGGTGCAGGGACAGGAAGAGACCGTTCAGAAGTGGAGAGGAGTTACCGGACCTGAATCGCAGGGAGCCCTCAGGCACCATACCCGGAGCAGCGGAGGCGGCGGACTGGTACTAGTGTTTGGCCGCAGTTTCCTCAGGGAGAAGCAGCCAGCCACACAGCCTACTCACACCTCCGGAAACAGAGAATAGCAGCACTGTCAGCAAAACCTAAGTACTTGTGTATATTTTACCGTGCTTCCCCCCACCCCCAAGGTGGCTTCAGCGGCTGAATCCCTGGGCCTGAGATAGATGCTGGTGAGCACCTAGAGCCATCCTCCCGGCCTTGGGGGAGGAAAAAATTTGCAATTGGGGGAAAAAGATAATTTGCTAGCTCCATTAACCGGGGGAGCTCAGGACAGAAGTGGCTCCTGTCCAGGCATAAACCGTCCATGGACCTTGTGCACCTTTCCCTTCTGCATGGACCTGTGTGTGCCTATTTCAGGAGAATAGGCCCTTGTTGGCAAACTCTAACCATGTCCGCTGTGCGGTGGAGAGGTGGGTGTTGGACATTTGACATTCCTTTGCCTATTAAACAAGGTCCTCACCTACCCACATCAGGGACCTAAGGACTGGTTGCTCCATTCAGGTCACCCAGCAACCCACGACAGTGGTCCAAAGATAACTGGTACCTCCCAGTCCTTACAACCAAAAACTTTGGATGCCCATGGTCCCTCTGCAGAACCCACCCACCAGCACATTCTAGGGAACAGAGATGCGTTTTCATCAGAGACACTTGGGGGTCGGTTCTCAGCCCCCTGCCTTGTTCAGAGTATGACCCCCTGCTGCAATCAGATACTAGTATATACGCCAATCACTCCTTCCCCCTCTAAGACTGTAGGACAGAGCCTGTACCACACACTTAATGATCAGCTACCTGGAAACCTGAGCTGAATTCATACAAGAAAACTGAATGGACTCCTAGACTAATATACCTGATAACATCTATAGACATCTGGGGACAGGACACAAGAGCTCCAAAGGCAAAAATAATCAAGCTAGCTCACTCAAGCAACCCATAGGGTGATATCAAAAAAAAAAAAAAAACAACGCAAGCAGCTACGACACCATAAGCAAGCATAAACTAATTCAATAACGCATAGATGGCTCGGAAACCCTGGTGGCATAGTGGCTAAGTGCTACAGCTGCTAACCAAAGGGTTGGCAGTTCAAATCCGCCAGGTGCTCCTTGGAAACTCTATGGGGCAGTTCTACTCTGTCCTATAGGGTCTCTACGAGTCAGAATCTACTTGATGGCACTGGGGGTTTGGGGATAGATGGCTCGGAGACAACAGTCAATATCAAGTGACATAAAGAAACAGACCACGATCACATCAACAGGCTCTCAAAACAAAGAATCCAGGGATCTTCTAGATGAAAGTGCATTCCTGGAATTACCAGATGCAGAATACAAAAGTTTAATATACAGAACCCTTCAAGACATCAGGAAGGAAATGAGGCAATACACAGAACAAGCCAAGGAACACACAGATAAAACAACTGAAGAAATTAGAAAGATTATTCAGGAACATAATGAAAAGTTTAATAAGCTGGAAAATCCATAGACAGACAACAATCAGAAATTCAGAAGATTAACAATAAAATCACAGAATTAGATAACTCATTGGAAAGTCAGAGGGGCAGAACTGAGCAAGTAGAAGCTAGAATTTCTGTACTCGAAAATAAATCACTTGGCACTAATATATTTGAAGAAAAGTCAGATAAAAGAATTTAAAAAAATGAAGAAAACTTAAGAATCATGTGGGACTCTATCAAGAGAAATAACCTACAAGTGATTGGAGCACCAGAACAGGGAGGGATAACAGAAAATACAGAGAAAATTGTTGAAGATTTGTTGGCAGAAAACTTCCCTGATACTGTGAAAGATGAGAAGATGTCTATCCAAGATGCTCATCAAACTCCACATAAGGTAGATGTTAAAAGAAAGTCACCAAGACATATTATAATCAAACTTGCCAAAACCAAAGATAAAGAGAGAATTATAAGAGCAGCGAGAGATAAACAAAAAGTCACCTACAAAGGACAGCCAATAAGAATAAGCTCAGACTACTTGGCAAAAAAATTATTATTATTTTTTTTACTCGGCAGAAACCATGCAGGCAAGAAGGCAATGGGATGACATATTTTAAAAATTGAAGGAAAAAAATTGCCAGTCAAAAATCACACATCCAGCAAAACTGTCTCTAAAATATGAAGGTGAAATTAGGACATTTCCAGATAAGGAGAAGTTTAGGGAATTCGTAAAAACCAAACCAAAACTACAAGAAATACTAAAGGGAGTTCTTTGGTTAGAAAATGAATAATATCAGGTATCAACCCAAGACTAGAACACTGGGCAGAGCAACCAGAAGTCAACTCAGACAGGGAAATCCAAAAAAACAAAGCAAGATTAAAAAAAAAAAAAAAAAAAAGCCCAAAACAGGGTAACAGTGATGTTATTATATAAAAGAAGACAACAATAAAATAAGAAAGAGGGACTAAGAAATGTAGTCACACACTTTCCACATGGAGAGGAAGATAAGGCAACACAAAGATATAAAAGTTAGTTTTAAATTTAGAAACATAGGGGTAAATAACAAGGTAACCACAAAGGAGACAAACTATCCTACTCATCAAAATAAAATACAAGGGAAAAATACAGACTCAGCAGAAACAAAACCAACAACAATATGAGGAAAGAACAATACATAAAGAAAATCTACTCAGCACATAAAATCAAGTGGGAAAAGGAAGATGTCAACACACAAAAAAAGACATCAAAATGATAGCACTAAATTCATACCTATCCATAATTACCCTGAATGTCAATGGACTAAATGCACCAATAAAGAGACAGAGAGTGGCAGAATGGATTAAAAAACAAGATCCATCTATGTGCTGCCTACAAGAGACACACCTTAGACTTAGAGATACAAACTAAAACTCAAAGGATGGAAAAAAATATATCAAGCAAACAACAATCGAAAAAGAGCAGGAGTGGCAATATTAATTTCTGACAAAATAGACTTTCAAGTTAAATCCATCAGAAAGGATAAGGAAGGACACTATATAATGATTAAAGGGACAATACACCAAGAATATATAACCATATTAAATATTTATGCATCCAATGACACGGCTGCAAGATACATAAAACAAACTCTGTCAGCATTGAAAAGTGAGATAGACAGCTCCACAATTTATAGTAGGAGACTTCAACACACCACTTTCAGTGAAGGACAGGACATCCAGAAAGAAGCTCAGTAAAAACACAGAAGATCTAAATGCCACAGTCTACCAACTTGACCTCGTAGATATATACAGAACATTCCACCCAATGGCAACCAACTATACTGTCTTTTCTCGTGCACATGGAACATTCTCTAGAATAGACCACATATTAGGTCATAAAGCAAGCTTTAGTAGAATCCAAAACATTGAAATATTAAAAAGCATCTTCTCTGACCATAAGGCCATAAATGGGGAAATCAATAACAGGAAAAGCAGGGAAAAGAAATCAAACACTTGGAAACTGAACAATGCCCTGCTCAAAAAAGACTGGATTATAGAAGACATTAAGGATAGAATAAGAAATTCAGAGGATCCAATGAGAATGAATACACTTCCTATCAGAACCTTTGGGACACAGCAAAAGCTGTGCTCAGAGGCCAACTTCTATCAAAAAAATGCATACATCCAAAAAGAAGAAAGGGCCAAAATCGAAGAATTATCCCTACAACTTGAACAAATAGGGAGTAAGAAAAGAAACCCACAGGCACCAGAAGAAAACAAATAATAAAAATTAGAGCTGAACTAAATGAAATAGAAAACAGAAAAACAATTGAAAGAACTAACAAGACCAAAAGCCGGTTTTATGAAAAAAATTAACAAAATTGATAAACCATTGGCCAAACTGACAAAAGAAAAACAGGAGAGGAAGCAAATAACCCAAATAAGAAACAAGAGGGGTGATATTACAACAGACCCACCTGAAATTAAAAGAATCATATCAGATTACTATGAAAAACTATACTCAAACAAATTTGAAAACCTAGAAGAAATGGATGAATTCCTAGAAACACACTGCCTACCTAAACTAACACAGAGGTAGAACAACTAAACAGGCCCATAACAAAAGAAAAGATTGAAAAGGTAATCAAAAAACTTCTAACAAAAGAAAGGCCCTGGTACTGACGGCTTCACTGCAGAGTTCTACCAAACTTTCCGAGAAGAGTTAACACCACTACTACTAAAGGTATTTCAGAGCATAGAAAAGGACGGAATGCTACCAAATTCATTTTATAAAGCCACCATATCCCTGATACCAAAACCAGGTAAAGACACCACAAGAAAAGAAAATTATAGACCTATATCCCTCATGAATGTAGATGCAACAATCCTCAACAAAATTCTAGCCAATACAATTCAACAACATACCAAAAAAATAATTCACCGTGAACAAGTGGGATTCATACCAGGTATGCAGGGATGGTTCAGCATTAGAAAAACAATCAGTGTAATCCACCACATAAATAAAACTAAAGACAAGAATCACATGATTTTTTCAATGGGCGCAGAAAAGGCATTTGACAAAGTTCACCACTCATTCATGATAAAAACTCTCAGCAAAATAGGCATAGAAGGAAAATTCCTCAACATAATAAAGGGCTTTTATACAAAGCCAACAGCCAACATCACCCTAAATGGAGAAAGCCTGAAAACGTTTCCACTGAGATTGGGAACCAGACAAGGATGCCCTTTATCACCGCTCTTATTCAACATTGTACTGGAAGTCCTAGCCAGAGCAATTAGGCTAGACAAAGAAATAAAGGGCATCCAGATTGGCGAGGAAGAAGTAAGAGTATCTCTATTGGCAGATGACATGATCTTATACACAGAAAACCCTAAGGAATCCTCAAGAAAACTGAAACTAATAGAAGAGTTCAGCAGAGTATCGGGATATAAGATTAACATACAAAAATCAGTTGAATTCCTCTACACCAACAAAAAGAACATCAAGGAGGAAATCACCAAATCAATGCCATTTACAGTAGCCCCCAAGAAGATAAAATACTTAGGAATAAATCTTACCAGAGATGTAAAAGACTTATATAAAAAAAACGACAGCACACTTCTGCAAGAAACCAGAAGAGACTTACATAAGTAGAAGAACATACCTTGCTCGTGGATAGGAAGACTTAACATTATAAAAATGTCTATTCTACCAAAAGCGATCTATACATTTAATGCAATTCCAATCCAAAACCCAACAACAGTCTTTAACGAGATGGAGAAACAAATCACCAACTTCATATGGAAGGGAAAGAGGCCCCGGATAAATAAGGCATTACTGAAAAAGAAGAACAAAGTGGGAGGCCTTACTTTACCTGATTTTAGAACCTATTATACTGCCACAGTAGTAAAAACAGCCTGGTACTGGTACATCAACAGATACAAGGACCAATGGAACAGAACTGAGAATCCAGACATAAATCCATCCACATATGAGCAGTTGATATTTGACAAACGCCCCAAAACAGCAAAATGGGGAAAAGACAGTCTTTTTAACAAATAGTGCTGGCATAACTGGATAGCCATCTGCAAAAAACGAAAGAAGACCCATACCTCACTCCATGCACAAAAACAAGCTCAAAATGGATCAAAGACCTGAATATAAAATCTAAAACAATAAAGATCATGGAAGAAAAAATAGGGACAATGTTAGGATCCAAAATGGATCAAAGACCTGAATATAAAATCTAGATAACTGGGAGCTCCTAAAAATCAAACACCTAAGCTCATCCAAAGACTTCACCAAAAGAGTAGAAAGACTACCTACAGACTGGGAAAAAGTTTTTAGCTATGACATTTCTGATTAGCACCTGATCTCTAAAATCTACATGATACTGCAAAAACTCAACTGCAAAAAGACAAATAACCCAATTAAAAAATGGGTAAAAGATATGAATAGACCACTAAAGAAGACGTTCAGGTAGCTAACAGATATATGAGGAAATGTTCACGATCATTAGCCATTAGAGGAATGCAGATCAAAACTACAATGAGATTTCATCTCACTCCAACAAGGCTGGCATTAATCCAAAAAACACAAAATAATAAATGTTGTAGAGTCTGTGGAGAGACTGGAACACTTCTACACTGCTGGTGGGAATGTCAAATGGTACAACCACTTTGGAAATTGATTTGGTGCTTCCTTAAGAAGTTAGAAATAGAACTACCATACCATCCAGCAATCCCACTCCTTGAAATACATCCTAGAGAAATAAGAGCCTTTACACAAACAGCTATATGTGCACCCATGTTTCTTGCAGCACTGTTTACAATAGCAAAAAGATGGAAGCAATCAAGGTGCCCATCAATGGATGAATGGATAAATAAATTATGGTATAGTCACACGATGGAATACTACACATCGATAGAGAACAGTAAGGAACCCGTGAAACATTTCATAACATGGAGGGACCTGGAAGGCATTATGCTGAGTGAAATTAGTCAGTTGCAAAAGGACAAACATTGTGTAAGACTATTATTATAAGAACTTGAGAAATAGTTTAAACTGCGAAGAAAACATTCTTTTGTGTTTATGAGAGGGAAGAGGGAGGGAGGTTGGGAGAGGGGCATTCACTAGTTAGATAGTAGATAAGAACTACTTTAGGTGAAGGGAAAGGCAGCACACAGTACAGGGGAGGTCAGCACAATTGGACTAAACCAAAAGCAAAGAAGTTTCCTGAATAAACTGAATGCTTTGAAGGGCACCGTAGCAGGGGCAGGAGTCTGGGGACCATGGTTTCAGGGGACATCTAAGTCAATTGGCATAATAAAATCTATTAAGAAAACATTCTGCATCCCACTTTGAAGAGTGGTGTCTGGGGTCTTAAACGCTAGCAAGCTGCCATCTAAGATGCATCAACTGGTCTCAACCCACCTGGAGCAAAGGAGAATGAAGAACACCAAGGACACAAGGCGTTTACGAGCCCAAGAGACAGAAAGGGCCACATGAACCAGAGACTACATCATCCTGAGACCAGAAGAACTAGATGGTGCCCGGCTACAACCGATGACTGCCCTGACAGGGAACACAACAGAGAACCCCTGAGGGAGCAGGAGAGTAGTGGGATGCAGACCCCAAATTCTCATAAGACCAGACTTAATGGTCTGACTGAGTCTGGAAGGATCCTGGTGGTCATGGCCTCCAGACCTTCTGTTGGCCTGGGACAGGAACCATTCCCGAAGCCAACTCTTCAGATATGGATTGGACTGGACAATGGGTTGGAAAGGGATGCTGGTGAGGAGTGAGCTTCTTGGATCAGGTGGACACTTGAGACTATGTTGGCATCTCCTGCCTGGATGGGAGATGAGAGGGCAGATGGGGTTAGAAGCTGTTGAAATGGACACGAAGAGAGAGTGGAGGGGGAGAGCGGTCTGTCTCATTAGGGGGAGAGTAGTTGGGAGTGTGTAGCACGGTGTATATGGGTTTTTGTGTGAGAGACTGACTTGATTTGTAAACTTTCACTTAAAGCACAACAAAAATTATAAAAAAAAAAGGAAAAAAAGGCCAGATTTACTGGACCAATAGACTAGAGGAAACCCCAGGACTATTACCTAAGATACCCTTTGAACTTGGAACTGAAGCTACTGATGGTTGTCATCTTTCATCCAGATAATAGATTGGCTTCTAAAATAAACAATATTATCCCTGAGTACTGTGCTTCCTTAAATAATCAACTATATGAGACAAAATGGTCAACATTTACCCTAAAACAAAGATGAGAAACTAAGGAGGGCCAGGGAAGTTAGATTAATGGAAACAGAACAAACAGAATGGAAATAATGAGAATGTTGACGTATTATGAAAAATGTAACCAAAATTATGAAACAATCTGTACGAAAACTGTTAAATGAAAACCTAATTTGCTGGGTAAACGTTCACCTAAAACACAATAAAATATTAAAAAAAATATATATATACATATATATATCTCACAGGGCCTCTGAGGAAGGGAAGTCAGAATTACAAATGAAGAAAAATGGCTTCCATGACTGGTAAAACCAGCCTTAAAAACCAGCTGGATGTTCCCCCTTCTGCTGAGTATATAGAAAGCTGGGAAGAGCATTGCCGAAACCTGAACACTGAGAAAAAAGAACTACAAAATCATAACTTTAGTTGACCAATCAAAGAATTAATCAATAAGGCAACCAAAGGCTGAATTCCAAAATGGGTCAGGCCCCTCCAAAGAGAGATGGAACACATGGACTGGTTCACCCGTGGCAGAACAGGGGAGAGTAGCCGCCATACTAGTGGGTTAGAAAAAATCAGTTAAAATTTTCACACTACTGGACAATAGCGGCTAATGTGTCTATCTGAAAGGGTTGAGGGCTCCAGACATAGGGGAAATTGTACTCACCAACAGGGTTCCTCCCCCCCACACACACACACAAGTGCCTCCCTTGAGTATTCATAAGGAAGAAAGGGGGCTGGGTAGGAATGTAGAGAGAGAACCCTGAGACCTGGAAAGGACCTACAAGAGGTGATCACCAGATGCTGGGAATAAAAGAGCATGAACCCCTACCCTTCCTCCTGGCTTCTTGTCTCACTTGCAAAAGTCTTAAAGGCACTAAGAAAAAGGGAGCAAAACCTGTTATCTTTAAGAAATAAGAAAAGACATCGTGGCTGAGGCCACAGTAGAAGACATCTCTCTCTACTCTTGGGGGGAGAGGCAGGAAATCATGCTGGCCCACAGATCCTGTTTAATTGCTGCGTGCACAGGTATACTGTACTTAATTGTTCTCACCATCTCCATAGCTACTAATGGACATAATAGCTACTAACAGACACAAATTGTGTGCCTTAATAGGAGATGATTGCCCTCTGAGAGACTGGAAACCAAGGCTTTCAACCAGTTTGAACCTCTGCTGAGAATTTGCATTTCCATCCCAGATATGCTGAATCTGAATCTACAGTTTAACAAGATGTCCAAGTGATTCTTATGTATAATAAAATTTGAAAACAACTGTTCTACTAGAGGAACGCCTGGTGGCATAGTGGTTAAGTGCTCCAGCTGCTAACCAAAAGGTTGGCAGTTTGAATCTGTCAGGTGCTCCTTGGAAAGTCTACAGGGCAGTTCTACTCTGTCCTATAGGGTGGCTATGAGTCAGAATCAACTCAAGAACAGTGGGTTTTGGGTTCTACTAGTGGTTCTCCAAATTGGTCCCTAACCAGCATCATTAGCATCGCCTGGGAACTTGTTAGAAATGTAAATTCTCAGCAGGGGTTTGAACTGGTACAAACCGGTTCAAGCCCTGCTTGAAACTATCTTAATGGGGTAAAGGAGGAAGGAGTATTCTCTGACACAAGTAACTCTAGAATAGTCAATCAAGGCATGGTCACTCATCCTGAACAGGGGCAATGAATAATGTCCATTGCCAGCACAGGGCCGTCCCCTTTTATTACCACCTTCCTCTTTTTTAATCCCTTTCCCCTATTCTATTTCTGCTCATGCTGTTTGGCACACCTTCAATGTAGCTTGCTTGTATATTAACCCTGAGAGAGAAAGACTTTGGGCTTTTTCAACCATGGCACAAAGTGGGGCACACTTGGATGCAATAGTAACATTCCCACCCTGGGATGGGAGCCTAACTTCTGAGAACCTTGGCTGATTATGATGTTTGCTTTTCTAATCATCCCTGTCCTATTTATTCCGTGAGTAATAAATGCTTGTTGATCATGCCATTAGAACAGTGTCTGGTCTGTGCTGTGCTCCAAATGGTCCTTCACATTAGGAATTTGTGAATTCAGTACATTGAACAGAGGTCCACTAACACTTAGGGAATAGAAGAAAACTCTTGTCCAAAACCAACCACAGAAATAAGGCAGAGTTTGACTGTCATGGGAAGGAGAAACAGTAATGCAGAGAAAGCCCAAACCTAAGGTCAAGGTGCATAGGGTACAAACTAAGACTGAAGCTGGAACCGGGTATCAGAACCCCACCACTTCACCACAGTGAGTTTAACATTAAGTATTAAACAACAGCAGTCTATGTAACTTGAGGGTAAGAACATGGAAAAAAACACCATGCAGGTGTGCAGGAATGGCTGACACCAGAGGGCAAAGCACAAACCCTCAGAATTCACAGCATCACACTCCTCACTCTAAGCACTAGAAATGGTAGCCCACCACTAAAGGAATGTGAAGCCTATGGTGCACTGAAACACAAAACCCAAGTCCAGCACAACTCCTAATGAGGTTGACTCAACTCCTTACACTATTGTCCTGACAAAAGACAGGTGTGCCCATTTCTGGGAGTAAATAATATTTATCTCAGTTTCTACTGCTCTTTACCCAATGTTTTATATTCAAGTAAAAATTATGAGATATACAAGAAAATACCTATTATCAAGAGACAACAAAAATCATAAGTAGAACAAGTCTCAGAGATGATCTAGATCTTGGAACCCTGAAAACAGGAAAACAAAGCTAAATAAAAAGGTATTTTTCTTATTTTTAATTTCTCTGAATAAATACTATTACTAATGCTGTGAATACTATATAATAATAAAAATAATAATATTATATTCCAGGGCTTATAATACAAGTAAAGTTAAAATGTATGACAACAATAGCAAAAAAGATTGAATTTGGAACTATATTGTTATAAGATTCTTATACTGCATAAGAAATGGTATAATAATACTGAAGATAGACAGTGATAAGTAATGATGAGTGTTATAAACTTCCCCAAACACTCCTGCACAAAATTAAAGGTAAAACTGGCTAGGGTTGAGGTTAGCTGAAGTGGATGGATATATGAGTTGCAAACAGCCAACGAGAATCTGAGTGCCAAGAGATATTTCCAAATACATGGTAGCTATAATTTTGTCCTATAAGATCTAGGGCTTAATAAACTAATGATAAATCAGAATGAAGGGCCAGAATTTGGAGATTATATAGAGCCGCCAAGAGAGTACAGTTGATGCTAAGAGATCCCAACCATCAACAGACATGAGAGTTGCTCTCAGGCCATATACGGTGAGATGATAACTATCAGAGAAACCTGGTATTTAGTAGTGCAAAACCACAAGAACTCCTAAAAGTAATTACCCATGTCATATTCATTTTTGTATTCACTAAGCGTCTAGCAAAGTACATTGAACATATAGTAATGAACAAGATAGACAAGTCCTGAATTTATGGAGTTTATACCTACAGCCTTCAGTATGGATTATACCTCAACATAAAGAGAACAGAAATCATCACAACTAGATCAATAAGCAATATCACGACAAATGGAGAATAGACTGAAGTTGTCAAGGATTTCATCTTGCTTAGATCCACAATCAATGCCCATGGAAGTCATTAAGAAATCAAATAACGTATTGCATTGGGAAAATCTGCTGCAAAAGACCTCTTTACAGTGTTAAAAACCAAAGATGTCACTTTGAGTACTGGGGTGTGCCTGATCCAAGCCATGGTATTTTCAATTACCTCATATGCATGTAAAAGCTGGACAATGAATAAGGAAGATGAAAGGAGAACTGATGCTTTGAATTATGATGTTGGTGAAGAATATTGAATATGCATGGACTTCCAGAAGAACAAACAAATGTGTCTTGGAAGAAGCGTAACCAGAATGCTTCTTAGAAGTGAGGATGGAGAGACTTCATCTCACACACTTTGGACATGTTATCAGGAGGGATCAGTTCCTGGAGAAAGTTATCATTTTGGTTACAGTAGAGGGTCAGTAAAAAAGAGGAAGACCCTCAAGGAGATGGATTGACACGGTGGGCTCAAACATAACAACAATTGTGAGGATGGTGTAGGATCCTGCAATGTTTTGTTCTGTTATGCATAGGGTTGCTATGACTCAGAACTGACTCAGTGACATCTAACAACAGCTAAAGCAAGGGGGCCCTGGTGGTGCAATGGTTAAGCTCCCAGCTGGCTGGTAACCAAAATGTTGGTGGTTTAATCCACCCAGCAGCTCTGTGGGAGTAAGACCCGGCAATCTGCTTGCATAAAGATTACTGCCCAGAAAACACCATAGGGCAGTTCTGTTCTGTCACATGGGGTCACTATGAGTTGAAAATCGACTCGACAGCATCTAACAACACCACCTAAAGCAGTGGAGAAAGATAATAAGTAAACACATGCATAAATACTGCAACTTGAGATACGGATATGTGTGATAACGTCAAGTAAATGGGGATATGACAGAGAGTGCTGGGCAACATGAGCTGGTACAATCAGAGAAGGCCTCTCTGAATATGTGACATCTGAGCTGATTTGAACGATGAGAAGGATCCAATCCTGCACTTTGGGCAGGAGAAATAGCAGATAGAAGACCCTGAGGCAGGGATGTCCAGAGTGGTTAGAGCAAAGAGAACAAGGAGACGTGTGATCACAGACACAGGCAGAAACTAGATTCTGTAGGGTCTCGTAGATCAAGCTACATGTTTGAATATTATTATAATTGAGATGGGAAGACATGAGAGTGATTAAACCAAGATATAATATAATATTATTAATAGCTTCTAAAGAGTGTAGCCAGAAGTCAAAATAAAACTATGTAAAGGCCCTGAACCAGGAACAAGATTGGTTTCAAAATTTGGGTGACACTGGGCTTATGCATACTAATTAATAGTAGAAGTGATTAATACTCTCACTACTCCCTCTACTACTGCTCCCATCATTTATTAAGAGCTTTTTACATTCCAGGCACTGTGTAAAGGACTTTTCCATGCATTATTTCTAAACTTCCCAACTACCCTGATAGGTAACCAAGCCTTAGAAAGATGAGATAAATTACCACATGGTCACAGAGTGTATTACTTTCCTAATGCTGCTGCAAAAAATTACCACAAACTTACTGGCTTAGAGCAATGCAATTTATTATCTTACAGTTCTGGAGGTTAGAAGTTTATAAGATGTCTGCAGGGCTGTATTCCTTTTGGATTTTTAGGGAGAATCCATTTACTTACCTTTTGCAGCTTCTACATTTCTTGGCTTGTTCCTTCATCTTCAATGCACATCACTCTAATTTCTGACCTCTGTTTCCATCCTTACATCTTCTCTCAGATTCTAATTTTATTAACTTTCTCTTCGAAGGACGCTTGTGATTACATTGGGTTCACAAGAATAATTCAGGATAATCCATCTATCTCAAGACTCTAAACATAATCACATCTCCAAAGCACCTTTTGTCATATAAGGTAACATATTCACAGGTTCTGAGGATTAAAACAGGGACGCCTGGGGGAGGGGGCATTATTTAGTCTACCACAGTCAGGAATTGAACCTATCTTTTTAGGACAAGATGAAAGAAAAATCATTACAAAGTGAAGGAATCTCTGAGTTTAAGATAAAGAAATGCATTCCTCTTCCAGGAAAAACACTGAACTGGAAAGGATGATGGGTTGATGTATAGCAGAAATACAGCCTGGCCAGGAACCAGAGTACACACATCTATATACCATGTATGTGCCTTTAAGGCACCACCAAAGGAAAAGAAGAAAGAATAATCATTTGGTGTACTGCCTACCCTTGGCCGGATCCAATTAACATGCCCTAAACACACTCAAAAAATTTTTTTTTTTACACAAACACATATCATCTGATTTAATCCTCGTAGCTAATAAACATGATAGTCCCAGTTTTACAAGTGAGGTAACCCAAGCTCAAACAATACAAGTTAAATGATGTAGTGTGCCAGCATCTCTACCCAGTTCAGATTCCAAAGTTTATGTTGTGTGTATGTGTGTGTTTTTGATCAAAAATTAAAAAAAAATTTTTTAAGAGAAAATTTGTCAAACTGGAATAATACACTAGGGAACAGTGTGGGAAATATGTCATATTGAAGGATTGAAGGAACTGGGGATGATTAGCATGAAACAGGAGGCTTAGGGAAGATATCGGAATGCTACCATGTATAAAGGAGCCCTGGTGGCACAATGGTCAAGCTCTCAGTTGCTAACAGAAAGGTAGATGGATTGAAACTCACCAGTAGCTCGGTGGTAAAAAAAAGACTTGGGAATCTGCTCTCATAAAAATTACAGGAAACCCTATGGGGAGTTCTACTCTGTCGTAGGATCCTTATGAGTTAGAATCAACTCAGTGGCCAGGGGTGGATTATCCAGTAGGCCAGGTAAGCATGGTGCCTACCTTGCTTTCCAGATCATCTGTAGTGAACAATTTCATATTCTTTCACCACATCAAAGATTCTGCTTCTAGGTATGGCTGGCATTTGCAGAGGCGATTATCCAATAGGCAAGATGAGCATGGTACTTGTGCTTACTTGCTATAGTGAATAATTTCACATAGTTTTCATCATAATGCATCAAAGCGAAACCCACGTGAAACTGTTTACTAAAGATTAGTAAATAAGCAAAAGTAAACATGTGCTTATCTTGCTTACTGAGTCATCCGCCATTGCCAAGGATTGCAAATTCGAAAACAGGCTTTGACTCTGTAGGAAGGTGCTGTGGGATTGGGAGAGAGACAGGTGCCAACCATACCCAGAAGCAGAATCTTTGATGTGGTAAAAGAATGTGATACTGTTCACTACAGATTAGTAAGCACAAGTAAATCTGTGCTTACCTTGCTTATTGGATAGTCTGAGAGGTTGACAATGGCACACAATGACAATAACAACATACCTAACCGTATATCCTTAACTGTAAATGAGAGAAAAAATAGTACCTCACTTCATAGGTTTGTTTTAAGCACTAAACAAATTAATGGATATAAATTGCTTAAAACAGTTCCTGGCATTAATAATTCCATAAATGTTAATTATTATCATTATACCTATAGAAGGCTGAACTAAGGCAGTACTAAAAAAAAAAAAAAAAGGCAGTGCTAGCTACAAGGAAAGATATGGGCATTTAAGATCTCCATTACTAGAATTATTCAAACCAAATAATCATACTACATAAAGCATGCTCCAGAGAAGGTCCCTGAATTGAGCAGAAAGTGAAGTCCAGCTTTTTCCAAATTGCGTTCTATGAAATGCTGGTAAAATAATATATTAATACCTGTTCTATGGGGTCAGGGTGGAGAGAGAGGTAACTGGTTAAGTATGTTTGAAAAATGCTACAAATTATACCCTTGACATGGGGATTCATATTGTATATTAGTATATTTATTAAAACTCTGAGAAGTCCTACAGAAAAAGAAAGCCATACAACTTTTTTCAAAACCCTGCTTTTCAACTGTGTGTGTGTGTATGTGAGTATGTGCATGTGTGTGCACACACGTGTGGGTATAAGCATGCATGGACATATATGGTGCTTGTTAATATCTACTGAAATTTCTTTGGAGTACAGTTTGTGAAATGCTAAATTAATAGACCAGATAATCTCCAAAGTACCTTCTGCCTCTAAGCTAGTAAGATTCTAGGATTATATAATGTGACCCCAGATGTGTTAAAACAACATGCTCTACAATAATGGGGACTCTCAGGATATAACTCTGTTTCACTATAGATTCAGGAAACACTGCAATTCTTCAAATATTTATGCATATGTCATTTAAAATTTTCAGGAAGAAATTCCTAAGTAGTAACTTCCTTTGACAAGGGTACCTTCAGGATCTGAGCACTTGCCTTTAGTTTTTACTAATTACCTTCCAATGCAGGGTCTTTGAAGCCATAGAGAGATAATGGCACATTCACTGTAAAATGACCAGTGTCTTAGTTACCTGATGCTGCTATGACAGAAATATCACAAATAGGTGACTTTAACAAACAGGAATTTATTTCCTGAAAGTTTAGAAAGCTAGAAGTCTGAATTCAGGGTGTCAGCTCTAGAGGAAAGCTTTATCTCTCTATCAGCTCTGGAGGAAGGTCCTTGTCCCTTCTGAGTCTCTGCTCCTGGTTGATCTTCACGTGGCTTGGCATTTCTCTTCCCTCAATTCTGCTTGCTCGCTTGCTTGTTTAATTTCTTTTATATCTCAAAAGAGATTGACATAAGGCACACCCTGCACTAATAGTGTCTCATTTACACAACAAAGACAACTCATTCCCAAATGTGATTATAACCACAGGTACAGAGGTTAGGATTTACAATACATATTTTGGGGGCCCCAGTTCAATTCATAGCAACCAGGGACACAAAATTCTGATCAGGAATCCTCAACACTGCTTCAAAAATCTAGGAATTATAGAGGAAACATAAAAATGTTGTATAAGCTATTCATCTATGCAACAGTAAAAATAGTATTTTTATAAATCATAATTATAGAAATCATATACTGGACATGAGTCAGATTCTTTTCATGTACTGAACAAAAACATGTATTTGTAACTCATACCACATGTAGTACACGAGCTCCAGTTTTCTTACCAACCCTGTAAGAAAGGCATTACAGTCTCTCTTTCACAGCTCAGTACACTGCGTTTCAGAGCGCTAAGCCCCTCACTCTGCCCTGTAGCCACCTTGACCTTCTTTTATCCTTCAAACACACCAACGTTACACCTTCCTCAAGGTCTTTGTGCTGGCTGTATTCTCTGCTTGATCATTGCCTAAATCACTGCTGATCTTAAATTATTCCCTTACCAATCCACAGGACTATTAATCATATCTCTTTGGCTTAAACCTCAAACCATCTTATGCTGTATTTATTTGTGTAAGTCTGTTTTTCAAGGTCAGTTTAGGCCCTTGTAATTTAAGCTGTCCCCTAAAAAAAACTTAAATGGCCTAGCCATAACCTTGGAAAACATATGCTTAATTGCTGACAGAGGCATTTTGACTAACAGGTGTAGTTTAAACAAATGACTTTGTGAACTTAACTACATTCTAGTAACGGACTTCCTGCATCTTAAGGGCTTTGTTCACCATTTCCATAATCACCACGCTACTCACGCCATAGGAAATTATTGTGTACTCATCTTATTTTCTGGCCTTCATGATTATTATATTATTGTTACAGTAAACTAATGACTGAACTGACAGAACAAGACCACACAACTAGATGGCTTTCACAGAGAAATTTCTGATAATTTCATAAACTAAAATTAGTCCTTTTTATAAAACTAAAGGGACTTTAAGATACAAAATTGGTTTTATTGTTTTTTTTCTCAGACAAAATCATATGGTTAAGAAAGATTTATGGTGGGTGTGATGATGTCTGAAGATGTCGTAATAAAGATTGATTTAGTCTGACATAGCCAGACCAAAAATGTATAAAAGCTATCATAAGACTAGCATCAATATATCATGATCTCTGAACCACTAAACATAACTGCTGTGTGAACAAGTGTATAACTTTTTCATTGACATAGCCCTATTGCTGAAACATGATTTCAAGTTATGAAGTACTCTGTACTTGAAGGAACTAAATAATTAAAATCATAATAATAGGAGCAGCTAATAATCAGGAAAGTTCAATTACTACATGTAAACTAACTATTCTTCTCCTACCATCAGTAAACCCCAAACCAAACCAAACCAAACCCCGTGCTGTTGTGTCGATTACAACTCCTAGCAACCCTATAGGACAGGGTAGAACTGCTTCATAGGGTTTCCAATGCTGTAATCTTTTCTTTTTTAATTGTGCTTTAGGTGAAAGTTTACAGTGCAAATTAGTTTCTCATTAAAGATTTTTGCAAAAATTGTTTTGTGGCATTGGTTTCAATCCCCACAATGTGTCAGCACTCTCCCCCTTTCCCTTTCCACCCTGGGTTTTCCATGTCCATTCATTCAGTTTTCCTGTCCCTTCCTGACTCCTTATTTTTGCTTTTGGGCAGGTATGGCCCATTTGGTCTCCAATACTTGATTGAACTAAGAAGCACATTCCTCACATATGTTATTGTATGTTTAATCTTTGGCTGATAGGTGGACTTCGGGAGGGGCTTCAGTTCTGAGTTAACAGGGCATCCAGGGGCAACAGACTCAGGGATTCCTCCAATCTCTGTCAGACCAGTAAGCCTGTTCTTTTTTGTCCTTGTAAATTTGAATTTTGTTCTACATTTTTCTTCCACTGTGCCCAAGATCCTCTATTGTGAACCCTGTCAGAGCAGTTGGTGGTGGTAGCCAGGCACCATCTGGTTCTTCTGGGCTCAGGCTGGTGGAGGCTGTGGTTTATGTGGTCCATTAGATCTTTGGACTAATATTTTCCTTGTATATTTGGTTTCCTTCATTCCACTTTACTCCAGATGATGTGGGACTAATAGATGTATCTAAGACGGCTGCTCACAAGCTTTTAAGACCCTAGACGCTACTCACCAAAGTAGGATGTAGAAGATTTTCCTTATGGACTGTGTTACATCAATTGACCTAGATGTCCCTTGAGACCATGGTCCTCAGCCCTTAGGCCCAGTCACTAGGTCTGTCAAGGTGTTTGGATTCATCTAGGAAGCTTCTATGACTTTGCCTTGGTCAAGTTGTGCTGACTTCCCCTGTGTGTTGTCTTTCCATTCACCAAAGCTAACACCTGTCTACTATGTAGTTAGTGGTTTCCCCTTCCCATTCTGTATGAAAACTTTTTCTTGGGTTTTTATAATAGTGGTCTCATACAATATTTGTCCTTTTATGATTGGCTTATTTCACTCAGAATAATGCCCTCCAGATTCACACAAGTTGTGAGATGTTTCCAGGATCATCATTGTTCTTTATCACTGCATAGTAATGTGCCTGTACCATAATTTGTTTATCCCTTCATCTGTTAATGGGCACTTATGTTGTTCCCATCTTTTTGCTATTGTGAATAATGCTGCAATGAACATAGGTATGCATATGTCTATTCGTGTGACAGCTCTTACTTCTCTAGGATATATGCCTAGGAGTAGGACTGCGGGATTGTATGGTATTTCTATTTCTAGTTTTTTGAAGAGGTGCCATATCATTTTCAGTAGTGGTTGTAAAATTTTACGTTCCTACCAACAGTGCATAAGAGTTCCAATCTCCCCGCAACCTCTCCAACGTTTGCTGTTTCCTGTTTTTTTATTTTTTATTAGTGCCAGTGATGTCAGGGTGAGATGCTATCTCATTGTAGTTTTGATTTGCATTTCTTTAATGGCTAATGATCGTAAGCATTTCATCATGTGTCTGTTAGCTGCCTTAATGCATTCATTGGTGAAGTGTCCATATCCTTTGCCCACCTTTTTTTATTTTAGATGAGGGTTTACAGAGCTAATTAGTTTCTCATTAAACAATTAATATACATATTGTTTTGTTGCTACCCTCATAGCATGTTAACCCTCTCCCCTTCTCCACACTGGGTTCCCTGTTACCAGCTTTCATGTCCCCTCCTGCCTTCTAGTCCTTGCCCCTGGGCTGGTGTGCCCATTTAGTGTCATTTTGTCTTAAGAGCCTGTCTAATCTTTGGCTGATGGGTGAACTACAGAAATGACTTCATTACTGAGTTAAAAGGGTGTCTGGGGGCCACACTCTCAAGGTTTCTCCAGTCTCCGTCAGACTAGTAAGTCTGTTTTTTTTGTTGTTGTTGTTTTGTGAATTAGAATTTTGTTCCACATTTTTCTCCAGCTTTGTCCAGGACTCTCTATTGAGATTCCTGTCAGAGCAGTTGGGGTGATGGGGGGAGGGGTAGTCAGGTACCATTTAGTTGTGCTGGACTCAGTCTGGTGGAAGCTTTGGTACTTGTGGTCCATTAGTCCTTTGGACTAATCTTTCCCTTGTGTCTTTAGTTTTCTTCATTCTCTCTTGCTCCAGACAGGGTGAGATCAGTGGAGTATCTTAGATGGCTGCTTCTAAGCTTTTAAAACCCCAGATGCTACTCACCGAAGTAGGATGTAGAACGTTTTCTTTATAAACTGTTATGCCAGTTGAGCTAAATGTTCCCAGAAACCATGGTCCCCAGCCCTCAGCCCAGTAATTTGGTCCCTCAGGGAGTTTGAAGGAGTCCTTGGAAACTCTACAGGGCAGTTCTACTCTGTTCTATAGGGTTGCTATGAGTAGGAATCGACTCGATGGGAGTGGGTTTGGTTTTTTGTTTTTTTTTTTTTAATAACTTTTATTAAGCTTCAAGTGAACGTTTACAAATCCAATCAGTCTGTCACATATAAGTTTACATACATCTCACTCCCTACTCCCACTTGCTCTCCCCCTCTTGAGTCAGCCCTTTCAGTCTCTCCTTTCTTGACAATTTTGCCGGCTTCCCTCTCTCTCTATCCTCCCATCCCCCCTCCAGACAAGAGTTGCCAACACAATCTCAAGTGTCCACCTGATATAATTAGCTCACTCTTCATCAGCGTCTCTCTCCCACCCGCTGACCAGTCCCTTTCATGTCTGATGAGTTGTCTTCGGGGATGGTTCCTGTCCTGTGCCAACAGAAGGTCTGGGGACCATGGCCGCCGGGATTCCTCTAGTCTCAGTCAGACCATTAAGTTTGGTCTTTTTATGAGAATTTGGGGTCTGCATCCCACTGATCTCCTGCTCCCTCAGGGGTCCTCTGCTGTGCTCCCTGTCAGGGCAGTCATTGATTGTGGCCGGGCACCAACTAGTTCTTCTGGTCTCAGGATGATGTAGGTCTCTGGTTCATGTGGCCCTTTCTGTCTCTTGGGCTCTTAGTTGTCGTGTGGCCTTGGTGTTCTTCATTTTCCTTTGCTCCAGGTGGGTTGAGACCAATTCATGCATCTTAGATGGCCGCTTGTTAGCATTTAAGACCCCAGACGCCACATTTCAAAGTGGGATGCAGAATGATTTCATAATAGAATTATTTTGCCAATTGACTTAGAAGTCCCCGCAAACCATGTTCCCCAGACCCCCGCAATTGCTCCGCTCACCTTTGAAGCATTCATTTTATCCCGGAAACTTCTTTGCTTTTGGTCCAGTCCAATTGAGCTGACCTTCCATGTATTGAGTGTTGTCTTTCCCTTCACCTAAAGCAGTTCTTATCTACTGATTAATCAATAAAAAAACCCTCTCCCACCCTCCCTCCCTCCCCCCCTCGTAAGCACAAAAGTATGTGTATTTCTCAGGTTTACTATTTCTCAAGCTCTTATAATAGTGGTCTTATACAATATTTGTCCTTTTGCCTCTGACTAATTTCACTCAGCATAATGCCTTCCAGGTTCCTCCATGTTATGAAATGTTTCAGAGATTCGTCACTGTTCTGTATCGATGCGTAGTATTCCATTGTGTGAATATACCACAATTTATTTACCCATTCATCCGTTGATGGACACCTTGGTTGCTTCCAACTTTTTGCTATTGTAAACAGAGCTGCAAGAAACATGGGTGTGCATATATCTGTTTGTATGAAGGCTCTTGTATCTCTAGGGTATATTCCCAGGAGTGGGATTTCTGGGTTGTATGGTAGTTCTATTTCTAACTGTTTAAGATAACGCCAGATAGATTTCCAAAGTGGTTGTACCATTTTACATTCCCACCAGCAGTGTATGAGAGTTCCAATCTCTCCGCAGCCTCTCCAACATTTATTATTTTGTGTTTTTTGGATTAATGCCAGCCTTGCTGGTGTGAGATGGAATCTCATCGTAGTTTTAATTTGCATTTCTCTAATGGCTAATGATCGAGAGCATTTTCTCATGTATCTGTTGGCTGCCTGAATATCTTCTTTAGTGAAATGTGTGTTCATATCCTTTGCCCACTTCTTGATTGGGTTGTTTGTCTTTTTGTGGTTGAGTTTTGACAGAATCATGTAGATTTTAGAGATCAGACGCTGGTCGGAGATGTCATAGCTGAAAATTCTTTCCCAATCTGTAGGTGGTCTTTTTACTCTTTTGGAGAAGTCTTTAGATGAGCATAGGTGTTTGATTTTTAGGAGCTCCCAGTTATCGGGTTTCTCGTCATCATTTTTGGTAATATTTTGTATTCTGTTTATACCTTGTATTAGGGCTCCTAGGGTTGTCCCAATTTTTTCTTCCATGATCTTTATTGTTTTAGTCTTTATGTTTAGGTCTTTGATCCACTTGGATTTAGTTTTTGTGCATGGTGTGAGGTATGGGTCCTGTTTCATTTTTTTGCAAATGGATATCCAGTTATGCCAGCACCATTTGTTAAAAAGGCTATCTTTTCCCCAATTAATTGACACTGGTCCTTTGTCAAATATCAGCTGCTCATACGTGGATGGATCTATGTCTGGGTTCTCAATTCTGTTCCATTGGTCTATGTGCCTGTTGTTGTACCAGTACCAGGCTGTTTTGACTACTGTGGCTGTATAATAGGTTCTGAAATCAGGTAGAGTGAGGCCTCCCACTTTCTTCCTCTTTTTCAGTAGTGCTTTGCTTATCCGGGGCTTCTTTCCCTTCCATATGAAATTGGTGATTTGTTTCTCTATCCCCTTAAAATATGACATTGGAATTTGGATCGGAAGTGCGTTAAATGTATAGATGGCTTTTGGTAGAATAGACATTTTTAGTATGTTAAGTCTTTCTATCCATGAGCAAGGTATGTTTTTCCACTTAAGTATGTCCTTTTGAATTTCTTGTAGTAGAGCTTTGTAGTTTTCTTTGTATAGGTCTTTTACATCCTTGGTAAGATTATTCCTAAGTATCTTATCTTCTTGGGGGCTACTGTGAATGGTATTGATTTGGTTATTTCCTCTTCAGTGTTCTTTTTGTTCATGTAGAGGAATCCAAGTGATTTTTGTATGTTTCTTTTATAACCTGAGACTCTGCCAAACTCTTCTATTAGTTTCAGTAGTTTTCTGGAGGATTCCTTAGGGTTTTCTGTGTATATAATCATGTCATCTGCAAATAGTGATAACTTTACTTCTTCCTTGCCAATCCGGATACCTTTTATTTCTTTGTCTAGCCTAATTGCCCTCGCTAGGACTTCCAGCACGATGTTGAATAAGAGCGGTGATAAAGGGCATCCTTGTCTGGTTCCCGTTCTCAAGGGAAATGCTTTCAGGTTCTCTCCATTTAGAGTGATATTGGCTGTTGGCTTTGCATAGATGCCCTTTATTATGTTGAGGAATTTTCCTTCAATTCCTATTTTGGTGAGAGTTTTTATCATAAATGGGTGTTGGACTTTGTCAAATGCCTTTTCTGCATCAATTGATAAGATCGTGCGGTTTTTGTCTTTTATTTATGTGGTGGATTACATTAATGGTTTTTCTGATATTAAACCAGCCTTGCATACCTGGTATAAATCCCACTTGATCAGGGTGAATTATTTTTTTGATGTGTTGTTGGATTCTATTGGCTAGAATTTTGTTGAGGATTTTTGCATCAATGTTCATGAGGGATATAGGTCTATAATTTTCTTTTTTTGTAATGTCTTTACCTGGTTTTGGTATCAGGGAGATGGTGGCTTCATAGAATGAGTCGGGTAGTATTCCGTCATTTTCTATGCTTTGGAATACCTTTAGTAGTAGTGGTGTTAACTCTTCTCTGAAAGTTTGGTAGAACTCTGCAGTGAAGCCGTCCGGGCCAGGGCTTTTTTTTGTTGGGAGTTTTTTGATTACCGTTTCAATCTCTTTTTTTGTTATGGGTCTATTTAGTTGTTCTACTTCTGAATGTGTTAGTTTAGGTAGGTAGTGTTTTTCCAGGAATTCATCCATTTCTTCTAGGTTTTCAAATTTGTTAGAGTACAATTTTTCATAATAATCTGAAATGATTCTTTTAATTTCATTTGGTTCTGTTGTGATGTGGTCCTTCTCGTTTCTTATTCGGATTATTTGTTTCCTTTCCTGTATTTCTTTAGTCAGTCTGGCCAATGGTTTATCAATTTTGTTAATTTTTTCAAAGAACCAGCTTTTGGCTTTGTTAATTCTTTCAATTGTTTTTCTGTTCTCTAATTTAGTTCAGCTCTAATTTTTATTATTTGTTTTCTTCTGGTGCCTGATGGATTCTTTTGTTGCTCACTTTCTATTTGTTCAAGTTGTAGGGACAGTTCTCTGATTTTGGCTCTTTCTTCTTTTTGTATGTGTGCATTTATCGATATAAATTGGCCTCTGAGCACTGCTTTTGCTGTGTCCCAGAGGTTTTGATAGGAAGTATTTTCATTCTCGTTGCTTTCTATGAATTTCCTTATTCCCTCCTTGATGTCTTCTATAACCCAGTCTTTTTTCAGGAGGGTATTGTTCATTTTCCAAGTATTTGATTTCTTTTCCCTAGTTTTTCTGTTATTGATCTCTAGTTTTATTGCCTTGTGGTCTGAGAAGATGCTTTGTAATATTTTGATGTTTTGGACTCTGCAAAGGTTTGTTTTATGACCTAATATGTGGTCTATTCTGGAGAATGTTCCATGTGCGCTAGAAAAAAAAGTATATTTTACAGCAGTTGGGTGGAGAGTTCTGTATAAGTCAATGAGGTCAAGTTGGTTGATTGTTGTAATTAGATCTTCCGTGTCTCTATTGAGCTTCTTACTAGATGTCCTGTCCTTCTCCGAAAGTGGTGTGCTGAAGTCTCCTACTATAATTGTGGAAGTATCTATCTCACTTTTCAATTCTGTTAAAATTTGATTTATGTATCTTGCAGCCCTGTCATTGGGTGCATAAATATTTAATATGGTTATGTCTTCCTGATCAATTGTCCCTTTTATCATTATATAGTGTCCTTCTTTATCCTTTGTGGTGGATTTAAGTTTAAAGTCTATTTTGTCAGAAATTAATATTGCTACTCCTCTTCTTTTTTGCTTATTGTTTGCTTTATATACTTTTTTCCATCCTTTGAGTTTTAGTTTGTTTGTGTCTCTAAGTCTAAGGTGTGTCTCTTGTAGGCAGCATATAGATGGATCGTGTTTCTTTATCCAGTCTGTGACTCTCTGTCTCTTTATTGGTGCATTTAGTCCATTTACATTCAGGGTAATTATAGATAAATAAGTTTTTAGTGCTGTCATTTTGATGCCTTTTTATGTGTGTTGTTGACAATTTCATTTTTCCACATACTTTTTTGTGCTGAGGCGTTTTTCTTAGTAAATTGTGAGATCCTCATTTTCATAGTGTTTGACTTTATGTTAGTTGAGTCGTTACATTTTTCTTGGCTTTTATCTTGAGTTATAGAGTTGTTATACCTTTTTGTTATTATTTACCCCTATTTTTCTAAGTAAAAACCTAACTTGTATTGTTCTATATTGCCTTGTATCACTCTCCATATGGCAGTTCAATGCCTCCTGTATTTAGTCCCTCTTTTTGATTACTGTGATCTTTTACCTGTTGACTTCCATGATTCCCTGTTATGTGTATTTTTTTTTTTAATTAATCTTAATTTGTTTGTTTTTGTGATTTCCCTATTTGAGTTGATATCAGGACGTTCTGTTTTGTGACCTTGTGTTGTGCTGATATCTGATATTATTGGTTCTCTGACCAAACAATATCCTTTAGTATTTCTTGTAGCTTTGGTTTGGTTTTTGCAAATTCTCTAAACTTGTGTTTGTCTGTAAATATCTTAATTTCGCCTTCATATTTCAGAGAGAGTTTTGCTGGATATATGATCCTTGGCTGGCAGTTTTTCTCCTTCAGTGTTCTGTATACGTCGTCCCATTCCCTTCTTGCCTGCATGGTTTCTGCTGAGTAGTCAGAACATATTCTTATTGATTCTCCCTTGAAGGAAACCTTTCTTTTCTCCCTGGCTGCTTTTAAAATTTTCTGTTTATCTTTGGTTTTGGTGAGTTTGATGATAATATGTCTTGGTGTTTTTCTTTTTGGATCAATCTTAAATGGGGTTCGATGAGCATCTTGGATAGATATCCTTTCATCTTTCATGATGTCAGGGAAGTTTTGTGTCAGGAGTTCTTCAACTATTTTCTCTGTGTTTTCTGTCCCCCCTCCCTGTTCTGGGACTCCAATCACCCGCAGGTTATCCTTCTTGATAGAGTCCCACATAATTCTTAGGGTTTCTTCATTTTTTTTAATTCTTTTATCTGATTTTTTTTCAGCTATGTTGGTGTTGATTCCCTGGTCCTCCAGATGTCCCAGTCTGCATTCTAATTGCTCGAGTCTGCTCCTCTGACTTCCTATTGCGTTGTCTAATTCTGTAAATTTATTGTTAATCTTTTGGATTTCTACATGTTGTCTCTCTATGGATTCCTGCAACTTATTAATTTTTCCACTATGTTCTTGAATAATCTTTTTGAGTTCTTCAACAGTTTTATCGGTGTGTTCCTTGGCTTTTTCTGCAGTTATCCTAATTTCATCTGTGATATCTTTAAGCATTCTGTAAATTAGTTTTTTATGTTCTGTATCTGATAATTCCAGGATTGTATCTTCATTTGGGAAAGATTTTGATTCTTTTGTTTGGGGGGTTGGAGAAGCTGTCATGGTCTGCTTCTTTAAGTGGTTTGATATGGATTGTTGTCTCCGAGCCATCACTGGGAAACTAGTTTTTCCAGAAAATCCGCTAAAAAAAAAATGCAGTCAGACCCCTATCAGAGTTCTCCCTCTGGCTCAGGCTATTCGGATGTTAATGAAGCCGCCTGGGGAGGGTGGGGGAGGGAACAGAGAGATAGGAGAGTAGCACCTCAGAATATAGCCAGAGTTGCTTGTCTTGCTTGGAATAACTATTATATCTGAGATTCCCACGGGGCGCATCGCCTATGTGTGCTGGCTGTGTGGAGATTGCCCCCGTGGGGTCTGGCCCGCTGGAGTCAAGGTCAGATCCTCCGCTTCCAGCCCCACGCCCAGCGTCAAGGCTCCCCTACTGGGACGGTGCACTCTCGACTCCAAAATCAGTCGCTGCCTCCCGGGGACTTCTCGTCCCTCCAGCCACGTGGCCGTGCCGCCCCCGCGAACCAGGTGGGCCCCCTCCTGGGGTTAGTTCAGATGGGTGGAGCAGCTCCCCGTGCTTGTGCCGTGACCGAGTGTCCCGGCTGGGACGCTGTTCTCCCCGCTCCAATACCAGTCGCTGCCTCCCGGGGACTTCTCCTACCGGCTGCGTCCCACGCCGCCCGCGCGACCCAGCTGGGCCCCTTCCCGGGGTTAGTTCAGGGGGGTGGAGCAGCTCTCCGTGTTTATGCCGTACCTGCGTCCAGTCCAAATCCCGGCGAGACGGTTCCCTGGCTGGGACGCTGCTCTTCCTGCTCCAAGACCAGTCACTCCCTCCTGGGGACTTCTCCTACCGGCTGCGTCCCACGCCGCCCGTGGAACCGGCTGGTCTCCCTCCCGGGGTTAGTTCAGGGGGGTGGAGCAGCTCTCTGTGCTTGTGCCGTACCTGACTGGTACGCTGGCTCCAGGCTCTGGAAACAATCGCTGCTTCCCCGTATTAGTTCGTTCTCCGTCTCTAAATCTGTGTTTGTTGTTCAGGGTTCGTAGATTGTTATGTATGTGATCGATTCACTTGCTTTTCCGTGTCTTTGTTGTAAGAGGGATCCGAGGTAGCGTCTGCCTAGTCCGCCATCTTGGCTCCGCCCTCCGGGTTTGGTTTTTTATGGAACTTCCAGGACCTTGGCTTGGTCAAGTTGTGCTAGCTTCCCCAGTATTGTGTACTGTCTTACGCTTCACCATAGTTACCACCTATCTATTGTCTACTTAGTGTTTTTCCCTCCCTATTCCTCTTCTCCTTCATAATCAACAAAGATTGCTTCTTTTTGTGTGTAAACCTTTTCATGAGTTTTTATAATAGTGGTTTCATACAGTATTTGTCCTTTTGTGATTGACCTATTTCTCTCTGCATGATGCCCTCCAGATTCACCCATGTTGTGAGACGTTTTGAAGATTTGTCCATTGTTCTTTGTCCTGTGTGGTATTCCATTGTGTGTATGTACCATAATTAATTTATCCATTCATCTATTCATGGGCACTTAGGTTGTTTCAACCCTTTTGCTACTGTGAACAATGCTGCAATGAACATGGATATGCATATGGCATATGTCTATTTGTGTGACAGCTTTTATTTCTCTAGGATATATTCCTAGGAGAAGGATTGCTGGATCATATGGTATTTCTATTTCTAGCTTTCTAAGGAAGTGACATATCATTTTGCAAAATGGTTGTACCATTTTGCATTCCCACTAGCAATGCTTAAGAGTTTCAGTCTCCCCACAGCCTCTCCAACAATTATTTTGTTTTTTTCTATTCATGCAATTAATGTAAGGGTAAGATGGTATCCCATTGTGGTTTTCATCTTCATTCCTCTAATGGCTTGAGATCATGAACATTTCCTCATGTGTCTGTCAGCCACCTAAATGTCTTCATTGAAGAAGTCTATGTTCATATGCTTTGCCTATTTTTCAGCTGGATTATTTGTCTTTTTGTTGTAGAGATGCTGGATTTTCCTGTAGATTTTAGAGATTAGACCTTTGTTGGATTTGTCATAGTCCAAAATTTTTTCCCAGTCTGTAGGCTCTCTTTTGGTAAAATCTTTCAATAAGTGTGTCTAATTTTTAGAAGATCCCAGTTATCTAGATTATCTTCTGATGTTTGTGTATTGTTAGTTATGGTTTGTATCCTGTTAATGGCACGTATTAGCACCCCTAGAATTGACCCTATTTTTTCTTCTTTGATTTTTATTGTTTTTGGGTTTATATTTAGGTCTTTGATCCACTTTGAGTTGGTTTTTTTGTACCATATGAGGTATGGGTCCTCTTTCATTTTTTTGCAGATGGACATCCAATTTTGCCAGCACCATTTGTTAAAAAGACTGTCTTTTCCTCATTTGATGAGCTTTGGGCCTTTATCGAAGATCAGGTGACCACAGGTGGGTGGGTTTACATCTGGGTTCTTAATTCTGTTCTATTGGTCAATGTGTCTGTCCTTGTACCAGTACCAGGCTGTTTTGACTACCGTAGCTGTATAGTGGTTCCGAGGTCAAGTAGTGAGAGCCCTCCTACTTTCTTCTTCTTCTTCAATAGTGATTTACTTATCCAGGGCCTCTTCTCTTTCCATATAAAGTTAATGATTAATTTTTCCATCTCTTTAAAGAACGCTTTTGGTATTTGGATCAAGATTGTATTGTATTTATAGATTGCTTTGGGTGGAATTGACATTTTCACAATGTTGAGTCTATTTATCCATGAGTGTGGTATGCTTTTTCCGTTTATGTAGGTCTCTTTTGGTTTCTTGGAGTAGTGTTTTGTAGTTTTCTTTGTATTCGTCTTTTACATCCCTGGTTAGATTTATTCCTAAGTATTCTATTTTTTTTAGGGACTATTATAGTGGTACTATTTTCCTGATTTCTTTTTCATCATTCTCTTCATTGGTATGTAGGAACTGACTTTTGTATGTTTATATTGTATCCTGTTATTCTGCTGAATCTTTCTATTAGTTCCAGTAATTTTCTCATGGAGTCTTTTGGGTTTCCTATACAGTCTCATATCGTCAGCAAATAGGAACTGTTTTACTTCTTCATTACCAATTTGAATTCCCTTTTTTTCCTTTTTCTTGCCTTATTGCTCTAGCTAGGACCTCCAGCACAATGTTAAATAGGAATGGTGATAAAGGGCAACCTTGTCTTTTTCCTGTTCTCAAGGGGAATGTTTTCAGCCTCTCTCCATCCAGAATGATGTTGGCTGTTGGTTTTGTATAGGTCCCTGCTATTATATTGAGGGATTTCCCTTCTATACCTATCTTACTGAGAGTTTCTATCAAGAATAGGTGTTGGACTTTGTTGAATGAATGCCTTTTCTGCGTTGATTGAGATGATCATGTGAATCTTTTATTTTATTTATGTGCTGAATTATGTTGATTGATTTTCTAATGTTGAATCATCCTTGCTTTCCTGGTAGGAATCCCATTTGGTCATGGTATATTATTTTTCTGATATGATGCTGAATTCTATTGGCTAGAATTTTGTTGAGAATTTTTGCATCTATATTCATGAGAGATATTGAGCAGTAATTTTCTTTTTTGTGGTTTGGCTGCCTGGTTTTGGTATCAGGGTTATGCTGGCTTTATAGAATGAATTTGGAAGTATCCCTTCCTTTCATATGTTCTGAAACAGTTTGGGTAGTACTGCCATAAGCTCTTCTCTGAATGTTTGGTAGAATTCTCCAGTGAAGTTATCTGGGCCAGGGCTTTTTGTTGTTGGGAGTTTTTTTTAAAATACCTTTTCAATCTCTTCTCTTGTTATAGGTCTGTTCAGATTTTAACTTCAGTTTGTGTTAGTTTGGGTAGGTGGTGTGTTTCTAGAAATTTGTCCATTTCCTGTATGTTTTCATATTTGTTGGAGTATAGTTTTTCATAGTACTCTGTTATGATCCTTTTTATTTCAGTTGGGTCTGTTGTAATGTCCCGCATTTCATTTCTTATTTATTTGCATCCTCTCCTGTTCTTCTTCTGCCAGTTTGGCCAGTGGTTTGTCGATTTTGTTCATCCTTCCAAAGAAGCAACTTTTGGTTGATTCCTTCTATTGTTCCTCTATTTCATTTATTTCTGCTCTGATCTTTACTATTTCCTTTCTTCTGGTGGCTGTGGGCTTCTTTTGCTGCTCTCTTTCTATTTCTTCGAGTTGTATGGCTAACATTTTGATTTTGTCCCATTATTCTTCTAATGTGTAATGTATTGCTATAAATTGACCTCTGAGCACTGCCTTTATTGAGTCCAAAGGTTCGGTATGATATGTTTTTATTCTTACTAGGTTCTGGGAATTTTTTTATTCCATCTTTAATTTCTTCTGTTACCAAGTGGTTTTTAAGCAGGGTGTTATTCAGTTTCCATGTATTTGATTTTTTTCCTTGCTCTTTCTGTTATTAATTTCTACTTTCATGGCTTTGTGATCAGGGAAAAGAAGATACTTTATTATCTCTATTTTTGGATTTTAGATCTGTATCTTTGTTCTGTTTCTCTCTAGGTGTTCTGTTCTTTAGCAAGAGTGGTGTGTTGAAGTCTCCTACTATTATTGTGGAAATGTCAATTTCTCTTTTTTGTGCTGTTAGAGCGTGTTTTATGTATTTTGGAGCCCTGTCATTGGATGTGTAGATATTTATTATGATTATGTCTTCATGGTGGATTTTCCCTTTAATCATTATATAATATCCTTCCTTGTCTTTTATGGTGGCTTTGGTTTTAAAGTCTATTTTATCTGAGATTAGTATTGCCACTCCTGCTCCTTTTTGGTTGCTCTTTGCTTGATATATATTTTTTCTATCCCTTGATTTTAATAAATTTATGTCTTTGTTCCTAAGGTATATTTCTTATAGATAGCATATTAATGGGTCCTTTTTTTTTTTTTTTAATCCATTCTGTCACTCTCTTTATCCATTCTGCTGCTCTCTGTCTCTTTATGAGTGCATTTAAGTCATGTTCAGTGGATTATTGATAGGTGTGAGTTTATTGCTCATATTCTGTAGTGCTTTTTTTGTGGTGTTGATATTTTCTTTGTTCCTCTTACTCTCCTTTGCTGAATTCCTTTGGTTTGTGGATTTCTTTTTTCATTTCTTTTGTTTTTGTACATTTTGTGTTTCCTGAGACTTTGTTTTTCTTCATTTTGATGAGTAGGTTTGTTAACTTTCTTTGTGGTTACCTTAAAATTTACCCCTATCTTCCTAAGTTTGAATCAGTCTTTTATTGCTTGGTATCACCTTGACTTCTGCTCCATTAGAAAGTTCTATACCTACACCGTTTATTCTTTTACTGTTCTGATGTTGTTGTCATTTATAGATTGACCTCTCTGGTTACCTGCTGTAAATCTTTTAGTTTTATTTTATCCTTGAGAGTTCATTACCTAGGGCAGTATCGGGCTGATGTGGTCTTGTGTCCTAGATTCAGGCTGTTGTCCGATGTTGTTGGTTCTCTAACTGAAGGACTCCCTGTAAAAATTCTTGTAAGTTTGCTTTGATTTTTACATATCCCCTTAATTTTTTGGTTATGTGGAAATGTCCTAATTTTACCATCATATTTCAGCAAGAGTTTCACAGAGTATATTATTCTTGGTTGGCATTTTTTTTTTCTTTTAAGGTTTTATATATGTCATCGCATTGCCTTCTTGCCTGCCTGATTTCTGCTGAGTAATCAGAACTTTGTCTTATTATTTCTCCTTTGTATGTGACTTTTTGTTTTTCTTGAGCTGTTCTCAAGATTCTTTGTCTTTGGTTTTAGCAAGAGTGATTATGATATGTCTTGGTGTTTTTCTTTTGGGCTCTATCCTACATGGTGTTCGCTGAGCTTCTTGGATGGTCAGTTTTTATCTTTCATGATATTAGGGAAGTTTTCTGTCAGTAAATCGTCAATGATTTTCTCTGTGGCTTCCGTCTTCTCCCCTGTTCTGGAGCTCAGAGCACACACAAATTTTTGCTTTTTATAGTATCCCACATTGTTCTCAAGGTTTCTTAATTTTCCTTCATTCTTTTCTCTAATTTTTACTCAAACAAAGTGGTATCCAAGGATTTGTCTTCAATTTTACTGATACTGTCTTCCATTGTTTCAAATTTGCTCCTAAAATCTTCTGTGGCACTGTCAATTTCTGAAATCTTGTTTATCTCTTGGATTTCTAATTGCCGTTTTTGTTTGATTTGTAGTTGTTTGTTTATTTTGCCATGTTGTTCCTGTATTATTTTCTCAAATTCTTCTGTTGTTTTATCTATCTTTTTCATGACTTTGTCTCTATTTTCTGTGATTTTGTCTCCATTTTCCATGATTTTGAATATGTTTTCCTTATTTTTGTCTGTGTTTTCTTTAATCTCTTGGAGAGCCCTGAATATTAGAGTTCTGAATTCCCTATTAGGTAGTTCCAGTACCTTTTCTTCTACTGAAAGATCATCTGGTGTTTTATTTTGGACACTTTCTGGAGCCATCATGTCCTGGTTTTTAATATGTTTTGATATTGTCTGCTGTCTTTAGAACATTCAGGAATTATTTTCTTTGTTTACTGATTGTAGATTTGTTTGTTTCATCCTGCTTTTTATTTTATTTTGTTATGTCTGCTCAGGCAGGCCGATATTATTTGTTGTTTGCTTGTCTGTGGGCACGATAATTCTCCCCACTTTGTTCAGGTGGGCAGGGCTGGCTGATCAGCTGTGGTGCAGCAGCTCAGTTCCAGAGGAGGGAGGGGATGGGGATGGGTTATTTGTGGCACATACTGGGGACAATAGGGTGGGGCCAGGGGGTAGTGCAGGGTGGGGTCCAGTGGTCCATGCCAGTGCTGCTCAGGGGTGTGGTGCTCAGCATGCAGTACAGTTAGGCAGGAGGGAAGGGAGAGAATGTAATGTGTGGAGCTAAGTGGGTATGGGAAAGAAGAGAGAGAAACAAAAGCCCAGAAAACAAAATAATAGAAAAAAATGTTGCTGATGGAGCCTTCTGGTGGAGTGGTGTGGACCTGGGGTACCCAGGGCTGGTGGCTTTCTAGCCAGACAGTGTGGAACAGCCCACCAAGAAAGGACTGAGAGGTGGGGCTAAGATGACAGAGTAGTCAGATGCTTCTTCTGGTCCCTCTTACAACAAAGACCTGAAAAAACAAGTGAATCCATTATATATATGACAAACTAGAAACCCTGGACATCAAAGGCAAAGTTAAGAAGTCAGACTGAGTAACGGGGAGGGAGAGGCAGTGCAGAAGCAGTGAGGAGTTGCTGGACCTGACTCAGCTTGAACCAATGTCCCTCAGCCCCAATTCCCTGGCGAAAGAAGGTGAGCGAAATGGCACAGCCCTGATTCCCTGGTTCGACTATGGCAGGGCCAACCCAGTGGTACAAAATCTACACACCTCTCCAGAATCAGCAAAAAAAATTAGTGCTCTCAGTATAAGTGACTTTGTCTAATTAACCATTTGTCTAATTTGTCTAATTTAGCTCCTCCTTTTGAAGAACTCTCTCCCATCTATCTGATCCCTCCTTCCTCTGCCCTGAGCCAGCTTCAGTGACAGTTGATTTCCCTGGTCCTGAGATAGGTTCTGCTGCACTCCCTGAGCCATTCTCCTGGCATTGGAGAAGGAACGAATTAACAAACAGGGGGAAAATAATCTGCCAACACCCCTAATCTGGGAATTTAGAGCAGAAGCAGCTCCTGTCCAGGTACAAGTGGTCCATAGATGTTGAGTGTCTTTCACTCCTGCATAGACCCACATGGCCCCATTTCAGCAACTAGAATCTTGTTATATTGCAAAGGTGTATGTGAATGAGGTCTGACTTTAACAGTTTCAGCTGTGCAGTGGAGACGTGGGTATTTGATATTTGATATCACTCTGCCTATTAAACAAGGTCTCTTCACCTACCTACTTCAGGGCCCTGAGAACTGGTGGATCCACCCACGCCACCTAGCCACCCATGACAGGGGTCCAAGGATAAGTGCTGCCTCTCAGTCCTTACAACCAAAAGCATTGGGTACCTATGATATGGCTAAAGAGCCCACCCACCTATACACTCTAGAGAACAGAGATGCTCCTTCCTCACAGACACTCAGGGGAAGGTTGTCAGCTCCCTGCCTTGCTCAGGGTGCGACCCCTGCTGCAACCAGAAACCTTTGCATATGCCAATCACCACTGCTCCTCTAAGATCGTAGGTGAGAGTCTGCACCACATACCTGGTGATCGACTCCTTGGACACCTGAGCTGAATCTATACAAGGATAGAGAATAGAGTCCTAGGCTCATATACCTGATAACAGCTCTAGCCATATGGTGACAGGATATTAATGCTTCAAAGATATCAATAATCAACTTAGCTCACTCAAGTAGTCTATTTGGGTATATCAAAACAAAAGAAAGCAAGAAGCTAGGACACAGTGCGGAAACATAAAATGAATTAATACAATAACTTACAGATGGCTCAGGGAAAACAGTTAATATCAAATCACACAAAGAAGCAAAGCACGATTGCTTCAATAATTCTCAAAACAAAGATTCAAGGAATCTTCTGGATGGAAATGTATTCCTGGAATTACCAGATGTAGAATATAAAACATTAATATACAGAACTCTTCAAAAGATCAGGAAGGAGATCAGGCAAAACACAGAACAAGCCAAGGATCACACAGATAAAGCAGTTGAGGAAACTAAGAAAGTTATTCAAAAAGATAATGAAAAATTTAATAGGTTGCAAGAATCCATAGAGAGACAGCATCAGAAATTCAGAAGATTAACAATGAAATTTCAGAATTAGACAACTCAGTAGAAAGTCAGCAGAGCAGAATTCAGGAACTGGAAGTCAGAATTAGAGAGATGGAAGATAAAATTCTTGGCAACAATATATTTGAAGAAAAATCAGATAAAAGGATTAAAAAAAAAAATGAAGAAACCCTAAGAATCATGTGGGAATCTATCAAGAAAAATAACCTATGAGAGATTGGAATACCAGAACAGGGAGAGAAAATAGAAAATATAGAGAGGATTGTTGAAGATTTGTTGATAGAAAACTTCCTTGATATCATGAAAGATAAGAAGATATCTATCCAAGATGCTCATTGAACTCCATACAAGGTAGATCCCAAAAGAAAGTCACCAAGATATATTATAATTAAACTTGCCAAAACCAAAGATAAAGAGAGAATTTTAAGAGCAGCTAGGGATTAAAAAAAAAAGTTACCTACAAAGGACAATCAATAACAAGCTTGGACTACTCAGCTGAAACCATGCAGGCAAGAAAGCAACAGGATGACATATATAAAGCCTTGAAGTGAGAAAATTGCCAGCCAGGAATCATATATCAAGTAAAACTGTATCTCAAATATGAAGGCAAAATTAGGACATTTCTGGATAAACAGAAATTTAGAGAATTTGCAAAAACTGAACCAAAGTGATAAGAAATATTAAAGGGAGTTCTCTGGTTAGAAAATCAATAACATCAGATAACAACCCAAAACTAGAATACCGGGCAGAGAAACCAGATATCAACTCTGATAGGGAAATCAGAAAAACTAATAGAAGAGTTCAGCAGAGTATAAGGATAAAGATAAACATGCATAAATCAAGTGGATTTCTCTACACCAACAAAGAGAACATCAAAGAGGAAATCACCAAATAAATACCATTTACAATAGCCCCCAAGAAGATAAAATACTTAGGAATAAATCTAACCAGAGACATAAAAGACCTACTGAAAGAAAACTACAAGACACTACTGCAAGAAACCAAAAGAGACCTATGTAAGTGGAAAAACATACCTTGTTCATGGATAGGAAGACTCAATATTGTAAAAATCTCTATTCTACTCAAAGCAATCTATAAATACAATGCAATTCCAATCCAAATACCAATGATGTTTTTTAATGAGATGGAGAAACATATCACCATCTTCATATGGAAGGGAAAGAGGCCCCAGATAAGTAAAGCATTACTGAAAAAAAAAAGAACAAATTGGGAGGCCTCACACTGCCCAGTTTTAGAACATATTATGCCACCACAGTAGTCAAAACAGCCTGGTACTGGTACAACAACAGATACATAGACTAGTGGAACAGAATTGAGAATCCAGACATAAATCCATCTACATATGAGCAGCTATTTGACAAAAGCCCAAAGTCAGTTAAATTAGGGAAAAGACAGTCTCTTTAACAAATGATCCTGGCATAACTAGATATCCATCTGCAAAAAAATGCAACAAGACTCATATGCACGCCATGCACAAAAAATAACTCGAAATGGATCAAAGACCTAAATACAAAATCTAAAATGATAAAGATCATGGAAGAAAAAATAGGGACAACACTAGGAGCCCTAATACATGCCATAAACAGCATGCAAAACATTACTAACGATGCAAAAACACCAAAAGAAAAACTAGATAACTGGGAGCTCCTAAAAATCAAACACCTATGCTCATCTAAAGACTTCACCAAAAGAGTAAAAAGATTACTTACAAACTGGGGAAAAGTTTTTAGCTATGACATTTCTGATCAGCATCTGATCTCTAAAATCTACATGATACTGCAAAAGCTCAACAACAAAAAGACAAATAACCCAATTAAAAAATGGGAAAAGGATATGAACAGGCACTTCACCAAAGAAGACATTCAGGCGGCTAACAAATACATGAGGAAATGCACACAATCATTAGCCATTAGAGAAATGCAAATCAAAACTACAATGAGAAACCATCTTACCACAACAAGGCTGGCATTAATCCAAAAAACACCAAAAAATAAATGTTGGAGAGGTCGTGGAGAGACTGGAACACTTATACACAGCTGGTGGGAATGTAAAATAGTACAACCACTTTGGAAATCGATTTGGCGTTTCCTTAAAAATCTAGAAATAGAACTACCATATGATCCAGCAATCCCACTCCAGGGAATACATCCTAGAGAAAGAAGAGCCTTCACACAACAAATATATGCACACCCATGTTCACTGCAGCCCTGTTTACAGTAGTAAAAAGATAGACGCGACTAAGGTGCCCATCGACGGATGAATGCATAAATTATGGTATATTCACATAATGGAATAGTATGCAACAATTAAGAAAAATGATGAATCTGTGAAACATTTCATAACATGGAGGAAACTGGAAGGCATTATGCTGAGTGAAATTAGTCAGCTGCAAAAAGACAAATATTGCATAAGACCACTATCATAAGAATTCTAGAAAAAGTTTAAACACAGAAGAAAATATTCTTTGACGGTTACAAGGGTGGGGAGGGAGGTGGCTCAAGTAGGTATTTACTAACTAGATAGTAGACAAGAATCTTTTTAGCCGAAGGGAAGGACAACTCACAATACAGGAGAAGTCAACACAACTGGACTAAACCAAAAGCAAAGAAGTTTCCTGAATACAACCAAAGGTTTCCAATGACAGAGTAGCAGGGATGGGTGTCTGGGGACCATGGTTTCAGGGGATTTTTAGGTCATTTGGCATAACAAAATGTATTAAGAGAACGTTCAGCATCCCACTTTGGTGAGAGGCATCTAGGGTCTTAAATGCTAGCAAGTGGCCATCTAAGATGCATCAACTGGTTTCAACCCACCTGGAGCAAAGGAGTATGAAGAACGCTAAAGACTTATGGTAAAGATGAGCCTGAGAGACAGAAAGGACCACATAAATCAGAGACTCCATCAGCCTGAGACCGGAATAACCAGATGGTGCCCAGCTACCACCGATCACTGCTCTGACAGGGAACACAACCAAGAATCTCTGATGGAGCAGGAAAACAGTGGGATGCAGATCTCAAATTCTCATAAAAAGACCAGGCTCAATGGTCTGACTGAGACTAGAGGGACCCCGGAGGTCACAGTCCCCAGACCCTTTGTTGGTCCAAGATTGGAACCATTCCTGAAGCCAACTCTCCAGGCAGGGCTTGGACTTGACTATAAAATAGATAATGATACTGGTGAGGAACGAGCTTCTTGGCTCAAGTAGACACATGAGACTATGTAGGCAACCCCTGTCTGGAGGTGAGACTGAGATGAAAGAGGGGGACAGGGTCTGGTTGAATGGACACGGGGTATACAGGGTGGAGAGGAGGAATGTGCTGTCTCTTTAAGAGGAGAGAAGCTAGGAGTACATAGAAAGCTGTGTATAACTTTTTGTATGAGAGACTGACTTGATTTGTAAACTTTCACTTAAAGCACAATAAATAAATAAATAAAAGGACGGAGACAGCAGACGTGGTTAGGTGGGAGGGAGAAAGGAAAGGGAGAGAGAGGTAAGAAACTGAATGAAAAAAAAAAAAAGGCACATGTGGCCAGGTTGTCAATAGAAAGGAAAGGAAGGAATGTAGAGAGAGTATCTTAGTCATATAGTGCTGTTATAACAGAAATACCACAAGTGGATGGCTTTAACAAAGAGAAATTTATTTTCTCACAGTCTAGTAGGCTAGAAATCCAAATTCAGGGCATCAGCTCCAGGGGAAGCCTTTCTCTCTCTGTCAGCCTTCCCATCAGTCTTCTGCTGGTTGGGGAGCTTCTTAGGCACAGGGACCCCAGATCCAAAGAATGCACTCTGCTCCCAGTGCTTCTTTCTTTTTTTTTTTTTTTTATTAACTTTTATTAAGCTTCAAGTGAATGTTTACAAATCCAGTCTGTCACATGAGTTTACATACATCTTTCTCCGTACTCCCACTTGCTCTTCCCCTATTGAGTCAGCCCTTTCAGTCTCTCCTTTCGTGACAATTTTGCCAGCTTCCCTCTCTCTCTATCCTCCCATCCCCCCTCCAGACAAGAGTTGCCAACACAATCTCAAGTGTCCACCTGATATAATTAGCTCACTCTTCATCAGCATCTCTCTCCCACCCGCTGACCAGTCCCTTTAGTGCTTCTTTCTTGATGGTATGATGTCCCCCCTCTCCGCTCCCTTCACTTTCCTTTTTATCTCTTGAGAGATAAAGGTGGTGCAGGTCATACCCCACGGAAACTCCCTTTACATTGGATCAGGGATGTGACCTGAATAAGGGTATTACAATCTCACCCTAATCCTCTTTAACATAAAATTACAACCACAAAATGGAGGATAACCGCACAATTTTGGGAATCATGGCTTAACCAAGTTGACACATATTTTTGGGGACACAATTCAATACATGACAGAGAGACAAGAAACAGAAAATATTTCCCAAGGGAGCCCACCAGCTTAGCAGCAAGGACTGGTGAAGCTGTGTGCCTGCAGCTCCCCAGCCAAGCACTGTGGTGAAGCCCATCAAAAAGCTGTGGAGATGGCACACATGGCTGGATGGTCAGGAGAAAGGAAAAGAAGAAAGGTGAAGAGAGACAAGAAACCAAGAGAAAAAAAAATGCCCCAAAGTTGCCCACCAGCATGGTGGCACAGACTAGGGAAGCTGAGTGCTGGCAGTTCTCCTGCCGAGTGGTGTGCACAGCCCATCAAAAAGTGGTAGAGATGGCACCTGGAGAAAGGAAAGAAGGTAAAGCGAGTCAAGAAACTGAGAAAGAAAAAAGTGCTTCAAAGAAGCCCACTGGCGTGGCAGCACAGATGGGGGAAGTGGCTCCCTAGCCAAGTAGTACGGCACGGCCATCAAAAAGTGGTGGAGATGGCACATGGCACCAGTTAGACGGGAAAAAGGAAAGGGACGAGGTGAGAGTGAGAGACAAAATGAAGATAAGCCAAAAAGCAACAACAAAAATGGCACTGAAGAAACCAGCTGGTGTGGGTGGGGCGAATATAAGTGGCAAGGAGCTGGCGTCTCTCTGGCAAAGCAACCCACAGCCTGCCAGAAAGCAGTGGAGGCCGCACAGAGGGAAAGGTGGGTGGTGGGAAAGCATGTATTCCGGGTTACTGGGTGCTCTGTCTCCTGCTGGCAGCTCCATGAAGTTGCCTTTCAGTACTCCCTGTTTGCTGTTCTTGGTGGCTGAGAGGCCGAAGATGGCGTGCCCGTGCTGCATTAGCTAGTAGGCGTCCTCTGCTCCATAGCTCTCCCAATTTTGTGTTGTCTGTCAGTTTCTTATTCCATTGGGTGCTTGGTTGAGTTCTTTATTCCATCAATTGACACTTAAGGTTCCAGGATTGATGACTGTAACTGTTTTACTTAGTTTTTTGGGTCTTTGCTGTAGAGGAATGGCATGGTGCTTCTGTCTATAGTGCCATGTTGGCTCTGCATCTTGACCATTTTTTAATTAGATTGTCTTTTTGCTGTTGAGGTGCTGAAGTATTCTACAGATTTTAGAGATTAGATCCTAGTTGGGTATGTTGCTCTCTTTTCACTCTCTTAGTGAAGTCTTCTGATGAGCATAAGTGTTTAATTTTTAGGTGCTCCCAGTTATCTAGTTTCTCTTCTGGTGTTTGTTCACAGCTAGTTATGGTTTGTATTCTATTTACACCATATATTAGGGCCCCTTGTGTTTTCTCTACTTTTTCTTTCACGATCTTCATCATCTTAGGTTTTATATTTAGGTCTTTGATCTATTTTGAGATAGTTTTTGTGTATAAAGTGAGGTATGGGTCCTGTTTCATTTTTTTTTTTTTTTTTAACAGATGGACATCCAGTTTTGCCAGCACCATTTGTTAAAAAGTTTGTCTTTTCCCCATATAATGGAGTTTGGTCCTTTGTCAATGATCAGCTGACCATAGGCGTATGGATTTTCATCTGCCTTCTCAATTCTGTTCATTGGTCTATGTGTCTGTTGTTGTACGAGTACCACGCTGTTTTGACTACCATAGCTGCACAATAGCTTCTGAGATCAGGTAGTGTGAGGCCTCCCACTTTGTTCCAAGGATGTAATCTTTATAGAAACAGACTGGCACATCTTTCTCCCATAGAGCAGCTGGTGGGTTTGAACCACTGATCTTTTGGTTAACAGCCAAGCACTTAACCACTGCGCCACCAGGGCTCCTTCTACTATCAGTACCTCTAAGTAATTCTGCTTTGATAATAAAATCTCAGGCTTTGAAGCCAGACCAAATTGGATTAAAATTTCAGCTGTAACACTTATTAGCCGTGTGACTTAGGACAACTGGGTTACATGGCCACCTCTAGCTTCAAGGAATTCTGGGAAGTGGCCCATTCAGCCTATTTCAGGTGAGGCAGGCTCTGCCAGCAAGGAAGAAAAGGGCATAGAATGTCTGTTGAAGGGGTAATAAAGAGTGTGGCCCTTACCTCCCCACAATATAGTGTTCACCGAAACTCCTGTAAGATTTTCTTTGCCTCTCAAAGTCCCCTCTTGTCAGTATTGTGGTGTGTACCTACATTTAGGAAAACCGAAGAAAAAGGAAAGGAAATGTTTTCTAGCGTCTCAAGCTCAAGAAGAAATGTAAATCTATCCCTGCCAAATCATTTCCTGTTTATATAAGAGCTCTCTCTCTGCTCATTTTCCTTGGTATTTTGATAATGTTGGCGTGCCCTTTTGACTGTATTTTCTTCTACTATTATCCTTGATGCTCTTCCATTTGGTGCACTGCTGTCTCTGAAGTCAGACTGGAGGTTCAAATCCTGACCTTACCATTTAAGAGTTGTATGATTGTCTTAGGCTGGGTTTGATAGAGAAGCAAAACCAATGAAATGTATATATAAATATATAGAGAGAGATTTATTTCAAGAAAATGGCTCACAAAGTTGTGGAGACTGGCAAGTCCCAAATCCATGGGTCAGGTTTTAGGCTGGAGGCTTCTCCTGACTCACATGGCTGCAGGGACTGATGTACTCAAAATCGGCAGGTCAGGCAGAAGACTGCTGGCTCATGGGATTGCAGGAGCTGGTGAATTCCAAAATCTACAGGTTAGGCAGCAGGCTGCTGATTCATGTTCCAAAAACCAGAGGTCAGAGGATAATGAGTTGGACACAGGATAGAGAGAGAGAAAACTTTGCCAGAATATCCATTTATATTGGATGCAGGTCACACCCCCAAGGAAACTCCCCTTTCAACTGATTGGCTGCTCACATTAGATCACAAAATGGAAGATGGTTACATAATATCTGCTAAACCACTTATAATCATGGCCTAGCCAAGCTGACACATAACCTTAACCATCACAATGACTTTGGGTAAATTACTTAAACTCTCTTTGTTCTCCTCTTCTCACACATAAAGATGAAAATATTATCTATATCATAAGGCTATGAAGATTAAATGACAGTATGTATATTGCACTTTTAATAGTGTTAAGAATATAGTAAACACTGAATAAAATTAGCTATCAGTATTATTAATATTATTTCAAATTGATGGTTAAACATATCCTCAGAGGTTTTGTGAGATCAGTGAAAGGTTATAGTTAGTACAACTCAAATCATTTTTAGAGTCACTGAGTTGGCTAGTTGGCTAACAAACAGCTTTTAATTTGTGGTTCTTTTTAATTTTCAAAGGCATTTTTTACATACGTTTTCTATTAAATATCATTAAAAAATACCACCATTCTATTTTCAGCTGCTGGTAAGGAGTTTCTAAGATACTAGAGAGTAATGTCCTAGCCAGTGCACATGAGGGGCTGAAACTGAGGAGTGTATTTTATGACCTCTTTATGGTGTTCTCCAAAAATTAACAAGGTGACTACATTAAAATGTTTATTACTCTGTTTATACTTTGGCATTCTTGTTAGACTTTTATTTAATTTCCAAGAAGCATAATGGTTAGAAGAAAAGTTCCACATAAACAGATAATGTGAGTAGCAAAGGAAACTGATATGTATCCTAATAGAAGGCAGATGTCCTGAGTACTGTGAAAAGATTGCCTCTGACATGATCATAAAAGTTAGAGCACAAAGACTTCTGGATTACAAAATTCTGGAGTTGGATTATACCAATGAAATTCTTTTGGCTAATTTTTCATTTTATAGACGTGGAAACTGACACAGAGGTTCTGCAACTTATTCAAAGCCACACAGATCTCAAAACAAGATTTTGAGCCTCTTGACTCCCAGTCTGATTTTCTTTCCACTTTGCCAGTTTTTCTCCCTTGTTGATTTTCCTTCTCTGAATGATACTTCCTAAACTTGAAGTTAAATTTACTTTTCCACAGCTCAAACAGACTTTCATTCAGAAATGTTTCCATTAACTATTAAAATAGTTGATTGAGATTTAATCCAAATATTACCATGTTTAAATTTTTTTTTGTATTTACCTAACAAGTATTTCCTCCTTATACTCAGAACTCCAAGTTATTTGTAAGATTTATAATAGGCTGTCTCCAAAATGTACTAGTGTTTAACTAAGGTACCAATAAGAACCCTAAGAAATATGTGAAATTACTATGAGCCATCTCCTAAAGAAAAACTGCAAATTGTATTTGTCAAAAAGCATGAGTTCAACTGTTCTCATTTCTATAGAAAGAGTGGCTAGGATAGGTCACTTGCACTGTTTAATCTATTTAACTCAATGACTCCATTTTATATATGGACAACACTGAGGTGAGGCCTTCCGTATGGAAAACCATTCCCAGTGATTTTAGGAAAACATATACCTCTCATAGGATCAAACTACTGTAGATTGAAGACTTCCCAAGAATGCGTAGAATATGCCTACTCAGAGCTCGAATCTGGTAAATCTAAGTAACAACTGGGAAGAAAAGTGAACACACCAATATTGTACTCAATGTTCTCATCTAAAAATTATTTATTCACAGATGGGGCATACATAAGTGATTCTACTGTACTATGACAGAACGTCTTAGCTGAAAGAGGAGATACCAGCAGGCTGGTCCTCTTCCACACTGTATGAGTTACACATATAAACATCTTTGGTCTGTGCACCCTTTTTAAGGTATATAAAAACAAAACAAAACCCACTGCCCTTGAGTCAATTCTGACTCATAGCAACCTTACAGGACAGAACAGAACTCCCCATAGGGTTTCCAAGGCTGTAAACTTTATAGAAGCAGACATCTTTCTCCCACGGAGTGACCAGAAAAAAAAACAAACAAAACACTGCCATCGAGTCGATTGGGACTCATAGTGACCCTACAGGATAGAGTAGAACTGCCTGATAGAGTTTCCTAGAAGTGCCTGGCGGATTCGAACTGCTGACCTCTTGGTTAGCAGCCGTAGCACTTAACCACTACACCACCAGCGTTTCCCAGGGAGCGACTAGTGAGTTTGAACCGCTGACCTTTTGGTTAGCATCCCAGCAATTTAACCACTGTGCCACCACTTATAGCTGCTAAAACTACAAAAATAACTTTGTGATTCTCATTCCTTTCCCTGTGTAATTGGGTGGCCAGATGCCTTCCATTTCAGACAACAGAATGAACCAAGAAAATAAATGAAATGCTGCATGAGAGTACGTAAAAGAAAGTGACAGGTGTTAAATATTCTACCAGGGAGGTTATAGAATGTTCCTCATTAGCATTTTAAAAAGGACAGATTATCATTTTTAATTTAAAACTAGAGAAGAATAAATGATTTCACAAGATTTTTTTATACTGTGATTATGCCAGCATTACAAAATTATTTTTGCGAAACACTTATGGGAGATTTACAGGTCAAGATGATATACTTAAAACAGATTTATATCACTTATTTCCTGAGCCTTCATTGAAATGATAGTAAAGGAATAAAAATAGTATAAACCAACAACAGCAAAATAATTGAGAAATGGAGTCACAAGAACAGAAATTATTTCAAAGAATTCCTAAAGTAAATATATGCATACTAATCACCAACGAAGCCCAAAGTTACAGTCTAGAAAATGTGCCAAGGATCTGCAGTGAAAGAGGCAGCTGACCCAGTGAATTCAGAAACTGCAGGTCCATCAGAGGACAGAAGTGAGGAGGGCAAAAAACAGAATATTATTTATGGGGCTGAAAACCAGGATAACATTGACCCCATATCCTCTCACCCAATCTAGAGAGCAGTTCAAACGCATTAGTTGCTCCGTGGGAGGAAGATGTCTGCTTCGGTAAAGAGGATTATATCCCATATCGGTTTGTATCTCTGTTTTCTTAAATTAATCCTTTCTGAGGTACGGTGAGCACCTTCAATCGAAAAACTCAAGTTTCTCTTCATCTCAAAGATGTTTTATCATTTTCTGGAATATTTTCTTCCAGTGGATATAGGTCACATTTTAAAGTACCCTCCCTAAATATTGTGATTTTCTACAAAGTTACTTCCATCCTCCCAATTAGAAGCCAGAAAACCCAGAAGGAAGGACTGGTCTTCTGGCAGGCATGGTAAGAGAGAGATCAAATTCTCAGGGCACCAGTAGAGAGGTTTTTGCCTCCATTCCTAAATAGTGGTGGCCGTGCCATTTGTACCATAAAAGTCTCTTTGTGCTTGGGCATTATTCCTGACTGCCTAGCTTCCAAATCTGGCTCACTGCACAAGCTAAAGATTCTGAGAGCTGTCAAATCTGCTTTAATAAATTTCTTTCTGCTTAATCTTATCAGGGTAGAATCTGTTCCTTGCCACAAAGAACAATGATCAATACAGTAATTGGTACCTAGAGTGGTTGCATGCAAAAAAAAGTCCCTTAAGGAAACGGATGCAGTGTGAAGAAAGTAGAAATTAAGCTAGAACATGAGAATAAGACACCATCTAAATTTTCAACTGTGATCACTTGAAATGAAGTATCTACTGAAAACAAACTCTGGAAGACTGACTGGCTGCTGCCACAGAGTATTATAAAGAGCATAAGGAATACAAGGACTGTGGAGGGGCCCGAATATTTTTAACTGCACAGGAGAACTTCAAGAAAGGAAATGAACAGGATAAAAAATTAGAGGCTTTCATCTTATGGTAAGATCAGCAAATTACAGAATTTCTATGACAGCCCAAAAAGAGGAAACCCTGGTGGTATAGTGGCTAAAAGCTATGGCTGCTAACCAAAAGGTTGGCAGTTCAAATCCATCAGGCACTCCTTGGAAACTCTGCGGGGCAGTTCTACTCCGTCCTATAGGGTTGCAATTAGCTTTTAAAACCACATGACCAACAAAATAAAAATAAAATATATTCATCTGTGGAATACTGAGTTACAAAATAAGTTGAATTCACAACTTTATGCTAAAATTAGGGCATTGATTAGAAAGGAGAAATTCTCTGAGAATTGGAATGGGAGCCTTTGGGAAGATTCACACGACTGAGAGTACCACAAAAACTTAAATGTTGTACCTGCTTGATTCGAAGATTCTGTAAAAATCTCACCTACAACAATCATCTTGCCATCATCAATTCTCATGTCTCATTTTTAACATCCCTCATGGCTGCTAACCAAAAGATTGCCAGTTCGAATCCACCAGGTGCTCCTTGGAAGCCCTATGGGGAAGTTCCACTCTGTCCTATAGGGTCACTGTGAGTTAGAATTGACTTGATGACAATGGGTTTGGTTTGGTTTTTGGTCACTGAATCCAGGCCTACACTTAAAGTCAGGTTTCAGACTGGCTCAAGGTATCAATTTCAGGGCAAACCAGGATAAGACTGTAAACCCACAGTGGCAGAGATTAGTAGTTCTTCAACCAAATGTATAATCCCTTTCTATAATATAGAATTGTACAGTATCGAGTATCATCACAGTTAAGGACTGTATTTCCTAGCCCCTCTTATATATAATCATGAGGCTAGTTCTTATACTAGAATGTGAGGGGAAGTGATGTGTACCCCAACTCAACCCTCTAAAACTGGGTAAATGACCACAGAATAGGTCCATACCCACATTTACTGGGCCCTCTGTGAGATGGACATGGCAGCTAGCAGAATTCCCACCTTGACTCTCTGACCTGTGCTCACATAATAGGAAAGGACTGGTGGAAATCCCTGCAGAGCCCCAACCTACCAATATTCTAAACCATATCAATGCTATATTCTTGGAGAATTGGGAAAATTAGTACTCACCAGGGGTGGATGACCCAGTAAGCAAGGTAAGCATGGGCTTACTTGTGGTTACGTACTAATCTCTAGTGAACAATTTCACAAGTTTTTCACATGTTCACTTCAGATTACTAAGTAAACACAAGTAAGCCCATGCTTACCTTGCTTACTGAGTCATCCACTCCTGTCAGGGATTGTAAATTTGAACAGACTTTGATTCTGTAGGAAGGTGCTGAGGGGTGGGGAGAGAGACAGATGCCAGCCATACCTAGAAGCAGAATCTTTGATGTGGTGAAAAAAATGTGAAATTGTTCACTACATATGATCTGGCAAGCAACGTAAGCACCATGCTAACCTTGCCTGTTGGATAATCCACCCCTGGTGCCCACCATTAAAGAAGTGAAAGATCCGGGGGTATAAGGTGATTTCTACCGATCCGCATTGAATGCATTTGTTGAGCCAGTGCACCACACAGGCGGACCTTGGAAAATAATAAGAAATTGCTAAAACTTAATAAGCAGTTATTCTAATTATAGCTACTTTTCCAGATGTGGCCTTTTTATAAGTGCAAACAAAGCCCTTTACACCTGCTAGGCAACTTTTGATAAAGCAAATATATTTTCTTCTATCCTAATTATTACAGGAGTCCTGGTGGCGAAGTAATTAAGTAATACAGCTGGTAACCAAAAGGTCGGTAGTTTGAATCCACCAGCAGCTCCTTGGAAACCCTATGGGGCAGTTCTACTCTGTCCTATAGGGTCACTATGAGACAGAATCGACTCATCGGCAATGGGTTTAATTATTAATATTATGCTCCCACTGATGTTTTGCTTTGGTTTGGTAGAAATTTATAATGTAATTAATATTTTACAAAATATCAAGATAATATTGTGGCTGAACTAAGGGAAGGAAGAATGTCACCCAAAGATCCTGGACTTAAGGTAGATACAGTAATAGCTAAGATTTTGGGTAGTCCACATTTGGGAGGAAGGCAAGCATGTTTTCATCCATATTACAATGTCTGGTGGAAGTGTGTTGATATTTTTATGTATGAAAAATGTTTAAATACTAAGCATGGGAAAAGTTTACAAATTGATGTCAAAATTCCTGGGGTAGAGCATAAAGCATACCCTTTATTTGTACCCTTTAAATTTTATTTTTCAGCATCCATATTATGTTTTGATAATTTTCTACATTATTACTTCTATTTATGCAAGGAAAAGCCAGAAAGCTCACATCCCCAGACTCATTTTAATTAGGATGTAGGACTATGACCTATATTCTGCTGAGCAGCTGCAACCACATGAGACTGGAACTTGGAAGTGAGTAAGGTAAGGAAGTACACAATGGAAGAAATGTACCCTTTCCAAGCTCTGTGATGGAGGGATTTGTTTTTACGGAATCTCTCTGGTCCTCAGTCCTGAATGGCAAAGGTGCCAAGTGGTGAAGGTAGTTGAATTTTTACTAGAGAAGGCCCCATGTTTTCCTTAGGCAATTGTGTACATCTCCATAGCTTTACAAGCTAGCTCTCTGGCCATATTGAAGAGATTTTGCCAATATATTTAAAAAAATTTCTTTTCCTCTTCAACTAGCCAGAGCACATTCTGTTGTATGTAGTGAAGAGCCCTTACCAACATATGTCTCCATCTGTTCCATTTTCTCCTTATAGAAATCTTATTATTGGCTTATTCAGTCTCCTACGTCTATCATCCATGTCTTTTATGAACATAGTCAAAATTTTATTTCTTTCCACTTTTGTACTATATGACAATTTTATATTTTATCAAATCTTCCAGAAAACTAAGCTGGTTCTCTTTTTTCTTTTTTGATTCCTATGTTAATATTAAAAATTCTGAAATCATGTTTTTGTTCCAAAAGCCCTTTATGACCTCTAATCATAGTTCCTTAAGTGCACTTAAATTAAAATGTATTATTCTATTTCTCCCCTTAGTTCTGCTTCTTATAGAGCCATCTGTTCTTGTTGTTTAATTAAATTTCCCCGCTAAAGTTTCTGTGTCCTCTTCTATGGAGTGTGATTATTCTTTGCTTGGTAATATCGGTAGATGAGGGACCCTTTGGCATCAGGATCCATTAGCTGCTACACTCTCTCTGAGAAACAGTAGATGATATGATGGAGTTTTTCTTTAACAGTATTGGTTAAGTTAGGGCCTCACTATTGAAGTATGACGTGGAGGGAAAACCACTCTACTCACAGATATGTGTGTCAAGGAGGTCTAACACTATTGTTGTACTTGAGTGTGTTGACACTGGCAGTATCTTGCAGCATTACATACAAGAAGAAGATAGGAGCAGTTCTCTCCAATGGAAGAAATCTTCTAAGGTAACCAGACTCTCCCAAATGTCATCTATTTTACCTAGAATTTTAGGTCTGAGATGTATCCAGTGAGAACTGAAGCCAACATAATTTCTTTTTCTTCTGTTAAATTATATTGGGATCAGGCATATTTTCTCATCCTTACAAAACTCAGAACACACTATTTCTCAGTAGCATTAATGTATTTTTTCAGTGATTTCCAAATTGTTTTACATATTATACAATGTCTTCCAAGCTATGAAGTCAATTATAATTGTGGGTTTCATTTCACTTTGATAGATGCTTTAATTACCTGATTAAAACATTGACTAGGTTTTTACTTTCACCCAGAAGAAAAAGAATGAAAACTGGCCACCTATTGTAAAACATAATTTGAAACATTTTCCTCATTCAGAGCTGAATTTATGAACTTAAAAAACTTAGAGAATATTAAACTTACCCAAGGTTAACCTTAGTTGTGATAAAAGGGTAGTCTTTTTTGATCAATTTTGTTAAATTTTCACTTTTTATCTTAATATTGTTTATATCTACTTTCTGATTTGCTGAGAGATTTAAATGTGAAATACACAGTTACACATTTAGGTTTCTCAGATTAAAATCATGGCTAAGTAAGCACTAGGTGACTCTAGTAACAAAGTTAGAGAAAGTAGCCAGTAGAGAATATGTATGTGTATGTGTTTTTAAAAGATAAATTCAGACAAAATACTTCTAAATAATACACTTCTTCAAAGAATTTTCAAGAGAAATTTAAAAATATTTTGAAGTAAATAAAAATGAAAACACAACTAATCAAAATTTGTAGAATGCAGTGAAAGCAGTACTTAGAGGGAAATTTATAGCATTAAACATATATAATAGAAAAAAAGAAAAACCTGAAATTAATAATTTAAGCTTCCACCTTAGGACTCTAGAGAGGACAGTTTAAGTCTAACAATCCAAAGGGAAAAAATAATGAAAATTAGACCAGAGATCAATGAAATTAAAATTAGAAAACCAATAGAGAAATCAACAAAACAAAAGCTGTTTTTTTAAAAGATCAATAAAATTAAAACTCTAGCCAGGCTAACAAAGAAAAAAGGAAAAGATACAAACTAACAATATTAGAAATGAAAGAGGAATAATCACTACTGATTCCATGGACATTAAAAGGATAAAAGAGGAATACTATGAACTGTATGCCTGTAAATTTAATAATTGAGAGGAAATGGAAAAATTCCTTGAAACACACAAATGACCAAAACTTACACAAGGAGAAACAGCTCAGTTGAATATGCTATATCTATTAAAAGGAGCCCTGGTGGCACAATGGTTAAGCACTCAGCTGCTAACCAAAAGGTTGGTGGTTCAAACCCACCCAGTGGCTCCATGGAAGACAGACCTGGCAATCTGCTCGCATAAAAATTGCAGCCAAGAAAACCCTATAGGAAAGTTCTACTTAGTCATACAGTATTATTATGAGTTGGAATCAACTTGATGGCACCCAGCAATAACAACAACACGTCCATTAAAGAAATTGAGTTAATAATTAATAGCCTTCCAAAGAAGAAAAACCTCAGGCCCAGATGATTTCACCAGCCACTTATACTAAACATCTAAGGAAGAAGTGATACGAATTCTCCACCATCTCTTCCAGAAAACAGAAGCAAAGGAAACATCTCCCAATTCATTCTAGGTGACCAGCATCACCCTAGTTCCACATCCAGATAAAGACATTACAAGAAAGGAAAATTATACACCAATATCTCTCATAAACATAGAAGCAAAAATCATCAACAAAATATTAACAAATCAAGCCCAACAATGCATAAAAAGAATTATACACCATGACCAAGTGGGATTTATTTCAGGTATGCAAGCTTGGTTCAACACTCAAAAATCAGTAAATATAATTTACCACAACATGCTAAAGAAGAAAAATCGTATAATCATATCAATAGATGCATGAAAAGCATCTGGCAAAATCCAACACCCATTTAAGATTAAAAAAAAAAAACTCTTAACAAACTAGGAATAGAGGGGAACTTCCTTAACTTGATAAAGAACTTCTACAAAAAACCTACCGCTAACATCATACTTAACGTTAAGAACTAGACAGTTTCCTCCTAAGATTAAGAACAAAACAAGGATGTGCTCTCTCTTCACTCATATTCAACATCATGCTGCAAGTCCTGGCTAAGTATACAGATTGGAAAAGGACAAATAAAACTGTTTTTGTTCATAAATAATGTGATTGCCTATGTAGAAAATGTCATTAAAAAAATACTGGAACAAATAAGCACATACAGCAAGGTCACAGAATACAAGATTAATGTACAAGAGTCAATTGTTTCCTATATACCAGCAATGAACAATTGGAATTTGAAATTCAAAGAAAGCAATGACATTTAAAAAAGCACCAAAACCATGAAATACTTAGGTATAAATCTAACAAAATGTGTACTGTGTCTATCTATCTGCAGAAGACTATGAAACTCTGAACAAAGAATTCAATGAAGATATATTCCACATTCATGGAATGGAAGATCCAATATGTCTAACCTGATCGATAAATTTAATGGAATCTCAGTCAAAATTGCAGTAAGCTGGTTGCCATGAGTCAGAATCAATTCCACGGCAACTAACAACAACAATTTTGTAAATATCAACAAACTGATTCTAAAGTATATATGTAAAGGCAAAAAACCTTAGAACAGCTACCCAATACCGAAGAAAAAGAACAAATTTGGATGACTCATACAATCCGATTTCGAGCATTACTATTAAGCTACAGTAATCCTGGAAACATGGTAATGGTGAAAGAATAGACAGATAAATGGAACAGAATAGAGAACCTAGAAATAGACCCACACAAAAGTAGAAACAGGTCTTTGACAAAGAAGCAAATGCAATTCAAGGGAGAAAGGATAGTCTTTTCATCAAACGGTTCAGGAACAATTAAATGTCATATGCAAAAATACGAACCTAGACAAAGGCCTTACACTTTTCACAAAAATTAACTCAAAATGGGTCATAGACCTAAATGGAAAAAGGAAAACCAAAACTCTTAGAAAAAAATCTAGGTGACCTTGAGGTCCCGGTGAGCTTTTAGATATAAACTTAAAAGCAAGATCCATGATAAGAAAAAACATTGGTAAGTTGGGCTTTATTAAAATTAAAAACTTCTGCTCTGTGAAAGACACTGTTAATAGGGTCAAAAGACAAGCTACAAACTGGGAGAAAATATTTGCAAAACACCTGTTTTGATAAAGGACTTGAATCCAAAATACAGAAACCAAACTCACTGCTGTCTGAGTCGAATCTGACTCATAGCGACCCTGTAGGACAGAGCAGAACTGCCCTGTAGGGTTTCTAAGGAGTGGCTGGTGAATTCAAACTGCCAGCCTTTTGGTTAACGGCCGTAGCATGCCATCATTCTCAACCACTGCTCCACCAGGGTTCCCAAATACGTAAAGTATTTTTAAAATTCGGTAAGAAAACAACCCAATTTTAAAAATGGGCCAAAGATCTGAGCAGGCACCTCGCCAACAAAGATATACACATAGCAAATACCAAAAAACCAAACCCCTTGCCATCGAGTTGATTCTGACTCATAGTGACCCTATAGGACAGAGTAGGGTTTCAAAGGCGGGGATGGTGGATTCAAACTGCCAGTCTTCTGGTTAGCAGCCTAAACTCTTAACCACTATGCCACCAGGGCTCATATATATAAGCCTATGAAAAAATGCTCAGCATCGTTTATCATTAGGTGATTGCAAATTAAAACAACAATGAGATAACACTACGTACCTATTAAAAAACCAAACAGTTCAGACTCATGGTGACCCCATGTGCTCCAGAGTAGAATTGTGCTTCACAGGGCGTTCATAGCTATGAACTTTTGGAAGTAGGTCAACAGACTTTTCTTCCCAGGAGCTTCTGAATGGGTTTGAATCACCAATTTTTTGGTTGGTAGCCTAGGGCTTAACCGTTTGTGCCACCCAGGGACTCTACAAAATACCTAATATTCTTCAAAACAGCCAAGAGGAGCCTAAGAAAACGAGACCACTAAAAGTGTGGTACCCTGAATGGGGTCCTAGAACAGAAACAGGATGTTAGGTAAAAATTAAGGAAATTTATACAAAGTATGGACTTTAGTTAATAATGTATCTGTACTGGTTCATTAATTGTAACAAATGTGCTATACTACTGGAAGACGTTAATAATAGGAGAACCTGGATGTGGATTATATGAAATGTTGTACTATCTTTGCAATTTATCCGTAAATATAAAATTGTCCTAAAAAATAAGGTTTATTATAAGTTTAAGAAAAAAGACAAATCCATCTGTGCTTTGCCAAGTCTGTATAGAGCAACTTAAAAAGACACATCTAAAGTCAGAAAAACATCTTATATCAGAAAAAACATGCAGCTTCTCCCTTTTGCTAAATGATCAACCCTTGTTTCTTAAAATATCTGTAGCATTTTGTAAGATCAGAATAGACTGTCCAGTCTTCATAAGGCGTTTTTCCCATAGAATTTAGCAAAGGTTCAATTAATTCCAGGTAAATATTGCCAGTCTACAGGTCTACAGGTAACCTGTGATCATTCCTAGAAATCGTGACCATCCACATTATAAATATGTTTGAAAATCAGTCCCCAAGGAAACTAGGATGGAATGAAGACATTTTGCTTATGCCAACTTCATCTCTGAACCTCTGGGATTAATTTTCAATTAATTGTGTCTCTGTGGTGAGTAGAAAAAAAGATTATTTTTGTTAAATTTAGCCTTCAGTCCAGTTCAGTCACCACTGAGTAGATTCTGACTCCTGGCAACCCCACGTGTTTCAGAGTAGAACTGCACTCCATAGAGTTTTCAATGGCTGTGAACTTTTGGACACAAGCATTGTTTAATGTTGCTGTTGCTGTTGTTGTTAGGTACCATCGTATCAGTTTCAACTCATAGCAACACTCTGCACAACAGAACAAAACACTGCCCGATCCTGCGTCATCCTCACAATTATTATGTTTAAGCCCATTCTTGCAGCCACTGTGTCAAACCATCTCATTGAGGGTCTTCCTCTTTTTCTCTGACCCTCTACTTTACCAAGCATGATGTCCTTCTCCAGGGACTGATCCCTCCTGACAACACATTCAAAGTATGTGAGATGAAGTGTTGCCACCCTTGCTTCCAAGGAGCATTCTGGCTGTACTTCTTCCAAGGCAGATCTGTTCTTTCTTTTGGCAGTCCATGGTATATTCAACATTCTTCGCCAACACCACAATTCAAAGGTGTCAATTCTTTTTCGGTCTTCCTTATTCACTGTCCAGCTTATGCATGCAAATGAGGCTATTGAAACCACCATGGCTTGGGTCAGGTGCACCTTAGTCTTCAAGGTGACGTTGGTCTTTTGCAGTCAATTTGCCCAATGCAATGTGTCTTTTGATTTCTTGACTGCTACTTCCGTGACTGTTGATTGTGGAGCCAAGTAAAATGAAATCCTTGACAACCTCAATCTTTTCTCCATTTATCATGATGCTGCTTATTGGTCCAGTTGTGAGGATTTTTGTTTTCTTTATGTTGAAGTGTAATCCATACTGAAGTCTGTGGTCTTTGATCTTCATCAATAAGTGTTTCAAGTCCACTTTCAGCAAGTACGGTTGTGTCATCTGCATAACACAGGTAGTTAATGAGTTTTCCTCCAATCCTGATGCCCTGTTCTTCTTCATGTAGTCCAGCTTCTCAGATTATTTGCTCAGCATGCAGATTAATAGGTATGGTGAAAGGATACAACCCTGATGCATGCATTTCCTGACTTTAATACGTGCAGCATCCTCTTGCTCTGTTTGAATGACTGCCTCTTGATCCATGTACAGATTCCTCTTGAGCACAATTAAGTGTTCCAAAATTCCCATTCTCCTCAATGTTACCCATAAGTTGTTATGATCCACGGAGTTGAATGCCTTAGCACAGTCAATAAAACACAGGTAAACATCTTTCTGGTATTCTCTGCTTTCAGCCAAGATCCATCTGACATCAGCAATGATATCCCTGGTTCCACATCTCTTTTATATTCAGCTTGAATTTCTTGCAGTTCCCTGTCGATATACTGCTATAGCTGCTTTTGAATGACTTTCAGCAAAATTTTGCTTGCATGTGATATTAATGACATTGTTCAATAATTCTGCATTAGATTCGATCACCTTTCTTGGGAATAGGCATAAATATGGGTCTCTTCCAGTCAGTTGGCCAGTTAGCTGTCTTCCAAGTTCCTTGGCATAGACAAGTGAGCACTTCCAGCACTGCATTCGTTTGTTGAAACAGTTCAGTTGGTATTCCGTCAACTCCTGGGGAGCCTTATTTTTCACCAAGGCTTTCAGCGCAGCTTGGACTTCTTCCTTCAGTACCATCAGTTCCTCATCATATGTTACGTCCTGAAATGGTTGAACACTGACCAATTCTTTTCGGTATAGTGACTCTGTATATTCCTTCCATCTTCTTTTGATGCTTCCTGTGTTGTTTAATATTTTCCCCATAGAATCCTTCAGTATTGCAACTCAAGGCTTGAATTTTTTTCTCCAGTTCTTTCAGCTTGAGAAATGTTGAGTGTGTTCTTCCCTTTTGGTTTTCCATCTCAAGCTCTTTGCACATGTCATCCTAAATACTTTACTTTGGCTTCTCAAGCAGCCCTTTGAAATCTTCTATTCAGCTATTTTAAGTCATCATTTTTTTTTTTTTCCTTTTGCTTTAGCTACTCAATGTTCAAGAGCAAGTTTCAGAGTCTCTTCTGACATCCATTTAGGTCTTTTCTTTCACTCCTTTCTTTTTAATGACCTCTTGTTTTCCTTATGTATGATATCCTTGATGTCATCCTACAACTTGTCTGGTCTTTGGTCATTAGTGTCCAATGTGTCAAATCTATTCTTGAGATGGCCTCTAAATTCAGGTGGGATATACTCAAGGTTGTACTTTGGCTCTTGTGGACTTGTTCTAATTTTCTTCAGTCTCAACTTGAACTTGCATGTGAGTAACTGACAGTCTATTCCACAGTTGCCCCCTGGCCTTGTTCTGACTGGTGATATTGAACTTTTCCATCGTCTCTTTCCACAGATGTAGCCGACTTGATTCCTTTGTATTCCACCTAGCGAGGTCCACATGTATAGTTGCTGTTTATGTTGCTGAAAAAAGGTATTTGCAATGACAAAGTCGCTAGTCTTGCAAAATTCAATCATGTAATATCCGGCATCGTTTCTATCACCAAGGCCATATTTTCCATCCACCGATCTTTCTTCTTTGTTTCCAACTTTTGCGTTCCAATCACCAGTAATTATCAGTGCATCTTGACTGCATGTTTTATCAATTTCAGAATGCAGAAATTCGTAGAAATCTTCTGTCTTAGTGGATGGTAAATAAATTTGAATAATAGTCCTATTAACTGGTTAGGTGTATGGATATTATCCTATCACTGACAGCACTGTACTTCAGGATAGATCTTGAAATGTTCTTTGACAGTGAATACGACGCCATTCCTCTTCAAGTTGTCATTCCTGGCATAGTAGACCATGGGATTGTCTGATTCAAAATGACCAATACCAGTCCATTTCAGCTCACTAATCCCCAGGATATTAATGTTTATGCATTCCACTTCATTTTTGATGATTTCCAATTTTCCTAGATTCATACTTTGTACATCCCAGGTTCCGATTATTAATGGATGTTTGCAACTCTTTCTCCTCATTTTGAGTTGTGCCACAACAGCAAATGAAGGTCCAGAAAGTTTGACTCCATCCACATCATTAAGGTTGACTCTACTTTGAGGAGGTGGCTCTTCCCCAGTCATATTTTGAGTGCCTTCCAACCCGAGGGGCTCGTCTTCTGGCACTATATTAGACAATGTTCTGCTGCTATTCGTAAGGTTTTCACTGGCTAATTCTTTTCAGAAGTAGACTGCCGGGTCCTTCTTTCTAGTTGGTCTTAATCTGGAAGCTCAGCTGAAACCTGTCCACCATGGGTGACCCTGCTGGTATTTGAATACTGGTGGCATAGCTTCTGGCATCACAGCAACACACAAGCCCCCACAATATGACAAAGTGACAGGTACGTAGGTGTGTTTAATGTTAGTGCTGGTTAAAATAGAAATTGAAAAAGGAATGATGTGGAAAGAGAATAAGTCACCTGAAGAGCAAAGAATTATCAAGTATCTATGCATCAGTCAGAGTTCAGTTGCAGACAACAGAAAACACCGAGGCTACTGTAAACCAGTGGCATTTAATACCATACCAAGATAAGGTGCTTATGAAATTTCTGGACAGCCTAGAGGAACATGCTCTGGCCTGGGCCTCCAGAACAATTCTCAGAAAATCACTGCAAAATTGGCTCACCAAGGAAACTGCTACCCTCAGCTACATCAGGAAGTGGGATATTCGAGAAGATACCACCTTAGCTCTGCTCCAGGGATGAGGAAGCTGCTGCAGGAGCTGTCAGCTCCTGAGCCAGGCTCTGCACCAAGAAAAATGTCTGACTCCCACCAGCCTCCCATTTTCCCCACTTGCTCTGCATTCAAACCTCTCATGAGTGCATCTGATTGATTGAACTTAAATTACATCTGGAACTTCTGCTCCAAGGGAAGTCTGAGAAAACGTAATTTTAAACTTTCCAGTCCCTGCCACACAGAAAACACATTAAGAAGGTTGGAATAAACATTGAGTCAGTCAAGCTAGTGTATTCACCGCATGTGACACTAGAAGATTGTAATGTGAGTGCTGCATTTAAGGAGTTATTATCAAAGTGCTTCTTATTGGAGACATAGCTTCCTCCTAGAGCTTAACAATTATCCATTCATACAGATCTTGTGGCCAATATATATCCCAGATACCCAAATGAGGTATAGCACCCCCTCAAATTGTTACAACTTTGTAGATAATCTGTTCTTCTAAAATGTCTTCATGCCCTAGGGTCTGTATCCAAAATTCCTTTTTAAAAAACTTTCCTAAATTTCATATAATCTGTCTTTGGATTCCTTGAAATGTGCACACATTCACACCCATACACTCACATGCACCCATTCACAAACACACTCAGCTGTCATCAATCTGAAAAAAATCCCCTGCTAGTACACCCATGTTGTTGTTGTGTGCTGTCGAGTCAACTCCAACTCATAGAGCAAGTATATGACAGAATATAACTGGCCCATAGGGTTTTCTAGGCTGAAATCTGTATGGGAGCAGATTGCCAAGTCTCTTCTCCCTCAAAGCAGCTGTTGGATTTGAACTGTCAACATTTCAGTTGGCAGCCAAGCACTTAACCATTGGACCACTAGGGCTCCTAATACATGCGTGCTAACCTAATATTTATCAAAATGTCCTGAGGAGATTTGTCTAACCTTACAACTTGATGTTTGTCCTTCTAAATTAAAATATTTCTTCCCTGGAATGGAATATTAGCTTAGCATTGGTTATTTATCCCATTAACAAATATTCCTGTAAATCAAGGAGAGAAGGTTATTTCAGTTTTTATGTTATGCTCAGATCTCTTCCTTGTTACTTCCAGTCAGTTTAAAGAATTTCTTTGTATAACAGTTTCTATTGTAGAATGTGTTATTTAGAAAGAATTTAAAGAATGAGTGAAAACAAATAGTCAGGGGCAGAATTTACTTCCAACTTGTGTGTTTTCGTTGGTGTCATCTATAACTTGTTCTCCTACTTCCCAGCATAGACTTCTTAGTCACCAAAATAGTTTGGTTTTCTTTACACAAGAATAAATTATGAAATTTCTATTCTATTAAATGATAAACTGAAGTTAATCCTAGGAAAACACGAAAGGGATATAAAAATTTGGTCTGACTAGACATTTACAGAGTGGTATCTTGAGTTGGAAAAAGGAAATTCTATAAAAATATATGAAAGAAAATTATTAGAGAAAAACCAATAGGACCAGTTGCTGAGATTGATTAGGTAACATGAATGTTGTAGTCAGAGGAATTATTGTTGAATGAGGTATGAATGATGTCTTAAACAGCAACCAAAAGAAGTCCTTGTGGAACTCTGTTAGCTGTGTGTCACTCCACCCCGTCACAGTTTGTGGGTAAAGACAAATGAAAAGCAAGAAATGCCAGAGGTTTCTGTACTTCTCCCAAACGTTTCAAAATGCCTCTCAGTTATAGATGGCACCAGTGAAAACAAACAAGTTGGAAGTAAATTCTGCCCCTGACTATTTGTTTTCACTCATTCTTTAAATTGTTTCTAAATAACACATTCTACAATAGAAACTGTTATACAATGAAATTCTTTAAACTGACTGGAAGTAACAATGAAGAGATCTGAGCATAATATAAAAACTGAAATAACCTTCTCTCCTTGATCTATAAAAATTCTCCAGATAAATTTTTGAAATGAAGTATTCATCATTCAGGAAGAGTGCCAGGAAACAGCGGTTTAAGAGGACCCTAAATTTAACATGCTTATACTTGAATGGAAACTCTGGTAGTGTAATAGTTAAGCACTACAGCTGCTAACCAAGAGGTCGGCAGTTCAAATCCACCAGGCGCTCCTTGGAAACTCCATGAGGCAGTTCTACTCTGTCCTCTAGGGTCACTACGAGTTGGAAGCAACTTGATGGCAGTGGGTTTGGTTTGGTTTGGTATACTTGAATTGCTGCTATATCAAGAAAGGAATGTTCTACATTGAATTTACTAGCACACATCAATTTATTTGTGAAACACCTATTCACCTGGAAAATATACTTCATTTTATCTTCATTTTTGTACACCATAATTGATGATAGGAGTTCTTCATGGATGTCTCCAGAATATAGTAAAAAGCAGAGAGAAAATCTGAACTACCTGAGATTCACTAAAATTGAAAATTTACATTAAATTTTTATGAACTAAAATCAGCAAAGGACATTATAATAGATATTTTATCCAATAAATTACTTTTTTAAATCAGAAGTCATGGCATTATTTTCCTTGCACATGAATTAAAAAAAAAAAAAACTACTTAAAAGAGCTAGTTTAATTTTAGTTTAAAAGACTGAACTAAAGCAATATTTTTTTTTCTTTTGCTTTGCCTCTTAGTAGTAAAGATGAACTGGCTCACGTGTTTCCTTTTCATATCAGTTTTCATACACAGCACACCAGTGACAGGTGAGTGATAATATTCCCTCAGACTATTTTTCTATGAGGCACTACTATGATTTACTGTGATAACAAACTGAAACATTATCTTATTTTCTTCCATATTTTAATCAATTAACTGACAGTAATTTTTAAATAGATAAATAACAGAGGTGTATCAAACTATGAAATTCTTTTGACCAAAGAGAGAGAAAAGAAACCACCATTTATTGAGCGCCTACTATATAACTAGCAAGATGATTGAAGCATTCACACTCATTACTTGAATGTTCTCAGACACTGTCTGAAGAATTAAAAAAAAAAAAAAACAAAACCTTTATACAGAAGAAAAGACACAGGTGAAAGAGTATAAATATTGTATGAAAAGTTACATTACTAATAAATGATAGAGCTGTTATTCTGACCCAATTCTGTTATTCTCCAAAGTCATGCTTCTTTCATAGTCTTAAACATCTGTTGCTATGAGATTTACTATTATAAAAATTGAACAGAGCAGGCATTCTTTTCTACTCATGCAGAAGTGTCCAGAAAACAGGTGCCTTGAGTACAAAGCTGCCCTGCCACATGTCTCTGAACAGCTCTCTGTACAGACCACAGCATTGTCTCATTTCTTCTGTGGTCCCAGATAAGCAATGACAGCATGTCCTTCATCTGGGAAGGTAGTCCATCTTAGTGAAATGAGAAGACTGTCTTCAAAAAAGGGCATTTAATTTAAGAAGCCACCTCCTAAAGTTTTCTACACTGTAATCAGCATTATTAAGTTCAGTCACTAAACATAGTGCAAAAAGGGACATTAATATCCATAAGGATACAGTTTCCCAAAGTTCCTCCAAATTAATTCTATACCCACAGTTTCAATTAGAACACCATTTTGATGAAATATATTCATAAGTGCTAAATAAGCACCATAGGAAATTCTACTTAAGCTAGTTATAAAGGGCAAAGTTTCATTGAGAAATAAATCTCAAAGGAGGTCTGGCTCAGAGATTTGTTCACATCTGTCCCCACTGGCCTTTGTAAGGCAAATAAAAGAAAGGCAGATGAGGCCAAAGTTCCCTGTGAACTAAAGGGAAATTAAGCTGTTTTCTCTCTTTCTCCCAGGGACAATCATTCAGTTAATGCCAAAAATAAATGACATGGACCATTTTTTTGTTCCATTTTAGCATGCGTAATCTGTTTAGGCATCATAGAGGAAAGGGCAACTAGCTAGTCTCAAAAAAAAAGGTGTCCTTAATTATGCTCAAAAGTTTACTCTGCAGAAATTTTTTAATCTAGATATTATGCCACAGTGAAATGGTCACCAGCTTGGAATAGTGCAAGCAACTTAACATTCTCTGTCCCAGTAGAATCACATCATATCACAGCTTATTATGACATGATTCTTACATTCCAGGCTAGACAGACTCCTGCAAACTGCCAGTTATGTTGCAAGAGTCAGATATAACCCTGAAAGTTTGTTGAGGCATCTTCCTTCAACAAGGATCTTAGGAAGGTGTTGTAGAATAGTATTTTTTTTTCTACTAAGAATATTCCAAATTGAAGTGAAGATACGATCCATGGAAGAAATTTAAACGACTTGGTGTGTGAAAGGATCTATCAACAAGTCACATTTAATTGGGGCAAGTACTAATATTAGAAAGATCACGGCCTGAGGCATATTCAAAGCTTGATATAACTTTTCTTTAGATAGTTGCTACAGACTCTCTTAGCAGGGCTTGTTTATCCAACTAAATTCTAGATGCTTGAAGAACAAGGATGTGTTATTTAAAAATGTCGGGGGCTTAAAGACTCAAACAGAAGAAAATTTAAAGGGATAAAGGGATCACAGACAGTGTCAGATGTGATCATCATTTGTGTCCCCCACCCCAAATGTACATCTCACTTTAAGGAACATGGGAATAATGGGGTATACTCAGCAGGCTTAGGGTTGAAGAAGCTAATCTCCTGAAGAAGAAAAAAAGTTAAATTTCTTTGTCAGCTATTGGCACATGGTTATGGGAATATTTGGGCTTTGAGGGAAAGAAACAACACATGTCTCAAGGATTTCTAAGAAATGCTACTGAAGACAGTTTAAAATCAACAAAGCAAAGGAGGCGGAGCCAAGATGGCGGACTAGGCAGACGCTACCTCGGATCCCTCTTACAACAAAGACACAGAAAAACAAGTGAATCGATCACATACATAACAATCTACGAACCCTGAACAACAAACACAGATTTAGAGACGGAGAACGAACTAATACGGGGAAGCAGCGATTGTTTTCAGAGCCTGGAGCCAGCGTACCACTCAGGTATGGCACAAGCACAGAGAGCTGCTCCACCCCCCTGAACTAACGCCGGGAGGGGGCCCAGCCAGTTCTCGTGGGCAGCGTGGCGACGCAGCCGGTGGGAGAAGTCCCCGGGAGGCAGTGACTGGTCTTGGAGTGGGGAGAGCAACGTCCCAGCCGGGGAACAGTCCCGCCGGGATTTGGACTGGACACAGGTACAGCATAAACACGGAGAGCTGCTCCACCCCCCTGAACTAACCCCAGGAGGGGGCCCAGCCGCCCCCGCGGCTGGTGGGACGAGAAGTCCCAGGGAGGCAGCGACTGATTTTGGAGTCGAGAGTGCACCGTCCCAGTAGGGGCGCCTTGACCCCGGGCATGGGGCTGGAAGCGGAGGATCTGACCTTGACTCCAGCGGGCCAGACCCCCCGGGGGCAATATCCATACAGCCAGCATACATAGGCGAGGCGCCCCGTGGGAATCTCAGATATAATAGTCATTCCAAGCAAGACAAGCAACTCTGGCTATATTCTGAGGTGCTACTCTCCAATCTCTCTGTTCCCTCCCCCACCCTCCCCAGGCGGCTTCATTAACATCCGAATAGCCTGAGCCAGAGGGAGAACTCTGAGAGGGATCTGACTGCATTTTTTTTAGCGGATTTTCTGGAAAAACTAGTTTCCCAGTGATGGCTCGGAGACAGCAATCCATATCAAACCACTTAAAGAAGCAGACCATGACAGCTTCTCCAACCCCCCAAACAAAAGAATCAAAATCTTTCCCAAAAGAAGATACAATCCTGGAATTATCAGATACAGAATATAAAAAACTAATTTACAGAATGCTTCAAGACATCACAAATGAAATAAGGCAAACTGCAGAAAAAGCCAAGGAACACACTGATAAAACTGTTGAAGAACTCAAAAAGATTATTCAAGAACATAGTGGAAAAATTAATAAGTTGCAAGAATCCATAGAGAGACAGCATGTAGAAATCCAAAAGATTAACAATAAAATTACAGAATTAGACAACGCAATAGGAAGTCAGAGGAGCAGACTCGAGCAATTAGAATGCAGACTGGGACATCTGGAGGACCAGGGAATCAACACCAACATAGCTGAAAAAAAATCAGATAAAAGAATTAAAAAAAATGAAGAAACCCTAAGAATCATGTGGGACTCTATCAAGAAGGATAACCTGCGGGTGATTGGAGTCCCAGAACAGGGAGGGGGGACAGAAAACACAGAGAAAATAGTTGAAGAACTCCTGACACAAAACTTCCCTGACATCATGAAAGATGAAAGGATATCTATCCAAGATGCTCATCGAACCCCATTTAAGACTGATCCAAAAAGAAAAACACCAAGACATATTATCATCAAACTCGCCAAAACCAAAGATAAACAGAAAATTTTAAAAGCAGCCAGGGAGAAAAGAAAGGTTTCCTTCAAGGGAGAATCAATAAGAATAAGTTCAGACTATTCAGCAGAAACCATGCAGGCAAGAAGGGAATGGGACGACATATACAGAACACTGAAGGAGAAAAACTGCCAGCCAAGGATCATATATCCAGCAAAACTCTCTGAAATATGAAGGTGAAATTAAGATATTTACAGACAAACACAAGTTTAGAGAATTTGCAAAAACCAAACCAAAGCTACAGGAAATACTAAAGGATATTGTTTGGTCAGAAAAACAATAATATCAGATACCAGCACAACACAAGGTCACAAAACAGAACGTCCTGATATCAACTCGAATAGGGAAATCACAAAAACAAACAAATTAAGATTAATTAAAAAAAAAATACACATAACAGGGAATCATGGAAGTCAACAGGTAAAAGATCACAGTAATCAAAAAGAGGGACTAAATACAGGAGGCATCGAACTGCCATATGGAGAGTGATACTAGGCGATATAGAACAATACAAGTTAGGTTTTTACTTAGAAAAATAGGGGTAAATAATAAGGTAACCACAAAAAGGTATAACAACTCTATAACTCAAGATAAAAGCCAAGAAAAACGTAACGACTCAACTAACATAAAGTCAAACACTATGAAAATGAGGATCTCACAATTTACTAAGAAAAACGTCTCAGCACAAAAAAGTATGTGGAAAAATGAAATTGTCAACAACACACATAAAAAGGCATCAAGATGACAGCACTAAAAACTTATTTATCTATAATTACCCTGAATGTAAATGGACTAAATGCACCAATAAAGAGACAGAGAGTCACGGACTGGATAAAGAAACACGATCCATTTATATGCTGCCTATAAGAGACACACCTTAGACTTAGAGACACAAACAAACTAAAACTCAAAGGATGGAAAAAAATATATCAAGCAAACAATAAGCAAAAAAGAAGAGGAGTAGCAATATTAATTTCTGACAAAATAGACTTTAGACTTAAATCTGCCACAAAGGATAAAGAAGGACACTATATAATGATAAAAGGGACAATTGATCAGGAAGACATAACCATATTAAATATTTATGCACCCAATGACAGGGCTGCAAGATATATAAATAAAATTTTAACAGAATTGAAAAGTGAGATAGATACCTCCATAATTATAGTAGGAGACTTCAACACACCACTTTTGGAGAAGGACAGGACATCCAGTAAGAAGCTCAATAGAGACACGGAAGATCTACTTACAACAATCAACCAACTTGACCTCATTGACTTATACAGAACTCTCCACCCAACTGCTGTAAAATATACTTTTTTTTCTAGTGCACATGGAACATTCTCCAGAATAGACCACATATTAGGTCATAAAACAAACCTTTGCAGAGTCCAAAACATCGAAATATTACAAAGCATCTTCTCAGACCACAAGGCAATAAAACTAGAAATCAATAACAGAAAAACTAGGGAAAAGAAATCAAATACTTGGAAAATGAACAATACCCTCCTGAAAAAAGACTGGGTTATAGAAGACATCAAGGAGGGAATAAGGAAATTCACAGAAAGCAACGAGAATGAAAATACTTCCTATCAAAACCTATGGGACACAGCAAAAGCAGTGCTCAGAGGCCAATTTATATCGATAAATGCACACATACAAAAAGAAGAAAGAGCCAAAATCAGAGAACTGTCCCTACAACTTGAACAAATAGAAAGTGAGCAACAAAAGAATCCATCAGGCACCAGAAGAAAACAAATAATAAAAATTAGAGCTGAACTAAATGAATTAGAGAACAGAAAAACAATTGAAAGAATTAACAAAGCCAAAAGCTGGTTCTTTGAAAAAATTAACAAAATTGATAAACCATTGGCTAGACTGACTAAAGAAATACAGGAAAGGAAACAAATAACTCAAATAAGAAACAAGATGGGCCACATCACAACCGAACCATATTAAACTAAAAGAATCATTTCAGATTATTATGAAAAATTGTACTCTAACAAATTTGCAAACCTAGAAGAAATGGATGAATTCCTGGAAAAACACTACCTACCTAAACTAACACATTCAGAAGTAGAACAACTAAATAGACCCATAACAAAAAAAGAGATTGAAACGGTAATCAAAAAACTCCCAAGAAAAAAAGACCTGGCCCGGACGGCTTCACTGCAGAGTTCTACCAAACTTTCAGAGAAGAGTTAACACCACTACTTCTGAAGGTATTCCAAAGCATAGAAAATGACGGAATACTACGCAACTCATTCTATGAAGCCACCATCTCCCTGATACCAAAACCAGGTAAAGACATTACCAAAAAAGAAAATTATAGACCTATATCCCTCATGAACATAGATGCAAAAATCCTCAACAAAATTCTAGCCAATAGAATCCAACAACACATCAAAAAAATAATTCACCCTGATCAAGTGGGATTTATACCAGGTATGCAAGGCTGGTTTAATATCAGAAAAACCATTAATGTAATCCATCACATAAATAAAACAAAAGAAAAAAACCACACGATCTTATCAATTGATGCAGAAAAGGCATTTGACAAAGTCCAACACCCATTTATGATAAAAACTCTCACCAAAATAGGAATTGAAGGAAAATTCCTCAACATAATAAAGGGCATCTATGCAAAGCCAACAGCCAATATCACTCTAAATGGAGAGAACCTGAAAGCATTTCCCTTGAGAACGGGAACCAGACAAGGATGCCCTTTATCACCGCTCTTATTCAACATCGTGCTGGAAGTCCTAGCGAGGGCAATTAGGCTAGACAAAGAAATAAAAGGTATCCGGATTGGTAAGGAAGAAGTAAAGTTATCACTATTTGCAGATGACATGATTATATACACAGAAAACCCTAAGAAATCCTCCAGAAAACTACTGAAACTAATAGAAGAGTTTGGCAGAGTCTCAGGTTATAAAAGAAACATACAAAAATCACTTGGATTCCTCTACATGAACAAAAAGAACACTGAAGAGGAAATAACCAAATCAATACCATTCACAGTAGCCCCCAAGAAGATAAGATACTTAGGAATAATCTTACCAAGGATGTAAAAGACCTATACAAAGAAAACTACAAAGCTCTACTACAAGAAATTCAAAAGGACATACTTAAGTGGAAAAACATACCTTGCTCATGGATAGGAAGACTTAACATACTAAAAATGTCTATTCTACCAAAAGCCATCTATACATTTAACGCACTTCCGATCCAAATTCCAATGTCATATTTTAAGGGGATAGAGAAACAAATCACCAATTTCATATGGAAGGGAAAGAAGCCCCAGATAAGCAAAGCACTACTGAAAAAGAAGAAGAAAGTGGGAGGCCTCACTCTACCTGATTTCAGAACCTATTATACAGCCACAGTAGTCAAAACAGCCTGGTACTGGTACAACAACAGGCACATAGACCAATGGAACAGAATTGAGAACCCAGATATACATCCATCCATGTATGAGCAGCTGATATTTGACAAAGGAACAGAGTCAGTTAATTGGGGAAAAGATAACCTTTTTAACAAATGGTGCTGGCATAACTGGATATCCATTTGCAAAAAAATGAAACAGGACCCATACCTTACACCATGCACAAAAACTAACTCCAAGTGGATCAAAGACCTAAACATAAAGACTAAAACGATAAAGATCATGGAAGAAAAAATAGGGACAACCCTAGGAGCCCTAAGACAAGGCATAAACAGAATACAAAACATTACTAAAAATGATGAAGAGAAATCCGATAACTGGGAGCTCCTAAAAATCAAACACCTATGCTCATCTAAAGACTTCACCAAAAGAGTAAAAAGACCACCTACAGACTGGGAAAGAATTTTCAGCTATGACATCTCCGACCAGCGTCTGATCCCTAAAATCTACATGATTCTGCCAAAACTCAACCACAAAAAGACAAACAACCCAATCAAAAAGTGGGCCAAGGATATGAACACACATTTCATTAAAGAAGATATTCAGGCGGCTAACAGATACATGAGAAAATGCTCTCGATCATTAGCCATTAGAGAAATGCAAATTAAAACTACGATGAGATCCCATCTCACACCAACAAGGCTGGCATTAATCCAAAAAACACAAAATAATAAATGTTGGAGAGGCTGCGGAGAGATTGGAACTCTTATACACTGCTGGTGGGAATGTAAAATGGTACAACCACTTTGGAAATCTATCTGGCGTTATCTTAAACAGTTAGAAATAGAACTACCATACAACCCAGAAATACCACTCCTCGGAATATACCCTAGAGATACAAGAGCCTTCACACAAACAGATATATGCACACCCATGTTTATTGCAGCTCTGTTTACAATAGCAAAAAGTTGGAAGCAACCAAGGTGTCCATCAATGGATGAATGGGTAAATACATTGTGGTATATTCACACAGTGGAATACTACGCATCGATAAAGAACAGTGACGAATCTGTGAAACATTTCATAACATGGAGGAACCTGGAAGGCATTATGCTGAGCGAAATTAGTCAGAGGCAAAAGGACAAATATTGTATAAGACCACTATTATAAGATCTTGAGAAATAGTAAACCTGAGAAGAACACATACTTTTGTGGTTACGGGGAGGGGAGGGAGGGAGGGTGGGAGAGGGTTTTTTATGGATCAATCAGTAGATAAGAACTGCTTTAGGTGAAGGGAAAGACAACACTCAATACATGGAAGGTCAGCTCAATTGGACTGGACCAAAAGCAAAGAAGTTTCCGGGATAAAATGAATGCTTCAAAGGTCAGCGGAGCAAGGGCGGGGGTCTGGGGAACATGGTTTGCGGGGACTTCTAAGTCAATTGGCAAAATAATTCTATTATGAAATCATTCTGCATCCCACTTTGAAATGTGGTGTCTGGGGTCTTAAATGCTAACAAGCAGCCATCTAAGATGCATCAATTGGTCTCAACCCACCTGGAGCAAAGGAAAATGAAGAACACCAAGGCCACACGACAACTAAGAGCCCAAGAGACAGAAAGGGCCACATGAACCAGAGACCTACATCAGCCTGAGACCAGAAGAACTAGTTGGTGCCCGGCCACAATCGATGACTGCCCTGACAGGGAGCACAGCAGAGGACCCCTGAGGGAGCAGGAGATCAGTGGGATGCAGACCCCAAATTCTCATAAAAAGACCAAACTTAATGGTCTGACTGAGACTAGAGGAATCCCGGCGGCCATGGTCCCCAGACCTTCTGTTGGCACAGGACAGGAACCATCCCCGAAGACAACTCATCAGACATGAAAGGGACTGGTCAGCGGGTGGGAGAGAGATGCTGATGAAGAGTGAGCTAATTATATCAGGTGGACACTTGAGATTGTGTTGGCAACTCTTGTCTGGAGGGGGGATGGGAGGATAGAGAGAGAGGGAAGCTGGCAAAATTGTCACTAAAGGAGAGACTGAAAGGGCTGACTCAAGAGGGGGAGAGCAAGTGGGAGTACGGAGTAAGATGTATGTAAACTTATATGTGACAGACTGATTGGATTTGTAAACGTTCACTTGAAGCTTAATAAAAGTTAATAAAAAGAAAAAAAAAGCTAGAAAAAAAATCAACAAAGCACGTGAAGGATATTAAATATGTTGTACAGCAAAGGCAAATAAGCAATTCTTAGGAGAATTTTTAAAAATCATAATAAGGAAAATAATTGGAGGGGTTGCACTGTAATTAGGTACTACTACAAATTTAATATTCAAAACAATAAATATTCTTTTATATTTTATTGATTCACAGGCTCTTCCAGGTGGTCATGATGATTAGTTAGCTGTGCTTGATTTACAGAGCTGAACTTCTTACAGAAATTTTTGTAAAAATATTGAAAGAGATATGAAGTCAACACTAATAGAGGTCATTATCTATTTTTTAAAAAATTGCCAAACTGTGGGAGGAAAGTCCCCTGATTAAGTTGCATAGTTGAACTGATTGAGAAATGATCAGTGTTCACAGCTGTGCTGTTCTATAGGTAGCCACTAGCCACATCTGGCTACTGAGCACTTGAAATTTGTCTATTCCAAATAGAAATGTTCTGTAGTTGTAAAATACACATCAGGTTTTAAAGACTGAACAAAAATAAGAATGTAAAATATCTCAGGAATAATTTTTGTATTGGTTACATGTTGAAACGATATTTCCTTTATGTATTAGCTTAAATAAAATATTTGAAATTAATTTCACTTACTACTTATTTTTTAAATATGACTACTAGAAAATTCAGAATTAAAATATGTGCCTAGTATGTTCTATTGGACAACATTGGTCTTGACCTTTGAACTAGCAACATAGCTAGAGAAAAATGACATTAAAAGGTCTCCACTTTCTTCTAGGGTGACCAGAGAAATGGAGCCAGAATGACTGACGTCCCTCCTACGTGGGATATATTTTCTGAGACAGTCAGAATTGTTCCTCCTTCCATGCCTCTACCATCTATAAATAACTTTCACCCTATATCACTTTATGAAACCACATATGCTAGCAATGCAATGTGGCTAGTTGCGAAATGCACAGACTGTAATAAGTTGCAACCTCGGTGCCCCTTGGTGATAGAAAAGGACTGAAATGTTCTAGCACATTATTCAGAAATAAATTCACCTGTTCATATCAAAAAAAAAAAAAAAAGGCAATCAAAGAAAAGAACCCATTACCCTCTATCAAAGGAGAAGTAAATAAAAGCTTTTTAAAAACAGAAAATTCACTAGGGACTATGTAGATCAACTTTTGTACCAGTATATATCTTGAAAAAGAGAGTCGAACAACACAGAGAAATATAGTAAAAGGGATAAAAGCAAATGAACATGTACTGTTCAACAGAATATTGAGCTTAGCTAGTTCTTTCCTAATTAAAGAATCAGATAAAACTATTTTATAGCATAAAGGAAAAAAAAATCTACTTAGAATTCAGAGGAAAAGCATGCCTGTGAAAATAGAAGAAAATGTGACTCCATCTGGATTCGTAAAGTCTATGAAACAAGAGATGACTGACAAGACAAGAATAAACACTAGCTAAGACAAAAATAGGACTAGCAGATATAACAAAATAATACAGAGAATCTGAAATAAATAACAAAATAAAAATCTATATTGGAGGCAGCAGAGTCCAGAATCAACACTAAAGTAAACAGGACAAGTGATGTAGAGCACCAGCTTTCAAATGTTGGTCAAAAGTCAACTACATCAGAATCACACGGATTGCTTTTCAAATATACAGACACTGGACTCTACTTTTGCAATCTGAATCAGTTGATATAATACGACCTGGAAATGTATGTTGTAAAAGACTTCTCCAGGTGGTTCTGATATACACTGAAGTATGGGAACAACCAATGTGGTAAAACAGAGGCGCTGTATGTCAATGGAGACGGAAAGATAAAGATGAGAAGGAAAATGACAAATATAGAAAGCAGAGCATAAAGATGAATATTAGCAACAATAGGCTACTTTGAGAAAGATAAAGAATACAGCAGAAAATTTTTCAGGACAATAAAAAGAGATACCATATTTTTACACAAATAACAAACATTTTTTTGCCTACCACACCCTCCCTCCCATGAAGTATTTTTGTAACCATGCTTTGCTAATTCTTTACAGCAACGTGTAAAAAAAAATTACTATAGTGTTCTTACAAAAATACCTGGGAGGAGGTGGCAAAAAAAGTATAACACGTGTTATTAGTGTAAATATAATAGTAATAGATAAACAGAAAGATGGAGAGATATCTGGACTGGAAAGGATTTTAGAATTCTGTGGGAAATAAATGGAAAGAGACATACACCTGGAATATCTTGGTGAAAGTTTTGTTTGTCAAGGATAAAGAAAAGAAATCTTATAAATATCCACATAGAAAAAAAGTTACTTGAGGTTAATTTCAAAGAATCAGAAATCAAGCCATTTTTGACTTTTTATCTGGAACTAATTTCTACTAGGCAGTGAAATAATACTTAGGGAATTTTTTATAAAAATAGGTTTTAATCTAAGAATTACACAACTAGACAACATTTTGCTTATGTGCAAAGGGGATAAAAATATTGCAGGTAAGCAAGGATACAAAAATGGATTAATTAAAACTTTTTTTCTGATGAAAACACTCAAATGATTTAGTACAACACACTGAGCTTAAGAAAACCCCAAAATTTCTAAGTCAGATAGCTCGAAAAAAGCAAACCAAACCCAGTGCCATCGAGTCAATTCCAACTCATAGCGACCCTATAGGACAGAGTAGAACTGCCCCATAGAGCTTCCAAGGAGCGCCTGGCGGATTCGAACTGCTAACGCTTTGGTTAGCAGCTGTAGCACTTAACCATTATGCCACCAGGGTTCCCGTCAGATAGCTAGTGAAACAAAATTAGCAGTACTAAATATTGAAGCATATGAAAACCCTATGATAATTAAAACCATGTGCTACTATAACAAGAAAAGACAGGCATGTCCTAAGAATATAATAGAAAACAGATGCAACTGAAGTATACATGAAGAAAAATATACATGTATACATTCAAAGAATACATAATAAAAATAAAACATTCTCTAAATACATATATGTACAGAGGAAAGGAAAAATATCACAAGAAACAATTCCAACAAACAAAAATTAACATTCCTCTGGGTAGTGGGAGATTTTTATTTTATTATACGTATAAATTTTGTCAGTGAAAAGCTTGCATTACATGTAACCAGAAAGGAAAAATAAATGACAAAAACAAAATTAGAGAAAATGGTGCACTAGACAGATGCATCATGCCGTCCCTCTGCAGCAAAGATCTGAAAACCTAAGTAAAATAGATACAAATGTCAATCCTGGAACCCTAACCATCAAATGAGCTGATAAGGGACTAAATCAAACACTGAATGGAAGAAGAAACTGATGGAAAACAAAACAAGGAGCAATATGGAGATAACCTTTCAGTATAAGAAAAGGCAATGGAACTACCTGGTATGGAATTCAAAACTCTCTAAGAGATTAGGAAAGAGATCAAGGAAAACACAGACAAAGGAATAGAAGAATTCAAGAAAATAACACAAGAACAAAACATTAAAATAAATAAACAATTACAAATCTTACCAAAACAGCAACTAGTAATACAAAAGATAAACAACAAAATTTCAGTACTTCAACACCTCAACAACAAAAAGACAAATAATCCAACTAAAAAATGGGCAAAGGATATAAACAGATACTTCACCAAAGAAGACATACAGGCTGCTAACAGACAGATAAGTAAATGTTTGCGATAATTAGCCATTAAGGAAATGCAAATGAAAACTACAATGAGATAGCATCTCACCCCAACATTACTAGCACTAATAATAATAATAATAAAAAAAAACAGAAAATAAATGTTGAAGAGGTTGCAGGGAGATTGGAACTCTTATGTGCTGCTGGCGGGAATGTAACCTGGTATAACCACTATAGAAAATGATACGGCACCTCTTTAAAAAGCTAGAAATATAAATACCATATGATGCAGCAATCCCACTCATTGGAATAATCCTAGAGAAATAAGAGCCATCACACGAATAGACATATGCACACCCATGTTCATTGCAGCATTATTCACAATAGCAAAAAGATGGAAACAACTTAAGTGCCCGTATAAACAAATTATGGTACATACACACAGCACCTACACAATGATAAAGAACAATGATGAATCCGCGAAACATCTCACAACATGGATGAATCCGGAGGATGTTATGCTGAGCAAAATAAGTCAATTACAAAAGTACGAATATTGTATTGAGACCACTATTATAATAACCCAAGAAAAGGTTTATACATGGAAAAAAAAAAAAAAGAAACAATCTTTGATGGTTAAGGCAGAGAGGAGGGGTGAAGAGGGGAAATCACTAACTAGATAGTAGACGAGTGTTTACTTTAGTGAAGGGAAAGACCACACACAATATAGGGGAAGTCAGCACAACTTGACAAAGGCAAAGTCAAAGAAGCTTCCTAGACACATCCAAACACCTTGAGGGTCCAAGTTACTGGGGCCGAGCGCTGGGGACCATGGTCTCTGGGGACGTCTAGGTCAATTTGCACAACATAGTTCACAAAGAAAATGTTCTACATCCTCCTTTGATAAGTAGGGGTCTTAACAGCTTTTGAGTGGCCACCTAAGACACATCGGTTGGTCCCAGCACATTTGGAGCAAAGGAGAATGAAGAAAACCAAAGACTCAAGGAAGATATTAGTCCAAAGGATTAATGGACCACATGAACCACAGCCTCTACCAGCCTGAGCCCAGAAGAACTAGATGGTTCCTGGCTACCACCACAGACCACTTTGACAAGGATCACAATAGAGTGTCCCGGGCACAGTGGGAGAAAAACATAGAACAAAATTCAAATTCACATAAAAGGACCAGACTTACTGATTTGACAGAGACTGGAGGAACCCCTAAGACTATGGCTCTTGGACATCTTGCTAACTCAAAACTGAAGCCTTTCAGTGAAAGATTAGACAGGCCTATGAAACAGACAATAACCCACATGAGGGACACGATTCTTAGTTGAATCAAGTATAGGAGACCAAATGGGCCATATATGCCCAAAAGCAAAGACATGAAGTCAGGAAGGGACGGGAAAACTGGCTGAATGGACATAGGGAACACAGTGTGTAAAGAGAAAGAGGGAGAGCGCTGACACATTTCAGGGATTGCAACATTTGTTACAAAATAATTTGTGTATAAATGCTTGAATGACAAACTAATTTGTGCTGTAACATCTTACCTAAAGTACAACAAAATTAAAATTTTTGTTTTGTTTTGTTTTTAAAAATATTCTCCTGATACTGTAATTAAATTGTTTCTGTTGTTATTGTTAGGTGTTGTCAAGTCAGTTCCAACTCATCGTGACCCTATGGACAACAGAATGAAATACTGCCTGGTCCTGTGCCATCCTCAAAATTGTTGCTATGTTTGAAGCCATCATGCAGCCACTGTGTCAATCCATCTTATTGAGGGTCTTCCTCTTTTTTGCTGAACCTCTACTTTACCAAGCATGATGTCCTTCTCCAGGGACTGGTCCCTCCTGATAACATGTCCAAAACATGTGAGATGAAGTCTCGCCATCCTCACTTCTAAGGAGCGTTCTGGCTGTACTTCTTCCAAGACAGATTTACTCATTCTTCTGGCAAACCATGGCATATTCAGTATTTTTCACCAACACCATATTTCGAAGGCATCAATTAACGAAACAGACCTTATAAAATATTTTTTGGCTTGTAATACAACGGCCCCTACTGTTCAAAATACATCAAATAGCAAGGAGCAGGATGTCCTTTAGTGAAAATAACTTGATCACTCCCTACTCTTCTTCCATTTAAAAGCCCAATTCCAAATCAGCTATATTCCTGAGCCAAGCAGACGCTGGTGAATACAGGCTGTGAAGTTCCAACTGAGAGAGACCCTGAAAAACTTTTAAAGTTGGAGAATATAATTTGATGACGGGAATGCAGCTGGAGCTTTGGGAGAGATCTATGGACCCTGAGGAGAAGGTTGACACTGGCCCTCAAGAAAGCACCTAAGTTCTTTCATTCCTAAGCAATAGAGGAAGAAGTGGACATAATGAGTTTATTACATATGTGAAGCTGGAAAAAACCAGATAGTAGAAGATCTCCTCAAGAGATGATATCTCTTTTTCCTTTGAACTTTATTGTGTCTTGTTATGATTATCTGAACCTGCTGCAGCTATCTTGCTTGCAAGCTTTTTTATTGGGCGTTGGGGAAACAATGAGGATTGCAAGGCAAATGGCTGGACATAAACTGAGTGCCTAAAGATCTTGCTAAGCCACCAAATAAATCAAACATAAGAAAATCCCAACTTCTAGGTCTCTTGTTAATTAAGGTAAAATAATACGATAATAACCAAAAGCAAACAAAAAAACCAAAACCTTTGCCATCTAGTTGATTCTGACTCATAGAGACCCTATAGGACAGAGTAGAACTGTTCCATGGAGTTTCCAAGGAGTGGTTGGTAGATTCCAACTGCTGATCTTTTGGTTAAAAACCGAAACCAAAACCATGGCCGTAGAGTTGATTTTGACTCATAGTGACCCTACAGAACACAGCACAACTGCCTTATAGGGTTTCCAAGGAGTGCCCGGTGGATTTGAACTGCCGACCTTTTGGTTAGTAGCTGTAGCTCTTAACCACTATGCCACCAGAGTTTCCTGATCTTTTGGTTGGCACCCATATATTGTCCATATATTTTTCATTGGGTTTGAATCTGTTACTTGCAGTAAAAAGCCCCTTAATAAATATATAAAACAAGATGAGGAGTAGAGAAAATGGTGATGGGCAATGTGAATGTGTACTGTTAAATCCAAATGGACAATGTTAGATTGGGTGGGAGTATGTAATTGTTATTGTTAGCTGCCATAGAGTTGGTCCAAACTCAAGGTGACTCATGCGTTACAAAGTAGAACTGCTCCATAATATTTTCTTGGCTGTAGTCTTTATGGAGAACTCACTGGGTGGCATGAGGGTTAAACATGTGACTACTAGCAGAAAGGTTGGCAGTTTGAACCTACCCAGAGGTGCCTTGAAAGACAGCCCTGGTGATCTACTTCTGAAAGGTTACAGCCTTGAAAACCCTATAGAGCAGTTCTACTGTGCACACACGGGGTTGCCATGAGTCAGGATTGACTCATGGCAACTAACAAAAACAACAACAGCAGAGATATCACTTTGATAATTAAGGTATGTCTGACCCAAGCCACGGTCTTTTCAATCACTTCATATGGATACAAAAGTTGGACAACAAAAAAAGGAAGGCAGAAGAAGAATTGATGTGCTTGAACTGGGGTGCCGGAGAAGAATACTGAATATACTGTGGACTGCCAGAAGAACAAACCAATCAGTCTTAGAAGATACACAACAAGAATGCTCCTTAGAAGTGAAGGTGGTGAGACTTCAGTTAACTTAATTTAGACATGTCATCAGGAAAGACTAATTGCTAGAGAAGGACATCATGTTTGGTAAAAGGTCAGTGAAAATGAAGGAAGCCCTTGATTAGATGGATTGACATAACGGCCACAAGAATGGACTCAAACATATCAATGGTCATGAAGATGGCACAGGACTAGGCAATGTTTCATTCTATTATACATAAAGTTGCCACTGGTTAGAGCTGACTCAACAGTAACTAACAATGACCAAAAAAAGAAAAACAAAAAACTTAGAATAGTCACAGACTTAGCAATTTACCTATTTGAATTGGGCTGTGTACAGATATCAGAGAAACACTTTTTTTTATTTTTAAGATATAATGATATCATTCTCCAGATAGTTACATTTCATTACTGATAGAGATGTCTTCATTTGACCGAGACACGCTATTATTTGTTCTGGATTCATAGGTAAATTCTCAGATTCCTAATAATACATTAATATTTGCCCTTTAAAATACATAGAAGTGAGTTGGTTAGACATCAGTATAAGCTTGCCTGCCCCTTGATACTTTCTGAAACTTGGTTTAAGCTCCAAATTCATAGCCAGAACCAAATTTCTATAAATTCTGGATAACCCAGTTCCTCAAGACCCTCTGTATCTGCTTCTGTATTTGAGAATGCTGCCCCATTTCCTACCCTCATATGCAAAACTTCAAACCTTCTCTCTCTCTTTCTCTTTAAGCCACTAACAGCAAGCATTTTGTGAATTTCGTTAACTTCATTCAAGTCATATGGGCTCTTTTTTTCCTTCTCCTTCTCCTCCTCCTCCCTCCTCCTTTTTCTTCTTCTCTTCCTTCTTTTTAAGGCAAACAGTTCATCTCCTTATTTCAGGCAGAATAGCTTTACCTACAAGCAAGTTCAATTATCCATCAGCTTCTATTTCAAGCAGGATTATTACTGCATTTTTCTATCAAAAGAGTGCTCTCCTTCTTAGAAGAGTTCTTATGTCATCTAAACCATGTCTCTTGCTACACGCATAACTCTAAGCTGGCCACATTCCTTATGTTTAAAGAGCAAAGCTTGACAAGTACATGGGATTAAGGAAGGGGGACTCAGAAGCTGAAAAGAAGTTGCAAAAAGGCAAACCAAGAAAATATAAAGGCTGTGGGACAGTCTGGTTATTTACTGATTTAATTTCCATTAATTCCTGCATTGTTGAAGTTTTCTAAATTGGCATTTGCTGCAAAACTCTTTCACTGAACATCTTAGAACTTATAAAAGGATGTTAAATTCATCCTTAAAGATCCTCGAGTCCCACTAACAAATAACAAATGTTGGTGAGGATGTGGAGAAATCTGAACCCTCATCCATTGCTGATTGGAATGCAAAATGGTACAGCCACTGTGAAAAATGGTTTGGCAGTTCTTCAAAAAGTGAAAGAGTACTACCATATGACCCAGAATTCCACCCTTAGGTATATACTCAAGAGACTTGAAAGCAGTGATGCAAACAGAAACATGTACACCAATGTTCATTGCAACACTAGTCACAATAGCCAAAAGGTAACAACCCAAAAATCCATCAACAGATAAATAAACAAAATATAGTATATATATACAATGGCATACTACTGTATCATAAAGGGAAGTTAAATCCTGAAACATGACACAACATAGATAAACCTTGAAACTTTATGCTGAGTAAAATAAGTCAATCACAAAAGGGGAAATATTATATGATCTCAGTAATATGAAATACCTAGAATAGGCAAGTGCATAGTGATCAAAGTTCAGTAATGGCTTCCAGAAGTGGGAGGTACAGGAAAAGGGAGGAGTCATTGATTAGGTAGCACTGAGGTTTTGTCTACGGGGATGGAAAATTTGACAACAGATATTGGTCATGGTTGCACAACATGATTGATGTAATTGGTCTCACAGAACTGTGAAATTTCACAAAAATGTGAAAAATGCTGAACTGGCAAATGCTATGTTGTCTATATTTTTACAACAACAACCAAAAATCCCTGAGTTCATTATGAAGTGAAATGACTTGTCTAATCTATTGTTTACCTGTTGGAGCCCTGGTGGCACAGTGGTTAAGAGCCCATTGCTAATCAAAACGTTGGCAGTTCAAATCCACCAGCCGCTCTTTAGAAACCCTATGGGGCAGTTCTAATCTGTCCTTTAGGGTCTCTGTGAGTCAAAATCAACTCCATAGCAATGGGTTTCTGGGTTTTGATCTACCTGCTGGAGATTTGTAACTGCGCTGTTGGGAATTTTATTCACTCAGGAGGCTCTGAGCTGAACAAGGAAAAATACAGAAGTCCTTGCCAATACAAGTTCTGCTCAAATAACTCCTGTAGTAGCTGGGGATCTTTTTATTGTGTTGTTAACAAAGGCCAAGGGGTTCTCTGTCAGGAATTTCTGCTGAAGGTACTAAATTTCTGGCCTTGTCATTTTTTGGTCTCTGAATGACAAAAAGCCCAGGAATGATGGGCCAATGAACCAGCAATGTGCTAGGAGGAAGATAGTAATTATAATAAGGTAGCCTGTGTGGAACGAGAAAGAGACTGTAAGTGTGAGAAAATATTAGCATAAATATCTCGCCAAAACAACCTGCGATCTCACTTTCCCTTTTCTGTTGCATAAACTATTAATATTGCTGTGAAGTTATAACCATGTTGCAGTGAAGAAGTGGTCCTTTTTCTTGACTATGTCAATTATTTTAGAGGAGGCTCTGATGAAACTGCCTGAGGCTGTGTTTCCCAAACTTGCTGGATCATATTTTTTTAAACAGGTGACTCTTAGGCTCTGTCAACTCTTAGAAACAGTGGTCTAAGGCTCTGGCTTTCAGCTTTCTCTTGCATAGGAATCATCTGAAAGAAGGGAGAGGACTTGTTAAAAATGCAGATTCCGGAATCTCATCTCTGGGGACTATAATTCAGAAAATCTGGAATGAGGTTTGGGAATATTATTTTTAGTAAGCTTTTCATTATTCTAAAGGAGTTGTCTGAAATCCACATTTTTAGAAATAGCAGTCCACAGGCTATAATAAAGTAAATGCTTAATATGTTTGTTTGGGGTTTAAAATGTACTTTTAGAAAAGAAACTTACCCCAGGTACTCAAAATAAATCAATTCCCTGACTCTGTTTTACCCCTCTATCCCATTTACTAACCTTAAATAATAATTTTATTTTCTTCCTTCATCCCATTAAGCCAATAACAGCAAGCATTTTGTGAATTTTGTTGACTTTGCTAAACGATGCCATTTAAATTATAATAGTAATACACACTTCCTGTAAGGATGAAATACTACAAAGGTATGTATAGAAAACGTTCATTATCACTGGAATAAAATAAACTTTTATAGGAGAAAATCAGATGAGATGAAAAATGAAGGTAGGGAAGATATGATAAACCCAAGAGTAAGTGCAGTTAACATACAAAGCCATGATTTAAAGTTCTATATCTTTCTACAGAAAAGCCAAAAATTTATCTGTGAATATTTTATAGAATGCTACAGAAAGCAGGAAATACAATCTGTTTCATCAGTCATAATTATATTTAAAAAAACATTTCCTTGTTTAGCCAACAAATGTTTAATAACTACTATTATGTGAAAGTACAGTTCTAACTTTAAATTCATATTGCTAAGTGAAAGAAAAAAAAAAAACACCAAACCCATTGCTGTGGGGTCAATTCTGATTCATAGTGACCCTATAGGCCAGGGTAGAACTGCTCTATAGGGTTTCCAAGGAGCAGCTGGTGGATCTGAACTGCCGATCTTTTGGTTGGGAACAGAGCTCTTTACCACTGCACCACCAGGGCCTAAGTGAAAGAAGCCAGTCAGAAAAAAGCTATGTACTATATGATCCCAACTACTGTATTTAACGCAAATAACACATGCCTTCTACATTTGCGCCCTCCCCTCCATGAGGTATTTTTGTAAGTGTGCTGTACGTCTTCCTTTTTTTTTTTTTCCACAGCAACATGTAAAAAAAAAAAAAATTGGCATAGTGGCACTTACGAAAATACCTAGCAGGGGGAGGGTGCAGATGGCAAACAAACGTAAAAGGTACACATTATTTGCGTAAAAATATCGTACATTCTGGAAAAGGCAAAATTATAGAGACAGTAAAAAATCAGTAGTTGCCGGGGATTCAGAAGGGCGTGTGAGAGACAAATAGGTGAAGCAGGAGACATTTTAAGGGCAGTCAAATTAATCTACATGATGTTGTAATGGTGGATACACAACATTACGTCTTTGAGAAAACCCATAGAATTGTATGACACGAAAAGTAAATCCTAATGTAAACTATTGACTTTAGTTAATAATAATGCATCAACCTTTATTATTAACTAAAGTCAATAGTTTACATTAGGATTTACTTTTCGTGTCATACAATTCTATGGGTTTTCTCAAAGAAAACACACCACACTAATGCAAGATGTTAACAATACAAGAAACCATGTAGAGAGAGAGGGAGAATATGGGTACTCTGTACTCCCTATGCAATTTTTCTTTAAACCTAAAATTATTCTAAAAAATAAAGTCTATTCATAAAAATTAAGTAAATAGACATATTTTAAAGTTACAAGCTACCAGTATAGTGACGAAAAAGACAGTCAAAATTCCCGCCAGCTTGGAGTTTACATACTGGTGAGGGAGACAGATAATACACAAATAAATATATACTGTAATATTAGATAGTAATAAATTATAGGGAAATGTTAACGTATAGAATAGACAGTGACTAACAGAGTGGGTATAGTTATTTTAGATTGGATAGTCAAGAAAGGAATCTTTGAGGAGAGTATTTGAGCAAAACTAAAAAGTGGATTTAATTCTGGTCACGAAGCCACTGAAGATTTCAAACAAGGAATTATATGATCTGATTTATATATGAAAAAGAATCCCTCTAGCTTTTGGATGGAGAATGGACTGCGGGCAGGCAAAAGACAAAGCAAACATGATATGGTGGCTCAGACAAGAGTGGTCCCAGCGGTAGCGATGAGAAGTAGTTGGATTGGGAACATATTGTGAAGGAGGCTTGCACGTGGATTGGCTGTGAGATGTGCAGAAAGGCAGCCAGAAGACTCCTAGATGTTTATCTTCAGCAAGCGAGTGGTGAATTCACTCCTACTGAGAGAATTATCTGGAGAATCAGACTAGGAAGCAAAATCAAGACACTGATATTGAGATGCCTGCTAGATATCTAAACGACAATGTCTGAAAAATGCACAGAAAAGAAGTTTAAAGAGGAAAGAAGTGAAAACTGGAGATATAAATTTAAGTGTCAGAAATGTTTATATGATATTTAAACATTAATTTAAATTTTATATAAGATTCCTAGGGACAGCGTGTAGAGAAGAGATCATACCGAAGGGCTGAGTTCTAGAGGCATTTCAGTATTTAGAGTTGATAGGTTATTATTATTATTATTGCACACCATCCCCTCTAGGTAGCCAGTCATTCCAGTTTGCCCATGATTGAAAGGTTTCCCAGGACTTTCGGTGCTAAAATCAGGGGGGCGGGGGGGGGGGGGGCAAAAAAAGAAAACCCAAACCCATTGTCGTCCAGTCGATTCCAACTCATAGTGACCCTATGGGGCAGAGTAGGACTGCCCCATACTATTTCCAAGGAGTGCGTCATGGCTTTGAACTGCCGACCTCTTGGTTACCAGCCACAGCTCTTAACTACTACACCACCAGGGTTTCCAAAATCAGGAAAGTCACAAGAAAATCAGGATGAATTGATCACTTTGAACCTTTAATTCATTCACCACCCTTCTCTTCTTGGCTATCCGCCCCAGGAGGCTACCCTCTACAGAGTAACGTCACCCAGGCTCCCCTACCCTCTGTCTCCCTAGAGTTCAGCAAATGAGAGGCATCAATAGACTAGAAAATGAAAGGAAAAAAAGGCATGAATATTTATTCCTGCCCCTTCCTCATCCCCCCATAGAAATGGCAGTTACCATTCCTGTGCAAAAAAAAAAACCCAAACCCATTGCCATCTAGTCAAATCCTCATAGCGACCCTATAGGACAGGTAGAATTGCCCCATAGGATTTCCAAGGAGCAGCTGGTGGGTTTGAACTGCTGACCTTTTAGTCAGCTGAGCTCTTAGCCATCCTGTGCATTTTCATGGTTCTAAACTCTTCCTCCAAGCCCCAATTTCAGCTTTCTCTCTCATTTCGCCTTCAGGCCTAAGGATGGTAACAAATTCCTGCTGACACTAATCCCCAGGTACATGCCCATCCTTTACGGACTGCTTTCTGTAACCCTGTGCACACTTCTCTAAATAGCCCCTACATTAAAGTCTTCTTGTAAACCCGAGAGAGGCCTGAGAATAGGAGGATCCAACAAAGGTGAGCCAGACATAGTGAAAGAAGCAAGGAGATCAAGGAACTGAGAGGTCAAGGTGGCTATGAATGGTCTGCCAGTGATTTTCAGTGTCAGTAATACTTTCCCTTAAGAGGTATTTTAGAAATGTGTGGGACTGGTTTTGGCTCACTTAAGTGCTACTGGCATTTAGCGGGCAGGAACTAGGGATACTAGAAGCTTTCGCAGTACTCTGAATGGTTCTAATCATCAAAAATTGCCACGTCTCAATCAATTTTGAAATGCCTAGTTAGACATCCACATGAAGTGGAAAAAAAAAGAAAACTTTTTTATCTGGGCTATGAACTTATTTTATCCATAAAGTATTTTTGCACAGTCAGTTTTAGTATATATAATATTTTCCATAAATGCAAGCACCATTTAGGTCAAAGGAAGGTTGTATGGATTTATTTAAACATTTATCAAAGTAGTTTTTCATTTTGGAAAATTATGTTAATGACATCGTGGTATTTAATTCCCATTGTATCAGAGTCATACCAGTTTGTAATTCTATATTTATTGCAAGCATATTACTATGTTTATATCTTCTAGTACAATTATGCTTGAGCAGTCACATATTAAAGTATATATTACCATCTTATACATTATTTTTCTCATTCATATTACAGTTAGGTAATTATATTGACTTTTTATATTGTCTATGTTAGTAGAGGAAACCCTGTGGCATAGTGGTTAAGTGCTACGGCTGCTAACCAAAGGGTCAGCAGTTTGAATCCACCAGGTGCTCCTTGGAAACTCTCTGGGGCAGTTCAACTCTGTCCTGTAGGGTCACTGTGAGTCGGAATCAGCTCGATGGCAAAGTGTTTTTTTTTTTTTTTTTTGTATGTTAGTAGATGGTCTTTTCTATGCAATTAATTTCAACCTAGTAAAGGCAGCAAGGAGCCGTGAGGGTGTAGTGGTTAAAGTGCTTGGCTGCTACCTTAAAGATCAGTGGTTCGAACCCACCAGCCACTCTGCAGGAGAAAGTTGTGGCAGTCTGCTTCTATAAGGATTACAGGCTTGGAAACCCTATGGGGCAGTTCTACTCTGTCCTATAGGGTTGCTATGAGTCAGAATCAACTCGAAGGCAGTAGGTTAAAGGGAGTACTACAAAATACTTGTTGTGGGGAAGATATTGGTGGGGGGGGTTCTGGTACTGTGGAGAATAACTGATAAACACGAACACTGAAATCAATGAGAATGATAACTTAGCGGTAGAGAAAGCCAGGTGCCAAAAACCTTTAGTAAATGAGAAGGAATGACTAGGAGAGTGATTCTAAAACTTTGTTTTGTACCTTACAATCACCTGGGGAGCTTCTGGAAGTCCTAACACCCAGGCTGGTCACATCAGAATATCTGAAGGTGGGACACAGACATCAGAAGTCTTTAAAACTCCTTAGGTATAGCCAAGTTTGAAAACAACTAAACAACTAAACTAAGGGGAAAAAAAGGTAGAAAATTACAAGGAATAATTGAAGGTAGTCAAGTCTGATGTCATGCAGTTTAAAGACTCAGTGGATTTTTTGGAGAGGGGAAGGAAAGAAATAGCCTACAACTGACAATGAGAAGCAAGAAAAAATCCTACCCCACCTCCAATCCTGAGGACAGTGACAGCTACCACTTGAAAAGAGCTTCAGGGAAACCAGGACCCTTGGGGATGACAGCCTTCATAATAATATTGTTGCTGTTAGATGCCATCAAGTTGATTTTTGACTTTATTTTTGACTTATAGTGACCTCATGTGATGAATAGTTTGTGCCCACAGGGTTTTCTAGGCTGTAATCTTTACAGGAGCAGATCGCCAGGTCTTTCTTCCACGAAGCTGCCGGGTAGATTCGAACTGCCAACATTTCAGTTAGCAGCAGAGTGCTTAATTACTGCGCCACCAGGGGAATGTGCTAAAGGGACATTTAAAGATGAGGTTGAGGGTATAGAGATGTTTGCTAAGTTTCTGAGGTACCATGGAAGGGCATAAGTGGTTGGGAAGGGTACAAGTTTGAGTCATATTAGAAGATGTACAGAGACTATGCTGGTAAAAGTTCCTCGAATGACCTGGGAGAAACAGATGTAAAGTATGATGGGATCAATCCTAATGTCACTTGTGAAAAAAGGACAACCAGTTCTAATTATAGCCAAGATAGCAGACACTGCCAGTGCTCTGCCTAGCTAGTCTGATATCCTTTCTACCACTTCTGTGTGCCTCACCCTAGCTTCTTTGGCCTTTTACTTAAAACAGCTGGCACCTACTCCTGTCTTAGGAGGATTGCCTGTGAGCTACTGAAGCCACAGGGCAGAGCTGGAAAAGCCTGGGAGTTCACTTTCCCACTTTGACGGCCTTAGCCAATACCTGACTGCATGAATACCCAGCTCCCTTGCTGCAAGTCAGGAAGAATTCTGGGGCTTAATTTATATTCCAGAGTTTTCCTTTCAGATCAAGTTGAAGTGCTCCATCACGCTTTACCTAAAATTGTCCCTTGGCTTGGCTTCTTCCCCTTCTCTGCCCTGCTTTCCCCATTTCCTTACCAATTTCTCCCTGTGAACACTTCTTTAATAAATCACTTACTGTCGAATACTTGTCTCAAGGTGTGCTTCTGGGGAACTTGACCACAGCAGCCTCCTTCTTATATCGGACAGGTGGGAGCGTGTGTTAGCAAGAGGAGCAATGTGGGACTCCCTAAGCACCCACTGAGGCGAATATCACTGAATCAGGTTATGGGCAGTTTTCCTACATTCACGTGAAATCATGGAGAAGACTAATTCTGATAACAAGATCACACAGTAAGTTTTTCCATCAGTTCTTACAAAGATGGCAAAATTTTTAGTAATCCGTTTCAGGAACTACAGCACTGACTTTCAGAAGAATGTTTCCTACATTATTATTCATCACTCAGTATAATCAAATTGTGTTATTTAGAAACAAGTAACAATGTAGGGTGCCAAAACAATGGGGTAGTATGCATACCTAGTTATTCTTTAGTCTGGTTTCACCTAGAGATAGTAGAAAAGTAAAGGAACTCTATATCCATCAGATAATCACCTTAAAATATTGTTTTAAATCGTTAAGCTTTTGGTAAGTGTTGAGCATTAGTGAGTTCAAAGTTATTTTTCCTCATTAGTGTTCAGAACTAAATCTAAGTTGCTAGTTAAGTGTCTAGCAACATATTTTAAGTGTCAGTCAAGGTGGGGAAACATACCAAAACCCATTGCCGTTGAGTCAATTCTGACTCATAAAAAAAAAAAAAAAAAAAGAATTACTGCATCTACCTGACTTGTCAGGTCCCTAGGTGGCACAAATGGTTTGCGGTAACCTAAAGGTTGGCAGTTTGAACCCACCCAGTGGTATGATGAAAGAAAGGCCTAGTGATCTACTTCTATTAAGATTAAAAAAGACCAAGAAAATCCTACGGAGCAGTTCCACTCTGTAACACATGGGTCATCATGAGTCAGAATCAACATGACAGCAACAGGTTTTACCTGACTTGTATCTGACTGTCTTGTCCTCCCTCATATCCAGTGTTTTGGGGGCAGAGTTCAAACAATTATATGAAAAACACTGGACTTTTCTACTTTAAACCCAAAGTCCCAGAACTATCACAACAAGGACAAAGATTTTCACAATCACAATTTCATATTAGGAAATGTTTGGCTTTGTTCCCATCAGAGGTTTTTACTCTCTTTAGAAGTACCATTTAAGTCCAAAAGGGTAGGGAAAAGGAGGAAATATATACCCAAATAAAGATCAACAGGAGAAATATAAGAAAGATAATGGGTACAGATGATTAGTAAGAAACTGTTTTTAGAGAATATCTCAAGAAAAAAATGATTGGTTGTATTTTAGAATTTTTCATTAATAGATTCTTCCAAGCTTAATACTGGCTCCTGTAACATGGTGATACGAAGACGTGATTGTAACAATAGTTGAAGTCATCAAATCATTTTTCTTTCCTCACCTCTGGTGGGAAGGCATTTCTAACTCTTACAGTAGTAAAGCTAAGTAAGTAGATCATAAGTGTACCATATAAGGTTGGCAACACTCAGGCCCTCTAAGATATTTCTTCTAGAGGCAGCCCACTGGCTTAGGGGACCCCAACAGCAAGGGAATAAAGAGTGGATTGCTCTCTGTGGAAGGAGGTGGGGCAGGAAAGTCCATATCTCAGTCAAACTATTGACCCAACTGTACAAGGGAGTTCCCTGTGGAGTACCCAAAGGACAATAAAATTGCTACAGAAGAAAATCAGCATTCGGAAGCTAGCTGCAAAGCCACAGTCTGCCAAATGAAGGAGTAACAATCCTCAGGTGAGGAGGACCACACATTTGCCACCACTTTCCAACAGGCACTCCAATAAGCAGAACTTCTTCCTCCCTCCTCTACGCCCCACCACCATGAGACAAGGAGGAGAGAAAAGGAAGAAGAATCAGGCTACATTCCTTTCAACAGTGCAAATAGTTTTTAGGAGCCATATGTGAACTAAAGGCTATGGGTTTGGAGAACTTTCAGTAACTATTAAAATAAGTATAAAATTTGCTTCCAAAGTGATCAAAGTGATTAGAATGCCATTTATTGTCAACTTTATATTATCTTGCCAATCCACTGGAATATGCCAGCTGGTATCTGTTATTAGTGACAATAGAGAAAATAAAAGTGCTCTCTTTACATTGTTGCATTGAGACCATCCAATGAAGCCCATGCATTTCTACATGTATTTGACCTCTGTTGGTGACCTGGATGTCATGGATTGAATTATGTGCCCCCCAAAAAATGTGTGTATCAATTTGGCTGGGCCATAGTTCCTGGTATTGTGTGATCTTCCTATACGTTGTAAATCTTGCCTCTATGATGTTAATGAGGGAGGATGGACAGAAGTTGTGTTAGTGAGGCAGGACTCAATATACAAGACTGGATTGTGTCTTGAGGCAATCTCTTGAGATATAAAAGAAGTGAGAGGAGAGACAGGGGGACCTCATACCACCAAGAAGGCAGCACCTGGAGCAGAGTGGGTCCTTTGGACCTGGGTTTCCTGTGCCTGAGAATCTCCTTGACCAGGGGACAATTGAGGACAAGAACCTTCCTCCAGAACTGACAGAGAAAGAAAGCCTTCCCCTGGAGTTGACATCCTGCATTTCGCCTACTTTACTGTGAGAAATAAACTTCCCTACAAAAAAAATTTTTTTTTTTTTTTTTTTGTTAAAGCCATCCACTTGTGGTATTTCTATTATAGCAGCACCAGACGATTAGGACACTGGACTTCAACTCAGTTGACCTTCAATCCATTCAAGCATTTATTAAAAAGAAGTGTAGTAGAAAGAAGTCTACTGACCTAAATATCAACCTTGGAGCCCTGGTGGTGAAGCAATCAAGAGCTCAGCTGCTAAGCAAAAGGTCTGCAATTTGAATACACCAGCTGTTCCTTGGGAACCCTATGGAGCAGTTCTACTCTGTCTTATAGGCTTGCTATGAGTCAGAATCAACTCAACAGCAGTGGGTTTTCTTTTTTTTTGGTCTACCTTGACTCCATTATATACCAACTATGTGATTTGGGGCAAGTTTCTTCTTCTCTTCTTTTTTTCCCTAGCATTTTTGAGTCTTAGTTTTCTAAAATTTAAAATGGGGTTGAAAATACTTGTCAAACAAAAGAAAATATTTGTTTCCATCCTACCCATACCCTCAACCTCTAGTCCAAACTTAAGTGTCATTTGTTTTAAACTATGCATATGTGTTGCCTTAATCCCTGTGGTGTTATCTTTCTAATCAGTGAGGTATTTCCTTTTTGATCATGCTAAAGAAGTGTGCAGATAATTTCCCTCCAGGATTTAGTTTTGCATCTTTAAATGACACTTAACATTTGGACAACTATTACACTACAATTCTAGAGCATGTGTGAATTCAGAGTCCCAGTTCACCTTAGCTTGTTAACTCTGGGCCTCAGCAGCTACTGCAGAGCAGGGATGCCGACATGACTGAGTTCTATGTCTTCCCTGTGTGCATATTTGTCTTCCTTCATTGTTATTTGAGTTAGTACTTTTAATTTTTTTTAAGACAACAGTATGTTTGCATTTGGCCTACTTGAGCTATAATAAATTCTTGCTCTATTCCATGACAGGTTTTCTTAGGCTGCCATGTAAGTGTCCTGTATCCTGTCAGATTTGCTATTTAAATATTTGGATTTTTCATCTTACTTTCTTAAGTCTTATCTTCCCTCCAGTTTTTAATGGAAATTTTTACCCTGACCCTCAAAAGCTCTAATTTGCATATCCCTAGTAACCAATTTATAGTAACCAATTTATAGTTAGATATGGTAATAGTCTCCAACAGGGCCTGGAGTCTTTAAAATAGTTCCCTGTAGGAAATTATATTTATAAACATTTTACAAGAAGGGTAAGTCAACATGGTTTAACAGATTGCCTCAGAAAGGACCTGCTTATCTTATGGAGTAGAACAGAAATACTGCTACCAGAAGTATTTTCTCTTCCTATTCCTATTTTTTTTTTTTTTATTCCTAAAATCCCAGAACTATGGAAACCCTGTGGCATAGTGGTTAAGTGCTATGGCTGCTAACCAAGAGCTCGGCAGTTCGAATCCTCCAGGTGCTCCTTGGAAACTCTATTGGGCAGTTCTACTCTGTCCTGTAGGGTTGCTATGAGTCAGAATTGACTCAACGGCAGTGGGTGGGTAGATTACTAGAACTATAGCATTGCTTCAATGTTCAGGGACTGACTTTTGTTCAGGGAAAAGATCCAGGAGGAAGAAATAAATGTCCAGGTATTCTTTTGGAATCTTGAATGTATTTCTTTTTCTCTCTTTAAATGGATATAAATCTCTCTGGAATACATCTCTTGAAATTCCCCTTCAATTTCCTCTGACCTTGTGGCAAGTTACATTATTTAAATTAACCTCTGCACCTCCGTAAAATGAGTATGATAAACCTCATCAGTAAAATGAGGATGATGATAGAAAGCTCTTTCATAAAGTTGTTGTCAGAATTAAATGAGATATAGAGAGCTTAAAGTAATCTCTGGTCCTCAGTTGGCACTCAACAAGTGTTAACATTTTTAAGCATTCCTTCTTCTATCACCTTTTCTGTGCCTTCTTCATCTCCTACATTCCCTACCAAGTTAATTGAGTAAAGAATGATGGAGGACAAGGCCAAAGAGGGGAAATCAGTCCTGTTCTTGGGTTTCCTTTTCTCAGGTTTTCTCCTTTTTTGTTGACTATCAGTGACTTTGACCCAATAGGAGACTTAAGAAGCTGGATCTGAAACCCATCCTAGAGACAGCAAATTTGGAGATTTGGAGTCACTGTGAAGATTTGGAGACTCCTGCTCCAGCCCATTGTTCACCCACAAGTAGCTGTTTATTTCTCCCCTATCTCCTGCTACCTTCTAACCTTCCAGTACACCTCCTGAACCTTATTTCAACAAAGATGACAAATGAAACATGCTAGTTTTACTTTCAGCTTATTATCACTGATAATACAATGAACAAGCAGACAAATTAGAAGGATTCAGAACTAAAAGAAAGCAAGCTGTGGGCATTTAAGGATAATAAAAATTAAAAAAGCAACTTCCAGTACAGCAGCCCTTCCTCAAATTTCCAGTGTTCACTGGCCTTATATCCCTCCTTTAGTAATAACCATGGAAAGTGCTGAGAGGCTTAGTAGGTAGCTGAAGAGATGCTCTGGTTCTACATATGAGATTATGTTCTGGTCATTAGAGAACAGTGTAACATTCCCAGCTGTACCTGACATAAATTGAAAAAAATATTTCACTAGGTCTAACCAATTTAATAAACATTTATTGAATACCCACTATGTGCACTGAGGTATGAAATGATGAACAAAATACAGTAATTTGCCTTCAAGTAGCTCAGAATCTAGTAAGGGAAATAAGCTAAGTACAGAAATAACTATAATAACAATATAGTAGACAATAATAAGCACTGTGGACAATATTAAAGTTCTCTAGGGTGAAAACTGAGAAATGTAATCAGTCCCCATGAATTTACCATGAAATTCAATTTTTGCATCAGAATCTCTAAAATAGCTACTTCACATTCAAATAAAATTTGACTAAGCGTCTGGTCTAAGCAAGGCCTACTGGATTCTATGTTAGATCCAAATGTGAACAGGGAAACTAAAATCTTGTAGGTGATGTAAGACACACAGACAACACAACCTTATTAAAAGGCTGAATGGGAAAAGGAACATGGGAACACAAAACATGAAATGAAAAGGATGAAGCTGGCCACCTTCCTAGTCCAAGCTAACTACCAGGACTACCTTATCTGCTACAATGTCTTGCAGTGGTTTTCCTGATTCTGCTCTTTCCCCTTGTAGCTCCTTCCTTATACTGTGCCAGAATGACCTCACAAGATGGAAATCAGATCATGGTTCTCCCTTGTCTACAACCTTTCAAAGGCCTCCCATTTTCCCTAGAATCAAACCTACTTTGCCAAAGCCTACAAAGCCATATGATGTCTGCACCCTGCCTACCTCCATAACCTCAGCGCACACCACTTGTTCGCTTTGCTGCATCCACACTGGCTTCTTGCTACCCATTGGTCTTGTCAAGCATGTTTCCTTCTTAGCATCTTTATATTCACAATCCCGCTTCTTAGGACTCTAGACTCTCTGATCCTAGTACCTGGATTCTAGCCTTGCTACTGGAGAACTCTTGTCCCCTCTCCCCCAAATTGGTAATAACTGGCTACCTGTGTTATTCCTTCAGCTCAGTTGTTGGCCTGATGCTCTGTCTGGTTTTCAGGTGCTATGGGACAGAGATCCCATCTTGCTGTCTCTAGGATGGGTTTCAGATCCAGCTTCTTATGTCTCCTATTGGGTCAAAGTAGCCCCGTGTGTCATTTCAGGGGCAATGAATCAGAAAATATTTTAGTCAAAGTGTTGGGGTATGAAACCTGTGCTCCACTTCAGGTGCTTCCACTATTTATATGACTTCGATGGAGCTACTTAACCTCTCTGTGTCTTTGCATCCCCATTTGGAAGGATGTCTATTATCTCTCTAGGTCCAACATTTTGTCCTTTATTCCTCCCTTTCTTTATCCACACATAATTATTGAGAACCTTTTAATGGAGGGCACTGTGCTAGTCCTAGGGTCTAAGCTGTGAATAAGACAAACACCATTTCTGCCTTTCAGGAGCTTAAATTTTAGCAGAGAAGAAACCATTAAACAGTTTTATTCTGTATGCAGATGAAATAATTATCTCCCTCCAAGAACCCTGACTGGGTGTGTCCTGGTCGTGTAACAGTGAAAGAGAAATACTTGGGTTCTACCAAATCCTATTTCAGAGACCAGGGGAAAAGAGCACCATTCCCAAGAATTTAAACTGGCTCAAAATACTGGAAGAGCTGTTATTTCAAAGCTTCAACAGTTGGATCTTTTGCTTGCTTGTTCGTTATTTTTCCTAAAGACTGGATGGCTTTGTTATTTGAAAAGATAGAATAATGGGTACTGATCTTATATACTGATAAGCCACTGGGCATGGTTTAAAAGCAGAGGAATAAACAAAGGAAAAGTGATATTTATCTGCATGAAATGTCATCTCCATTGAGGGGATGATAAATTATACAGTAAGCAGTTAGCACTCTCAGCTGCTAACTGAAAGATTGGAGGTTTGAGTCCATCTGAAGGCCCCTCAGAAAGGCCTGGGGATCTACTTCCGAAAAATCAGCCAATGAAAAACCTATGGATTACACTTCTACTCTGACACACACGGGGTCACCATGAGTTGGAATCAACTCAATGGCAAACAGCAACTATTTTTTTAGGGGAAAAAGAGTTTTTATTCCTTAATATGAATCTAAGCTATAGAGTCTATGAGAATTATCGTTTGCTCTGGGAAGTATGTGTGTGTGGGGGGGGTGTGTGTGTGTCGTATTCACGTGTGCTCTAACAGTTCCTACCAACAGATTAAAAAAAAGAAAAGGAACATATCTTTATTTTATAAGAATGGAGAGGCTGCTAAAGCTTGCTGTTGTTAACTGCTGTTGAGTCAGTTCTGACTCATAGTGACCTCATGCACAACAGAAAGAGACAATGCCTGGTCCTGCACCATCCTCACAATAGTTTTTATGCTTGAGCCCACTGTTGTAGCCACTGTATCAATCCATCTCAGTGAGGGTCGTCCTCTTTTTCGCTGATCCTCTACTTTACCAAGCAAAATGTCCTTCACCAGGGACTGGTCCCTACTGATAACATGTCCAAAATACATGAGATGAAGTCTCGCCGTCCTTGTTTCTAAGGAGCATTCTGGCTGTACTTCTTCCAAGACAGATTTGTTCATTCTTCTGACAGTCCATGGTATATTCAATATTCTTCGCCAACACCATAGTTCAAAGGCATCAATTCTTCTTCTGTCTTCCTTATTTATTGTCCAGCGTTTGAATGCACATGAGGCAATTGAAAACACCATGGGTTGGATCAGGCACACCTTAGTACTCAAAGTAACATCTTTGCTTTTTTAACACTTTAAAAGAGATCTTTCGCAGCAGATTTTCCCAAAGCAATGCATCTTTTGATTTCTTGATTGTTGCTTCCATGGGTGTTCATTGTGGATCCAAGTAAAATGAAGTCCTTTACAACTTCAGTCTTTTCTCTATTCATCATAATGTTGCTTATTGATCCAGCTGTGAAGATTTTTGTTTTCTATATATTGAGGTGTAATCAATACTGAAGTGTGTGGTCTTTAATCTTCATTAGCGCTTCAAGTCTTCTTCACTTTCAGAAAGCAAGATTGTGTCATCTGCATATCACAGGCTGTTAATGAGTCTTCCTCCAATTCTGATGCCCCAGTCCTCTTTGTATAGTCCAGTTTCTCAGATATTTGCTCAGCATACAGATCGAATAACTATGATGAAAAGGTACAACCCTGATGCACACCTTTCCTGACTTTAAACCACACAATATCCCCTTGCTCCATTTGAATGACTGCCTCTTGGTCTAAGTACAGGTTCCTCATGAGCACAATTAAGTTTTCTGGAATTCCCATTCTTCCCAATGTTATTCATAATTTGTTATGATCCACACAGTCGAATGCCTTTGCATAGTCAATAAAACACAGGTAAACACTATTCTTTTTTTTAAACATCTTTCTGACATTCTCTGCTCAGCCACGGTCCTTCTGACATCAGCAATGATATCCCTTGTTCTACATTCTCTTCTGAATCTGGCTTGAGTTTCTGGCAGTTGCCTATCGATGTACTGCTGCAACCGCTTTTGAATAATCTTCAGCAAAATTTTACTTGTGTGTGATATTAATGATATTGTTTGATAATTTCTGCATTCCATTGGATCACCTTTCTTTGGAATGGGTAAAAATTTGAATCTCTTCCAGTTGGTTGGCCAGGCAGCTGTCTTCCAAATTTCTTGACATAGAATTGTGAGTGCTTCCAGGGCTGCTTCCTTCATTGAAACACCCCAGTTGGTGTTCCATGAATTCCCGAAGCCTTGTTTTTCACCAGTGCCTTCAGTGTATCTTGGATCTCTTCCCTCAGTACCATCAGTTCTTGATCATATGCTACTTCCTGAAATGGCTGAATGCTGACTAGTTCTTTTTGGTACAGTGACTTTCTGTATTCCTTCCATCTTCTTTTGAGGCTTTCTGTGTCGTTTAGTATTTTCCCATAGAATCCTTCAATATTACAACTCGAGGCTTGAATTTTTTATTCAGTTCTTTCAGCTTGAGAAATAATGATCGTGTTTTTTCCATTTTGGTTTTCTATCTCCAGATCTTTGCATATTTCATTATGGTGCTTTACTTTGCCTTCTCCAGACACCCTTTGAAATCTTCTGTTCAACTCTTTTAATTCATCATTTCTTCCTTTTGCTTTAGCTACTCTACATTCAAGAGCAAGTTTCAGAGTCTCTTCTGACATCCATTTTGGTCTTTTCTTTTTTTCCTGTCTCTTTAATGACCTCTTGCTTCCTTTATGTATGATGTCCTTGATGTTATTCCACAACTCATCTGGTCTTCAGTTATTTGTGTTCAATGCATCAAATCTATTCTTGAGATGTTCTCTAAATTCAGGTGGAATATACTCAAGGTTGTACTTTGGCTCTTGTGGACTTGCTCTAATTTTCTTCAACTTCAACTTACATATGAGCAATTGATGGTCTGTTCCACCGTCGGCCCCTGGCCTTTTTATGACTGATATTGAGCTTTTCCATAGTCTCTTTCCACAGATGTAAGTTGACTTGATTCTACCTGAAGAGGTCCACATGTATAGTCACAGTTTATGTTGTTGCCAAAGCTAGCTACCTTAAAATTAAAAAAAACCCAGGATGGTGGGTAATTAAGTTAAAGGCCAATAAAGGGAATCATGGCCTTCCTCATCACCTCCTGCTGAGGCTAGCAGCAAGAACTGAAGAAGATGGTCATCACAGAGTTCCATGTGGAGAGGTAAAACAAATTTTGTCCAAGGCATTGCTGAGGGTAGAAAAGAGAAATACTTGATGTAGTGATACCAAGTGGATGGATTCAAAACAGGTTTTGAAACTGGTTCATTCAGGTTGGAACCTCTGCTGACAATGTGCATTTCTACCCCAGATATACTGAATCAGACTCTGCAGTTTAACAAGATTCCCAGGTGATTCTATGTATAATAAATCTGGAGAACCACTGCTCTACTAGTGGTTCTCAGAATTGGTCTCTAATCAGTCCTGGAACTATCTGCCTTGTTATGTGTGCTTATGTGCCCATTATTAACTAAGTGATTTCTAGTAAGCTTTTCTGTCATTTGCAGCATTGACATCACATGGGAACTTGTTATAAATGCAAATTCTTAGTAGGGAACCAGCAGAAAGCCCTGATTCAAAATGGCCAAGAGCCAAACACTCCTTTTCCGAATACACCAGAGGAAGGAGATTCTCAAAGGGATGAAGCAGACATTTGGCTCACAAACACATACACAAAAGTAGAATTGTGGTAAGTGTTCCCAGGAAAAGCACAAAGTAGTAAGAGAGCAAAAAATGGAAGAATCAACTTAAATCCCTAGCATTTGAAGACTGACTAGGATTTATTAAATTTAAGAGGAGCGTGCCACGAAAGAGCACCACAGGCAGCAGGAAGGGCAGGGTGAAGAATTAATGATTTTCAAAGAAGTGAAAAAAAGTAACCAAGTGGCCAGACCAGTCACAGTGAGACAGGATGAAGCCTTGTGAGGCTCGCAGGTCCAGATCTGACAAAAACTTGTAGGCCAGCTTAAAACATTGCATTTTATCATAAAACAAGAATATTGAACATTTCTCTAGGTCTGTAAGTCTAAGTGCCATTAAGTATACGAAGGGGTAAACTAGTGCTATGGCTTGCAGGGAAGAAAAAAGCATTATTCCTTGAGTAAACAGAAAAAGCTTCTTGAAGTGTATAGGCCCTGAAGATAATCATGAAAGACTGGTAGAATCGATAGGCCCACAGAATGGTGGAGAGCTTCTGGATAAGGAAAAAGAGAACACTCATAGTCCAAAGGGTAAGAATGACCACGATTTTCATAACAGAGAGTAGTTAAGTCTGTAGAAGCAACACACAATCTTTTTGCCTCATAGGAATAAATGTGTTTGCAAAATATCTCAATTCTGAGTTGATATAGTCTTATACTGGCTTTTAAAGAAGCAAGGTTTTTCTCTTGCCAATGACATGTGTCATTAAATATTTTAAGAACAGATGAGCTTTAATTTTCTTTGATAGCTATGCTGCAGGATAATCTCTACTGTTATCATCCAACTACTGAAATTCCTTTACATTAAAAGTTCACTTGTTAATCTAAAATAATTTTTCAAGAAATTGCAGTTATTTTCTTCTTAACTATGTCTGTGCCATATGAAACACATACAAAATAAAAAAAAAAAATACCATAATTCCTGATTTCCTCTTAAGGTAATAGATCATCTACACTTTTGAAGAGTAAATTTGAAGTGATACTTGTCAAGTCAAGCTTTTGTTCTAAATCACTATCACTCAGAAAAATAATCCAGTTACAGGTGCAAATGACAGAAAAGCTTACTACAAATCACTTAATTAATAATGGGCACATAAGCACACATAACAAGGCAGGTGGTTCCAGCATTGAAAATTCATAGACAAAAGAACATCAGCAAGGACCTGGGTGCTTTCCACCTTTCTGTTGGGTTATGCGCAGTATGTCAGAGATGTCTCCCCCATGGTTGCAAGATGGTGGTAGCAATTCCAGGTATCATATGCATACATAACTGCATCTAGCCTAGAAGAGGAAAATTTCCCTTTATTATAAAGTGTCTTTTCATTGGGAAGGAAAAACCTTCCAGAAGTACTCTGACAGTCTTTTTCTCAGGTCTCATTGACCAGAACTAGGTCACAAGAACATGCATAAATCAATCACTAGCAAAATGAATAGAATTAAAATTATATGGTAATCTTATCATGATTTATTCCCCAAGGCTATAGTGCACATCACCTTTCCTGTGCAGAGGGGGAATATAAATGCTGACATAAAATGGGAGAATTCCTAGAAGGGAAAAATTGGGGGAGGCAAGAAAGGGAGGCAAGGAATGAATAATTCCAAAATTAGAGGACCTGTTTAGAGAGGTATAAGCAGGACATAGGGAAACCAACAGTGGAATGCTCTATCACCGCTAGGCCTAAAGAGGGAAGAGGAGAGAGAGATTACCAAAACCTAGAAGGAGAAGTTTGTGTTGAGAAGGTCTCCCCTTGGAGTCTTGATCACCTAATCCAAGGCAACCTCATAAGGCAGAAGCAAGGGTAATAAACACCTTGACCTTACCCACCTCCTGTTGAAGTTCCCCGTTGGCCAATCCCATCTGGGAACAAGGAAACAGCAAATAGTCCACACAGAACAGCCTCCTGTGGTAAAGAGCAGGCTGAGGGATGTGGGGGAGAATTGATTTGTAGGGGCAATTGGGAGATATCTAGCACAGTCAATATAACCATTGATTAAAACCATTATTATCATCACTGCAAATAAAAATCATCATCCTGTACATGTATTTTCAAATGAAAAAAATATTGAGTTACTTTTAATTAAGTAACTTAAAGAGTCGTTCTCTTTCCCTTCCTCTTCCCCTGAAAGTGTACCTACAACATTGACTGGTTTCCTATTAGAAACTGATATATATATGTTTGATCAGTTAGCAACAGGTTAGCAGTTATTGCAAATGGTTATGCACACAGACACAGGCTAAGAAAGGGGAACCCAGAATATTTATTGTACAAGCTGGGCAGAAGACCTCAGTGGAGTGGGATCATGAGAGATGGGGGCACAGGTGAGGGAGAGTTTGATTAAGTTGTTCCAGAGAGTTTAAATTTTGAAAGATTAGCTTTCAAAACCCTTAGAGTCTCAAATAATTCCAACCTATCCAGAACAAGACTACCTTATTTTGTCTCTCTAGACATCCCTCAAACTTCTTTACTAGACACTCTAGTGTTCTTTAGACTAGTTCAGATTCATCTAGTATCCAATTCTTTTTTACCAGGAGAAAGAAATAGACAGAGAGGTACATAGAAACAAAAGGAAAAACAAGACAAACTTGAAGGTGTTAACCCTCAGTTTTTAGTGTGTTTAATTTATATCCACTAAACTCTTCTTTCTGCCTTTTGCTGCTCTGATACTAGAATGAACTCCAAACAAATGACATGCCACCTCCTTCTGAGGTTTATCAACTGTTGCACTTGGGTTTCAAGCATTTTCATTTTGTCTTGCCGCTGGCTGAACTACTAGAGCACACTTCAGTGTGCTGTTAACATTAAGGTACATGTACCATGCTTAATCAATTGACTCTGTATTTCAAAACATGATGGTTTAGGTGAAAGACACAGGGAATGAATAAAATAGTCATGCAGGCCCCATTATATGGTACTAATTGATTTTCTGTACCTCTTTTAAGCCAAAGAGATTTAAGTGGGTTAATTTTGGATAGCTGTTACAATATTTAATCTTTTCATGCCTGAAATTCATACTTTTATCTGTGGCTAAAATTAAGAAATCTCTTTGAAATATTTGATCTCAAATAGAATGGAAAAAGAAAACTTATGATGGACTTTGTTTTAAACAGTTAATTCTCTAGTAGTGACTGAATCATTTTGCTAATAGAAAAGCAAGATAACTGGCCTACCAAATGTAAAGATCCACATGAGGAGGTATTTTTATCTGTTGTGTTCACTACTATATTCTCAGCGCTGAGAACACTGCTTGGCCCATGAGATATTCAATTAATATATGCTAAATAATGAATGAATAGCTAAAGCCCCAAAGTAAGACTGTCAAACAATTTAAATATCAAAATTATAATTAGCTTATTCTAGGAGCTAAATGCTATAATAATAAAAACATTACTACCTTTTCAATACTTAGTCTTTGCCAGTTGGAGTTGAGTGTTTCATTTACAGTATTTGTTGACCTGCCACCTCAGTTCACTGCACCAAACTGTTGAGCCAGGATCTGTTTCACAAGCAAAAAGTACAACTTACACACACAGGCAGGGAAAAAATGCTTTACTTAGATGGAGAAGAGAAAGAGCAAGGTCAACTTCAACTATGGCACCAGTAGGTTCCATCACCATGGCCAATGCAGGGTTGGTATTCTGCCCATACTCCTCTTGGCTGCAAGTGAGGTATCCCATTCTCCTTCCCTCCAGGAACAATGTACAATTGTGCAGAGCAGAAAGGAAGGTTTATTGCATATCCAGAACAGGGAAGGAGTTTCCCTGATAAGAAGAAGCTGGGAGATAGAGAGGTTTAAAATTCTCAGACTCCATTATCAGTCCCCAAGGCTTCTGATTAGGCAATCCGGGCGGGGGGCGGGGGGGGGGCGGGTGGCGGTGGTGGTCAGAAGGCTGTACAATTGGCTGTTTTCTCATTTTCCCAACAGTATCTGATTAAGCCCTTTGTGAGGATTCAATTCTATCATAAAATAAAAAAAAAAAAAAAAAAATAAGAATTTCATTCTCTAGATAAAAAAAAGCTGGGATTTATAGAGGCTACTATTTTTTTTACTATTTGGTGAATACAGGATTCACATCCTCATCTATCTGTCTCCAAAGTCCAACCTCTTCAGCACCAAGCTATACCTACAACTTGTATCACTACAGTTTAACTTCTCAAACCCAAATCTAAGGTTAGTACCAAGGGTGCTTGGATCAGATAATCTCCAATGACTTGGGGTCAGATAGCTCTGGATGTGCATGTCTACTAAACCATTTTTCTCTATGTGACAGTGTACATGTTATTTAATTTCTCTGAGCCTCAGTATCTTCATCTGCGAGTTGTATTTAATTATCCTGCCTCATGAGGTGGAAAAAAAATTTTTTTTTTTTTTTTTTTTTAGATGGAACGTTTCTGTGAAACTTGCCTAGTATATAATCAATTTTTTTATTCTTATAATTGTGTAGATCTAGCCACAAAAGCACAATGAAGTGGTGAGTTAAATTACTATTCTGTGAAACAAAAATGTGGAAATATGTGATCTAAATAACGCCAACACTAAAAGCACTTATTGCCTTGCTCCCCAACCCCACCTTTTTTTTCTTTTTCTGGGTGGGGTAGAAAAGACATTTCACTTTTAAGATCCTAGTCTAAACTCCCCATTTCACCTTGGCAATACAAAGAAATATGTCTATTAAATCTTCAAGACTCATTATCAGGGAATACTAACCACTGCTGATGACTGATCAAAGAAACATGAGAGGTCAGACTGATATTAAAATAAGATCATTCTTGTTTCATTTATTGCTTCATTTTCAGGGCTCACAGAGAGCAGAGAAAAAGTAAAGAAGGGAACATTGCCCACTAATACTAACTCCTAATTATTAGCTGTATTTGTTTATTAAATTTTCCATTTTTTTCATAACATCACAGACATTTGCCTTTATTGCTTAATTCTTCCAAATTACAGGTGAGCATGAGACACCCTTTGGGACCCATCCTCTCTGCTGTACTTGTACTGAAGGGCATTTTTAATTGTTTAAGCCATTCAATTTTTTTTCTTAGAATTATTATGTACCAGAGTAGAACATCATCTTAAAAGGAATGTAATATCTAAGCCAGTGTTTCTCTGAGTTCCTCATCTCTCTGAGGGTTTCCACCTAAAAAGGTAGGGCAAGCCACCATGTTCAGGAGAAAAAAGAAGGGAAAAAGATGAAGAGGAAGGAAGAATAAAATTAACATAAGCCCTTATTTTGTTGATTTTAGGAATTACTTGTTTGTTACAAATATCTAGCAGACAGCAGCAAAAAATGAAGCAATGTCTTAACATGACGGTTAGAGAATAGGGAGAAGAAGGCATAACATGTTAAGAACTGCCAGATGACAATTGAAAAATAGTATTTGGGTATGAACCAAACAGGTATATGGAGTTGAGGTGAGACAAAGAAGGAGGATTTAGAGTTGACTGAGAAGAGGGTAGTCTGAGAACAATTTCATTGTTAGTGCAATGACTCTCTACTGTGGCTGCCCATCAGAATCATCCGGAAAGCTTTCCGACACAGTAATGCCCAGGCTGCACCTAGGTCAAGTAGATCAGAAACTTACGTTTCTTTAAGCTCCCAGTGATTCCAGTGATCAGCCAAGGCTGAGCACCATTGGGCTAAGGAGGTATGTTCATGATTCCTTCAAATATTTTGAGAGACATGGAAACCTGAATAAGTCGTTATTTTTCAAGGTGCTGTTAGTTGCCATGAGTCAGCTCCAACTCATAGTGGCCTCATGTATGTTGTTGTTGCAGTGTGCCATTGAGCCGATTCCAACTTATACTGACCTTGTAGGACAGAGTAGAACTGCCCAACAGGGTTTCCTAGGCTGTAATCTTCACTGGATTAAGTGCTCCACTGTTAGCTGAAAGGTCGGTGGTTCTAACCCACCAGCTATTCCACAGGAGAAAGATGCGGCAGTCTGCTTCTAAAAAGATTACACCCTTGGGAACCCTATGGGGCAGCTCTACTCTCTCCTGATGGGCTGCTATGAGATGGGATCAGCTCAACAGCAATAGGTTGGTTTATGTTTTTGGAACCTTTATGGGAGTAGACCACCAGGTCTTTTCTCCCTGGAGGCACTGGTGGGTTCAAGGAGTTGACTTTCCGGTTAGTAGCCCAGCATTTAACCAGTGTGCCACCAGTACTCCTTGAACTTTAGGTATAACAGAACAAAATGTGTCCCAGTTCTGCACCACCTTCGTGCTCACTGGTATGTTGGTATTTTTTATAGAGAGAGCAATAAAATCAACACATTTCCTGCATGAATTCACTGGCTGAGTTGCCTGACCACTCCTGTCTACTATCAGTAGAACAAGTGAGAAGACGATGTGTAAGAATTGAATTGTAGCTCTGACTGAGTCTCCTGAGTGGCTGATTTATGAATGCTGGGAAGAGGAGGGGGGGGCACTGGATTGCTGCATTCCCATACAGCTGGTGAAAATCTAGATCTCTGGAGCAGCTGTAAGTACAGCCTCTCCTCCTTCCAACAGCCCAAGGAAACACTTGCCACCACAAGCAGCTGTCCCCAAGGCATGAATGAATTAATCACTGCCAGGGATCACAAACAGCTGCTGAAATCAGCTGCTGGTATGAGGTGAAGGAGGTGAGAAGAGTGTTTCTGTAGCCATCCTCAGCCCCATGGGGAACCCCATGATCACTCCCTGTATAATGTAGGCGGCATGGAACACAAAGGGATGGGAGCTTGTGAAACAATTGCAAACAAATATCTGCAAGTTACTGAAGTTGTTAATTAAGGAGCATGCACTTTGACAAGAAGCTGTTAATAACTTTCTATTTATTTGGAAACTTAAATATCTGGCATTCAAAAGAATTGTCTTGAAATGCTAAAATATATTTCAAACTCATAGGCTTATTGTTTTCTTTTAAAAATCTGGGCATTAACAAATTTTCTTCTTTGTGCTTGTGAGGTTTCATAAACATAAGCTAAAGCTTTTTTTTTTTTTAAAGCTACTTTAAATGAATGAATTACTCCTTCATTCCAAACAGTAGCAGTTTACGTATTTTAAAAATGCATTTTCAGTGAACTAAAAAGTAGATTTAAGGGTGTTAACAAATTCTGGAGCTTAGGAAATATATTTTTACATATCTCTGGCACCTAGTGAATATTGCCGAGCAGTGGGAATAAGTAAGTTTCAAAATCCAGATGATACCAAAGTGCTATGCCTATTCTGCCACTTGATTTTTATCTTTTACCCCCCATGATAATGTTCTCACTTTGTTTTCTTGCTCTTTTAGATTTTTATGCCTCAAACTTGCTAATGGTCTTATTACATTTTTAGTTTATCACCTCCTTAGTTCAAGATATGGTAGGTTACCAAACACAGGTTTACTGCAGTAAACCACTTAACTGTAAGTACAGTTCCTGAGTTCTGTGAGACCTTGCATCGAATTACTGAACCCATAGATGGGAAGGAGAGTACTAAGGGGACAGGGAGTAGTTGATGTTAGAGATGATGGGGTAAAAAGTTGGACATTTGGGACATCTTTAACCTCTGCCTCATAGCAACTGGCTTTGTACTGATCAATATAAAAGAAATTATTCATTTTAACCCTCATAACCAAGATCTTTTTTTTTGAGATCAATTTTTTTCCTCATGGTAGAATATTTTTTTGATAATTTTTATAAGGTTGTTCAGGCAGACTTAGGAAGAATCTGGAGAAAAGAAAATTCAAAGAAGCACTATGTAGATAGCCGAAAGTGAAAATTCGAATGTACACAGAACAAGGGAGGAATAAGGGTCATATTAGTAAGAACAATTTTGATTAAAAATGGCTGAATTCAACTCAAAATGCTTTAAGCAAAATAGATATTAACACTTAAAAGTCACCACTTTCATCTGAATTCACACACACACACACACACACACACACACACACACTTGTTCAGCATCCCAGATGATATGCTCAAAATAATACAATCAAGGAGGCTTTGATACAGGGCTATTTACTTAATAAAGGTATGGGCAGGATATAGGAAAAACACAAGAAATAGGAATAAGGGGAAACAACAGTTACCAGAATTTGGAATGACAGAATCTTGAAGAAAGGGTCATCTTGAAAGAAACAATGGCCTTCCAGGGACAGAGCCAGCCCAAGGCAACCTGGCAGGGAGGAAGACAAGGGAACGAACTCACTCTCCTTCCTCCCTCTGATCTCTGTCAGAACTCCCCATCAGCCAAACCCAACAGGAAGCCAGATGGCTAGGGAGTTCATTGATACAGTCCAGAGAGATTAGCCTCCTAGGGCATGGTAAAATGTACAGAGAGTAGATCTGGTGGATTAACTAGAAGATATCTTTTTTTTTTATCCAGTATACACAATACTACAAAAAGATATTTCTTGACAGTTTTTAATGGTGTTCAGTTGTAAACGTATGACAGAACAAATTCCATTACAATAAATGCCATTGAAATAAAGATAAAAGCATAACTTAAAAGAAATCCATCTTCAACTCCACATAACCTCTAGTTCCAACATTTGCCTCTCCACTTTTCTTCATAGCCAGTTTCTTGACAGAATAGTCTATATACCCTGCTTATACTTTCTCATAGCCCATTCACTCCTCAATTGCAATCTAATGTTTGTATCCAATACTCTACAGTTTTCCAAGTATAGTCCCTAGACCAGCAGCATCAACATCACCTGGGAACTTGAAAATGTAAATTCAGCCGCCTCCACCCTAAACTTAGCTAAACAGAACCTCTAAAGTGTTTGGGTCCAGTAATTTGTGTTTTAGCAAGCCCTCCAAGTAATTCTGATCCATGCTAAACTTTGAGAACAATTGCACCACAGAAACTTCTATCCTTAGATTACCAATGAGCTCCACCAGGATAGAGGCTGAACACTTTTCTGTCTTGATCTTTCTTGGCCTTTATCTTAATATTTTTGTGTGGCATTTGACATGGTCTTCTGTGGGGGAATCATCCTCTCTGTCCTCCCATGCTCCTGTCTCAGATCATAAAACAGGAGTATCCATCCTGTTAAAAATATTGGGAAGAAAACCACTGTTCAATTACTCACGTGTCGTTCGCAAACCTCCCTAATATTGGTGAGCACCTGATTGATAATGAGCCAGATTAATGAGGAGAAGATCATTGTTCTCACGAGAGCTGCCCTTTTTTTTTTTTCAAGTTGCCTACTTGCAAGCTTCATCGGATGCTCTTCCTTGATCCTGCCTCCTCCATGCACAAAACCCACTAGAGCATGGAAGGTGAAGCCTGTAGTTTTCCAGTCATTGTGCCTGGTAGTGAGTTGTTGTTAGGTGCTGTAGTGTCAGTTACAACTCATAGTGACCCTAGGTAAAACACAACAAAACATTGCCCAAGGTCCTTTGGTCCTTCACTATCCTCAAAATCATTGTTAATGCTTGAGGCTATTGTTTCCACCACTGTGTAAATCCACCTCATTAAGGGTCTCGTTGAAGTAAAGTTTCACTATTCTTGTTAGCGAGTAGGGAAGTATAATTCAAGGAGGAAATTGAGAGGCCCAATTTGTCATCAAGTTCCAGTCAAATCTTCTAATCTAGTTTTGTGAACAATAATGATATTTATGATCTCTATGTGGCTCCTATGGATATTTTCCAACTCAGAATTTATGCAACTAAGGGAGCAATATGGTTTATTTCATTCTAAATTCCCAACTCAAGGTGCATTATCTGAAAATCTTTGAGAATAGACCCAGGTCTCATCAGTTTTAGATCAAAATATGACATGGACAGATTGAATTTTCTAATGAGGCCAAAATGAACAGCTTTAACAAGTGCTGGCTTCCCAGTTCTTTGAACCTTGAAGTCAATGGAGGTGTATATTATGGCTGGAGTCTACCTAAATTAGGCTAATTTTAACAGGTTTAGGCTATGTAGCTAGTCTTGTTGTTAGGTTCTGTTGAGTTGGTTCCAACACATAGCAACCCCATGTGGCAGAACAGAACTTCCCCATAGGGTTTCTAGACTGTAATCTTTATGGGAGGAGATCGCCAGGTCTTGCACCCATGTAGCCACTGGGTTGGTTCAAACCACCAATCTTTCGGTTAGCAGCCGAGGGCTTAACCATTCTACCAGTTTAGACGTTAAGCACAAGTTTGAGCTTAGAGCTTGAGCTCAGAGCCACAGTTAGATTTAATCAGGGAAAGAATTCATTTTGTAGCCATGATAGGCATTTCAGAGCCTTCAAATAGAATAGGCAGAAATCTGGCCTTAAGTGGAGATAGATTTCTTTTCTGATATCAGGGAGACTCCCTTAGGAAATTTAAACCGGCCAGTCATTATCACTTCTTCTGGGACTTGGTCCCACATGGAGCAAAACTTTTTCTAGGATCAGGAAAGGCTTCCATCGTAATAAGCAGACTTTCGTTTAGGCACTATTGGGAGGTATCTAGGCCTGGAATATGAGTACAGGGCTGAAATGAGCATCTGCTGATCTGTAGGGGTTGTCATTTTTGGAATCCTTAACACTGGTAGGAGAAATAGAACAGAGTTGCTTAGTTCCAGTCTATCCTGTTCCTTAGCTGCTGCTAAATGACTTGTGGTGGAAAAAAGTCAAATCCTTCTGAAAGAGGAAAATAAAAGGTAGAGACAGCACCATTAGAACCATAAAGATTAACCAAGATAATAGTAAAGATTAAAAAAAGACAAAGGAATTAAAAATGAAAACAGTTATTTTGAAGAATCACATGATACAGGTTATTTTCCATTTACTTCTATTCTTGCAACTATGAAAGCCTTAGACTTGTAGAAGTAGGAACTGTTGATAGCAGACTGACTGCCATCATGAGAAGCTAAAATAAAAAAATACTTCTATCATTCCCATCATTTGTTCCTCCATATACCACTAAGTGCATGATCTTTTGCTGATATCTGTAATAAGGGTCTGGACTACCCTATAGTCTAAACCCTGGTTATATTACTTTGCTCAAATTACTGCTGTGGGTGCTGTGAATTTTTGCACTTTCTCAGTCATAAGAGAAAGCAGGTAGTATTGTGATGATCCAATGTGTCCTACTGATTCTTTTTAAAGGAACAAGTGGAAGACACTGCAAGTTACAGTTGCTGAAGGAACACTCACTGTCTGATTTAAACTCCAATCCAATTAAAAACCAGCAAAATAAAACATAATGGAGAGATGAATTTTTTCTTTTAGGTTTTTTTTTTTTTTTTTGGTGTGCTTTAAGTGTGGAGAGATGAATTTTGTGTTTTAATTCTTTGGTAATTTAATTTAGAAGGAAATTTATTTCTGGGCACTAATTTTTCCTAAGCAATTTAATAATGAGAGGGTGTTCGGATGGTAAAAATTTGGATCATGTTTCCACTGCTGGCATTATGTTATTTGAAAAATTATTATACTGTAATTTGGATTGAATATACAGTATAACCTCTGCTGAATTATATGAATGAATACAAGTTGAGATAAGGAATAGGATAGGAAATATATTTATAGTTCATCCCAGTAGTTAGATTATTGAATGATTCTTCTTCTGATCCATTTAGATCATTCTGGAGGTAAAATCTGAACTGACCATCATGGCTTAAAGAGGATACGAGGAGTGGTGATTGGTGATAGGAAGTAGCTTCACAAAGATGGAAGCAGGATTAACCTTCCAAACTGAAATTCTCCTCTCCTGTACCCTAGTTTTACCGTAAGCCTCATTATCAAGCTGAAGTGTCAAGAGATGTAAAGAAGGTGAGTAAAGAGAATCATTATTGGACCCTCCTCACATTCCAACTTTTACCTCTAAAACGGGAACTCCTGCTCTCTACCATCTCCTCACTCACTGCTCCCAAAGGAAGAAGAAATGACAGATATTGGTGAAACCCTGCCCTCGCTTAGAGAGAATTAATGTGATAAAGTCTTTTTGCACACTCCATTTTCCTTTGGATACTGTGACCCCACTGTTTTCAAATATTTCTCCTACTCCTATCTATCCCTCCTCAGTATCCTTCACCAGTTGCACCCTTCCATGAATACCTTCAGTGTGTTCTCCTGGTGCACTATCTTCTGTGCTTTAAGAGTGCTCTTTCTAAAACACATCTCTGCATGAAATCTTTCAATAGATTCCAACAGCTTTCAAAGTAAAATCTGAACTCTTTTTCTTAGTCTATGAAGCCATCCATAATCTGGTTCCTGCTGGCCTTTTTGGAATAAGCGAGGAGAGGCATGATCAAATTTATGATTAGAAGCCAAGCTCTTAACTACTGTGCCACCAGCCTCCCTGAATAGAATAAACCAAAACCAAACTCAGTGCCGTTGAGTCGATTCAGACTCATAGTGACCCTATAGGACAGAGTAAAACTGCCCCATAGAGTTTCCAAGGAGCGCCTGGCGGATTTGAACTGCCGACCTTTTGGTTAGCAGCCTTAGCACTTAACCACTACGCCACCAGGGTTTCCCTGAATAGAATAGGTACCAGTAAATATTTACTGAATGAATGATTGAATGAAGAAATGAGGATGAGAGACCCTGACTGAAGGCTATTGGAGGAAGTGAAAAGGAAAGCGTAACTCAAGAGATGAGGAGGTAAAATCTGCAGGGAGGATGACAAGTTAAAGAGGTTAGAGGGGAGATATAATATACTGATTTTTTGTTTAGTTGGTGGCATCATTTTTCAAGAGAGAGAATCATAAAAAAGAACTTTTTAAAAAATTTTTATTGTGCTTTAAGTGAAAGTTTACAAACCAAGTCAGTCTCTCATACAAAAACTTATATACACCTTGCTATGTACTCCTAGTTGCTCTCCCTCTAATGAGACAGCACACTCCTACCCTCCATTCTCTATTTTCGTGTCCATTCAGCTAGCTTCTGCACCCCTCTGCCCTCTCATCTCTTCTCCAAACAGTAGCTACCCACATAGCCTCATGTGTCTACTACAGCCAAGGAGCTCACTCTTCACCAGTATCATTTTCTATCCCATAGTCCAGTCCAATCCCTGTCTGAAGAGTTGACTTTGGGAATGATTCCTGTCTTGGGCTAACAGAAGGTCTAGGGACCATAACCTCTAGGGTCCTTCTAGTCTTAGACCATTAAGTCTGGTCTTTTTACAAGAATCTGGGGTCTGCATCCCACTGCTCTCCCCCTCCCTCAGGGGTTTTCTGTTGTGTTCCCTGTCAGGGTAGTCATCAATTGTAATTGGGCACCATCTAGTTCTTCTGGTTTCAGGCTGATGTAGTCTCTGGTTCATGTAGCCCAAAAAAGAACACTTTTAAGGGAGAATTCATGAGCTCGGTTTTATAAATATTGGCTTTTAATTTCCAACCACTTATGAATCCAATATGAATTCTTTGCTCCATCCATTTGGAGTCACTTATTATGCCTGAACACATTATAGTATTTCTAAGCTTTTTTTATAATGTTGCATACCTGATTATTTTGGTAGGAGTAACCTTCTTCTCTTCTGAGACTAACAGCTTTTCATTCTTTGAAATTCACTTTAAGGATTTCTTCCTTTATAAAGATTACCATGCTCCATATCTCAACCCATATGACCCATGTTGTTGTTAGGTGCCACTGAGTCAGCTGCAACTCATAGCGACTCCATGTACAACAGAACAAAACTCTGCCCAGTCCTGTGATGTTGGCAGGAAGGACAGTCAAATTAGATCCATTCATTTATGCACCCATCCATCCATCCATCCATCCATCCATCCATCCATCCATCCATCCATCCATCCATCCATCCATCCATCCATCCATCCATCCATCCATCCATCCATCCATCCACCCATTTCTTCTATATTTATTTATTAAGTACCTACTATTATGGATTCAGGCAGTTGTTCGAACAGAATGAGGCTGTCCTGAGTGGTTTAAAGTCAGGAAAGGTGTGCATCAGGGTTGTATCCTATTGCTACACCTGTTCAATCTGTATGCTGAGCAGATAATACCAGAAGCTGGACTGTATGAAGAAGAACAGGGCATCAGGATTGGAGGATGACTCATTAACAACCTGTGATATGCAGATAACACAACCTTGCTGAAAATGAAGAGGGCTTAAAGCACTTACTGATGAAGATCAAAACCACAGCCTTCAGTATGGATTAGACTTCAACATAAAGAAAACAAAAATTCTCACAATTGGACCAATAAGCAACATCATGATAAATGGAGAAAAGATTGAAGTTGTCAAGGATTTAATTTTATTTGGATCCACAATCAACACCCACGGAAGCAGCAGTAAGAAATCAAGAAACATATTGCATTGCACGAATCTGCTGTGAGAGACCTCTTTAAACTGTTGAAAAGCAGAGATGTAACCTTGAAGACTAAGGGGTGCCTGACCCAAGCCATGGTATTTTCAATCACATCTTATGCATGCGAAAGCTGGACAATGAATAAGGAATACTGACGAATTGACGCCTTTGAATTGTGGTGTTGGCAAAGAATATTAAATATACCATGGACTGCCAAAAGAGCCAACAACTCTGTCTTGGCAGAAATACAACCAGAATGCACCTTAGAAGCAAAGGTGGCAAGACTGCATCTTATATACTTTGGACATGTTATCAGGAGGGATCAGTCGCTGGAGAAGGACATCATACTTGGTAGAGTACAGGGTCAGCAGAAAAGAAGAAGACCCTCAACAAGGTGGATTGACACAGTGACTGCAAAGATGTGCTTAAGCATAACAACATTTGTGAGCATGGCAAAGGACCAGGCGCGTTTCGTTCTGTAGTACATACGGTCACTATGAGTTGGAACGAACTCAATGGCACAAACAACAACAACAATCATGGATTGAGGTGCCCTGGTGGTGGAGAGGTTAAGAGCAGTGGCAGCTAGCTGAAAGGTCGACCGTTTGAATACACCAGCTGCTCCTCGGAAACCCTATGGGGCTGTTCTTCTTTGTCCTATAGGGTCACTATGAGTCAGAATATACTCGATGGCAACGGACTTGGTTTTTGATTATGGATCGAATTGTGCCCCCTCCCAAAAAAGTGTGTGTCAATTTGGCTAGGCGATGATTCCCAGTATTGTGTGATTGTCCACCATTTTGTCATCTGATGTGATTTTCCTATGTGTTATAAATCCTACCTCTATGATGTTAATGAGGTAGGATTAGAAGCAGTTATGTTAATGAGGCAGGACTCAATCTACACGGTTAGGTTGTACCTTGAGTCAATCTCTCTTAAGACATAAAAGACAGAATTGAGCACAGAGACAGGGAAACCAAGAAAGCAGCACCAGAAGTGGAACATGTCCTTTGGACCAGGGGTCCTTGTGCTGAGAAACTCCTAGACCAGGGAAAGATTGATGACAAGGGCCTTCTCCCAGAACCAACAGAGAGAGAAATCCTTCCTGGGGAGCTGGCACCTTGAATCTGGACTTCCAGCCTATTAGACTTTGAGAGAATAAACTTCTGTTTGTTAAAGCCATCCACTTGCAGTATTTCTGTTATAGCAGTACCAGTTAACTAAGACATCTACTTAATAATAATTTATTGTCTTAATAATTAATTAATAATATTTATTAAATATTGTATCTTGCACTGCCCCTATTCTATGCCTCCCCATCTTTAAAATAATATTTAACACATTACAGTGACATAATTGATTTATATTATCTCTACATTATAAGCTCTTTGAATATAAGTAATTTTTCTTATTTGATTTGGTTTTCCTAGCACCTAGCCTATTATTAAGCACAAAGAGGTTGCTGAGTAAAAGATTATGAAGGAATGAATGCAATAAACCACCTGATAGTTATAGATCAGTACCATAATTCTTAACCTTTGGTCAATGGTCCCCTTTGAGAACCTGATTCTTCATAGAGCCACCTCCTGAGAAAACTGACAAGATTAAGTCATAATACAACATCAAGTGTTGGAAACCAAATTCTGCATCAGGCTGAAGGAACTAGGCATTAGTGGGACTGATAAGCTAACAAACCTTGCAAGAAAGCAATAGCAACAGGGCATCTCTCAAGTCAAATTCATAAATTACTAAGACAGTTACCCAGGGTGCCCTTTATGTAACATCGAGAGTGACTATCTCTGAAGCGTTTGATTTTTAAAGTAATGAAATATTATACTATTACCATTAGTAGATCTTTTTTGGATTCTGAAGAACTCTTCCATTATCTTAAAACATACTACAATTTTATTATAAGTGCAATTCCATAACTTTCTTTGGCTATTTAATATTGCTCTGTATTAAAATTTTTAACAACATTGCTCTTTCAAAATCAAATTATAATTTTCTCCATATTTCCCAGATATACATAAACAAGATACACACAAACTGCCATTTGTTTATATTCCTACAAGAATTAAGTTGTCCAGCAAAGATCAAAAACTTTTAGTTTTTAAAGATTTCTAATTTTTACACTAATTTTACATTTTCTTTTTTAACAGTTATAAATTTATGCATTACCATTTCTTTATAACAAGTTTCCCTAAATCTGATTTGTTTGTTTATACATATGAGCCATTGAGAAGAGATTAAAATAACTATGTTTGAGGGCAAAATGGCAAATACACATAGTATTATAATACAAAAGTAGTGAAATACAGCTTTAAATACAAGTTCAAATTGGATGTGTAAGTCAATAAAAATGTGTAAATGTCCTAAAAGTTCACAGGATTTTCAATGGCCTAACCAACCTTCGCTTATTGATCAAAGAGATTTGAAGAGCTAAAGATAAATAAGAGAAAAATTTATAGAACATGACTGGTTGATTATGAAGGGTCAAGAAAATCTCTAGCCTAATTGACAAAACAAATAGAATAACTATTGGTAAATACGAAAATTAAAATGGAAAAGAAACAAATTGATCACAAAAGAGAATGAACTTGACTTCAAAGATATCGAGTTGGATGTTACAGCGTAATACCCAAATGGCAATAAACATTTATACAGCACTTGGAGATATGAGAGTAAAATCCAAGAAAGAGATTATAACTGAAATAAAAAGCACATGTGAAAGTCTCACAAAGAAAAGGTATGACATGGTTAAGAATTCAGGGAGCAGGGATTTAGGACAAGAAGGCGGCATAAGATGTAAATGGAGCATGTAAAGAAAAAGAAACAATCAGAGACTGAAGAAATGTGACCGAAACAGCACTGGGGCCCTAGGACTGTGTAGAGTTCACTCAGCTGGCCCCAGAGTCAGAAGCCATTGAACATTTGGACAGCACTGGAGGTTCTCTGCTCAGCCGGGCCTGGTTAGTTCAGAACACACCAATTTCCTCCATGGAGTCAATAAACACAATACAGATGGAACCCCTTACTCTCCTTAATTCATTTTTCCTGTGCCCCCTCTACTTGATGGTGGTTGGAGGATTAAAGTGCTGCTTACCTGCCAGAACACAATATGTCAAGTAGCCACACTGGCTGACAGGTATAGTATTTCTACTGAGGCCTTCTGGTAACTCTGCTCTTTAAAATCATAAGCTTTTTTCATCACTAAAAGAATCCTCTATTAACCTCCAAATAAGAACCATCTTGCTTCACCTACCTAGCTCCTAGGTTGCCGAAATAACCCCAAAATCTAAATGAATTAACAAAACAAAAGTTGATTTCCCTCACAAAGTCTTTTGCAGTTTAAGTAACTCCCTAAGACAAATGTCCTCTCTGTAGTGACTCAGCAGCCCAAAAAACTTTGGTCTTATTACACCACTCCCTCAGCACATGGTCTGTATAGAAAAAAGCTGGCACATTGCCTGGGGGCTGTCTGTGGTGGTTTTGTTCTGTACCAACGTGGCCAAGTTGAAACTATGGTTCCCAAAATCCTCTCCCCCTGTATAGTTACCAATTAGAAGTGACCAAAAAGAGAAATGTCCACAAGATTTGAAATGCAAAGGTGAAATATCAGTGATTATAACTGAAAGTCATCATGGTTAGAGATAGCAAGAGACAGATGCAGAGCTACTGGCATATTCCACCTTGTCTTTGTTTTCCTTACACTGAGAAGCAGATGCGGGGTGCAGGAGTTTCTAACTTTTTGCTGATCCTCGCTCCAGGTTCAGCTTTTTACTGATTACCAGCCTTCTAACCAACAGTAATCCCCAGCCTACCTCCAGAAACAGAAGAAATAGCCTTCCATAAACTTCTCCAGAAGTTCTCCTTCATAGTCCCACACTGGCACCTAGATATACTGTGAAGAATATGTGAAGAATACTGGCTTAACAAAATTCCTGATGAGCACCAATTTACGAATCTGTGCAAATGTTTGGGAAGTGCCGGTTAGTAACTTTTCATTGATTCCCCAACTTCTCCTTTGTATTAGTTTCCTAGGGATGCCCTAACAAAGTACCACAAACTGGGTGGCTGAAAACAACAGAAATTTATTGTCCTACAGTTCTGAAGTTTGGAAGTCTAGTCTCAAGGTATCTGCAGGGTTATGCTCTCTCTGAAGACTTTGAAGATATTCCCTTGCCTCTTGCTACCTTCTGGTGGTCCTTAGTAATCCTTGGTGTACCTTAGCTTGTAGATGCATTACTCCAATCTCTGCCTCTGTCTTCCCATGGCCATCCTCCTATCTCTTCTCTTTGAATAAGGACACCAGTCATATTGGTTAGGGCTCATCCTACTCTAATATGGCCTCATGTTAACTTAATTACATCTGAAAAGACTCTACTTACAAATATGGTCACATTCCCACATACAGGGAGGGGGTGGTTAGGAATTCAAAACATCTTTTGTGGGGTACACAATTCAACCCATAACACCCTTTCACACTCTTCCCTTATTTCTCCATATTCTCCTACAATTGTGTAAAGTCTTATTCCATTAATAATTCCATTTATTGTTCCCTAATTTTTTTTTTAATACTCATAGTATTTTTTTTTAATTTAATACTCATAGCAGTTCTTCTTTCCTTGCTGAACATTATATGATACACTTATTGGTGCCAAGAGTGGTTCCAGAGGAATAAGGGTCTAAGAATGGGAATTAAAAGCACTGATGACCTTGTTGCCAGTGGAAAAGGGAATATTGATATCCTATGACATGCAGTAGCAAAAAAAAAGAAAAAAAGTCACTTAAATTATTACCTGCAAACCAACACCTATAGAAGGCAAGGCTTTGGGTGATCAAGTAATTTCTATTACAGAACAATTTAATACATACAGGAGTAAAATGGGTTGATTGTGCTAAATGCACTAGAAAACTTGGAATAAAAAAAAATGGGTTCTTCAGGACTTTAAATTTTCATCTCAAGGAATGGTAAGGAAACATAAAACTTCTCTGCCCTAAACAAAACCCTTTTTTCCTTAGCTGCAGGGTCAAGATTTCTGGAAACCAAACTCAAAGTCTAATCTCATGGGTATCTAAGTTATAACCCCAATTGAATTATTGACATCACAGGTCTTTTAAATTAAATATAGGGCATTACTTGGGAAAGAATGGGACTCTGAAAATTATGATGGTGATATATAGGCAGATTCCAATGAAGTAGAAGACTTTGAGTCCCTAAATTATGTAGAGATTTCTTTGTCAGTAAAATCAACTCTTCCCCCCTTGTTCAAGTTGATTAGTCTCCCTTCCTAAAGAACCTCGGCAGTTAGTTATATATATATTTTTTTAACCCCTCAAGACCACCTGCCATTGACTCTCCTTGCTTCTAGACCTACAACCAGACTTAAGTATTGGCAAGCCTCAAACGGTCAAATTCAAAAATTATACCATACACAACTAAAGACTTTCAAGATTTCTGTCAGTTTTTATCAACACAAATCTGAGTAAATGTGTATGGCAATAGATCGTAAAGGTGTTTCATTATGGTGGTAATAATAATATATTTGATTAGGCTGAATTTATTGATAGGTCAAGAGCTAATTAGATCTCTTAATTTCCAAAGACAAGGTGAGCAATGGAAAGTACAGCCAAAGAAGTAATTAGAATGATTTGACCAACAGGAATTCTTGGCATTTGACAGTTCATCCTGGTGTACCTAAAAAGCAAGTGACTAAGGTTTTGATGACCAGATATATAGCAGAAGACTTGAATCAAGAGCACAAGGGAGAGGGTAGTCTTAAAAATGCGAGACCATACTTCCTCTGCCAATGGAGAGATGGATGAGAGCAGGGGCAGAAATGCCACAAGTTCTGACATGGAAAGGAGTACAGTTTGAGTCTCTCTCCTTTTTTCTCTCTCTCTCCCTCCCTTCCCCTCCCTACCCCTTTTATCTTTCTAACATGCACATACACACAACCAGGCTTTTTCAATAGCCGTGGCTAGTAAATTATTAAAACAAAAGCAAATCTTAAAAAGAAACATCTCTTACTTATACAGTGATTGTCCTGGTTGAACTTAAATCAAGACAGGAAGTGTGAGGCCAACAAAGATGCTCTCTACCAACCCATTGCCACCACTTCCTGACCTATACACACAAATAAACACATACAGAGAGAGAAGAGAGAAACTCTATACGTGTGTAATTTCCAAGGAACAGAAGGTGACCTGTATAGAGGAATTTGAGGCATGGAACAGGGAGTATAAATAGCAAAGTATAGCAATACATTACTCAGGAAATTACCATCTAAACCCATCATTAATTTCATTTAATTTAATTATAGCCATCAAACTGTGATTTCCAAAAAAGGGGAGAAAAAGGATAATTAAGAAAAACATTAAAATATAATCTAATCTTTAGTGGTCACTCTGGAGGCTCACAGCTACTGGCAAGCTTCTGAAGAAATGATGAAACTTGGCTTATATCTGAAGTTGTGTGCACAAAAAAATTGAAGCAATTATTGCAAGAAATATGGTGTAATGCATTGGATTAGTTTAACTCAGTTCTCAAAACCTCCATAAGGACAATTAAACTATTATACATGATTACTTAATAATAATAACACTGCTGCTAATGATAATAAGAGCTAACATTACTAAGAATTTACTATGTATTAGACAATTTGCTAAGTGCTTTACTTATCTCATTTAATTCTTTTCATCTGCAGAAGAGAAGCACTATTATTAACTCCATGTCACAGATAAGAAAATTGGAGTTGAAATATTAAGTGAGCTCCCCAAGGTCACACAGTAAGAAAAGAGAGTCAGTACCCAAACCCACACCTCTCTGACATACAATTCCATGCTCTCAGCCACTATGCCATGGCACCTCCTTACATTCATAAATAGACCTCCAAAAACATTTATCCAACTTTAAGTACTGGCTGCTTAAATATGTATTTCCCAGGAAAGTATATAAATCTTTTCTGTAGATTTTACTAATTTGTTTTGTGAATGAAAATATTTTAAAACCACTACATTAAAAAATTACTATTTTGGTTATTATCTTTGCTGTATTCTCTTTCAATAAGACAGTCTCTGAGATGTCTAGGTTTAATTTAAATTCAACCCAAGTTGAAAAGGTTTGCCATTCTCCTGAGTACTACTATTCGTGTGGAATTGCTGACCTAGTTCTAAGGTAAGGGATAAATTCACATACCTTAAATTTAGTCTTTAAGGAAGAGCTGAGTTATTGTTCATGTCCCATTTCTATAGAATACTGACCTTTTGAAATAATCCATTCTTATTGTAAATGTTTAACAAATAAAAATATTTGGGCTAATGTTAAAATACCTTAACAATGATCCATGCTATTTTGGCCTTGGTTTGCATATCTTATGACCTGAATACCCCACTTGGTTCAGTGTTAGTGAATATGACATATGTCATGTAAGGTAAAATATCATGTATTTAATCCTCTATACCTTAAATCAAGGAGCCCTGGTGGCACAATGTGTAAGTGCTTAGTTGCTACCAGAAGATCATTGGTTGGAACCCACCAGCCACTCCACAATAGAAAAGACCTGGTGATCTGTTGTCATAAACATTTCACCCTTGGAAACCTTATGGGGCAGTTCTACTCTGTCTTATAGGGTCACTAGGAGTTGAAATCAACTCAACAGCACACATAAACACCACCACCTTAAATCTGGATGATAAAATTAATAGGTAGCAAATGGTTATCTCTATTTAGGCTAAACCTGATATTGAAAAGCGTACCTTAACAATCTAGCTGTATGATGACAGACAGATAGATATTATGACTGATTGTGTTGATGGCATATAGACATTGATTTTGGCTCATACAATAAAGTGTCAGCAAGAGTAAAGTACCTACTAGTTAGATACATAAAAATTATACCCTGTGACACTTACAAGCAAAGTTCTTGTTGTTTTATAGTATTTATAAGGAAAATCTATTTAAAGGAATATTATAGAATTTAGAAATTGTTACAAGATATGGTATAAAACTGCAAAATATAAATATTAAACAATGTAACAATCAGAGTTGTAGTTATAGTAATCTTAATTTTGTATAAATTAAAAATAACAAAGTTCTACATGATCACATAAGAGCTATAGGTCAAATGAAAGAACTAAGTACATCAAGAAAAATATTCAGGGAGGAATATAAAAAATCTGTGTCTTTGGGTGTATTTGATAGCAAGGAATAGACCTCTAAATCTAGCTTAATGAAAAGAAGGCTTAACAAAAAGTTTATGCAAATTTCATGGGCATTCAAAGACAAGGAATGAAGAACAGCTAGACCACAAGGATATCAGAAGTGGAACAGGAAGGTCAGGAAGGACAGAAAGCACATCTCTCTGACTCAGAGATCAACCATGTCTCTACTGTCTCCCTCTCACCACTTTCTTAGGCTCGCACATGACCCAACATGGCCACATTTCTCCCAGTTTTCACCCCAGTCTGTTACTTTAAGCACCCACCATCACTGGATGATGACAGTTCCCAGTTGACTCGGTCAGACCTTGTGGATTGTTTGTTACTGAGCTGGGTGTTCATACTAAGGCACATCAGCTGTGGAACGGGCTCCAACTAAAAGGGAAGGAAACTTTGATAGGACAATAACACCAAAGTGCACATCTACCACCGCCTATAAAACAGATAAGAAAAACATAAGATTAGGCATTAGCCTATATATTGATGGTCCAAATGAGATGAATAGAAAATTTTTACTGTGGCATATGGGGCCTACCCAAATATAAGAACAATTTCAAAAAAATTAACTTGGTCAAAATTTCTCCCATTTTTAATACAGGTAAAACATTTAATTTCATTTTTAGCTTACTGTAAGTTAAAAAAAATGTTTACCAATGCTTTTAATTTTGGATTTTGGACTCGACAAAACTGTTTGAATAATGTAACTAAATTTAATAGCTTCAACACACAAATTTTCAAATGGATAAGGCTCTGGCTAACATGTAGAAATGATAAACACAGAATTCAGTCCACTATTTATAAGACCTCTTAAATGTTATCCTGATGATAGGATTTCAACCATGGTTTAAAGAAAAAATACTCTTAGTGTTTAAGATTTATTTTAAATTGAGTTTTTTCAGATAGACATATAAAATCAGTTAATAATTAAACATTGAAATTTTCTAATATAAGTACGATTTCCAGGTGTATTTCTAATATTCAACTATCTACCCATGTATGGAAGAAGTACAAACAAGAGTGCTCCTTGGAAGCAAGGATGGTAAGACTGCATCTCACATACTTTGGACATGTTATCAGGAGGGATCAGTTCCTGGAGAAGGACATCATGCTTGGTAAAGTGGAGGGTCAGTGAAAAAGAGGAAGATCTTCAGCAAGGTGGACTGACACAGTGGCTGCAACAATGGGCTCAAGAATGGTGAAAGCTGTGAGGATGGTGCAGGACCAGGCAGTGTCTCATTCTGTTGTGCATAGGGTGCTATAAGTCGGAACTGACTCCATGGCACCTAACAACAACATTGTATGTATAATATTACATATGCTACCTCACCAAGCTATGTGAAGACATCATAGATAATGGTGTTTTAAATTTATTATCAAAACTTTTTTTTTCTGTTTAGAATCTATCAGTTATTTTCTACATTATGTGAAATTCTTAGCACCATATTTTCATCAAAGGAGGTATTTTAAATTTACTGGCTGATTTCAGTCTTTGGTGGTCTATCTTCCCTTCATCTACAATTCCATAAGTTTTATTAAGTGCCCACTTTATAGGAAGCACCATACTTTCTACAAATTGCATTACTGATGCAATTAAGTTTTAGACTGGCTTTAATCAGTGATTAAACTTCCATTTTACCCTCTTTTTCTGCAGTCCCCTAATAGATGAAGAAATGAACTCATGAACTAATAAGCCCTCAGATAATTGAGGATTGATTGCATTTCCTAATAATTTACCTACTTTAATTGGCTCTCCTTTTCACTTTATTGGAGGATTCCTCCCTCGGCAATCTTGAAATGACAAGTTAATGTCAAGAAAGAAAAAAAAAACTAACATTTTTGTATATAGTTAAATCACTAACTAGAATCATCTTGAATTGATCTTCTTTCTTCAAATGGAGTTAATTGAAGATTTTTTTTTTTCAAATTTTATGAAGGTGAATTTATTGCTATTTTAGTCAAGAAAGTTTCTGTGGATGGAAATGCTACCAACTATTATTTAGTCACTAGTGCTGATATTTGGTAGTTTTTAAATTGTGTGCATCTTTGCTATATGTATAGAATGAAAAGTTTGACAAATTTTATCATCTGCCTGGAATTTAGGTCCTAGCTTTTTTCCAAGTAGCTATTAGTAGAAATCCCTACTTCCATTTTTCCTATTGCGATTTTAAAAAGTATTCACTGTTTAGTATTATTAAACACATTTACAGTTTGTTTCACAATAATAAATCTAGAAATAAAACCCAGTTATTACATACTGTTAAAGCATTGTTGTTGTTAGGTCCTTTCAAGTCGGATCCAATTCATAGCAGCCCTATGTACAAAAGAACAAAACATTGCCCTTGTCCTGTGCCTTCCTCATAATCCTTGTTATGTTTGAGTCCATTGTTGCAGTCAGTCACTGTGTCAATCCATCTCCTTGAGGGTCTTCCTCTTTTTCATTGACCCTCTACTTTACTAAGCCTGATGTCCTTGTCCGGGTACTGGTCCTTCCTAATAATATGTCCAAAGTTGTCAGGTGCCGTCAAGTCAGTTTCGACTCATAGTGACATTATGTACAACAGCATGAAACACTGCCCAGTCCTGCACCAACCTCACAATCGTTGATATACTTGAGCCACCGTGTCAATCCATCTTCTTGAGAGTCTTCTTCTTTTTTGCTGACACTCTACCAAGCATGATGTCCTTCTCCAGGGACTAGTCCCTCTGAAGTAAGTGAGATGAAGTCTCGCCATCCTCACTTCTGAGGAGCATTCTGGCTGTACTTTTTCCAGGACAGATTTGTTCATTCTTCTGACCATCCATAGTAGACCCAATATTCTTCCTCAACACCATAATTCAAATGCATCAATACTTCTTCAGTTTTTCTTATTCATCGTTCAGTTTTCATTTGCATACAAGGCGAATGAAAACACCACGGCTTGGTTCAAGTGCACCTTAGTCCTTAGGCTGGGATCTTTGCTTTTTAACAGTTTAAGAAGGTCTTTTGCAACAGATTTACCCAATGCAATACGTTGTTTGATTTCTTGACTGCTGTTTCCATGGGCATTGATTGTGGATACAAGTAAAAAAATTCTGACATCAATCTTTTCTCCATTTCTCATGATGTTGCTTATTGGTCCAGGTGTGAGGATTTTTGTTTTCTTTACGTTGAGGTGTAATCCATACTGAAGGCTGTAGTCTTCGATCTTCATCAGTAAGTGCTTCAAGACATCTTAGCTTTCAGCAAGCAAGGCTGTGTCATCTGCATATTGCAGGTTGTTAATAAGCCTTCCTCCAATCCTAATGCCACATTCTTCTTCATATAACCCAGCTTCTTGGATTATTTGCTCAGCACACAGGTTGAATAAGTAGGGTGAAAGGATATAAACCTATGCGCAGGCAATAAAGAACAATGGAACTGTGGAGAACTGAAGAGTCCATCTGTCACCAGGCTCTGGGTGATGGTGGCCTTGTGGGAATAATGAACTGCAGCTAGAGCTTCAGATGTTTCAAGAGAACCTGTGTATCTGGCTTTTTATGTGAAATATTCCAATAATTAAAACTTCTTCGCAATTAGTTTATGATGTTCAAATACTATGAGGTCTAAAACCGTGTAGTGCAAATAAAATTTATCTGGAAATTATCCTATTGTTTTAATTTTAGCACTTTCAAGAAGTCAAAAGAGTGGCTTCTATATTGCATCCTCACATTGTCAATTTCTCAAAACCACTTACCTTGATTTCCTATCATAGACTGCTGTTTCCATGAAAACATGTTCTTAAAAACCTCATTTGCAGTGATTTGTAGTTAATATTAAGGTAGCAGTCAGAGCAATGTCTTTCTGCTAAGCCCTAGGTCTTTTTTAAAATTTTTAAGGTTATCACTTATGAAAGTTCCAACTTTCTTGAAGAATATATCATCTTTACCATATATTCAGACAAATAATGATATATTTCATTGTTCAAGTTTACTTCATATGGGTATGTCTTTTCTCCTGACATGATTGGAACTTTCCTAAGGGAAAGAGATCAGGTCTTTTATTTCTTTTCTCTGTCCTCAGTGTTGCTTACCACCGTTTGAATCACACAAGTAGTCAAAACTATTAGATCACAAAAATTTATTTAGCATTAGGCCCTATGCCAGAGCCCTGGTGGTACAATGTTTAAGCACTCAGCTGCTAATGAAAGGTTGCAGGTTCGAACCCATCCACTGCCTCTGTGAGAGAAATACCTGGCAATTTGCTTCTGTAATAAAAATTCTATGGGGCAGTTCTACTCTGTCACATGGGGTCACTGTGTTTCCAAATCAACTCAATAGCCCCTAACATAACAGGACCTATGCCAAATAATGTGAATTAAAGATATCATATGGTCAAAAAGGAAGAAGTTGGAAACAAGTGGACTGGAAGATAATGAATCTTCTATATAATCATACCATTACCCCTATCACAACGTCCCAGGCTCTCAGCAGACCTTTTTCTCTCAAATCTTCAGCAACATTAGTGGTTGCCCCAGGAGTCTTCAGGAGCTCTCAAATAGGGAGTGATTGAGAATATTCATTCACTCTTTTGAATTTTAAAAATAAATTAAAAAATCAACTCCCTCTTTGTCCCATGCATTTTATGTAACTGAGGCCTTGGGAGGAATTTGGATTGTAGTGTAGTTTACATGGGCTTTATGAACCAACAGAGGAGATAAAAGGCTCTTATTCATTGTTTTTCTTTCCCTTCCTTCCTCCCTCCCTCTCTCCTTGCCTTCCTCCTTTCCTTCCTTTGAACTGCAAGTAAATGTCATGTATTAGTGAGTGTCTACAATGCCTATAGTAGTTTGAGGGTCCTGTGGTGAATGCAGGGTTTCTAAAAATCAGATGGAGTAACTGATGGCAGTTGGCATCTGGCAACAGAAAAAATTAATAGTTACCCAAGCTTACAGGGCCCTCAACTCTCCACTTGCCCATCAGACACTGAGATTTTGAACTGTGAAAATCATTTAGTGTTTAAAGAACATAAAGATAACTTAATGCTAGGGAGGGGAAAAAAACACACAATCAACTAAAATGAAAAAATCCAAGGGGCCAAGCACATGGTCTCTGACAATCAAATGCAGTACTTTTTTAAACAAGTGCAAAAAGTAACATTTATCACAATTCGTGTCTAAAGAAACTTCATCGAGAACTATTTTTAAGAATTTTTAGTTTGACAATAAAAGAAGTTTGAGAATCAAAACTTGGTTCCAGAAATGCCTATATGTCAAGAGTGAAAAAGTGTTTAGCTGTTTGGGCTAGGCAGGGTCCCCTTGCTTTTTAAGACAGCATGGTTTTCATTTCACTGATTTCCTAAAGTGGTTGAATCCTGTTCTGTCTTCCCTTCCAGAAAGTTTCATATACCTTATTTCTGTGCCTCCACCAAACTCCACCCAACTGCTGTTCCAAATATGGTACATCTCTTTCTTTTCCACTAATGTGGCTACTGTTATTCCTCTTAAATGTGCTCTTTTATAGAAAGAAAGAAAACTACATAAAAGGTCCATGTCCTACCGGGTATTTCAGCTTCAAATGTCATTTCTGAGGACACAAGCTGCATCTGGCCTGGCTGGCCAGAATTTCAGGCAAGAGGGTATGTAAACCTCAAAACTAGAAAAGTCTTCTCAGATCCTGAAATGCCACAGAGCAGCACAAAGGAGAGAGACATGGCCTCTGCTATTTCATTTCACCTTTTAGTCCTGAAAAACAAAGGTTACCAAACAGTAGACAATTTCTTTCAAAGTGCAGTTCCTTTACAGACTTTGAGTGTTAGCTCTAGGTCCAGTGAGAACAGTAGTAACAATGTTCCTCTGGTTTTTTGTTTTTAGTTGGTTTTATTTTTTTAATCTATAGCAAAAAGGAATCCATTTTCTTGTTTACTTGATTACTAGACCGGACTCAATTGGTGACTAACTTCTGCCCTTGCTTCTCCCTTGATTTCCTCCAATTTATTCTCCAAGAGCAGCCAGAGTGAGCCTTTAAAACATAAGTCACATCGTGAACCTCCCCCCTTCATAACTCTGCAATGAATCTGTCTTTTAATCAGGATCAAACTCCAAGTTTTATACCATCTCCTTACTCCCCATCCCCACTCTCCCCACCGAGACCATCAAGGCACTGACCTCACCTACCACCGCCACCCCACTCTACTGCAGTCACCTCAGTTTCTTTGCAGTTCCTTGAACACACAGGGAGGTTCGTGCCTTAGGGCATCTGCACTGGCAGATCCCTATGTCTGGACCACTTTCCCACAGACATCACTTCTACAAGATGTTGCTCAAATATCAATGTCTCAAAGAGGCCCACTGACCACCCTATCAATGGTTGAAAATCCCTTTTCTCCTCTTTTCCCCCTATTGCCAAGTCCTTTAATCCTAAACTAGTTTTCATTTCTTCTAATTATTAATTATGTCTTTCATTTACTATCTGTTTACAATGAAGCTCTATAAAGACATAGATCTTTTTTTTTTTTTTTTACTCATCCATGTAACCCAACCATCTAGAACAGTCCCTGGAATATGCATAGAAAGCACTCAATTATATTTGTTACATAAATGAATAAATGGTGCATTGGTTTGTAGAAGATTTTTTTTTTTCTTTGAAGGGATAAATGGATTATCCTGGGGGGGAAAAAATCTTTAACCAAGTAATTAACACCTCACCGTGACTAAATAATCATAACTATATAGTTTCTCAGTTCAAATTCATGAATTTTTTTCTTTATCTCAAAGTTTCACGGAAGACTCTCAATATTCATAGTATAAAGGTAACTATAAAGATATCAGTATAATTCCCAGGTGAATTTAAGTTAGTAAGTGAATAAAAGTTTTGGAGACCATTTTTTGATTATCTCCATCTAGGAAGCCAGGCCCATCCTCACTCTTAGACCAGTTTTCCACTCTCTGAGACTAAGTGTCCACCCTCAGATGCAAAGACATAGGAATTAAACCATTGGTTCTGTATCAAAATTCTCTCCTGTTGCTTGGTACCTATGTCAGTACTCAAACTCTTTGCCGAGCTCTGGGACTTATCTTGATAAGAAATCCTGGCCTGGGCCCCCGGGTCTATGTTCCTGACTCACGTTCCCTGGTCTGCTAGTGATAGTTTCTAACCCTTGTTAGCTCATCTTCTTGCTCTCTGGGTCTCATCACTATGCAGACTCTTGCCTCCAACTTGTTCCTTGAGCCTTGGCGGATTTTCCAAATCATGACCTCTGTGGTAGATACAGAGATGCATCACCCAGATTCCCCTTCTTGGAAACATTTGCCAGTCAGCTGCAGGAAGTGCTATCAGCAGGCAGCCTCCAACTACAGTCCCATCAGAGTCTGCCTCAGTTGCAAAGAGCCACATGGTCCACGGACACACCTTCCCCTGGTGAAGCCTGCATCCAATAATGGCACAATGCTAGACCCTACTTTCTCCAGTGCTCACTGCCAAGCTGACCAAGGTATTCTCAGTCCTGCATCACAGTTCGGCCCAATCCTGCTTCTACCTGCTTCCTCTCAGACGATTCAAACAGCATCTCAGTATCTGCTTCTGGAGAACCAACAACCAATAACATGTAGCATTCCTAGCTAACAGAAATGCCAAAATTGAGACACCTGAAGAGGCAGAAAGTAAAGCAGAATAAACGTGGACAACACTCAGGAAACAATATATGATATATAAAAGAGACTGATCTACCATTGAAGCAATGCTAATAAGTAATGAGTCATCATTGTATTATGTGTTTGTAACATCAGCAAATAATATAGGAAAAATAACTTGCTTTCTTAAGGCTTTGGGCCAAAAATCTCTTCTAGCACACCTTCTGCAAAATAACTCTCCATTTTTAAGTTGATAATTCTTTTATAAAAAATTAAAACATATCTATGCTGGAAAAATGATCAGCATATATTTTAGGTTCTGAATGAGGTCCTAGGAGAACTGGACTTGGAATATCATAGAATGTATAAGGATTTCATCCTGAATTTTTTATATTAACAATGTCTATTTTTCAGAAATCCACTTTCAAGTATATATCTTTAAGTTTTAGCACATTTTTAGGATAAAGCGGGTCCTCTGTTTTTGCTAAGATGCAATAAATTTACGATCGATCCTATTTTTAAATCCTGATGCTGGTTGATACTACCTCTTACTGGCTAGAATCATTCACCTCTATTTTATTGTGGTATTTCCATATGTTATTCTAGGTAAAACTGCCTTTGATCCAGCACACCTAGTATCCAGGAGACACTTTAACTAGATCCAAAACCATGCATAGGAGCTGCCCTCTGTTTTCCTGAGGGTGGATATCATTAACATTTCCCAAACCCCCTTTGTGTTACCACGCGGATCCTCTAAGTGACTGATTTCTGTGCCAAGCCTTTTTGGCTTGGCCCCTTAAGATTGGCTCTGAATTCCAAAGGTTGCTTGTTAGAAAATTCATGAGCTTCTCAATGATGCAGTTCCTCTTTTGGCTCCCCTACTGCTCAGTTAGTTAAGACAACAAGCTGCTTAAGAACGGATAATTTTTTCCTGTTAGCTGCCAAATACTACATGGGGTTGGTATTTTACTGCTAATGTGGAAGTTTCAGAAGTTTGGAAAACAGAGGATTTTATTTTTTGTTTTGTTTTGATATAGGACGTTTTGACAATAGCTTTGGCAGTGATACAAAAATCTCCATGCTTATAAACCAGAATAACACTTACAGCCATCTGGCTTCCATGTAGCACCCTCTGAGTGGGATAGATATAAAAACAGTTAGCAATTAAGAGGTTTAAAATGACTTTCCCATTAGTTTCTGAACTGAACTATCCCATGATAAAGACATAATAGGCAATGAAGAGGTTGCTGATTCTTTGTGAGCACATTTCCCATCGTGGCAAAAATTGTCTAACACTTCCATTACTTCTTAATTTCTCAAATGCCTTCCACTATCAACACCACTATTGACCCAGATTTCTTGGCTCAAATTTTTATTTTTCCTAAATATAATATCCCCAATCGTGCCAAACAGAAAAACGGGCTAAAGATGCACTCTACGCTCAGTTAGGCTGGTTATTCTCCCTTTTGAATATGGCTGTTATGAGTGAATTTGTGTCCCCCAAAACAACAGGTGCAATTTGTAAGCTCCAGTACCTGTGAATGTGAACTTACTTAGAAATAGAGTCCTTAAGAATGTAATTAATTAAATTAGCATTAGGTCATACTGGAGTAGGGTGAGCCCTAAGTCAATATGTCTGGTGTCCTTACAAAAGGAGGAAAAAAGACACAGAGACACATAAGGAAGAACACCATGTGGAGATAGAGGCGGAGATGCGAGTTACACTACCACAAGCCAAAAATTGCTTGGGACCACCAGAAGCTAGAAGAAGAAAGGCAGGATTCCTCTCTGAGATCCTTCTGAGAGAGCATGGCCCTGCAACAACTGGGTTTTGGACTTCAAGCCTCTGGAGCTGTGAGAGAATAAATTTCTGTTTTAAGTTATGCAGTCTGTGGTACTTTGTTATAGCAGCCCCAGGGAGCTATACAACGCCCAAGGCTTGCTTCCCCCACCCCCTCGAAAAAGAACACAACCAGAGAAAAACACTTAAAATAGTATAGTATGAATCATTTTTCTTTAATTTAAAATGTCAAGGATTAAACTTTAAACGATAAACATATTTTATTGGGCTATACTTAAACAACAAAAAACATAAAAAGTTTTGATTCTTGAAACTGAAAATACAGTGCCTTTTGGTAAGGAATTATGCCTTTGACCTCTTTAAAATGGTTCGAAGGCACTCATTATAATAATCTTCACGTTACGATACGTAAATAGCACTACCAACTTGGAGCTTTTTCAATTTTCAGTATAATGAATAAAAGACGAAAATTATCTCAATGTTCTAGAAGCAAATTCTGAGAGGTTATGCTGAGATAAAAGAATGAAATAAGGTAGAGTTTGGGAAGTGGTTTCTATTCTCCCCCCATCCAGCTTACCCCCCAGAATCCTATCCTACTTGTCCAGGAAACTTGATGTCTCAGTTACTTATTAAAGAAAAGGCTTCATATGTTGCCACTTGTTTTCCGCTTTTTATATAGAGTAACATATTGGCGTTAAGAAATTTCTCGCTTGGCTGACAAGTTCAGAACACCCAGAGCTGGAAGAGATCAGACAGGAATTTTCCCAAACAAATTAGCATGTTGAAGGAGGAGGATGTAAATAGTAGACTCAGGGGCAGCATGAATTTCTCCTATGCTTGAGCACGTTTTTGCAGCACAGCTAAGACATTAACAAGTGATGATTTCATGCACTTGGGCTAGTGATTTACGAAGTTGCTTCCTGATTTAATAGAGTGCTAGAAAGGATTGTTGTTATACCAACTAAAAGAATCATAAAATGGTAATGAACGTTATGAAACTTCATGAATATTTCATCAGAAGACAGACTGTCAGATTTATCTTAAGGTTAAAGAGCACACAGATCATAAATCAGGACCAACATGGAGTTGCTTGGAGTCCATAGTTGGTGAGAACTGTTTACACGTTAGGCAAGGCTATCTGTGGATGTTAATGCTGTAGTCATATGTTAGAGCCCAATTAGCTTAAGATAAAGAAAATAGATCACTTTAAAATGAATTAGAAAAGGCTTCTAGGAAGCATTAGAGATATTTTATAAAATAGGCTTTTTTGAAATTTTCTCATTGAAATAATTAAGTATTCAAAACTATAATTGATATTCAATAAAAGGCATCACAAGGCTATTGAATTAGTGCAATAAAATGGTTTAATGAGCATAAGCTTATTCTTTAACTATGAACCATATCTATAACCATCATTTATATTAAGTCTTTAATGTATCACCAGTTTCAAGGCAATTCCTCATTTGAAATATTTACAGTTAAAATTTCCTACTTAGTTTTGAGATAGGTGTGCTTTATGTCTTCCATTAATATCCCAGAAAATCAAGCTCCTCTACTACACTATGAGGCAGAAATGAAATGTAGTTCAGTGACTATGGAATTCTCCCCTAGCTCTGCAGCTAGTAGAGCAAGCCCCTTAACTCCTCTGGATTAAGTTTTTCCCCTTTCTTATGTTTTCCAAAGTATTAGAAATGTTACTTAAATATGAAAATAACGTTTCTGAAAGTTTTTTCCTGACAGTGTAAATAGAAACCAAAGTGTTCATTCATTCATTCATCAATCACTCAGCAGTATTTTAAATGCTTACTATGTGCCATTTGCCTGGCAAGGTGATGGGGAAGAGATGTAAAACGAGTAAAATATGGTCCCTACCCTGAAGAAAGGGTACAAATAAGTAAATAAGCAAGTATATAAAGTGTGATGGCTGTTATAATAACAAATGTTCTAGATGTTATGAGAGCACATGGGAAGGATACCTGTCTCAGAGTTGAGGGGTTAAGGACAGCATCTTAGAGAAAATAATGTCCAAGGTCAGAACTACATAAAGCACAAATGAAGTCTTGGGTAAAGTAAGGTGAAGACCAAGAGGAAAGAATATGTATGATCCACCAAAGTAGCTAAGAAAAGCTTGTAATTATTAAAGTGTATGGAAACCCTGGCGGTGTAGTGGTTAAGTGCTACGGCTGCTAACCAAAGGGTCAGCAGTTCGAATCCATCAGGCGCTCCTTGGAAACTCTATGGGGCAGTTCTACTCTGTCCTGTATAGCCGCTATGAGTCGGAACCGACGGCACCGGGTTTTACTGGGTATTGAATACATGTGTGTTGGGGGGAAGGGTTGTATAAAGACAAAGAGGGAAGATAAGGCGGACACAGACCATGCCTATAAACCCTGCAAGGAATTTAAACTCTACCTCAGGGCAATGAATTCCATTAAGGGGTTTCAGCAGTAACTGATGTGCTTAGATTCTCATTTTATCCTGTTTGAAAGTTTCATCTGCTGTTTGGTAGAGAAAACATTTTATACTTCTAAGCTGAGTACAAAAAGAAAAAAAAAAAGAATTTGATAAGATTTTATAAATCAGTGAATGATAGATTTTGAAAGTAATTTTACGAAGAGAGTGGAAAAAATCAGATTACTTACCTAGAAAATGCTGAAAAGCACCAACATTCTTGAATGTCAGAAAAGAGGGTGATCAAATAGATATGTCTCCCTAAGAATAGAGTCAGACTGAAGAACTTCCTGAAACGAATGAAATAGTTTTAAGGCTAAGTCATGAGATCTCTTTAAGAAGGTTTTAAATATAAAAAGTATCCCTCTTTTTAAGGAAGAATTTAAAATACCTTACATTCTAAAGAAATCATTCCTCTAAAGAAGTATTTCTACATTTCAGCATCCTCATCCCGCCAACTACCTAGGAAGTGTAGTATTAAGATGATAGGTATAAGTAAAACAAAAGACAAGAATCACATGATTTTATCAATTGATGCACAAAAGGCATTTGACAAAGTTCAATACCCATTCACAATAAAAACTCTCAGAAAAATAGGAATAGAAGGAAAATTCCTCAACATAATAAAGGGCATTTAAACAAAGCCAATAGCCAGCATCATCCTAGGTGGAGAGAGCCTAAAAGCATTCCCCTTGAGATCGGGAAACAGACAAGGATGCCCTTTATCACCACTCTTATTCAACATTGTGTTGGAGGTCCTAGCCAGAGCAGTTAGGCTAGATAAAGAAATTAAGGGCATCCAGATTGGCAAGGAAGAAGTAATATTATCTCTATTGCAGATGACATGATCTTATATACAGAAAACCCTAAGAAATCCTCAAGAAAACTACTGAAACTAATAGGAGAGTTCAGCAGATTATCAGGATACAAGAAAAACATACCAAAATCAGTTGGATTCCTCTACACCAACAAAAAGAACATCAAAGAGGAAACCACCAAATCAATACCATGTACAGTAGCCCCGAAGATAAAATACTTAGGAATAAATCTTATCAGAGGTGTAAAAGACTTAAACAATGAAAACTACAAAACACTTTTGCAAGAAACCAAAAGAGACTTACATAAGTGGAAAAACATACCTTGCTCATGGATAGATGACGTAACATTATAAAAATGTCTATTCTACCAAAAGTGATCTATAGATTTAATGCAACTCCCATCCATATTCCAACAATATTTTTTAGTGAGGTGGAGAAACAAATCACCAGCTTCATACGGACGGGCAAGAGGCCCTGGGTGAGTAAAGCATTATTGAAAAAGAACAAAGTGGGAGGCCTCACTCTCCCTGATTTTAGAATCTATTATACCACCACAGCAGTCAAAACAGACTGGCACTGGTACAACAACAGATACATAGACCGATGGAATGGAATTGAGAATCCAGACATAAATCCATCCACATATGAGCAGTTGATATTTGACAAAGGCCCCAAAACAGTTAAATGGGGAAAAGACAGCCTTTTCAACAAATGGTGCTGGCATAACTGGATAGCCATCTGCAAAAAAATGAAACAAGACCCATACCTCACTCTATGCACAAAAACTAACTCAAAATGGATCAAAGGCCTAAATATAAAATCTAAAATGATAAAGATCATGGAAGAAAATATAGGGACAACATTAGGAGCCATAATACATGGCATAAACAGTATACAAAACATTACTAACAATGCAGCAGAAAAACTAGATAACTGGGAGCTCCTAAAAATCAAACACCTATGCTCATCCAAAGACTTCACCAAAAGAAGAAAAAGATTACCTACAGACTGGGGAAAAGTTTTTAGCTATGACATTTCTGATCAGTGCCTGATCTCTAAAATCTACATGATACTGCAAAAACTCAACTACAAAAAGACAAATAACCCAATTAAAAAATGGGCAAAAGATTTGAACAGACACTTCACTAAAGAAGACATTCAGGTAGCTAACAGATACATTAGGAAAAGCGCACAATCATTAGCCATTAGAGAAGTCCAAATCAAAACTACAATGAGATTTCATCTCACTCCAACAAGGCTGGCATTAATCCAAAAACACAAAACAATAAATGTTGGAGAGGCTTTGGAGAGATTGGAACACTTATATACTGCTGGTGGGAATGTAAAATGGTACAACCACTTTGGAAATTGATTTGGTGCTTCCTTCAAAAGCTAGAAATAGAACTATCACATGGTCCAGCAATCCCACTCCTTGGAATATATCCTGGAGAGATAAGAGCCTTTACACCATCAGATATATGAACACCCATGTTCATTGCAGCACTGTTTACAATAGCAAAAAAGATGGAAGCAACCAAGGTGCCCATCAACAGATGAATGGATAAGTAAATTATGGTATATTCACACAATGGAATGCTACCCATCGATAAAGAACAGTGATGAATCTGTGAAACATTTCATAACATGGAAGAATCTGGAAGGCATTATGCTGAGTGAAATTAGTCAGTTGCAAAAGGACAAATATTGCATAAGACCACTATTATAAGAACTCAAGAAATAGTTTAGACAGAGAAGAAAATATTCTTTGATGGTTATGAGAGGGGGGAGGGAGGGAGGGTGGGAGAAGGGTATTCACTAATTAGATAGTAGATAAGAACTACTTTAGGTGAAGGGAAAGACAACACACAATACAGGTGAAGTCAGCACAACTGGACTAAACCAAAAGCAAAGAAGTTTCCTGAATAAATTGAATCCTTCGAAGGCCAGTGTAGCAGGGGCAGGGTTTGGGGATCATGGTTTCAGGGGATATCTAAGTCAATTGGCATAATAAAATCCATTAAGAAAACATTCTGCATCCCACTTTGAAGAGTGGCGTCTGGGGTCTTAAACACTAGCAAGCAGCCATCTAAGATGTATCAACTGGTCTCAACCCACCTGGATCAAAGGAGAATGAAGAACACCAAAGACACAAGGTAATTATGAGCCCAAGAAACAGAAAGGGCCACATAAACCTGAGACTACATCAGCCCGAGACCAGAAAACTAGATGGTGCCTGGCTACAACCGATGACTGCCCTGACAGGGAGCACAACAGAGAAACCCTGAGGGAGCAGGAGAGAAGTGGGATGCAGACCCCAAATTCTCATAAAAAGATCAGCTAACATGGTGCCCTAGTCAGATGCATCATGCTGTCCCTCCACAGCAAAGACCCAAAAAACTAAGTAAAACAGACATAAACATCAATCCTGGAACCCTAAGCATCAAATGAAGGGATAAAGAACTAGATAAAACACCAAATAGAAGAAGAAAATAAAGAAATACAGAGAACAAGAAGAGATACAGAGTAGAGGTTTCTCGCCAACTAACATGGCACAGTGTCACCATCTTGGAGAACAGCTATCAACAACTCCAGACAGGGAGCATGGGAAGGCAACTTTACAGAGTTCCCAACAGCAGACATAGCACCCAGTAACCAGAGACACATGCTTTCCCACCCCTCACCCTTCTGCCCCATACACCACCTCCACCCCACCTGGCAGATCACATTAAGCTGCCTTGGCTAGAGAGCTACCGGCCTGCTGCCATCCCAGGACTGCCCCGCCCCCATCTGAGGGCTCCTATGATGCTATTTTTTCCCTTTTCTCTTTTTCTTTCTCCCTCCCATCTAGCCCCATACCCACTTCTACCCCTTTCCACCAAGCTACGCCATGCTGCCTTGGCTACAGTGACACCAGCCCGCTACCAGTCCAGGTCCACCCTGCCCCCACCTGCCAGCTTCTGCCATGCCATTTTTTTTTCACTTTCTTCCTTTTGTTTCTCCTTCCTACCTACCCCTTACATCATCTCTACCCCTTCCCACCAGGCCATGCCTCACCACTGTGGATAGATCTGCTTGTCCACTGCTATCCCAGGTCCCCCCATACCAGGTATGCAAGGGTGGTTCAACATTAGAAAATCAATCAACATACCAAACCAAACCAAACCCACTGTTGTCGAGTTAATTCCATCACATAGGAATCCTACAGGACAGAGTAGAACTGTCTCATAAGGTCTCCAAGGAGCAGCTGATGGATTCAACCTTTTGGCTGGCAGCCTGAGCTCTTAACCACTGTGCAACCAGGGCTCCCAATCAACATAATCTACCACATAAATAGAACAAAAGAATCACACGATCATCTCAATCAATGCAGAAAAGGTATTTGATAAAGTCCAATACCCATTTCTGATGAAAGCACTCAATAAAATAGGAATAGAAGGGAAATTCCTCAATATAATAAAGGGCATTGTCTTAGTCTGGTTCTCTAGAGAAGCAAAACCAACAAACGACCATATGTATGCATATACAGAGAGAGAGAGATTTTTATCATGGAAATGGCTCACATGGTTGTACAGGCTGGAAAGTTCCAAGTCTGTGGATCAGGCTGGAGGCTTCTCCTGACTCATGAAGCTGCAGGGGCTGGTAAACCCAAGCAGGGCAGTCAGACAACAGCCCACTGGCTGAGTCTTGCCAAAAAAAAAAATTTTCCATCCAGTTGATTCCAACTCATAGGAACCCTATAGTACAGAGAAGAACTGCTCCATATGATTTCCAAGGAGTGCCTGGTGGATCCAAACTGCCAACCTTTTGGTTAGCAGCCATAGCCCTTAACCACTACACCACCAGGGTTTCAGGGGCCTAAAAATCCCAAAATCGGTAGGTAAGCTGGTAGACCGCTGGCCCACAGACTGAGGAGGTTAATGAATCCCAAGACTGACAGGTAAGATGGCAGGCTTCTGACTCACAGACTGTGGAGGCTGACAAATCCCATGATTGGCAGGTAAGCTGCTAAGTCCCAAGAACTAGAGGTCAGATGAATAGGAGCCTGCTACCGGACCCAGAGCGAGCAAAAGCCCACAAGACTTCCTAGAAAGCCCATCTACACTGGGTGCAGTCCACAACCCCAAGGAAAACTCCTTTCAACTGACTGGCTGCTCACAGCAAATCTCATCATGGAGGCAATCACATTATATTAAATCTCATCATGGAAGTGATTACATCACTATACGACTGCCAAACTACATCATAACTGACAAACCACTGAGAATCATGGTCCAGTCAAATTGACACGCAATCTTAACTATCACAGAAATCTATACAAAATCAACTGTCAACATGATTCTCAACAGAGAGAGGCTGAAGGCTTTCCCCTCGAAAGGGAACACGACAAGGACGCTCTTTATCACCACTCCTATTTAACACTGTGCTGGGAGTCATAGCTAGAGCAATAAGGCAAGAAAAAGAAGTAAAGAGCACCTAAATTGGAAAGGAAGAAGTAAAACTATTCCTATTCACCAGTCATATGATCGTATACATAGAGAACACCAGAGATTCCACAGGAAAACTACTGGAACTAATAGGAAGATTCAGCAGAGTAGCAGGATACAAGATCAACACACAAAAATCAGTTGGAAGACAAAAATGCTCAAAAAAAAAAAAAAAAAACCAGTTGGATTCCTATACACCAAAAAAAAAACAACTCTGAAAATGAAATCAGGAAAACAATACCACTTATAATAGCCCCTAAAAAGATAAAATACTTAGGAATAAATCTAACCAGGGACATAAAAGACCTATACAAAGAAAACTATAAAACACTATAGTAAGAAAACAAAAGACACCTACATAAATGGAAAAACATGCCATCTTCATGGATAGGAGGACTTAACATTATGAAAATGTCAATTCTACCCACAATGATCTACAGATACAATGCCATCCTCATTCAAATATCAACAGCATTCTTTAACGAAATGGAAAAACTAATCACCAGCTTTATATAGAAAAGAAAGTCCCATATAAGCCAAGCATTCTGAAGAATAAGAACAAAGTAGAAAACCTCACACTACCTGATCTCAGAACCTACTATACAGCCACAGTACTCAAAACATCCTGGTACTGGTACAACAACAGAGACACATAGACCAATAGAACAGAATCAAGAACCCAAATGTAAATTCAGCCACCTATGATTAACTGATCTTTGACAAAAGACCATGAGCCCATTAAATGGGGAAAAGACAGTCTTTTTAACAAATTGTTTTGTTCTTTGCCATTGAGTCGGTTCTGACTCATAGCGAACTTACATAAAACAGAATGAAACACTGCCCAGTCCTGCACCATCCTCACAATTGTTGCTTGAGCCCATTGTTGCAGCCACTGTATCAATCCATCTCATTGAGGGTCTTCTTCTTTTTCACTGACCCTCTAATTTACCAATGGTACTGGCAAAACTGGATGTCCCTCTGTAAAAATATGAAATAGAACTCATACCTCACACCATAAACAAAAACTAATTCAAAATGGATCAAAGACCTAAATATAAAATAAAACCTAAAATGATAAAGATCATGGAAGAAAAAATAGGAACAATACTAAAACCAAACCAAACCCGTTACCATGGAGTCGATTCCAATTCATAGCAACCCTATAGGACAGAATAGAACTGCCGCATACAATATCCAAGGAGCAGCTGGTGGATTTGAACTGCCAAGCTTTTGGTTACCAGCCGAGCTTTTGACCACTGTACCACCAGGGCTCTGGGAAACACTAGGGGCCATAAAACATGGCATAAATATAATACAAACAATAGTTAATAGTGCACAAACACCAGAAGATAAATTAGATAACTAGGAGCTACTAAAAATTAGACACTTTTGCTCATAAAAAGGCTTCGCCAAAAGAATAAAAAGACAGCCTACACACTGGGGGGAAAAATTGGCTACTACATATCCAGCAAAGGTCTAATCTCTAAAATCTATAGAGTACTTCAACAACAAAAAAACAAATAGCCCAATTAAAAATGGACAAAGAATATGAACAGACACTTCACCAAAGAAGACATTCAGGCAGCTAACAGACACATGAGGAAATGATCGAAATCATTAGCCATTAAAGAAATGCAAATCCAAACTACAATAAGATAGCATCTCATCTCAACATTATTGGCATGCATCAAAAAAACAAAATAACAAATGTTAGAGAGGTTGTGGGGAGACTGGAACTCTTAAACACTGCTGGTGGGAATGTAAAATGGTACAACCACTATGGAAGATGACATGGCACCTCCTTAAAAAGCTAGAAATAAAAGTACCATAAGACACAGCAATCCGACTCCTAGGACTCTATCTAGAGAAATACAGCCATCGTACAAATAGACATATGCACACCCATGTTCATTGCAGCATTATTCACAGTAGCAAAAAGATAGAAATAACCTAAGTGCCCATCAACAGATTAATGGATAAACAAATTATGGTACATACACACAGTGGATTAATACGCAAGGATAAAGCACAATGATGAATTTGGGAAACATCTCACAATGTGGACAAATCTCGAGGGCATTATGCTAAATGAAGTAAGTAAATCACAAAAGGGCAAACATTGCATAAGACCACTACTATAAAAACACCAGAAAAGGTTTACACACAGGAAAAAAAAAAAAAAAAAAAACCTTTGATGGTTATGAGGGGAGAGGTAGGGAGAGGAAATCACTAACTAGATAGATAATAGACAAGTGTTAAATTTGGTGAAGGGAAAGACAACACACAATACAGGGGATGTCAGCACAACTTGACCAAGGCAAAATCATAGAAGCTTCCTACACACATCCAAACACCTTGAGGGACCAAATTAGGGGGCTGAGGGCTGGGGATCATGGTCTCTGGGGACATCTTGGTCAATCCACATAACATAGTTCATCAAGAAAATATTCTATATCCTACTTTGACAAGTACCATCTGGGGTCTTGAAAACTTGAGAGCAGCCATCTAAGATACATCTGTTGGTCTCAGCACGTTTGGAGCAAAGGAGAATGAAGAAAACCAAAGACACAAGGAAATATTAGTCCGAAGGACTAATGGACCGCATGAACCACAGCTTCCACCAGCCTGAGCCCAGAAGACCTAGATCGTGCCTGGCTACAACCACAAATTGCTCTGACAGGGATCACAATAGAGGGTCCCAGACAGATTGGGAGGAAAATGTAGAACAAAATTGAAACTCAAAAAAAAAAGACTAGGCTTATTGGTCTGATGGTGACTGGGGGAACCCTTGAGGCTATGGCCCCCAGACATCCTGCTAAATAGAAATGAAGCCACTCCCTAAGTCCATCTTTCACCAAAAGATTAGACGGGCCTATAAAACAAACAATAATACACGTGAGGAACTGTTCTTCTTAGTTCAATCAAGTATATAAGACCAAATGGGCAACACCTGCCCAAAAGCAAAGACGAGAAGGCAGAAAGGGACAGGAAAACTAGATGAACGGACACTGTGAACCCAGCATGGAAAGGAAAGGGAGAGAGTGCTGACACATTGTAGGGACTGCAGCTAATGTCACAAAACAATTTGTGTATAAAATTTTTGAATGAAAAACTAATTTGCATTGTTAACTTTCACCTAAGACATAATAATTTTTTTTTTTTTAATCTACGTAGAAGTTCTACAATCACCTCCATTTTAAAGATGAGAAAAATAGGCATAGAAAAGTCAAGTAATTATTCCAAGCCTTATTAGTCAGTGAGCAGCAGAGCTCGGATTTGAACCTAGGCAGTCAGGCTCAATCCTGATGTGGCATCCTGATACTCTCAGTCATGACATACTATATAATAACACAGTTTACATAGTTAACAAAGTAATAATCAGTAGGAATATAAATGAAAATTACCATTAAAAAAGTGTTACCATTTACCTGTGAATATTGTTTTATGTCTGTTTATGAGGAAGCTGATATTTAGAGAAAGAAGAAAATCCCAGGTTGTTCTGTGAGGGGAACATACCTGTGCAGATATGACACCCTCAGCAATGTGTTTACTCATTAATTATTGATGAATGAACTTTGACTGTGGCACTTCTATATAGTTAGTGCATTGGACACATGGTATCACTTACAACGGAATAAATAATTTTAAAAATTTTCCTTCACAGAAAATATATCCCTCTAAACTGTCATTAACATTACTCTAAATTGAATTATAACATTATTTCCTACTAAAAGTCACATTCTTCATTCAAAAACGGAAGGCATGTTTTTAATTTCTAGAGAAAAACACCCCACATCAGCTTAAGCCAAGGTATATGGCATACCAAAGCCTCCCCAGTACAGGGATTCACTTTTTCACTTTCTGACCTGTCCCAGCCTAAAGAACAGGAATGCATAGGATGACAAAAGGTTTCCAGCAGAAACAGATTTATAGCCAGAATCAGTTTTCTATGTTTTCATTCACTTTGAATGAATACGAAGAATAATCTTGCTGCTACACAAATGCAGCAAACCGAGCCATTAAATTGACAGTGTGATCTATCCCACTTCACACTGCTTTATAAGCAAAATGTATCATTCTTGGGAGCTTTCTCCCGGTTAAATAATTGTAAGAAATATATCTCTTGCCATTACTTTTATTGATAAAACACAGCATGTCATCTTAATTCATCCTTTCACTGCCCTATTTTATCATCTTCTACGGAGTGATCGGGGTTCTGATCACCCCGTGCTCTGCTCTCAGATTGAAAGCCTGTATCTACTCATCTGTTATTCTTCACGAAGCAAAGCTCCAATGTAACATCTGTTTTCTTACTGAATCTTCACTAGAGACTCAGATTCCACCAAACAGTAACCTTGGGGTTCCCTTAGAAACACTCAAGCATCCCTGCTATGTCAAGGCCTGAAGGTGTCTAACAGAATTAATGGGCAAGGTACTGTTATTCTATTTTCATTTCTGAATTTGATTTGGGGTACATGAGCTTGGTGGAGTTATGATAATGTTTTACTGATCTCTGAAGCTAGTCGTCACTTGCTGAAAGCTTTAAAAGGCTGGAAGCCTTAGCTGCATATTTTAAACTTTATTCTTTCCCCTTTTCCTCTATTGATTTCCAGGTAAATGCATATCTTATCTTCATCTCAGAGCACAGAGAACATTTGTTTTTTCTCACTCAGGTATTTTCAGGAAATTTCCCACTTCTAATAACAAATGGTGATTTACAATTTCTATTCTGAAATGGGCATCTGTTTGGGTATTTCGTTTGCATTTCCTTGATGGAATTTGACTGCTGCAAGTTAATCACCTTAGTTCAAAAACTAAGAAAAGGTTATAAATGAATTTAAATCAGAAGCTGATTTTAGCCATAACACAAGTCTAAAGAAATATATAATCTGGAAGGTTTATAGATACTGATCATTTTTATAATTAGTTGTATCATGTGTTAGAAACTAACTTGAATACTTTACACTGACATGTATATATGTGTATTCACATACATACTCATACATATATATACATACACATACTATTCATAAACATATACAACATGTTCTTAGAATTTTAAATTCAGTGTCAGAAGCAATGAGTTACCTACTGTTTCATTACCCATTGCTGCAAAACGATCCACCCAAAACTCAGTGACTTAAAACAATGATTTATTTTAACTAGTCAGTCAGTTAACTGGACTCAGCTGGGCAGTTCTTCTGTTCCATGTGGCATTGGCTGGCGTCACTCACTCAGCTGCAGTTGAGTTTAACTGGAAAGTCCAAGTAGGCTCTACTTATACATCTGTCACTTTGGTGCCCCTCCACATGGCTGGCTTGGATTGCTTCATAGCATAGCGGTCTCAGGACAGTCAGACTTCTTCCATGGCAGCTGGCTTCAACAGGAAGGAAGTGGAAACTGCCAGTCCCAGGCTCAGAACTGGCACAGTGTCGCATGTACTGTATTCTGTTGGGTAAAGCAAGTCCCAAGATCAGCTCAAACTTGGTAGAAGGGAAAACAGACTCGACCTTTTCATTGGTAGTGCAACGTGCATGTAGAAGAAAGGAAGAAATTGATAGTCATCTTTGGAGACTATCTACCACATATACTAAATTTAAAATTTGAATGCCTGTTTTTATATTAGAACAGAAGTACTCTCTAACTTCTTCATTATACTGTTGTTGTTAGTTGTCATTGAGTTGACTCTGACTCATGGTGACACCATGTGTTACAGAGTAGAACTGCTCCATAGAGTTTTCTTGGCTGTAATCTTAATGGAAGCAGATTGCCAGGCTTTTTCTTCCATGGTATCACTGGGTTGATTCAAACCATTAACCTTTACGTCAGTGGTTGAGTGCAAACCATTTGAGCCACCAGACATCATTAACTGATTTTCCCAAAATATTAGTCCATCTAAACCGTATGCAACTCTGCTGCCTGGATTAATCTGCTCAGGATTCTATTGTGGACATTTACTCAAATTTTCCCTCACTGTGCTTTTAACTTTCACTCACCCTTTCTTCATTAACTTACATTTCCTCTGGGATATCATTTGAAACTAAGCAGAAAATGAAAACTGAAGGTAAACTTATAATGTACTTACACATATGACCCACTCAATCTAGTCAAACCTGATCATCCACCCAGAAGGACAACAGGGACCATGAAGCAGGGTGAGAAGTTGCCAACCAGTGTCTCTTTCCATCTATCTTGGTCATCCTCAGGTGGACAAAGTATCTCCAGTTTCCAGTTATCCACACCAATGGTTTCCCCCATTGACAGGAGTAGCTAAGAAACGACTTTACATTTAATAAGAGTTTAATAAATGTTAGTCAGAAAATATTCTTTGCAAATGTATCAAGGAGAATCATCATAATTCTTCTGTTTGAAAACATTTGTCAAGGCCCTGGTATATGCTAGCCATTGGGAATATAAAGGTAAATTACCTCCTTTTCAAAGATTCAGAAAGCTAAAAAGACAGAAAAATACTTCCTAAGATTTCTGGTTATGTTTTGTTTTAAAACATGAATAATAAGCACAAAACAAAATGACCTCTCATCAAAGTTTCCATTCAAAGTGACTTCAGTGATTTAAATGAGATTAAACCAAGTAAAGCTGCTGTATTTATGACATAAGAGTATTTAACAATAAAGTATTTTTTTTTTATAACAAAGACAAAATAATTATTTTAGTGACAATGTTCTCATCGGCCAGTAGAGATTTCGGGGACATAAAACTTATACAGAAAAGTCCACTATAAGTTGCTGCAGACTGAGAAAGTCAGCTCCCACGAGACATGAGTGATACAGAAAAGGTCTGGTTTTTTAATTTAGCCAATAAATATTTATTAAGCACCTACTATGTGCCAGCTTAGAATGGAAAAACAAGAGAATGTAAGAAAGACACAATCTTTGTTTCCATAGAACCTCCTGTTTCATGGCAAATACAAACACACAGGCAGCTATAATCTAAACAAACAAACAAACACAAAATGCTTTGCCATCTAGTCGATTCTGACTGTTTCCAAGTCTGTAAATCTTTACAGAAGGAGCTCTGGTGGCACAGTGGTTAAAATGTTTGACTGCTAGTTGAAAGGTCAGCAGTTCAAAACCACCAGCTGCTCTGCAGGAGAAAGGTTTGGCAGTCTGCTTCCATGGAGATTTATAGCCAAAGCCCTATGGGGTCACTATGAGTTGGAACTGACTTGACAGCAATGGGTTTGGGTTTTTTGGGGTTAATCTTTACAGAAGCAGATTGCCACATCTTTCTCTGGCAGAGCAGCTGGTGGGTTCAAACCGCTGGTCTTTATTTCGGTTAACAGCCAAGCACTTAACACTGCACCACCAGGGTTCCTCATACAATCTAAAACCCACTGCCATGGAGTCGATTCTGAATCAGCAACCCTATAGGACAGAGTAGAACTGCCCCCTAGAGTTTCCAAGGCTATATCTTTACAGAAGCAGACTGCCACATCTTTCTCCTGCAGAGCAGCCGGTGGATTCAAACCAATGACCATTTGGTTAGCGGTCAAGGGCTTTAACTACTACACCATGAGGCCTCCTTTTATATAATCTAGCTTGGTATATTTTGAGAGTGAGTAATGAGGTCTTGTGAGAGTACACAAGACGCTCTCCAATCTAGGAGAGTCTCAATAGAAAAGGATGGACGCAAATCAACTAAATTTAAGTCTGGGAGTTGAGAGAGAAGAGCATTCTGTGCAGACAGAATAGGATATGCATAGGCCCAGAGTTAAGAGAGGATATTCTCTTCTGGGAACTGAATGGCCTTTAGTCTGGCAGGAGCACTACTGTGGCAGGAAATTGTGGAGAGGAGGGTGTGGCTTCCGCAGAAGTGCTACTGAATCCTGGAGAGCAGGAAAAGAAGAAATTAGTTATGTGAGCAATTAACATTCCTATTCTAAAGATTTCCAGTTATAAAATGATCAAGTACACCTTAGTTTTGAATAGCATGTGTATATATGTATTGGAGCATATCACAAATAAAGTTGGGGAAGAACTTTATCTGTTCTTCCATGCTGGGTGATGGGATTACAAATTATTTTTTCTAAATTAGCTTCTTTGTCCTTTTTCATATTTTCCAAATTTTATACAAATATTATATTTAACAGAAAAAATAGCATTATTTAAACATAACTTTTAAATATAACTACAAAACTAATGAACAGAAAACCGGGAAAAGACTGTTAGAGCCAAAAAAAAAAAAAAATTCCTCCATTTTTGTCTTACTCTAGTTTCAAGGCGCTTTGTGTAAGAGATTAATTTGAGGAATATTCAGGATATTCATAGTTTACTGTTCATTAATCACCCCACATAATATTTTCCTAACCACTTACTTGTAAACTCTGTTTATTAAACCCAAATCCATAAGACTACCACACGGTTCAGAATTTAAACTCAGAGTAAACAGGAAAAAACAAACTCATGTTCAACCTTGTAGTATGGGTGACACCACAGAAGATGAACAGAGAATAGATGCATCTGGTGACAACCGCAATAAAGATGGCAAGAATGATGGCGCTCCCTCGAAAAGCAATAAACATAAAAGGTACTTTGTCCTCCCAGTTCCATTTCTCAGGGCTGAGTTTATGCTGTTTTCCGTAATTCCAAGCATGATTGTCAACATGAAAAGTAAATGATCCATTTCTTAGCTCATGCATAGACCTTCAGAGCCTCCTGGCATATTCAGAACATCAAAATTCATAACTTAATTTGTTTACTGCAAGGAAACTCTCACTTGGTTATCAAATGTAAAGTGTCTTAGAGCTAAGAGAAAAAAAAATGCCTGAATTATTAATTATCAGTTTACAGTTTGTTTAAGTCTTCACTTGGCAAAACAATTCACTTTTCAAAGATTGTTATAACAAGTCTTGGGCACAGCTAGAGCAAACATTTGTGTTTGTATTAAATCTGGCTATTTTCACATATGCTCACTGTGACTTTAGGAACAGAGCCATAGGGAGAATGTAAGGCCAGCAGTCACTTGCATTGTGCTGATGACTGCAATTTAGGTTGGTAGGCTAGCTGTGTCAAAAGGAACACTAATATTAATATTTATAACTTGCCTTTCTCCTGCCTCAAATCTACTCAAGACATTTATCTTCAGAGTATTCTTTGAGGAAAACAGGTACCAATTAAAAAAAAAAACTACTTTTTTTTTTTTTTTTGGTAATCTCAGCTTTTAGTGTAGTCTAGTTATCGACTCGACGGCACTGGGGTTTACTGGGTAGTTCCAGTTTAAAAAAAAAAATTAAAAAATCACAGGTATTATAAGTTCCCCCAAACTGACATTCCTTCACTAAATAAGAAAGGCATTCTAATTATGGATTTTCTGTGTAGCTGTTCCACCAAATCAAAAGTGTAATTTACAGGCTGCAGAAAGGAAGAAGATTGATCAAAATCTAAAAGAGATTGATCAGATTCGCAACAATGCTTCGCTGTCATTTTCTCCCACAATAAGACACTTTCTTTCAGTCCTTTAATGTCTAGGGGGAGAAAACACAGACATGGCTCTAGGAATACCTCATAACAGGATAGGCTAAAGGACCCCTACAGATTATCTACACTATTAAGCTCTTGGCTGCTAACTAAAAGGTCAGCAGTTCAAACTTACCAGCCACTCTACGGGAGAAAGATGTGGCAGTCTGCTTCCATAAAGATTACAGTCTTGGAAACCCAATGCGCAGTTCTCCTCTGTCCCATTGGGTCGCTCTGAGTCAGAATCGACTTTACTGCAATGGGGTAAGCCAATAATCACCTAATGGGAATAGTACAAACCACAAGTAGTAGAGCATGTCCACTTTTAGTGATGGATTCTAAACTCTCCAAAACCTTGTGTTCAATGACTATCTTAATGTCTAAAGTTCCATATTACATATCTGTAAATATATTCTTTCTTCTATGTCACTTAGAATTTGAATAAAAAATAATGCCTCTAAGATTTCCTTAGTTCCTTCCTTTTCTTCTTTCTTTCATACTAATTTTCTGAACTAATAATACCAAACAATGCAAAAGAGCAAAAAGAAGTACCATACAAATTTTGTGAAAGAAGGTATTAGTGTAGTCTGGAAGGGGGAAAGGTTTCTTGATGGATAAAGATTTAAAATAGGCACTGACAGAAAGAGAATTTGGATACCTTGAAAAGACAAGGGGATTCCAATATAAGCATACTCTTGAGTACCAGGTAAGGCATTGAAATAGCCGGACTGGAACTACTAAGTTTGGAATATCAGGAAACATTAGAAAGAATCGGCCCAGATAAGAGCAGGCATTAAAGTCCAGGTCATTTGCAGCAATTACAAACTGATTTCAGAATAAAATGCAGATTTTAACAGATATTGCCAGTATTCTTCTTAAATAACCTATAGCCATAGGGTCACTATGAGTAGGAATCGACTCATGGCAATGGGTGCGGTTTTTTGGTTTTTTTATAGCCATTTGCATGTTGTCATTAATAATGTATAAGAATATCTGCACCCCTACATAAACCTTTCCCCTTTACAATGGATGTAAATTGAGTTTCTTTTTTTCCAACAGTCTGAAGGATATGTTATCTTTGTGCACTTAATTTACATATTGCCAAGTTTGAGCACCTTTTTTTAATTTGTTTTGTTTTTAACCATTTGAATTTGCTCTTTGTATTTTTCAACCCTTTTTCTATTGGCTTTTTTGTCTCCTTCCCGTCAATTTTTAAGTTCATTTTCTGTCTTTCCTTTTCCTTGCAACTACAGAGTTTTTATGCAAATAATGCATGCCTTCTACATTTGTTTGTGTAAAAAAAAATTAGCATAGGATGCTTACAAAAATACCTCAAGGTGGGAGGGAGTAGTTGGCAAACAAATGTAGAAGGCATGCATTATTTGTGTAAAAATATGGTAGATTATACCAATTACCAATTGATTTTATTTACGATTTATTTGGGTATGGCTGATTTTTCAAATATTTTTTCTTTTATCTAGACAAATATTTCTATTTTTGCTTAGATGAAGCCTAAGTTTCCAGTCTTGGCTCAGAAGTCTTCTCTTATCCCTTCAATCCAGGAGTCTCACAGCTAGGAGTCTGATCCAAAGAAATAAAAACAATATAAAAGTACAAAATGACTTATATACGAGAGATAGAATACAGTTTTGTTTGTATTGGCAAAAAAATCTGGAAGGCAAAGGAATGGCTTTCACTATGCAAATAGTTGGAAAAGTATGTCACATATATCTCTTGGGATGAATTTGACCTCAACCAACTGAACTATGGTGTTGGCGAAGAATATTGAATATACCATGGACTGCCAGAAAAACAATCTGTCTTGGAAGAAGAACAGCCAGAATACTCCTTAGAAATGAGGATGGTGAGACTTTGTCTCAATCAGTTTGGACATGTTATCAGGAGGGACCAGTCTCTGGAAGAGGACGTCATATTTAGTAAAGTAGAGGGTCAGGAAAAAAGAAGAACACTCTCAATAGATGGATTGATGCAGTGGCTGCAACAATGGGCCCAACCATAGCAATGATTGTGGGGATGATGCAGGATGGGGCAGTGTTTCCTTCTGTTGTACACAGGGTCATTATCAGTTGGAATTGACTTGACGGAACCTAACAACAATTGATTTAGAGGGACTTCCATATGGTATTATCGAGTGAAAAAAGCAAGATGAAAAACTGTGTATAATTAGATCCTGTTTTTGAAAATCAATGACAAAAACTTGCATATGCGTTTATATATGTGTATTTCTATGTATTTACATAAATATATATTCTCTATAATCATATAAACCTGGAGGATTCATACTAGAATATAGCCATGGATTACGAGTAATCTATGAAAACTGGGCGTGGGAATTAACTGCACTAAAAAAGCAAGTACATATGACTTGATTATATTTATATAAAATTTTGTATAGTATGCATAATATATAACCAAAACCAAACCAAATCCATTGCCGTTGAGTTGATTCTAACTCATAGTGACCCTATAGGACAGAGTAGAACTGCTCCATAGGGTTTCCAAGGAACAGCTAGTGGATTCAAACTGTCAACTTTGGTTAGCAGCCATAGTTCTTAACCACTGGCCACCAGGGCTCTGTGTACAATACTGTGTGTGTGTGTGTGTGTGCGCGCGCACACACGCGTGCGCACGCATGCGGAGAGACAGAGAGAGACAAAGAGGAATAATTTTTTAATTTAACGACAGGATATTCCCCCCAAGTGGAGGTGAAGAAACAAATGTGGCAACTCCCCAATAAGCTGCATTTTCAAAATGTAAATTAATATATTTCACCAATAGATGTCATCTGATTAGGTAACTATCACAGTACATCATTTGACCAAACAATGGCCATCATATTTACATAACTTTTAGAGTCTCTGTGTGTTCTCAGGAGAGTTAAACCCTCTGTGTCTCATTTGTCAAAGAAAAACAGAACTTCAGGATTTATCCTGAAAGATTTTTGTGAACATTAAACTAGATAACATATATGCAGGATTTAGAACAGTGTCTGGGTAAATAAACACTAGTGGTGCTAAACCAGTTGTTGTCAAATTGATTACAACTCACAGTGACTCTGTGTGTCAAAGTAGAACTGACCTCACAGGGTTTTCAATGGTTGATTTTTCAAAGGTAGATCACCAGGCTTTTCTTCCTAGTGGCCTCTAGGTGAATGCAAACTCCAACCTTCCACAGTTAACAGCCGAGCACATTAAGTGTTTGACTAGTGGTGCTGGAACTGGTAAAAATAGAAGTAGTAGTGATATTATTTTGTGACTGCTCTTAAAAGAATTATCAAATTAGGTACTTAGTTTGTGTTGTTCTCCTTGCCAGTTCCCTATTAATTCTTAATTCATTCATCTCTGTACTTTTTTAGAGTTTACAAAGTGCTTTGCATACTTTTTCTCATTTAATCCTCACAATTCTTCAGCTAAAATAACTAAGACCTAAGGAAGTCATAGTTTTCCCAGATCATCGCCAATATGTGAAGAGCCAAGAGTCAAACCCAGGTCTTATGATCTAAAGCTCTTGCTCTCCTCAATTTTAATAACTGCTGTCAGATGATTTTTCAAATACAAGAGTATGGTGAAGATATGCATTTTTCAAAGGCAATCTGAGTTGTGATTATGACATATTTTATGCAATACTTGCACTAGATTTGTAATTCCCATGATTTTTCTGACACCATATAAGTCCTGGGAATCCAAGATTAGAATCATGAAAATAAAATAAACAGATGTTATGATGGCAGTCAAACTTACCGCAAGTTGTCCTACATGTCTATTTTGCTAATACAATATTTATTCTCTTTATATATACCCCAGGGCCAGGAAGGAATTTTTCCTTTTCAAGGTGAGCTAATAAAATTTTTCATATATTAAAGAGTACATCTGTCCCTACAAGTACATCTGCTTATACATGAGGAAATCTGAAAAGCCAGTGAACACATCCAACCACTTCTGACAAAAATTATGTAATTTTAACACCTCACATACAAGTTCAAATATTTAATGCCAAAGCTCTTGTATTTGAATTTCATATGTTTGAAGAGATGAATACTTTGTGTTCACAGATTCTTTTAATGTTTTTAGAGAACAAAATGGCTCACAAATCTATCCTTATGCCTTAATTCTTACAAAAGGGATTCCTGGTAAAGTTAAAGCCCTCTATTTTGTCTCAGAAGTTACACAACAAAGGCTTTCATTTAATAATAAGCTATTACCAAACGTTTCAGGGTACTTTATAAATATATGGCCCCAAGGTGGGGCCAAGATGGTGGAATAGTCAGATTCTTCCTGTCATCGCTCTTACAACAAAGACCCCAAAAAACAAATGAATCAAATATATACAACAATCTTAGAACCCTACTTATCAAAGACAAAACTGAAGAATTGGACTGAGTCAGGTGGAGGGAGAGAAAACTCAAACGCAGCAGAAATCGGAAAGCTCACATCGCACCCTGCTAGCTGAGTCTGTGCAGTGCACACTGGCTGAAGCAAGAAGCAATGTACAGAGCTGAGGACCACCATATCAGGTGCAGCCAAGCAGCAGTGAATCTGTACACACCTCCAGAACAAAGCAGGAGAAACACCAAACCTGCAAAAGTTAAGTGCAAGCTTCTAACCTATTGCATGTGGGGACAAAATAACCACCCCCCACAGAGCTTAACAGTAGAGAAGCACTTACTTCCCCTCACCCACCCCCCACCCTGCTCCATTCTGTGAAAATCAATGCCAGGCACCCTAAGCCAGGAATTCAGTGCCCTCCTTTCTGACACCAGTCCCAAAGCATACATCAAGGCCATGTTCCCTAAGCCAGGAACTCAGGGCAACTTGGGAGGCCCTGCCCCTTCACCCAGCCACTGACATAAGGGGTCCACGGACTTGCAGCACCCCTGCCCAACCCCTTTGGGCTGATTCAACACCACAAGCACCCACTAGCATAAAAGAGCAGGGCATATACCAAAAGCCCATTTTCATCTGCAGCAGCCAAGGTGGGGGGGGGGGGCGCATGCAAATTCATGACATTCAACACTGCCCCACTCCCTAAATGGGGGTCTCACCCATCACACCTGAGGCCTAAGGGTCAGCAGTATCACACGCTCCATCTAGTCATGCACAACAGGGATCTGAAAATTAGAGGAGCCTCCCATTCTCTCCAGCCAATAGCACTGGACACTCAAGGACTGACTGCATTACCCCCTCCCTCACTATGCACTCTAGGGGACAGGGACATGTACTCTATACAGACACCCAGGGGCAGCCATCAGCTGCCTACTTTGTCCCACACATAGGCCCCCACTGCAGCCAGAGAACTGTGCCTGCTCCAAATACTCCCACACAGCACTGCCCACCTAGGACTGTAGGTGAGAGTCTGTACCACATACTTGCTGATCAACGACCTGGACACCTGTGCCTTGAATAACCATGCCACCACAATAAAGGTGAACAGACTCCTGGTTTCACACACCTACTAGCTGTTCTGACCACCTGGAGACAGGACATGAGACCTTCAAAGATGCCAACAGCCAAAGTAGCTAATGTACCCAGCCTACCTGGGCATATCAAAACAAAACAAAAATACAGGATGCAGTAAACAAAAATACAATAAATAAATAAAATAACTCACTGATGCCTTGGAGACAACAGTCAATATCAAATCACATAAAGAAGCAGGTCAAGGTGACTCCAGTATGCAACCAAAATAAAGAACCAGAAAACCTTCTAGAGGAAGATAAGGCAATGGAACTACCTGAGAAAGAATTTTTAAAAGACTAATATACAGAGCTCTCCAAGACATCAGGAAGGAGATCAGGCAAAACTCACATCAAGCCAAGGAGCACAGAGACAAAGCAATAGAAGAATTCAGGAAAACAATACAAGAATAAAATGACAGAATAAACAAGCTGCTAGAAACCACACAGAGAAAGCAACTAGAAATCCAAAAGATTAACAATAAAATTTCAGAATCAGGCAACTCAGTAGAAGGTCATAGGAGCACAATTGAGACGATCGAAGTCAGAATTAGTGAGGTTGAAACCAATTTGTTTGAGAAAAAATCAGAAAAAAAATGCAAAAAAGAAGGAAGCCTAAGAATTATGTGGGATACTATCAAGAGGAAAAACCTATGAGTGATTGGAGTACCAGAAAGAGGGGGTTGGGAGGGATAATGGAAAACACAGAGAGAATTGTTGAAGATTTCCTGGCAGAAAACTTCCCTGCCAAAGACGAAAAGACATCTATTCAAGAAGCTCAAAGAACCTCATACAGGGTAGACCCCAGAAGAAAGTCACCAAGGCATATCATAATCAAACTTGCCAACAACAAGGACAAATGGAATCCTGAGAGTGGCTAGGGAAAAACGAAAAGTCACCTGCAAGGGAGAACCAATAAGACTAAATTCTGATTACTCAGCAGAAACCATGCAGGCAAGAAGGCAATGGGATGACATATATAAAGCCTGAAGAAAAAAAATTGCCATCCAAGACTTATACATTCAGCAAAATTGTCTCTCAATTATGATGGTGAAATTAGGTCATTTCCAGATAAACAGAAATTAAGGGAATTCGTAAAAATCAAATCAAAATTATAAGAAATATTAAAGGGAGCCCTTCAAATAGAGAGCAAACAACATCAGACAACAATCCAAAACTAGGACACAGTGCAGATCAACCAGTTATCAGCACAGATAGGGAATTTGCAAAAACAAATCAAAGCTAAAAGATTGAAAATAAGGAACCAGAGACGTCATTATGTAAACAATGACAAAGTCAAAACAAAAAAGAGGGAATAAACACTATACACACAGAATTTCCATATAGAGCGGAAGTTAAGGCAACATCGAGAAATAAAAGATTGGTTTACACTTACAAAAACAAAGGTAAATTTTAAAGATGAAAAAAAATATATCAAGCAAACAGCCAAAAAAGAACAGGAGTGGCAATATTAATCTCTGAAAAAAATAGACTTTAAAGCAAAATCCACCATAAAGGATAAGGAAGGACACTATATAATCATTAAACGGTCAATACACCAGGAGGACAAAACATAAATATATACACACTAAATGACAAGGCTCCAAAATACATAAAACAAACTCTAACGGCATTGAAAAGAGAAATAGACAGCTCCACAATAACAGTAGGAGACTTCAACACAACACTTTCAGTGAAGGACAGAACATCTAGAAAGAAACTGAATAAAGATACAGAAGATATTAGTGCCACAATCAATCACCTTAACCCCATAGACATACACAGAACAATCCACCCAACAGCAGCAAAGTATACATTCTTTTCCAACACACATGGAACATTCTCCAGAATAGAACACATTTAAGGCCATAAAAAACCCACCAAACCTACTGCTGTCGAGTCGATTACCGACTCACAGTGACCCTATAGGACAGAGTAGAACTGCCCCATAGAGTTTCCAAGGAGTGCCTGGTAGATTTGAACTGCCAGTCTTTCAGTTAGCAGCCATAGCTTTTAACCATGCCACCTGAGTTTCCAACATAATCTGAAACATCCAAATAATACAAAGTATCTTTTATGACCATAATGCCATAAAAGTGAAAACTACTGGGTTATAGAAGAAATCAAGGATGGAATAAAGAAATTCATAAACTGAAAACACATCTTAGCAAAACCTTTGGGACAAAACAAAAGCAATGCTTAGAGGTCAATTTATAGCAATAAACACACATATCAAAAAAGAAGAAAGGGCTAAAATCAAAACATTAACGCTACAACTCAAACAAACAGAAAGAAAGCACCAAATGAAGCCCTCAGGCACCAGAAGAAATCAATAAAATAGAGAATAGAAAAACAACTGAAAGTGTCAATAAGACCAAAAGTTGTTCTTTGAAAATATCAACAAAATCAACAAGCCATTGACCAAACTGACAAAAGAAAAACAGGAAAGGAAGGCAATAACGCAAACAAGAAATGAGATGGGTGATATCACAACAGACCCAAGGGAAACAAAAAGGATCATAACAGAATACTACGAAAAATTATACTCCAACAAATTTGAAAATCTAGGGGAAATGGACAAATTTCTAGAAACACACTGCGGCCATAAACTAACACAAACTGAGGTAGGAAAAATAAATAAAACCATAACAAAAGAAGAGATTGAAGAGGTAATTAAAAAAAAAAAAAAAAACTCTCAACAACAACAACAACAAAACCCTGGCCCGAGCGGCTTTATTGAAGAATTCTACCAAACTTTCAGAGAAGAGTTAACACCACTACTACTAAAGCTATTTCAGAGCTTAGAAAAGAAAGGAATGCTCCCGAACTCATTCTATGTAACTAATATAACCCCGACACCAAAGCCAGGCAAAGACACCACAAAAAAAAAAATAAAACTACAGACCAATATCCCTCGTGAATATAGGACGCAAAAATTCTCAACAGAATTCTAGCTAACAGAATTCAACAGTATATCCAAAAAATAATACATTATGACCAAGCAGGATTCATACTAGGTATGCAGGGATAGTTCAACATAAGAAAATCAATTAACGTAATCCACCACATAAATAAAACAAAGAACCACATGATCTTGTCAATTGATGCAGAAAAGGCATTTGACAAAATCCAATACCCATTTCTGATAAAAACTCTCAGCAAAATAGGAAGAGAAGAGAAATTCCTTGACATGATAAAAGTCATTTATACAAAGCCAACAGCCAACATCATTCTAAACAGAGAGAGACTGAAAGCATTCCCCTTGAGAACAGGAACCAGACAAGAATGCCCTTTATCGCTACTCTTATTCAACACTGTGTTAGAGGACCTAGCTAAAACAATAAGGCAAGAAAAAGAAATAAAAGACATCCAAATTGGTAAGGAAGAGGTAAAACTATCCCTATTCACTGATGATATGATCTTATACACAGAAAACCCCAGAGAATCCACGAGGAAGCTACTGGAACTAATAGAAGATTTCAGCAAAGTTGCAGGATACAAGATTAACATACAAAAATCGGTAGGATTCCTCTACACCAACAAAGAGAACTTCAAAAAAGAAATTACCAAATCAATATCATTTACGATAGCCACCAAGAAGGTAATGTACTTAGGAATAAATTTAACTAGGGATGTAAAAGACCTATACAAAGAAAACTACAAAACACTACTGCAAGAAACCAAAAGAGACCTACGTAAGTGGAAAAACATACCTTGCTCATGGATAGGAAGACTCAACATTGCGAAAATGTCAGTTCTACCTGAAGTGATCTACAGATATAATGCAATCTGGATCCAAATTTCAATGGCATTTTTTAATGAGATGGAGAAGCAAATCACCAACTTCATATAGAAAGGGAAGAGGCCCCAGATAAGTAAAGCATTACTGAAGAAGAAGAACATAGTCGGAGGCTTCACACTACCTGACTTTAGAAACTATTATACCACCATGATAGTCAAAACAGCCTGGTGCTGGTACAACAACAGACACAGAACAACGGAACAGAACTGAGAACCCAGACGTAAATCCATCCAACTATCAGCAGCTGATATTTGACAAAGGCCCAAAGTTCATTAAACAGGGAGAAGATAGTCTCTTTAACAAATGGTGCTGGCATAACTGGACAAACCAAAAAAAAAAAAACAAACCCATTGCCATTGAGTTGATTTCGACTCATAGCAACCCTATAGGACAGAGTAGAACTGCCTCAGAGTTTCCAAGGAGTGTCTGGTGGATTCAAACTCCTGACCTTTTGGTTAGCAGCCATAGCACTTAACTACTATGCCACCAGGGTTTCCACCTGTAAAGAAATGAAACAGGACACATGTCTCACATCATACACAAAAACTAACTCAAAATGAATCAAAGACCTAAATATAAAATCTAAAACAATAAAGATCAAGGAACAAAAAATGGGCCCTAATACATGCCATAAAAAGCATAACTAACAATGCACAAACACCAGAAGAGAAACAGATAAATGTGAGCTTCTAAAAATCAAACACATCCATCAAAAGATTTCACCAAAAGAGTGAAAAGAGAACCCACAGATTGGGAAAAAAAAATTTTGGTACAACATATCTGATCGGGGTCTAATCTCTAAAATCTACAAAATACTGTACCACCTCAACAACAAAAGGCAATTAATTAATCCAACTAAAAAATGAGAAAAGGATATGAACAGACACTTCACCAAAAAAGACATTCAGGCAGCTAATAGCTAACAGGAAATGCTCACAATCATTAGCCATTAGAGAAATGCAAATCAAAACTACATTGAGATACCATCTCACCCTAACAATGCTGGCACTAATCCAAAAAACACAAAATAACAAATGTTGGAGAAGTTATGGGGAGACCGGGACTCTTATGCACTGGTGTGAATGTAAAATGGTATAACCACTTTGGAAGAAGGCTTGGCACTTCCTTAAAAAGCTAGAAGTAGAAATGCCATAAAATCCAGCATTCCCACTCCTAGGAATAAAAAAATAAAAATAAGAACTGTCACACAATATGTACATCCTTGTTCATTGTACGACTATTCACAATAGCAAAAAGACGGAAACAACCTAAATGCCCAACGACAGATGAATAGATAAACAAATTATGTTACATACACACACTGAAATACTATGCAACAATAAAGAACAATGATGAATCCACAAAACATCTCATAACATGGATGAATCCGAAGGGCACTATGCTGAGCGAAATAAGTCAGACACTAAAGGACAAATATTGTATGACACCACTATTATAAGAACTCAAGAAAAGGTTTATACACACAAAAAAGCATACTTTGATGGTTACGAGGGTAGGGAGGGAGGACTGCTGGCTAGATAGCAGTCAATTGTCAGCTTCTGTGAAGGGAAGTACAGCACAGAATACAGGGGAAGTCAGCACAACTGGACCAAAGCAAAAGCACAGAAGTTTCCTAGACACATCCAAACACTTTGAGGGACTGAATAGCTGGGGCTGGGGCCTGGGGACCATATTCTCAAGGGACATCCAGGTCAACTGGCATAACTAGTTTATAAAGAAAATGTTCTACATCCCACTTTGGTGAGTAGCATCTGGGGTCTTAAAAGCTTGCGAGCAGCCATCTAAGATACATCTATGGTCCCCCACCCCACTCAGAGCAAAGGAGAATGAAGAAAGCCAAAAACACAAAGAAAATACTAGCCCAAAGGTCTAACGGACCACATGAACCTGAGACTCCACCAGCCTGAGACCAGAAGAACTAGATGGTGCTGCAGCTACCACTAGTGACCACCCTGTTAGGGAAACAACAGACAGTCCAGGATGCAACAGGAGAAAAATGTAGAACAGAACTCAAATTCAGGGAAACAGACCAGGCTTAACGGTTTTTCATAGTCTAGAGGAACCTCTGAAACTATGGCCCCCAGATGCTTCACTAAAAAAAAAAAGGAAACCATTCCTGAATTCCACTTTAATACATGTGAGGAAGGTGCTTCTTAATTCAATCAAACATACAAGACCAAATGGGCAGCTCCTGTCTGGAGGCAGGATGAGAAGGCAGGAAGGGACAGGAACTGGATGAATGGACACAGGGAACCTGGGGTAGAAAGTGGGGGCGTGCTGTCACATTGTGGGGATTGCAACCAATGTCACCAAAAAATGTGTATAAATTTTTGAGTAAGAAATTGAAATATATTTTTTATATATATATATGTCTGACCCTAAGTTAGAGAAAGAAAGAAATGTGAATATTCATATATGAACTCTGTCCTAAAAGAATCTATAGGCTACAAAAGGAAATAAGATAATAAGACACATACACATACACACTATAAGGTAAAAAGTGACGAATATAAAAATACGAAATAGGATGATGTACTAAAAATGCATGGACTTTAAAAATCAAACAATGCTGGATCTGATTTTTTTAGCTGAGGCAATGTAACTTTCAACAAGTTACTTAAACACTGGTTTATTTTCCCTTTTTTGCTGTGTTGTTAGTTGCTATCAAGTGAGCTCTGACTCATGGAGACCTTAGGTATAACAAAACAAAATGTCGCCCAGCTCTGTGCCATCTTCATGATTGTTGATATGTTTGAGTCAATTTTTGTGGCTATTGTATCAACCCATCTCATTGAAGGGTACCCTTGTTTTTGTTGATCCCTCTACTTTACCAATCATGATGCCCTTTTCTAGTGATTGGTATATCCTAATATTTGCTATAGAATGGGATAATAATGCCTACCATACATAATGGTTGTGGGGACCAAATAAAGTAATATATATATATATTTTTTTTATATATGTAAATCCCCTGGATCAGTGCCCAGGCTAAATGATCTGCTCAGTAATGGTGACTATGATCATTATCAGAGAAGAACTTATAAAATATTATCAAATTTCAGAAGAGAAAGAAATAATTTTAAGAAACATTGTAGAGGTAAAATCTATAAAACTGTAATTATTAGATGTGAGGGGAAGGTGGAAGGCAAGGTTGATGAAAGTTGTCAATCCCTACAATGTGACAGCATGCTCCCCCTTTTTATCCCAGGTTCCCTGTGTCCATTTGTCCAGTTCCTGACCCTTCCTGCCTTCTCATCCTGCCTCCAGACAGGAGCTGCCCATTGGTCTTGTATGTTTGGTTGAAAGTTGCTGAGGCTGAAGGAAGGTGGTGCTATTAGCAAAAATAAAGATAAGGATGCAGGAGGTGAGAGGATTAACCGACCACGAAAAGAACCACTGTTCACAAAAAGGACATCATTGTTCTTTAACCAAGTGCTTCGTGTTTTTTTTTTTTTTTTTTTAGAAATATGAAGAACATGGGTCCTTTTACAATGCATCTATTTTACACAATTTACATTACCTGTTTAGCAAGAGTGCTTGATATTATGAGACATGCTTTTATAAAACTTCACATATTCAGGCCTTCTCAGACCACACAGCTGGTTCAGAAATTACCTGACTTCACAAAAAAATGACTTTGACAGATTTGAAAAATCTGGCTGTTGAAGAACAAACGTTGCACCTACCTTAGCAATCAGTGAAATCCAAATAAAAATAAATCCAAAGGTTTCAAAATCCTATGTCTAAAAAAAAAGCCTTCAAATGCCAGGTGATGTGAGCTTAGCTTGGGATATATTTTAAATGATGAAATCCTATATTACATTAAGAAAGCTAAAGTGAACAAAAAAAGACCTCAAGTGGTTTCACAGAGCACAAGTGACTTTCAACTTTGTAACCTACGGGAATGCTGATAAAGGGAAATTAGCTTGGTAAAACAATTTTTGTATTCCCTGTGAGTAGGTTCTTACTATTCATCAAAAAACACTTCAAATATTTTGCATTCTTAACATGATTTTTCTTCATAGGTGTTTAGCACAAAAAATTATTCATATTGTAAAAACTACCTGAAATACTCTTGCCACTGTGTTAATAGAGAAAACACTCATTGTGTCTGGACTAACCTTAATAACACATCCAGGAAACAAACTAACTGACCGTGATTGTGTGAACGCTTTTTCCCACAGGAAGTTGGCTAACTGGGCTGACACAGCCTGGTCACGGCAAATAAAGGTAGGTCCTACATTAGACTATTTAGCCCTGGGAATAGGGAACTGCATTTACATGACATTTGTATTTGTTGTATAATAAACACCATGTTTTGTTTTGTTTTTATAAAAATAATATGCACAGCTTTTTCTAGGTATAGTTATTTCAGATTTCAATTAGCCTTCTGAAGCTGTGTAGAACCCAACTTTTTGCTCAATATTTTCCCATACTTAAAAATGAAGTAATATTATCATCATGAAGCACACATTCACAAATTTTTGGAATATAACCCTCCTAAGGCATTTTTTTTTTTTAAGGCATACACATTCATTGGAAATATGACTCTAAAGGAAAGCTCTAACCAAGAAAGAAACTCTTACCTCATGCAGTACAATGGGGAGAGTCCTTTTACATTTTTGTATATCACTCATTAGTTCCTTTTTAACACAGAAAACATAAAAACAAAATGGTCCATAATCACACAGCTTATATAGTGCCTAGGGATGTATATATATGAAGAAAATAAAAATCATAAAGCAAAAATATAAAAAAGCCATGAATATTATATGAACATGCTAAGAAATTTCAAAAATTACTGAAAGATATGAAGTTAAAAGTCTCCCTCTGCACTTGCAGTTCCAAACCCTTTCCATGAAAGTAGATACTATTAAGAGTGTCTTGGGCGTTCGTCCAGAGAACAATTGGCATACCTCACATTATACAGCATCTTTTTAAATTTTTACACCAAAAGAATCTTACAAAACAGTTATTCTATGCCTGGCATTTTTTACTTAACATATCGTAGAAATCTTTCCTAATCTGTAAATACAGCCCTATTATTTCATTTTTTTTAAAAAGAGCTATGTCATTGTAGATAAGCCATAATTAGTAGCAGTTTCCTCTATTTATAGGTGTTGTGTCCAGTTTTGTTTTGTTTTGCTCTTACAAATAATGCTGTAACAAACATGCTGTGCACATATCTTGGAGAACATCTGTGAGCATATCTACAGGGAAAACTTTCTATGTGTAGAATTGCCTGGACAAATATGATGTACATTTCAAGTTTTCATAGATACTTCCAAATTGCCTTCCAAAAGATAAGACCAATTTATAGTCCTAACATCTGTATGAGAATGCCTCCTTTCTCCTGCCTCACCAAGCTTCACCAAATATTAATCAAATTTTAATTTTACCAATCCAGTAAGTGCAAATAATATTTCATTAATTGATTTGCCTTTATTTCTTCCTTTCTTCCATCATCACGTATGCTCAATTTTTTTCATTATTTATGTCTCTCCTAGCACACTATCACAGTGCCTTGCATGCAACAAATGTTTGACAAATATTGGCTGAGTGAATAAATACTTTTTATATTAGATGGGCTAATGATCACGAAGATGGCACAGAAGCGAGCAACATTTCCTATAATTATACATAAGGTTGCCTTGAGCTGGAGCAGATTCGATGGCAACTAACAACAGCAAATAAGATGACAAAAATTTATAGGTGGGAATCATATATTTTTGCTGTTTTGAGTGGCATCATAAATGAGGTGTTTTCTTTGTTAACATGCTCTAACTTCTTAATATTAGTTCATTGAAACCTATTGATTTAGATATGTTAATTTTGTATTGAATGATGCAGGAAATATTATAAGAAGATGGAATGAATACAGAGTCATCGTACCAAAAAGAATTGATTGGCTTTCAACCATTTCAGGAGGTAGCATATGGTTAAGAATCGATGGTATTAAAGGAAGAAGTCCAAGCTGCAATGAAGGTATTGTCAAAAAACAACACTCCAAGAACTGATGGAATACCAACTGAGATGTTTCAACAAATGGATGCAGTGCTGGAGGTGCTCACTCATCAATGCCAATAAATTTGGAAGACACTTACCTGGCCAATTGACTGGAAGACATTTATATTTGTGCACATTCCAAATAAAGGTGATCCAACAAAATGCAGAAATTTCTGAACAATATCATTAACGTAACACACAAGTAAAATTTTGCTGAAGATCATTCAAAACCAGTTGCAGCAGTACATTCACAGGGAACTGCTAAATGTTCAAGCCAGATTCAGAAGAGAAAGTGGAGCAAGGGATATCATTGCTGATGTCAGGCAGATCTTGGCTGAAAGCAGAGAACGCCAGAAAGATGTTTACGTGTGTTTTACTGACTATGCAAAGGCATTCAACTTTGTGTGTCATAATAAATTATGGATAACATTATGAAGAATGGGAATTCTAGAACACTTAATTGTGCTTATGAGGAACCTGTACTTAGACCAAGAGGCAGTCCTTCAAACAGAACAAGGAGATATTGTGTGGTTTAAAGTTAAGAAAAGTATGTGTCAGGGTTATATCTTTTCACCATACTTATTCAATCTGTATGCTGAGCAAATAACCCAAGAAGCTGGGCTATATGAAGAAGAACAAGGCATCAGGATTGGAGGAATATTCATCAACAACCTGAGATATGCGGATGACACATATTTCAGAAAGGATTTGTGTCATCTTGCCTACAGAAAGGGAAAGGGACTGATGAAGATCAAAGACCGCAGCCTTAAGAATGGATTACACCTCAACATAAAGAAAACAAAAGTCTTTACAATTGGATCAACGAGCAACATCATGATAAATGGAGAAAACATTGAAGTTGTCAAGGATTTCATTTTACTGGATACACAATCAACATCCATGGAAGCAACAGTCAAGAAATCAAACAACATCTTGCATTGACCAAATCTGCTGCAAAAGACCTCTTTAAAGTGTTAAAAGCAAAGATGTCACCTTGAGGACTAAGGTGCACCTGACCCAAGCCATGATATTTTCAATTGCCACGCATGCAGGCAAAAGCTGGACAATAAAGAAGGAAGGCCAGAGAAGAATTGATGCCTTTGAATTACAGTGTTCACAAAGAATATTGAATATACTATGGCCTGCAAAAAGAACGAATAAATCTACCTTGGAAGACATACAGCTAGAATGCTGCTTAGAAGCAAGGATAGTGAGACTTTGCCTCATGTAGTTGGACATGTTATCAGGAGAGACCAGTCCCTGGAGAAGAACATCAGGCTTGGTAAAATAGTAGGTCAGCAAAAAAGAGGAAGACCCTCAATGACAGATTGACACAGTGGCTGCAATGATGGGCTCAAGCATAGCAAATATTGTGAAGATGGCACAGGACAGGGCAACGTTTTGTTCTGTTGTACATAGGGTCACTATGAGACAGAATGGACTCGATGGCACCTAACAATGATAATTTAGCAAGTGACCGTTTTGCAGAATTTTCTGATTTATTATAGTTTCAATGGCAAATCTGTTCAGATGATTCAGATTACAATCATATCTTCTGTAAACAATAATGTTTGCCTCCTTTGTTTTAGTATTAATTTTAGTTTTCTTATTTAATTGTATTACTTCACACTTCTATAAAATATTAAATAATAGCATTGATAGGTATTATTATCCTTATTTCTGCTATTAAAACGGTTCTTTTATCATTTTACCATTAAGCCCTAACTTCAGGCAGAGAAGGGAGAATGAATGAATTCTAACATTTAAGCTCACTGTCTGCAAACTTAAAACAAATCTTAAAATACCTGTCTGTATGATTGTTGTATGAATAATATTATGATACATATAATAGGCCTAGCTGATGATAAAATTTTAATGTTAGCAATTCCTTTCTCTTGGAAAACTTTAGACGTTTTAATAATTTTAAGTACCTACTAAAGGAGAATACTATTTTCATTTCAGTTAAAATGACTTGGACTAAAAATAAAAAAAAAACTTAGGAGTAATTAAATCATCACATATTTATTAGGAGCAAGACATGGTGGAAGGTCTGGCACTGCTTTTTCCACAAAGACTTTCTTATCCATTCTCTTTACTTAAATTGCAGTTGCCCTAGATCAGGTTCTAACTACTTGAACTACTAAGTAGCTCCTATTGAAATTCACGTAACAATAACAGCAAACACACTTTTAGAGCTTAATATGTGCCAGGTACTGGTCTGAGTATTTTACATATATTAACATTTAATTCTCAAAGCACTTTTGTCCCCATTTTACAGATGAGAAAGCTGAGTCACAGAGTTTAAGAAATTTGACAAGGTCTTGTAGTCTGGAAGTGGTCAAGGTGCAAACCAAGGCAGACCGGCCCATCCTCACAACAAGCAGGTAACACCCCTTCAAAGTGTGGAGTCCATACTACTATTCATCCATTCATTCAATGTTCGATGTCAATTCTGCCTCTTTCACATCTGTTCCCTCCTTTCACATCTGTACTTTCCTTTATATTCCTCTATCAGGTACCCTAAAATAAATCCTGATTGACTTCTAATTGATAACAACTGTCTCCTAATTAGTCTTCTTATCTTCCCTCTGCTCCACCCCCAACCCCCCATTTTATCTGACACTTTCTCTGCCAGTTTAATGTTTTCAAAATAGGGTACAAGTGTACATATCTTACTTTGGTATTTATAATGATTGCCCTGTACAATCAACTCCCAATATACCAAGCACCCCAAACTATTTTTATGTGCATCTTACGCTTTTTCCAAGCTAAATTTTCCATCATTCCTTAAGAAAATCCTACATTTTCCAAACCTTCATTCATCTAATATACTATTTCCTCTACCAAGACTGGCCTCTCTCCTTATCTCTTTAGAAAATCTAAGCCATTTTTCAAGGACCCTTTCAAATGTTAATCATTCCAGGGATCCTTTCTCAAGCCCAGGCTGAAAGTGATTTCTCCCTCTCCTTTTTTCATAGAACTTTGAAGTATGCATGTGGTGTAAATCATATTCTATTTTACAATTAGTTATTTGTGTACATATGGTCACATGTTGGGCTGACGTGCTGATAACTATTTATAAAGGAGACAATATTTAAAGTATACTTTAAAATTGGGTTGGGTTTGGATAGGCTAAGAGGATAACGAGAACATTATGAAATAAGCTAAAAAAAAAAAAGGAGGGAGATAGGTGGTGAGACAACTAGGAGGGGAAGTTTGCATAAGGAAGCAGTAGGAAATAAGGCTAAAAATGTAAAATGGGTCCAGACTATTGAAGACATTTAATTACTTGTTAAATAATTTCGATTTAATGCTGTATACAGTGCAAGATTTCTGAAGGTTTTACATTTGGGAATGGAGTGTGTGTAAGTGATGTCCTGGCAAGGGTAATCTGGTTCACGGCGTAGGATGGATTTTCAGATGGAAAGACTGGAGGCAAGGGAACAACCAACGATCAAGCCAGGATGAAAATGCAATTACCGTTCTGGTTAAAGTAGGATCAATTCTTAGATGTGATGGGCCAGAGTATATTACTGTATCAAAGAAATTGTCCCCAAGCAGCTACTTAACGGCAAAATCTTTCAGATCAAAAAGACAACATTCCTCTTGGCAAACTATTTTATAATCAAGTTTTCTCTAAACATAAGAAGAGAGTTTCCAGGCTGGTATCTATTGTTATCTATTGTTAATAAAGGCCTTCACTTTCACAATTCCCTAATTCTTTCTATTCTAATCCCTGTCAACACATTTCTGCATCTCCTTGATGGGGAAATGGAACTAATATTTGTACAGGGATTATTAGATTTCATATTTAATCTTCATAACAAGCCTGTGATTTAGATATTATTTTACCCATTTTACAGTTAAGGAAAGGGAGCTTGCTAGTAGATTACCAGTTAGCTAGTAGATTCAAGCATTTAGATGCCAGAAGCCCCTGTGGAACCCAAGAAACCTCATGAGAGATACTAAACCAAATCAACCCAGGTAAGCCTCCTCTGAATTCCTGACCCACAGAAGCTGAGAGAATTTCTCAGTTGGTTTCCTTGAACTGCTTTAGTTTCTTGGAATGTAGAAATGTTGGATATTAATTAGAAGCATCATTAGGCTTAAGAATACTTTGTAATACTTCATACTTGTGCGTATGTATATATGTACATGCATGCGGAATAGGCTACATAATTTGCAGAACACCAGTGCAAAATAACAAATTATGGATAATATTGCAAAGAATGGGAATTCCAGAACACTAAATTGTGTTCGTGAGGATCCTGTACATTGATCATGAGGCAGTTGTTCAAAAAGAACAAAGGGATACTGCGTGGTTTAAAGTCAGGAAAGGTGTGCATCAGGTTGAATCATTTCACCCTACTTATTCAATCTAAGCAAACAATCCAAGAAATTGGACTATATGAAGAAGAATGCAGCATGAGGATTGGAGCAAGACCCGTTAACAACCTGCAATATGTAGATAACACAACCTCGCTTGCTGAAAGTGAAGAGGATTTGAAGCACTTACTGATGAATATCAAAGACCACAGCCTTCAGTATGGATTACACCTCAACATAAAGAAAGCAAAAATCCTCACAACTGGACCAATAAACAACATCATGATAAATGGAGAAAAGATTGAAGTTGGCAAAGATTTTATTTTACTTGGATCCACAATCAACACCCATGGAAGCAGCAGTCAAGGAATCAAACAACATGTTGCATTGGGCAAATCTGCTACAAAAGGCCTCCCTAAAGTGTTAAAAAGCAAAGATGTCACCCTGAAGACTAAGATGCACCTGACCCAAGCTATGGTCTTTTTAATCGCCTAATACGCATGCGAAAGCTGGACAATGAATAAGGAAGACCGAAGAAGACTAGATGGGAAGACTTGAGGCAAGGGAACAACAAAGGGAATTGTCGCCTTTGAATTATGGTCTTGGCAAAAAGTATTGAATATACCATGGACTGCCAAAAGAACGATCAAGTCTGTCTTGGAGGAAGTACAACCAGAATGCTCTTTAGAAGAAAGGATGGTGTGACTACATCTCACGTACTTTGGACATGTTATCAGGAGGGGTCAGTCCCTGGAAAAGGACACCATGCTTGGTAAAGTAGAGGGTCAGTGAAAAAGAGGAAGATCTCCACAATAAGATGAATTGATACAGTGGCTGCAACAATGGGCTCAAGCATAACAATGATTCTGAGGATGGCGCACAACCAGGCAGTGTTTCGTTACATTGTACATAGGGTCTCTGTGGGTCAGAACCGACTCAACAGCGCCTAACAACAACAGTGCAAAATGAAAGTACGAGGCCCCTTTTTCAGAAATTATTAAGAATTTCAAGATGACAACATCAGAGAATTAAAGCAAGCATGGAGCATGGTTTCTGAGCATGAAGCCCTTTGTGAGTGTTCAGGTCAATGCTAATATTTATGGAGTGCTTGCTATACAACAGGCACTCCACAAGCATGTTTTAGCTTAACCCTCACATAACCCCATTAGGTAGATCCTACCATTATTCCCATTTTCAAGCAAGAAAAATGAGGCTTACATGAGCTGATTAACTTGATGGAGGTGAACCAGGTATTTAATGACAGGACCGAGATTCAAGCTAAGGCTATATATCCTTGAGTTCAGACTTTTAATTACTACATTGAATGACTTTAAGGATATTGTTCTATTTACTATTACAGTAATAAAAAATACCCCTAAAGTTTAGCAGCTTAAAACATCCATTTTATTTTGCTCACAGTTGTGTGTCAGGAATTCAACTGGACAGTTCCTACTGGGAGTCTCTCACGCAGTTTCATCAAATTTTGCCTTGGGCTGTAGTCATCTGAAGCCTCGCCTGGGCTGGGAGTCCAAGATAACTCAGTCTATGTTGGTTATTTGTTGGGATCTCCACTGTCAATCAGAGCACCCACAAACGGATTTTCCAGTATGGCAGTCTCAGAGCAGTTGGCTTTCTTATATGTCAGCTGCTTCTCCCAAAATGAATGTCACAAGAGAACCAGGCAGAACCCTCATGGCCTTTTCTGACTTAGCCTTGGAGGTTACACAGCCTCACTTCCCTTGCATTCTATTGGTTATCAGTGGGTAAATAAAGTAGGTCTATGTTCAAAAGAAGCCGTGGTGGCACAGTGGTTAAGAGCTTAGTTGCTAACCAAAAGGTAAATAGTTTGAATCCACTAGCCACTCCTTAGAAACCCCATAGGGCAGTTCTATTCTGTCCTATATGGTTGCTATAAGTCAGAATCAACTCAACCGCAGTAGGTTTGTGGTTTTGGTTTTATTTTCAAGACAAGAGGGCAGAGACTCCAGCTCTCAATGGGAAAAGTATCAAAGAATTTCCTAATATGTTTTAAAACCACCACAGAAATTAATTGGATGGTTATTTGTATTTCAAATATCTATTTTAAATTTGCCTCCATCGAACATCTGCTTAATCCAGTGAAAACTAAAATATTCTGGACCATTGCTCACAAGTGTAAGTCAGATTTTATGATAGACTAGCTGTGTGCAACATTTAATAAAAGAAAAACTAAAAATAATTGTTGAGTTTTTAGTTGATTAGGCAGTCTAATTTATAAGCAAGCATGTGGCAAAACCTTATTATAAGAGCCATTATTTAACCTTAGGTCTGAGCTTTATAATTACTATTGAAATAGAAAATCAGCAACAGTATAGTGTTCCTGAAGCTCTTAGTGACAATTATCACATTTATTTACTATCACTTCCTTTTTATACTAAAAGGTTGTATTTGTATTTCTGAGGGAAAATTAATAGCTTTATGAGTTGCCAGTGATCTTTAAAACTGTGGGGGAAAAAAAAACAATAGTTTAACATCTTATGTGTCTGTGAAAGGAGGAGGGAGTGGAAAAGGCACAGAGGGAAACCAATAAGGATTAAAGGGAAATGATTTGAACCAGTGGCTGGCAAACTAGTCTACATAGACCAAATCTGGCCAACCACCTGTGTTTATTTATGGCTCATGAGCTAAGTATAGTTTTTTATATTTTTAAATCCTTGAGAAAACCAAAAAAATTAAAAACTCATGCCGTGAAAATCTAATAAAGTTTTATTGTAACAGTCATGTTTATTCATATACTATTGTTAATGGCTGCTCTTATACTACAATGGCAAAGTTGAGCAGTTGTGATGGTATGGTCCACACTACCTAAAATGCTTATAGTCTGGCCCTATACAAAAAAAAAAAAACTTACCAACTCTGATTTAGACAAAATGAGAGTTAGAATAGTTGAGAACTGGAATAATAGATGAAGTTATTCTTATTAGCATAAAACACAGAAAATCATACAGGTTTAATCAATAATGCTGATAGAAATAAGTTTGTGAAACTTTTAGTAAATTATTGAGAGTATAAAAAGTTTTCTTTCCTTATTTTAAACTTATGATAACTGGGATATCTGTCTTACAACATCTATATCATTTTCCACCGTAAAGTGACAAAAGTAAACTTGTATCTTCAAGAACCATAGTTTAATTTTTAATGGTTACAAATCAGAGGATTTAACAAGCAGATTTTTTCATGAATGTGTGTGCCACAGATGTGAAAGTTCAATGAGAATAAAGCTGGGGGTGTTACTTCCATTCCATTCTTTTATTTATTTAGTACCACACCGTGAATTATTGAAGAGACAGGTGCACCTTGCACCATAGCTTCTATTGTTCTTTTAGCTATCACTAGCAGAGGGTCAGTATGCTGACAGGGATCTCAAAATACAAACTATAATTTCAACCAGAAACTCATGAAGCTGGAATATTATATAGAGTTTGATTGTATATATTTTTCTTTAGTCTGGCTACAGAAATAGAAGCCAGAAAATAAAGAATAGAATTAATGACTTTCATCTGAATTCCCCCTCTAACAGGCATACCAATCACAAGTTAAACAATGCAAGGACAGCAGCTTAGATACAATAAATGCAGTCTTTCATCTCTAAGCCAGAATGAGTTTAAACCACCCAGAATGACATTCTGATTTTATCTCCTGTAGAAAATCAATCATTCAGCATCTTTCCAGTAGTTGCTAAATCTCGGAGAGTAGATGGGTTTACTCAAGGAGAGTGAGAGGATAGGGACAGAGTTGAAATGTCTCATGGGATCACACCTGGTCCAGCGCTCCAAGAGCTGGGGCAGGGAGAGGGATGAACAGAGGTGACTCTCAAGCTGCAGGGCATGGAGCCAAGAGGGTTTCAAAAAACAGTGCCCAGGTGGGATACTAGATGTCATGTGCCTCCTAATGTGATGCATCCATGAAGTATAGAAGCCAAAAATGTTTAACTCTAATCAAGCCTTTTATATTTAACTTAGACTTTATGAGGAAGTAGCGGGAAGAGAGCATAGTGAATACTAGGAAGAAAAATCTGACAAAACCTGAATGTGAGGTTTTCTATAACAAAATTGGTTGCTGTCTTGGAAAGTCAATACTGGGTTGCAGAGGAGGAAGGAGTGGAACCATTCTAGATTAAAGGGAATTTAAGATATACACTTTAAGCGATTTAAGAGTAATGTATAGTCCTTAGTTATATCTTGATTTTTAAAATATAGATTTTATGGGAGAAAATGTGGGGATTTAATATAGACTGAGTATTAAATATAACAGAGGTTTAGTATTAAATGTGTTTGATGAGATTTTGATATTTTGGTTAAGTATGAATATTATACATATACATATATATATACATATCTAAACCAAAAAACCAAACTGAGTGCCGTCGAGTTGATTCTGACTCATAGCGACCCTATAGGACAGGGTAGAACTGCCCTGCAAAGTTTCCAAGGAGTGCCTGGCAGATCTGAACTGCCAACCCTTTGGTAAGCAGTTGTAGCACTTAACCACTATGCCACCAGGTTTTCCTATACATATATATGTGTGTATGTACATAATTGAGGTTTTTTGGAAATGTATGCTGCAACGTTTAGAGGTAAATTCTCTTATACCTGTAATTTAATTTAAATTGGCTCAGTACTTGATAAATATATAAAGATGAAGCAAACATCAAGATATAAGCAGTAGGTATACGTGTGTTTACCGTTATCATTCATTCTATTTTTTGTACGACTGAAAAATTTCATAACAAAATATCCCCCATAAAGACTTCCTGCAGCAAAGAGGGGATAAGCGATACGGTACATTTATCAAAGCAATGATCTGACAGTTTAGATTAGAATGTGAGAATTCAGGTTAAGTCAAAGGAGTAGGGTAGAGCAAGTAGGTTTAGAACAGAGAGTAAGAGACAGAACCTAGAGCAATGGCCTGAAGTGTTGGCACATAACCAAGCGGCTTTTACATTTCTGGGATGGCTTCCATCAGTGGCATAGCAGTTGTCAATGTAGCAGGCAGGTTCACACAGGTTCACACAGAAACATGTTGTTCCTGCCCCATCCCCCCGTCCCTCTTTGCAAGTTTCAGCTCATTCCAGTATTAGCCTTCCTAATAATCTTCTTATGGGATCATATTGATTTTTTCCACTAGTCTTAATTTATACATTTCCTTTGTCTTTTGTAAATGTTACTTCAAAATCTTATCATAACTATCCCCTAGTTCGTTGTGTAGTGCTTGGGGTCTTAAAAGCTTGCCAAGTGACCATTTAAGGCACAACAATTGGTCTCTGTTCGCCTGGAGCAACAGAGGAAGAGGAAGAGGAAGCATCAGGAACAGGAGGAGAGTACGGAATGTGTGGTTAATTGCCTCCACGGACAACTGCCTCCTTAGCCATGAGACCAGAAGAACTGGATGGTGTCCAGCTACCATTGCTGAGCATTTTGATCAAAGATTTCACAAAAGAATACACATCAAAAAGGGGAAATGCAGAACAAAATTTGAAATTCTTATGAACTCCAGACTTTCTGGAGCCATGGAGAGTGGATGAACCCCTGAAGCTATTGCCCTAAAATAATCTTAAAACCTTAAACCAAAAATATCCCCTGAAGTCTTCTGAAAACTGAACAATAATTTAGCTTAACTGGTGAAAAAAGCCTGCCTTGAGCATTCTGCTCTTTTAAGAAATTTGATCTTATAGGATCAAACTGACAACAGTAACTTGAAAGAGTAGATAGTAATCTCAGGGAGCAGTGAGTTATGTTAATGAGGGAGTGACAATTTAGAAAAGGAGGGTGAAAATGACTGCACAACTTGAAGGTAATCAATGTCACTAAATTGTACATTTAGAAACTGATGAATTGGTGTGTTTTGCTCTACATATTCTTAACAGCAACAACAAAATAAATAAAATTTAGGAAAAAAATCTCATAAGAACACTTTGTAAACTGTAGCAGCAGTTTTTTCATTTGCTTCCCCCTCTTTTGACTCACATGGACCGCTTTTCATATTTGGAATTTTGTTCTTGATAGCTCTCAAACACTGGAAACTTCTTTCTTTCTATTCAGACCACAAGAGTTTGCCCATGGCACAGTGGTTAAGAGTTCAGGCTGCTAACCAAAAGGTTAGTGGTTTGAATTCACCAGCCACTCCACAGAAACACTATGGAGCAGTTATACTCTGTCCTATAGGGTTGCTATGAGTCTGAATCAACTTGATGGCAATGAGTTTTTTTTTCCTCCTAAAACCTAGGCACTTGCTTCTGCTCATTGTTTCCCTTCTAGAACTACATGATATCTTGGAAACTTGGAAATCAGTCATTCTGCCCCAAATTCTACCACTTTCAATTTGTCAACCAATTCCTTACGGCCCAGAATAAGGTTCAGAGTAAAACCAAAACCAAGCCAGATGCCATCAAGTTGAATGTGACTCATAGTGACCCTACAGGACAGAGTAGAACTGCCCTATACGATTTCCAAGGAGAGGCTGGTGAATTCAAACTGCCAACCTTTGGGTTAGCAACCAAGTTTTAGCAGCTCCCAAATATCTAATAATAATTTCTGATAAATTAAATAATCAATATAAGAAGCAAAAATTTACATTTCTGTGATATTTAGCTGAGGAGATTCAGCAGAAATTTGAGTAATTGAATTCCCCAATATCATGTTGCCTGTGTGATCTGGGAAAAGAATAAGACTTCTTTTTCCTTTGCTTGGCCACTTGCATTTTCTTTTTAATCCTCACTTAAATTTTTTTTTTTTATAAATGTTTGGCTCCTTCTATCCTGGATTTTCTTGTATGTTCCTTTGGTACATACTTCATTACTCTGATCTCCTGCCCGCTTTTGCCAAAGGTTGCCCAACAAATGAGAAATAGAATTAGAGGACAGAAATCTCCTGACTTCCTGTGACACCTGGCTATACTATACCACACCGCTTTCCTCTTAACCAACCAGGAAAAACACATTAGTGAGAGAGAGACTCACACTGAAAAAACCATCAGTGAAGGAGGAGAAAGCTGAACATAACAAAGCACTTTCCCTAAAGGATAAAAAAAAAAGGATAGATTTTAGGAATTAAATGCCAGCCTCTAATAGAGCAATCTTGGTGGGAATATGCCAGTGAAGAGAACTGGGGGAGAGGGAGCCAAACTAAAAGAGGACTAAGCCTTTTTCACAGATAGTGACGACTACGGTGCAGTAGAACCTAAGCCCAACAGCTCCCTTTGCTTTCTTCTGAATTGGGTCCCAGTAGCAGCCAAATGAGATTGCTACTAACATATTCAATGCCAGTCAAGTCCATCCAAGGGAAGATGTTCACACAAGATTATCCTGCACTGGGACAAGTATTGATGCTAATTTGCTTATTTCTCAATTGCATCCACAATAAACAGGAATCTATTTTTAAATTCTTTGTGTTACTGCTGCTTATACTGTATTGACTCATACAGGTAAATTAGGGAGGATTCCCCATAGATGTCCTTTTTCATCTCAGGACAATTTCATATGGTTCAATTTGTATAACAAAAGGGTGGGACAAACATTTTAAGGAGAACACTGAAATATAATAAGTGAGATTCAGTGAGAGAGAGGTCACCTAGCTGCTCTAAATGAATTTAAATCAAATTAATTCTAACTGAAAGGATTTAGAAATATTACCTCAGAGCCAGGTTAGCAACTTTGGAAAATCATGAAGGAGAGAGGAACCAGAAGACTAGAAATGGGAGTGTTTAATCAGAGAAAAAAGGAAAAATACAGGAGCCATAGATGTGGATCCTCGGCAAAATCTGATTATTACACAGTTAGTGATCGCTTCTAAAACAATGCAGTGATTCCAAAAATCACTTGTGTGTTTTGAAGCAATAGCCAAATCACATGCAGCAGTAAAACAAGACAGAAAACAAAACCAAATTTTTATTATTTATAGACAATATAACTGTATAGTAAGAAATGATACAGAATCCATTGAAAACTCATTTGAATTAATAACACAGTTCAGTAAATTAGCTAAATACAAGCTACATAAGAAAAAAATCAATTGTTTTTCTATGTTTTGCCAACAACCATTTAGAAACTTTAAAGGAAGCAAATTCAGAAAGATGGTACCTGACTGGTAATGCATGAACCAGTCTTGTTCAGTTTCCAGAGAAAACAGCTACGAAAATTCAGAAAAAGTTGAACACTCTTAACAATGCTGAAAATTAAGACTAAAGCCCAACCTATTGCTGGAGTCTGGAAAAAAACAGCACTAATATGAAGAACTATGGAGGTAAAAAGCAATTACAATTTGTGGCCAAGGTAGACACATACTTTACATTATTCATTTTTTATGGTTGAGCTGTCAAGAGCTACTGCTTAAGTGTTACCTAGACAATTATAAAAATATAGGACCAAGCATTTTTTAAATTACAAGTTAAAAACCAGCAAGATTTAAAATATAAAACTAGAAAATAATTAATAAAAAATAACAACCAAAAAAGAAAATTACCTGTATAGTAAAAGAGACATGAAGGAGAAGAAGGGGGAGAAAAAGGAAGAAGAAGAGAAGGACGAGGAGGAGAAAATGACTCAAAAATAGAAAATAAAAACAATATGGAAGAATTAGGCAAAACATATCAGTATGGCAATAAATGAAAAGAGGTTACAAGAAAATCTCCAGTACTGAACCAATAAACAAGTTAAAATTATATGTTGTTTATAAGAATCACACGAAAATATGACATAAAATAAGTTTAAAATTTTAAGAACAGGAAAAGATCTATCAAACACAAAACAAATGCCAACATAGTAATTTAACCTGAGAATTTTGAGTTGCCTTTTCAGTCCAGAAAAAGAAAAATTTATTCACTATATTTGTATAATGTATACAGGTAGTCCCTGACTTACAATGTATCTGAGTTATGATGAACTGCACCTATAGCTGTCACTTTTTTTTTCTTTTCTTGTACTTCTTATTGTTAGTAATATATACTACATATAATGTTGCAGCACGTAATTTGCTGATGTAATCATTCTTATGCCAATCTGCAGAGATAAATAAAGGTAGGATTTATAAAGATACTGATAATAAAAGGCAATAATAATGAAACTTAAAAAAAAAAGAGTATTCAGCTTATATCAGAACTGACCTATGATGGAGTTGTCAGAATGGAATCCCATCATAAGCCAGGGACTATCTGTATATATAAAATTGTTAAATATTAAGTTCACAGACAGGCAAGGTCCTTGGGCAGAAAAGTGTTAGTTCAGCAGAGCTGGTTTGCTCAAACCCTGCACATTCCAAAGAAAGGCCTGTCTTCTGAACTGGTCCATGTCCAACTCATAGAAAATAATCTCTGAGCCCTTGAAATATCCTGCCTGATAAGAGTATTTTTATATGCCTGAAACCTTGTGCCATACTGTACCAGTTTCACCAGATAAATCTATCCTAACAATGTAATTTATGGTGAACACTTGTTTTTGCTCTAAGGGGGCTAGAGTATGAGTGGCTGAGGTCAGTCACTGCTTGTCAATGTGAATGAACCCCAGTAAAAAGCCTGGATTCCAAGGCTCAGGTCAGCTTCTCTGATTAGCAACACTTCACAGGTGTTATTATACATTATTGCTGGGAGAATTAAATGCATCCCTGTGGATCTCCACTAGAAGGGGGGCACCACAAAGCTCACTTGGAACCTTGCCCTTGGTTTCTCCTAGACTTAACTCTTTGTGCCTTTTCCCTTTGTTGATTTCAATCCGTATCCTTTTGCTGTAATAAACTGTAACTATGAGTATGACAGCTTTTCTGAGTCCCGAGAGTTCTTCCAGAAAATCATCAAGTCTGAGGCTGGTCTTGAAGACTCCCCAACACAGCTAACACAAGAAGAGAGATTTTTTAGAATAACCATGACTCACAGAAACATGGAGAAAGCACTGTTTGTGAAAGAATGAAAGTGCAAGGGATAATGAAGCTTTAATTACTATATGACTATCAAGTCATCCATGGTATGAGACTGCAAGAAAAATTTACCAATGGAATTTAGAAGTGATAGACTCACTCCCAAGAAGTTGGCTCATTGGACACATACGGAAATGTAAAACAATGAGAAGTAAGCTAAAAATGAAATCTCTTCCTTCTTTTTATCTGTAATAGCTAAAATGAAAGTAAAGCAGAGTGCTGAGGTGGACCCTGGTGCTGTGCCAGGCTCACATTTCGACCAGTCTGAACAGCTATCACTAGCCTCAGGGATTCTACCAAAGAGAAAATTTATGCTGTAACAACAAATAGAACCTCTTTAATTCTGGTCACCAAGAAAGAAGTCCATGCGGCAAGGGGACAAAACCAAGAAACTACTGAAACAAATGCGATGGAGTTGTCTCATTTTGTGGATCGATACCATCAAATTCATGAAGAATTTTACTAAATTGGTGTAAGAGTGACTAACTCAAGAGCAGTTCCTTTGATTTTGAGTGCTGCAGAATGCAGGAGCACACTGGGGTTCATGCAGGACTCACAGCTCACTATTGAACAATCATAGATGGCTGTAAGTTTCCCCAGGGAGGAGGCCCCAAACAAAGATGGAAAGTAGACTACATTGGGCCCCTAACACTAGTCTCAAGGGGGCTATAAGTGGGTCTAGACAAAAAGAGATACTTACTCTGGACTGGGCTTTTCATACATGGTGGTAGATGCAAATTCTCAAAATACTACAAGAGGACTGGAACAGAGCTACCTTACCAGTTAGGTCCTCCAAGCTACACTTCTTCAGAACAAGGAATACACTTTACAGTCTGTAACATGAGTACAATTTACTGATGATTCTCAAAACGTAGTAATGGCGAGAGGAGGGACCAAGATGGTGGAATACCAGACGCTTCTGGAGATCCCTCTTACGACGAAGACCTGAATCACTGGGACCCCTCAGGCACCATTCCCAGGAGTGGCTGCGGCAGGCTGGTGGTAGCATTTGGCCGCAGTTTCCTCAGGGAGAAGCAGCCAGCTGCACAGCCTACTCACACCTCTGGAATCAGAGAAGGACGGCGCTCTCAGCAAAAGCTAAGTACTTGCATATATTTTACCGCACCCACCACCCCCAAGCTGGCTTCAGAGGCTGTTGATTTTCCTGGGCCTGAGGCAGGCCCTGTTGAGTGCCTGGAGCCATCCTCCTGATCTTGGAAAAGGAATAAATTTGCAAATGGGGGGAAAGATAATTTGCCAGCTCCACTAACCTGGGGAGCTCTGGACAGAAGTGGGTTCTGTCCAGGCATAAACGGTCTGTGGACTTTGAATACCTTTCCCCACTGCATGGACTTATGTGGGCCTATTTCATGAAAACAGGCCCTTGTTGGCAGACTGCAACTGTTTCAGTGGTGTGGTGGAGAGGTGCGTTGACTGACATCACTTTGCCTATTAAACGGGGTCCTCACCTACCCACATAAGGGACCTAAGGACTGATGGCTCCACTCAGGTCACCCAGCCACCCATGATAACGGTCCAAGGATAACTGGTGCCTCCCAGTCCTTACAACCAAAAGCATTGGGTGCCCATGGTCTGCCTGTAGAACCCAACCATCTGTATGCTCTAGGGAAGAGGGACGTGCTTTCCACAGAGTCACTTCAGGGATGATTCACAGCTCCCTGCCTTGTTCATGACATGACCCTCCACTGCAATCAGACTCCGGTACCTACACCAAACATCCCTGCTCCTCTAATACTGTACAACAGATTGTACCACACACTTGATGGCCAGTTACCTGGACAACTGAGTTGAATCCATACTAGAAAAGTAAATGCACTCCTAGACTGATATACCTGGTAACAGCTCTAACCATCTGGGGACAAGAAGTCGGAGCTTCAAAGGTGAAAATAATCAACCTAGCTCACTCAAGGAACCCATCTGGACATATCGAAACAAAACAAAGCAAGAAGCTGGGATATAGTAAGCAAACATAAAACAAACTAATAACTTATAGATGGATCGGAGACAACAGTCAATATCAAATCACATAAAGAAACAGACCATGATAGCTTCAACAAGCTCTCAAAACAAAGAATCAAGGGATCTTCTAGATGAAAGTGCCCTCCTGAAATTATCAGATGCATAATACAAAAGATTAATATACAGAACCCTTCAAGACATCAAGAAGGACATCAGACAATATGCACAACAAGCCAAGAAACACAGAGATAAAACAGTTGAAGAAATTAAAAAGGTTATTCAAGAACATAATGAAAAATGTAATCAGCTGCAAGAATCCATAAAGAGACAGCAACCAGAAATTCAGAATATTAACAATAAAATTACAGAATCAGACAACTCAATAGAAAGTCAAAGGAGCAGAATTGAGCAAGTGGAAGGCAGAACTGGAGGGCATGAAGACGAAGCACTAGGCACCAATATATTTGAAGAAAAATCAGATAAAAGAATTTTTAAAAAATGATGAGTCCTTAAGAATCATGTGGGACTCTATCAAGAGAAATAACTTACGAGTGACTGGAGTTCCAGAACAGGAAGGGTTAACAGAAAATACAGAGAGAATTGTTGAAGATATGTTGGCAGAAAACTTCCCTGATGTAGTGAAAGCTGAGAAGATATCTATCCAAGATGCTCATCAAATTCCACATAAGGTAGATGTTAAAAGAAAGTCACCAAGACATATTATAATCAAACTTGCCAAAACTAAAGATTAAGAGAGAATTTTAAGAGCAACTAAGGATAAATGAAAAGTCACCTACAAAGGAGAGTCAATAAGAATAAGCTCAGACTACTCGGCAGAAACCATGCAGGCAAGAAGGCAATGGGATGAGTTACATAAAACATTGGAAGAAAAAAAACTGCCAGCCAAGAATCATATATCCAGCAAAACTGTCTCTCAAATATGAAGGTGAAATTAGGACATTTTCAGATACAGAAAAGTGTAGGGAATTCGAGAAAACCAAACCAAAACTGCAAGAAATACTAAAGGGAGTTCTTTGGTTAGAAAATCAATAATATCAGGTATCAACCCAAGACTAGAACACTGGGAAGAGCAATCAGAAGTCGACCCAGACAGAGAAATCACAAAAATAAATCAAGATAAAAAAACGCTCAAAACAGAGAAACAGCACTGTTATTACGTAAAAGAAGATAACATTAAAATAATAAAGAGGGACTAAGAAATATAGTCATAGATCTTTCTTATGGAGAGAAAGACAAGGTGATACAAAGAAATGAACGTTAGGTTTAAATTTAGAAAAATGGAGGTAAATATTAAGGTAACCACAAAGGAGACAAGCTATCCTAAATATCAAAATAAAACACAAGAAAAAAATAGAGACTCAGCAGAAACAAAATCAACAATGACGAATATGAGGAAAAGAAAATATATAAAGATAAATTAACCTGTACAAAAAATTAAGTGGGAAAAAGAACCTGTCAATGACACATAAAAAAGACATCAAAATGATAGCACTAAATTCATACCTATCCATAATTACGTTGAATGTACATGGACTAAATGTACCAATAAAGGGACAGAGAGTGGCAGAATGGATTAAAAAATACGATCCATCTATACACTGCCTAAAAGAGACACACCTTAGACACAGAGACACAAACAAACTAAAACTCAAAGGATGGAAAAAAATATATCATGCAAACAACAACCAAAAAAGAACAGGAGAGGCAATATTAACTTCTGACAAAATAGACTTTAAAGTTAAATCCACCGCAAAGGATAAGGAAGGACACTATATAATGATTAAAGGGACAATATACCAAGAGGATATAACCATATTCAGTATTTATGCACCCAATGACACGGCTGCAAGATACATAAAACAAATTCCATCAGCACTGAAAAAATGAGATCGACAGCTCCACAATTGTAGTAGGAGAATTCAACACACCGCTTTCGGTAAAGGACAGGACATCCAGAAAGAAGCTCAATAAAGACACGGAAGATCTAAACGTCACAATCAACCAACTTGACCTACAGATGTATACAGAACACCCCATACAAGAGCAGTCAAGTATACTTTCTTTTCCAATGCACACGGAACATTCTCTAGAATACACCACATATTAGATCATAAAGCAAGCCTTAGCAGAATCCAAAACATCAAAACATTACAAAGGATCTTCTCTGGCCATATGGCCATAAAAGTAGAAACCGATAACAGAATAAGCAGGGAAAATAAATCAAACACTTGGAAACTGAAAAATGCCCTGCTCAAAAAAGACTGGATTAGAGAAGACATTAAGGATGGAATAAAGAAATTCATAGACTCCAATGAGAATGAAAACATTTCCTATAAGAGCCTTCGGGACAGAGCAAAAGCAGTGCTCAGAGGTCAATTTATATCAATAAATGCACACATACAAAAAGAAGAAAGGGCCAAAATCAAAGAATTATCCCTAAAACTTGAACAAATAGAAATAGAGTAACAAAAGTAACCCTCAGGCTCCAGAAGAAAGCAAATCATAAAAATAAGAGCAGAATTAAATGAAATAGAAAACAGAAAAAACAACTGAAAGAATTAACAAGACCAAAACCTGGTTCTTTGAAAAAAATCAACAAAATTGATAAACATTGGCCAAACTGACAAAAGAAAAACAGAAGAAGCAAATAACCCAAATAAGAAATGAGATGGGTGATATTATAACAGACCCAACCGAAATTAAAAGAATCATATCAGATTACCATGAAAAATTGTGCTCTAACAAACTTGAAAATCTAGAAGAAATGGATGAACTTCTAGAAACACACTAACTACCTAAACTAATAAATACAGAGGTAGAACAACTAAATAGGCCCATAACAAAAGAAGAGATTGAATAGGTAATCAAAAAACTCCCAACAACAAAAAAAAAAACCCCGGCCCTGACGGCTTCACTGCAGAATTCTACCAAATTTTCAGAGAAGAGTTAACACCACTACTACTAACGGTATTTTGAAGCATAGAGAAGGTCAGAATACTCCCAAACTCATTCTATGAAGCCAGCATATCCCTGATACCAAAACCAGATTAAGACACCACAAAAAAAGAAAATTACAGACCTATATCCCTCATGAACTTAGATGCAAAAATCCACAACAAAATTCTAACCAATAGAATTCAACAACATATCAAAAAAATAATTCACCATGACCAAGTGGGATTCATACCAGGTATGCAGGAATGCTTCAACATTTGAAAAACAATTAATGTAATCCATCATATAAATAAAACAAAGGCAAGACTCACATGATTTTATCAATTGATGCAGAAAAGGTATTTGACAAAGTTCAACACCCATTCATGATAAAAACTCTCAGCAAAATAGGAATAGTAGGAAAATTCTTCAAAGTAATAAAGGTCATTTATACAAAGCCAACAGCCATCATTCTAAATAGAAAAGGTCTGAAATCATTGCCCTTGAGATCAGGAACCAGACAAGGATGCCCTTTATCATCACTCTTATTCAACATTGTGCTGAAGGTCCTAGCCAGAGCAATTAGGCTATATAAAGAAATAAAGAGCATTCAGACTGGCAAGGAAGAAGTAAAAGTATCTCTATTTGCAGATGACATGATCTTATACACAGAAAACCCTAAGGAATTCTCAAGAAAACTACTGAAACTAATAGAAGAGTTCAGCAGATTATCAGAATACTAGACAAACATACAAAAATCACTTGGATTCCTCTACACCAAGAAAAAGAACATCAAAGAGGAAATCACCAAATCAATACCATTTACAGTAGCCCCCCAAGAAGATAAAATACTTAGGAACAAAACTTACCAGAGATGTGAAAGACTTAAACAAAGAAAACTATAGTACACTTCCGCAAGAAACTAAAAGAGATCTACATAAGTGGATAAACATACTTTGCTCATGGATAGGATGACTTAACATTGTAAAAATGTCTATTGTACCAAAAGCCATCTATAGATATAACGCAACTCTGACACATATTCCAACAACATTCTTTAATGAAATGGAGAAACAAACCATCAACTTCATGTGGAAGGGAAAGAGGCCCGGATAAGTAAAGCATTACTGAAGAAGAAAAACAAAGTGGGAGATTTCGCTCTACCTGATTTTAGAACCTATTATACCGCCAGAGTAGTCAAAACTGCCTGGTACTGGTACAACAACAGATACATAGACCAATGGAACAGAATTGAGAATACAGACATAAATCCATCCACATATGAGCAGTTGATATTTGACAAAGGCCCCAAAACAGCAAATGGTGCTGGCATAACTGGATATTCATCTGCAAAAAAATGAAACAAGACCCATACTTCACACCATGCACAAAAATGAACTCAAAACGGATCAAAGACCTAAATATAAAATCTAAAATGATAAAGATCATGGAAGAAAAAACAGGGACAATGCTAGGAACCCTAATACATGGCATAAGTAGTATACAAAACATTACTAACAACGCAGAAGAAAAACTAGATAACTGGGAGTTCCTAAAAATCAAACACGTATGCTCATCCAAAGAATTCACCAAAAGAAGAAAAAGATTACCTACAGACTGGGAAGAAGTTTTTAGCTATGACATTTCTGATCAGTGCCTGATTTCTAAAATCTACATGATAATGCAAAAACTCAACTACAAAAAGACAAATAACCCAATTTAAAAATGGGCAAAAGATATGAACAGACACTTCACTAAAGAAGACATTCAGGTAGCTAACAGATACATGAGGAAATGCTCATGATCATAGAGAAACACAAATCAAAACTACAGTGAGATTCCATTTCACTCCAACAGGGCTGGCATTAATCAAAAAACACAGAGTAATAAATGTTGGAGAGGCTGTGGAGAGATTGGAACACTTATACAGTGTTGGTGAGAATGTAAAATGGTACAACCACTTTCGAAATCAATTTGGTGCTTCCTTAAAAAGCTAGAAATAGAACTACCACTTCTTGGAATATATCCTAGAGAAATAAAACCCTTTACACAAACAGATATCTACACACTCACGTTCATTGCAACACTGTTTACAATAGCAAAAAGACGGAAGCAACCAAGGCGTCCATCAATGGATAATGGATAAATAAATTATGGTGTATTCACACAATGGAATACTACATATCCATAAAGAACAATGAATCTGTGAAACATTTCATAACATGGAGGAATCTGGAAGGCATTATGGTGAGTGAAATTAGTCAGTTGCAAAAGGACAAATATCATATGAGACCACTATTATAAGAACTCGAGAAATAGTTTAGACAGAGAAGAAAATATTCTTTGATGGTTATGAGAGTGGGAGGGAGGCAGGGAGGGAGGGAGTAGATAAGGACTATTTTAGGTGAAGGGAAAGACAACACACGATACAGGAGAGGTTAGCACAACTGGACTAAACCAAAAGCAAAGATGTCTCCTGAATAAACGGAATGCTTCAAAGGCCAGTGTAGCAGGGGCAGGGGTTTGGGGATCATGGTTTCAGGAGACATCTAAGTCAATTGGCATATTAAAATCTATTAAGATAACATTCAGCATCTTACTTTGGAGAGTGGCGTCTGGGGTCTTAAACGCTAGCAAGCGGCCATCTAAGGTGTATCGATTGGTCTCAACCCACCTGGAACAAAGAAGAATGAAGAACACCAAAGACACAAGGTAATTACGAGCCCAAGAGACAGACAGAGCCACATAACCCAGAGACTACATCAGCCTGAGACCAGAAGAAATATATGGTGCCTGGCTACAATCGATGACTGCTCTGACAGGGAACACAACAGAGAATCCCTGAGGGAACAGGAGAGCAGTGGGATACAGACCCCAAATTCTCATAAAAAGACCAGACTTAATGGTCTGACTGAGACTGGAAAGACCCCGGTGGTCATGGTCCCCAGACCTTCTGTTAGCCCAAGACAGGAACCATTCCCAAAGCCAACTCTTCAGACAGGGATTGGACGGGACAATGGGTTAGAAAATGATATTGGTGAAGAGTGTACTTCTTGGATCAAGTAGACACATGAGATTACGTTGGCATCTCCTGTCTAATGGGGAGATAGGAGGGTGCAGTGGGTTACAAGCTGCCCGAATGGACAAGAACAGAGAGAGTGGAGGGAAGGACTGCGCTGTGTCATTACAGGAAGAGTAATTAGGAGTATACAGAAAGGTGTGTATAAATTTTTGTTTGAGAGACTTAATTGATTTGTAAACTTTCACTTAAAGTTCAATAAAAACTTTAAAAATGTAGCAATGGATTCTAAATTTGCATTTTCAGAGTTTCATATAGTTTTTGATGAGTAATTACATAACCATGATAAACGAATTATATACTATTTCATTAACCTGAGCACCTGCTTCATTTTCACAGTTCTTCATTCATTTGTTCTCTATGTTCTTCTTTAAACCCTCATAAATTGCTTAGTGTCTAGACAAGTAGCACACAGCAAATATATAAAAATCTGTAATGATAATGAGCATGATAATGTGATGATAATGGCTGCTGCATATATAAAAAGTATATATAGCTAGTTAAACAATTTCCATTTCATTATAAAACAGTATCTAGGAACAATAAGAAAAAACGAAGAAAAATTAACAAGAAATTAATTACAGGGATTTTTAAAAGGAAGATTCAGAAGGAAGGTGGGAGGGGAAGCACAGAAAGAAATCACTTAACAAAACCATTCAGTGAAACATGTAATAGGAAACAGGAAATGCTTAAGGCATTGATACAGCAGCAATTATAGCCATATCTTCCCTTAACTTTGTATTTGATGCCTCGGGGAGTCTCAGCTCACATTCCTTGGAGACATCATTTTTGATGGTTGGTTTAGTTATTGTTTTGTCCCTTCTTAGAATTATTGAATTTTCTAACAATGGTATTAAAACATAATATCTAACATGGACAAGAAACTGCTTATAGTAAGAATTTGGTTGTTTTGTGGCTGGATTTATTGAGTATTTTTATTTTTGTTGGGCATGGGGAGAGCTGAATGGAGTTTGCCATTTTACATTAATTCATTAACGATAGATAAGCATTCCTTTATATTCCACAAATGCCACCCCGCCCCACCAATAATTCATACATCTTCCTCATAAAATTTAGTACCACGGTAGTGATGGAAGAAATTCCAGAAAAAACTGCAGGCCTTGCCCAGGCTAAGGGCATCCAGGGAGTCACGTAGCCATTCTGTGCTAAGGATCAAAAGAGATTAGAGTTTATCTGATTAAATTTCTTCATTTTGATACAGAAGAAACTTCAAGTCCATTGAGACTCACACATTAGACTTGAAGGTGGTTAGCTGCAGATCTGGAATAAAACCACAATCTTCCCATTGCATTGTTTTTGCAACTCCTGACTCTACATTTCTTGATCCATCATATTATATGTTGAACTGAAAATCAATCCCTTCAGTAAATATCCTCCTTGTCACATTTTGCCATTGATCCCCGTCTTAGCTTCTTAGGGCTGCTGTAACAAAATACCACAAAGTAGATGGCTTTAAAGAACAGAAAGTTATTGTCTCACTGTTCTGTGGGCTAGAAGACCAAATCAGGGTACCTGCTCTGTTGATTTCTTCTGAGGGGTCTGAGAAAGAAACTGTTCCATGCCTCTCTCCTAGCTCCTGGCAATCCTTGGCATTCCTTGGCTTGCGGATGCATTTGCCTCCATCGGCACATGGCCCTCCTTCTTTTGCCTCCCTGTCTCTGTGTATCTTCTCCTCTTTTATAAGCACACAAGTAACATTGAATGAGGACCCACCCTAGTCCAGTATAATCTTCATGTTAACCTTCAAAGACTTTATTTCCAAACAAGGCCACATTCACAGTTACAGAGGTTAGAACTTCAACATATCTTTTTGGAGGACACAATTCAATCCATAACACACTAAGCGGAGAGACTTAAACAACAGGAAAAGCTTAGTTTTACTCCTTTGCTCATTCTTTGTAGCGCCTTGAAAAGAGTCCTAGAGACAGCATCAGTGAGCATCCTAGAAGATATCCAGGAGGGAACAAGACAGCAAACCTGTGAAAAATATCCAAGTTTTCATGTTCCTCACTACCAAACTTAACTATATTAGAAATCATGACAGTCCCATAATCAGAGGGTGGCTGGGTTTGCTAGAAATAAGATGATCAAGGAGCAAGATGATCCAACTTTAGCTATTTTATGTTTAGTAGTCAGTGGCCTTGGAAACCCTGGTGGCATAATGATTAAGTGTTACGGCTGTTAACCAAAAGGTTAGCAGTACGAATCCACCAGGCACTCCTTGGAAACTCTATAAGGCAGTTCTACTGTCCTATAGGGTCACTACAAGCCTAAATCAACTCAATGGCAATGGGTTTTTAGTAAGTGGCCTGGATCCCTGGTGGCTCAGTGGTTAAGAGCTTAGCAGTTCGAATCCACCAGGCGCTCTTTGGAAGAATATGGGGTAGTTCTACTTTGCCCTACACAGTTGCTATGCGTTGGAATTGACTCAACAGCAATGGGTTAATGAGCAGCCCCCACACGAGCAAAATGCAGTCTCTATGATGAAAGCAATGAAGTTCACAGAAAGCAAAGATGCTGTAATGCAGTGGAAAAAAAGAGTTAAGAAAAATTCACAGAAGGTTCCCAAAGACACATCTACCTTAGGAAGTCAAAATAAAGCTTTTGTTCAAAGTTTCAAAATATGTGGATAGGAAATAAACATAAAGAAACCAAAATTACACTTTTAGACTAGGCAGAGCCAACATGGCACCCCAGACAGGAAAGATCCAAAACCAAGTAACACAGATACAAACATCAATTCTGGAACCTCAAGCATCAAATGAAGGGATAAAGAACTCGATCAAGCACCAAATGGAATAAGAAACTGACAGAGAACAGAGAATGAGGAGAGCTATGGAGTGGAGGTCCCCTACTAGATAAAGTGGCACAGATTTGCCATCTTGGACCTCAAACACCAAGAAGAGAGGACAAGAAGGGAAGGCAATTCAATGGAGCTCCCAAAAGGAGACAGAGCACATGGTAACCAGGGATACACACTTTCAGACCCCCCACCCTTCTTCCCTCTTTGTGGCCTTCGCTGCTTTCCAACATTCCAATGGGCCATGGTCACTTGGCCAAGGAGACATCAGCTCACTGCCACCCAGGTCCTCCCTGTCCCCATTGGCCAGCTCCTTCAGTGACATTTTTGTTGTCGTTGTTCTGGCCTTTTGTGTTTGTTTCTTCTCTCTCTCTCACTTCCTTCCTTTCCTTTCTCCGGCCCAGCTAGCCCCATGTGCCACCCTCGCACCTTCTTGACGGGCTGTGCCACACTGCTTGGCTAGGGAGCCACCAGCCTGTGGCCTCCCCAGGGCTGTACTACCCCACCATCAGGCTCCCTAAGCACCATTGTTTGGTTTCTTAACTCTCTCTCTCTCCCTTTCTTCCTTTCCTTTCTCCCTCCCATCTGGCCCCATGTGCCATACCTGCACCTTCTCGATGGGCTGTGCCACACTGCTCAGCTAGCCTCCCCAGGTCCATGCCACCCTCAGTGCCATTTTCTTTCTTTCTTAATTTTTTTTCAGTTTCTTCCTTCCTTCCTTCCTCCCTTCCTCCCACCCAGCTAGCCCCATGTGCCGTCCCCACCCCTTCTTGACGGACTGTGCCACACCATTCCACTAGACAGCCACCAGCACATGGCCACCCTGGGTCCATGCCACCCCCACTGGCATATTCCTTCAGCAAAATCTTTGTTTTTGCCTTTTTGTCGTGGTGGTTTCTTCTCTCTCTCTCTCTCATCCTCCCTTTCCTTTCTCCCACCCACCTAAGCCTGTGTGCCAGCTCCCTCCCCCCTTCTCAACAAACTGTGCTGTACCACTTGGATTGAGAGATTCTGGCACACGGCCTCCCCAGGTCTGCGCCACCCCTACAGACTGGCTTCCTCGGTACTGTATTTTTTATTTTTCTTTATCTTCCCCCTTTTCCTTTTCCTTCTCCCTCCCATCTAGAACCTATGCTGCCTTCACCCATTTCTGATGGGCCATGCTGCACCTCTCGGAGAGACATCAGCTAGCCACCACCCTAATTCTACCCCACCCCCAATGACCAACTCGCCCAGCACCACATTTTTTTCCCTTCTTTCTCTTCTTTCCTTTCCTACCCACCTAGTCCCATGCAGCGCCCACAGCCCTTCTCAACAGGCTGAGCTGCACCACTCAGCTAGAGAGCCACCAGCACATGGCCTCATTGGGTTTGCTTCACCCCCACCCACCAAATCCTATCACTCCACCATTTTATTTACTTGTTTTTGCTTTCTTTTTTTTTTTTTTTTTTTTTTTGCTTCTGTTTCCCTCTCTTCTTTCTCTCACCCACTGAGCTTGACATATCACATCCTCTCCCTTCCCTCCTGCTTATCTGCATGGTGTGCTGAGGCCACACCAAGTGGCACTGGTGTGGACCACCAGACCCTGCCCTGCACTGACCCCTGGGACCTGCTCTGTTGGCCCAGTACATGCCATAAATGATCCATCCCTACACCTCCCCAAGCTAGGCATGCTCTGCTGCACTGTAGCTGTCCAACCGGCCCTGCCCACCTGGCAGAAGTATCCTTCCCACAGAAAAGTAACCACCAAAGCATGCACAGCCTGACAGCCCAGAAATAATCAAATAAAACAAAAAAGCAGGATGAAACAAACAAATCTACAAGCAATAAATGAAGAGAATAACTCTTGAATGTTCCAGAGATGGCAGACATTATCAAAGCACGTAAAAGGATAGTATGGCTCCAGAAAGCAACTAATATAAAACATCAGATGACCTTCTGGTAGAAGACAAGGCACTGGAACTACATGAGAAGGAATTCAAAATTCTAACGTTCAGGGCTATCCAAGAGATGAAGGAAAACACAGACAAAAATAAGGAAAAAATAGATAAAATCATAGAAAACATAGACAAAATCTGGGAAAAGACAGATAAAACAATGGAAGAATTCAGAAAAATAATACAAGAACAAAATGTCAAAATAAACACACAACCAGAAATCATACAAAAGATAAACAAGAAAATTTCAGAAATAGAGCAATAGAAGGTTATGGGAACAAATCTGAAAAAATGGAAGACAGGATCAGCGAAATTGAAGACAAAACTTTGGCTACAACTTTGTTTCAGGAAAAATCAGAGAAAAGAATGAAGAAAAGTGCAAAAACCCTGCAACTATGTGGGATACTATCAAAAGCAAAATTTTGCATGTAATCAGAGTTCCAGAACAGGAGGAGAAAATGGAAAACACAGAGAGGATCACTGAAGAACTGCTGACAGAAAACTTACCTAATATTATGAAAATGAAAAGGTGACCATCCAAGAAGCTCAGTGAACCCCATATAGGATAAACCTCAAATGAAAATCGCCAAGGTATATCATAATCACACTCACTAAAACCAAAGGCAAAGAAAGGATCCTGAGAGCAGCTGGAGAAAAATGAAAAGTCACATACAGAGGAGAAACAATAAGACTAAGCTCTGATTACTCAGTAGAAACCATGCAGGCAAGAAGGCAATGGGATAATATATATAAAGCCTTGAAAAAAAAAAAATTTCCAACCAAGATAAAAAAAAAAAAATTATCCTGCAAAACTCTCACTCAAATATGATGACGAAATGAAGACATTTTCAGGTAAACAGAAATTAAGAGAATATGTAAAAACCAAACCAAACTTACAAAAATTATTAAAGGGAGTCCTTCAGTTAGAGAATCAACATCAGACAACATTAATGACACAAAACAGCATCAGCCAGATACCAACCTAGGTAGTGAACTCTCAAGGATAAAACAAACATTAAGATTTATAACTGGGAACCAGAGAGGCCAGTCTGTAAATGACAACAATGTCAGAACAATAAAAGAGAGAATAAACAGTGTAGGTACAGAACTTTCAAACGGAGAGGAAGTCAAGACAATATCAAGTAATAAAAGATTGGTTTAATATCAGGAAGATGGGGTAAATTTCAAGATAACCACAAAGAAGGTTAACAAACCTACTGATCAAAATAAAGAAGAAAAACAAAGTCTCAGCAAGCACAAAATCTACAAAAACAAAAGTAACACCAATAGCAAAAAAACCCACAAATGAAAGAAATTCAGGAGATCAAAAGGAACAAAGAAAATGTCAGCACCACAACAAAAAGCACTACAAAATGACAACAATAAACTCGCATCTATCAATAATCACACTGAAAGTAAATGGCTTAAATGCACCTATAAAGAGACAGAGACTGACAGAATGGATATCAATATGCCATCTACAAGAGACACACCTTAGAAACAAAGGCATAAATTTATTAAAAATCAAAGGATGGAAAAAAATACATCAAGCAAACAGCAGCTACAGAAGAGCAGGAGTGACAATACTAATCTCAGATAAAATAGACTTTAAAACAAAAACCACCATAAAAGACAAGGAAGGACATTATATACGGATTAAAGGGACGATCTACCATGAGAACATAAACACAATAAATATCTATGCACCCAGTGACAGGGCTTCAAAATACATAAGACAAACTGTAACAGCATTGAAAAGAGAAACTGAAAGTTCCAAAATAATGTAGACTTCAACACACAACTCTCGGTAAAGGACAGAATATCTAGAAAGAAACTCAACAAAGTTTCAGAAGATTTAAAGGCCACAATCAACCAACTTGACCACATAGACGTATACAAAACATTCCATCCAACAGCACTAAAGCACACGTTCTTTTCCAATGCACATGGAACATTCTCCAGAACAGACCCCATCTAAGGCAACAAAGCAACGCTCAACGAAATCCAAAACATTGAGATAATACAAAGCGTCTTCCCTGATCACAACACCATAAAGTAGAAATTAACAACAGGAAGAGCAAGGAAAAAAAAAAAAAAATCAAATACATGGAAACTGAATAACACCTTGCTTAAAAACCACTAGGTAATAGAAGAAATCAAAGATGGTGTCTTAGTCATCTAGTGTTGCTATAACAGAAATACCACAAGTAGATGGCTTTAACAAAGAGAAATTTATTCTCTCACAGTCTAGTAGGCTATAAGTTCAAATTCGGGGTGTCAGTTCCAGGCGAAGGATTTCTCTGTTGGCTCTTGAGGAAGGTCTATGTTATCAATCTTCCCCTGGTCTAGGAGATTCTCCGTGCAGGAATCTCAGGCCCAAAGGATGCGCTCTGCTTCTGGCACTGCTTTCTTGGTGGTATGAGGCGGATAGGTAGACTCAACATTGTGAAAATGTCAATTCTACCAAAAGCAATATACAAACACAATGCAATCCTGATCCAAATACCAAAACCAGAATTCTTTAACGATATGGAAAAACTAATCACTAACTTTATACAGAAAGGAAAGAGGACCTGGATAAGTAAAGCACTATTGGAAAAAAAAAGAATAAAGTGGGGGGACTCCCACTACCTGACCTCAGAATCTACTAAAGAGATACTATAGTCAAAACAGCCCGATAATTGTACAATGACAGACACATTGATCAATGGGACAGAATTCAGAAACCAGATATAAATCCATCTACCTATGGTCACCTGATCTTCAACAAAGGCCCAAAATCCATCAAAGGGGAAAAGACAGTCTTTTTAACAAATGGTGCTAACAAAACTGATGTCCAAAACAGGGCTCACACCTCACACCACACACAAAAACTAATTCAAAATGGATCTAAGACCTAAATATAAAAGCAAAAAATATAAAGACCAGAGGAAAAAAAAATAGGGTCAAAGGAAAGGCCCTAATACATGCCATAAATAGGATACAAACCAGAACTAACAACACACAAACACCAAAAGATAAGCTAGATAACTGGGATCTTCTAAAAATTAAACACTTATGCTCATCAAAAGAGTTCACGGAAAGAGTAAAAAAAGAACCTACGGACTGGGAAAATTTTTTTGGCTATGAAAAATCCACCAAGGGTCTAATCTCTTAAATCTATAGGAAAAATCCAACACCTCTACAACAAAAAGACAAATAATCCAATTAAAAATGGGCTAAGGATATGAACAGACACGTCACCAAAGAAGACATTCAAGCAGCCAGCAGACAAATGAGGAAATGCTCACTATCACTAGCCATTAAAGAAACACAAGTCAAAACTACGATGAGATACCATCTCACCCCGACATTACTGGCATGAATCAAAACAGAAAATAATAAATGCTGGAGGCTGGGGAGAGCTTGGAACTCTTATGCACTGCTGGGGAAATGCAAAACGGTACTGCCAATTTGGAAAACAATATGGCGCTTCCTTTAAAAGCAAGAAATAGAAATATCATAGGATCCAGCTATCCCACTCATAGGAATATATCCTAGAGAAATAAGAGCCATCACATCAATAACATATGCACAACCATGTTCGTTGTAGCATTACTCACATTAGCAAAAAGATGGAAACAACCTAAGTGCCTATCAACAGATGAACGGATAAACAAACTCTGGTACATACACAGAAAGCAATACTACTCAACCATAAGGGACAATGATGAACCTGCGAAACATCTCACAACATGGATGAATCTGGGAGGCATTATGCTGAGTGAAATAAGTCAATCACAAAATAACAAATACTGTATGAGACAACTACTATAAAAACTCATGAAAAGGTTTGCATGCAATAAGAAACAATCTTTGATGGTTATGAGGGAAGGGAGGGGTGGGAATGGAAAAACACTAAATAGACAATAGATGAGTACCAACTTTGGTGAAGGGTAAAATAGTATACAATACTGACAAAGTTAGCACAACTTGACCAAGGCAAGGTTATGGAGGCTTCATAGACATATTGAAACTCCCTAAGGGACCAAATTGCTGGGCTTAGGGCTGGGGACCTATGTTCTCACAGAACATCTAGCTCTATTGGCATAACATAGTTTATAAAAAAAATGTTCTACATCCTACTTTGGTGAGTAGTGACTGGGGTCTTAAAAGCTTTTGAGTGGCCATCTAAGACACTTCATTGGTCTCATCCCATCTGGAGCAATGGACAATGAAGAGATACATGGGAAAGATTAGTCCAAAGGACTAATGGACCACAACTACCACAGTCTCCACCAGACTGTTGTTGTTAGGTGCTGTCGAATAGGTTCTGCCTCATAGCAAGCCTATGTACAACAGAACAAAACACTGCCCAGTTTTGCACCATCCTCACAATCGTTCCTGTGCTTAAGCCCACTGCTGCAGCCACTTTGTCAATCCATCTCATTGAGCATCTTCCTGTCTTTCGTTGACCCTCTATTTTACCAAGCATTATGTCCTCCAGGGACTGATCCCTCCTGATAACATATCCAAAGTATGTGAGACATAGTCTCGCTATCCTTGCTTCTAAGGAGCATTCTGGTTGTTCTTCTTCCAAGACAGAGTTGTTCATTCTTTTGGCAGTTCATGGTATATTCAATATTCTTCAACACAATTCAAAAGCGTCAATTCTTCTTCCATCTTCATTATTCATTGCCCAACTTTCACATGCATATGAGGCGATTAAAAAGATCATAGCTTGGGTCAGGCGCACCTTAGTCTTCAAGATGACATCTTTGCCTTTAACACGTTAAAGAGCTCTTTTGCAGCAGATTTGCCCAATGCAATGTGTCTTTGGATTTCTTCACTGCTGCTTCCATGGGTGTTGATTGTGGAACCAAGTAAAATGAAATCCTTGAAAACTTGTCTTTTCTCCTTTTATCGTGATGTTGCTTATTGGTTCAGTTGTGAGGATTTTTGTTTTCTTTATGTTGAGGTGTAATCCATACTGAAGGCTGTGGTCTTTGATCTTCATCAGTAAGTGCTTCAAGTCCTCTTCACTTTCAGCAAGCAAGGTTGTGTCATCTGCATATCACGGGTTGTTAAGGAGTCTTCCTCCAATCCTGATGCCTTGTTCTACTTCATATACTCCAGTTTCTAGGATTATTTGCTCAGCATACAGATTGAATAGGTATGGTCAAAGGATACAACCCTGATGCACACCTTTCCTGACTTTAAACTATGCAGTATCCCCTTGTTCTATTCCAATGACTGCCTCTTGATCTATGTACAGGTTCCTCATGAGCACAATTAAGTGTTCTGGAATTCCCACTTTTCATAGTGTTAGCCATAATTTGTTATGATCCACACAGTCAAATGCCTCAGCATAGTCAATAAAACACAGGTAAACATCTTTCTAGTATTCTCTGCTTTCAGCCAGGATCCATCTAACATCAGCAATGATATCCCTGTTTTCATGTCCTCTTCTGTATCCAGTTTGAATTTCTGGAAGCTCCCTGTCGATATACTGCTGCAGCCACTTTTGATTGAGTCCAGAATAAGTCCAGCACAACTAGAAGGTGCCCGGCTACTACCACTGACTGCTCTGACAGAGATCAAATACAGGGTCCTGGACAGAACTGGATAAAAATGTAGAATAAAATTCAAACTTACAAAAAAAGACCAGGCTCACTGGTCTGACAGAGACTGGACAAATCCCAAGATTATGGCCGCTGAACACCCTTTTAACTCAGTTCTGAAGTCACTCCTGAAGTTCACCCTTCAACCAAAGATTAGACAGGCCCATAAAACAAAAGGAGACTAAGTGGGCACACCACCCAGTGGCAAGGACAAGAATGCAGGAAAAGACATGAAAGCTAGTAATGCAGAACCCAAGGTCGAAAAGGGAGAGTATCGGCACATCGTGGGGTTGGCAACCAATGCCACAAAACAATATGTGTACTAATTGTTTAATGAGAAACTAATTTGCCCTGTAAACCTTCACCTAAAGCACAATTAAAAAAAAAAAATTCTACCTCTATAATTCTGACCAGGATTTCATACTTATGACAAAAATCAAAATTATTAAAATATAAGAATAATTACTTATTATATTCCATTTATATCTCTGGTTCATTTGGTTTTCTTATCTGTACTCGCAAACACTAAGTTTACTTGGAATACAATTCAAGGACATTGCTTTGTTACAAAAAGACTCGAATATGAAACTAGTCTTTTTAGGGGCACCATCTGTGGACTTATGGCATTGGTAAGGAATACTGAATATACCATGGACTGCCAGAAGAATGAACAAATCTGTCTTGGAAGAAGTACAGCCAGAACGCTTCTTAGAAGTGAGGATGATGAGACTTCCTCTTACATACTTTGGACATGTTATCAGGAGGGCCTAGTCCCTGGAGAAGGACATCATGCTTGGTAAAGTAGAGGGCCAGTGAAAAAGAGAAAGACCCTTGAGGAGATGAATTGACACAGTAGCTGCAACAATGGGCTCAAACAGCAGCAATTGTTAGGATGGCACAGGACCAGGCAGCGATTCCTTCTTTTGTGCATAGGGTCGCTATGAGTCAGAAACAATTCGATGGCACCTAAGAACAACAGCATCTGTTGTTCATGACACTTTAAATGAAGATTTCAGTTGCTAAATATTCCACAGAAACATATGAAGAGAATTCAAAGGGTTTGGGTTTCCAAGAAAATATAATATCCCCTAAGCATGAAATGAAACCCCTTCTTCAAAGTGTCTGCAATAACGAAGAAGTATTTAATTACATTTGATATACGTAGATCTTTTCTGGGAAAACAAAATAACACATGAATTAATCTTTCTGTAAAGCAAGTGGAATGATGAAAGTAGTGATATTATTTACAATGATGTAAAGACAGAAACAAATGAAGGTAAAGAACTTGCCCCAAATCAAATGGTTCTGAAAAGGCTTTTTATTCCCCCCTTATTAATTTTTTTTTTTTATTGAAGATATAAATATGAGTCAGTTGTCCAAGGATAGAGTTGAGCTTTAGAGGGCAAGTGAGCTAATGGAGTTTCTCTGGGGGGTTTCTCAGAGTTCCCAGGCCTCGGCATCTTATTTTTAAATGACTTAAAATATACTAGACTTTCTCATAGGAATAACTGATAAATACTAAGATTCCAAAGCCCTTGCAAATTAGAAGATATTTAGACATAAGAGTGTCTATTAGTAGTGTTTTGAGCTCCTTGGATGAAGGGTTTTCGAGAACAGCTCAGTCATACTATTACAAAAGAACTGGAACTGCCATCTTTTGTGAAGCACTCTAATCTATAATAATCTACCCTGTCAATAAACCAGTTAAACTGTGGCTTTGTCGGAGAGCTGGGGTCAGAAAGTATTATCGTAGATTGTCATTCTGCTCTCTACATGGTGCACTATGCATCATTTTAAAATGATATGCTGTGTTCAATATTTTATATGACTGAAGGATAACTCTAGACTTGAATTTATTGCCACATATATGTGCAGCTAAGTCATATAATATTACTTCAAATACTATTTTCAGGATATCAGCTAGTAACTGATAATAACCCATTTCATATATAAATTCATTTTGTCTTATTTTTCATTTGCTACTTTACTGCTTTATAGTTATCTAAAATATTTACACCTGGAAAATTCTTTGACGTGTTTACACACAATTCTAATTCTGTCAGAGCTAGATAACTAAAAAAGAAAACCAAGACTTGTTCCCTTTATGAGAACTATTTTAAGGTTTTTGTTTTGTTTTCTTTTTTAACTTGGAGTTACTATGATCTGAAGAAGAGTTCTTTGTCTTGGGACAAAAATCAAAGCTGTCTTATTGCAAAAACTTGTTTTACAATGTGACTGAGAAAAAAATCAGGACAAAAATGGTTATATTTATCTCTGAATTACTTATATGTTGTATAAATATCAATTTATACTACAATTCTTTTATAATTTTATTTGACTGTGCTCAGTATTTCTCACAGTGACTATTTCAACACTTAAACTTCAATAATCTTATATTCCAAGCTTTGAACCAGCAACCTTCCTCAACAAAAATCAGTGAGGTGCTTTCTAAGGCATTGCATCATTTAGTACACAGAAAATTCAACAATCCAAGAGTTTTCTTATTTGAAAGAAAGAAGAAATTTAACTACTATGGGCAAGGATCACAATGATTACAGACAGTTTTTATGCCTTTGAAGTCAAAATCCTGAGTGAGAAAAATCTGAAGACAAGTTTGTTCACAAAAATTTTATTTTTTTTCTTTACTAAAAGCATTTTGACAGTCCAGAATATAATTAAGTGAAGACAGACCTGAATCTGGAAGTATAAAGACTACTGTTTTATTTATTTTCTTACAATTTCAATAGAACATCTTAAGGTGAGACTACATTTACCAACTAATCATTACAGCTTCTAACCTTAAATCCCAAGGTCAATCAAGCACTGTGATTGCTAGGTTAAAATAGAAAGCAAATTAGCCAAAGGAATTCTGCACAATTATTCTGTGCAATATATGCTCAAGCCATATAGCATTATACTTTGCCATTTAGGATCACATGCCAGTAGATTATGATTAAAAAATATTATAAGTTTCTATAAAAATAAATAAGATCAAATACATGATGCCTAACAGGCATTTACCTATGAATAACCGCTGAAGGCACTGTGTATAGTATTATATCTTAAGAAGACATAAATCATAAAGAAAGATGGTCCAGGAAGGAGAAGAGCCAGGTGTCTGTGTCTGTCTCACTCAGGTGAAAATACATTCCATGTAACACAAGGTAAATTAATTGGTGTCTAGTTCTCATCCCTCTTCTCAACTCCATAAAATAAAAATGATGACACTTACCATGGATCATAGGGATGCTAGGATATTAAAATATTATCTTGTTCATCTACACCCTAAGATTCTCAAGCAAAATGCTCCATATAAATTGTATTGATATGATTTTATTCTCCAATATCAATGTTCCATTTATTTGCAGTTACTCTGTGGGAAAATGAGGTAATCAGCTAAAGTAAATTGGCTGAGGTGAAGGCTCTGTAAATTTACTGAAGACTACATTGGGAAAATGATTTTAAGAATGCAGGAGGAATAGAAAAAAGCAAATAAATCTACGGGCCTACTATGTTTATACAACTTTAATGGTCTGCAAGTGAAGAGTAATCTAATGAGAATTATATAAAAATATGTGCTCATAATAAGTGCTCATAGGTGGATTAGCATATGGAGGAATTAAAGATTTCCAGGAACATAACATGTTGAATTATAGGAATAGTGACCTAATGATTAAAATGGAATGAAATCAAGAACTTGGATAAAAAGTAATGTTCAATCATCAGGGGAAAGCATGGTACCTTTTCCATTGCAAAATCTATGACCACGATTTTCTAGAGAGTTTCTGTACTTAAGAACAGGTTTATAGACCAATTTTATACCCATTATTAACTTCCATATATAATAAGTAAATCATCTACCTAGTTACGTATCAGTCTTTCTTGAATTTATCTATGTTTTCGGCTAATAACACCTACTATGTGTTGGCTCTGAGTTAAGCCCTCATTAGAAATATTAGGAAATGTCTTAATATCATTTATCATTTGAGTATTTCAAAAAAGAAGCTCTCTGGAGATGTTGCAAAATCAACATCTGATTTTGACTAAAATTCCTAGTAAAACAAGGATAAAGGATACTTCTGTATCCTAATTTCCAAACTCTATCTCAAGATTATAGTCATTTTCAAAGTTAATAGTAAAACATTAGAAATGTTGCTATTAAGTGTTTTTAAAAGATGTCTATTATCACCACTGGAGCCCTGGTGGCACACTGGTTAACAGTTTGGCTGCTAACCAAAAGATAAGCAGTTCAAATCCACCAGCCACTCCTTGGAAACCCTATGGGGCAGTTCTACTTACCCCTGTCCTGTAGGGTCGCTATGAATTGGAATCGACTCAAAGGCAACAGGTTATTAGCACCACTATTTTTAACATATTTTTAGAAGTACCAGTCAAGTCAGTTATACAAGATAACTAAATCAGAAATATGAATATTTGAAAAGAGAGGACAAATTTATCTTTATTTGCTGATAACATGATTACATGGACATTCCAACTGTTTGAGGCACATAATCGCTCTTTGGATAAATAACTGTGATTAGGAGAGCAGTGAAGAACTGTCAATGGTCTAGCTTGGGCAGTATGTCCAACCCAGTGGATACATATTTGGAAATTCCACTAGAAGTCTATGTTGTTGTCAGGTGCCATCAGGTTGGTTCTGACTCATAGTGACCCTAATGTACAACAGAACAAAACACTGCCCAATCCTGCACCATCCTCACAGTCGTTGTTATGCTTGAGCCCATCATTGCAGCCACTGTGTCCACCCATCTATGGAGGGTCTTCCTCTTTTTTGCTGACCCTCTACTTTACCAAGCATGATGTCCTTCTCCAGGGACTGATCTCTCCTGATAACACATCCAAAGAATGTGAAACGAAGTCTCGCCATCCTTGCTTTTAAGAAGCACTCTGGCTGTACTTCTTCCAAGATAGACTTATTCCTTCTTTTGGCAGTCCGTGGTATAGTCAATATTCTTCACCAACACCATAATTCAAAGGTGTCAATTCTTTTCAGTCTTCTTATTAATTGCCCAGTTTTCGCATGCATATGAAGCGATTGAAAAGACCATGGCTTGGGTCAGGCACACCTTAGTCTTCAAGGTGACATCTTTGCTTTTTAACACTTTGAAGAGATCTCTTGCAGCAGATTTGCCCAGTACAATGCATCCTTTCATTTCTTCACTGCTGCTTCCATGGGTGTTGATTATGGATCAAGTAAATGAAGTCTTGACAATTTCAGTATTTTCTCCATTTACCATTATATTGCTTATCGGTCCAGTTGTGACATACCCTTATGTTGAGGTGTAATCCACACTGAAGGCTAGAACTCCATGTTGCTGTTGTTAGGTGCCGTTGGGTCAGTTCCAACTCATAGGGACCTTATGTATAACAGAATGAAACACTGCCCAGTACTCACAGTCATCATTACGCTTAAGCCCATTGTTGCAGCCGCTGTGTCGATCCATCTCGTTGAGCATCTTCCTCTTTTTCGCTGGCCCTCTGCTTAACAAAGCATGATGTCCTTCTCCAGGGACTGGACCCTCCTAATAACATATCCAAACTATGTGAGATGTAGTCTTGCCATCCTTGCTTCTAAGGGCCATTCTGGTTGTACTTCTTCCAAGGCAGAATTGTTCATTCTTTTGGAAGTCTATTGATTATATAATATTCTTTGCCAACACCATATTTCAAAGGCATCAGTTCTTCTTCTGTCTTCCTTATTCATTGTCAAGCTTTCGCATGCATAAGAGGCAACTGAAAACACCACAGCTTGGGTCAGGGGCACCTTAGTCTTCAAGGTGACATCTCTGCTTTTCAACACTTTAAAGAGCTCTTTTGCAACAGATTTGCCCAATGCAATGTGTCTTTTGATTTCTTCACTGCTGTTTCCATGGGTGTTGATTGCAGATCCAAGTAAAATGAAATCCTTGACAACTTCAATCTTTTCTCCGTTTATCATGATGTTGCTTACTTGTCCAGTTGTGAGGATTTTTGTTTCCTTTATGTTGAGGTGGAATTCACACTGAAGGCTGTGGTCTTTGATCCTCATCAGTAAGTGCTTCAAGTCCTCTTCACTTTCAGCAAGCAAGGTTGTGTTATCTGCATATCGCAGGTTGTTAATGAGTTTTCCTCCAATCCTGATGCCTTGTTCTTCTTCATATAGTCCAGCCTCTGGGATTATTTGCTCAGCATACAGATTGAATAGGTATGGTGAAAGGATACAACCCTGCCACAAACCTTTCCTGACTTTAAATCACGCAGTATCCCCTTGTTCTGTTACAATGACTGCCTCTTGATCTATGCACAGGTTCCTCATGAGCACAATTAAGCGTTCTAGAATTCTCATTCTTCACAATGTTATCCATAGTTTTCTATGATCTACACAGTTGAAGCCTTAGCATAGTCAATAAAACACAGGTAAACATCTTTCTGGTATTCTCTGCTTTCAGCCAGGATCCATCTGACATCAGCAATGATATCCCTGGTTCCACGCCCTCTTCTGTATCCAGTTTGAATTTCTGGCAGTTCCCTGTCAATACGCTGCTGCAGCCGGTTTTAAATGATATTCAGCAAAATTTTGCTTGCGTGCGATATTAATGATATTGTTCTATAATTTCCACATTCAGCTGGATCACCTTTCTTGGGAATAGGCATAAATATGGATCTCTTCCAGTTGGTTGGCCAGGTAGCTGTCTTCCAAATTTCTTGGCATAGACGAGCGAGCACTTCCAGTATTGCATGTGTTTGTTGAAACATCTCAATTGATATTCCATCAATTCCTGGAGGCTTGTTTTTTGTCAATCCCTTCAGTGCAGCTTGGACTTCTTCCTTCAATGCCATCGGTTCCTGATCATATGTTACCTCTTGAAATGGGTGAACATTGCCTGGTTCTTTCTCGTACAATGACTCTGTGTATTCCTTCCATCTTCTTTTAATGCTTTCTGCGTCATTTAATATTTTCCCCGTAGAATCCTTCAATATTGTAACTGAAGGCTTAATTTTTTTCTTCAGTTCTTTCAGCTTGAGAAATGCCAAGCTTGTCCTTCCCTTTTGGCTTTGTACCTCCAGGTCTTTGCACATGTCACTATAATACTTTGTCTTCTCAAGCTGTCCTTTGAAATCTTCTATTCAGCTTTTTTACTTCATCGTTTCTTCCTTTCGCTTTAGCTACTCGACGTTCAAGAGCAAGTTTCCAGGGTCTATTCTGACATCCATTTTGGTCTTTTCTTTCTTCCCTGCTTTTTCAATGACCTCTTGCTTTTTTCATGGATGATGTACTTGATGTCATTCCACAACTCATCTGGTCTTCGGTCATTAGTGTTCAACTTGTCAAATTTATTCCTGAGATGGTCTCTAAATTTAGGTGGGATATGCTCAAAGTCACTTTGCCTCTCGTGGATCTGTTCTTGTATTCTTGTGGGTTACTAACTAAACCCATTGCCATTAAGTCAATCCCGACTTATAGCGACCCTATAGGACAGAGTAGAACTGCCCCATAGAGTTTCTAAGGCTGTAAAACTTTCTAGAAGCACAGTGCCACATTTTTGTCCCGCAGCGTGGCTGGTAGTTGGAACTGCCAACATTTTAGTTAGCAGCAAGTGCTTAACCACTACATGATCACTGCTCTTCCTGGGTTGCTGAAACTTTAAGATTACAGGTATCCCTCGCTTTTTGAAAGTTCACTTTACACCACTTCGGGTTACAAAAGGCCTACATTAGTACCTGTTATCACTAACCAAAAGAAATCCGAAGAGGACTTTCACTTTTATGAAAAATGAGAAAAGCAGAATAGTGTTCAGCATTTGTTTTGTGGCAAGCCTCGTAGAGGTAGTACACACCCCACACCCAAACAGCAAGCATAGCATGCCAAGCTTCTTCCCCAGGAACTACACACAGCATCTCAGCATCAAGCTGCCATGGCTTTGAACTGTGTCTGTGAGCATCTGTACTTTACTCCAATTTATTTTGTGCATCCATTAGCAAGATGCGTCCTAAGGTATCAGAAAAGCCTAAAAGAGCTCGTAAGGGTGTTACGCTTAGTGTAAAACTAAACATAGATTATTTTGGGGGTCTGGGAATGCTCAAGAATTTCTCCCATATAAATTAATTGTTTCTTCGCTTTAAGTCATTTTGGCTTATGAAAGGTTTCATAGGTACACTCTACTTTCAGATAGCAGGGGAAACCTTTATACATATAAAGTACTTAGTATGGTGCCTGGTACATAATAAGTGCTTACTAAATTTTAGTTATGAAAGTAGGAATGATTTTTCTCTCTCCAGATGCTCCTACTTTTGCCTGTGAAGAATGACTCTCACAAGTATTGAGAAGGCAATTTCTACCCATTCATCCCCCTCTTTCATAGTGACACAATATTTTCCCTACCAAAGTGGGAACAGAGCGAATAGATGGATTCTAGGCTTACTTGTCCAGCCAAAGAACTGCAAAAAAATTTGAAGAACCATTGGCCATGAGATATCTTCATGTTTGTGTTCGCAAATGGGGAAAAAACTATCATCTTCCTGACGAAGAAGGGACAATAGAACATGTCTAGGTTTGAACCATTATATTTTAACCAAAAAAATAAAAACCCATTGCCATGGAGTCGATTCTGACTCATAGCGACCCTCTAGGACAGAGTAGAACTGCTTCATAGAATTTCCAAGGAGTGCCTGGTAGATTTGAACTGCCAACGTTTTTGTTAGCAGCCATAGTACTTAACCACTATGCCACTAGGGTTTCCACTACGCCACAAGGGCTTCATATTTTAGCAGAGTCCTTGGTAATTCCAGGCAAGTTTTACATATGATAAAGTTTGAAGAGAGAGAATGACAGCTATCACTCTACTGAATAAAATAGATGTATTGCCTGAACTCCTCCCTCTATACTACCCAATTTAAAATTGATTAGCCTTGATGATCTAACCAGAATAACTCGAGAATTCAACAAGAGCAATTTGCACTATGATCCTCATCTGATGATCAACTGATAATCCTCATCCAGCTCTCATGTAAAATTATGTTCTCATTAAAGAGAAATTGTTGAGAACTAAAGACAGTGATTTCAAAACTCCCTTTGTGGTTCAAACTACCTCCAAAATAGTTCCCTGGTCATCAAAAGGCACAAGTTGGAAGAGGTTTTTTTTTAAATGCTTAATTTCTCAAATATATGTCCTTAATGTTAAGTAATATAAAATTCTGGCCTTATAGTCCCCACACTGACCAACCCAACAATGATAGCATGAAGAAGGTAAACCATGTCTTCTTAATTTGTATTGTTTTCAGGTTAACATTTAGAGTATATGGCTACCATGCAGTAAATGAAAATAGTCAAAAAAGATGGGGGAAGTGCTTCAGATAATTCATGTCTCCAAATTATGTATACAGAATTTTAAAGACTTATATTTACAGTCTATAAGGGAAATATAACCTTGGATTACATCAGAGTATGCTTTTATGTGAGTATAAATTCAGAAATCGAATTATGAAAAATTAATGAAATAAAAGTTCAAATGTGATGTTATCTTTTCTCATAGAAAAAAAAGTACTCAATTATTCCTATTATTCCTCTAGAAAAAGCAGTTAAAATATAAAGAAGGATCCGGTGTTGGTAACTTCACACTGGATAAGCAGTCTCCCTCTCAAAGACCAGTCCCCAGGCTCTCATACAGGCAGGACAAGGTGATTCACATTACTAAAACAGATTGTATTGTCTTACTGAAGAAGTACATTGCCCCAAGAATAAAGAGTGGATGAGAAAGTCTTGGTTTTCATGTGAAAATTCAGGTTCTGATTTATCAGTAAAGGGAGTTATGAAACATTGGGTTATCTTGAGCATACTCCTTTTAATCCACTTCATCTGAGAAAAGATTTAAGTTTTGGTGGCTTCTTGGTGATTACATGGTTACATACAGGGCAAAAGGAGCCCTAGTGGTGAAATGGTTAAGCACTTGGCTGCTAACCGAAAGGTCGACAGTTTCAACCCACCAGCTGCTCCATGGAAGAAAAGACCTGGTGATCTGCTCCCGTGAAGACTGTAGCCTAGAACCCTATGGGGCAGTTCTATTTTGTCATATAGGGTCATTATGAGTTGGGACTGACTCAACAGTACACAACAACAATGTACAGGGCAAGGGTTTCAGAATAGGAATCCTGATGTTTTCTGGGAAAGCTTACCTTCTCGAGATCCAGGTCACCATGTGTCAGAGGATAACAGTCATGCATCTGTTTCACCTCCCTTCCTAAGCCTACAGTACCTGCTGCTTCTTAATGTCCAGCCAATGCTCTGGGTAACAAGCTCATGTCTCATACACACAGAATTTGCTGAACCTACCAAAAAGGTCCCCATTCTAGCCCTACAGGGAGTGGTTCTAATTTGAACAAGTTATCTGTCACTTTTATTTTCTCATTAATAATTCAAGGACTAGGGCTACATTTTTCAAGCAATTAATGAAGTTTTGGCTATTCAGCCCTCTCTCCTATCCAATGGCAAAGCAGGCATATACAGTAAACGAAATACTCAAGACTTTTTGTGCCTGGGTTTTCAGAATAGGATTTTAAATATCTAGTAGAAGTCAGCAAGAAAATGAAAACTAGGATAAGACTGTTCCTAGTTGCGATAAAATAGAAAACAAAAGAAATCAAATTAATTAAGACATATTTTCAAAAAACTTTTGTTAGTTGAAGAGAAAACTCATTAAGTTGTGCTGGGTTCTGATTCTAATGACTTTCCTGGATATTTCCTTAATGCTTATAATAATTGAGCTAATAAAATTTTGCCATCCTAACATGGCTAAGGAGAGATGGGAAGTTGTTTTTTTTTCCTTAGATCTTGTTTGGTTTTATGACAAATAGTCCTGCCCCCATTACTTCAAATCTTTTAATAGACTTCAATCCCATTTAGAAGGAAAAGAAATAGTTGTTGACAGTGCTTTAGAAATTAGGATTAAGGTGCCAGTAAGCTTGATGCCAGGCAGTGGAGCAAGCAATAAAATGATGAAATGTGAGGAGACAGCCTTATCTTGGACAAGGTAAATCCCAGGCCTCACCACCGCAATCTTTTGTTATTTATTTTTTTTACTTGTTTGTTCTGTAAATATAAGAAATGGTCTCTTTCGCTTTAAATCTAAGGAATTACATAATTCTGTTCTGTTGCTATTGTCCTTAACTTAATTAGCCTACAGTGCTGCCCTGAGCTATTACTACTAATGCCAGCTATTCAAGGTACGGAATTGTTCCTGCTGATATTCCTTGTGTTTTCACTCAACGGGAATTCTACAAATGACTGTCTTATTCCTAATAGAGTTGATTATAGGCATTCAAAAAATTTAACTCCTGTATGGCTTCATTGAGAATTTCCTCCTAATAAATCTAGATTTAATTCTTTTTAAGTCACCTAGAAATGTGATTTTCCAGATTGTTCTAACGAAGGTGGTTTCCTTTCATTTTCTTCAGCAGGAATTGCTTTGATGATTCACCTAGTTTTTTAAAAAAACTCATTTAACTCCCGTGCATAGATTGATTTCTTCAGGTCTATACAACAATTATGGATGCTAAACACCTGCTAGAATTTCAACTAAAATTGTGCAGATCAAATCCAAATTCCCATATTTTCTTATCAAAATCTTAATATTAAACCCCCACCCCAAAAATATTACTCATCTTAAAATATTTTTCTTATAGGTTTATTTATTTACTATTCAAATTTTAACCAAAGTTCCAGAATTTAATATAGATGTTAAAATGCCTTTATTTTTGTAGTACTTAATTCCATTAAGGAAACTCATATTATTTCAATTAACTAATATTCACTTTTGTTTTTTATTATATAAGATTTTCCTATTCACATAAAAGAAAGGATTTTATAAATCTAGACAACTTTTTTGATTGTTTCATTTTACTTTCTTCTTTCTAGTCTTATTTCGGTAACTTCTTCAGAGAAATTAAGAGAAAATGACAGCTGTCTTTGGAACCATTAACTACCTTCTCCAAATAGAACTCCTGCCATCCAGGTGCCCCCTGCAGGTAAGGGGCAGAACTGAACCTATTCTCTAGGAAAGGAAGGTTCTTCTCCCTGAGGTTCACTTCACCTGAATGGGAGGCAGGGAAGGTTCCAGGACTTACAACGCAGCCTTGAGAAATGGAAATTTGAACTGATCTTGGGCCTAATTTGATAACAGATATTAGGTGAAAAATGTGCTCCCCTGGGCTACTATGAGCCCTGGTGGTGCAGTGGTTAAAGCACTCGGCTACTAACCAAAAGGTCAACAGCTCAAATCCACCAGGCACTCAGGAGAAAGACGTGGCAGTCTGCTTCTGTAAAGACTTACAGCCTTGGAAACCCTATGGGGCAGCTCTACTCTGTCTTACAGGGTCACTATGAATAGGAATCGACTTAATGGCAGTGGGTTTGGTTTTTATGGGTCTATGGGCAACGTGAGGGATCCTTGTAGGTATGAAAATGTTCTGTATTTTGCCTGTATCAATGTCAATATTCAAGTTGTGATATTGTACTAGTTTTGCAAGATGTCACCATTAGGGGGAAATGGGTAAAGGGTAATCTCTCTGTAATGTTTCCTATAACTACATGTGAACTGCAAGTATCTCAAAATGAAAAGTTTAATAAAACATTATGCACCTAAAGTGCCTCACTTGGCCCTCTTCACCCTTCTCTGGAAGTTGGCAAACAAGGGAAAAATCTACTTCAGACTCATTTATGCTAACCTGAAAAGAGTTGAGTTGTCCAAACTTCAATTTTATGTAAGACAAAACTCTGCCCTGGATTTCTCTTGCATTTTGGCCCAGAAGTCCTGAATTCTAATCCCAGCTTATCTTCACTGTTCATCAGAAATATACAAATTAAAATAAAAATGAAGGATCACCTTACACTGAATAAACTGGTCAACATTAGGCGGTTGAACGCTCTCAAGGATTGGCAAGGATATGATGACCTGGGGATGCAGCTGTTCCAGGACCAACCTGACTACCCAAAAAATCTTTCCAGCCCTCCTCTTGCCCGTAAGATTTTCCAGGCAGAACTGACACACCCATCTATTATATCCCCCATATTACAAAAGCCACATTAAGTCTTTGCTTTCTTATTACATCACCTCTCTTGACTTAAGCCATTGGCGGAAGCACCTCCCCCTCTTGGGGAAGGATGTAAGATTCACAGTATACCAACACCTCTCTAAAAAAACCTCCTTCAAAATTCAACCCCTAGCGGAGCCAAGATGGCGGACTAGGCAGACGCTACCTCGGATCCCTCTTACAACAAAGACACGGAAAAACAAGTCAATCGATCACATACATAACAATCTACGAACCCTGAACAACAAACACAGATTTAGAGGCAGAGAACGAACTAATACGGGGAAGCAGTGATTGTTTTCAGAGCCTGGAGCCCGTGTACCAGTCAGGTACGGCACAAGCACAGAGAGCTGCTCCACCCCCCCCGAACTAACCCCGGGAGGGGGACCAGCCGGTTCCGCGGGCAGCGTGGGACGCAGCCGGTAGGAGAAGTCCCCGGGAGGCAGTGACTGGTCTTGGAACGGGAGAGCAGCATCCCAGCCGGGGAACCGTCCCGCCGGGATTTGGACTGGACGCAAGTACAGCATAAACACGGAGAGCTGCTCCACCCCCCTGAACTAACCCCGGGAGAGGGCCCAGCCAGTTCCGGCAGGCAGTGTGGGACGCAGCCGGTAGGAGAAGTCCCCGGGAGGCAGCGACTGGTATTGGAGCGGGGAGAACAGCGTCCCAGCCGGGACACTCGGTCACGGCACAAGCACGGGGAGCTGCTCCACCCACCTGAACTAACCCCGGGAGGGGGCACAACCAGTTCACGGAGGCGGCACGGCAACGCGGCTGGAGGGACGAGAAGTCCCCGGGAGGCAGCGACTGATTTTGGAGTCGAGAGTGCACCGTCCAGCAGGGGAGCCTTGACGCTGGGCGTGGGGCTGGAAGCGGAGGATCTGACCGTGACTCCAGCGGGCCAGACCCCCCGGGGGCAATCCACACAGCCAGCACACATAGGCGATGCGCCCCGCGGGAATCTCAGATATAATAGTCATTCCAAGCAAGACAAGCAACTCTGGCTATATTCTGAGGTGCTACTCTCCTATCTCTCTGTCCCCTCCCCCACCCTCCCCAGGCGGCTTCATTAACATCCAAATAGCCTGAGCCAGAGGGAGAACTCTGAGAGGGATCTGACTGCATTTCTTTTTAAGCTGATTTTTTGGAAAAACTAGTTTCCCAGTGATGGCTCGGAGACAACAATCCATATCAAACCACTTAAAGAAGCAGATCATGACAGCTTCTCCAACCCCCCAAACAAAAGAATCAAAATCTTTCCCAAATGAAGATACAATCCTGGAATTATCAGATACAGAATATAAAAAACTAATTTACAGAATGCTTCAAGACATCACAAATGAAATAAGGCAAACTGCAGAAAAAGCCAAGGAACACACTGATAAAACTGTTGAAGAACTCAAAAAGATTATTCAAGAACATACTGGAAAAATTAATAAGTTGCAAGAATCCATAGAGAGACAGCATGCAGAAATCCAAAAGATTAACAATAAAATTACAGAATTAGACAATGCAATAGGAAGTCAGAGGAGCAGACTCGAGCAATTAGAATGCAGACTGGGACATCCGGAGGACCTGGGAATCAACACCAACACAGCTGAAAAAAAATCAGATAAAAGAATTTAAAAAAATGAAGAAACCCTAAGAATCATGTGGGACTCTATCAAGAAGGATAACCTGCGGGTGATTGGAGTCCCAGAACAGGGAGGGGGGACAGAAAACACAGAGAAAATAGTTGAAGAACTCCTGACAGAAAACTTCCCTGACATCATGAAAGACGAAAGGATATCTATCCAAGATGCTCATCGAACCCCATTTAAGATTGCTCCAAAAAGAAAAACACCAAGACATATTATCATCAAACTCACCAAAACCAAAGATAAACAGAAAATTTTAAAAGCAGCCAGGGAGAAAAGAAAGGTTTCCTTCAAGGGAGAATCAATAAGAATAAGTTCAGACTACTCAGCAGAAACCATGCGGGCAAGAAGGGAATGGGACGACGTATACAGAACACTGAAGGAGAAAAACTGCCAGCCAAGGATCATATATCCAGCAAAACTCTCTCTGAAATATCAAGACGAAATTAAGATATTTACAGATAAACACAAGTTTAGAGAATTTGCAAAAACCAAACCAAAGCTACAAGAAATACTAAAGGATATTGTTTGGTCAGAGAACCAATAATATCAGATATCAGCACAACACAAGGTCACAAAACAGAACATCCTGATATCAACTCAAATAGGGAAATCACAAAAACAAACAAATTAAGATTAATTAAAAAAAAAACACACATAACAGGGAATCATGGAAGTCAATAGGTAAAAGATCACAATAATCAAAAAGAGGGACTAAATACAGGAGGCATTGAACTGCCATTTGGAGAGTGATACAAGGCGATATAGAACAATACAAGTTAGGTTTTTACTTAAAAAAATAGGGGTAAATAATAAGGTAACCAGAAAAAGGTATAACAACTCCATAACTTAAGATAAAAGCCAAGAAAAACGTTAACGACTCAACTAACATAAAGTCAAACACTATGAAAACGAGGATCTCACAATTTACTAAGAAAAACGCCTCAGCACAAAAAAGTATGCGGAAAAATGAAATTGTCAACAACACACATAAAAAGGCATCAAAATGACAGCACTAAAAACTTATTTATCTATAATTACGCTGAATGTAAATGGACTAAATGCACCAATAAAGAGACAGAGAGTCACAGACTGGATAAAGAAACATGATCCATCTATATGCTGCCTACAAGAGACACACCTTAGACTTAGAGACACAAACAAACTAAAACTCAAAGGATGGAAAAAAATATATCAAGCAAACAATAAGCAAAAAAGAAGAGGAGTAGCAATATTAATTTCTGACAAAATAGACTTTAGACTTAAATCTGCCACAAAGGATAAAGAAGGACACTATATAATGATAAAAGGGACAATTGAACAGGAAGACATAACCATATTAAATATTTATGTACCCAATGACAGGGCTGCAAAATACATAAATCAAATTTTAACAGAATTGAAAAGTGAGATAGATACCTCCACAATTATAGTAGGAGACTTCAACACACCACTTTCAGAGAAGGACAGGACATCCAGTAAGAAGCTCAATAGAGGCACGGAAGACCTATTTACAACAATCAACCAACTTGACCTCATTGACTTATACAGAACTCTCCACCCAACTGCTGTAAAATATTCTTTTTTTTCTAGCGCACATGGAACATTCTCTAGAATAGACCACATATTAGCTCATAAAACAAACCTTTGCAGAGTCCAAAACATCGAAATATTACAAAGCATCTTCTCAGACCACAAGGCAATAAAACTAGAGATCAATAACAGAAAAACTAGGGAAAAGAAATCAAATACTTGGAAAATGAACAATACCCTCCTGAAAAAAGACTGGGTTATAGAAGACATCAAGGAGGGAATAAGGAAATTCATAGAAAGCAACGAGAATGAAAATACTTCCTATCAAAATCTCTGGGACACAGCAAAAACAGTGCTCAGAGGCCAATTTATATCGATAAATGCACACATACAAAAAGAAGAAAGAGCCAAAATCAGAGAACTGTCCCTACAACTTGAACAAATAGAAAGTGAGCAACAAAAGAATCCATCAGGCACCAGAAGAAAACAAATAATAAAAATTAGAGCTGAACTAAATGAATTAGAGAACAGAAAAACAATTGAAAGAATTAACAAAGCCAAAAGCTGGTTCTTTGAAAAAATTAACAAAATTGATAAACCATTGGCTAGACTGACTAAAGAAATACAGGAAAGGAAACAAATAATCCGAATAAGAAACGAGAAGGACCACATCACAACAGAACCAAATGAAATTAAAAGAATCATTTCAGATTATTATGAAAAATTATACTCTAACAAATTTGAAAACCTAGAAAAAATGGATGAATTCCTGGAAAAACACTACCTACCTAAACTAACACATTCAGAAGTAGAACAACTAAATAGACCCATAACAAAAAAAGAGATTGAAACGGTAATCAAAAAACTCCCAACAAAAAAAAGCCCTGGCCCGGACAGCTTCACTGCAGAGTTCTACCAAACTTTCAGAGAAGAGTTAACACCACTACTTCTGAAGGTATTCCAAAGCATAGAAAATGACGAATACTACCCAACTCATTCTATGAAGCCACCATCTCCCTGATACCAAAACCAGGTAAAGACATTACAAAAAAAGAAAATTATAGACCTATATCCCTCATGAACATAGATGCAAAAATCCTCAACAAAATTCTAGCCAATAGAATCCAACAACACATCAAAAAAATGATTCACCCTGATCAAGTGGGATTTATACCAGGTATGCAAGGCTGGTTTAATATCAGAAAAACCATTAATGTAATTCATCACATAAATAAAACAAAAGACAAAAACCACACGATCTTATCAATTGATGCAGAAAAGGCATTTGACAAAGTCCAACACCCATTTATGATAAAAACTCTTACCAAAATAGGAATTGAAGGAAAATTCCTCAACATAATAAAGGGCATCTATGCAAAGCCAACAGCCAATAACACTCTAAATGGAGAGAACCTGAAAGCATTTCCCTTGAGAACGGGAACCAGACAAGGATGCCCTTTATCACCACTCTTATTCAACATCGTGCTGGAAGTCCTAGCGAGGGCAATTAGGCTAGACAAAGAAATAAAAGGTATCCGGATTGGCAAGGAGGAAGTAAAGTTATCACTATTTGCAGATGACATGATTATATACACAGAAAACCCTAAGGAATCCTCCAGAAAACTACTGAAACTAATAGAAGAGTTTGGCAGAGTCTCAGGTTATAAAATAAAAAAAATCACTTGGATTCCTCTATATCAACAAAAAGAACACCGAAGAGGAAATAACCAAATCAATACCATTCACAGTAGCCCCAAGAAGATAAGATACTTAGGAATAAATCTTACCAAGGATGTAAAAGACCTATACAAAGAAAACTACAAAGCTCTACTACAAGAAATTCAAAAGGACATACTTAAGTGGAAAAACATACCTTGCTCATGGATAGGAAGACTTAACATAGTAAAAATGTCTATTCTACCAAAAGCTATCTATACATTTAACGCACTTCCGATCCAAATTCCAATGTCATATTTTAAGGGGATAGAGAAACAAATCACCAATTTCATATGGAAGGGAAAGAAGCCCCGGATAAGCAAAGCATTACTGAAAAAGAAGAAGAAAGTGGGAGGCCTCACTCTACCTGATTTCAGAACCTATTATACAGCCACAGTAGTCAAAACAGCCTGGTACTGGTACAACAACAGGCACATAGACCAATGGAACAGAATTGAGAACCCAGACATAGATCCATCCACGTACGAGCAGCTGATATTTGACAAAGGACCAGTGTCAATTATTTGGGGAAAAAATAGCCTTTTTAACAAATGGTGCTGGCATAACTGGATATCCATTTGCAAAAAAATGAAACAGGACCCATACCTTACACCATGCACAAAAACTAACTCCAAGTGGATCAAAGACCTAAACATAAAGACTAAAACGATAAAGATCATAGAAGAAAAAATTGGGACAACGTTAGGAGCCCTAATACAAGGCATAAACAGAATACAAAACATTACCAAAAATGATGAAGAGAAACCCGATAACTGGGAGCTCCTAAAAATCGAACACCTATGCTCATCTAAAGACTTCACCAAAAGAGTAAAAAGACCACCTACAGACTGGGAAAGAATTTTCAGCTATGACATCTCCGACCAGCGCCTGATCTCTAAAATCTACATGATTCTGTCAAAACTCAACCACAAAAAGACAAACAACCCAATCAAAAAGCGGGCAAAGGATATGAACACACATTTCACTAAAGAAGATATTCAGGCAGCCAACAAATACATGAGAAAATGCTCTCGATCATTAGCCATTAGAGAAATGCAAATTAAAACTACGATGAGATTCCATCTCACACCAGCAAGGCTGGCATTAATCCAAAAAACACAAAATAATAAATGTTGGAGAGGCTGCGGAGAGATTGGAACTCTTATACACTGCTGGTGGGAATGTAATATGGTACAACCACTTTGGAAATCTATCTGGTGTTATCTTAAACAGTTAGAAATAGAACTACCATACAACCCAGAAATCCCACTCCTAGGAATATACCGTAGAGATACAAGAGCCTTCACACAAACAGATATATGCACACCCATGTTTATTGCAGCTCTGTTTACAATAGCAAAAAGTTGGAAGCAACCAAGGAGTCCATCAACGGATGAATGGGTAAATAAATTGTGGTATATTCACACAATGGAATACTACGCATCGATAAAGAACAGTGACGAATCTGTGAAACATTTCATAACATGGAGGAACCTGGAAGGCATTATGCTGAGCGAAATTAGTCAGAGGCAAAAGGACAAATATTGTATAAGACCACTATTATAAGATCTTGAGAAATAGTAAACCTGAGAATAACACACACTTTTGTGGTTACGAGTGGGGGAGGGAGGGAGGGTGGGAGAGGGTTTTTTATTGATTAATCAGTAGATAAAAACCACTTTAGGTGAAGGGAAAGACAACACTCAATACATGGAAGGTCAGCTCAATTGGACTGGACCAAAAGCAAAGAAGTTTCCGGGATAAAATGAATGCTTCAGAGGTCAGTGGAGCAAGGGCGGGGGTCTGGGGAACATGGTTTGCGGGGACTTCTAAGTCAATTGGCAAAATAATTCTATTATGAAATCATTCTGCATCCCACTTTGAAATGTGGCGTCTGGGGTCTTAAATGCTAACAAGCGGCCATCTAAGATGCATCAATTGGTCTCAACCCACCTGGAGCAAAGGAAAATGAAGAACACCAAGGTCACACGACAATTAAGAGCCCAAGAGACAGAAAGGGCCACATGAACCAGAGACCTACATCAGCCTGAGACCAGAAGAACTAGTTGGTGCCCGGCCACAATCGATGACTGCCCTGACAGGGAGCACAGCAGGGGACCCCTGAGGGAGCAGGAGATCAGTGGGATGCAGACCCCAAATTCTCATAAAAAGACCAAACTTAATGGTCTGACTGAGACTAGAGGAATCCCGGTGGCCATGGTCCCCAGACCTTCTGTTGGCACAGGACAGGAACCATCCCCGAAGAAACTCATCAGACATGAAAGGGGCTGGTCAGCGGGTGGGAGAGAGACAGTGATGAAGAGTGAGCTAATTATATCAGGTGGACACTTGAGATTGTGTTGGCAACTCTTGTCTGGAGGGGGGATGGGAGGATAGCGAGAGAGGGAAGCCGGCAAAATTGTCACGAAAGGAGAGACTGAAAGGGTTGACTCAATAGGGGGACAGCAAGTGGGAGTAGGGAGTGAGATGTATGTAAACTTATATGTGACAGACTGATTGGATTTGTAAACGTTCACTTGAAGCTTAATAAAAGTTAATTAAAAAAAAAAAAAATTCAACCCCTGACCCTTTTGTACCCTCAGTAAGAGATATGTAACCATCCTCAAGCCATCTCTCGCCATCTCTTTTGAGAATCCTGCATTATGAGCACCTATCTCTTTGGAATGAGGCATCTGTTGACTCAGTACCTCGGACAACGCCTTATTTAGGTCCAGCTTAGCAAGCAAATAAAATCAAATAAAAAGATTTGTGTTGACTTCTGTGTCGGAAGGAGGAGAACAGATTCATGCTACCAGGAGTGGGTTAACTTTTACACTATGCCTGGCACCTGAATATCATGAGGTTCCCTTCTCATTCTAAAACTACATGATTCCAGGTATACTCGAATCCAGTTACCTAAAGCCAGTGTGAGAGTGACCACCATTAAATTTCAAGAGAAAGGTGAGGTATTTGATAATCACACACACACACACAAAATTGTTATGCTTCTGAAAGTATGGCTTAAAATAATTATGCTTAAAATTTTAGCTGATTTTTAAATAAGGCATAATAATTCACATGGATTCATTCTTTAAAAATTGAGAAAAATGATATATTTTAAATGTTTATATAATACAGAGCATCTTTCTCCAAAATTTGAGGTTCTTTTGAGGAAACTGGGTCAATTTCTCCACGTTACTAGTACATTACTGGAGGCATGTAAAGCAGTGACTCCAACTTTGGGCAAGACTACATGGGTTATGTTTACAATATGCAGATATCTCAGTCCCATCCAGACCTACGAAAGCAAAATCTCTGGGGACGGGGCCCCACTACTTTGTATTTTAAAAAAATAATTTTTTTTTAAAAAGCCCCCCAATATTCTTAAGCAACAAACTCTCAAGCTAAAGTATTTAAGAACTCAAATTAACATATGAGAACAACTGCTTTGCAATCCGCATTTATGAAGAATTTGTTTTTTAATACAGACTAAACAGGATCTCTTCTCTAAATTTATAAACATTACTTTCTAGAGACAATCAGCTTGGCTAAACGATTAGGGTTACGGACTAAAACAACAAATGTTTTATTCCATGTTCCACCATTTCCCCCTAAGAACAATATCAGTAAATTATTTAAATTCACTGTGATAAATTAGGATATACAGTAATTCCTTTTTCCTGCCTCAGGGGCATAGTGTGAGGTTAATTAAATAATAGCTGCAAAATACTTTCAGCTCCTTAAATAAAGACATTATATAAGACAGTATATTACATATGCAGCATTTTTCTCTCCAGTGAAAATAGGGCTAATTGTTCTTGAGAACTCAGCGCAGGGGAGAGAAAACAACCATGTCATCGCTTTCACGAGCATTAAATTCACAAGGACAAATTTTTGTCACAGTTGGTTTCAGACCCAGCGGATGCTATGCTTCTATTCTTTGCACAAAGACCACTGCCATCTTGTGGAAAACAGCCATTGTCCTTATCTTGGGTTTCTATTTCATTTGTGTGAAATGATGACAAGATAATTTGGTTTTCTGCTATCGAAGATTCCTGACTTATATAGTCTTAGTCATCCTCCGGCATGTTATCTGTGGCACACGAGGGCTAAGTGAGACCACACTGAAGGTCAGGTAGTGCTAATGGAAGGAAGGGCTTTATAAACAAGACATCTCCCTGGGGCTTTGAACTATACATATCCCTCGAATAGGGCTTGCAACAAAAACCTGCTTTTGTGTTCTATTATATTCTGAAATTAGGACTAAAGAGAGGGGGAAATTAATCACTGGTGATCATTAAATCCAATGTTTACTGCTCTGGGAAAAATATGTCAGTCTGTAGATGTTGTTTGTATTTACTTGTCAAAAGAAGAAGAGGGATTGCTTATAGAAAATAAATGAAATAAGATCACCAATCAGCCCTGAAGTCTATCAAGTTTGATAAATAATTGCTTTATTTTGACAAGCATGAGAAATTTTTAAGTCCATCTTACAAAAAATAGGTTTTTATAGAAGGAAGATTCCTTTCTATCCGTTCTCTTATTTGCTGAAAGGCTTAAAAATGATAATGAAGCATATTTACAGAAAACAGGCAGATAGTTTTTATTTATTCCAAGAACTAGATGGTGCCTGACTGCTACTACTGACTATTCCAATCGGGGATAGAATGAGAGAAAAAATGTAGAACAAAACTTAAATTTCTGAAAAAAAAAAGGCCAGACTTACTGGACTGGTAGAGACTAAATGAACCCCTGAGACTACTGCCCTGAGATATTTTTTAAACTTGGAACTCAAACCACTCCCAGAGGTCACCTTTCAGCCAAATGACAGATTGGCCCATAAAATAAATAATATCACCCATGACTACTTTGCTTCTCAAAATAATCATCTACATGAAACCAAATGGTAAACTTTTACCCTAGAACAAAGATAAAAAGGCAAGGGGACAGGGAGAATAGGTTAATGTAAACAGAGCAACCAAATCAAAATGGAAATAATGGAAATGCTGATATATTGTAAAGAATGTAACCAATGTCACTGAACAATATGTAAAGAAATTGTCAAATGAGAACCTAATTTTCTGTGTAAATATGCAAATGGTGTTTATTTATTCCAGAAACAGTGCACTAAGAGATAATGCAATACAGAGAAAACAGTTCTTCTAGTCAGAAATAATGCCTTTTACCTCTATAAAGCAGGAATTCCTTCAGAAATACATTTTTTTTTTACTGTTATATGCATTTTTAAATTTCTGTGGCTAAGTCAGCTTAAGGCAGAAATATGAATAAATGAAACTTGTCTTTGATAAACTCATCTTTTGGCTTCTATACTTATACCCCACCGTCACGTCAAGTATCTTCCCTCAGCTAGGAATTTTCTCACCTCTGTGTCTGCCCTACCTTCACCAGTCACCCGACTAAAATTTATATCAATTTACACTAAATGTTAGAGACTGAATAAATCACTCCACTGAGGAATAGACACATTTTGGGAGAATTACCAGTCATTGCTTAATATAAAAGATAGAATATCAAAGATAGAGTCTAAGAAGCTGGGAAGGGGGGAGAATTTGGCAAGTAAAATTTTTTTCTAGAACCCAGGATCTCATCTAGGATTCCCCCCCACCCCCCGCCCCAGAATCCAAGCTTTCGCCCAAGATGGGTAGACAGGAGAGAGAGTTTGGTAGCTAAGATCTTTTTCTAGAGCTCAGGATCTCATTTAGAAATTTTTTCTAGAACCTAAGATCTCACTCAAAATGAGTACCCATCTATTTATCTTATTGATTTTTAAAAGTCAAAGAAATACTTGAGCAAGAGTAATATCCTAAGTCCTTCAAATAAAATGGTGTCTTCTTATCCCGATCTCAAATCTTATTTCAGCACAGTATTGCATCCAAAAGAAATAAAAATCAGGATGCCCCAAAACATCAAAGAATAATGTATGAGTTTACTGAAATGTCTTGAAGAGGCAGCAAAAAGGGAGCCAGAAACAACATATAACACAGGGAAATTTTTTCTATTAAGTTCCATGAATTGAAGCAATTGGTCCCCCTAAATCTCCCATCTTTGTTTTTCCAAAAACACATCCAGCCTTCTGTTCCATCACTGACCTCCAGGAGAAGCTTTTTCTTATGTGCACGGAATTTTTTATGCTACATTTCTACCCAGTATTCTGGTCAGTACATCAGAAGTCTAGGAACCTGGCAGTGACCATAAAGAATTCTCCACTGAGGGTAGTAGTGGTTGTTGTTATGTGCCATCAAGTCAATTTCAACTCATCATGACCCTACAGGACAGAATAGAACTGTCTCATAGTGTGTCCTAGGCTGTAATCTTTTTGGGAGCAGATCACCAGGTCTTTTCTTCTGTGGGGTTGCTGGTGAGTTCGAACTATTTACCTTTAGCTTAGCAGCTGACAGCTTAACCATCAGGCCAACAGGGCTCCTTATTGAGCGTGGAGAGAGCATCAAAGCCCATGAGCATGTATCTTGTAATAATTTTGTTCCTATTATAAAGCAATATCATATTACCAAAAAGAGGAAGAGTCCCTGTTTGGGCACCATTTTATCCCAAATCAAAAAAAAAAAAAATCAGGGTGGTCTTTATTCAGCCCTCTGAAGGGCAACAAATACACAAATAACTCATGCACTGGAAGACACTTTGCTGAGGTCTGAGTATATAGTGACTAAATGAACATGCTTTTTCCTCTGCCTAGAACATTTCCCATGCTGTTTGCCTAGCAAACTCCTACTCATGCTTGAAGGGTCTTTCATTAACTTAAGTGCCGATTTGGGTTCTGTAGCAGAGATTGCTAGTTGCCTTCTTCCCAATCCATTCTTTGTTTCTCAAGGCAATGAAACTCTCAACTTTTTGCTGAAGACATAGATTCTCAGAAGGGAGAATATATTTCCATTTTCCTTTTATCTTTCAGTTAGATAAGGCCATAAAACTAATTTCTATCCAATAGCATGAAAGCTAAAAGCAGGTATTCACCTTCTGAGTTGTGCCCTTAAAGGAATTCTCAGTGCCTTCAACTCCCCCATTTTTCCCTTCCTGCAGCCTGGAGCGAGAATGTGATTGGGGACCACTGTGAATCACACAGATGAAGCAAAACATTTAAGATAGCAGAAAAACAACAAAGAACCTAGAGCTTTGCTACTTTGGAATGTCCATGTCATTGCTGCAATTTCATGCCTCGAATGGTAGATATGAGAAAAAATAACTTTGAAACTTAAGCCACATTAATTTGGGGACTCAATATACAAACTCAGGAGCCCTCCATCATGTTTCTATAGCACCCTGCATAGGTTTCTGTTGAGATGCTGATCTCCCCGCATTCAGTAAATGTTGGTTTTCTTATCTATAGATTTTAAACTTAGAGAAGCAGGATATTGTAAACTGTATGTTTTTAACAAATATGTACTGAATGGAAAAATGGATGGATGGGTGCATGGATGAATAAAGGAATCAAATAAATCATTGATCAGTTTGTGTTCACTCAGGTTCAGATATTTTACCTTACAAGTCAATGGAGTTTTCTAACTTGGAATTTAGGGTATAATATTAAAGTTATAACAGAAAAGAAGGAATTGACTATGAAAGAAAAAATGCTTTATAGTACTATACGGCATGATTTTCTAAAATGATTGATTTATACACATTCATAATTAATGACAACACACCTCTCAAGTGGGATTCTATTGTAATCAATAACCTCTCTTCACACAAAGTCCTAGTGCCAGTGCTGGTTCTGTTTTTATTTTTCTTACTTTCATGATCTGCTGATAGTAGTAGAAGTTCTAAATATAACAAGCTATAAAATTCCTCAGATTCTATCTGTACTTACATAAATTCCCGTTTCTAATATACAAGGCCTCCTACACTCAACTGCTGCTACCTCTGCTGCGCTCCGATCTTTTATCTTTCTCTGTCTCTTTGCATTTCTACGTTCATACACTGTTCTATGCTGTAGTGTGGGAAGAAACTTCCTGATAAGTGAGGAAAACTAAACTCTTCATTTACATATTACTATTTGCATTGGATATAGAGAATTCATCCAGGCTGAGAGGTCTGTTTCATCCATTCTCTACTCACTCTAGAAATATGTTACTTCAATGCCCTCTATTGCTGCCTGGAAATAGTTCTAAAGGCTGCAGTCTGAATGCTCCAATTAACAGCTCTGCTGTATCAAGATGGCACTTGACTTCATGGCATATGATTGTCGACATTTTCCTGATCTTTCTGGCCTCCAGTAGCTATGCTGCTTGTTCTACCTTCACAGATTGCTGTTCCACTCATGCTCTTGCATTTGTGTTTTCCTTTGGTTTTCCTTGATGCTCCAATTTCATTGTTACCTCTTTTCAGCAAGTTAGATACTATTTAGCTTGTCCTCAGAATTTAAACACAAAAAATGGCAGCCAAGGGAAGTAGCTCTCGGAATATTTCTTCTACTTCATGGCCCTTCCCTATTTCAACCCTCTCCCAAGATTTATACACAAATATTCATATGTATCACACACACACCCCCTCTCTCATGACCTTTGCCTATCTGCCTTTCTAAGTCTCTCCCTTCTACAACTAGTATAGGACATTTGGTCATCCTTATTTTGCAAAAGCTGCAGCTGGTATTCAAATTGCTGCTGTACTTAAAAGAAAAGTAATTTTCCATACTTCTTAACTCTTTCACAATCCACTTTATGTGGTTTACTCTATTTACTGAATAAGACTTATAAAACATGATCCTGTCCTTCAGAGGTTTTATTCTAAAAAAAAAAAAAAAATGTCAAAAATCTTGTATCACGTAGTGGTTCTTTTTTAACCATTATGGCATAAGTTTATCTTGTTCCATAGACAAGATGTCATATTATAGTGCTATACATTTTAACTTATTTCACTCATCTGTGTCAAAGAGATCTGAATAAGTTATTTTACTTTCTTTAAACAGACAACCCATTTCGGAAACGACACCTTCATTATAAAATTCTTATCCTTCTGTGGCTAGGCAGTTCTTATCTTTCCATGCGATGAATTATTTTTCATTTTTGCATTAATGCTAGCTGATTTTACTTTAATTACCAGTTACCTTAGGGTCAATTCTGACTCTTGAAGACCTCATATAAAACAGAGTATTACTGTGCTCCATGGGGTTTTCAATGGCTGATTTTGCAGAAGCAGGTAGCCAGGACTTTCTTCTGAGTAAACTGGGTGAACTTGAACTTCCAAACTTTTGGTTATCAGCTAAGCACCTTAACCATTTATAACACCCAGTCTTTGATAACAAAATCTACGTAAATTAATGTCATTATTTAGAACACTGGAGTGCTTGGGTGGTACGCAGTTCTACTCTAACATACGCGGTGTCCACGAGTCAGAAATGACTCAGGGCAATGGATTTCACCTTCATCATGTACCATAATTTAAAAGATCAGCTATAAAAATACCTTATGGCCCTAATACAGAAACTAGGAAAATCATTCAACTACTTATTTTTCCCTCAGGTAATCCATGTGTTATCAGAGCCAAATTCTGAGAATTAAGCTTTTCTTGCTGTTTTTTATACAGTAACTTGTCAAACTTCTGGCTTTTTTGTCCATTGGCTCAGTTCAAGTATTACAGTTTACTAGACTCTACTCAGTATGATCCTCTCAATTTTCCTTACTGAGCTTAGGATTTCATTTCTAAAATATCCTCCAAACCTCATTTCATGCAATACTGCTAATACATTTCAAATTGATAGGCTTCAATCCAAGAAAGTAAATGGCAGGAGGTTAAAACAGGACTTCAGAAACTGTGTTTGCCAAGACTACTTTGTCAGAATACTTGAAAAATAAACTGTGGGTATGATCATTTTAAATTTTCTTTATAATGAACTCAAGGTAAATATCTCAGATATGCATGCAATGATAAAGCATCTTCTCAGGATGGGAATTATTAAATTACTTCTGTTTAATAAAAGGGCATGCAAAATGTCTCCAGCATGTTCTCTTAAGACAAATCAGATGATATGCTTTCTGACATAAAAATGTTCAGGCATGAGACACAGCCACCAGTATAAATAACTGCTTATCATATTTTGATTATATGAGTTAAAGTGCTGTGACTTTCACCCTTAAAAAAAAAAAACTTAAAGCTGGTGAATAAATAAAACAGGTCCATATCATGGGTGCTTTATGTTACAAGCCATAGTGGCAACTTTGAATCCAGAGAAACAGAGCTCAAGGATTACAAATGTTGAAAGTGGTGGAATTGGTAGCTGTGAATGACTATTTTTAAATGGATGAAATGGACAGATTTAAATAATAACCCATTTTGAACATATGTATTTTAATTCTGAAATTAAATTGTTAAATTATTTCGGATGTCTTTTCATCTTGAAATTGAGACCAAATCCAAGGGGGAAGGGTAGGGAAGGATGGCATTTGCCTTTCTAAATTGGGTATTTTTTAGCCTCTCACAGACCTTGAAAAGGAAGTGGAGACCATAGACTCTACAAAGACACTAAACCAGTAGACTACATGACGGGATGACCAGATTAAGGACCAGGCTGAAACCAAATAAATGAGTAACTGGTAATTATATCAAGGGAATAAGGCAGCAGGTCAGAAATACACAAGCCACTAAATTAGAAAGACGAGTACTGAATGCCTAAATCTCATTTGCTTTTCGCCATGGTCAACTGTCATTTCTGTTTAGAATTTTTAGAATGCTTTAAATTGGTAGGGTAAACTAAAGACATTTTCATCATCAGTCACCCCTCCCCCCCAGATATGCTAACATACACTAAACATTTTTTCTATTAAAAGTAAAACTCCATAAACTCACAAAGGAATTTCAAAGTTTCCTTAAATGTGGTACATTGTGAGAACCAAAAGGGAAACCCATTAGGTTATTTAAAACATTCATTTATTCATTAAAAAGTATTTAATGTACAACTGAACTTTAGTTCCATTAGTAAAAAAAAAAAAAAATGCCTATATAGCATAAGCTACCCAACTCCTTTATAGTAAAAAATTATATTTGTCATTGTTTAGGTTGGAAGCAAGAGGATATATTTATTTTTTGTATTGATGTCTTTGTTGGCTCCAGTAAAGATTGTTCCATCTCTAGAGTTAGTTTCATGCGTGTGCTTATTCCTGGATTTGTTTTTTTTCTAATTTTTTTTAGAGACATGACTTATATTTTGGATCCTTTCTACTTCATCTGGATCAGAAGTCTTCAGGGAACTCTGAAAACATACTTGGGACTTCTGCTGATTCTTCTCTTTAGGAAGAGTTATATTAAAACTTTCACTTACAGTAAAAATCTCTCCAGTTTTTTATAGTTTCTAATTTCCCACAAAGTACTTTTACTTTGACATTAATGTCTCTTTTAAAAGTTCATTTGGAAGCTGACCCTCACTTACCTATATGCACATTCTAAGCAGTGTCCCAAGGTGGAGAGGTATCCTACTGAAGCCTTGCCAAGTAAGTACATACATTCATAAGCACATATTGAGCAGCTTCTCTTTGAGGGGCACTGCTAGGCAATGAGGATATGACACTGACCAACCCTACACCTAAGGAGTTCCTGCCTTTATCATAGGTTGTATGTATTACATGTTCATATGCATATTCAGTCATTCACTCAATAAGCAACCAGCCAGGTACCGTGCTAGTCCAGAATTAGAAATATAAATACAACATACATTTAACCTTCCAGGCACACGCAGACTAATAAGAAAGAGGAAAAATATACAACGGCAAATCTCTATGATAAGTGCATTAAGGGAAATATGTACAAGTGCTGTAGTAGCACAGACTAAAGGTTATTAACTTTACCCAGGGCCATCAAGGACATCCACACAACCACTGGGCACGCTCAACGCAACACAGCTGGACAGATAAAGAAGGGAGTCCTTGATTTTCTCATTCATTTGGACAGCAAGTTTCCTACCAAAGTGTCTCAATTCATTCTAAAAGAATACCATTCTCAGACCACCCACCAAATGACTCTGTCTCTGGGCACAGTTACCACTTGGCATCTGCTGAGATGTGCAGCGAGGGTATTAATTACTGCTCGCCATGTGATTAATGCAGCTGATAGTTCTTGATGAGGTCAGTATGTTTGTGGATCTTAGATTAATGATTCCAATTTGACAGACAGCAAGCCACTAAATGGTTAACCAGGTGGTAAAAATATTGTGTTACCAAGGCAGAATTGAAGAGGGTAATACAACTAAGAAAATAACCCACTGGAGGATTAATTATTTGAAAGCAGTATTCCCCAAATATTTTTCCAAACCATCTTTAAGCATAAATTCTAATTTGACCCTTTTTTTTTTTTTTAAATGAAACAAACTGACTTCTTACTGGGTTCTACCAAAAACCAAAGAAATTATTTGAAGCTAAAACATAGATTTGACTTCACTGAGGCATGGTGAGGGATGTCAGCTTTAGACTGCACAGCATATGTCTAGTCTTTGGATGGAAGGGGACTCATAAATGTTAAGTAATTTAACTTTACTACTTATACATTTAACTGTTTAAATAGCCTAAGTACATTTATGAGAAGACATTTACTAAAAGACATTTCCTGAACTTCCTCAGGAAATCCTAGTAGTATATTGTCTTAAATAAAGTACCACTTAAATAAAAACAGAAGTCAAGAGAAAATAGCTTGACAGAAGAAAATTTAATGGAACAGAATTATATTTCTGTTTCCTGTCTACCAGGGACAGCAAAACTCCCAACATACGCCTCCTTTACATCTTCCCCAGCTCATGAGCTCAATAAGAAAGAAGCCACTTGTTAACTATTCTTATATTCCCAGCACCTAGCATACAGTCCAGTATAATACAGGAGTTGAATAATTTTGTTGAGTCATTTACCAACAAATCTGGACTATGAAGACTTGGCCTTCGCACGTATGCCATTGTGTGTAGAGGACCTCAGCCCCCATGAGCAGAGTCAGTCAGCCAAGGGGCAGACAACACAGGTTAATGATCAAACCCAGGCACAACATGTAAGGCTACGATAAAAGCAGCCCCTGTCCTTAAGGAGCTTAATATATTTATTAAGACAGAATGGGTGTTGACGGGCAGGAATATTTTGTGTCCCAAGAATTAGAACATTTCACCTGAAAATGCTTTGTGCATATTTCCCTCCAAAATGTTGGCCTAACTTATGATTCTTCCACTTATGTAACCATTGTTATCATAAATGAACCTACCAAAGTAAAAATAAAATCTCATTTTATCAGCCAGAGTGATGCTTTAAAAAATGTCAATCCATCACATCATTCCTGAGCAGAAATCCTACATCACTCCCCATTTCCCTCAGGGTGGAAGTCACTGTCCTTACACTGGCCTCTGAAGTCCTCTAAGATCTGGCTTCCTTTACCTCTCTGACCTCTTTTCCCTCTCTCCACCTGCTCTCCTTAAGCCCTGACAGGCCCTCTCCTGCCTCAGCTTTTGTGCTGTACTCGATGTTCTGTCATCCTGGAGCTCTTCTTACTCCCACCCCAGGCTCAAGGCTTTGATCAAACGTCAATTTTTCAGTGAGGCCTACCCCATTCACAAAGTCTAAAATTGAAAGCTTCTCACCCAGCACTTCCCATCTCCCTTATTCTGCTTTATTTTCCACACAACACTTATAATACTCCAACATGCTATACATATAGTTATTATGCTTAGGGTTAATCTTCTCCTTCTAGAAGGTAAACTTTATGAGGACAAGGATTTTTAGCTCTTTTTTTTTTTCTCTCTGTTGTATCCTCAGTGCCTAAAGGAGTGCCTAACACATAGGAAGCATTCAATATTTTAAATGAATTAATTCAATCAATCAGTTGCTTAACTACCATGATCTTTGTCTACTGACCCTAAGTTACACGTAAGAAGCTAGTAGAGGTTGGAGAAAATTAGAGTTTAATATCTTACTGGGATGGAAAAGTAAGGGTTCACTTAGGAAGTTGTTCTAGAGATACTCCCCTCTTCCCCACCCACGCCCCAGCATTTATTATAAAAAGACTTTCACAGGCACCCAACACACACTGTATTGGCGAGGAAACAATTACACAAATCATCTTATTCTGAAAGCACTTTAAAGATCTTTGGAACAATGATGAATACCTATGCATAATACAAGGATTACTGTTGTTAGCTGTCATGGAATCCACACGACTCATGGTGACTCCACGTGTACACAGAACTGCTCTACAGGGTCTTCAAGGCTGTGACCTTTAGAAAGCAGATTGTCAGACCTGTGTTCCAAGGCAGGTTCGAACTGCCAACCTTTAAGGCTAGTAGTCAAGTGCTTAACCATTTGTGCCACCCAGAGACTCCAAATACTAGAATGAAAAAAATCCCTTGCCTTCGAGTTCATTCCAACTCATAACGGCCTTACAAGATAGAGCAGAACTGCACAAGGATGCAGTCTTTACAGGAGCAGATAGCCAAGTCTTTTATTCCACAATGTAAGGATACTTACTAGCAAAGGATGACTTCAGTCTAGACTTCATCAGATGTATTTTTCTTTTTAAGCTTCAGGCAGTACACTCCTTACAGAAAAATTCCCCTCTAATTACACTTACATATAAGTGAGTGCTGTAGGGGCACCACGTTTCAGCCACTAATCTAACCCTATATTAAGCGATTAGTCCAGGGTCATAAAGCAGTCTTTATATAACCAATACATACTTGAAAAAGCCTATATATGGAAGATTTCTTCATTTAATTTCATAATCCGCTTTAGTATTTTATGAAAAAAAAAATGATCTCCATGAGTGAAACACCAGATTATAACCTCATGTTTATAGAAAATAAAGGTTCAACTAACAGCTCTTGAGAATCTTGTTCAAAACAAATTAGGTGAGAAGAGGAAGTGGTCAATATCCCCAAGAGTATGCCTAGATCGATTTTAAACTGCTATGAATTTCCACTATATGCTGCTGTCCAGTTCCTCACACTCAGGATAGCCTGGGATATTTTGGACTTTTGGTGTGTAAAAATGACACAAGAATATTGACTATATAAATAATCATAAGATCAAAAACTGTTTTCTAATCCCCTTGGAAACATAAATTGTTGGGTCACTGTGGAATTCAAATTTAAGTATTAGATTTCATTTAAATCGTTGATTCTACGGTATATCCTTAATATGCGCATCACTAAGAAATAACAAATGCTGAAAACTTTACTTCTAAGCTGTCTTTGATTATAGAATACATGCCAATTTCAGATATGTTAAAAACAGGGGAATACCTATCTCTGAATCAATAAAATAGTCATTTTCCAGTATTTAAAGGAGTTATAACCAAGGTGACCAAATGTTCTCTTTTCCTACCAAGGAAACAGTGAGAATAACTTAATTACTTGGGTAAACCACTATTGAGCAATAAAGTTCTATGGCAGCTCAGATTATCAAATACTGCACTTCTTTCAAGAACAATTGTAGACTATCCTAAACCAGCTGGCATCAAGTCAGTTTTGACTCATGATGACCCCATGTGTGAGTAGAACTGTGCTCCATAGGGTTTTCAATGGCTGATTTTTCAGAAGTAGAGGGCCAGGGCCTTTCTTTTGAGGTGCCTCTAGGTTGACTCAAACTGCCAACATTTTAGTTGACGGCCAAGTGTATTAACTGTTTTCACAACCCGGGAACTCTCCCCATCCAGGGTTTCTGCCCAGTATGTCCTAGAATGGAATAATTTTTGTTTCTTTGATTTTTTTTTGTTGCTGTTGTTGTGCTCGGTTTTTGTTTGTTTGTTTGTTTGTTTTTACTGTGCTTTGGGTGAAAGTTTACAGTGCAAATTAGTTTCTTATCCAAAAATTTAAACACAGACTGTTTTGCGACATTGGTTGCAATCACTGCAATATGACAGCACTCTCCTCCTTTCCTTTTACACCCCTAGCTTCTGTTTGTCTATTTGTCCAGTTTTCCTGTTCCTTCCTGCCTTCTTGTCTTTGCTTTTGGGCAGGTGTTGACCATTTGGTCTTGTATACTCAATTGAACTAAGAAGCACATTCCTCACATGTGTTATTGTTTATTTTATATGCCTGGCTAGTCTTTGGCTGGAAGGTGGACTTCGGGAGTGGCTTCAGTTCCAAGTTAGTAGGGTGCCCAGGGGCCACGGTCTCGGGGGTTCCTCCAGTTTCCGTCAGACCCGTAAGCCTGCTCTGAATTTTGTTCTACATTTTCCTCCAGCTCTGTCCGGAACCCTGTATTGTGATCCTTACCAGAGATGTATGTGGTGGTAGCTGGGTACCATCTAGTTCTTCTGGGCTCAGGCTGGTAGAGGCTGTGGTTCATGTGGTCCATTAAATCCTTTGGACAAATATTTTCCTTGTGTCTTTGATCTTCTTCATTCTCCTTTGCTCGAGATGGGTTGGGAACAAAAGATGTATCTTAGATGGCTGCTCACCAGCTTTTAAGACCCCAGACACTACTCACCAAAGTAGGATGTAGAACATTTTCTTTATGAACTATGTTATGCCAATTGACCTAGATGTCTCCCTAGACCATGGTCCCCAGCCCTGAACCACAGTAACTCAGTCCCTCAGGGTTTGGATGTGTCTAAGAAGTTTCTGTGACTTTGCCTTGGTCAAGTTGTGCTGACTACCCCTATAATGTGTGCTGTCTTTCAATTCACCAGTTAACACTTATCTACTATCTAGTTAGTGATTTCTCCCTCCCCAACCCTCCCCTCTCTCGTAACCACCAAAGATTGTTTTTTTCTGTGTGTAAACTTTTTCCCGTGTTTTTATAATAGTGGCCTCATATAACATTTGTCCTTTAGTAATTGACTTCACTCAGCATAATGCTCTCCAGATTCATCCATGTTGTGACATGCTTCATGGACTCATCATGGTTCTTTATCTTTGCATAGTATTCCACTGTGTATGTGTGCCATAATTTCTTTATCCATTCATCTGTTGATAGGCACTTAGGTTGTTTCCATCATTTTGCTATTGTGAATAATGCTGAAATGAACATGGGTGGGCATATATCTATTTTTGTGATGGCTCTTATTTCTCTAGGATATATTCCTAGGAGTGGTATTGCTGGATTGTATGGTATTTCTATTTTTAGCTTTTTAAGGAGGTGTCATATTGTTTTCCATAATGGTTCTATCATTTTACATTCCCACCAGCAGTGTATAAGAGTTCCAATTTACCGGCAACCTCTCCAACATTTGTTATTTTCTGTTTTTTTTTTTTTTAATTAATGCCAGTAATGTCAGCGTAAGATGATAACTCATTGTAGTTTTGATTTGCATTTCTCTAATGGCTAAAAATCGTGAGTATTTCCTCTTGTGTCTGTTAGCTGCCTGAATTTTTCTTTGGTGTAGTGTTCATATCCTTTGCCCACTTTTTGATTGGATTATTTGTCTTTTTGTTGTTGATGTGTTGAAGTATCCTATAGGTTTTAGAGATTAAACCCTTGTCAGGCATATCATAGCCAAAAAATTTTTCCCAGTCTGTAGTTCCTCTTTTTTATTCTTTTGGTGAAGTCTTTTGATGAGCACAAGTGTTTGATTTTTAGGTGCTCCCGGTTATCTAGTTTCCCTTCAGGTGTTTGTGCATTGTTAATTAATTATGGCGTGTATTCTTTTTATGCCATGTATTAGGGCCTCTGGCATTGTCCCTATTTGTTCTTCCATGTTCTTTATCATTTTACGTTCCATATTTATGTCTTTGGTCCATTTTGAGTTAGTTTTTGTATATGGTATGAGGTATGGGTCTTGTTTCATTTTTTTACAGGTGGACATCCAGTTTTGCCAGTACCATTTGTTAAAAAGACTTGTCTTTTCCCCATTTAATGGACTTTGGGTCTTTGTCAAAGATCAGTTGACCATAGTTGGATGGATTTATATTTGGCTTCTAGATTCTGTTCCACTGGTCTATTTGTCATTGTACCAATACCTGTCTGTTTTAACTACCATAGCTATATAGTAGGTTCTGAGATCAGGTAGTGTGAGGCCTCCTACTTTGTTCTTTTTCCTTAATAATCCTTTGCTTATGGGGCCTCTTTTCTTTCCATATAAAGTTGATGACTAGTTTTTTCATCTCGTTAAAGAATGCTGTTGGTATTTGGATTGGGACTGCATTAAATCTGTAGATCGCTTTGGGTAGGATTGCCATTTTCACAATGTTGAGTCTTCCTATCTATAAGCATGGTATATTTTTCATTTATGCAGATGTCTTTTGGTTTCTTGCAATAGTGTTTTGTAGTTTTCTTTGTATAAGTCTTTTACATCGCTGGTTAGTTTTATTCCTAAGTATTTTATCTTTTTTAGGGGCTATTATTTTTTTTTATAAGCAGTATTGTTTTCCTGATTTCTTTTTTGAAGTTCTCTTTGTTGGTATACAGAAATCTGAGTGATTTTTATATGCTGATCTTGTATTCTGCTACTCTGCTGAATCTTTCTATTAGTTCCAGCAGTTTTCTTGTGGAATCCTTGGGGTTCTCTATGTATAGAATCATATCATCTGTGAATAGGGACAGTGTTATTTCTTCCTTTCCAGTTTGGATGCCTTTATTTCTTTTTCTTGCCTTATTACTCTAGATAGGACTTCTAGTACAATTTTAAACAGGAGTCGTGATAAAGGGCATCCTGGTCTTGTTCCCATTCTCAGGAGGAACACTTTCAGCCACTCTCCATTAAGAATGTTGCCTGTTCGTTTTGTATAGGTGCCTTTTCTTATGTTAAGGAATTTCCTTTCTATTCCTATTTTATTGACAGTTTTTATCAGGAATGGGTGTTGGACTTTATTAAATGCCTTCTCTTCGTAGATTGAGATGATCATGTGATTTCTTATTTTGTTTATGTGGTATATTATGTTGATTGATATTCTAATGCTAAACCATCCTTGCATACCTGGTATGAATCCCACTTGGTTGGAGTGTATTATTTTTTTGATATAATGCTGAATTCTATTGGCTAGAATTTTGTAGAGAATTTTTGCATCTATATTCATGAGAGATGCTGGTCTGTTATTTTCTTTTCTTTTTTTTTTTATGGTGTCTTTGCTTGGCTTTGGTATGCTGGCTTCCTTCCTCTTCTACCCTCTGAAATGGTTTGAGTAGTACTGGTGTGAGCTATTTTCTGAACGGTAGAATTCTCCAGTGACGTCATTTGTGCCAGGGCTTTTTTGTTGTTGTTGGGAATTTTTTTTATTATATCTTCAATCTCTTCTCTTGTTATGGGTCTGTTCAGATTTCCTATCTTAGTTTGTGTTACTTTAGGTAGGTCCTAGAATGGAATAATTTTTATTTAAGTGAGCCATGTAATTAATCTTCATCCATAAGTCCATGATCAAGATGAAATTAGGCTGGATTTAAAATAAATTTTAGCTAGAGTCACATATATTATGCTTCAAAAATATGTAATATTATATTAGGATAATACTGATGCTTTTTAAATTCTTGAAGTAATTGATCTTCTCAAACTGTTTTTATTGGAATTTGAATTTCCACAAAATGTCTTTGTATAATGAAAATATTCACCAATATAATCTTTTATATCCAATTCTTCTTCATGCTGTGCTCTAATGGGAAACTAGAAAATGTCATTTTAAAAACTGTTTTGACAAATAGCAGGTAAATCACAAAACATAAGTAAGATAATGCTTAAAATGGGAAAGGATTTGGCAGCAAAATAGCCAAGAAAGAAAAATGAAAACTACTAGTATGAACACTGAAAGCGTTTATAAAATTTCAAGAATGTGTGACTACATCATTCAAAATGGAAATTATAAACAATAAGAAATGTCATGCAGCAATTGCATTTTATGCAAAACCATGTAAGTAAATGTACCATTTGATTTAATAATGAAGATATGAAAAAGATGAACTGTTAACACAATATAGTCTGCACTATCTGTTTTCAGTAATGGTGTATACATTTTAAAAGGGAGTAAGTCAATAGATGTAGGATGAAAAACATTATTCATCTCTTTCTCACAGCAGGGTGACTAAGCCTGCTGTCACCAAATGTGTTACCTCACTATTCCCTGATGGAGTTCCTTTAATAGGATGAGATGAATGCAAGCGTTTAACTATTTTAACATGTCAACAAAAGAAAATAAAAGCAGCTATTGAAACAAATGATCTAGCTTCTCACTAATTGAATATGTTTATGTCTTTAGACACAAAAGCGCTGATGCTGAAAATTTTTATAGTGCTATAGGAATAGAAGTTTACCAATTAAAGGCAAATTAAGTTCAATACTAAATAGGTCTCTCAAACTCTTTGCCCAACCCCTCATACAGAGAAGTACTTAACATCTGTCAGGGAGTCTGCATGTTGTTTTAAATCTAAACTACATACAAACCATAATTTCAAAAGTTCACTGCTTCCTAATTAATGTTGGCCTAAACACAGGAGATTGCCTAAATTATTAATATGTCACACTGCCTTGGACATGTCTTCAGTAATGGAAGGTCTCTAGAATTTAGAAAACCTCTGCCTGGAACCACGAACTAAGAAAGTATCACTTGGAAAAAATCGTTAGAAGTCTGACCACTTACTCCTACAAATGAATCACTTCAAAATTTCCATAAATTTAGGCCCTGTCCTATCCCTAAGTCAAAATTGAAAATAAACCCATCTTGATTGCCCATATTTTCCCCTTTCCCAACTTCTTCTCTTTCAGTGGGCTCTCTTTTCTCAAATCTCCCAATCTTCTAATCCAATCTCCATTCACAGAGAATGACCTGGTAAGTTATTGTGGGATAAGGACGTAACAAATTATTTCTTCTAGTAATATTTAAATTCAAAATGTGATGCCTGGAGAAGGATTAACAACAAATCACTAGGTCATCTAAGATAAATCTATTGGTCCCTACTGGTATGGACCAAAAGAGAAGGAAATCAAAGACTCATAGAAGAAACTAGTCCAAGGAACAAATAGCCCACATGAACTAAAACCTATTCAAAGTTGAGACCAGAAAAACTAGATAATGCCCAGCTACCATTACCGACTATTCTGACAGGGGATACAACAGAAGGTCCTGGATAGAGTGGGAGAAAAATGTAGGACAAAACTCAAATTCCTAAAAAAGACCAGACCTACGGGACCAATAGAGACTAGAGGAACCTCCAAGATTATCACTCTAAGAATCCCTTTGAACTTGGAAGTGAAGCTATTTCTGCAAGTCATCTTGCAGCCAAATAATAGATTGGCTTATAAAATAAACAATATCACCTGTGAGTACTGTGCTCCCTTAAACAATTAACTATTTGAGACCAAACAGCAAATAGTTACCCAAATGCAAAGATGAGACAGCAAGGAGGGGAAGGGAAGCTAGATCAAGGAAAACAGAACAAACAGAATGGAAATACTAAGAATCCTGACATATTGTGCAAATCGTAACCAATGGCATGGAACAATTTGTATAAAAATGTTAAAGGGAACCTAATTTGCTATGTTAACTTTCACCTAAAACACAATAAAATATTATGGAAAAAAAAAGTATCACTAACTAAAAGTGGAGTTTCTGGAGATGCTTTTTAGGTCCCTCTTCGGTGCCAAAAGGAGCCCTGGTGGGGTAGTGGTTAAGCGCTCAGCTGCTAACCAAAAGGTCAGTGGTTTGAACCCACCAGCTGCTCTGCAAGAGAAAGATGTAGCAGTGTGCTTCTGTAAAGATTACCAGAAACCAAACCAAACTTGTTGCATAAGGGTCAATTCCCATTTCGTAGCAACTCTATAGGACAGAGCAGAACTGCTCCACGGGGTTTCCAAGGCTATAAGCTTTATGGAGTCGTTCAAACAGAAGAAAGGGATACTGCGTGGTTTAAAATGAAGAAAGGTGTGTGTCAGAGTTGTGTCCTTTCACCACACATATTCAATCTGTATGCTGAGCAAATAATCCAAAAAACTGAACTATATGAAGAACACGGAGTCAGAACTGAAGGAAGACTCATGAACAATCTGCAATATGCAGATGACACTACCTTGTCTGCTTAAAGTGAAGAGGACTTGAAGCACTTACTGATGAAGATCAAAGGTTACAGCGTACAGTATGGATTGCACATCAACATAAAGAAAACAAAAATCCTTACAACTAGACCAATGAGCAACATCATGATAAATGGAGAAAATATTGAAGTTGTCAAAGATTTCATTTTACTTGAATCTACAATCAACACCCACGGAAGCAGCAGTCAAGAAATCAAACAATGTATTGAATTGGACAAATCTCCTACAAAGACCTCTTTAAAGTGTTAAACAGCAAAGATGTCATTTTGAGGACTAAGGTGTGCCTGACCCAAGCCATGCTATTTTCGATCACCTCATATGCATGTGAAAGCTGGACAATGAATAAAGAAGACCAAAGAAGAACTGATGCCTTTGAGCTATGGTGTTGGTGAAGAATATTGAATATGCCATGAACTGCCAAAAGAACAAACAAATCTGTCTTAGTAGAAGTACAGCCAGATGCTCCTTAGAAGCGAGGACGGTGAGACTTCATCTCAATTACTTTGGGCATATTATCAGGAGGGACCAGTTCCTGGAGAAGGGCATCATGCTTGGTAAAGTAGAGCGTCAGAAAAAAAAAAAAGAAGACCTTCAATAAGATGGACTGACGCAGTAGCTGTAATGATAGGCTCAAGCATAACAACGATTATCAAGATGGCCTGGGACAGGCAGTGTTTCCTTCTGTTGTACACAGGATCACCACGAGTCAAAATCAACTCAAAGGCACCTAAAAACAATCTTTATGAAAGCAGACTGCCACATCTTTCTTCCATGGAGCAGTTAGTGGGTTCTAACCACTGACCTTAAGGTTAACAGCCAAGAACTTAGCCACTGCGCCATCATGATCCTTTCCGTAAAGATTATATCCTTGGAAATCCAATGGGGCAGTTCTATTCTGTTCTTTAGGGTCGCTATGAGTCGGAAGCAACTCAATGGCAACGGGGTTTGGTGTCAAGGATTAACCCTCGTCTCTTTTATACTTTATTGAACCATGTGGCCCTCCAGGGTTCCATTCTGCCTAGTATTAAGAATTTTACATAGAAACACATAGGATTGTTCAGAATTGGTGGAGAAGAAAATATACACACATAGTTTCATGAAACTCACCTTGTTCAGAACAAAAAAGGAGCTTTATATTATAATTTCCAACTTTTATTTTCCCCAGTCCTACAGACTACTTCTGCAACTTTCAAAGCTATAACTAACAAATGTTTCCATTCTGTCTAATCAAAATGAGCTAATGAGATGAAAACAGCAGCCTTTCATCAAGCCCAGTGTAAACTGCCTTTTTTTTTTTTTTTAAACTATCAGATCCTTTAAAACAGGGTGCCTGAGGGCACCTAAGAATACGTGGCCAAAGGCAAAAAATATATATATAGGGTTTTGTGTATGTGTGTGGTTTAGAATATTTACAATATTTTAAACTCTGAACACTGACTCTATATTCCAGGCCAGAGACTTCCTTTCACTATTGTTAGGTGCCATGGAGTCCATTCCAACTCACAGTAACATTATGTAAAAAAGATCTGTTATTCTCTGCTTTCAGCCAAGATTTATCAGACATCAGCAATGACATCCTTCACTTCACACTCTCTTCTGAATCCGGCTTGAATTTCTGGTAGTTCCCTGTTGATGTACCACTGCAACTGTTTTTAAATTATCCTCAGCAAGATTTTACTTGCAGGTGACATTAATGATATTGTTTGATAATTTCTGCATTCTGTTGGATTACCTTTCTTTGGAATGGGCACAAATATGGATTTCTTCAAGTTGGTTGGCCAGGCAGCTGTCTTCCAAATTTCTTGGCACAGATGAGAGCTTCCAGCGTTGCATCCATTTGTTGAAACATCTCAATTGGTATTCCGTCAGTTTCTGGAACCTTGTTGTTTGCCAATGCCTCCAGTGCAGTTTGGACTTCTTTCTTCAATACATTGGTTCTTGATTATGCTACCTCCTAAAGTGGTTAAATATCAACCAATTCTTTTTGGTACAGTGACTCTTTGTATTCTTGCCACCTTGTTTTGATGCTTCCTGCATTGTTCAATATTTTGCCCATAGAATCCTTTAATATGCAATTCGAGGCTTTAATATTTTTCTTCACTTCTTTCAGCTTGAGAAACGATAAGCGTGTTCTTCTGTTTTGGTTTTCTAACTCTAGGTCTTTGCACATTTCATTATAATAATAGGTTTCTTTGTAAGTATATGCCTACTTTGTAGCTACAGTTGTAGATTTATCCCCCCACCCAAAAAAAGTAATTAAAAGTGAATGAGAAAAAAGCTACAGTTTTAGATTTACCCCCCCCCAAAAAAGTAATTAAAAGTGAATGAGAAAAAAGGGGAGTAGGGGAAGAGAATTCAGTGGTTTGGAATGGAGACTGGAATGCCATTCTGTTGTACGACAAAATCCCTCCATTACAAGTATCAAAACTGGCCAAGACAAAAAAAAAAAAAGAAACCATTGTTGAAATCCTCACTAGGATATGAGGCAACAACTAAGGTTTCTAAATTGAAACAACTTTGCCACAAATGAAGTCATGTCTTTAATCTAGTGATTCCCAGCCAGGATATACATTAGAATCACCTGGGAAGTTTTAAAACTACTTGAGTTGTGATACCTCAGAGCTACCCCCCAGAGATTCTGCTGTGATTGGCAGCCTGGGCATCAGGAGATTTAAAACTTCCCAGGTAATTCTTATGTGCACGTAGTCAGCTTTAATCAAATGACAGAAGACAGTGCTATTGCAAACACCTGTTTGAGCTCCTTGATTGTACCCATGATTCACTCTCTCACCTTGTGCTGAATCTTCATGGGTTCCCCCACATTTATTCAAGTAAAATGCAGAGAGTAGTGGTTCACAGTCTTAAAAAGAACTCACCGACCCATTTATCAAATCCTTTCTCTCTGTGGGTTCTGACTCATGCTGCAGTAGAAAAAAGAGACAAACAGATCGCCTTTCTTTGGCTACCCTTAAAAAAAAAAAAAAAAACCCTTACTGGCCATAAACTGCCTTTCAATACTGCAGAGACAGCATAGGAACAAGGCTGCCATCTTGCTGCCTTTCTGGGCATCTCACTTCTTTTTCCCCAGGAAAGAAACGTCAATGACTAATGGTAACTCCTGACTTCATTTACACATTTGGACAGGGACTTAAACATTCCTCTGTAATGGAGGATTCCATGGTAGCAGGCAGAACCCAAAGAAGAGCAGAGCCAGCCCTCTGTGCAGATCAAGCTGAAATACACACACTCACCTTCAAAACATGTTTTCACCCACCTGTCTGCCTTCAAAGTTGTTCCTCAAGGACTTTCAGGAGAGTGGTTACTCCAAATAGGATTAGGCAGTTTTGTTAACAGGAGGGATCTAAATCCAGGGCTTTGAACCAGTTAATTCCAACTCAAACCCTTGCTGAGAATTTGCATTTCTACCCCAGATACACTGAATCAGAATCTACATTTTTAACAAGCTCCCCAGGTGATCCTTATGTATATGTAAGACTCTTGTTACAGTTTAACAAGATCCCCAGGTGATTCTTATATTTAACAAGAATCTAAAACAGTGGTTCTCAAGTCTACCTTGCATCAGAATATCCTGGTGGGCTTGTGAAAATCCAAATTACTGAACTGCAACCTCAGAGTTTCTGATCCTGTAGGTTAGGATTAGAGCCGATAATTTGCATTTCTAACAAATTCCCAGGTGATGCTGCCGGTCCAGGGCCTTCCTTTGAGAATGCTGGACAAAAATGTCAAAGATTAGCTCACTGTTAACAGTTAATCGTCTAAGATCCATCAGTCCTCTAAGTCAGCTGAGGAGGTAAGGTATTCATAGACTGGGGCAGTGACCAGGGTCCAAAGAAGTTGTCACTAGGGGGTTGTCCCTAGATATCTACCCAGCAGCCTGTTGTTGTTAGATACTGTTGAGTAGATTTTGCCTCATACTGACCCCATGTGACAGAGTAGAACTGCCCCATAGAGTTTTCTAGGCTATGATCTTTACGGGAGCAGATCACCAGGTTCTTCTCTGTTGGACCCTCTGGGTGGATTCAATCCATCAACCTTTCAGTTAGTACCCGAGCACTTAACCAACCCTTGCACCCCAAATTGCCAGGTAAGAATGAGAAGTGGTTTGGATGGGGGTTAGACAAAAAAATGCCTCTTCATTGTTTTGCTAGGGTCCCTCAGAATATTGTGTGGTCTCTTATACATAAATACTAAATCATCCCAATCCATTTAGTTTAGGAGGGAGCAGGCCTGCTTCACAAGCCAAAATGACATGCTGCGATGGATTTTAAACTGAGGCTTTTATAGAGACATATAGTGACAAAAGCTAAATTAAATAGTTTGCACTCCAACAGCACCACCTAGTGGATATTTGGGGATTTTGGTGAACATCAAGCTTAGCCTAAAATGGTGGTTTAATTTTTATAACAGGAAAAGAGGGCCACCTGATATGCTAATTGTGGTATATCACAAGAGGGCGAGTAAACAAAAACAGTACATTTGGGCTATGTGAAAAACATTTTTTGCAATTATGCACAATATATTCTATGAAACCAAGCAAAGCTGTTAGCTGAGGAACCTATATGCATGTAAAAATGCGTACAAATAGCTGTTCCAGGATACTACGTAAAAATAGGTAGTAAAAGTAGAAAAGTTATCATATCAAAACTATATTACGAAAATCCATAATAATATATGGATACCATATTATCTCCTTCTAAAAACTGATATATTATATAAAAATAAGAGAATAAAGCTCAGGTTCTGTTGGCATATAATAATATTCAAATAATCACACACCTTATAAGCAATTGAATAAACTGAATTTCCTATTCGCTACTATATTTATTTTTATTGGTCCCCAGGAAGAGAAAGAAGGAAAGAAAGATGCTGAGTTGTTACTGTAGGCCCTAAAAAGGGACCAGAAAGGAAGTAATTCAAGATGTTAAAGATCTGCCTCACTCAGTGAACTTGTGTTAATGATGGTGAAATAATTTGGAAAAGGATATCAAGAAAATACAACTTGAAAAATATAGCCAATGTCACTGAATCATACATACAGAAATTGTTGAATTGGTGTATGTTCTGTTGTGTATATTTTCACCAAAAATAAAAAATAAAATTTCAAAAAAATAAAAAAGATTTCCTCACTAACCCACAGACTATTGTTTGTGAAAATCTGTTCCAGGTAAGCTGATAGTTTAAGAGCAATCATTTCCCGGAGCAGCGTGAATTCAGTGCAATATTAACAAAACCCATTTTATTTTTTCTATTTCAAATGTGATTGGCTGACTTGCCCCTTTTCTGCTCTGAATGGTATCTCAGGCAGATTCCATTGGTTGTTGCTGCTTATCTGGATAACGCCATCTAGCAACAGGTATCCCAGGTGTGGCAGGTGTCTAAATGCTAGTACTCTGGCAGGATGACTGTGTGAATTGTTTAGGGGCCCTGAGGCATTTTTCTGACATGGTAGATCCAGCAGTCCTTCCTGCCCTTCCTCAACTTCCCCCAGTAGCTTCTTCTGCTAATGTCTCCATAGCCAGTAAACAGTACCCTTGAGTGGAAGGAAGTGCGGTCAAGATGACTCCAGTTCAGCTACCTTTTCCCACACCCACTCAGCCTATAGGAAACTTACACATCCTTGTCCCTCCAAACTGGTGAGGGCAGAGTACTCTCTGCTCCATGGCTGCCACATTCTCCCCCTGCCATCGCCCCACAGAGTTTGTATAGGACCTGACTAAGGAGACATCCAGCTGAGAAATAAGACATTGACTACCCTTCTTTAGCCCCCTCCCACTGCCCCCCACATCTCATCAAGGATGGGTGCAAATCCTCTCACCCGACAAATAGTACATGCTGAGAGTTTTCAGCTCCTTTCCCCAGTTGTCCCTCCATAACCTCCCTTTCCCTCTTTCCCTAGCCCCAATCTTACCTAGTTAAGCTAGTCAGGGTCCAACCAGGAAAAGAAAAATTGCTTTATATATATATATTTTTTTTTTTGGTCAGGAAACCCTGGTAGCACAGTGGTTAAGAGCTACAGCTGTTAACTGAAACGTTGGCAGTTTGAATCTACCAGGTGCTCCTTGGAAACCCTATGGGGCAGTTCTACTCTGTACTATAGGGTTGCTATGAGTCGGAATCAACTCGACGGCAATGTGTATGCATATATTATATACGTATGTATATATGTGTGTGCATATATATACACACACGCACGTATGTTGTTGTGTGCCATTGAGTCAATTCGGACTCACAATGATCCTATATGACAGAGTAGAGCTGCCCCCATAGGGTTTTCTAGGCTGTAATATTTACGGAAGCAGATTACCAGGTCTTTTCTCCCACAGAGTTCAAACCACCTACTTTTTTGTTAGCAGGGAGTTAACTGTACGGGATGTAAAAGAATTGAGAGTCAAAACAAGAGCCAATATTACAACCAGCACAGAAATTAATGACAGCAGGCAGTCACTGGCACCTTAAGGTGGAGGTACCCAGGAAGAATGTAGTATTTCACGGTCCAGGAGCCAAGGTCTTTTAGTGGAAGCTGGACCACAGGCAGGTCTGTTTGGCAGGAATTGGAGCTGCAGAAAAGACATAGATAGAGCCATCTGAGACAAAGCTGGAGGGGTAGAAATATCCTTCCTTATGCTTCATTGTACATCCTGGAGTCTTCCGCTAATGTTTTCCATTGGCCAAAAGCAGCAGGAAGAATCTGACTGGAAAATCTAATCTACATCCCATGAGGTCAGCTCCCCTGTGATAAAGGCAGAGCAGGAGAAGTGAGAGGAATGGGATGAGGGTGAAGAGGCCTAAGACAGCACACTAGTCTGAGAGCAGAAAAACTGTTTTTGCACTCCCCTATCCAAGTTTTTCTCTCTTGTACCTAGGTCATGCTATTTCTTTGAATCTTTATTTTGGATATTCAAATATTCTTTGAGTATTTTGGATTGGGACGAAGGAACCCTAAAAACACTTAGTTTTTGTCTGTTTTAATCTTTGTGCTCAAGTCACTTTCTTAAGGCCAAGCAGAAAAGTCCCTCTCAACATCCTGTTATATGCAATGCATTCTATTTTTCTATTTTTTATAATTGCCTTGATACTACACCACTTGTTCCCAAACTATCTCAGATATTTGTATAAATAGTGTTGATAAAGAATTTTACCTAGTCTATCATTACCTACCCCAAGTGAGAGTTCAATATGCCCAGGATTTTTTAATTACATTTGAGAAAGTTATGTAATTCTATAGAGAATCCCTGAATATATTTCAGTACCTTCAACTAAGGTTTTATTAAATTGTGTTTCTATTTCTTAAATCAAGAACCCCTACACTAATAAATCTTCATTGAAGTTTATAATGTGCTCAGTACTACGCTTTGAAAGACAGTGTCTTAGGTTGGGTTCCCAAGAGGCAGACTCCGAGATGACGATTCATGAGGAAGTAATTTATAAAGAAGGTGTTTCCAGGAGAAACCAGTAAGGGAGTGGGGCAAGCAGAACAGGGAGGAAACTGAAGTAAGGCTATGTTTCAGAAAAAGTCCCATGGAGGGTAGCTTCAGCCTGGCCATTCAGGAAACGCGGAATTTGTCTCAACTTGAAGCAAAGGAGCTTGGCTTTCATACTCCCAAACACATTGTTTATTAGAAAAGGACCCTGAGGTTGGTGTGTCAGAGAAGATACACAGGTGCTGGCCATTGGAATCTAAACCCTGCCAAAGCTGCAAGAGAGGTGAACAGATGGGTAAAAGGGATCCAAAGGGATCCAGGTGGAGGACCAATAATATCTATTCCAATCAGCATACAACCTGTTTTCTTTTCATTGGCATATTATCCTGTAGATGATCAGCAAAAAAATAAATAATTAGACACCAATATTAGACCAAATCTAGCCAAGAGTTTATAGTTAGTGGTATAGCTGAAGAATACTATTACAGACCAAACCAGTAATCCCCAACCTTTGCACATTGAAGTCACCTGATGCCCACCCCTAGGTATTCTGATTTATTTGATATGGGGTGCAACCTGGGCACTGGAATTTTTAAAAGCCATCCCCACCTCCAGGTGATTCTAATCTTCAGCAAAGCGTGAGAACCATTGATCCAAGGCAAGAGAGATCAACATGAATTTCTTTCACTAGGGAAGAAGACACCAGGGAGGGGCTGAGGTTTGAACTGGGCCTTGAAAGATCGATAGAACTGGAGTAGCAAGAAATCAAAGGGACTGGCATGAATGGCAAGAGATGCAGCTTAAGTTCAAAGGCAAAAATTTTCATGACTAATAAAGGAAAAAAGGAAACCAACTTGAAAATGTGTTGCTAAGACTAGTGAAAAATAAAGTTTTATAGATAAAGTGCATCCTTATTAGAGTTGGCCCAGAAGTCAAGCAAATTTTTTTTAACTTGTCCCAGTGGGTAACCACTATAGGTTTTTGAATGGAGAAGTAAAATGATAAAAGCAGTGTTTAAAGAAGAGTATTTTGGCAACAATTCAAAAGACAGATTCAAACTGGAAGAGGTTGAGTCAAGGACGTCTGTCAAAAGGCCGTTTCAGTAATCCTGGTATTTGATAAGGTCTTCATTAGGGCAGTACTCTCAGAATTGAAAGAAAAGGGCAAGTAACAAAAGGTATTTTAAAGTAAACAGAGGTCTTAGATCTTGGATATAGAAGTCAAAAACAGGAAGGAATGAAAGAGAAGTTGAAGCTCAGTAGCTGATGTGAAGTATTACCTGGTGTGTTTTCCCCTCCTGTACCTTAACCTCTTGATCTGCCTCCATCTGAGTTGTGAGACATGAAGTAGGCTTTGCTCCATTTGAAATGTCAAAGAGGGATAGGAGAAAGAAGAAATGAAATTATCTGCTTTAAATAAAAAATATATATATAATGTACATCTAAAATGTAAAACAAAATAATCTGTATTATATAATGTAAAACAAAATAATCTGTACTATAGAGTACATATAACACAGTTTTTTTTTTATGTATTAAGAATGCTTTTTTTTTTATGCCCTCCTTGTCCACAAACCCTCCCTGGAAAGGAATAAAGGAATTAGCTGAGAAGAAGTGAGCTTAGACACTCATAGTAAGTACTCTGGACCCTGCTCACCCCCATTTCTCTGCCCAAGTCTTATTGATTTAAAAAAAAAAAAAAAAAAAAAACTGGACGGAGGGCTGGGGACCATGGTCTCAGGGGCATCTTTTTTTTTTTTTTGAGGGCTGGGGACCATGGTCTCAGGGGCATCTAGCTCGATTGGCATAACACAGTTTATAGAGAAAATGTTTTACATCCTACTTTGGGGAGTAGCACCTGGAGTCTTAAAAGCTTGTGAGCAGCCATCTAAGATATGTCTACTGGTCCCCACACCACATGCAGCAAGGGAGAATGAAGATAATCAAAGACACAATGGACCACAACTACCACAGCCTCCACCAGACTGAGTCCAGTACAACTAGATGGTGCCCGTCTACCACCACGGACTGCTACGACAGGAATCACAATAGAGGGTCCCTGACAGAGGTGGAGAAAAATAAAGAACAAAATCCTAACTCACAAAAAAAGACCAGACTTACTGGGCTGACAGAGACTGAAGAAACCCTGAGAATATGGCCCTGGAACACACTTTTAATCCAGTAGTAAAGTCACTCCAGAGGTTCACCCTTCAGCCACAGATTAGACAGGCCCATAAAACAAACAATAACACTGTAGCTCAACCATGTATATGAGACTAAATGGGCACACCAGCCCAGGGGCAAGGACAGAAAGGCAGGAGGGAACAGGAAAGCTGGACAAATGGAAATGGGGAACGCAATGTCGAGGAGAGTGTTGACATGTCGCGGGGCTGCCAACCAATGTCATAAAACTATATGTGCATTAATTGTTTAATGAGAAACTAATTTGCTCTGTAAACCTTATCTAAAGCACAATAAAATAAAAATTAAAAACCTGAAAAAAATGTACATCCTTCCTTTATTATTGGGGATCCAAGGATGGAGTGGACAAGTACCCTCCTTTTTGCTACAATGGCATGAGGGCTTGTGATGTCACAGACACACAAGTCTTCATAATAGCCTTAAAATTCTGACAGCCCTGGAGAAGGCCCTCAAGCAAGGAACAGGAGTTATTTTAAAGAGTTGGTAGTCCAAAGGGGTGTCAGACATGGTGATGAAGAACTATGGCAGCAGAAAATAGCACTGGACATCTCAGTTCCTACACTGTGGTGGGATTAAAGACATCTCAGAAAAAGTAAGAATGAATGCTGACGATCACAGATGACGGCAGGAGGATTATACGCAGATGGCAGCATAGGACAAATCAAGCCTGAGTTGGAGACTCTTTTCCACCAACACAGCACCTCTTCAGTGAAGAGAGAAAGATATTAAATACACTGATGTCTAATCCTGAAATGACTGAGAGATCACTGAATGTGATTGAGTTTAATGATTAAGAATGATTAAGGCGACCAAGTTTTCCTAAAAGGGATTAGAAATGCTTTGTTACTATTAGGAAGAATGATGCATGTAGTAGAGATATAATTACATTTTCATTATAGGAATATAAAGGATGTTACATTTTTGTACTTCAAATTTTCACTCTTTGAAAAATCATACTGATGTCACAAGACTTTAAATTGGTATGACAGGAAGAATGGTGGCACCACAATGATGAGTCTGCCTTGGGTCATAACAAGTTTGAAGTGACAAGACAGGCAATTGAAAATATTCTATGGGATTTTGGAATGTGAAACTGTGCCAGACTAGAAAGCAAAGGCAAAAATAATAGATTCACTTAGTAGTCATCAGCATGGAGGTGATAATTCCAAAGAAAAGCACATGGGCAAAACCTGTGAACCTCCGACAAGCTTGTACGGGACATAAAACTGAGTTTGATATTTTAAATGTTATGGAATTATTCGAACATATCAAAAAGTATGACACAAACTATATACATTTTTCCTGTCTTTTGCTTCATTATTTGATTAAACTGACTAAATTATAAGAATCTAGTAGATCTAGATTTTCTCTTTTTTTTAACAGATTTAACCTAATATTACAGGTTTGCGGAACAGGAAACAGATCTCAGAAATAAAAACAGAGCCCTGGTGGCACAGTGGCTAAGAGCTCGGCTGCTAACCAAAACGTCAGCAGTTCAGATCCACCAGCTGCACCTTGGAAACACTACGGGGCAGTTCTACTCTATTGCTGTTGCTATGATTTAGAAGAATCAACTCAACGGCAACAGGTATTGTACGTTTGAAAGGCTGGGAGGTAAAGTTGAGGAAATGTCCCAGAATCAAGAACTATGGAAAACAAAAGAGAAACAACAGGAATATAAAGGAGGCCCAGCATACAAATAATAGGGCAAAAGAAAGAGAGATCTAGAGCAAGATTGAGAGAGAAAATAGAAAAGTAAAATCAAAGAAAGGGTAGAATTTTCCAGAATCGTTTCTGCAGTGAATAATGTTTACTTATTCATTGTATGGTAATCTTTGTTTATTGATTTTATTTTACAGAATCAATCAGCCTTTCAAAAAAATCACAGAGGTACCATTTTAATTCTAGAACAAAACATAAATCCTATGAGCTTTGACAATGTTTACATTATAATTTATGCGTGATAGCTTGGGAGCAGAGACAAGATAAGAGACCTACTGGAACTATAGAAAGCTGACTGCCTTTACCTTATCGTACAGAAGGAAGAGAAACCATTTTAAGCTATTAGGCTATAAAACAAAGTTTGAGTACATTATTTAAAGTCCTGATAGTAACCAACAAAAAACCTAGAAATAAAATTATATCTGACTAAATATAGATGGCCCCCAATGAACCTGGCCTCTTGGTATTAACATCCATGGGTAATCCCCTCTCCTTGAGTGTAGGCTGGACCTAGTGACTCACTTCTAACAAATAAAATGCAACAGATACGACGTGATGTCACGTCCTAGTTTAGGTTACAAAGAGATTTTGGCTTTCACCTGGGGCACCTATTTTTTCACTCTCCTAAAAAAAAAAAAACAAAAACTGAGGGAACCCAGGTGCCATGTTGTGAGCTGCCCACATGACAAGGAACTGAGGGAGGCCTCTAGCCCACAGCCTAAGACTAGTTGAATCCTACCAACAACCAAGTGAGCTTGGAACCTATCCTCCTACAGTCCCACATTCAATGCTACCGAAGCTGCAACTGTCACCTTGATTGCAACCTTGTGAGAGACTGAGTTAGGAGACTTAGCTCTAAGTCATGTCCTGATTCCTGACCCATGGACTGTGAGATAATAAATGCCTGTTGTTTTAAGCAAATGTTTTGGGGTAATTTTTTTTTCACAGCAATGAATATCTAATATAGTTCTCAATAGCTTAAAGTTGATAAATCTAGAAATAGAGATATGCAAATAATAGCACTCAGCTGCTAACCAGATTGGCAGCTCCAGCCCACCAGCCGCTCCATGGGAGAAAGATGTGACGGTCTGCTTCTGTAAAGATTTACAGCCTTAGAAACTCTAAGGGTCATGACTACTCTGTCCCATAGGGCCACTATGAGTCAGAATCGACTTGATGGCAATGGGTAAATTAATAGTTAGACTCACAGAGGTAATCATCAAAAGGACTAAAAACAGAAATATTCAAAAGTGCTTATCTGTGAAATGGCCAGATCATGGGGGGCACAGAAAGAAATGGAGAGATACTTTCTTTTCTTATTCCACTTTTTTTCCATGGGCTGTATTACTTTTATAATTAAAAAATGAAAGCTATTAAGAGAGAAGTGGTTTCAATACCACTGAAATAGGAATGTTGCTAAATAACTGAACAAACTATGAGAAAAAGAAGGTGTATAAACATTCAGGCAGAATACATAAAAACTGATGTTCTAAAAAATACATGCAACTCATTCTTTTCCAATACACAGGCCACTAAAAGAGAGGGGAGCAATGTCTGTAGAATTTTGAAGAAAAGTGGTTATGTCCTAAAGTTGTTTGTGTGCAAAAGCCACTAAATGGCATCCTGAGACATAAAAGGGCTATGATAGTAAACAAACCATTAACTCTTCTTTTAAAAAAGTTATGTGAGGAGGCAGGGCCAAGATGGCGAAATAGACAGACGGTTCCAGTGAGCCTTCTTACAACAAAGACCCAAAAAAACAAGTGAAGCGAGTATGTTTATGCCAAGCTAGGAGCCCTGAACATCAAAGGCAAGGTTAGAAAACAAACTGAGGAGCAGGGGGAGGAAGAGACAGTTCAGAAGCGGAGATGAGTTACCGGACCTGAATCGCCAGGGGCCCTCAGGCACCATTTCCAGGAGTGGCTGCGGCAGGCTGGTACTAGTGTTTGGCCGCAGTTTCCTCAGGGAGAAGCAGCAAGCCGCACAGCCTACTCACACCTGCAGAACCAGGAAAGAACAGCGCTCTCAGCAAAAGCTAAGTACTTGCATACGTTTTACCGCGCCCCCCACCCCCAAGCCAACTTCAGTGGCTGTTGATTTCCCTTGGCCTAAGATAGGTCCTGTTGAGTGCCTAGAGCCATTCTCTAGACTCTGGAAAAGGAATAAATTCACAATTGGGGGAAAAGATAGTTTGCCAGCTCCACTAACCAGGGGAGCTCAGGACAGAAGCGGCTCTTGCCTAGGCATAAACAGTCCATGGACTTTGAGTACCTTTCCCCTCTGCATGGACCTGTGTGGGCCTGTTTCAGGAGAATGCGTGCTTGTTGGCAGACTACAACTGTTTCAGCTGTGCGGTGGAGAGTTGGGTGTTTGATGTTTGACACTGCTTTGCCTACTAAACAGGGTCCTCACCTACCCACATCAGGGGCCTAAGGACTGGTAGCTCCACTCAAGTCACCCAGCCACCCATGACAGGGGTCCAAGGATAACTGGTAACTCCCAGTCCTTACGACAAAAACATTGGGTGCCCATGGTGCATCTGCAGAACCCATCCACCTATACTCTCTAGGGAACAGGGACATGCTTTCCTCAGAGACTCTTAGGGGATGATTCTCAGCCCCCTGCCTTGTTCAGAGCATAACCCCCTGCTGCAACCAGATACCAGTACCTATACCAATCACCACTGCCCCTCTAAGACTGTAGGACAGAGCCTGTACCACACACTTGATGAGCAGCTACCTGGGCACCTGAGCTGAATTCATACACAAAAAGTGAATGGACTCCTAGACTGATATACCTGATAACAGCTCAAGCCACCTGGGGACAGGATGTCAGAGCTCCAAACGTGAAAATAATCAAGATAGCTCACTCAAGCAACCCATTTGGACATATCAAAACAAAACAAAGCAAGAAGCTACGATACAGAAAGCAAACATAAAATAAACTTATGCAATAACTTATAGATGGCTTGGAAACAACAGTCAATATCAAGTCACATAAAGAAACATACCATGATCGCTTCAACAAGCTCTCAAAACAAAGAATCAAGGGATCTTCTAGATAAAAGTGCCTTCCTGGAATTACCGGGGGCAGAATACACAAAGATTAAAATACAGAACCCCTCAAGACATCAGGAAGGAAATCAGGCAATATGCAGAACAAGCCAAGGAACACACAGATAAAGCAGTTGAAGAAATTAAAAAGGTTATTCAGGAACATAGTGAAAAATTTAATAAGCTGGAAAAATCCAGAGACAGACAGCAATTAGAAATTCAGATGATTAACAAAAATTACAGAAGTAGACAACTCAACAGAAAGTCATAGGAGCAAAATTGAGCAAGTGGAATTCCAGCAGAATTTCTGAACCTGAACATAAAGCACTTGGCACCAATATATTTGAAGAAAAATCAGATAAAAGAACTTAAAAAAATGAAGAAAACTTAAGAATCATGTGGGACTCTATCAAGAGAAATAACCTATGAGTGATTGGAGTTCCAGAATGGGGAAGGATAACAGAAAATACAGAGAGAACTGTTGAAGATTTGTTGGTAGAAAATTTCCTTGATATCGTGAAAGACGAGAAGATATCTATTCAAGACGTTCATTGAACTCTACATAAGATAGATTTTAAAAGAAAGTCACCAGGATATATTATAATCAAAGTTTCCAAAACCAAAGATAAAGAGACAATCTTAAGAGCAGCTAGGAATAAAAGAAAAGTCACCTACAAAGGAGAGTCAATAAGAATAAGCTCAGACTACTGAGCAGAAACCATGAAGGCAAGAAGGTAAAGGGGTGGCTCATATAAAGCATTGAGGAAAAAAATTCCCAGCCAAGAATCATATATCCAGCAAAACTGTCTCTCAAATATGAACGTGAAATTAGGACATTTCCAGATAAACAGAAGTTTAGGGAATTCGTAAAAACCAAACCAAAACTACAAGAAATACTAAAGGGAGCTCTTTGGTTAGAAAACCAATAATATCAGGTAACAACCCAAGACTAGAACACTGCACAGAGAAATCAGAGGTCAACCCAGACAGGGAAATCACAAAAATAGATCAAGATAAAAAAAAAAAAAATGCTCAAAACAGGGAAACAGCAATGTTATTATGTAAAAGAAAACAACATTAAACCAATAAAGAGGGACTAAGAAATGTAGTCATAGATTTTTCATATGGCGACAAAGACAAGGCAATACAAAGAAATAAAAGTTGGGTTTAAATTTAGAAAAATAGGGGCAAATAATAAGGTAACCACAAAGGAGACAAACTATCCTACACATCAAAATTAAACACAACTAAAAACAGGGACTCGGCAGAAAGAAAATCAACAAAAAATATGAGGAAAGGACAATATATAAAGATAATCCACTCAGCACATAAAATTAAGTGGGAAAAAGAAACTGTCAACAACACACAAAAAAAGACATCCAAGAGATAGCACTAAATTCATACCTATCCATAATTACACTGAATGTAAATGGACTAACTGCACCAATAAAGAGACACAGAATGGCAGGATGGATTAAAAAACATGATCTGTCTATATGCTGCCTACAAGAATACACCTTAAACTCAGAGGGACAAACAAACTGAAACTCAAACGATGGAAAAAAATACATCAAGCAAACAACAACAAAAAAAGAGCAGGAGGAGCAATATTAATTTCTGACAAAATAGACTTTAAAGTTAAATCCATCAGAAAGGATAAGGAAGGACACTATATAATGATTAAAGAGACAATATATCAGGAGAATATAACCATATTAAATATTTATGCACCCAATGACATGGTGGCAAGATACGTAAAACAAACTATCAGCATTGAAAAATGAGATAGACAGGTCCACAATAACAGTAGGAGACTTTAACACACCACTTTTGGTAAAGGACAAGACATCCAGAAAAAAGCTCAATAAAGACACAGAAGATCTAAATGCCACAATCAACCAACTTGACCTCACAGACATATACAGAACACTCCACCCAACAGCAACCAAGTATACTGTCTTTTCTAGTGCACATGGAACATTCTCTAGTATAGACCACATATTAGGTCATAAAGCAAGCCTTAGAAGAATCCAAAACACTGAAATATTACAAAGCCTCTTCTTTGACCATAAGGCCATAAAAGTAGAAATCAATAACAGAATAAGCAGGGAAAAGAAATCAAACACTTGGAAACTGAATAATACCCTGCTCAAAAAAGACTGGGTTATAGAAGACATTAAGGATGGAATAAAGAAATCCATAGACTCCAATCAGAATGAAAACATTTCCTATCAGAACCTTTGGGAGACAGCAAAAGCAGTGCTCAGAGGTCAATTTATATCAATAAATGCACACATACAAAAAGAAGAAAGGGCCAAAATCAAAGAATTGTCCCTACAACTTGAACAAATAGAAAAAGAGCAGCAAAAGAAACCCCCAGGCATCAGAAAAAAAAAAAAAAAACTCATAAAACTTAGAGCAGAACTAAATGAAATAGAAAACAGAAAAACAATCAAAAGGATTAACAACAGCAAAAGCTGGTTCTCTGAAAAAATTAATAAAATTGAGAAACCACTGGCCAGACAGACAAAAGAAAAACAGGAGAAGAAGCAAATAACCCGAATAAGAAATGAGATAGGCGGTATTACAACAGACCCAACTGAAATTAAAGGAATCATATCAGATTAGTATGAAAAACTGTACCCTAACAAATTTGAAAACCTAGAAGAAATGGATGAATTCCTAGAAACACAATACCTACCTAAACTAACACAAACAGAGGTAAAACTAAATAGACCCATAACAAAAGAAGGGATTGAAAAGGTAATCAAAAAACTCCCAACAAAAAAAAAACCCTGGCCTGGACGGCTTCATTGCAGAGGTCTACCAAACTTTCAGAGAAGAGTTAACACCACTACTACTAAAGGTATTTCAGAGCATAGAAAAGGACAGAATACTCCCAAACTAATTCCATGAGGCCAGCATATCCCTGATACCAAAACCAGGTAAAGACACCACAAAATAAGAAAATTACAGACCTATATCCCTCATGAACTTAGATGTAAAAATCTTCAACAAAATTCTAGCCAATAGAATTCAACAACATATCAAAAAAATAATTCACCATGACCAAGTGGGATTCATACCAGGTATGCAGGGATGGTTCAATATTAGAAAAACAATTAATGTAATCCATCACACAAATAAAACAAAAGACAAAAATCACATGATTTTATCAATTGATGCAGAAAAGGCATTTGACAAAGTTCAATACCCATTCATGATAAAAACTCTCAGCAAAATAGGAAAAGAAGGAAAATTCCTCAACATAATAAAGGGCCATTTATACAAAGCCAATAGCCAACAGCATCCTAAATGGAGAGAGTCTGAAAGCATTCCCCTTGAGATCGGGAACCAGACAAGGATGCCCTTTATCACCACTCTTATTCAACATTGTGCTGGAGGTTCTAGCCAGAGATATTCGGCTAGGTAAAGAAATAAAGGGCAACCAGACTGGCAAGGAAGAAGTAAAAGTATCTCTATTTGCAGATGACATGATCTTATACACAGAAAACACTAAGGAATCCTCAGGAAAACTACTGAAACTAATAGAAGAGTCCAGCAGATTATTGGCATACAAGATAAACAAACAAAAATCAGTTCGATTCCTCTACACCAACAAAAGGAACATCAAAGAAGAAATCACCATATCAATACCATTTACAGTAGCCCCCAAGAAGATAAAATACTTAAGAATAAATCTTACCAGAGATGTGAAAGACTTATACAAACAAAACTACGAAACATTTCTGCAAGAAACCAAAAGAGACCTACGTAAGAGGAAAAACATACCTTGTCATGGATAGGAAGACTTAACATTGTAAAAATGCGTATTCTACCAAAAGCAATCTATAGATTTAATGCAATTCTGATCCAAATTCCAATGACATTTTTTAAGGAGATGGAGAAACAAATCACCAACTTCATATGGAAGTGAAAGAGACCCTGGCTAAGAAAAGCATTATTGAAAAAGAAGAACGAAGTGGGAGGCCTTACTCTACCTCATTTTAGAATCTATTATACTGCCACAGTAGTCAAAACAACCTGGTACTGGTACAACAACAGATACATAGACCAATGGAACAGAATTGAGAGGCCAGACATAAATCCAGCCACATACGAGCAGCTGATATTTGACAAAGCCCCCAAAACAGTTAAATGGGGAAACGACAGTCTTTTTTAACAAATGGTGCTGGCATAACTGGATATCCATCTGCAAAAAAATGAAACAAGACCCATACTTCACTCCATGCACAAAAATGAACTCAAAATGGATCAAACACCTAAATATAAAATCTAAAACATTAAAGTTCATGGAAGAAAAAATAGGGACAATGTGGCATAAACAGTATACGAAACATTACTAAAAATCCTGAAGAAAAGCTAGATAACTGGAAGCTCCTAAAAATCAAACACCTACGCTCATCCAAAGAATTCACCAAAAGAGGAAAAAGATTACCTACAGACTGGGAAAAAGTTTTTAGCTATGACATTTCCGATCAGCGCCTGATCTCTAAAATCTACATGATATTGCAAAAACTGAAATACAAAAAAGACAAATAACCCAATTAAAAAATGGGCAAAAGATATGAACAGACACTTCACTAAAGAAGACATTCAGGTAGCTAACAGATACATGAGGAAATGCTCACGATCATTAGTCATTAAAAAAAAAAAGCCATTAGAGAAATGCAAATCAAAAGTACAATGAGATTCCATCTCACTCCAACAAGGCTGACATTAATCCAAAAAACACAAAATAATAAATGTTGGAGAGGTTGTGGAGAGATTGGAAAACTTATACTGCTGGTGGGAATGTAAAATGGGACAACCACTTTGAAAATCGATTTGGTGCTTCCTTAAAAGGCTGGAAATAGAACTACCACATGATCCAGCAATCCCACTCCTTGGAATATATCCTAGAGAAATAAGAACCTTTACACAAACAGATATATGCACACCCATGTTTATTGCAGCACTGTTTACAATAGCAAAAAGATGGAAGCAACCAAGGTGCCCATCAATGGATGAATGGATAAATAAATTATGGTATATTCACACAATGGAATATTACACAACAATAAAGAACAGTGATGAATCTGTGAAACGTTTCATAACATGGAGGAATCTGGAAGGCATTAAGCTGAGTGAAATTAGTCAGTTGCAAAAGGACAAATATTGTATAAGGCCACTATTTTAAGAACTCAAGAAGTAGTTTAAACAGAGAAGAAAATATTCTTTGATGGTTACGAGAGGGGGGAGGAAGGGAAGGAGGGAGAGGGGTATTCACTAATTAGATAGTAGATAAGAACTATTTTAGGTGAAGGGAAAGACAACACACAATACAGGAGAGGTCAGCACAACTGGACTAAACCAAAAGCAAAGAATTTTCCTGAATAAACGGAATGCTTCAAAGGCCAGCGTAGCAGGGGCAGGGGTTTGGGGACCATGGTTTCAGGGGACATCTAAGTCAATTGGCATAATAAAATCTATTAAGAAAATATCCTGCATTCCACTTTGGAGAGTTGTGTCTGGGGTCTTAAATGCTAGCAAGCGGCCATCTAAGATGCGTCAATTGGTCTCAACCTACCTGAAGCAAAGAAGAATGAAGAACATCAAGGACACAAGGTAATTTCGAGCCCAACAGTCAGAAAGGGCTACATAAACCAGAGACTACATTAGCCTGAGACCAGAAGAACTAGATGGTGCCCGGCTACAACCGATGACTTCCCTGACAGGAAACATAACAGAGAACCCCTGAGGGAGCAGGAGAGCAGTGGGATGCAGACCTCAAATTCTCATAAAAAGACCAGACTTAATGGTCTGACTGAGACTAAAAGGACCCCAGTGGTCACGGCCCCCAGACCTTCTGTTAGCCTAGGATAGGAACCATACCCAAAGCCAACTCTTCAGACAGGGATTGGACTGGACAATGGGATAGAAAAAGACACTGGTGAAGAATGAGCTTCTTGGATCAGGTAGACACTTGAGACTATGTTGGCATCTCCTATCTGGAGAGGAGATGAGAGGGCAGAGGGGCTTAGAGCCTGGAGGAATGGACATGGAAAGAGAGTGGAGGGAAGGAGTGGGCTGTCTCGTTAAGGGGAGAGCAAGGTGTATATAAATTTTTGTATGAGAGACTGACTTGATTTGTAAACTTTCACTTAAAGAACAATACAATTTTAAAAAAAAGTTATGCAAAGATAAACTCTATCCAATTAAATGGTTAATAAAAAAGCTTATTTAATAATAAGAAAAATGGGATACAGAAGGTCTGATGAGAGCATTGTTTTCAGTTCAATATGTAGAATTAATCAATAAAATATCCTAACATTAATCCGAGACTAAAAATAAATGTATTCTAAATATTTCATTATTTATAGTGGACTGCAAAATTGAACACATTTTTATTAAATATAACGAAGACATAATTCTGGAATGTTTTTAAAAAAGTGAAAGGGAACCAGTAGAAAAGTTTATCAGTTATCTTTTACTGAACAACTAAGCTTAACCCAAAGCTTACCAGACTAAAACAACAACCATTTAGTTAGCTCATGATTCTATGGGTTAGCAATTTAGATTGTGTTCACCTGGCTAGATATCCTGTTCTCAGCTGGCCTCACTAATGTATCTGAGGTCAGCTACTAGGTAGGCTGGAGGCTAGCTAGTTTACCATGCTTTCTGTTGGAAAGTTCATCTTTGCTCCATGTGGTCTCCCATGTTTCTGCAGGATGGTCCAGGCTTTTTCACATGGCAACTGGGGAGGTTTTTAAGAAAGCAACTGGAAACACACAAGGCCTCTTGAGGTCCAGGCCCAGAACAGAGTGTCACCTTCATTGTGTTCTGTTGGTCAAAGCAAATCACAAGGCCCGCCCAGATCTGAGGGGTAAAAGTACTGACTCTAACTCTTACCTGGAAATTCTACAAAGTTACATTGCAAAGGAGCATGGGCATGGGAAGGGAATAATCTAGGCTAATTTTGCAAACACTCTACCACAGGCTGACATCTGGCCATAATTATTTACAACCCTCCCATAGGCAAAATATACTTGCCCCCTCCCAAGACACCCTAAAGTCTAATCCAATTATGGCATTATGTTCAAAGTTCAGGATCTTGTGATTTATACCTGGTAGATGCATCTGGTCCAGATGCAGCTCCTCTTGACTCAGAGACCTCTGACACTCACATTTGAAAAAGGGAAAGACTGGAGGCATATCACAGTTATGAGCCACAGGAATTTCGAAATTCGGCCAAATAAATGTTGCTAGGTCCCCTGCTCAGCTGTAGGAAATGTTCCTTGATTAATGCCCAGTTCCAGTCCCTAGGAGAGGCTTCCCAGTAAATCGTTCTCTATGGATCTTGTCTCCTTCTCTGGAAACTCGGCTCCACCCTATAGATATTCTCTCTTTTTAAATTCTACCAAGTTGCTATGAATGCAAGCCTGCTTCATGATGATAGACATGTGACCCAGTTGCCCCTCTGTCACCATAGCTGACAGCCAGACTACAGCCAGCAGCAGAGCCAGCTGCTGAATGCATGAAGGATTTCAACTTAGCCACTGAAGCTCAGCCTAAATTGCTGACCCACCAAAACTGAGTTAAACAAATGGTTGTTGATTTAAGCCACCTAAATTTAAAGTGGTTGTTACATAGAAATAGCTAAATAATATATAAATTTAAAAAATTGTACATCTTACCCCCAAGCAGCACAGGCATGGTCTACTGGAACCTACCCTGCACTGTCCCCGGCTCCACTTTGTCAGCCCCAGTAAGTGCCAAAAACAACCCATCCCAACCCCTCCCCACCCCACTGGACCTTCCCTGCTGCATCATAGCAGAGCAACTGGCCATGCCCATTGGACAAAGTGGTGAGAAGTATCATGCCCACAGATGAGCAAACAACAAAGAATGCCCAGCCCACCTGCTCAGACATAACCAAATAAAAAAAAGCAGAATGAAACAAATCTACAATCAATAAATGAAGAAAATAATTACTGAATGTCCTGAAGTCAGCAGACAATATCAAAACATATGAAAAAACAGGACAGAATCGTTCCAGTAGGCATCCAAAATAAAACATCAAACAACCTTCCAAAAGAAGAAAAGGCATTGAGGCTACCAGATAGGGAATTCAAATCTCTAATATTCAGGGCCATCCAAGAGAAGAAGGAAAAAGCAGATGGAAATGAGGAAAAAATAGGCAAAATCATGGAAAAGAAAGACAAAACAATGAAAGAATCCAGGCAAATAATACAGGAACAAAATGTCAAAACAAACTTACAACTAGAAATCACACAAAAACAGCAATTAGAAATCCAATAGATAAACAAGATTTCAGAAATAGACAGTTGTCATAGAAGCTTTGAGGAGCAGGGCTAAAATAATGAAACACAAGATCAGTGAAACTGAAGATAAATCCTTGGATATCACTTTGTTTGAGGAAAAATCAGAGAAAATAATGAAGAAAAATGAAGAATCCCTGAGAACAATGTGGGATACAATCAAAAGCAAAAATTCATGAGTGATCGGAATTCCAGAACAGGAGGAGAAAACAGAAAACACAGAGAGGATCATTGAAGAATTGCTGACAAAAAATTTCCCTAATATCATGAAGGATGAAAAGCTGACCACCCAAAAAGCTCAACAAACCCCATATAGAACAGACCCCAAATAAAAATCATCAAGATATATCATAACCTCACTCACTAAAACAAAATGCAAATAAAGGATCCTGAAAGCAGCTTGAGAAAAACAAAAAGTCACATATAAAGGGGAAACAATAAGACTAAGCTCTGATTACTCAGCAGAAACCATGTAGGCAAAAAGGACATGGGATGACATATAAAACCTTGAGAGAAAAAAAAAAATTGCTAACCAAGAATAATATATTCTGCAAAACTCTTGCTCAAACATGATGGTGAAATTATAACATTTCCAGATAAACAGAAATTAATGGAATATGTAAAAACCAAACCAAGCTTACAAGAATTATTAAAGGGAGTCCTTCAGTTAGAGAACCAACAACATCAGACAGCAGCCTGAGTCTACGATGCAAGACCACATCAGCCAGCTACAACCTAGGTAACGAACTCTCAAGGATAAAAGAAAACTAAAAGATTTACAACAGGGAACCAGAAAGGTTGATCTGTAAATGACAGCATCAGAACAATAAAAGAGGGAATAAATGGTGAAGGTATAGAACTTCAAACAGAGAGGAAGTCAAGGCAATATCAAGTAATAAAAGATTGGTTCAAACTTAGGAAAATAAGGGTAAATTTCAAGGTAACCATGCAGAAAGTTAATAAACCTACTCATCAAAATAAAGAAGAAAAACATAAAGTCTCAGGAAACACAAAATCTACAAAAATGAAAGAAACAGAAAAAAAAAATCCACAAACAAAAGGAATCCAGCACAGGAGATTAAGAGGAAAAAAGAGAATGTTGGCACCACACAAAAAAAAAAAAGCACTACAAAGTGACAGCAATAAACTCACACCTACCAGTAATTAGACTGAGTAAATGGCCTAAATGCACCCATAAAGAGACAGAGAGTGACCGAACAGATAAAAAAAAAAAAACCAAGACCGATCAATATGCTGTCTACAAGAGACACACCTTAGAAACAAAGGCATAAATTTATTAAAAATCAAAAGAAGGAATAAAAAATATGAAGCAAACAGCTACCAAAAAAGAGCAGGAATGGCAATACCGATCTCAGATAAAATAGACTTTAAAACAAAATCCACCATAAAAGACAAAGAAGGACACTAATATGATGATTAAAGGGATGATCCATCCTGAACACATACTATAATAAATATCTATGCATCCCATGACAGGGCTCCAAAATACATAAAATAAAAACTCTAACAGCACTGAAAACAGAAATTGGCAGTTTCACAATAATAGTAGGAGACTTCAGCACACCACTCTTGGCAAACGACAGAACATCTAGAAAGAAACTCAACAAAGATACAGAATAGCTAAAGGGCACAATCAGCCAACTTGACTTCATAGACATACATAGAACGCTCACTCAACAGCTGCAAAGTACACATTCTTTTCCAATGCACATGGAGCATTCTCCAGAATACACCACATCATAGGCCACAAAGCAACCTTCAAAAAACGCCAAAACATTTAGATAATACAAAGTATCTTCTCTGATCACAATGCCATAAAAGCAGAAATAAATAACAGAAAGAGCAAGGAAAAAATATCAAACACATGGAAACGGAATAACACCCTGCTTAAAAACCACTGGGTAATAGAAGAAATCAAAGATGGAATCAAAAAATTCCTAGAATCAAATGAGAATGAAAACATATCATACCAAAGCCTTTGGGACACAGTAAATGCAGTACTCAGAGATCAATTTATAGCAATAGATGTACACATCAAAAAAGAAGGGGGCCAAATCAAAATACTAGCTAAACAGTTCAAACAGAAAGAGAACAGCAAAAAATCCAGAGCCACCAGAAAAAAGGAAATAATAAAGATCAGGACAGAAATAAATGAAGTAATAGAATCAACAAAACCAAAAGTTGGTTCTTTGAAAGGATCAACAAAATCAACAAACCATTGGCCAAACTGACAAAAGAAAAACAGGAGAGGATGCAAATAACCCAATTAAGAAATGAAATGGGGGACATTACAACAGACCCAACTGAAATAAAAGGATCATGACAGAGCGCTATGAAAAACTATATTCTAGCCAATTTGAAAACTTAGAGGAAATGGATAAATTTCTAGAAACACACTACCTACCCAAACTAACACCCATTCATGATAAAAAACTCTCAATAAAATAGGAAGAGAAAGGAAGTTCCTCAACATAACAAAAGGAATCTATACAAAACAAACAGACATCATTCTTAATGGAGAGGGGCTGAAAGCATTCCTCCTGAGAATGGGAACAAGACAAGGACGTCCTTTATCATCACTCCTATTTAATATTGATCCATTTTGAATTAGTTTTTGTGTATGGTGTGAGGTATGGGTCCTTTTTCATTTTTTTGCAGATGGACATCCAGTTTTGCCACCACCATTTGTTGAAAAGACTGTCTTTTCCCCATTTGATGGACTTTGGGTCCTTGTCAAAGATTAGGTGACTGCTGGTGGATGGATTTACATGTGGGTTCTCAATTCTGTTTCTTGGTCAATGTATCCGCCATTGTATCAGTACCAAGCTGTTTTGACTACCACAGCTGTAAAGTAAGTTCTGAGGTCAGGTAGTGCGAGTCCTCCTACTTTATCCTTCTTCAATAGTGCTTTACTTATCCAGGGCCTCTTCCCTTTTCATATAAAGTTAATCATTAGTTTTTCTGTCTCTTTAAAGAACGCTGTTGGTATTTGGATCAGGATTGCGTTGTATTTAGATTGCTTTGGATAGAATTGACATTTTCACGAGGTTGAGTCTTCCTATCCACAAGCATGGTATATTTTTCCATTTACGTAGATCTCTTTTGGTTTCTTGCAATAGCGTATTGCAGTTTTCTTTGTATATGTCTTTTACTCTCTGGTTAGTTTTATTCCTAAGTATTTTATCTTTTTTAAAGGCTATTACAAGTAGTATCGTTTTCCTGATTTCCTTTTCAAAGTTCTCTTTGTTGGTGTATTTTTGTACATTGATCTTGTATTCTGCTACTCTGCTGAATCTATTAGTTCCAGCAGTTTTCTTGTGGAATTCTTGGGGTTCTCTACGTATCAGATCATATCACCTTTGAATAGGGGTTGTGTTACTTCTTCCTTTCCAATTTGGATGTGTAACTTAAGGCTTGAATTTTTTCTTCAGTTCTTTCAGCTGGAGAAATGCCGAGCGTGTTCTTCCCTTTTGGTTTTCTATCTCCAGCTCTTAGCACATGTCATTACAACACTTTGTCTTCTCGAGCTACCCTTTGAAATCTTCTATTCAGTTCCTTTACATCAACATTTCTTCCTTTTTGCTTTAGCTACTCAGAGTTCATGAGCAAGTCTCATAGGTATAGACAGTGCCAATTACTCTTTCCATTTAATGAACATTTCTGTGTAATTAGAATTGCTTTGGGTTTGGAAATGGATATAAAGTTCCACCTTTATTAATAAATAATCCATAAATAAAAGCATGTATTTGTAATTAAAGTGAGTCCAATATGCATAATGCAATATATAGTTGTTCATTGTTGATGAACAACTTTTGACAATTATAAATTTTTCACTGCAAGTGAGAAAAAACCTGATTCAAAAAGACTTAAGCAAAAAAGAGCTCAATGATCATGAAATTTAAAATTCTAGAGATAGGTTCGTCTTGATGCAGAAACTCAAACCACGTCACTAGGACCCAGAGGCAGATTAACCAGTAAACAAGGTAAGCACAGGCTTACTTTTGCTTACCTACTAATCTGTAGTGCACAATTTCAATGGATTTCACCATATCTTTGATATACGATCTTTGATGTGGTAAAAAACAAGTAAACCCATGTGCACCTTGCTTATTGAGTAATCCATCCCCACCAGGACCTAGCATATTTGCATGCCTATTTCCTGGTTCATTTTGCAGACAGGCTCCTCCTCCTCTGAAGCAAGAGACCTTTGGCAATTCCAGAACCTTATATCCTCTTAGCCTGCAGTTTAGCAACAGCTTGAGCCTTCTTCTATCCCAAAAGTCTTCAAAAATCTCATCACATCTCATTGGTTCTAATGGCATCATCCTGGCATCCCTGAATTAATCACTGAAGATAGGAAAAAGTGGTGATCTAATTCGCCACACCTGACTCACATATCATCCATGCGAACACATTTACTCAGTGTGGATAAATGGGTGAGTGGATGACAGATAAGAATGTCACTAGCAATATCACATGTATTATCAAACATAACAATCTCATATTTATATGTTTAATATTCAGTCTGGTTTTTTTAAAATGAAATAGAGCTACTAAAATTGGCAGAATTCGGTGTCAAAATCAAATACTGCTCATATGCCTTTCCCTTTTCTCATATCTATTTTTAAAATTAACAGAAAGGCCATACTTACCAGAATCTGGCAGTTCCAGGTCTATTAGGATTCACGGAATGAAACTATATTCACATTATCTCATATTTAATATATTAAAAATCAAATTCTAATAAATGCCCAAATTTTAGCAAGGTTTAACTAAACCTTGAACTTTTTTATGTTTGTTATTAATGATTCACACATTTCAGTAAGATCAAATCAAAATAATTCATTGTTCATACTCCTAGAAGATACTGGGATCCAAAAATAATTGAATTATTTTCTTTACCTGCCAAGATATTCTCTTATTTATAACCGAATTACAATGTATGGAAATTCAGTACAGATAATTAATGGAAGGTAAAGGATTCTAAGCAAAAGTTCAATAAAGTAGAAATGTCATATAAAAGAAAAGGCACAGTGTGAAAGCAAAAAACAGAGCACACTGAGAGAAGACAAGGAGCCAAGAAGAGTTCAAAGAATGTCTAAGAGCTTAACCTTCCTGACCTCAGCATAGCAGAGAAGAAAATAAAACTTATTTAACATTTCTTGGGCTTCAGAATGCATTGTACAGTGAAGGAACACAAGATAAATTATTTAGACTGTTTTTACCAAGATTGGCAAAATCCCAACCTGTCATAACTGGGCTTAAAAAGCTAGATACTGCATAAATAATTTATAGTTTCTAAACCAGAAAAGTTTTAAATTTGAAACCCTGCATGGGATAGAACACTGTGTATGCATGCCCACCTCCCATCAGGCAATGAATGAGATACTATACAAAAAGTCACCATTATAAATCAAAGCACAATATTTCGTTATATTTCCTATGTTTACAAATGTAAAGCAAACAGGATATTTAAGAAGTATGTCATAGCAATTTTTAAGTAAACAACAACAAAAATTCTTCCTATATGTTCTTATATTTATTACATAAATTGCATGCTAAATTACTCCTCTGCCTTTTTCTCTTTTATAGGAGGATCAGGTTAATTCCGTACTTACCCAAGTACCATATCAAAAAATATACCCAGGATGCAATGTGTCTTTAAAGTAAAGAAATCCGAGTACAGAATCTCTCTATATTTTTGCAAGATTTTTCTTATCTTTACAGTTTTCTTTCCTACTAATTTGACACGATTTTTTTTCTTTTTAATGACTTGCCTTTATCAAGTGTATCCAAAATGTTCAACTAGGTTTTTATGGAAATGTCTCTTTCCTCCCTGATTTATGCTTCACTACTTTATGTAACAATTCACTTAGATGACATGATGGAAATAACAAGTATAACTGACTCACACAGGTCCAGGACCAAGCACAATTCATCTGCAGTAATCATACATCGTGGCACCTGGCGAGAGCTGACCTGCACAAGCCTAGCCAGGGCATTTCAAGAGTATTAGTCAAAATGTTTTGCAGGGAGAATAATGAGGTTAATCTGGGTAGCCTCTTAAGTAGAGGTGAGATAAGAACACTTCCACAGTATAATAACAAAAACAGCTACTATCTGTGGAGTGTTCGCTATGGGCCTTGGCACTATGCCAAGTGCTTTACTGCCCATCTGTCTGGTTTAAATACATAAGCAGGCAGTGAGACGTGTGTTCCATGTGATAATATCCCTAACACACAGAGAGATCAACTAATATTTTTTTGAAGAATGATCAAAGTATGCTTTATAAAGTTTCTTTGCCTTTAAAACTCTTCAAAATTCGGCCCCAAATGACCTGGCTAATCTTCTGCTATTTTCCCATCTGACTCTGCTACTTCAGAAAAAACGTCTAGCCACCATCCCCATAACATTCCCATTCCTATGGGATGTAGTACAGTGAGGTGGTTAAAAGAAACGGCATTGAACTCAGACTGTCTCGGTTTGACTCCATACTCTCTATACCTACCTGCCATGTGGCCATGGGTAAGTTATTCAGCTTCTTTAGGAATCAATTTTCCTTACATATAAAACAGAGATATTATAACAATGAGAGACTGCCTATAAAGTAACAGTCAATGTCTGGCACAAAGTAAGAGCTCAATAAATGCAGCCTATTAATTTTTTTTATTATTATTGTATATCATTAATTTATTATTATTATTATTGTTATATAAAGTATTAATTATAATAAAGTTTGAGAACTGAAAGGTATTTCTGATATTTTCCGACACCTGAAATAGATAACTTTGGCTATTATTTCTTTTATGTAACAGAACGCACATTAAAAAATATATTTCCAATCCCTCAGGCTAATTTACAGCACTCCAGGTTTAAAAAAATGATTACAGTAAAAATAAACATTTAGGATTTTGGAGTCTGATATGATACCAAAGTTCTTCCTAGTGTCAAGTAAACAATAGTCAACATTTATAAAGTATTTCTATGTGCCTACACTGTGTTAAGTACTTTATATGGACCACCTCATTTAATTCCCACAAAATAATGGGGTATTACTTTTTGTTCTTTTTTTAGTTAAAGAAAATGAAACTTAGAGCAGTTAGTAACCTGCCCAAAATCACACAGCTGGACTTGAAGTCAAGATTTGAATTCAGACTGATGCCAGAGCCAACATTTTAAAGCTCTGTGCTATGCTGCCAAGATTCTTTGCTGCTGACGAGCAAAATCATCAAGGGCTCACAGGAGAGATTAGACATCTCCCAGATCAAATTTGAAGGCTGCAAATTTTCCTGATGATGTTTCCTCCATCCCTACCTCAAATGCTCTTATCACAGGGATATGGGTGACTTCTGTGATGTACTGGGAGGAGAAAGGATCTTTGGGTGTTGGGGAGTAATTGAAATTTGAGATGTCAAATCTCTGTGAAGGCTTTTCTTTCTGAAAGAGGTCTGTTTTAGGACAATGCCTGACCTTTGTGACATGGGGAATGCTGAGAACTATAAAAATTTCTTAAATATTCTGCTAGCTAAAAGCCTGTACCATATGCCTAAAGTTACAGAAGTGGCGATAGGGTGGGAAATAGGTCCCAGTTAGCTGACAATTATTAATTTTTAAAGTACTAATATTATTGTGGTTTTATTAATAGTATTATTGCTTCCAGTACCACTCTTGGGTCTTTGGCATGCCATCTTTTCCCCATTCTCAATTCCTGACATTTTCTATCATTTCAGTAAATCTGTCAACATCTACTTTTCCACTCCCAGCAGCTTTTCCTAACTATACTAGCTCACCAGCATGTTCCTGGATGTGAAGTCTAGCAGTATTGTAATGGTGGTTATTTTTAATGCGCACTTGATTTATCTCCACTTATACAGAGATTATAGGCTCTTTGAGAGTTGCATCATGTGTCACATGTCATATCACCCTCGGTATCTTTACTGTAACAAACATTCATGCAAAATGTACTGATTTTCTATTTAAAGGAAACATAATCACAGCACAGCAGCACTTACAAATCAATCGGCCTTAGGATATTTCTTACTCTGTTGAGATCGGCATACCAAAAAGGAGGAAAGCCAGCTGTGCTGGTTCTGATGAACAGGTGAGAAATAGGGGCCATCTTGTTCATTTCAGGTCCTGTAGGAAGAAATTTCAGTCACTCCATTCCTAACACAAGCAATAAATCCTAAAATGACTAAATATAAGAAAATAATCCTGTGCCTATTCTCCACTATATTAATGTCAGAGATCCTTCAACATACTGTGGATTAGGAGGTACAAGCCTGCATATGAGGTAGTAATGACAAGACTCATGCTACTGAAGAACCCCTCTCTGAAAAGAACATCAAGGAATCCAAAAATCATGCACGTTGGATTATTTTTCTCTAAAAATAGAGCTGGTTAGTATCAGAGCTTTGATGAAAACACGGGCCTATTTTTTGCATTGATTTTCATTGAACAACATACAACTAGTTATCAAGAAAGTTTTTACTTTTATTTTATAAGACGATGCGTGGCATTATCCAGAAATCAAAAATTCTAGGATAACTTTAAAATGGATTTAGGATGACTTAAAATAGAAACAAGATAATAAGGTTAAGCCACACTTTTCCTTTTCCCTCGCCTATAACCAAGCGTATAATCTTAAACTTACTTTTTCAAAATAGATCATTTAGTGATTTATTTTTCCTTTAAACCTAATGGCAAAAGAGAGTTATGAGGTATTTTAATGCCTTTATGTTGACAAACACATTTTTCTCATTTTTTTAATTCCAAAATACAGTTTATCTTTGTAATCTTATAAATGATAAAATGTCCAGAAAAAAAAAGAATAACTATAATCATAAAAAAGCACCATCATCAAAAGGAAGAATAGAGAAGAGCAACCCATTTTTACCGATGGCAAAACCAAAAAACCAAACCTGTTGCCACCAAGTCAATTCCAACTAATAGCGACCCTATAGGACAGAGTAGAACTGCCCCATAGAGTTTCCATCCTAAGAGTACCTGGTGGATTTGAACTGCCGACCTTTTGGTTAGCAGCCATAGCACTTAACCACTATGCACCAGGGTTTCCTCACCTATAGCAAAAGGTACAAATTCCTGATGTTGCTGTTTGTTTTTAAACAGCCATTTTGGTGGTGAACATATCGTCCAAACAAACGTATTTAAAATTTTGTCATTATATAAGCAAAATTAACCTTCTCATTGAAAAATATACACACAGAGCAACCTTAGGTATTCCTAAGAGGTATTTGGTGAATATTTCATCTTCTCTCTTTGAGTCATCCTCGACACTTCACTTTCACTCACCCCAACCCATAAAGTAATCCCTCAAAAAGTCCTACCTGCTCTACCTACAAAACTTATCAACGTATCCTGCATCTATCCATTTCTCCCCATCTTCACTGATACTTTCCTTTTCCAAGTCACCATCATCTCTTATCTCTGGACTAAAGGCACTGCCTTTTTTAAAATTAATTTTTGTCTTTTTGTCTTGGTTATGGGTGATTTATATTCTTTAAAGCTTCCTCTATTTTCAAAATTTTATATGAGCATATATTATTTGTCATAAAAACATCAAGAAATTATATATTTCAAAATATATTTACTAACATATTTTATATAATACAAATTTGACACTGAGCTAAACATTTATGTCACCTTCATTTATCCACTCTACCAAAACTGTCCTTATCAAGGTCAAAGATGGCTTCCACATTGCCAAATCCAGCGGTCCAGTCTCCGGTTTCATATTTGATCTAACGGCAGCATTTGACACTTTCTCTTCAGCCTTGAAAAATGTTCTTCATCTGGCTTCCAGTACACTCAACCCTCCTGGTTTTCTTCTTATTTCCCTGTCTGCCTCTTTTTGGGCTTCTTTATTCTTTCCTTCTTCTCTCCCCAGAGTTGTTTATTCTTTCCTTCTCCTCTCCCCAGAGCTCAACAACCTAACTATTCCTCCTTTCCAATCCCTCTGTGATCTCATCCAATCTTATAGCTTTAAGTATCTGATATTCCTAAATGTGTATCTCTTGCCTAAATGTATATCTCTTGAAATCCAAGTTCATATATCCAACTTTCTACCTAATCTCTTTACGTTGATATTTTAGGCATCCCAAACTTATCCTGTTCATCCATTCTGAACTGGTTGCTCCACCTTAACTGTTCAATACCCAATTTGTCAACAAATACTGCTGACTTTACCTTCAAAACATACTCTGAATCTGGATTATCTGACTTTATTCTTACCACCTCCACTATCATTCTGATCTAAGACACTATTTTCTCTTAATTACTGATCTTCCCAAAAACTACATAGATTTATTATTCTACAAGATTTATAACAAAAACTAACAATCTTCTACCCCCACTCTCAACTCTCATCAAAGAGATAATTGCTTTCTATTCTTTTAGCTTTTTCTTCTGGTATTTGTCATATTTTAAAACAATAGCGTTACATTGCTATTTCTTGTTTGTGAGCTTTAAATATATATTTACATGCTACATGAAAATTATTTCAACCTCTTATACCTGTGATGGAATGAATTGTGCTCCCCCCCCCATTTATCTTGAAGTCTTAACCCCTGATACCTATAAATATGACCTTGTTTTCTTGGAAATAGGGTCACTGAAGATGTTATCAGCCCTAGGAAACTAATACATCCCTTTACCAACACACACACTTGTATTCCCCACACCCATTATAATTATAGAATAGTTTTTGGTACAAATATTAAATGTTTATGTTACTGTGATTTTTCAAATGTTATTCATAGCTGACCTATGTTGTGGACAATAACGTCATTTCCTTTCTTGAATATTTTTGTTTTCCCCAGGGTCAACTGCCTTGTCTTATCAATGGACATTTTCACTAATACATCTGGTCATCTCTCCATTTCCTATTCTCTTTCTTGGAGAGATTATTATTGAAGCCTTCTTTTCAGCTTCTATCTAGATTGGTTGCTCTTTAGTCTGGTAGCATATCTGGGATCCTGTGGTCTCCTATCACCTTCATCCTGGGAATTCCCTTGGCTTCTTAGCTATGTTGGAACCATATTTCCTGGGTCCCATGTCATCCTCTTGGTTTACTCCTCTTTTTGGTGAAAATTCCCTAGTTAACTTCTGACAAAGGATGCATTAGAGGCAAATGTTTTGAGACCTTGCCTTCAGAAATATCTTTATTCTACCATTACTCTTGACTGATTGTGTAGCTGAACACTGGATTCCAAGAAATGTCCTATCTTATTTCTATTTATTTTTGCTCTATTTTGGGGAAATTTCTCAGTCCTTCTAAAATTTCTAATGATTATTTTTGTTTCTGTTACCAATTTTTTTTTCCCAAGATATCTTTTATTCTCTAAAGGTCCTTTAATTTCTAGCATCCTGTTCTTGTTCCGGAGATGCAAAATCTTCTAATGATAAATGAGTTAAATAATACCTGGTCCTCCTCTTCTTGCAGGCACAAGGAAGGACTATACTTCCCCACCCCTTGATGGTCATATGTCTTACTATGGCCAAATAATGTAACAGAAAATGATTTGTGTCATTTCTAGATGGAAACATTAAAATGTGGCACTCAAATTCCCATTTTGCTCTTCCTTACCATAGTGATGGTGGAAGTGTGTATTGATATGAAAATAAAAGCAGCCTAATTTTTTTTAATATGCTGAGCCAATACATGGAGAACAAAAGCCCAAGAGAGCCACTTAAACCTGCAGCACACTTTGCATGACCAAGCAAAAATGGTTAGTTGTATTTAGGCATTCAGATTTAGGGGTTGATTGTTCCCACAGCATAAGTAACTTAGGCTATCCTGACTGATCTAATCATTGGCACCACAGCTGCAGTACTATCATAACAAAAACATTAATTATGTAGCATTGACCTAGTGGCTGGTCATCAGGTGATGAAGAAACTGATACTGGAAGCAGGAAAGTTAACAGACTTTAAGGAAGGTGTTTCTAGAGATAAAGGGCAATATTTTCTACGATTAAATAATCAATTAACTAAGAAGATATAACAACTGTAAATTTATGTACACTCAATAACATAGCTTCAAATATAAAAAATAAATGTGAGAAACTTAAAAAACCTTTCTCAATAAATGATAAGTAGACAAAAAATTTACTAAAGATCTGATAGATTTAACTATATTTAGAGAAAATAAAAATCCAAAAGTTGATTAGTTAAAAAGAATAATAAAATGATATAGCAACACTTACAAAGGAAAAAAAAAAAGGTTAAGAAGGCTCAAAGTACCAATAAAAGAAATGGAAGAGACATTACCACAGATCAGACAGATACCGAAAAAGAGAATGAGAGGATTTTATGAAAAACTATATACCAATAAAGTTGAAAATTTAGATGAAGTGGACAAATTCCTAAGTCTATAATTGAAAACCTTCACACAAAGAAATCTGTGAGCTCAGATGACATCACCAGAGACAAGTATTTAAGGAAGAAACAATATTGATCTTATATCAACTCTTCCAGGGATTAGAAAAAGAGAAAATACTTCTCGATTTATTTCATAAGGTCAAAATTATCCTTAAAAGTCCTCTAAAGTGATGAAAATTGGAGATCAACCTAGCTTCTCTACATCCAACAAAGCCAGTTTTTCCTTCAGTATTGGACCTAGATGAATCTGTTGGCTATAATTTAGGCATCATATTATGTGAAAATGCACAACTCTAAATATTAGAATAATACTAGCAAGGCAAGATGCCCACACTGTGAGGGGCCCAGAGGAACTGAGTTAGAAAGAAGGAACAGCAGATTAACAGTTCACATCTAGCACTCAGTAAAGAACAGCAATTAAGTGGAATGGCAGGAGGAATAGCTGACAACATGTCATTGTTCTCTATCTATTCCTTTCATCTGCTTTCTCCTTTCCCATTTTCGGCAAGTACAAATGGTTGAATTCACATTAATTAAATGTTCACAAAGTGAGACTCCACAGTATTTGAAAGTGGAGCACTGTTAGGGGACCCTAGAGGCTAAAGACAATTAATTAGTACTCCACTAGTTATCAGACCACTCTCAGTCCTCCCCCTCTTCAACCCCTCCCCCACGTCACTCACTTCCTCTAAATTGTTTTACAGATCCTCTGGAGAGCCCCAGAAGAGTCCAGGTTTAACTGGCCCAAAGGACCCAGACATGCGCTGAACAGACCACGATGACCACAAATGACCACCACGCATGCTCAATAATGCAAGAGCACTTCTGTCAAGGAACCAAAAGATTCATGCCAAGGAACCAAAATTACTGGAAATACGTCATCGGTAGTGGTCGAGCCCATTTCAAAAGCGCATGGTCCGTCAACCACTTCCGTGCCAAGTCTTAGCCCCAACTCGTAATAAATAATCAGTAGAAACTATGAATAGTTAAAACTTTCTGATCCTGCCCACCGTTTTCCTCCACCCTTAAATGAATATGTGTAAGTATAAATTGCAAATTGCACGGACAAATCGGGGAACTCAATCTGAGGTCCGTACCTGTGAGTTCCGCTTGCTAGCCTGAGAAATTAACTCTTTCTTCCTCTCAAAACCAGCGTCTAAGAGTTTGGCTTCTTGCACGCTGGGCACGGACCCATGGGTCCAGTTTCAGCATAATCTTCTCAAGGACTAAAGTGACAGTTTGCAGATGGGAATACACTATTATTGGAATATTATCCATCCTTTCTCCTAAGCATAATTACCCAATTCTATAATGTTTTTTCCATTTGGTTTAGGAAGATACTCAATGCTAAATGTGATCTTGAATAAGATACTTCGTTTCATCAGCTGTAAAGTATGGGTAATATTTCCTGTCACGTGGAACTACTCATTCAGAACACAGTCTAGTGAATAGGAAGTACTATATAGTATTTAAGGATCCCTGAGGGCAGAGAGGGTTAGAGCCCAGCTGCTAACCAAAACGTCGGCCATTTGGACCCACTAGCTGCTCTGCAGGAGAAGGATGTAGCAGTCTGCTTCCATAAAAGTTACAGCCTTTGAAACCCTACAGGAGTTATACCCTGTCCTATAGGTCGCTATGAGTTGGGTTCAACTTGATAGCAATGGGTTATATGGTATTTATTAAATAAATAAGTAAATAAAATGACTGATCCCCCTGCTATGAATCCTCAAATTTGTTGTTAGGTGCAATCAAGTTGATTTCAACTCATAGCAACCCCATGTGACAGAGTACAACCGCCCCACGTGGTTTTCTAGGCTGTAACTCACACCACAACAACAATCTTTACAGAAGCAGATCTCCAGGCCCTTCTTCTGTGGAGCAGTTGATTGGGTTTGAACCGCCAACCTTTCGGTTAGCAGCTTAAGCACTAAACTGTCGCACCACCAGGGCTCCTTGATTAAATGTGTAACTTTATAATAATAAATTCACAGTAAAAATTAAAAGACTACTTTTTTACCTCCTCTATTCACATTCGTGTCTCTTTGCTACTTTATGACATAATAAATCCAACTTAATAAGGTTTCGTTCCAAAAACTACATTCTTCATTCACAACATGTGAGCAAACATGTTAAGCTGCTTCAGCATTCCCCTCTGAAGCTCTTATTTGAGAAATAAGTCTTAACACAAGCTCTGAGATATTCACCTGTCCATGCCCTCGAGGTTTTGGGGACACAATGCAGTGTCCCGTTGAATTAATTGTCCCTGTCAGTCATCTCTGCATGTAACCATTAGGCAACAATCACCTTATTTATAAGGCACCACCTACCAGGTCGCACAAAATACTGGTGAAAAAACTCCATGATAAATAATAAAACACACAAACAGAACAGGCCAAAACTAGCCTTCAACAATATGCATTTCCTGCTGATCTGAATAGAAAGGGACACATGAAAGCATTTTATGCATATAATAATACCACATTAATAAGGAAACTTCATAAAATAGTGTATCAACTAAGTTTCACCTAAACTGTTCAGCTTCATTTTATGGATTCGAAGCAAATAAAATTACTTCTAAAATAGTTTAATGCATTCTATAGTTAGCATTCTATAGTTATGATCATTTTCTTTTCCCTCATATTTTATTTACTCTGTCTATATATTTTTCTACATTGTGCTGTTTCAAGGCATTCCTCTTTGAGTCTCAGTTCTCTTGTTTCCTTATTTCATCACAAGTAGAGATCATCCTAACTTCTTTCAGATTCAATTTCCATATCTTTAATACCAAGAATGCTTGTTCTGCCTTCTGCACAGATTTTTAAGGAATGATATATATGAAAACTTTTATGAAAATTGAATAGAATGTTCTCTAAGAATATTTCCAGCTTACAGAAATAGGAATATGTTTCAAAAATTTGGTTTTTTTATTTCACTGGCATTCTGTGCATTTATTCTGAGACATTATAATGTGTGTTATTTACATAATTTTGTAATTGGTATTTTATATGTAACCTAGAGCCCATCCTGTGGATCCTGAGAAGCATTACATGCCCAGTTTGCCTCCAGGTGATTGGACTATTTGCCCCATCTGCCAAATGGCAGGACTTCCGCCCTCCCTCTAATGCCTTTCTAGATGAACCGGTGGGGCAAGGACAAGGGGTCCTTGTAGACTGTGAGGTCCCATTGCTCCACTGTTCCTGCTGCTACTGTATTCTGGTAGTCACTGCCTGACAGTCTATACCTCTGGCTATTTAACACAGCTGTTACTTTAACCCCAAGATCACCTTCCATTTGGTCCTGATCAAACTTGGCCTCCAGCGTCCTCTCAGCTATATTTCTTTCTCCACTGTTGCCAATATAGGTCCCTACCTTTTCCAGTACATCATCTAATCTCTCTCCAGCCCTTCTTTCATAAGGCCCAGCTCTTCCAGAGGGAACTCTAATAACACAATTCTTTGTTTTTTTATCACCTAGCACTTCCCTGAGGATGCACGACAGTCTTACAGAGGCAGACAAAGTCAGGGAGGGTTTAAGTGCAGCTTCACAATTTATCCTGAATTACAGTTTCTTCCTACAGAGTTGCTCTGAGTCAGGTAAATAATGGTACAGAAAAAAAAGAGCCAATATGCACTTGAAAAGATGCTCAACACATTAAAACTACCAGTAAGATACCACTACATACCTACTGGGATGGTTAAAGACAAAAAGATTAACTATCTTTTATCAGTAACTTATTTAAAAAAAAAAAAAAAGCAATAAAGACTTATAAGCTTTGAACCTAAATGATACCCAACAAATAAAGAATAGATATTCTTTTCATGCACATAGAACATTTATTCTGGGCCATAAAATAAATCAATCTGGGCAAAGAAAAACAAAGTTGGAAGAGCCCCACCACTTGATTAATTTCAGGACTACTTGATTTCAAAGCTACAGTAACAAAACAGTGTGGTTTTGGTATAATGTCAGGCAAAAAATTCAGTGAAATGGAATGGGGTACAGAAATAACCCCACACTTACACAATCACCTGATTTTCAACAAAGGCACCAAAAGAGGACGGAAAGTCTTTTCAATAAACGGTGCTAGAACAACTGGATATACATACAAAAAAAAAAAGCCAAGACCTCTAATCTATACCTCTAATCTAATCTTGACAGAAGAAAAAGAAGTACAGAGAAAGCAAGAATATACAAGTAAGACTTGGATTATCAGTTGCCACTGACATGGTTTGGCTCATAAATGGTAAGTCCCGGTATGTCTGTGGGCTCACATAAGCACACACATGTATGTGAGATATAGCGAGAAAAGGAAAAATCCACGTGTGTGCCTGAAACAAAGAAAAGTGAGCATAAATTGGGGAGCTAGATATATAAAAACAAACTTCTTTTTTGCAGAAGAGTAGCCCTGATTTTACTCACAGAGATAATTTCTTTTGTTCACCTGTTGTGAAGTTTTTGGAGAAAAAAGCCTTAAGCCATAATTTTCAGTCATATTCCAATAGTCAGGGTATTTTACAAAAACTAAAAGACCATCAGGTTAATCAGTGAAAGGAATGAGGAAATTACACATATTTTTTAAAACATGGTTTCTCTTGCTAAATTCTCTGTACTGGAAGATGTAGCATGACTCTGTCCTTGGCATTAGAATAAATTACCGCTCATCTCTTCCTAGGAGAACAGTATTCCTGTCCACTCTGCTCAGTGGGAGTAAGCTGGGAACAGTTTATGAGATTACACAGTATTACTAAATCCATGCTGCTCTCATCTGGTTGCTTTTCGATCAGAACCTTGCATCTTTTGCCACATATAAATCATCTTATATAAAAGAGCTTTTGAATACTAAACCAATGATTTTTTTTTTTCTGGAGGCCTTAACACACTTCTTTATTTGATTATGAAATTCAAACTTGCTCACTATCATCTATGTGGAAAAGTATACTGTGTTTTTGTAAATACTACAATTATAAACCATATGACCTTTTTACTAAACTACACAATATTCATAGGTAGTGCTACCCTAAATTGGGATAATAAACCATGGCATGCTTTGTTACTTACTCTAAATTATCCTGCACAATTATAAACAGATATCTAGTTCAATATTCAAGGGTGTAGAAGAAGACAGAAATGTATATGAGTACATGTAAGGGAAACTGTGTTGGGAAGAGAAAGGAAGTGGGAATGTACAACAAGCAATAAAACCCTGCCTCCCTAATCTCCACGGTGTTGTTTGGGAAATATTCTCAAGTACTTTGGAATTAATTTAGTAGTCAAGTTGCCTGGGTTCAAAATCAAGCTCTAAGGGTAATTCACCTTGTGGTCTCTGGTAAGAAATTTCACATCACTGAGTCTCAGTATCCTCAGTTACTAAATATATATATATATATATGATTTGATTTTACCATACCTAATATTTTCATTATTATTTTCAGATTAACTAAGTATACTGTATATATGCCAAAATAGTGATCTCTACTTGTTTGCCATATTTTTAAGTACTGGTTAAAATGTAAATTAAAATGAAAATGGAAAGACAAATAGAATTGGATGCTTCAAATCATTTTTGAAAAGGATTAAGTTCATTATTCAACAATTATTCATTAAGTACCTACCATGTGCCAAGCACAGTATAGGACACTAAGTTGTAGATAAATAAATAAATGGGTGGAAGGATAAACAGCAGGTGGGAGAAGGGAGAAAGGAGAGAGTGAGTTAGCTATCTGGTTAGCTGGATAGTCAAACCTATACCAAATCAAAGTATGGGGAGATAATAAATATTCCACTCATCAGAATAATCCCATCAGGGCCCCAAAATAACTTTAGAACTGATAATATGTGCTGTAATATGATTTCAGGTGATACACAAAGGAATGCTTTTAACGGTCATAATTTTAATACATTTATAAAAATAACTAGCATGTCATACCTTACGAGTATTACTGATTAAGATGAGGTAAAGTAAAATTACTGAGTTGAATTAAGGACAATTTAGAGAAATATTATGTAAAAATAATAATCTGTTAGATGTAGATGGTAAAAATAATGATGATGGAATTGAAATGACTGAACATGGGAAAACATAAAAGGAGAATATAAGCCTCTGATATTTGTGATGCCACTCTCCTGAGTTCCATGGTCCCTTTGATGATTCTATAAATTTTAAATTGTTGGACTAGACAAGAGCAGCTTGTCGTCTTGTCCAAGGGTTTAAGAATTATACACACACACAAACAGCAGGCCAGTGCTCTCTCAACAGATGGACTCTCAAACGGTTATCAAAGTATGGACAGCAGAAAACAGTAAGAGCTTCCTGAAAAAATGGAACTAGAATAAGGGATATAACAAGAAAAACCACCACAACTTATTAAGCATCAACTTTATGCCATGCACCATATTTATATTATTCTTAGTCTTTGTAACAACCCTAAAAAATTGGTAATTTTCCAATTTTAACTATAGGGAAACTGAGGTTGATGGATTTTAATAAATTTTCTTAAAGTAACATTGAGGACACAGGTCTAAACAAACTGAGCTCCCAGCACATTGTTACTAGAATAACTTTTAGTTTCAATTTGTGGTATAACTTTCTACCTTAAATCAAATATTTATAAACAGCAAGATTTCATACTAAAATTTGTATCTATTTATGAAATGAAGCAAACCTAGCAGAGGATATAGAGAAATGAGGGTCATTGCCATTTACAACTGTGACTGGAAGATTGTAAACTCTACTAAAAATAATGTTCTCCCCAAAGATATCTGAGAGGAAAAGAGGAGGCTGGAGCCATGAGGCACTGACTTCGAGTAACTGAGAAAAGTCTAAGTTCCTGCTTTTTCCCTCAAGCTCTCTACCATAGGATACATTGTTCACTAGGACATCCCAGGGTTGGAAGAGGCTCCTAAGAACTCTATTATTGGATTTCAGGCTGCTCATCTGTTTTACCTATCCTTCTAAAATTACTTGGCACATATGTACTTAACATAGCCAAAATAAGTCTTGAAGCATAATGCAAATAGAATTAATGACAATCTAGAGTATAATCCCAGAGGATCGTAACATTAACTACAAGATCTAGGAAAGGAAGGAGAAATGGGACAGTGTTTAAGATTTTATTTTAACTAATTTTAGACCTTGTTAGAAAACCATAAACTTATTCATTAATCTTATGTGTACTCAAAAAATTTTAAGGGAAGTGACCATCAACAGATGAATGGATAAACAAACTATGGTACATATACACAACAGAATACTATGCAACAATAAAGAACAGATTAATCTTCAAAACATCTTACAACACGGATGAATCTGGAGGGTGTTATGCTGAGTGACGTAAGTCAATCACAAAAGGACAAATACTGTACGAGACCACAATTATAATAACTCATGAAAGGATTTACACACAGAAAGAAACAATCTTTGATGGTTACTAGGGAAGAGAGAGGCGGGGAGGGAAAAACACTAGACAATAGATAAATGGTACCTTCGGTGAAGGGTAAGACAGTACACATGGAAGCTTCATAGACACATCCAAACTCCCTGAGGGAGCGAATTACTGGGCTGAGGGCTGGGGACCATGGTCTCAAGGGATATCTAGCTCAACTGGCATAACACAGTTTATTAAAAAAAAAAAAAAGTTCTGCATCCTCCTTTGGTGAGTAGTATCTGAGATCTTAAAAGCTTGTGAGTGGCCATCTAAGATACTCCACTGGTCCCACCCCATCCTGAGCAAGGGAGAATGACAATAACCAAAGACACAAGGGAAAGATTAGTCCAAAGGACTAATGGACCACAACTACCACAGCCTCCACCAGACTGAGTCCAGCACAGCTAGATGGTGCCCAGCTACCACCACTGACTGCTCTGACAGGGATCACAATACAGGGTCCCAGACAGATGTGTAGAAAAATGTAGAACAAAATTCTAACTCAGAAAAAAAGGACCAGATTTATTGGCCTGACAGAGACTAGAGAAACACCGAGAGTATGGCCCCCAGATGCACTTTTAACTCAGTACTGAAGTCACTTCTGAGGTTCACCTTTCAGCCAAAGATTAGACAGGTCCATAAGACAAAATGAAACTAACTGGGCACACCAGCCCAAGGGCATCAACAAGAAGACAGGAGGGGACAGGAAAGCTGGTAATAGGGAACCCAAGGTGGAGAAGGGGAGAGTGTTGACATGTCATGGGGTTGACAACCAATGTCACAAAACAATATGTGCATAAATTGTTTAATGAGAATCTAATTTGCAATGTAAACCTTCATCTAAAGTACAATTTAAAAAAAGAATAAAAAAAATTTTACGGAAGCCTCCATAAAAACATAAATGGGATATGTAACTATCAAACAGCCAGAGGGAAATTTTTTAAACATGTAATTAAAACACAATTTACCTACAGCCAGACAGAGAAATAAGAAGTAGGAAAAAAGGAAATGTTAAAATACAAAAAGTTGTTGTGAGGTGCTGCTGAGTCAGTTCAGACTCAGAGCAAACCTATGTACAAGAGAACCAAACACTTCCCAGTCCTGCACCATCCTTAAAATTGTTGCTATGTTTCAGTCCATCATTGCAGCCACTATGTCAATCCATCTCATGGAGGGTCTTCCTCTTTTTTGGTGACCCTCTACCAAGCATGATGTCCTTCTCCAGGGACTGGTGCCTCTGATAACATGTTCAAAGTACATGAGACCAAATCTTGCCATTTTTGCTTCTAAGGCACATTTTGGCTGTACTTTTTCCAAGATAGATTTGTTCATTCTTCTGGCAGTCCATGATATATTCAATTTCTTCACCAACACTATAATTCAAGTTCATCAATTCTTTGTCACTCTTCCTTATTCACCGTCAAGCTTTCACATGCATATGAGGCAACTGAAAATATTATGGGTTGGGTCAGGTACACCTTAGTCCTCAAGGTAACATCTTTGCTTTTCAACATTTTAAAAAGCTCTTTTGCAGCAAATCTGCCCAATGCTTAAGTTGTTTGACTTCTTGACTACCGTTTCCACGGGCATTGATTGTGAATCCAAGTAAAACGAAATCCTGGACAACTTCAATATTTTCTCCATTCATCATGGTGTTGCTTAATAGTCCAATTGTTTTCTCTATGTTGAGGTGCAATCCATACTGAAGGCTGTAGTCTTCAATCTTCACCAGTAAATGCTTCAAGTCCTCCTCACTTTCAACAAGAAATGTCACAGGTTGTTGATGAGTCTTCTTCCAACAGTGATGCTGAGTTCTTCTTCACAGTTTCGCTTCTCGGATTATTGGTTCAGCATACAGATTGAATAAGTATGGTGAAAGGATACAACCCTGAAGCACACCTTCCCTGATTTTAAACCATGCAGTATCCCTTTGTTCTGTTTGAATGACTGCTTCTTGGTCTACATACAGGTTCCACATGAAGATAATTAAGTGTTCTGGAATTCCCATTCTGCCCAATATTATCCGTAATTTGTTCCAATCCACAGTCGAATGTGGTTGCGTAGTCAATAAAACACAAGTAAACATCTTTGTTGTACTCTCTGCTTTCAGCCAAAATTTATCTGACATCAGCAATGATATCCCTCGTTCCTCATCCTCTTCAGAATCTGGCTTGAATTTCTGGCAGTTCCTTGTCGATGTACTGCTGCAACCCCTTTTCAGTGATCTTCACCAAGATTTTACTTGCATGTGATATAATGATACTGTTTGATAATTTCCACATTCTGTTGGAACACTTTTCTTTGGAATGGGCAGAAATATGAATCTCTTCCAATTGGTTGGCCAGGTAGCTGTCTTCCAAATTTCTTGGCATAGACGAGTGAGCGCTTCCAGTACTGCATCCATTTCTTGAAACATCTCAATTGGTATTCCATCAATTCCTGGTGCCTTGTTTTTAGCCAATGTCTTCAGTGCACCTTGAACTTCTTTCTTCAACATATATGTTCTTGATTATATGCTACCTCTTGAAATGGGTGAATATCTACCACTTCTTTTTGGTACAGTGATTCTATGTATTTCTTCCACCTTACCTTGATGCCTCCTGCTATGTTCAACATTTTGCCCATAGAACCCTTCAATGTTGCAACTTGAGGCTCAAATTTTTTTCTTCAGTTCTTTGAGCTTCAGAAATGCCAACCACATTCTTCCCTTTTGGCTTTCTAACTCCAGGTATTTGCACATTTCCTGACAATACCTTACTTGTCTTCTCAAGCTACCCTTTGAAATCTTCTGTTCAGCTCTTTTACTTCATCATTTCTTCTGTTCACTTTAGCTACTCTACATTCAACAGCAAGTTTCAGAGTCTCTTCTGACATCCATTCTGGTCTTTTCTTTCTTTCCTGTCTTTTAATAACCCTTTTCTTTCTTCATGTATGATGTCCTTGATGTCATCCCACAACTCACCTGGTCTTTGATCAGTAGTGTTCAATACGTCAAATCTATTCTTGTGATGGTCTCTAAATTCAGGTGGGATATATTCAAGTTTGGGTATGTTACTTACCCTTATTATGTTATTGCTAATTATACTTTCTAATTGTATGGTTTTGGATAAGTTATTAATCCTTCCTTATGCCCCTTTTTCTCTTTTATAATGTGGGAATATATTAGCAGCTCTCCATACATAGCTGACTTTAGAATCAAATAAGATCACATGTGCAAAAGTCCCTTGCCATCTGTAATACACTAAAACAAAACAATTAATATGAATAGTAGTATTTCGTACAAGTAAAATGAGGTGTTAAGACCAAAACAAAGATTTCACTAAAAAGAGATGATAGCTTTTCTAAAATACAACATTTATGCTGCTCCCTATAATACTAGATGAAAGAAACAGACATCCTGACTTTCTTATTATTTGTTAATGTATAAAAGAGTATTATTTGGTTTTCTTTCTAAATAAGATCTGCTATATGCTTTTTTTATATGCTTTAAGGAGAATTAAGAGAGCTTACAAACTTTCTTAAATTACCCCATTCAATAGGATACCATATTATAACACAAGAGGGCGGTATTTCTTTAAAAACTTCCTCCACCAGATAAAAAATAAGGAATGTAACTCACTGAGGCAGTACAAGAGAATATCTTTATATGTCAAGATTAAAACAATTTAGCATCCATGTCAACTATAACTCATAGACATTGGGGGAAAAAATCATAGCACTACATTTCTGGAAATACTTAAATAATCCCTAAAACAAGAAACTCATGGATTAAAGCAGCTGTAGAGATTAAGTATCTGACAACCAGAATAGAGAAAAAATGTAGCTCTGGCCCTAGTGCACCTGTTTTCATACTGGAAGCAGGTTAGGGTGCAGGTCACTGTTTCAGCAGCAGCAGCAATTAGTGCAAAAGAAACAAAATCATGTGTGACTTCAACACCATATTCAGATCCACTTCGGAAATATCAAGCAAACTAAATGGTTGTTTCTCTGGAAAAAAAGCAACAGGAATACTTCCAAAGAACCCCCATCCCATGTTTAAAGTACCAACTTACATGAATTTCACCTTAATATATACAAATACCAGAGATACATAGCTCAATACTTCTTTTTATGATGGCTCTAATGGCATTTTATTTCCAGATCAAGTTATGGGTCAATAGGAATCATTTCTCTGATGGGTTAAATAAGTAAAATATATAACACTACAGCCTGGGCTGAAACTACAAATAGCCAAAATGATGCTAAATATAGGCCAGATGACAGAGCACACCAGCCTTTTCAAGGTGATGTGGGATTATTAACACCTGTTGCGTGCTCATTGTCCCGGCTGTTTTAAGTGCCATTTAACTCATTTAATCGTCTCACTAAGTCTGTGAGGTAGGTACTGTTACAGAGGCATAGGTTAAATAAGTAGCAAGGACTGGATTGGAGCCAAAATTAAACCCAAGAGGTCTAACTCCAGAGTCTGGCACTTAATTGCTACATGAGACACTGCTTTTCACAAGGCTGAGTTCTGTGTTAGCATTCAGGCAGCATGGAGTCCAGTCCTACCACTGCCACTACATGTTGTGTGAAAATGGAAAAATGGCATCATTTCTGGGCCTCAAAGCCCTGTCCACTCACCTACCCACTACCATCACCTCTGTAAATAAAGGAGTTGGACTAGCTAATGCACGAGGTTATTCTTTTTCTCAGAAATTGATGACAATGTTATGAAAGCAGCTGTCAGGTTGATGCAAAATGTGGGCTCTTATATTTTTAGATACTTGCCTTCTCTGATTTCTGCAAAGAAAACATATTTTTTAAATTTTTGAGTCAAAGGCGTATAATAAACACCAGTTTATTTGTATAAATAAATTTATGGCTATCTCTTATCTGCTCTCCATCTGCAAACAGGTTTTGATATAGAGGACTATATATGAGCATTTTTTTTTTTTTTTATATGAGCACAGGCTGCTTATAATTAAATGGAGGTGGGAAGGGAGGTTGCCATCAAGAACGTAAAATGTGAATCTAATATGGAAGTTCTGGTAAGTAAATATGAACTTCCACCACTATACTTCATAGCTCTGACTTCAGCTAACTCCAGTCCTTCCACTGGGATTTAACAATGTGATAGCTTTGAGAGGCTTCATAAGATAACATATGTGCTTTAAAGGTACTCTAACAATTGCAATTGCTGACCTTTTCATTAAAATTTTAGGAAATTTGCTGCAAAACACCAAGCTATTATCAGGTAACCTGACAATCATTTTAAGAGGTGTTTGGATATCTTAATAGAATATCAACTCATCATGAAATTATACTGGTTCACACTCATCATGAGTATTACAATTACTCCTAAGAAGCATAATTTTTAACTCATCATTTCTACAAATTAAATACTTCTTTCTTTTCACACATTTTTCCACCGAGTATTTTAAATCCTTTGAGATTTTTAAACATGAAGTCAATTGATCTTTGCCATATTCCTGTTCTGTTCAGAGGTGTTAGAGGATTATTTGGAGAGGAAAAAAAGGAACATTATTTTCAAATATAAAAAATAAAATTCACAGTTCAACCAAGTGTCAAAACTGCTAAAATTTAAGAGTTGAAATGAATGTTGGTTAAAAAGAAATCCAGGGGGCAGTTTTTTAAAAGAAATTTTAAAATCTTTAGCATTTACTATTCTATTTATTTATAAAGGAGCAATCTCATCCAGGCAAACTTTATAGTTCCTGATTCATAAATTAGCTTTGGCATCCCCCCAGCCCCTCAAAATTTAGCTACTGTTGAGACAGGTATAAATATTGGGAGCAAATTTTCAATACAGCTGAATAACCCTTCTTTTCTACCTTCTTAACAATTAATTTCTTATCTGGTATATTATTTTTTATATACACAAATCAGGTATTATAGATTTAATTGTGTCCCCCCAAAAGATATGTTGATGTCCTCATCCCTGGTACCTGTGAATATGATCTTGTTTGGAAACAGGGTCTTTGAAGATGTTATTGGTTAACATGAGATCATACCTGAGTAGGGTAAATTCTAATCCAATCTGAGGGGTGTCCTATAAAAGAAAAGAGACACAGACAGAAGGAAAATGGCCATGTAGTGATGCAATCATGCTGCAGCTGCACTCCAAGGATCGCCTGGGGCTACCAGAAGCCAGGAAGACAAGACTAGATATTCCCTCAGAGCCTCTGGAGGAAACATGGCCTTGCCAATACCCTGAATTTGGACTACTAGCCTCCAAAACTATGAGACAATAAATTTCTGTTCTTATGAGCCACCCAATTTGTGGTTTATGGCAGCCCAAAAAAACTAATACATCAGAAGCTGAGTAAAATACAAACATTCTTTCAGAGGTTGAGCAACACCGATAGAAATTTTTCCATAGAGCTTATGTTGTATTTTCCTACCTGGAAATAAGAGAAATAGGCATAGTATCATTAACTCAAAAACTTCATTTCCATACTATTATATCTTCTGATAACCCTAAACATGTTAGGCAACAGCCAATTTTAATTATTTTTAAGATTTACATACATTCTAGTTTTTTATTTTGTAAGAGTTATACAGAACTCAAATAATACTCAAAATATTCACAGAATTCTTCTCTGAAATTCACTCAAGTCTAATAGTTCTCAAAAGGCAGATTAGATCAGACCAAAAAGCATTCTCCAGAGTCATAAACTAAACTAGAAAACAGGATCCCAGACAGTAATAACGTAATGAACAAAGTAGCTCTTTCTGTGCCAAAATAATTGAAAAAGTTGTTTGGATTGATTCTCAGCTTGATTTGAACTACATTTAAACAAAACAAAAAAAAAACAAAAGTATATATAGGCAAGAATAATCAACTTTAATAAACCTCAAAGGCCATTTTGAATTTTATTATCTTATCTTCATTTTGTAGACTATGCAACATATTTTTTTAAGTTGTCATGCTTAAAAGGAGGAAAAGAAACTAACACTTATTATGCCTCAGCTAAGTGCCAGAAACCGCAAATTTCTCATTTAGCCTTCATAACTTCCCTGCAAGGAATATATTATTTTCCAGAGATTTCATTCAGATAAGGGCCTTCAAACTTGAAATAATGCTGCTGTGCTATTTATCGATGTTACTAAAAAGACTGACCTGGGGTAACAATTCTTTCCATGGCATATTTCTAAACCCTTTATGTGGAAAAATGCCTGAACCAAGTGATTGATTCAGATGTTAGAAGCCATAGAATTCGCTGAGAAGAGCCTGCCATTCAACAAATGAGTGCTGAGTGCTCACAGAGGCCGTGGTTGGTTTGGGACTTGGACTAAAGGTAATACACAGTTCCTACCCTTAAGAAGATTATAACTTAGGGCACATAGAGAGAGTTACAAGATAAGCTCATCCAATCACAATATGTTCTCTTTCTAGCCCAAATTTCTACCAAATACCTTCTTGGAGAAGACCTGAGGCATCCCTGCAACACTGAGCACTGAGGTTCTAAATACGTGAGAGAGGATCTGACTCAGCTCCAGGACAGCTTCCAGTTGAATATGACATACGAGCGACCTCAGAGTACAATACATGGAGCAGAACTGCCCCCTGAGCCTAGTCAACAGAGTTGTGAGAGATAAATTTTTTTTCTTGTTTTTATCTACTAAGTTTTACAGTGGCTTCATTAAATACCTGAAACAGAGAGGAAGAGTTGTATTGTAAAGATGACAATGGTGTTTTTTTTTTTCACCTTTGGGTCTAAAGGTTATCTGTAAAAATATTTAGTGATAATAGCCAATAGGTTTTTGAAAACTAAAATGAGGGGATGCTTATGCTACCAAACATTAAAACATTTTTAAACTTTAATAATCAGAAATCAGAAAGAGAATAATAGTTATCATTTATTCATTACTCACAATGTCTTAGTCACTGTTCAAAGTATTGCCATGACAATTACATAATGCTATCATTTTTTTTTTTTTTTATCACTTATGAATAAGGAAGACCAAAGAAGAATTGACACCTTTGAATTGTGGTGTTGGCGAAGAATATTGAATATACCATGGACTGCCAAAAGAACAAATAAATCTGTCTTGGAAGAAGTACAACCAGAATGCTCCTTAGAAGCATGGATGGCAAGATTGCATCTTACATACTTTGGACATGTTGTCAGGAGGGATCAGTCCCTGGAGAAGGACACCATGCTTGGTAAAGTACAGGGTCAGTGGAAAAGAGGAAGACCCTCAACAAGATGGATTGACACAGCGGCTGCAACAGTGGGCTCAAGAATAACAATTGCGAGGGTGGCGCAGGACTGGCCAGTGTTTCGTTCTGTTGAACTGACTCAACGGCACCTAACAACAATTATTCTCTATGCTTCCACATGAAGATCTGAAATTTTTCCTTTTTTATGCTAATAATTAGAGATCATCAATGCTAAACCAGAATAATAGACGAGACACTTACTAAAGCTATAATTTTTTAAATAATACCTGCCTGAATTTTTGGCGAAAGTATACACAGTAAAACAGGTTTCCATTCAATAATTTCTATATACATTGTTCAGTGTCACTGGTTACATTCTTTACATTGTGCCAACATTCTCATTATTTCCCTTCCAGTTTTTCCATTCTCATTAGCTTAGTCTCACTGTCCCCCAACCTTCTTATCTATGCTTTGGAGTAATTATTGACCATTTTGTCTCATACAGATGATTTTTTAAAAGTACAGTACTCAAGGATGACATTCTTTACTTTATGAATTGACCTGATATTTAGCTAAAAGGTGACTTCAGGGGATAGTTTCAGTTCAAGGTTTGAAGTATATCTCAGAGCAATAGTCTCAGGGATTCCTCCAGTCTCAAAGGGTCCAGCAGGTCTGGATTATTTTAGACTTTGAAGTTCTGTTCCATATTTTTCTCCCTTTCTATCAGGATCCATCTATTATGGCCCCGATCTGAGCACTCGGTGGTGGTAGCCAGGCACTATTTAGTTCTTCTGGTCGCAGGGTAGAGGAGGCCATAGTTCATGTAGACAATTAGTCCTATAGACCAGTTCCTTCTCTGGATCTTGGGTTTCCTTCTTTCTCTTTTGTTCCAGATGAGTAGCGAACAATAGTTGTATCATAGATGGCCACTGGCAAACATTTAAGACCCCAGGTGCTATTCACCAAACTAGAACGTAGACTGAGTTGTCCCATGAGACTATGACCCTAAGTCTTCAAACGAAGAACACTAATCTCATAAGATGATTGGTTACATTTAAGAAGTATCAGTGCCTGTGGTCCCTATTTGTATATATATGTGTGTGTGGTGTTATTGCTGTTGTTGCAAAATTATATATTGCATAGCATTTACCAAAACATCGTTTTCCTCATGTACAACTTAATGACATCAGTTACTTTAGTCAAGCTATGCATACTTCACCACATTTGGTGTAAAGCTACAAATTTATAAGTTAGGTCAGGTCAGACTGTGAGAGTTAAGGTGGACTACGTATGTAGGACACTGGGCCTGTCCATGTACTGTATTTATGAATAATTAAAATTGAAGAGCTTTCAGCCTTCAGAACAAGTCTCCTAAGAGATCTAGGACAACTAATGCTCTCATTTTAAAAAATAAAAGGTGAGGAGAAAAGAACAAATGCTCCATGATTTCAACTCCTATCATTCAGCTCTGTACAGTCAAGTGTAGTAGCAAGGATCACCGGCAGGGGGTGGGGATAAGTAGGATCTCTCTGCTTATCACATAAACTTTGCTTCCACAGTTGGGAGGACAAGGCATCCCTTGGTACAAAAAACAGACCTCCCACATTCATAAACTAAAGCTGAAAAACACTCTTGAGATCAAAGAGCAATACATTCATTTCACAGATGAAGGAACTGATGCTCAGCACTAATGTGATTTTCTCAGTCATATATTAGTACAAGAACTGTTCCCTAAACCCCCAACTTCCATTCTACCACAGGGTGATTTCTTCGCCATTTGACTTCCGTACCAAACCTACTCAAGAAGCATCCTCTTCATTCATTCCCATTTCACTTTTAAGAACCAATAACAACTTAAGAAAGGAAGAGGGCAAAGGCAGAGGTTGTATTGCTCACACTGTACCTGAGCACCTGGCACTATTCCTCACCGTAGAACACACTCAAGTAGCACTGATGGAGGGAAAAGAAGTAAAATGAGTGTCAGCCAACAGTTATCTTCAACTCTATTCAACAAACACAAGCTATTTATAAAAGCAATTTATTGAATATATCAATCATCTGTTAACATATCAGTATTGATTTCTATCTATGCTAATAAACTGAGACAAGATAATCTTATTCTGTGAAATTAAAGATGTTTTCCCAGTATAACTTTTTTCCTTTCATAATTAGTATAATCATTAAAAAAGAAAGAATTGCTTTTTTTCATTTATCTCCAAGACAGCAAACTGTTTACTTGTAATTAATGATTCAAATACTCTGAGGTGGGCAGCCTGAACTTTGCCTGAAGTACCATTTCACCAGCAGGAATGCAGCTCCTGGTTCATAAAACCACACGAAAAGCATATGATTCTTTATTTGAAGACACCTGTTCACAAAAGGCAATGCCAAGGTAAAATTCAAACTCAAAAGATATCAGACTATATTACTAACAAAACGGTACTTCAGAGTCATGGCTTTTTACAATACCCTAAACAAAAAATATTTCCCCTTGTAACTTTCAGACTGGTCAAAATAAGTAGCATGTCATAATATTTTCTTCTCTAAATAATTATTTTTAAAAATTCAATTGTATATTGCTCATGTTTTAGAAATACTTCTGTCCTCAAAGCCACAGCATTGTTAAAATACAGGGTCATGGCATTCTCTAATTTGGTCCTCACACAGCATGGGCTCCCTCCTTGCATTCTCAGCCAGAGAGCATCCATCAGTGTTTCCCAACACTGGCACTTGCGTCATTTGGCCAGGAAAATTCTTTGTTCTTCAGGACTGTTTCATCACCTTCGGTCCACTAGATGTCTACAGCATCTCCAATCATAGACACGTTGCCATCAAGTTGATTCCAACTCATAATGACCCTATAGGACAGAGTAGAACTGCCCCCATAGGGTTTCCAAGGCTATAGTCTTAACAGAAGCAGACTGCCACATCTTTCTCCAGTGCCTCAACTGGTGGGTTCAAACCACCAGCCTTTCAGTTAGCTGCTGAGTGCTTAACTGCTGCACTACCAGGGCTCTTTCCCCAGGACCAAGGAATGTCCTCATTTATCAACTCTGAGAGTCTGCTGAGCCATACCTGGGTTCCTCCCTCCATCACACCTGAGTCTGGAAACCCTAGGCACCACACTGGGCAATAATAGGGCTCACCACATTTGTTTCCCATTTCCAGGGATTACTGCCCTTTGTTGTCTGATGTCCAGTGTCTTGAATAACAGTTTTTTCATAGATGCTGTGTAAACTGTTCTTAGGTCTCCTCTTGCAGGTGGGCAGCTCTGGAAAGGCTTCCATACTCCAACATGGAGACAAGGCCATAAGCTCCCACCATCACTGAGTTTATAGGTATCCCTGTGTTCTGCATCTTGACCTCCATGTCCTCCTCCCACCATCCTTCTCAGTCTCCCTCAGGTCACAGAGCATGTAATAGTTATCTAACTGGTAAAAATCAATTCCTGAAAGATTCTCGTCATTCTAGCCTACACTCCTACATTCCATTCCCTTGGAGAATAAAGCAGGCGTAAAGGAGAGAAATTTTAAAATAAAGTTGTCTTCTGGATGAGTTTGGGTAAACTAGAGATTCCAAAAGTAGAGTCTATCAGTGTAGTGAGCAGAGGGGACACATAATGAGGTTTTTAATTAGTTGAGTGCAATTTCCCAATGATGAGAAACATGTCAGGTGATGTTTTCTTTATAAGGGTACTAGAACCCTGGCCTGCATGCATTGGTAGGCTAGATAGAAAGCCTTTGGTAAAATACCTGACACTGATTCATTCCAATGAGTGCTAAATTTTTCTAGTGCCTGCTGATGGTTAAAATGAACCATCCCTTGTCTTGTTATTTGAATGAAAACTAAATTTCTATCACCTGAATGTTAATCCTTGCAAATCTCACAAATGTTATCTGAATGAACAGGAAACTGTCAGCACGGCTCCGTTTAAACAGCATGTTGCTCAGACTTTTATGCATGACTGAGCAGGGTAGAAATGTGGCAGGTGTGGATACGCCAGATGACACACTGAGTCAGACTGTGCTCGGGGGATGAATCTGATGATGCAAGTCATTAAGAGGGAGAAAAAAATACAAAATAATAAATATGCGTTCCTTAAAGCGCAGCCTCAACACTGACTTAGAACAGCAAAAATAAGGCCATGTTTAAGAACTGCATTGACCCAGAGAGTTGGTTAGGAAATGGCGCATATAACAAAATGTACTCTTGACTGACTTTCACCCAAGGAGAGCAGCAGTGCTTAAAGTAACAATGTCAATAAAAAGTGGATTTATGTGTGGCCTTCTGTGTAAGAGATAAATGCTACTTCCATACCTTCTATATACTTTAGTCCAAGTTCATGTTATTCAGAAATACATGAACTCTTCCTTACATCTTTAGCCACACTCAACTACAGTCTCTGATGCCTTTTACCTACATGTTTGAGCTCAGCAATTTCTAAGACAATTATAACTAGTGCATTAAGTACAAAAGGAATCTTGACACTTGTAAATTTAGTCTGCTGCTAAAGGTCTGGTGTTTAGTATGCGTAAGCCCTTAGCTCCTGTGGGTTCTCCAAGTATCACATACAGGTAGTCCCTGACTTAATACAGGGTTCCATTACCATGACTCCAACATAAGTCGATTCTGATGTAAGTCAAATATCTCATTTTTTTCTTTTAGTTTTCATTTTTATTTTATTATCAATATCTTTATAAAACATACACAAAAATCTTTGTCTTTGTGGGTTGGAAACATCACATATAAACTTACAGATCTATTTTAATACATATATATAACTAACAATAAGATGTAAAAAAAAAAAGTATGGTTCATCATAATTTGAATATGTCTTAAGTTGGGGACTACCTGCACTCTCCACATCCCTGTTGGGCTAGCCTAGGCTAGGTGATTCTGCCTCAATTTCTTACTTACCACTCTAGTGTGCTACTAAGGCTGTTCTGTTTAACAAGGAGCAGTCAGCGAACTGCTTTCATAGGGCTTTTCTAGCCCTGGTTTGATTGGCTAGGACTACGTAAACTGAGTGACTTACAGTCTCTCAAGGAGATTGGTCAGTTCATGGATCTTGTAGGAGGACCATGCCTTGAAAGTGACAAGGAGTAGGCTTATATAAGGGCAAATTCCACAGAGCTTTAAGGGGACTTCTCTACCATCAAGAAGAATCCGGAGCGGAGCACGTCCTTTATACCAAGGATTCGGGGTCCCTGCACTGAGAACCTCCTAGAGCCAAAAGAAAGAGCTGTAACACCGAAGATGGCATGAGACAGAGAGAGACAGCTGCAATGGGTTTGCTGGCCCACAGAGGGAGGCAGCTGAGGTGGGCTTGCAAGTGAAAGCTGAGCACCTTCAGGCAGGAAGCTTGGTGGCGGAGTTAAAAGAGCCATAACATTTGCCCATGCAGGTCGGAGCCCTGAGTGTGCCCTATGCAGGGGTTGCCTTGGAGGATCCTCTGCAAAAGTCTTCCTACAGCAGGGCAGAGCCGGACACCTCTGGGCAGGAGGCTTGCCAGCAGAGCTAAAAGAGCGTTAACGCTTGTGCAGGGCAAGAGAGGCCTGAGTGTGCCCCATGCAGGGGTTGCACACGCCCCCAGAAGCAGAGATTAACATGGTAACAAGAGTGCTCCTCAGGCCCAGGTAGGGTTGCAGGAGGCAGAAGCCTCGGGCGGGGTAGAGGCAGCAGTAACATGAACACAGTATCTGACTTGAACCACAGCGTGCCTGCCCGGCAACATAAGAGTGAACATGGGTGATTTGGGGAAGGGTAAGCACTTCCCATTTGGAAATCTGTTATTGTTTACTGTCTGATTTCTATAAGTAGTGATAATGGCTTTCATTTTGCCAACACTGTGTAAGTATTACTTGTGTCTGAGATGAAGTGTCTCAATCACAGATGAACGTAATACCCAGAGAATGGTTGATGCCAGTGAGTGTATGCGTCTCATTCCTTGTAGTCTCATGACTGCCTGGAAGTCTGAGGCACAGCCTTTCTGCACGCGCAATGCAGATAGGCAGACATATGCATACACAAGGATTCTGAACCTGGTTAACCTATTCGAAACTGTTCCTTTGTGAAGATATGGAACTAGTGTGATGATCTGGAGAATTTGTTATAATGCCTGTCTACCTTTTCATGTCATCTCTGCTGAAATCCTCCTACTGCTATCTACCATCTTCCAGAATGGACCACCATTTAGTCAAACTTTACTCTGTATATTAGGCTACCAACTACCCAACTTGAAGGCAAACCCTAGAGAAGGGTTCTTAAAGTTCAAAGACCTTTGAATAGCTCACAGATAAGTTACAGGCAATCTATGAACCTCCAACATTAATTTTATGTATAGTTTTTAGCATACAGAAATGTATTTTCATCAAAGCCTCAAAGGACCCACAACTCAAAAGACGTTTAAGATCCATCTCCAGGGGGGCGAAGCCAAGATGGCGGACTAGGCAGACGCTACCTCGGATCCCTCTTACAACAAAGACACGGAAAAACAAGTGAATCGATCACATACATAACAATCTACGAACCCTGAACAACAAACACAGATTTAGAGACGGAGAACGAACTAATACGGGGAAGCAGCGATTGTTTCCAGAGCCTGGAGCCAGCGTACCAGTCAGGTACGACAGAAGCACAGAGACCTGCTCCACCCCCCTGAACTAACCCCGGGAGGGGGACCAGCCGGTTCCACGGGCGGCGTGGGACGCAGCTGGTAGGAGAAGTCCCCAGGAGGCAGTGACTGGTCTTGGAGCAGAAAGAGCAGCATCCGAGCCGGGGAACCGTCCTGCAGGGATTTGGACTGGACACAGGTACGCCATAAACATGGAGAGTTGCTCCACCCCCCGAACTAACCCCGGGAAGGGGCTCAGCAGGGTCGCGCGGGCGGCGTGGGACGCAGCCGGTAGGAGAAGTCCCCGGGAGGCAGCGACTGGTATTGGAGCGGGGAGAACAGCGTCCCAGCCGGGACACTCGGTCACGGCACAAGCACGGGGAGCTGCTCCACCCATCTGAACTAACCCCGGGAGGAGGCCCAACTGGTTCTCGGGGGCGGCACAACCACGCGGCTGGAGGGACGAGAAGTCCCCGGGAGGCAGCAACTGATTTTGGAGTCGAGAGTGCACCGTCCCAGTAGGGGAGACTTGACGCTGGGCGTGGGGCTGGAAGGGGAGGATCTGACCGTGACTCCAGCGGGCCAGACCCCCCGGGGGCAATCTCCACACAGCCAGCACACATACGCGACGCACCAGCGGGAATCTCAGATATAATAGTCATTCCAAGCAAGACAAGCAACTCTGGCTATATTCTGAGGTGCTACTCTCCTATCTCTCTGTTCCCTCCCCCACCCTCCCCAGGCGGCTTCATTAACATCTGAATAGCCTGAGCCAGAGGGAGAACTCTGATAGGGATCTGACTGCATTTTTTTTTTTAGCGGATTTTCTGGAAAAACTAGTTTCCCAGTGATGGCTCGGAGACAACAATCCATATCAAACCACTTAAAGAAGCAGACCGTGACAGCTTCTCCAACCCCCCAAACAAAAGAATCAAAACCTTTCCCAAATGAAGATACAATCTTGGAATTATCAGATACAGAATATAAAAAACTAATTTACAGAATGCTTAATGATATCACAAATGAAATTAGGATAACTGCAGAAAAAGCCAAGGAACACACTGATAAAACTGTTGAAGAACTCAAAAAGATTATTCAAGAACATAGTGGAAAAATTAATAAGTTGCAAGAATCCATAGAGAGACAACATGTAGAAATCCAAAAGATTAACAATAAAATAACAGAATTAGACAACGCACTAGGAAGTCAGAGGAGCAGACTCGAGCAATTAGAATGCAGACTGGGACATCTGGAGGACCAGGGAATCAACACCAACATAGCTGAAAAAAAATCAGATAAAAGAATTTAAAAAAATGAAGAAACCCTAAGAATTATGTGGGACTCTATCAAGAAGGATAACCTGCGGGTGATTGGAGTCCCAGAACAGGGAGGGGGGACAGAAAACACAGAGAAAATAGTTGAAGAACTCCTGACACAAAACTTCCCTGACATCATGAAAGACGAAAGGATATCTATCCAAGATGCTCATCGAACCCCATTTAAGATTGATCCAAAAAGAAAAACACCAAGACATATTATCATCAAACTCACCAAAACCAAAGATAAACAGAAAATTTTAAAAGCAGCCAGGGAGAAAAGAAAGGTTTCCTTCAAGGGAGAATCAATAAGAATATGTTCTGACTACTCAGCAGAAACCATGCGGGCAAGAAGGGAATGGGACGACATATACAGAACACTGAAGGAGAAAAACTGCCAGCCAAGGATCATATATCCAGCAAAACTCTCTCTGAAATATGAAGGCGAAATTAAGATATTTACAGACAAACACAAGTTTAAAGAATTTGCAAAAACCAAACCAAAGCTACAAGAAATACTAAAGGATATTGTTCGGTCAGAGAACCAATAATATCAGATATCAGCATAACACAAGGTCACAAAACAGAACGTCCTGATATCAACTCAAATAGGGAAATCACAAAAACAAACAAATTAAGATTAATTAAAAAAAATACACATAACAGGGAATCATGGAAGTCAATAGGTAAAAGATCACAATAATCAAAAAGAGGGACTAAATACAGGAGGCATTGAACTGCCATATGGAGAGTGATACAAGGCGATATAGAACAATACAAGTTAGGTTTTTACTTAGAAAAATAGGGGTAAATAATAAGGTAACCACAAAAAGGTATAACAACTCTATAATTCAAGATAAAAACCAAGAAAAACGTAACGACTCAACTAACATAAAGTCAAGCACTATGAAAATGAGGATCTCACAATTTACTAAGAAAAACGCCTCAGCACAAAAAAGTATGTGGAAAAATGAAATTGTCAACAACACACATAAAAAGGCATCAAAATGACAGCACTAAAAACTTATTTATCTATAATTACCCTGAATGTAAATGGACTAAATGCACCAATAAAGAGACAGAGAGTCACAGACTGGATAAAGAAACATGATCCATCTATATGCTGCCTACAAGAGACACATCTTGGACTTAGAGACACAAACAAACTAAAACTCAAAGGATGGAAAAAAATATATCAAGCAAACAATAAGCAAAAAAGAAGAGGAGTAGCAATATTAATTTCTGACAAAATAGACTTTAGACTTAAATCTGCCACAAAGGATAAAGAAGGACACTATATAATGATAAAAGGGACAATTGAACAGGAAGACATAACCATATTAAATATTTACGCACCCAATGACAGGGCTGCAAGATACATAAATCAAATTTTAACAGAACTGAAAAGCGAGATAGATACCTCCACAATTATAGTAGGAGACTTCAACACACCACTTTCGGAGAAGGACAGGACATCCAGTAAGAAGCTCAACAGAGACACAGAAGACCTACTTACAACAATCAACCAACTTGACCTCATTGACTTATACAGAACTCTCCACCCAACTGCTGTAAAATATACTTTTTTTTCTAGCGCACATGGAACATTCTCTAGAATAGACCACATATTAGGTCATAAAACAAACCTTTGCAGAGTCCAAAACATCGAAATATTACAAAGCATCTTCTCAGACCACAAGGCAATAAAACTAGAGATCAATAACAGAAAAACTAGGGAAAAGAAATCAAATACTTGGAAAATGAACAATACCCTCCTGAAAAAAGACTGGGTTATAGAAGACATCAAGGAGGGAATAAGGAAATTCATAGAAAGCAACGAGAATGAAAATACTTCCTATCAAAACCTCTGGGACACAGCAAAAGCACTGCTCAGAGGCCAATTTATATCAATAAATGCACACATACAAAAAGAAGAAAGAGCCAAAATCAGAGAACTGTCCCTACAACTTGAACAAATAGAAAGTGAGCAACAAAAGAATCCATCAGGCACCAGAAGAAAACAAATAATAAAAATTAGAGCTGAACTAAATGAATTAGAGAACAGAAAAACAATCGAAAGAATTAACAAAGCCAAAAGCTGGTTCTTTGAAAAAATTAACAAAATTGATAAACCATTGGCTAGACTGACTAAAGAAATACAGGAAAGGAAACAAATAACCTGAATAAGAAATGAGAAGGACCACATCACAACAGAACCAAATGAAATTAAAAGAATCATTTCAGATTATTATGAAAAATTATACTCTAACAAATTTGAAAACCTAGAAAAAATGGATGAATTCCTGGAAAAACACTACCTACCTAAACTAACACATTCAGAAGTAGAACAACTAAATAGACCCATAACAAAAAAAGAGATTGAAACGGTAATCAAAAAACTCCCAACAAAAAAAAGCCCTGGCCTGGACGGCTTCACTGCAGAGTTCTACCAAACTTTCAGAGAAGAGTTAACACCACTACTACTAAAGGTATTCCAAAGCATAGAAAATGACGGAATACTACCCAACTCATTCTATGAAGCCACCATCTCCCTGATACCAAAACCAGGTAAAGACATTACAAAAAACGAAAATTATAGACCTATATCCCTCATGAACATTGATGCAAAAATCCTCAACAAAATTCTAGCCAATAGAATCCAACAACACATCAAAAAAATAATTCACCCTGATCAAGTGGGATTTATACCAGGTATGCAAGGCTGGTTTAATATCAGAAAAACCATTAATGTAATCCACCACATAAATAAAAGACAAAAACCACACGATCTTATCAATTGATGCAGAAAAGGCATTTGACAAAGTCCAACACCCATTTATGATAAAAACTCTTACCAAAATAGGAATTGAAGGAAAATTCCTCAACAAAATAAAGGGCATCTATGCAAAGCCAACAGCCAATATCACTCTAGATGGAGAGAACCTGAAAGCATTTCCCTTGAGAACGGGAACCAGACAAGGATGCCCTTTATCACCGCTCTTATTCAACATCGTGTTGGAAGTCTTAGCCAGGGCAATTAGGCTAGACAAAGAAATAAAAGGTATCCGGATTGGCAAGGAAGAAGTAAAGTTATCACTATTTGCAGATGACATGATTATATACACAGAAAACCCTAAGGAATCCTCCAGAAAACTACTGAAACTAATAGAAGAGTTTGGCAGAGTCTCAGGTTATAAAATAAACATACAAAAATCACTTGGATTCCTCTACATCAACAAAAAGAACACCGAAGAGGAAATAACCAAATCAATACCATTCACAGTAGCCCCCAAGAAGATAAGATACTTAGGAATAAATCTTACCAAGGATGTAAAAGACCTATACAAAGAAAACTACAAAGCTCTACTACAAGAAATTCAAAAAAGACATACTTAAGTGGAAAAACATACCTTGCTCATGGATAGGAAGACTTAACATAGTAAAAATGTCTATTCTACCAAAAGCCATCTATACATTTAACGCACTTCCGATCCAAATTCCAATGTCATATTTTAAGGGGATAGAGAAACAAATCACCAATTTCATATGGAAGGGAAAGAAGCCCCGGATAAGCAAAGCACTACTGAAAAAGAAGAAGAAAGTGGGAGGCCTCACCTTACCTGACTTCAGAACCTATTATACAGCCACAGTAGTCAAAACAGCCTGGTATTGGTACAACAACAGACACATAGACCAATGGAACAGAATTGAGAACCCAGACATAGATCCATCCACGTACGAGCAGCTGATATTTGACAAAGAACCAGTGTCAATTAACTGGGGAAAAGATAGCCTTTTTAACAAATGGTGCTGGCATAACTGGATATCCATTTGCAAAAAAATGAAACAGGACCCATACCTCACACTATGCACAAAAACTAACTCCAAGTGGATCAAAGACCTAAACATAAAGACTAAAACAATAAAGATCATGGAAGAAAAAATTGGGACAACCCTAGGAGCCCTAATACAAGGTATAAGCAGAATACAAAACATTACCAAAAATGATGACGAGAAACCCGATAACTGGGAGCTCCTAAAAATCAAACACCTATGCTCATCTAAAGACTTCACCAAAAGAGTAAAAAGACCACCTACAGACTGGGAAAGAATATTCAGCTATGACATCTCAGACCAGCGCCTGATCTCTAAAATCTACATGATTCTGTCAAAACTCAACCACAAAAAGACAAACAACCCAATCAAGAAGTGGGCAAAGGATATGAACACACATTTCACTAAAGAAGATATTCAGGCAGCCAACAGATACATGAGAAAATGCTCTCGATCATTAGCCATTAGAGAAATGCAAATTAAAACTACGATGAGATTCCATCTCACACCAACAAGGCTGGCATTAATCCAAAAAACACAAAATAATAAATGTTGGAGACGCTGCGGAGAGATTGGAACTCTCATACACTGCTGGTGGGAATGTAAAATGATACAACCACTTTGGAAATCTATCTGGCGTTATCTTAAACAGTTAGAAATAGAACCACCATACAACCCAGAAATCCCACTCCTAGGAATATACCCTAGAGATACAAGAGCCTTCATACAAACAGATATATGCACACCCATGTTTATTGCAGCTCTGTTTACAATAGCAAAAAGTTGGAAGCAACCAAGGTGTCCATCAACGGATGAATGGGTAAATAAATTGTGGTATATTCACACAATGGAATACTACGCATCAATAAAGAACAGTGACGAATCTGTGAAACATTTCACAACATGGAGGAAACTGGAAGGCATTATGCTGAGCGAAATTAGTCAGAGGCAAAAGGACAAATATTGTATAAGACCACTATTATAAGATCTTGAGAAATAGTAAACCTGAGAAGAACACATACTTTTGTGGTTACGAGGGGGGGAGGGAAGGAGGGTGGGAGAGGGTTTTTTATTGATTAATCAGTAGATAAGAACTGCTTTAGGTGAAGGGAAAGACAACACTCAATACATGGAAGGTCAGCTCAATTGGACTGGACCAAAAGCAAAGAAGTTTCCGGGATAAAATGAATGCTTCAAAGGTCAGCGGAGCATGCGCGGGGGTCTGGGGAACATGGTTTGCGGGGACTTCTAAGTCAATTGGCAAAATAATTCTATTATGAAATCATTCTGCATCCCACTTTGAAATGTGGCGTCTGGGGTCTTAAATGCTAACAAGCAGCCATCTAAGATGCAGCAATTGGTCTCAACCCACCTGGAGCAAAGGAAAATGAAGAACACCAAGGCCACACGACAACTAAGAGCCCAAGAGACAGAAAGGGCCACATGAACCAGAGACCTACATCATCCTGAGACCAGAAGAACTAGTTGGTGCCCGGCCACAATCGATGACTGACCTGACAGGGAGCACAGCAGAGGACCCCTGAGGGAGCAGGAGATCAGTGGGATGCAGACCCCAAATTCTCATAAAAAGACCAAACTTAATGGTCTGACTGAGACTGGAGGAATCCCGGCGGCCATGCTCCCCAGACCTTCTGTTGACACAGGACAGGAACCATCCCCGAAGACAACTCATCAGAAATGAAAGGGACTGGTCAGCGGGTGGGAGAGAGACGCTGATGAAGAGTGAGCTAATTATATCAGGTGGACACTTGAGATTGTGTTGGCAACTTTTGTCTGGAGGGGGGATGGGAGGATAGAGAGAGAGGGAAGCAGGCAAAATTGTCAAGAAAGGAGAGACTGAAAGGGCTGACTCAAGAGGGGGAGAGTAAGTGGGAGTAGGGAGTGAGATGTATGTAAACTTATATGTGACAGACTGATTGGATTTGTAAACGTTCACTTGAAGCTTAATAAAAGTTATTAAAAAAAAAAAAAAAGATCCATCTCCAGGAGAGAGGTCCAATTTTCCTGTCTTGGTCCCTTCGAACCTTCAGTTTCTTTCCCCTTTCTACTACTAACAAACACAACTGAAATCCCAAAAAGAATAATAAATGAGCCAGACAGAATTATAACAACTTCAGAGCACATCTTACAGGTCAACCACATTATTCCAAAATGTCCCTTTTATACCAATTTTGTCTTCACGTTTCCCATCTGCGGTTTAAAAAAACTAGCAACTGCTATTACTTAGTGATACAACACTCTGATGCATCACCTTAATGGATGTTTAATTGATTTTTCACCCAAATTAAAACATTTGCTTTCAAATTGTACCAAATGTCAGTGGAGGGTATCAATTTCCAAGAATATTCTCTGCCATGCATTTTGTTTGTTTCTTTTCCTTTGCTTTGCTTTTTCCTGCTATTTTGCTGAAGCTATCATAGTTTATAGAGGGAAAATGTCAAAACTTAATCCCAGTTGACAGCTAAGAATGTAAAGTAATGCTAATTGACTTTTTTACTTGAACAGTCATTGTATTTATTTGGACTGTTTGTGATCTTTAGAAACTAAAGCTCTCCTATCAGCTCACAAATCATGACATGCCTCAGTTCTTACTGAGTTCTACTGGATATCAGCCACAGGTCACAACAAAAAACACATTGTTTTCTGATCACATTTTCAAATTAAATAATACACCTGTTGATTTATCTTATCAGACATTTTTCTTCAATCTGTGTCCAGCTCTCGCCCACATCTCCCTGGAAATGAAATTAAGTCAGCTCACTGATTGGTTTTGCAGGAAAATTACTGGAAGAAAAGAAAGGGAGGAGGGAATTGGCCCAGGTTCTTTTTTTTTTTTTTTTCAGATTTTGATTCTTCATACTCAATAGTAACCTTATCCACAGAACATAACAGTGAAAGTGAACAGTCAAAAGATAATAGATTACATTGTGAGGTACGGTAAGAATGAGATCAAAGTTTGAAATTTATTATAGTAATAGTTTTCTGTTTCATTATATTAAAAATTATAGGCAATGTATTAAAAAATATATGCATCTTCAACCCTAATTAATAAATATTATGTCTTTTTACTCACTAAAATGCAAAGACATTAAACTTAAAACTATAAATATCAATAAATGAATTTCTTTTCCTTTCAGCTATTTTTACTGGAGAAAATCACAAGAGTCAGGGGTATGTGCACCAGAATTTGTTTTGTTCTATTTTCTTGTTATTTTCAAAAGAGAAACGTGTATTTGTAGCATTACAAAACCTAAATATCATGTGGAAAAATGTTCTTATACAGAACTGTATTTAACATTTCAGCATGAACACTTGCAGTACAGGGCACAATGGGAACTTCACTGTGAAAGGGGGTAGACCAGAAGTGGAGAATGCCATCTATGAGGCTGGCTTTGAAACTAAATCTAGAAAAAACAAAGAAAAAAAATACCTATATGGTATCAGAACAGCCCTTCTAGATATAACCATAAAAAATCTCATCCTACATGAGTCCTGAGAAGAAGTAAGAATACACCTCCTCATACTTCATTTACAACTATGGAAGTGTAATCAGGATCATAAATGCCTTCAAGGTTGGGCAGGCAACATAAATTGCAAGTGTTCTGTGTTTTGTAACAGGGAGTAGTAGGGACTGTGTTAAACTGCAGAGTGCATACTCATGCATAAAAGTCTTCATATCTAAAGAAAAAAAAAATTAAACATTGTATAGACCAAACAAAAGAGTGACAGAGTAAGCTGAGCAATGGTTCATCGATTTGCTCCCTAAGACCTCCTCAAAATCCCAGCTTCAAACTTCTGATGCACTTCTCATGACCTAGGAGGGGCTCCAGCAGAATGTGGCTTGATGGGGGTCTTGGGAACTGGAGTCACGAGCTTCTGAGAGTGATGATAAATCAGGTCTCCATCTTGGATAGTGCCCTGTCACCTCCATTCTTATTTCCTGAAAGCCTCAGGAACTGGACAAGCTGCTTCCACTTTTAGGAACACATTTTCTTCTTCTGTCTAGAGCTTTTTCCTAGCCCAATAAGAAACATAATACAGTAATCTCACAGCATTTACTCTATTCTCTTGGCCTTAAAGCATGGAACTATTTTTGTGGTTTTTCTCACCATTTTACTTTTAGCAGTTAAAGATACAATGTAACTTAAAAAGTCATTTCCTACACACCTAGTTTATTTTTTCTCTTATTCTTCTGCTTCAACTCTAGCAGGAAAGATAAAGATGGCACAGTTGATAACAGCAGGTTTATGTAGGAAAATTTGTCTGATGTTCACAAGAACCCCCAAGTATTTCATAAGAGCATATGGGACACAGTCTCTAGGTAAGGAGCTAAATGGGGGAAGGGAAAGGCTGTGGAGAGTTGGTGGGAAATGCTCAATCTGAGGCCAACCCTGAGTCTGAGAGAGGGCAAGCCTGGGAAAGGGAACAGCTGCCTCAGTAGCTTATGGATTGACTCTCTCTCCTCCTATCTCTCTGAAATATTTCTTCCTCCTGTTTTCATAGATCCCACATTAAAAGACAATGAAAGAAAGAGAAATGGATGAGACGATTATGAGAAAGCAAGAAGAAAGAAAATATACACAGAAGAAAATCTACCAGGTTGGAGTAGCTAGAAGGAAGGTGATAGCCTGAGCCCAGGAGACTATTTCTGTGTGTCCATTCTGATAAATGAGAGATCCACCAGCTGGTTGGGCCAAAGTCCAGTGTTGCCCATGTCAGCTAGGCAGATCTGCCATTGTCTCCCACCTATATTCATGGTGCACCCACTGTAAACATCATAGCAGTGATGTTAACTAGGCATTTCCAAGGAAATATCCATGATTCGCCACAGTTTCAGCAACTGTTTCCCCTATTTCTTGCTATAATAGCATAATTTTTATTGTCAAATAATTATAGATTCAAACAACTGAGACTAACACTTGAAATATTCATTTGGCTTCAAACACAATCGTATGTATGTGTGTATGTGAGTGTGTGTGAGTGTAATTGTATGTGTGTGTGTTTACTCTGGCTAGTTTATTTTACTGAAGTCAAGCAGAAAACTTTTCTGCGTTCCTTTGAAAGGAAACAATCAAATAACAAAGTTCACTGAAAGGCAAGAACTCTGTTAACCAATGAACAAATGAATTCAACAAAGTAAGGAGAAAGTGATGTGCAGGAGTTGGTCTGGACTCTCCTGATAACATGTCCAAAGCACATGAGATGAAGTCTCAGCATTCTTGCTTCTGAGTATTCATTTCTGTAAAACTAACCAGAACATACTAACTGGAACCTGTGGTCTTCACTATTTCCACATGAAAAAGGAAGTCAACATCTCTGATTGATAATTTTGGCTGGGAGCCTCTCTTAGCAATTTTTAACTTGGTTGGTAAAAATATTTTGCCAGCTAAAATTGTGAAATATTACCAGATTAAAATATTTCCGGCAACTACAACTCCTAGGAAAAAATGAAATTGGGGGTTGGTTATTTTCTAAGTGGTTAATTTAAGAATGCTTTAAGTAGGCCTAACCATAAAATATTCATTTTAAAAATCTTGCAAACATTTTACAAATTACTTTTTAGGGGTATTAAGAATGAAGACCCAGAAACTTCTTCATTATTCAAAGCATAAAACTTCTGAAATAATTCTGAATAGTTTACAACAAAAGCATAACTTCATAAGTCTGAGAATTTCTAAAAATCATTAAAGCCATTCTTCCTGATGTACAACAATTGGTCTTTTGATCTACTACAAGGCCAAGGTGTTGAAAACAATCAAGAAGCATCACTCTGATTTAAATAATAAAATTTCATCATCAAGTGGCTATATAAATAAAACAGAACAAAATAATGGATCAATCACAGAAAAAAAATACAAATGGTCAATAAACATATGAAAAAAGGCAGCATAATGTATAGTTCTTAAGAGCATGTGGCTCTAGAGTCAGACTATCCAGATTCAAACTCAGGCTGTCATGCCTAGCTGTGTGACCTTGGTCAAATCACTGACCTCACTATGCCTCAGTTTCATCTGCAAAATAAAACTGATTAGCTAGCCTGCCTCACAGGGATAACAAAAGGAGTAAATAAGACATCCATATCAAGCATTTAGCAAATAATTGTCACAGTATAAACACTCAATATGTGTTGACTATTACTGCTATGTGAGAAAATATTCTAATGTCATTAGAAATCAGGAAATGCAAAATAAAATACTAAACTTTACTTCTCCACATTAAAACCCAAAAAACTCATTGCAGTCGAGTTGATTCTGACTCATTGCAACGCTATAGGACAGAATAGAACTGCGCCATAGGGCTTCCAAGGAATGGCTGGTGGATCTGAACTGTTAATATTTTGGTTAGCAGCCTTAGCTCACCATAGCTCTTAATCACTGCGCCACCAGGGTGCCTTTACCACATTAGAGTAGCAAATTTCATAAAAAAGACTGATAGTGCCCAGTGTTGGCAAGAGAGTGAAGAAACTGGTATACACATATGTAGCTGGTGGGAATACATATGGTTTTGCCCCTCTGGAAGCAATTCAGGTGAGGGAGGGGAACAAGTTGGTGGAGAGAAGTGAAGTAAACACACTTATGCAGTGTTTCCAAACATTTAACTACAGGACATTTTTTCATCATCATTTGTTACACCCTACTCTTAGCAAGCCATTTACCTGCAGTTTTCCACTTAGGTGCTAATTTGACAAACCAAGAAAAAAATCAGAAGAAACTGACTACACAGACATCCATCATCACGTGAGTGCTTTTCTAATCCAATGACGAACAAGACCTCTCTTTCAACAAGTCCCTGTTGTTGCTGTTGTTGTTAGGTGCTGTTAAGATGGTTCTGACTCATACCGACCATATATACAAAAGAGTGAAACACTGCCCAGTCCTGTGCCATCTTCACATTGTTACACTTGAGCCCATTGTTGCAGCCACCATGTCAATGCAGCTCATTGAGCGTCTTCTGCCCTTTCACTTCTGCCCATGCTTAGAGGGTCTAAGCATGATGTCCTTCTCCAGGGACTGGACTCTCCTGATAACATGTCCAAAGCACATGAGATGAAGTCTCAGCATTCTTGCTTCTAAGCATTCTGGCTGTACTTCTTCCAAGACAGATTTGTTCATTCTTCTGGCATTCCATGGTATATTCAATATTCTTCACCAACACCATAATTCAAAGATATCAGTTCATCATTCTTCCTTATTCATTGTCCAGCTTCCGCATGCATATGAGGCGGCTGAGACAGGCCCACCTTAGTCCCCAAAATGACGTCTTTGCTTTTTAACACTTTAAAAAGAGGTCATTTGCAGCCATATGTCAAAACAAAAAAGTTTACAGGACAGAGACCGTGGAGTTGAAGAGAAAAATGGGAAGAAAAAAGAGAAGCGCAAAATGTGTATAAAAGCAATAAAAAAAAAAGAGAGAAAGTAGAGAAACAGAGAAATAAATGAAACGGTAACAAGAATTGGTATTTCTGAACCACAATCCAACAAGAATTATCAACAATGACCTTGTGGTTGCAAGCAAAAAGACAAGGAATCTTTATTTAAGACAAGAGAGTGAGCTAAATATGGCGTATGCTGCGTGCTAGAATTTTAGCACTATCTGGGCCACTAGAAGTGCTTGGCCTGGCTAATTCACCAGGGTGCAAAAGTTGGCTTCTCTGAGGGAAGCCAAGAAGACCAACCCCAAATCTTAGGAAGCAGTAGAGCATGGTTATTAAAACATGATATCCAGAGCAAGACTGTTGTTGTTAGTTGTCATCAAGCTGATTAGGATTAAATCCCAGTTCTTCATCCCAGCTGTATTAGTTATTTATCAGTATGTAATAAATTACTCTAAAATCTAGAAACCTGAAACAATACTTACTGTCTCACAGTTTCTGTAGGTCAGGAACCCAGGTACAGCTTAGCTGTGTCCTCTGGTTCAGGGTCTCTTACAAAGCTGCAATCATGGTGTCATCATGACAGAGCTGTAGTCATCTCAAGGCTCCAATGGGAGAGAATCCACTTCCAAGCCACTTCATGTGTCTGTTGGCAGGCCTCAGGTCCTCTCTTGATGTTGGTTAGAGACATCAGTTCCTTGTCACTGATGTGGTACTTCTCCATAGAGGAACTCACAACATGACAGCTGGCTTCCTATTAGAGCAAACAAGTGAGAAAGGGCATAACCTAATCTTGAAAGTGGCACCCCACAATTTTTGCCAAATCCCATTTGTTAGAATTCAGTCACTGGAGATAGTCTACACTCAAGGAGAGGGGATTACCCAAGGGTTTGAATACCAGGCCACAGGAAGATCACTGGAGACCATCTCAGAGGCTGCTATCATACTAACTAGGTAACCCAACCAACCAAGCCTCAGTTTCCTCAAGTCTAAGATAGTATAAAGATATTTATCTCACAGAGTTGTTTAAGGATGAAATGAGGTAATAACGTACATAAAATACTGAGCATGGTATCTTACACAAAACAATATTTTTTAAATATTTACCTTTTAAAAAACTTTTTTTTTTTTCCTTTAGGGATTTCATTTTCCTTTCCCCCATGCTAGCAGTTGATTTGCCTTTGATTAATTCTTAAGAGAGGAATCTGGCAGAATGGGAAGCTGAAGACCTACTGGTCTTCCTGGTTTGGCTTCCAAAAGCCTGGGTAGATCCTTATGGAAACAGAAAGTTTGGAGTGGAGACCAAATATTTGGGAAAATAGCAGGGAAAGAGCAGGTCCCAGAAAGGAACAGTTGAGTGAGTGCTGAGCTTTCTCCTGCTTAAATCAGATCTATCATATAAAAAAGGTCTTTGTTTTCTAATTATTGTACACGATCAGTTTGGTAAATATTATGGACCTAACTGAATGGACATGAATGAATAAGCAATTCAGCAAAGGAAAATGGTGAGGCCATATCATGAAGATCATTTGATTACGCAGAATTTGTTCTGTAATCCTTGGACTAAGTCAGAATGAAAGTGCTCCTGAAACAGCAATAATGGGGATTTTACTGCTTGAGATTTAGGTTTAGATTGAGTTAAAATTTAATATAACTTAGTAGTATTTTTAAGTTTTAAATCTATAGTCATCAAATTAGTTAGAACTATATTAGAATACAACAAATATTGTTAAAAAATCAAGGCTGTGCAAGCGAAAATGCCAACTATTTTGATGGCCTAAGGTCAGTGTTGAATGTATTGGCACATTTAGGAATACAAAAAATAAACATCATTACTCATACTTGTATTTCCCATCAGGAAATTACTACCAAGTGCTGTAAGAGGTCCTGTGAGGAATATGAAGTCTAGAAAACGGTACTCTTCTAAAAAGCTTTCCATTTAGTTCAGAGCTTTTCTGAAGTCATGCACCTGGTTGGACATACAGTATCTTTTATCAGGTTTCCCTCCTGATTTCTGAAAATTCACAGGGAATATGTACTTGTCCTGTAAGACTGTCCTGAGAAACAAGATACTATATAGTGGTTAAGATGACTGGCCCTGAGGGTAAAGTTGCCTGAATTTGTACCTGTGCCCTATCACTTACTAGCTGTTTGATCATGAGAAAGTTACTTACCCTCCCTGTGCCTCAGTTTTCTACCTATAAAGCAGGGATAATAATGTTATTTATGTCATATGGTTATTGTGAGAATGAAATGAGATAATTTGTGAAAGTATTAAAAAAAAAAAAAGAAAGTATTAGAACATGTTAATTCTGGCTCAGTAATCGCTGTTGTTGTTAGGTGCCACTGAGTCAGTTTGGACTCACAGTGAACCTAGGTACAACGGAATGAAACACTGCCCCAGTCCTGCGCCATCCTCACAATCGTTGCTGTTTAAGCCCATCGTTGCTGCCACTGTGTCAATCCATCTCGCTGACAGTCGTCTTCTTTTTCGCTGACCCTCTACTTTACCAAGCATGATGTCCTTCTCTAGGGATTGGTCCCTCCCAGTAACACATACAAAGTACATGAAACCAAGTCTCACCATCCTTCCTTCTAAGGAGCATTCTGGCTGTATTTCTTCCAAGACAGATTTGTTCTTTCTTCTGGAACTCCATGGTGTATTCAATATTTCTTCACCAACACCATAACTCAAAGGCATCAATTCTTCTTCAGTCTTCCTTATCCATAGTCCAGCTTTCACATGCATATGAGGCAACTGAAAATACCATGGTTTGGGTCAGGCGCACCTTAGTCCTCAAAGTGACATCTTTGGTTGTTAACATTTTAAAGGGGGCTTTTGCAGCAGATTTGCCCAATGTAATGCATTGTTTGATTTCTTGAGTGCCGTTTCCATGGGCGTTGATTGCAGATCCAAGTAAAATGACACCCTTAACAGCTTCAATATTTCTTGCGTTTATCATGATATTCCTTACTGATTCAATTGTGAAGATTTTTGTTTTCTTTAAGTTAAGCTTTGATCCATACTGAAGGCTGCGGTCTTTGATCTTCATCGGTAAGTGCTTCAAGTCCTCTCCACTTTCAGCAAGCAAGGTTGTGTCATTCGCACATCACAGGTTGTTAATGAGTCTTCCTCCAAACTTGATGCCATGTTCTTATACTTCTTCATATAGTCCACTTTCTCAGATTATTTCCTCAGCATACATATTGAATAGGTATGGTGAAAGGATACAACCTTGATGTACACCTTTCCTGATTTTAAACCATGCAATATCCTCTTGCTGTGTTCAAATGACTGCCTCTTGGTCTATGTACAGGTTCCTCATAAGCACGAGTGTTCTTACGTTATCCATAATTTGTTATGACTCACTCAGTTAAATGTCTTTGGGTAGTCAAAAACAGGTAAACATCTTTCTGATATTCTCTGCTTTCAGCCAAGATCCACCTAACGTCAGCAACGATATCCCTCATTCCACGTCCTCTTCAGAATCTGGCTTGAATTTCTGTCAGTTCCCTGTCAATGTACTGCTGCAACCATTTTTGAATTATCTGAATTTGAATTATTTAGAAATTCACATCATATCAAACACACATCATATCAAATACACTTAAATGTACCCACCAAACAAACAACAAAAAATCCAAACCTGTTGCCATTGAGTCGATTCCGACTCATAGCGACCCTATAGGACAGAGTAGAACTGCCCCATAGAGTTTCCGAAGAGTGTCTGGTGGAGTCAAACTGTTGACCTTTTGGTTGGCAGCTGTAGCTCTTAATCACTACACCACCACGGTTTCCAGTATACCCACATGCAGGATTAAATGTAGTGTTTGTGCAGTGAAAAAATACTTAAATACCTTTAACATTTTCAAGTTTTAAAATTATTTCATTTATGATTAGCTTTGATTTCTTAAGAATCATCCTGCTGGAGGCAGGGCCAAGATGGCAGGGTAGTCAGACACTTTCAGTCCTCTTACAACAAAGACCCAAAAAAACAAGTGAAGTGATTATAGGAGGAGCCCTGAACATCAAAGGCAAAGTTAGGAAACTGGACTGAGCAGCAGGGGGAGGGAGAGACAGTATAAAAGCAGTGAGGAGTTGGTGGACCTGACTCGGGAAACTGGTGCCCTCAGGCATGATCCTCTGGCATGACTGTGGCAGGGCTGGTGGTAGCATTTGGGATGGGGTTTCCTCAGGGAGACAGTGAGCCACACAGTCTACTCACACCTCCAGAATCAGAGGAGAACAGCACTCTCAACAAAATATAAGTACTTGCATCTAATTTACCACACCCCTAGCCCCCAAGCCAGCTTCAGTGGCTGTCAATTTCCCTGGGCCTGAGATAGGTCCTGCTGTGCGCTCTGAGCCATTCTCCCAGCCTTGGAGAAGGAATAAATTAACAACGGGGGGAAAGATAATCTGCCAGCTCCCCTAAACTGGGAACTCAGGGCAGAAGTGACTCCTGTCCAGGCACAAACAGTCCATGGACTATGAATGCCTTTTACCCCTGCATGGACCTGTATGGGCCTATTTCCAGAGCTTCAGTCCTTATTGGCAGACTGCAGTGGTGTATGTGCCTGAGATCTGACTTCATCTGTTTCAGCTGTGTGGTGGAGAAGCGGGGCGGGGGGGGGGTTTACCTTTGACACCATTCAGCCTATTAAACAGGGTCATTACCTACCCACACCAAGGGCCTACAGACTGGCGGCTCTACCCACACCACCTAGCCACCCATGACAGGGGTCCAAGGATAAGTGGTGTCTCCCAGTGTTTACAACCAAAAGCACCGGGTACCTATGGATCAGTTGCAGAACATGCCCACCTGTGCACTTTAAGCAACAGGGACACACTTTCTTGACAAACACTTGGGAGACGGTTGTCAGCCCCCTGCCTTGCTCAGAGTGTGACACCCTATTGCAACCAGATACCTGTGCCTACACCAATCACCCATGCCTCTCTAAGACCGTAGGACAGAGCCTGCACCACACACCTTGGTGACCAACTACCTGGACACCTAAGCTGAATCCATACAAGAAAAGTGAATGGATTCTTAGCCTCATATGCCTGGTAACAGCTCTAGCCATCTGGTGACAGGATGTTAGGGCTTCCAAGGTACAAATAATCAAGCTAGCTGACTCAAGCAGCCTATTTGGGTATATCAAAACAAAACAAAAAAAAAAGCAAGAAGCTAAGATATAGTAAACAAACAAAATAAATTAATACAATAAATTATAGATGGCACAGAGACAACAGTCAATATCAAGTCACATAAGGAAGCAGACCATGATCACTTTAATAAGCTCTCAAAACAAAGAATCAAGGAATCTTCCAGACAAAGAGGTATTCCTGGAATTACCACAGGTAGAATACAAAATAGTAATAAGAATCTTCCTGCTTACTAGGGGATTATTTTAAAATGAGACAATTTGCTCTCCAGAAAAATGAAATTGTCATTAATATTAAATTTAATGATTAATGAAGTTAACATAATATTTCTTTGTAGATATTTAATTAGGACTTTTGGTTTGTATTGGAACCATTAACTTTTTTCTACTATTACTTTTCTTAGGCCCTCCAAACTCACACACCATGGTCACTGTGCCTAACGGGAAAATGGTGCAGGGTGATAGCTTCTCAATGACAAAGCCTGAGTGTCTCCACTGATACGAACTTACTGTATGAGCATTATTTGCTACTGGGTCCTCTGCATTTCTAGTGATCCAAATTCCAATAATCAAAGGGGAGCCCAGAATTCTGGCTCTGGCAAAATACAAAGAGAAAATTTTCTTTCTTTCTTTCTTTTTTTACTTTAGCATACTGGAAGATAAAAACAAGGAGAAATCCAATTTGTGAAAGGGGAACAAAAAAGAAATTTCTTGCTTAGCTATTTTGTACAGAAGGGGACAAGCAAGTCTCCAGAACAATGAAATTTATTGTTAGGAAAAGGGAATTATCGTTAGAAAAAAAAAAAAAAAAAACTATGAGTAACTCACCCTAATACAGTATTTGCTTCCATCAAATCCACATACCCTTTAATACTCAGATTCTCAAGTATGACAACACTAAAGACCAATACTGGTCAAGTTCATTTTTAATTACTAAACAGAGCTTTTATCTTGAATCTCCACTTTCCTTCCCAGGTGAATTACACATAAATACCTCCTTTTACAACAATCCTTTAAAATCACTATAAGACCAATATTTGAGCATCCAGATTGTTTGTTTTTCTTTTCCCAGGTTAAAACCATGGTCCCTCAGATAACTATAGTCAGAAGTGTCCTGAAGAAAAAGGCCGGATCACCAAAGATTTACCAAAAGAGAAGAAAAAGTGTAGGATGAAACATCAGATTTCTATATTCCTTCAATTCCATCCATAAACTCTCCTATCTGCTTATACTGGGGAAAAGGATGGGTTAAAGTGTGCCCTTAACTTGACATTGTGCTTTAACGCATGCCAAAATCTTTGCTTGAGGCGTGTGAAGTTGGGGCACTGGAGATTACCACTTGGTCACTAACTCTGGCAAAGGGTCATGTGGAAAAATACTGTGGATCTTAATAGGTATTCTTCTTAATATATTAGTGTTTAATATAACTAGGATAAATGACTAATGATGCTTAATAATGAATTTTAACTTCTTAGTAATGAATAAGTTTTTTTGTTTTTCTTTTAGCTAAAAAGAGACTAATATGAGTAGAATATATGAAAAGTTAAGTTTTGATTAAAAGTTGGTATGAAGTATTGACTCACATAAGGAGGCCCTGCTTGGGGTAGGCCAATCTGAGTGGGACAATACAGAGGAGTACCTGGTCCACCATGAGGCATAAAGAGGAATTTGAGTGCTGAGGGTCTTCAGGAAGATAAAAAGTGTACAGTAAAATGATGTTTGGAAGGTGCCAAAGAAAACTTTTGCTTTTTCATAAATTTGCCTACAGCTAACTCTGCCCTGATGATACAACATCGGGCATCACCAATTTCTGGACCTTAAGACATATAAAAGTCAAATAAGTTTATGAATTAGCCAATTAACTTTTAAATAACACCATTTATTACTCTAGGACACTTTCTTAGATTGCATCATCTCTTGCCACCAAGTAATGTTGGACATTTATCATTTTTAATGATTCAAATAAGCTCCATGTACCATTCCCCAGGGTTTCTCAGAATAAGTTGTTGAGAATACAGGGATTACATGGAACATCCACTTTGTATTGCACATAGGGGTTACTGGCTTGAGAAATGAGCCTTCAGAAACTTAGCAATCTGCAGAGACTCGTTTAATGGTAGGACTGTGGCAATAATTCTAGCAGGCAATGTCTTTTCGGGAACTCTTAATTGCCCTGGAATTACCCTAGAAGTGATTATCAATCATGTGAGGAAAAAAATAATACCTAAATCTCTGTCCCTAAAGCCCAAACTCTCCTAGAACAGGCTGTCCCATATCTTGAGGTCTCAAAGGATGAAAGATCAGGCCTTCAGGCTTTGCCCCCTGTGACTTGATGGTTTTTATCTGGCCTTTCTCACTATGGTCTTGTAATTTCCACAAAAAGACTGGGTGACACCATGCAAATGAGGGCTCGTGGCCCACCGAGGGGATCGGACAGCTTGCTAATAATGTAAATAAGGTGCATGACACTGTTGCAGGGGTGAGGCCATGCAAATAATGTATATGGAAGCCTAACAAAGGGATTGGTCAATTTTGCCATCATGCTAGGCTCAAAAGAGAGAGGCAATTTCAGAGCAAAGAGAGGATCTCACCACCAACAAGAAAGAAGAGCCAGGAATAGAGTGTGTCTTTTGGACCTGAGATCCCTGTGTTGAGAAGCTCCTAGAACCAAGAGACTGAGAGAGAGAGCTGTATCAAGAGAAGGATCCAATATCTCTATTGCCATAGAAACTGTGGAAAGAGAAAGTCATTTCAAAAATAAAAGAAACAGAAATTTTCCAGTCATATATTTTTTCCCATTCAGTAAATCATAGTGTTCAAATGCTTTACAGATGAGAAAATTGAGTCTGAGCCAGGTTAAGAGATTTGCCTGAGGTCTCAAATTGGTATAACTCAGAGTTCTTGACTGGACTGCAGTTTTCTTTTCTGCTACTCCATGGCTCCTCCTTAACAGTTTATTATGTTTTATTTATTCTTTTTATTTTTTAAGGCTGTGACCAAGGGAATTTCCCCAACAACATGTTTGAAGTTAGTCTGATTCAAGTCAGAGGACTGAATTCTTCAGAAAATTCACCAATAAAAAAAGGAGAGAGAAAAAAAAAAAGGAGATTAAGTTTTATATATCAGACTTATATTAAGGAGCTAATAGATATCACGTGGATGCTTTATTTAATAAATGTTCTATTTAAAGATCTACAGGGACATAGAGCAAATAATTCAAGAAGGTGGACTATATGAAGAAGAACGCAGCATCAGGACTGGAGGAAGACTCATTAACAACCTGTGACATGCAGATGATACAACCTTGCTTGCTGACAGTGAAGAGGACTTGAAGCACTTACTGATGAAGATCAAAGACTACAGCCTTCAGTATAGATTGTACCTCAACATAAAGAAAACAAAAATCCTCACAATTGGACCAATAAGCAACATCATGATAAATGGAGAAAATACTGAAATTGTCAAGGATTTTCATTTTACTTGGATCCACAATCAATGCACATGAAAGCAGTTTTCACTTACAGAAGAAGGTGCTATTTACTTTCTGGAAACTTTAAAATTTGTCTGAAAAGAACAGCTTTCCGGAAACACACCAGAAAGAAAAACACAGGTGGGGGTAGGTGTGGGGGGTTGGAACAGAACCCTCTCTTCTAGTGGGTTTTCTCATTTTTGTTCCCACCCACTCCCTGTATCAAAACATGTCCTGTGGCAGTTAAATTTGTTGTCCGCCCCAATTAAAGTGTTTTTGTAGAAACTGTCAGACATAGTTCCAAGAGCACTTTTAAGTTATTACATGTCAGTTACATAAGCACTGGAGACTCATTAAAACACTGAAAATACGATATGACTTCAGTAACACAGCAGTGAGTCAAAGCTTTAGCTTTTCAGTGTGACTAACATGACTATCTGAGATTCAGGCACCCTGATAAAAAACATATTTTAAAGAAAATTAAAGAATAGGTTTGTCACTTCCAGGAATCTCTGTAACTCCTGGCTTTTAAAATATGACTATAATTATTCTGTTTAACTGCGCTTTTAAGTACAGAAGTAACAGAGCCAGTCACATTGCAATTGGATATGGCAAGCAAATGTAATTGTGTATTTGATTTAAACTAATCTTATATTTCTCAAGAGCCCTACCAACTGGGTTGTACGGAGAAAATAAAAAATTAAGCCACTCCTCTAAACTCAAATAAAGGGAATGATTTAAGCAACCTATTTCTGTGTTTCTTGTGGTAACTCAAGAGGCATGTTGGGTGAAACAGTTCTTCTTAGTACTCTGTAGACATTGAGCACTCCCTGTGCCCTCCCCATCCTTACCCTATTCTCCCTACAAATGCCAATGGCACCTTCTTCAGGCATGATGACAACCCAAACTGCCCTTACACAGTTCCTAACACCGCTTTGGTGGTCAGTATTGCTTCGCCTCCCCACCCCGCCCCCACCAAAAAACAAACCTAAGTTATGCTCTAATATTTTAGGTAAACCTTCCAGTGTGTCAGACTTATTCCTCCCCCACCTCCTCTTCAAGATGGCCTCTGAGTTTTACAGGAAAAGAGAAAAGGGATTAGTGAGGATCCTTTTATCAGTGAAGTGTCCCTGGGTTTTCCGGTCTCTTTTTTTTAAGGCAATGGTCACTGCTCAGCTGGTTGACTTTCATGGGTACCGTCAACAGTAAAGTCATTGATGAGCTGGTCCCCACATATAAAACAACCCTATTGATATCCGATTAAATAGAATTGTCCTCATATATGACACTCCAGGTATAAGCTTGTATGATTTGTCTAATTACATTAAGCTAAAAAGAAGGACATATTCTCACTGATCCTTACCGATACAAAAACCTACACTGCTATGAAAGTAAGGAGACTCAGTGAAAGAATTTCTCACTTCTTAGGTGTCAGTGAGAATCATATCCCAAATGCCAAGTCCACTAAGTGGTGGATTTGAAATAGCTTCGGAAGACCAAGAAAGGGCTCTCTCGTAGATCTAAAAAAAAAATTAACATAATACGAAAAATATTCTAAATAAATAACCACAATAACATTCCCTCATTAGTTTATTCAAACTACTGTAATTAATTCTTATTCTGCTGGACCTTGGATCAACCCATCTGCTTTGATTAAATATGTCCGCTTCCGAAGTGAAAAGATGCTGGGAAATCCTAACTTAGTCTACTGCCCTGGAAGTTTTCTAAGCAATGTTAGGTGGGAAGCCTACACAACACGAGGGTATACTTTGAAATGGCAATGGTTCAGAGTAGCCAGTACAGTCTTTTCCAAGGATTCTGAGACTGCCCTTTGCTTTAAGATATAAAGATCAGTCTGTTGTCTAAAGCAGAGTCTTCAGGTTAGCTTCAGAGAGAAACAGAAACCTGTTTGATAATGAGACTGAACGGTTATGGTTAATTATTACAGTACCAATAATATCAGAATGAAGGTGTATAAAAGTCTGTATTAGTTATTTCATAAGGGTTTGATTAATGGTTCCCCCAAAGGTAAGTACTTATTATGGACAGCAAGGGCAGCGACAAATTTCCAGGTTCTTTCCTTAAAATATGAAATCTCTGAAATATTTATATTATCTTTTACCTATGCAAACTTAACCTAAAGAAAGTTGACCATCTCCTCTGATTTGACAATCTTTTCCATTAACTCTTAAAACTGTGTTGCACCAATTAAGAAATATGGAGCACGCCAAACAAATCTAATTATTTCTAGCATTTCTCTGGTGCTAGTACCTAGTAGGGCAGAAAAGAAGTGTGCTGCTCAGATCCTTCTTCAAGGAAGGACTGTGGTTTGAGCTGGTAACTCCTTCAGGTCAGCCTCAACTTTTGAGCTGAGGTCATGTTAAGACAGAGGGCCCTCAGCTGCAGAAAATTCCACTGCATCAAGCAGCTTGCTTGGCACATCCCATCCCAGCCCATAGCTTTACATTAATATCCTGGTTTCCCTGCTTGACATTCCCCTAGCTTTACATAAACATCCTGGTTCCCCTTTCCTTAACTGCTGCCCAAAGCTAGAGGAAATTGGCAAAAACTGGTTTAGGCGCCATGTCGATATTCTGGATAACCTTTAGCTTATTAAGTACCTCATACATAGTAACTTCCCCACCTCTGGGTGAAATTTAACCACCATCTGCTGAACATGCAATCCATGAAGTCATATGTAAACCCGATTACACCTGCATAGTATGATTATAATGTTGATGTGACTTGTATGAACTTCCTGTTTGTAAAATCCATAAAAGTAACCTTCCCTCTCTCCCTTGCTGAGCATTGCTGGAGGCAGCAGCCCTGACTCTTCCTTTCCTTGTGAGCAACAAAATACAGGTACTTTTCTAATCTCCCACCTCGGCCTCTGGGTTTGTTGGCTGAAATGAGTCTCACCAAACAAAACCTGGAGTTTCTACCTGGCAACATTTCTAGTGAGCCAGCCAGGAGTCATCCATTCTGTTCCGGAGTTGGATTGGACAATAGCCTGGCCCCAACATCGGGAACCACCAGGAGATTTCTCCTAGAGACCTTGGAGCAGCCCTGGAAGCCAACCCACCTTGGACCGAACAGTTGACTCCATGGGAAACATGAAATGCATTTGGGTTATTTGGTAAGTAGCAGGATAATTCTGACGTAAGGCCTTAGAAGAGTCCCAAGAAGGAAGAGGAATTGACTGTTTAGGGCATTACAGGCTGTAGGTATCTGGGGTTATTTGGTAAATTACAGGGCAATTCCTAAGTAAGCCTTAGAAGAGTCCCAAGAAGTGAAAGAGCTGACCATTGAGGGTGAATAGGGTTATGTGAGTGTGTAAGGTGTGTGTGTGTTCAGAGAACAGAGAATGTTCAAGGGATTCCCAAGTGTAGTCCCTTAGGATGCATCCTTATGAATTGGAAATATTTGGGGCCAAGCCCCACGTAAAAGAAGGAAATGATTTTCCTTTGCAACACTGCCCGGCCACAATAAAAATTGGAAGAAGGAAAGGAATGGCTAGCCGGAAAAAAAAAAAAAAACGCGAATAGGTCCCTAAATTATACCATCCTTCGGTTAGACCTTTTCTGTACTTCGTATTGGACCAAGAGATTGCAGAAGAAATGTAAAACTCTAGTTCTCCCCTCTGACCCTCAAGAAGAATTCTTATTGCCCTTGCCTGCCACTTTGGCACCCACGCAACCCCCTGCCTTATTGCCCTGCCTTTACCCAATGCAACCACTGTGCCAGTGACAGCCTCCACTGTTAAGCCCCCCAACCTTCGTATGCACCCCCCTCCAAGCCCTTCCACCCTGGTGTTGGGCTCACTGCCCCATACACAGGGCAGAACAGGTTTTGGGCACCCCAATTTGATAACTATGGAGAACAAAAGTAACATGAGGGTGACCGATTCTTGGAACAGCCATAGCATAGCTGAGCCCAGGGGCATACGCTCCCTATGAAAAGTCCCAGGGAGATGCTGGCATAGTCTGGGTCCACCAACCTTTCTCAACAAGTGATCTTTACAACTGGAAAAACCATTGCCCTGAGTATCAGAAAGACCCTAAGAGAATGCAGGATCTTTTGCCTCCATCTTCTGCACTCATAACCCTAATTGCGCAGATTGTCAGATGCTGCTAGATGTGCTCCTGGCCCCAGAAGAAAGGCATATGGTCCTAGAAAACGCTAGGGTCAAGGCAGACAGGCACCATGAAGTGCAGGCAGTAAATCAGCAGGGAGAAGAAACTTTCCCTGTGGCAGACACTCCCTGGAATCAGAATACAGCCGAGGCATGGACTCACCTTGCTTGTCATAGAGAGCACCTTTCAGAAGGGTTGAAGAAAGGGATGCCTAAACAAACAAACAAAAAAAGCCTTAGCAAAATATATGGGATCACACAAGAACCAACCGAAGATCCCCGTAAGTTTCTGGAAAGAATTTATGAGGCTTTTAGACAGCTCGCAAACATTGACCCTGAGAGTCCCAAAAATGCTCTCATGGTAAATATAACTTTCATTAGGCAGAGTGCCCTGGACATATAAAGAAAACTCTAGAAACCTGAGAGAGGTGTGGAGTTGGACATCTCACGGCTTGTTGAGCTTGCCTACCAGATGTATTCCAATCAGGACAGGGAACAGGAAAAGAGAAAAATCACTGATCTGAAGAGACAGGCCACATTCCTGGCCACTGCCTTGCAGGGAAATGACCCATCTACTGGCAGCCCAAGAAGAGGAGGGCCCCTGAGGAGAGAAGGAGGTGAGAAGCCCCAACCCCTGTTAAGCCAAGACCAGTGAGCCTGGTGCAAAGAGTGAGGACATTGGAAGAGAAAGTGCCCTAAATTCCTATCCAGAGGTAAGAAAGAGCCTGGAGCTACCCAGTGCCCCATTATGCCAATGGGGGGAGACTCGGATTGAGGAGGACTGGAGGCAAGTCTCCCATCTGAGCCTCTGGTTAATGAATGGGGGAGGGAACCTACACGGTTTCTAGTGGATACCAGAGCAACCCACTCTATCCTGATCCAGAAAAAGACAGCCCAATGAAACAAACTGTGTTGGTCATGAGAGACTCAGATAAGAGGGAGAACCCTCCCTTCCTCTGGCTTCCAACCTGCTCTATGCAAGAGAAGTTATTAACATATTATTTTCTCTACATGTCTGACTGTCCCATTCCCTTGCTGGTAAGAGACTTGTGCAAACTGCAAGCACAAATTTCTTTTGATAAAAGGATCATGCAGATGCAGGTACCACCAGAGAACAGATGGCAGCTGGAGATGGCCCTTACTGCTGTGAGGAGGGACACTACCAGGGATTGGTAGGGCCAGACATCAAGGACATAGTTGTCCTGTGGGTATGGGCCAATAAGGTGCCAGGATGCTCCAAAAAATGTTCCCCGGTGGCGATCAAGCTCTTACCCAGCAGAGTCCCCATTCCCCTGACTTAAGCAATACCCCATCCAGGCAGAGGCCCAACAAGCACTGCGCAAATCATCACCAGATACCTGAAGCCTGGACTGCTCAGACCATGTCAGTAACAGTTCAACACTCCCATCCTGCTGGTGAAGAAGAAAAACGGAGAATACTAGTTCATTCAGGATCTGTGAGCCAACAGCCAGGTAACAGTCACAGTCTGCCCTGTACTTTCCAACCCGTATACCCTGCTGTGAACCTTGCTGCCCACTTTTTCAGGTTCACTGTGCTAGACCTAAAGGATGCCTTCTTTTGCGTCCAAGTGAAGGAGAAAAGTCAGGAAATCTTCGCCTTTGAGTGGGAGGACCCAGGAACAGGACAGAATCAGCAGTTGTGCTGGCAAGTCTCCTCTCACAGGGCTTTACAAATAGTCCTACTTTTTTTGGATCAGCTTTGACCCAAGACCTGAGACAACTGACCCTGACCAATGGTGTCCTCCAACATGTGGATGACCTACTCATCGCCAGCTGCAGTGAGTACGACTCAGTCCAGAACACCATAGAAGTTTTGAATGTCCTGGGAAATGCAGGGTAACAGGTCTTGGAAGAAAAAGCTCAGGTCAACCAAAAGGAGGTGATTTATTTGAGTTTTAAAATCAGACAGGGAAAGCGAGAACTCCTCCCCACCTGAAAAAACGCTATCTGCAGATTGGTGGCCCCTACCGAAAGAAACAGCTCTGAGATATCTTGGAAATGGCTGGTTTTTGCTACATCTGGATCCCAAACTTCAGACTAATTGCCAAGCCTTTATGCCGAGCCTTAGAAGGAAAAGACACAGACCCCTTACAATGGACCAGGACAGAGCCAATAGGCTTTTTTTTTTTTTTTATTAACTTTTATTAAGCTTCAAGTGAATGTTTACAAATCCAGTCTGTCACATATAAGTTCACATACATCTTACTCCGTACTCCCACCTGCTCTTCCCCTACTGAGTCAGCCCTTTCAGTCTCTCCTTTCGTGACAATTTTGCCAGCTTCCTCTCTCTCTATCCTCCCATCCCCCCTCCAGACAAGAGCTGCCAACACACTCTCAAGTGTCCACTTGATATAATTAGCTCACTCTTCATGCCAATAGGCTTTTGATACCATTAAAACAAAGTTAATAGAGGCCCGGCCTCAGGACTCCCTGATATGAATAAACCATTTGACCTGTTTGTACATGAGTCCACCAGAGTGGCAGTTGGGGTACCTACCCAGAATCTTGGGACATGGAAGCGGCCGGTGTCATACTTCTAAAGCAGCTAGACCCAGACACCAGAGGATGGCCAGTGTGCCTTCAGGCAGCAGCACCAATAGTATCAATCATCAAGGAAGCCAAGAAACTCGCCCTTGGCCAACTTCTTCAGAGGACCATGCCCCACTTGGTTCTGACCATCTTACAGCAGAGAGGGTCACACTGGATCTCCCCAGGGCGAATACCCAGTACCAAGCAGTGCTGTTAGATGACCCAGCCATCACCCTACGAGAAACCACTGGTTTAAACCCAGCCACCCTACTGCCTATCTTGCTGAAGCAAGAAAAGGAAGATGATTGCCTAAAGACCATTGACATGGTATATGCCAGTCTAGCTGACCTCACTGACTGGCTGCTCTAAAACCCAGACCTTGAACTGTTCACTGATGGAAGCAGTCACATGGAACAAGGAGAAAGGAAAGCTGGATATGCAGTGGTCACTTTGGAAGAGGTTTTAGAGGCTAATGTGCTTCCCCCAGTACCTCTCCCCAGAAGGCCAAGCTCACTGCCATGCTGCAGGCCCTTAAAATCGCCAAAGGTAAGCAAGCAGCTATTTATACTGATTCCAAGTACACATTTGTGGTATTGCACACACACAGGGCAATCTGGAAGGAAAGAGGGCTCCTGACAGCAGAAGGCAAGGGCATTAAATATTCTCAAGAGATCTTACAACTTTTACAAGCCATTCTCCTATCCACCCAAGTAGCAGTAGCACACTGCAGAGGGCATCAGAAAGGGGATGCAGGCCGAGGGTAATTACAAAGCAGATGCAGCAGCAAAGAAAGCTGCAATCCAACAGAAACCTGTTTTAGTAGCCCTGCTAAATACCCATTTGGAGTTACCGCCACCTGACCTCCACCCGGACTATTCTCTACAAGATAAAGATGTTGCCAAGACCTGGAAGACCACTCGAAACAAGGGTGGATGGCTGTATACCCCTCACAGAAAGATTTTCATTCCATCAAAATTCATGCACCCTACCCTACAAAGAACCCACCAACCACCCGTTAACGACACAATGTTAAGAGATATTTAATAAGGTCCATGCCACTATTTTGGCAGTGGTAAAGAGCTGCTTCACTTGTTCAAGAAATAATCCCAAGAACACTGCTGAAGCGTCCCCAGGGGTCCAGCGAACCAGGGCAATGCCTGGAGACAGGTGACAGGTAGATTACTCTGAGATGCCTCAGGCGCCCGGGAATTATAAATATCTGCTAGTCTTTATCAATGCCTTCACTAACTGGGGAAACCCTGGTGGCACAGTGATTAAGAGCTATATCTGCTAACCAAAAGGTCAGCAGTTTGAATCCACCAGGCACTCCTTAGAAACTCTATGGGGCAGTTTTACTTTGTCGTATAGGGTCACTATGAATCGGAATCAACTCAACAGCAACGGGTTTGGTTTTTAAGTTTGGTCACTAACTGGTTTGAAGTTTTTCACTGCAGGACAAAAAGGCCACTGAGATTGTAAAGCACCTCCTGAATGGAACCATCCCTCAATTCGGACTTCCCATCTCCATTGGCATTTTGTGGCCTTGGAATCAGTGGCAACCGCCCTGGACATTAATTGGAACTTACACACAGCCTGGAGACCCCAGTCCAGTGGTAAAGTAGAGCAGGATAACCAGACTCTGAAGAGACACCTAGCAAAGCTGTGCTGAGAGACCATGTTGGTATGGGCAAAGGCACTGCCTATGACCCTCTTGAAAGTTCGGTCTTCCCCTAGAGTCAAACTAACTCCATTTGAGCTTGTGCCCTTTATTAGAGACCAGCATAGCTTGCCTTAATAATGATCAACCTCCCTCCCTCCATGAGATTGGAGATGTTGAAGTTACTAAATACTTGCAGTCTCTTTGGGAGACTCTGTCTTCTCTCCACAGATATGCTCGCCTAAGGAGCCTGCTTGAGCCAGAGGTACCCTTCCATCCACTCCAGCCTGGTGATTAGGTCCTCGAGGTGTAAAAAGCCAACCCCCTTCAGCAGAAGTGGACCGGCCCCTTTGAAGTCCTCTTGGCTACACCAACGGCTGTTGAACTCAATGAGATCAAAGCTTGGATCCACCATAATAAAGTAAACCACCCTGCCATACGACTAGGGACAAACCCATCAGAACTGTGAGAAGCAGACTTGTGAGCCAGTTGAGCACCTTAAGTATTGGTTTTCCCAACACCCTTCTGCATGGGTGAGATCCCCAAAGACTCTAAACGCTGCTAATAACATTGGTGTTAGTATTCTCTCTCCTATACCTGTATACTTTAATTGAACAGGTTAGATACCATAGACCTTTGAGTGAGCAGAATCAACCATGAACAGGATGATGTGGTTATTCCTACGTGTAAATGCTGGATGGGACTTCAGTGTTCTTAACAGATTGCACCAGGCTCTTATAAACCATACTACCTGCGCTAATAATTGCTGGATTTGTTGACACTCCCCTTTGTATGTAGGGCAAAGGTTACCCATAATCCCTGTACCTTTTCAACCAACTTAACTGAATAAAAGAAGAGGGGGTACAATTAATAAAAACAAAACCTTAGGCAGGGTCCAATACACCACTACGAGGTCTGACTATCAAGCAGTTTGGTGCATATACTGGTATCCTACCCATAGTACCTCAACAGTAGGTCAGTTGCTACAATGCAATATTACCTGGGTCTATGCTAACCGAACATGGACTAAATGCAACACCACCTCATTTGAATGGGACAGCACTAGCACAGTTATGTCAGAAAAATTAGGATACAATATAACCAATCAAAGCATTATAAAACAAGTCTTCCAATTTCCCCCTACAGCATACTCATTAAGACACCAAAGACTTTATTGGTTGTGTGGGCATTCAGCCTATAAGACATGGCCAGCTACTCGTACTGGCACACGTACGCTGGGCTGGATATGGGCAGGAAACATACACTTACTCCCCCTAGAGGAGTATGATGGTTAAGATTTCGTGTCATGATTCTCAGTGTTTTGGTAGCCATATAATGTTGTGATCACTTCCCTGTTGAGATCTGATGTGTGATCACCCCCATTATGGGATCTGCTGTGAGTATCCAATCAGTTGAAAGGGAGTTTCCTTGGGTGTGTGGCCTGTGTTGAATATAAGCGGACACTGTGGCAAGGCTTAGGAGATTTTGCTCACACTGGATCCTGCAGCTGGCTCCTATTTGTCTGACCTCCAGTTCTTGGGACTTGAGCTAGCAGCTTACCTGCAGTCTTGCCTGCGGATCTTGAAATTCATCAACCTACACAGCCTGTGAGCAAGAGCCCTGCTCTCTGACCTGTTGATCCTGGGTTCGTTAGCCCCTGTGACTACATGAATCAGGAGAAGCCTCTATCCTGACCCACGGACTTAGGACGTTCCAGCCTCTACTATCAGGTGAGCCTTTTCCTTGACATAAATCTCTCTCTATATATATATTTATATGCTATACTGGTTTTGATTCTCTAGAGATCCCAGCCTAAGACAAAGAGGTTCTGTATTCCACCAGAAGCATCCATAGGTTTAAAAGAGAAATTAGAGATACTACTAACAGTGCTTAGGAAAAGGCACAGAGTGTGGTTACTCCCAATGCTTGGGGCTGAGAAAAACTATGACGACATCATATCCCATATTAGTTCATTAAGAATGCATCTCTGACACTTGAGACAGTGGCCAATACTACCAAAAGCTTGACTCGGGCTTTGCAGTCTGAAGTAGACTCCACTGGAACCATGATTCTACAAAATTGAATTGCCTTAGGTCTAATGTTGGCTTCTTACAGAGGAGTTTGTGTGTGTATGTATATATACGTATCAATGGTAGCTGTTGTTCCTTAGTCAGTGCACCTGGACGGATTGAATACAACCAAGAAAAGTTGAGTTCAGTAGTTAGACAACTACAACGAGACCGCTGAACAATTAATGACAGCTTTCGGTCCTGATTTTAGCTGGCTGACATCATGGTTACCCAGTCTAGGATGGCTGAAATCATTGGTTGCTTTTATAGCGTTAATAATGACCATACGTATATGCTCCTGCTGTTGTGTGTAATGTATCCCACCTGCATGTCCTGGTTAAAAAAGGCCAACTTTTCAAGGTGGATGGGACTTCAGTGTTCTTAATAGATTAATAGATTGCACCAGGCTCTTGTAAACCATACTACCTGGGCTAATAATTGCTGGATTTGTTGACACTCCCCTTTGTATGTAGGGCAAAGGTTACCTATAATCCCTTTACCTCTCCCCCGAAAACACACCAAACAATTCCGAGCTGGGCTACATAGTTCAGAATGAACACTGGTCCTGAATGACCAATATCCAAAGAGAAAAGAAAGGAATAAGACAGAAGTCCCCATGCTGTGGAAAACTCCACTGCCTCAAACACCTTACCTGGCATGCCCTGTAGCTTTACATTAACATCCTGGTTCCCCTGTCCTTAACTGCTGCCCAGAACTAGAGAAAACTGGCAGAAACTGGTTTAGGTGCCATGTTGACATTCTGGATAATCTTTTAGCTCATTAAGTACTTCATACCTAGTAACCTCTCCATCTCTGGGTGGAGTTAAACCACCATTTTCTGAATACGTAATGCATGAAGTTATATATAAACCCAATTGTGCTTGTATAGTATGATTAAGAATGTTGCTGATGTAATTTATATGAACTTCTCATAAAAGTAACCTTCCCTCTCACCCTCACTGAGCAGTCTTGGAGGCAGCAGCCCCGACTGTTCCCTTCTTTGTGCAATGAAATAAAGGCATCTTTCTAATTTTTCACCTCAGCCTCTTGTTTATTGGCTGAGACAAGCCGCACCGAGCAAAACCTGGGGTTTCTACCTGGCAACAATGTTCTTATGGCCAATGACCAAGCAAGACTGTGATATAAAAGCTTATACTTTCACCCAGTGCAGGACTCTTCTATTAGAAAATCCTTGCCCTGGACCTCTCTGTTGGGCTGCCACAGACTTTATCAAAACTGCATCATGGTCTGATGGCTCCCCCTTCCCAATTATGTTTTTCTGTTTTCCTTTTGCAGTTGTCACTCCCCCATAAACTTTTTGCACTTCTGTCTCCAACTCAGTATCTGTTTCCTAGAGAATCCAACTGACACAGTGATACCAGGAATGATCAGAAAAAGCAAGTGGTAAACTGGGATTTTGAGACTGTCAAAGAGGATCCTGTTCCAAGTAGTATATGGGGCACAATGTGGTAATGCAATCGGTAAAACATTTAACTGGTACAAAGAGCTGGAACAAAATACCAGATAAGAGAGAGTTTACTGACTTGAGGGTGCTCTCTTAAAATATGAAATTTAACACCCTAGCAAGGATCCAAGGAGACTGAGAAAATTTGCTGCTAGAGTGTCTTCTAGAAGTCCAGAGAAAGCAATGGCTTATGCTGAGCAAAACCGAAACACCTGAATTGCCACAGCTGACCAGAGAGAAAGTAAAAAGTTCAGGGTAGTAGGCCAAAGTGGATATATTACATGAGGCCAGAAAACCTACCAGAAAATTATTTTCCACAGAAGGTGTAAAAATGGCCTAGGGGTGGCATCTGGCCTCCTCTAACTTCATAAGGGGTAAGGAGAATCAAGATAACAGCCCAAGGCTGATTCATATGAGGCAGAGGATCAGATATGCCTCCGCCCAGTCAAATAAATACCATACCCATTGCCATCGAGTTGATTCCAACTCATAACAACCCTATAGAACAGAGTAGAGCTGCCCCAACGGGTTTCCAAGAAGCAACTGATGGATTCAAATTGTCAACATTTTCGTTAGTAGTGGTGGTTCTTAACCACTATGCCACCAGGGTTTCCTGGTTTCTCGGCATTTCTCAAGCTACAAGAACTGAAGAAAAAACTCAAGCCTCAAGTTGCAACAGTGAAGGATTCTATAGGGAAAATATTAAACGACACAGGAAGCATCAAAAGATGATGGAAGGAATACACAGAGTTATCATACCAAAAAGAATTAGTCGACATTCAACCATTTCAAGAGGTAGCATATGATCAAGAACTGATGGTACTGAAAGAAGAAGTTCAAGCTGCAATGAAGGCATTGGTGAAAAACAAGACTCCAGGAATTGATGGAATATCAAATGAGATGTTTCGACAAATGGACGCAGCACTGGAAATACTCACTTGCCTATTCCAAGAAATCTGGAAGATAGCTTCCTGGCCAACCAACTGGGGTAGGTCCATATTTATGCCTATTCCCAAGAAAGGTGATCCAACCAAATGTGCAAATTATCGAACAATTATCATTAATATCATATGCAAGCAAAATTGTGCTGAAGATCATTCAAAAGCAGGTGCAGCAGTATATCCTCAGGGAACTGCCAGAAATTCAGGCTAGATTCAAAAGAGGATGCGGAACAAGGGATATCATTACTGATGTCAGACGGATCCTGGCTGAAAGGAGAGAATACCAGAAGGATGTTTACCTGTGTTTTATTGACTACGCAAAGACATTTAACTGTGTGGATCATAAATTATGGATAACATCATGAAGAATGGGAATTCCAGAACTCTTAACTGTGCTCCTAAGGAACCTTTACACAGATCAAGAGGCAGTTGTTCAGACAGAACAAGGGGATACTGAGTGGTTTAAAGTCAGGAAAGGTGTGTGTCAGGGCTTTATCTTTTCACCATACCTATTCAATCTGTATGCTGAGCAAATAATCCTAGAACCTGGACTATATGAAAAAGAACATGGCATCAGGATTGGAGGAAGACTCATTAACAACCTGCATGATGCAGATGACACAACCTTGCTTGCTGAAAGTCAAGAGGACTTGAAGCACTTACTGATGAAGATCAAAGACCACAGCCTTCAGTATGGACTGCACCTCAACATAAAGAAAACAAAAATCCTCACAACTGAACCAATAAGCCATATCATGATAAATGGAGAAAAGATTGAAGTTGTCAAGATTTCATTTTACTTGGATCCACAATCAACAGCCGTGGAAGCAGCAGTCAAGAAATCAAGAGACGCATTACATTGGGCAAACGTGCTGCAAAGGACCTCTTTGAAGTGTTGAAAAGCAAAGATGTCACCTTGAAGACTAAGGTGCACCTGACCCAAGCTATGGTACTTTCAATCACATCCTATACATGCGAAAGTTGGTCAATAAATAAGGAAGACCGAAGAAGAATTGACGCCTTTGAATTGTGGTGTTGGCGAAGAATATTGAATATACCAGGGACTGCCAAAAGAACAAACAAATCTGTCCTGGAAGAAGTACAACCAGAATGCTCCTTAGAGGCAAGGACAGTGAGACTGCATCTTACATACTTTGGACATGTTGTCAGGAGGGATCAGTCCCTGGAGAAGGACATCATGCGTGATAAAGTACAGGGTCAGCAGAAAAGATGAAGATCCTCAACGAGACGGACTGACACAGTGGCTGCAACAATGGACTCAAGCGTAACGATTGTAAGGATGGCACAGAACTGTGCAGTGTTTCATTCTGGGGTACACAGGGTCGCTATGAGTTGGAATTGACTCAACACCACTTAATAACAACAACAACAGTCAAATAAATACATTCAAATTAACACATAATCTTTCAGAAAACATTCCAGTTTCTCCTTCTCTTCACACCTTGACTATCTTTCCACTCATATGCACATGACCTCAGGCCTCTGGCTGGGTAGAACCAGTAGACACTGGCCACCTATCAATCATCTTGTTTAATCAACCTATCTTTTGTCCCAGGCCACTGTAAATGCGCCTCTTCTCCCCTCAGCTGCAGCATAACAACTCTTACTTTCCTTTCAGTCATTATAGGTAACAAAAACCAAAGCAATGATCTAAGAATCAAAAGTGTCACTTCCTATACCCCTTCGTTCTTCGTCTTACAAAGTCCCATGCTTCCATGAATCTGGAGCCATTGCAACAAATTCCACTTCTTACACCAACTGTAAGAATGGCAAGGCAATCCCCTGCCTAGTTCCTGGACTCATGCCAGTTTTCAAATCATTGAAGACTTGACTGATCTCAGGAAGAAAGATCCTGCAACATAAAATCAAATATATATTATAATGATTCCCTTGGTCCTTTCCCTAAAGGACCCACTTTCACTTATTTGAGTGACTGTATGAGTTAGCCAGATCTAGTATGCTTCCTCATTTTAATTATTATTGAATACAGGTTCAGAGTTGATACTGATACCTGGAGATGTGAAGTCATCATGGCTCTCCTGTTGCAGAAGAGGCACATGGAGGCCAGGTAATGAGTCTGGCTCACAATTGATTCACAGGGTTCACAGAGCAACCCAGTGGTTATTTATCCAGTGTTCAAGTGTATAATTGGGAATGACATAGGTTCACCATTGGAGTAACTTCCATATATGGTACTTGGCCTGTAGAATAAAAGCTATCATAATGGAGAAGGCCAAAGAGAGGTCATTGAAACTGCCAATACTGGTCAAAAGAGTAAATATAAACAATATCACCTTCTGGAGAGAGGTAGAGATGAATGATACCCTCAAAAATATAAAGGATGCAGGTGTGATAGTCCCCATTATAAAAAAAAAAACCCCATTGCAATGGAGTTGATTCCAACTCATAGCTCATAGCTACCTTATAGGACAGGGTAGAACTGCCCCATAAGGTTTCCAAGGCTGTAATCTTTACCAGAGCAGATTGCCACATCTTTCTCCTTTAGAGCAGCTAGGGGGTTCAGATTGCCAACTTTTCCGTTAGCAGCCAAGCTCTTAACCACTATGCCACCAGAGCTCCTAGCCCCCATCATATGGCAACGCCTCTCTGGCCCCTCTAGAAACTAAATGAATTAGGAGAATGATTGTAGACTATTGCAAGCTCAATCAAGTAGCAGCCCCCAACTGTAGCTACCCTGTCAGGCATAATATTACTACAAGCCCAGGATGATATGGCCTCAAGTACATGGCATGTGGCCATTGACTTGGAGAATGCATTGTTTTCTATTCCAATCAAAACATTAGAAATAGTTCACAACTACATGAAACAAACAGACGATATACACTCACAATTTTGCCCCATGACTATGTTAACCCTTTTACTCTCTCTTATAATATAGCTCATGAGATTGGGACCATCTGGAAATCCCACAGGATATCATATAGATCCATTACATCGGTGACATAATTGCTGATAGAACAGGTTGAGCAAGAGGTGGCCAGCATGCTGGAGATTTGATAAGACGCTTATGCTCCAGGGAGTAGGAGATAAACCCCATGAAGAATCAAGAACCTGTCCCTTCAGTAAAAGTTTTAAGGGCTCAGTGTTCAGGAGACTGTTACGACATCCCCTCCAAAGTAAACAAATTGCCACAGCTTGCATCCTTTACAAGAATGGAGGCTTCTTTGAGCTCCAGATACAACATATTCCACACCTAGGAATATTTTTCTGCCACATATACCAGGTTGTCCTAGTCATCTAGTGCTGCCATAACAGAAATACCACAAGTGGATAGCTTTAACAAAGAGAAGTTTATTTCCTCACAGTAAAGTAGGCTAAAGTCCAACTTCAGCACCAGCTCCTGGAGAGGGCTTTCTCTTTTGTTTCTTGGGGAAGATCCCCGTCATCAATCTTACCCTGGATGAGGATCTTCTCCACATAGGGACCCTCCAAAGGACACACTCTGCTCCTGGCACTGCTCTCTTGGTGGTATGAGGTCCCTCTGTCTCTCTGCTCACTTCTCTCTTTTATATCTCAAAAGATTCCCTCAAGACACAATCCAATTTTGTAGATTGAGTTCTGCCTCACCAACACAACTGCTACCCATCCTCCCTCATTAACATCACAGAGGTAGGATTTACAACATACAGGAAAATCACACAATACCGGGAATCATGGCCCAGTCAAATTGACACACACATTTTTGGGGGGGACATAATTCAATCCATGACAGGCCATATGATCTGGCAGATGCTATGGTATTAGAGGTGTCAGTTGTAGATAAAGATGCAGCATGGGATTTATGGAAATCTCAGCAGGAGAATTACACTTCAGGCCCCTAGTGCCATTCATCTGCAGTGAAGAATTACATGTCTTTTGAAAAACAGCTGTTGGCAAGCTACTGGTAGAGAGGGCATGCTTGACCATTGGGCACTACATAAGTGACCCATCATGAAATGTGCCTTGTCAGACCTGGGCCTCCACTGAGACATCTGCTCTGCCGCAGTCCAACCGCCATCCCCCTCCCCCGCAGCCCGCCAAGCCGCAGCTTCTAACTGAGCTTTGGCCCCACCACGCTGCAACTCTAACTGCAGTTTGAATTCGGTGCCAGAATCCCCTGCATGCCACATGCGCAGGACCTGAAGAGCTGTGTCCTCAATTTGTTCTTGGACCTGAGCATCACCAACATGATTCAGCAGTCAGACCTCCAAATGTGGACATGGGAAGACTAAGGGTGGAGCGTTCCAGGCACCAAACCCAACCCCCAGACACCACTGGAAATACAAAGCGCCCCAACCCCCTCAGATGGGGAGCGCGTGGTCTTTCAGCTCCTAGGTCCCACGCTGCTCCTTGCTTCCGCAAACAATAAATGGCCACTTCCTGTTCCCCTTGCAACCAGTGATGTGGTACCCATCTTATTTCGATTGGCTAATAGGACAGGACAAGAACCCGTGGTAGGTTACAAATTCTGGCAACTGTGCCAGGACGCGCGGACTCCGAAACCTGGGTGGTGAGTATTCGGACCCCCACAGCCCCTTAAGGCGCACCCTGACTGTTTGGTAAGGAGTTTCCGGTGGTCATTGTGATCCCCACCCTAGAAGGAAGACCATCGGGTCCCCACCTCAGCTCGGGAACAGAAACTGGACGGGAAAGGCTTCTAAATTCAGGTAAGGTAATCGTGAACATGGGACCAGGCTGTTCCACTGGTCCGGGGGGGAGGGGGTACAGGGCCCTCTCCCCTGGGAGCTAGGCAAAGAAGAGGGTGGCAACAGTGCAGTCCTAAGGCCCGACTCCAAAAGTTACAAAACAAGGGAAGTAGTAAGTCGTGGCCCCTGGGACCTATCCTCAGCCTAGTTGGGGTCCCTTGCCCCATCAGTGACCAAGGATGTTTCAGTCCCTCAGGAGTCGCCCCCACAATCGGCGACGATCTTTCTTTCGGAACACTCTCCATTTCTCTTTCCCTTTCTCTCTACCTCTGCTCTCCAAAAGCAGAAAACGGGCAACTTAGTTTTTGATCAAGCTCAGGTTTTGGTTCTGTTTATGGTCCTGGTTTTGGTTCAGGGGACGTCCTTTTTGTATCGGTGTTCTTTGTCTGTCTGGTGGAGGCTCCTCTAGGTTGGGTGGGAAGTCCTTTTGTTTGTGTATGACTAGAACCAGTGTCCTTTGTCTTCATGTGAGCGTACAGGAGTAAGAACATGGATAATACTAAAAACATTCCGGAGTGTTCACCCTTAGGTTATACTTTAAAGAAGTGGGATAAACTCGGCTGTGATCCTAGGGAAAAAGGAAAAATCCACCGCGACCCTTTTGACCACAGCGGTGTTCGAGGCTCTCCTCCCAGACCTGTGCCGAGAGGGAAGGAACGGAGAATCAAACAGGGAGGCCCATCCAAATGTCCTGGGGATCTTCCCTTGCTGTCACCTTATATGGGGGGGGAAACACCCCACTGAGAAATTAATGTGGCCCAGGGTGCCGCAAAGCCAGGGCAGAGCCAATGGAGACGGCCAGCCTCCAGCCAGTATCCCCTCTGCCAAACAACTCCAGCGGTGGACAGGGACCTGGTTCGGGTTCAGGTTCCCTTTAGTACAGTGGACCTGATTAACTGGAAGAATAACACCTCAGGATGTCGAGAGAACCCAAAGAAAATGTATGAACTATTTACTGCCATCTTTAACTCTTTTGATTCCACATGGGCAGACTGTCAATCTCTCTTAAGCACCTTCCTCTCTCTGGAAGAAAGACAGATGGTCCTAGATATGACGCTCAGCTGACTGGAGATGCAGTCGATGACATCTTCCCCCTCCAACACCCCTGCTGGGAACACAATCACACGGCAGAATGCGGTAGGCTCACCCAGTATCAGGACTGTCTTCTAGTGGGCCTTAGAGGTGGAGTGCCTAGCAGAGGAGGTCAGAAGCTGGCCAAATGCACACAAAAATAGAGAGTAAAGAAGTGTGCTGTCTCATTAGGGAGAGAGCAACTAGGAGCATACAGCAAGGTGTATACAAATTTTTATATGAGAGACTGGCTTGATTTGTAAACTTTCACTTAAAGCACAATAAAAATTAAATTAAAAAAAAAAAGGTTGAGTGCCTAGGCTCTTAAATTGGAACAAGGTATGTAAAATTAAACAGCATAAAGATGAGATTCCTTCGGCTTTTCTTGAAAGGATTTACAGAGCCTTTAGACAATGTACTGATCAGGATCCAGGGACCCAGCAAATGCTCAAATGGTCAATAGTATTTTTATAAGACAATGTGCCCCAGACATTGGGAAAAAAAACTTTGTAAGATAGAGCGGGGTGTAACTATAAGTATCAGACACCCAGTCGAGATGGCATTCAAGGCCTATAACAGGGAAGACAAAGGCAGAAAATACCAGGATACCTTACCAGCAACAGCCGTACAGAATTGGGCTCCCTTAGAGGAGAAGATCTACGGGCCCTAGCGGGGCCTGACCCCGACCCCTGCTGGAAAAGACCCAATGTGTATATTGTAAGCAGGAGGGCCACGGGAAAAGAGAGTGTCCCAAGAGAAAGAGTGAATACCGAACAATTCAACATCATGCCTCTCTGGTTGATGATAATCCCAGCGTGTTGGCCCAATTTGTCGTCGCTCCAAGTTTGGCCACCCCTCTTCCCACTCCGTCCCTGGAAGACTCCATCCACCATGACTGTGTCCGGGTGGTGGGCCTGATCCATGCCAGCTCCCCAGGCCCACAAGATCAACCACTAGCGGACACTGGTTTAGAAATCTTCACAGGGGAGAGTAGCTTTGACAAGGGTGGCCAACGGAGAGAGGGCTACGCAGTTGTCAGCTGCACTGAGATCATCAAGGCAAACACTCTCCCAAACAGAGCCTTCGGCCCAAAAAGCCAAGCTGGTTGTGGTGGTCTAGGCCTTGCGGCTGGCCAAGTCCAAGCCAGTGACTGATTAAACAGGTTCCGAGAATGTGCCGTCAGTTTTACATGTCTATGGGGCTTTGTGGAAGCAGAGGGAGCTTCTGAATTGGGTCAATTAAGAAATCAAACATAGACAATAGGCTTTACAACTCCTTGAGGCAGTGTTACTCCCTGCCACTCCAGCTGTGGTACACTGCAAAGGACATCAGCAGGAAGATACAGTAGTGGTCCAGGGCCACCAAAGGGCCAACTTAGAGGTCAAGTGGGCAGTGAGAACCATGATCCCAATAAAATAGTGGCTAATTCTAGCTTGCAACAAGTTACAGAAGACCTTTATGTTGCCCATTCATGATAATTGCAGAAATAGGGATTGAATAGGGAAGAAACAGCTAATGAGATTTGGAGGGGTAGAAAGCAGGAAGAATGAAGAGAAAATGGAAAGGGAAAAGGAAAAGGCACAGAAGAAAAGAAAGAAAGGAGGGTAGAATAGCAAGAGAAAGAAAACTGGAAGAAAGGAGAGAAGGTAAGGTAAAAGTGAAAGAAGGTGAAAAGGAAGAGAGGGAAGAGGTCTCCCTCAGTATTAAAGGACATTATTTGGAAAAAAAAATAAATAAAATAACCAAGACCTTAGCAGTGTCAGAGGAGAACAAGTACCAGAAATATGTTCCAGGAGAAGATTGCAAGGAAAAAAAAGTGAGTCAGACTGTTGAAGCCCATCTGGCCAAACACTGCCAGAAGACCTAATTAACATGGGTGAAGGACCTTCCCTGGTCTCTGTTCAGGATTAGGGTTGCACCTCGAACTAAACTTAAGGTAAGTCCTTTTGAGCTTATGTATGGCCATCCCCTCTTCCGTAACTTCTGGGAAGGCTTAAATACTTTGGGTCCTGAAAACACCTTGGAGGCTGAAGACATACACAAAGCTACCTCACTATTAAACAATATTTGTATTCTGTGGCAGAGGTGCTTGACTCTTTTTACAGGAACACGACGCAGCAGACTCTTCAACAACCTGATGTCTCTCTCCGTGTCAAGACCTGTAACACTACAGACCTGGCAGGAAAATAGAAGAGACCTTGTGAGGTGCTGGCATCAAACCCCACTGCAGCCAAGATCACCAGAAAGACAGCATGGGTTCACCACCCTTGCATCAAACCATTTCCTACTCCCATAATCGACCAACAAACCCTGCAAAACAGTAAGAATTGGCAGGACAGTGATAATTGAGAGACTCAAGGTTTAGAGGATTTAAAGTGATAGACAATTATGCCAGTTGATTAGTCATCCCCTAGTGACTGCAAGTTTAGTCTTACTAATAGTTGTTTTCTACCTGGTGCTTGTTTCCCACTGAGCTCCATGGCTATTAGCTAGCTCTGTTCATGGCTCTGTTCATGTTTGCCATCCACATGTGATCTTATATCCTGTTTTTTTTTTGTTTTGTTTTTGTTTTTTTAAATCTCCTATGAGTCGGAATCGACTTGACGGCACTAGGTTCTAGGTTTTATGTCTCTCTAGGGGAGAGGCAGGGCCCCGAGAGTGGGAGAATAACTATCTCATAAGTACCTCAAATGCTCTCCACTTAAAAAATCACTGGGTCTGCTTCACCCCCTCACCAGAACTAAAGAAAATGTAGAGGCAGTCCCAGTCACCAATTACACCCAGGTGCCCCCACCTACTAAAAACACCACTAGATTCTCCACATGATAGATCTCCCCCAGGCCCATCTTTCATTATTACAATGGGGATTCTGCCCAACAGACTACCTGGGGTTTCACCAGCTCCACTGCGAAAACCCCAGACAACTGGAATGAAACAACTCGTCTCCAGACTAACATGACCAGCCAAGTCTGTTGCACAGGGTCACCTACTGAGAGAAGATATCCAGGAATTTCCTAAGAACTTTTTGTTTGCTCCTTGACTATTGCTTGCCCAACCACGTGGGGCCTACACCCCTGGGCACACTCAATTACCTCCAAAGCACTTTTGCAATGCCATGGGAAAGAATACCAAAGCCCCACGTGCTGAGTGTGCCAACCTGGGCTTTGTGGTACCCTGGCCCCAAAATGGTGGAGCAGCACTTGGCTTGAGTGGGCTGGCACCACCTTTGGTGGCTGCACTATCACTGAATCTTTGTGTGCCCCCTGTGGATGTGTGAATGTGTGGGTCTGGCTCATGCCCGAATGACCGCAGCCCAGCTTGTTGTTGTCCTGGCTGTGAATGGGTGGCTCCTTACGTTAGCCCTGTCACTACCACAGGTCAATGCTCCCTAAGATATTTATTCCCCTCAGGTACCAGTGTCCACATGTACCAGGCCTCTAGACGAGCCTCAGGCTGTAGATGAAAGAGGGCACTGGGTTTAATCCTAAGCAGGGCAGGTCCAGTAATAGGGCTCCTGACCCCTTGGGGAAGGTTCGAGTTCCTCCATGGTAATGAGGGTTTGAGTCCCTCTGTGGCCGCCTTTTTGAGGGTTTGAGTCCCTCTGTAGTAAATGGCTACACAAGTTCAACCAACACCCAACTTCACAGGATATCTGGGATGTAGTAAAGGCAGCAATCACAAACTTAACATGGTACCTTCCCCTTCTAAGATCCCTGGCCATGGTCATTCTGCTACTTGTATTTGGGCCTTGTTTGTTTAACCTTTCAGTAAAGTTTGTGTTTTCCAGGCTTCAGAAGTTCCACCTGCAGATGATACTGCAACGGGGATATCACCCCATCTTCCTTGAGCAGGTTCCAGCTAGAGCCCAGTTCTATGCCAGCACCCCTAGCCAGCAGGAAGAAGCTACAGAAGATGAGACCTTCGGCCCTAAACACCTTTTAAGATAGAGAGGCAACTGAAGCCTCTGCCGAGATTTCCGCTGCTCCACCATGGTTCCCCCCGTCACAGCCCGCCAAGCCACGGCTTCTAACTGTGGTTTGGCCTGACCACACCAACCTAACCGCAGTTTGAATTTGGTGCCAGAATCCAGCGCATGCGTGAACCAGGATTTTGGCCCATGCACAGGACCTGAAGAGCAGCATCCTCAACCTGTCCTTGGACCTGAGCATCACCAACATGATTCACCATTTGGACCTCCAAATGTGGACATGGGAGGACTAAGGGTGGAAAGTTCCGGGCAGCAAACCCAACCCCCAGATGCCACTGGAAATACAAAGCTCCTCAACTGCCCCCCCACCCCAGATGGGGAGTGCATGGTCTTTCGACTGCTAGGTCCCATATTGCTCCTTGTTTGTGCAAACAATAAACTGCCACTTTCCGTTTCCCTTGCAACTAGTGGTGTGGTGTCTGTCTTATTTCAATTGGCTAATAGGACAGGACAAGAACCCATATCACATAAATTCTGAGGGCCCCAAGCACAATTCATCATAAGATGGAAGTCTCACATTTGGGATGAAGCACAAAGAACACCAGAGTGCACAAGAGACCTACATGAGCAGGTAGCACAGACCTCCATGTCACCCGTTACACTGACATCCCTCCCTCAGTTCATATTGATAGCCATATGAGAGGGAGTGGAGCTAAAACTATCAGAGGAAAGAAGAAAAAAAGGCCAAGCTAAGTTTATGGATGGATTGGCTCACCACATGGTTGAAAGCTGAAAATAGACAGCAACCACATCACAGCCTCATTCAGGACAGCCTTGAAGACAGTGGAGAGGGACAATCTTCTGAGCAATACTGCAGTAGAAAATCAAAAACCAAACCCATTACAAAACCAAAGGCCAAACTCATTGCCACTGAGTCAATTCCAACTCACAGCGACCCTACAGGACAGAGTAAAACTGTCCCCACGGGCTTTCCAAGGAGCAGCTGGTAGATCTGAACTGCTGTCCTTTTGGTTAGCAGCCGTACGTCTTAACCACTGTGCCACCACTATGGTATAAGGACCTAGTCATTTAATCCCTTAGTAGTCCCTCCGTTTCAGAAACTTTGGCAGCATAGATGTTAAGAGCTACCACTGCTAACCAAACAGTTGGCAGTTCAAATCTACCAGGTGCTCACTGGAAACTCTATGGGGCAGTTCTATTCTGTCCTGTAGGGTCACTATGAGTAGGAATCAACTCAACAGCAATGAGTTCTTGGTAGTTCCCCTTTGGAGCTACCCCTGCCCAATCCTGCTTCTTCCCTTTTCTTTTAAAATTCCTAACTCTATCTCAGTATCTTCTTCTTGGAGGACCGAAATGACAAACCTACTTTTTTCTGGCTCCATTCAACTCTTGTAGGCTCAATCCTAACTTTCTTATTTCCACTGATAATTGCAGTGGTGTTCATTATATTTCTTTTAGATATGTTTACCAGATTCATCTCCTGTGCCACGTATTGGTACAAATGAAACATATTCCCTTAAAATACCTTAGAACACCAAAACACAACTTTAGCTATGGTCAACTCTCTTCATATGAATAATAATACCCGTTACTGTCAAGTCGATTCCAACTCACAGTGACCCTACAGGACAGAGCAGAAATGCCCCACAGGGTTTCCAAGGAGCACCTGGTGAATTCCAACTGCAGACCTTTTGGTTAGCAGCCATAGCTCTTAGCCACTAAGCCACCAGGGTTTCCATCGATAATAACAGATAGCAGTTATTACATACTAGGCACTTGACTACTAACCTAAAGGTTGGTGGTTCGAGCCCACGAAGCAGTTGCATGGAAGAAAGGCTTGGCAATCTGCTTCCATAAAAAGTTACAGTCATAATGATTACCCATTCCTGTTGAGTCAATTTCAATTCACAACACCCCTATAGGGCAGAAAACGGCCCCATCAGGTTTCCAAGGCTGTAAATCTTTATGGAAGCAGAAGACCAGAAAGCCCTATGGAGCAGTTCTACTCTGTAACACATGAGGTCTCCATGAGCCAGAATGGACTCCAGTGCAGCTTTTTTTTTCTCTTTTTTAAGGGGATGGGTATTGGTATTATTCCTACTTAACAGATCAGGACGCTGGGGCACAGAGTGTGAAGTAACTTGTCTAAGGTCACCCAGCTAGGAAGCCATAATTCAAATGTAAATAGTCTGGCTCCAGCTTCTTTATTATTAACCACTGTACTCTTCTTTCTCTTGAAAAGGGTTGGTAGCAGAAGCACCCTAAAAATGTAATAAATAAGTATCTGGAGAAACCAGGCCTGGTTTATATAAGGTTGGTGAATATGCTATAGTTGTTTTAAACCAAAACCCAAACCCATTGCCCTTGAGTGGATTCTGACTCATAGCAGCCCTATGGGACAGAGTAGAACTGCCCCCATAGGGTTTCGAAGGCTGTAAATCTTTACAGAAGGAGAGTGCCATATTTTTCTCCGTGAAACAGCGAGTGGGTACGAACAGCAGCCCAGTGCTTAACCACTGTGCCACCAGGGCTCCTCATAGTTGTTTTAGGGAAGGATATATCCCCAAACAGTTAGAAGTAGTTGAACTTTTTTGTTGCTATTGGAAAGTAAGGCATAATGAAATTAATTGATGCTGGATCCCTGAACTCTGTACAGACTACCATTCAAACTCTGCCAGATAATCTCCTTACCTCATGATATCTTGACCGTGAAAAACTGGTATTATGATCTTTAAGGTTGCATGTCAACTTGGCTGGGCCACGATTCTGTGGTTTGGCAGTTATGATGTAGTTTGGCAGTTGTATAATGATGTAATCACTTCCATGACAAGATCTGCTATGAGTAGCCAATCAACTGAAAGGGAGTTTCCTTGGGGTTGTGGCCTGCATCCAATATATTTGGACTTTTTGGCAAAGCTCCTTGGCTTCTGCTCTGCTCTGGATCCTGCATTCAGCTCGTCAGCATCTGACCTCCGGTCCCTGGGACTTGGGCCAGCAGCCTGACATCTGACCTGTGGATCTTGGGTTCATCAGCCCCTGCAGCTAAGTGAGTCAGGAGAAGCCTCCAGTTTGACACCTGACCCATGGACTTGGGACTTACCAGCCTCTACAACCCTGGGAGCCATTTCCTTGAAACCTGGATCTCTCTATCCTTCACTGGTTTTGCTTCTCTAGAGAACCCAGCCTAAGATAGAGACATCATTTTCTTTTCAGGATTAGCTTCTCTTCATTACTTCACACTATTTATGGTTCTGTATTTTCTCCTTCACTTAGGCTTGAAATCTTGGTACTTTACAGGCACTTTTTAACATTTGGTAAAGCTTAATACGCTCTCGTGAAACTACTGTAAAGAGTCTGAATAAGCTGTCTGCTCTTAAGATTTTCACGGAAAACTGACTTAAGTATTACAGTCATGCCAACTGCAGAAAATAGTTTTAGATGAAAGTAAACCTCGCTAAACCCTAACCCTTACCACGTTTCCGGTGCGTTGACTGGATGTACTCGGGGGCGCTTACCTACAATGACTACAATTCCCATCCTACACTGCGGCCTCCACAGCCTAAAACTACAATTACGCTAGCGTCGTTTCCGCTCGTACGGGCAGTGGGTGTTTGATTTAGTCGTTTGTATCAACTTCTTTTGTCGCCGTCTTAGGGGTAGCAAGTGGATGCACAGAGTTCTTTGAATCTAGTACTACGAAATAGTGTTAAAATAAATCAATACTTTTATAACATATCACAGCTAATTTTTAATGTATTTCACGCTCCGCCTTCATTGTGCCGCCAGAGCCCAGGAACGGGAAGTGACGTGTATCCGGTGTAATGGCGGCGCGGTGGAGCTGTAGGTAATTACCGCAAACTCCGTAGACTCCCTGTAGGCAGGGATCCGACGTAGGTGTGGCAGTTTTCCTGAACGGGTGGGAAGTGAAAGGGGCCCAGGAGTGGGTGCGCGCCCGTTGGCCCAGCCGTGGGCTGTAAACGGGTGCGCGTTGCTCCCTGCCCGCCGTGCGCTGGCCCGCGAGGTGGGGGTGTGAGCGCGGGTCGGGTCGAGGAGTCGGAGCGGGTTAGGAAGGGGCGGTGGTGTGCTCGCTCCCCGCCTGCATGGATGAACTTAGTTTCCGCCTGAGAGTTTTGGGCTGACTCCTATCTCTTTGTTAGTGAAATCCAGCAGTAGCGATGGTCTTTTTCTTCGCGTACAGTGCGGTTCGGGCGCGGGGTACTTAGAGCCTGAAGAGTTAAGTTGGGCTTCCCAGGCACCTTTCATAGTGTCCCCGTCCTAGAGTCATGGGGGTGGGATTAGGAAACTGTAGTTGATTGAAATAGTGGAAGTTGCACTCTTTCACTCATTTCCTTCTTAATATTCCTGTGACTACCTATTTTACTAGTTTCTTTTTTCTTCGTTTGCCTCGTAAATACTGATTGTTCTCAGTGTTTAGGCCGGGGGGGGCTCTTTCCTTATCATGTGTATTCTTTCACTGTCATCTTCATCTTTTGATCACTGGAACTACATCCAGTAGGGTGATCATAACTTCCAAATTTGAGTCTCAGGTGTCCACCTGCCTTCTGAGCTCCGGATCCAACAGTACATTCTTGCGTACAATGGTATTTTAGTAGTTTCATTAACTGCGGTAACTGCTTTATTTATTTTCACCTAACCCTCAAAGCAGTTCTTCAAGGTAAGTGGAAAAGGAAACATACTGAGAAAGGCTGTTCCAAAGGCAAGCATTGAAGTGATTGAAAGCGTGATAAGAATTTGCTTTGCATATTCGGGTGTCCACAGACTAGACATATGAGGTAGATACGCAAACAAGCTTGGTTTTCAGAAAACATGTTAACCTACCTTTTACTTTTCTGTGTTTAGATTTGTCTTGGTTTAGTATTGTCTCTGAGCTCAGGAATTAGCTTCAGTTAACAGAAAAGCAACTTTAGAATTGGTGTTTAATAGTGTGGGTTTTGACCATGGTAAAGTTACTGCACACTGTGTCTGTAGGAGGAGGTAACTCCCTTGCGTTGAGTTGATTAATGGACTAGTGAGCCAAAGGTTCCAGTCTTGGCCTGACATTTATTGGGTCTATCACCTGGGTGGGGTAAGTCACCTTATGTCTCTCATCTTAGCTTCTTTACCTGAAAAACTTAGATTATAATATCTACCTCACCGAGTTGTTTTGAAGATGAAGGAAAATAATGCACATTAGATATTAAGCACAGTGCCTGGTATATAGTGTTACCCATTGCTGTCGAGTGGATTCCGACTCATAGCAACCCTATAGCACAGGGTAGAACTGCCCCTTAGGGTTTCCAAGGCTGTAAATCTTTTCGGACTCATAGAGTCGGAATCGACTCGATGGCACTGGGTATTTTTTTAAATCTTTTCGGAAGGGCTCTTTCTCCCGAGGACTGGCTGGTGGATTTGAACCACCAAACTTTTGGTTAGCAGCTAAGCCTTTAACCACTATGCCACCAGGACTCTATTATATAGTGTTAGCCCTTATTATATTAAGGCTCTCTGGTGGCACAGTGGTCAAAATTATCTACTGTTAATGGGAGGATCAGTCTTTGGAAACCACCAGCCGGCTCCAGGGTAGAATGTGGCAGTCTGCTTTCATAGAGATTATAGCCTTGGAAACCCCATTGGGGTCACTGTGAGTCGGAATCGATCCGACGGCAGTGGAATTGGTTTTTATTATTTTATTATTGCTGTTGCTGCTACTACTACTGTTACATGTTGCCCTTCTACTATTAAGTGTACAGGCGCCTTTCGTAACTAATCTGGCTGGGGCTCTGGGACTTTGTGGAAGAAAGGCCTGGTGATCTACTCCCCCAAAATCTGGCATTGAAAACCCTGTAGAGCACAGTTCTACTGCGACACACACGGGGTCGCCACGAGTCGGAGTTGACTCAACAGCAACTGGTTACTGGTTTTACTGGGACTCTGCTTATACTTGCTTGCTTATCAGAGGCCGAGAGCCTTGATCTAATACCCTGGCTCAGTGGTTCTAAAAGTGGTCTCCTGAACCAGCAGCATCAGTACTTGTTAGCAATGCATATTTTGGGGCCCACCCCAGTCCTGTTGAATCAGAAACTGGAGGAATGGGAGCCTATCAGTCTGATTATTAATAAACCATCTATTTGATTCTCATGCCTGTTTGAGAACCACATCCCCTAGAGACCTGTTTTTTTTTTTTTTAATTGTGCTTTAGATGAAGATCTACAGAACAAATTAGTTTCTCATTAAACAACTAATACACATATTGTTCTGTGACACCAGTTGCCAACCCCGCAATGCGTCAACTCTGTCCCTTCTCGACCTTGAGTTTCCTGTTTACGTTCATCCAGCTTTCCTGTCCCCTCTTGCCTTCTCATCCTTGCTGCTGGCCTGGTGTGCCCATTTAACCCCTATACATGGTTGAGCTACGTGTATTTTTGTTTGTTTTATGGGCCTAAATCTTTGGCCAAAGGGTGACCCTTAGGAGTGACTTTAGTAGTGAGTTAAAAAGGTGGCTGAGGGCCATACTCTTGGGGCCTAGAGATCTATTTTTGTCTGTTGTTTGTGTTTTGTTTCATTTTCCAGAATCAGCTGCTACTCCCCTTCCTCACTTTGGATAGTTTAGCTCCAACCACTTCTGTAGTTAGACACTCCCTAGACTATAGGGTCCCTGTGAGTTGGAATCAACTCGACGACAAGGAGTTTGGTTTTTTTAGGCTACTTAGCTGTCTTTCCTAAACCAGCTTTCCTAACTGTCAGCTTTCCCAGTTGCTGAATTGTTAGTGGTTAACTCCTTTCTGATGATTGTACGCTGCCAAGTGACCTGTAATGGCTTGAACCTGAGGCCACCTGAAAGGACACAAGAGCATCAGGGTATATGCTCATGCCATAACTGCAACATTATTTTCTGTTTGTTGACCACATGGATTTAGAGCTAGTTTAAGGAAGAAGTGGTTGTTGGTGGTATAGCTGATCCCACTGATGACTTTTGAGGACTCCTTTGTTGCATTTCCCTACTTTTCATTTTAAATTTGAGAGTCCTATGGAAGGGTGATGAAACAGTAAGGCCTTTGGCGTATTAGTTTCAGCAAACTCCCAGACTTAACTAAATCTGTAGCCTAAATACTTTATCTCAGTATTTGCATATCCCAGGTAGACACTGTGGAGACACTTCAGTATCTGCAAGAAAGTATAAGCTTTTCACATAGTTTGCTTCAGAGTTAGTACATGTAATCAGGGGGAGAAGCAAGGGATTAAAATAAATCTTGCTATTTTTAGGCATCCTAGGTATTAACAAATCTTTCCCAGTGGACAGATAAAAAAAAAAAAAAAAAAAGAAGGTATGGGCTTCCTTGGCCTGGGATATACAAAGGGATGGGTCCTGTGATTATAGAAAGGAGGCCTGATGGCACAATGGCTAAGCGCTTGACTGCTAACCAAAAGGTTGGTGGTTTGAACCCACCCAGCACCTCCCTAGGAGGAAGACCTGGCAATCTGCTTCTGTAAAGATTACTGCCTAGAAAACCCAGTGGGGCAGCTCTGCTCTGTCACATGGGGTCCCTATGAGTTGAAATTTATTCGACAGCACCTAACAACAAAAATGACATGATTGTAGAATGAGGTAGCTAATGGAAGGGAGAGACCTAGCAGGAGACTCATACTTATCCTGTCTAATGAGTCTAACTCATTAATGTATCAGGCTAGACTAAATTCAGCACTTCTACCTAAAAAATTACTCTGTGAATTCTTCCGATTTAGTTTATTAGGACAATTTTATTTTCTACCTGGACGCACAAGTGGTAGGAGGTTCTGTCATGCAGTTGTGCTGTGTTTCTAGAGACTACTTCCTAAATTCCTTAATGGAGGCTAACCACGTCCTAGTTGTTTTCTTCAAAATAGAATACAGTTCATTTGATGACTCTTTAAATAATCAGAAAACACACTCTTAAAGCTGTGCTGTGAGTTGGCAGAAACTGTGTAGTCCATGTATTTGTTAGGCAAGCTGAGGAACGAATTTGGAAAGTAGGGAGCAAAGTATGAATGTGTGAAGGCATACTGCATACTCAATAATTAGACTTTTTGTAAGCTGAGTGAACTGCCAACACCACCTTCCTGCTGTGTTAGTAGAGGAGTTGGGATTTTCTTCATCTCACTCGTTAGGGATGTTTTTTCAAGCAGTTCCTTAAAGATAGATATGGAATGATGTCTTATACTGCTGTCTTAATGCAATTGATGACACAGTTTGGTGATTCTAAGAAGTAGGAATTAATAAGTGGAACAAAACTATTGTATTCCTTAGTAAGGAAGATGTCAAAATATTTTATGGAGTTCTATGGTGAAAGAAATGTTGTTAGGTGCTGTTGAGTTGGTTCCAATTCATAGTGACCGTCTGTACAACAGAAGAGAACACTGCCCGATCCTGCATCATCCTTACAATCATTGGTCTGTTTGAGCCCATTGTTGCAGCCAGTGTGTCAGTCCATATTATTGTTGAGGGTCTTCCTTTTTTTTGCTCACCCTCTACCAAGCATGATGTCCTTCTCCAGGGACCTTCCTCGGGGAAGAAATAGAACTAATTTTAGAATTCACAAGTCTTACACGTTCCATTTCATATCTATTCAGTCCTCCATATGCATCCTGTGCCCTACTCACCAAACAACTCAGAATTTCCTAAATATTCTTGTATCTTTGAGTTTTTACACAGGCTAATCTCATTGCCTGAATGACTTTTTTTCCATATGGACAATTCCTGCTTGTCTTTCAAGACTCACTTCTTTCTGTATATCCTAGACCCACTTAGCTGTGCTTCTCTTTTTTGTACTACTAAGTTTATTATTATATTACCTGAGCACTTACACTTATGTTCTCTACCAGAGCATGAACTCTCTGAGAATAGGGACTTTCAGTTTTCAGTCCTCGATGCTTTGTGTTCTGCTTAACATATATATCACCCTACATTTATCCACAGTCCTTTAGAGCACTATTCTTGATTTGTTACCAAAAAATAGGGCTTAAGTTAAAAAAAAAAAGTAATCAAAAGACCATGAGCATACTTCTCTTTCACATTTTCTCTGTTTTTCAAAAATCACTTTCTAATGTAAGTATTAATTGTGGCTCCAGCCTCATCATTTTTTGCCCTATTTCCCTGTTTATACAAAATTTTTCAATTTTTATTTTCTTACCAAGACTCGTTAATAAATACAGACTTTAACACAAAATGAAAAAGGCAGTGTTTGTTGAAGCTCTAGTGCTTCTAATGTATTAGTATTTACTATAATATGGCCCTTCTAGCCCTAGGCTAATTCCTGCCAGATGACTGGGTGGGGCTATACAAATGAGGTGTTTGTGGTCCACCAAGGGGATTGGATAGGTTGCTAATAAGGTAAATAAGGGGCATGGCAGCCTTGTGGGTGTGGGCCCATGCAAATAAGGCGTATAAAACCCTAACAAGGGGATTGGTCAGTTTTGCCATCCTGCTAGGCTTAAAGGAAGATGCAGGAGGAGAGAGGAGCTGTAACACAGGATAGAGAAGGGCAGTGGAACCAGGACAGAGAGGGAGAGCTGTAACACCTGAGATGAAAAGAAGCGGTGGCAGGAGCAGAACCAGGGGACTGACAAGAGATGGCACAGTGGGCCTCCCAACCCACAGAGCTAGGGCTGAGCACCTTTGGGCCAACGCTTTCTGGCAGAGTGGGACACCTTGGGGCACTTATTGGCAGAGCCAAAAGAGCTTTGTAACACTGGAGCAGGGCAGAGGCCAGGCCGAGGGCTGATGGCTAGAGAGAGACCTGACTGTGGCACAGTGGTAAAGAGGCTGTCGTGACCAAAGAAATGTATCCTGAATGTTCCTAAACCTGATCTGTAACCTGTTAAAAAAAAAAAAAAGCCCTTGCCGTTGAGTCAATTCCGACTCAAGCGACCCTGTAGGACAGAGTAGAACTGCCCCTAGGGTTTCCAAGAAGCACCTGGTGGATTCAAACTGCTAACCTCTTGGTTAGTAGCCAAACTCTTAACCACTGTGCCACCAGGGTTTTCATGTAACCTGTTACTTCCCTAATATACCTCATAAGTGTGAGTATGGTCTGTGAGTTCTGTGTGGCCATGGCAACTAATTATCAAACTTAGCAGAGAAGTAGACAGTGCCATGGGAGAGACAGTTGTTACCAGAATTGGTAAAAAGGCTGCAGGGTGAAGGCATATCTAACCCCTGCCTCATAGGAATCAAAACCTTGGGCTGTTGATCCTGGTAATGATTCTCCTTCTGCCTTTTCAGCTTAGATGAGGAGGTCAGATGCCACTACCACACCATTTTTGCAGTTGGTGTCAGGAGTGGGATTTGTTGCAATGGCCCCAGACTCATGGAAGCATGGGTCTTTGTAAGAGAAAGAACGAAGGGGCATGGGAAGTGAAAATTTTGATTCTTAGATGGTTACTTTTGTGGTTATCTGTAATGGCTGAAAGGAAAGTAAGAGATATTATGCTGCAACTGAGGGGAGAAGAGCTGCATCTGGAATGGCCTGGTGCAAAAGCCAGGCCAGATAAGCAAGATGATTGATTCTACGTAGCCAGAAGCCTGAGGTCATATGCATATGAATGAGAAGGTAGTCAAGGTATGTAGAAGATGAAACTGGAATGTTTTAAAAAGGGTTTATTTGAATGTACAGTGGATATTGAATGTATCTCCTACCTAGTGTTGTAAAGCAGACCTAAACGTATGATGCAAATGATTATTGTATATATAGATAACAGAGCCGTAAGTCTGCCTTCAGCCAATACTTGATTGGATATGCTAAAAGGGGAGCTAGAATTTGCCTGAAAGAAACACAGGCCATTGGCTTGAAGGCAGTAGCTCTGTGTATGGAGCACTTGGTGTCACAGTGGTTAGTTAAGAGCTCGGCTGCTAACCAGAAAGATGGGCAGTTCGAATCCACCAGCCGCTACTTGGAAACCCTATAGGGCAGTTCTACTCTGTCCTATAGGGTCCCTATGAGTAGGCACCTACAACAAAGGTGTTTTTTTTTTTTGTTTTGGGGGGGTTTTTTAGCCCTGTGTATAAAAAAAAAAAAAATTTTTTTTTTTTTCTTATAGAGTATTGGGCCTGAGCACCACCTAGGGATTTTGTATTTGAAAAGACACAGACCTGCATAGAACTGGTGAGAGAACAGAAGGTTTGCGTTTGAAGGAAGGACTTGCAGGAAAAAAAAAAAAAAGACTGTTTTGCTTTTTGAGAGCAAGCAAGTGGTTTCCCTTGGGTGCAATGAGGCAGCAAAAGTCAATCCCCATCAAAAGATCCCCCTTCCAGGACTAGAAGCTAAAGGAAGCCAGCAAGTAGACAGCCTGGAATACGCACCTGTGGTGGCCACTTGGGTTCGCTCATGAGTGAAAGTAAGGGAGATGCAGCAATGTGAGAAAGAGGAAAGTTTTATAGGTAATATCTTAAAGGAAGAACTGGTTTGTGGTGAGGAAGAGGAGAAAATAAGTTCCAGTTTGGACTTTCTTGGTTAGAAACACTTTGAGACATCCAAATGGAGGTTTCCGTAGGCAATTGGACATAAAGATTTCGAACTCTGTAAGATTAGGCTGGAGATAAAAAAGTCATTGTCATATGTGCTAGTTGAAGCTGTGGGGATGAAGATGGTCTTCCAGAGAGAATATGGAGATAGAAACGATAAGAGCTATTCATTAATCCATTTAACAAGTATGTATTGAGAGCCTTCTGGGTTGTAAATACAACAATGAACAAAACAAAAATTTCTGACTAAAGATTAAACTGAGGTACAGTAAATATTAAAGGAATGGACAGAGGAAAGAGACAGGAGGAAAACCAGATGAAGGCGTTGTCCTTGTAAGTCAATCAAGAGAAGCAAGAAATTGAAGAAGGAGGGAGTTAGCATTTCCAAATGCTAGTGTTGTGTAGAGGAAGGAAGTGGCCCCTGCATTTAGCAACACCAAACCCAACCCAACCTGTTGCTCTCCGGTGGATTTGGACCCATAGCGACCCTATAGGACAGAGTTAAACTGCCCCATAGGGTTTCCAAGGAGCAACTGGTGGATTCGAACTGCTGTAACTCTTAACTGCGGCACCAAACCCTATGGGGCAGTTCTACTCTGTTTTATGGGGCCTCTGTGAATCAGGACAGCAGCAGGTTTTAGTTTGGAATCTTTTGCAGAAGCAGACTGCCCTGTCACATCTTCCTCCCTGGAGCAGCTGGTGGGTTCAGACCTTTGTGTCAGCTGCCAGGCACTTAAACACTGCTTCACCAGAGCTCCATGATACCAGTAAAAGAATTTTTAAAAAAATTTTAATAGTGTAACCAAATGATTGTATCACTTACTCTTTTATTTCTTTGGTTACTTACATATAAACCAATATGGACTGGCTTCATGATATTTTAGGAAATTAATGGGGCATAATACCTCCTCACAATTTATAATGAGTAGTTTTTAGTATACATATTGGTATCAGTGAATTCATTGCTGTATGTATTCTCAATAACAACAACAAAACAAATAGAAATTTTTTTTTAATTATAAGATTTTAGGTTTTGTCTTTTTTTACTCATCTGAGTCTTACTGTCTTAAGGTACTTCATAACTGGGACTGTCTTCCCTGCACAAGGAAACCTTGGTGGCATAGTGGTTAAGTGCTACGGCTGCTAACCGAAAGGTCGCTGGTTCAAATCAGCGAAGTGCTTCGTGGAAACTCTATATCGCGGTTCTACTCTCTCCTGTAGGTTCGCTATCAGTTGGAATCGACTTGATGGCAATGAGTTTGTTTTGGTTTTCCCCGCACAAAGAATCAGAGACCAGACAGAGGGTTCCATATTGTGCTTATTCCTTATCACTTTCAAAACCCAAACGATATCTAGATAATATCTCCACAGCTTCCAGCCCTGTTCTTGAACAAAGGAATCTTTAGTCGTTCAGATGGTTTTGAGTTAAAGAGCATACCTGATATATACAACGACTAGGAAACAAGTTTGCAGTTCTTTATTTTAATTCTGGAAATTAGAACTGTTTTGACATTCTGAAATTTTCATATTTTAGAGAAGAAATACAATACATATACTGTTAAGTAAACTGTGGGGGCCTGGGGTAACACCTCCTAATCAAGCCTATTGATCATTCTGCAGTGCATCCTGTAAAGGATCCGATTAAATCTTGAGTCAGTGATGCCGAGTGAGTGTGCCACAAGCTTAAAAAAATAACTGTGTGTTTTCAGGGCTTTTCGTATTTCAGAATTGCAGATAAGGGATTGTGGACCTGTACCTGGTAACTTTCCAGAAGGGAACAGAAGTATTCAGACTCTTTTATTTTCTTGAAATTGTGGATCCATGATGAAATCACAGTACATCATTTTTCTTTATGTGGTGTATCATAGGACAAGTTTCCCACGAATATATATTTAAAAAAAAAGCAAGTGGTTTTTCTTCAGTATGGATAATGTTAAGGACACAGCCACCTTGTCATATATTAGTCAAGAACAGTGGCCAGCCTCATCCCTTCTCTGACAAGGAAAACCATTATTTGGAAAGGGTCTAGGAACTTGACCCCCATTTGGGGGCTTTTCTGAGGATCTCCCCCACCCCGTATTACATTTTTATATTTAGAACAAATTTAAACCAGTTTTTAGGTTTAAATGTTTTTAATATTACCATTTTCCCTATTGGGCAACTAGGGTTTTTTTTTTTTTTTCAAGCCATTATAGTATTTGAAATTCACCAACCCTAGTGTAATTCTGTAGAATGCAGAAGAGCAAGCCAAAGGGAATCTACTGTGTTGACTCCCTCTTTTTCTTTATCATTTTTATAATGTTTCCATGAGTTCCTCTATCATCGGGTAAGGACCCCCGAGAGGCAATAGAAGAAGTGTTCTGCTCCTGAAATAATCTAGAAAGCAGTACATTTCAGCCATTACTTGAATATTTTCTCATTTTCTTAAATTTTTGAGATAATTGCAGAATTTATAGTTTTGTAGCTTCCAGTAAACAAGCTAAAGTGTTCCTTTTAAATGTTATTAAATATTTTGCTCTCCAATGCTTACAGAAACTAAGAGAGATGGGAAAATCTTCATTTTTAAACTAATGGTCCCATAAGTGCTGCCACATTCTCATTATAAAATATCCTTGCTTGGGAGAGCAAGTGTGGTTTTACTGAGTTGCTTACTTGTGACGTGGAAAAAGAAATTTAGTAATTCGTCGTAAAATCCACACAGTGATACTAAAAAGAGCAGCAAGAGCTATAAAGCCTAGATAAATTGCTCTCATCGCAGGAATTTGCAGTTAGTCTGCGTATCAAGCATGCACATATTGAACTCCGAGAATTTCTCCACAGGCATGTTTTTAAATCTGGACCATGGTGGTACTTTATGCATTTTTTACTAGAACTACGGTAGCAGTGTCCTCTACAGTGTTGTCAGTTTCACACTCATTTTGGAACACGGAAATGTAACTGGTTGTACTTGATTGTCAGGAAATTATTTAGCAGTGAAGGTTGAAAGAAATGGGGAAGATGACACTGTTTAGAAATAAAGCTCATTAAATTTAAATGGTAGCATAACTTGAAATAAAATACATAGTAATTTGTGCTTTTGTTTTTAATGAATAAGTAAGTTGGGAATGGAAAATGGCCTTGGGAAAAAAGCAAAGGAGAATGCTTAATCTAAGACAGGTGATTTATTTCCTCATGTTGTGCCTGGTCACAGTGAGTTCTAGGTATGGTGATTAAAAGGAATCCTTAAAACTATTATTATGCATGTTTGGAAAGAAGTAGTGCCTCATCATATTAATGTCCACATCTTTACTTTTGGAACTTTGGAGGAATCGATCAGTTTATGATGGGAAAATTTATGTATTAGAGACTATACCTGCTTACATTTTATAATTTACTAATTTGACATCAATTTATTAATGTTGGCATTTTCATTGCCATACAGTATCAGATGGTTTTGGCATCAGATATATCTGGCTTCGAATATTAGCTCTGTCGTTGACTGGCTGTGTAACCTTGGATAGATGGCTTCAGCTCTCTGCGTCTCAGTTCTCACTTTGAAAAAAATCACTAAAGTACAGAAATCATGAGGATTGAATGAGGTTATATAAATGAAGTGCCTAGCGTAGTATCTTTGTGGATGTAATTATCATTTATTGTTCTTGTTATTGTACTTAAATTACACATTTCTCACTTCGAAAACAAAAATGTAGTTAATCTCTGGATATCTTAGGAACATCATTTTTAAATGGCTGTAAAATCGTATCAGTATAGATGGTAAGTTATTTTGTTGTAGTGCTACTGTATACCTTGACAATCCTCCTGTTTGCTGGGTTTTAAACAATAATTGAACAGCAAATTGACAATTTTACTGGATTAGAAAATGCTCTCTTCCATTATGTTGTCCCCTATGCTGAGACAGGAACTTTAGCCCACCTCTGTTTTAAGACTGGGTAGAGAATATTAGTCAGTTGAGTTACTGCTGAATTAAGTTAACATGGGGGTTTTACTGTGTGAACAAATTCCTTTTTAAAGTAGGGCAAATTGTTCAAATCAGGATCTAAACAAGACTCATATGTTATATTTGTTGTTATATCTCTGTCTTAAGTTTCTTTTATTTAACAGCAGCAGCTGTCCTTCTCTTGTTTTTAATCTCCTATGCCATTGAGTTGTTGGATAAACTGGGTCATTTGCCTTGTGTGTTAAAGCCCACCAATCAAAGATCCTCAGTAACATACCAGCAGTCAAAGTTAAGTTTATTGGCTTGCTGCAGGAAGGGAGAAAGCACACTATGGGGAATCATGGGGCATATTATTATAGAGGTTGCTGGGCTAGAGTGAGACACCGGAAGATCTTAGCAGGGATTAGGCAGAATTTCTGTACTAGGGAGTTCGTGAAGCAGTCAGGACAGTTTTGTCTTCTTACTTTGGAACAGATATAGATCTGAACATTTTAGAAATAAGAATTTGAACTTAGAAAATCCATGATGTATACCGTGGTTTGGTCCGGCATAATTTGTTCTGCAGATTAGTGGAATTCATTTTATAAGTTGTGGTTTTTGTTTCAGTTGTCAATTCTTCCCTCACAGCTGTCATCAGGGCTGGTTTTTAATTTTATGAGTACTCCCTCTGGTTACTCACCCTGAGCTGAAGGATGGACCATTGTCTTCTGGAGATGTGATCAGTCCATATCTGCACTGTTGTTCAGTGGGTCATGATCCTGTATCAGGTTTGTGATAGTAGCAGTCTTGATCTCTAGTACCAGGCTTTCGTGTTCTTTATATTGAATGATCCCATGTTGAGTCATTTGGTATCACAGCAGTGGCATTTTAACACTCTGGAGGTTACACATTTGGCCATTTTGACATAGATAAACTCTAGAATGAAGATTATCCTATTATCTATTATTTATCATGACCTATAATTAATCCTTTTTATAAAATAACCAGGTGGCTTTTACCGTTAATTTGAATATGGATTTCTTAACTTTGCTAGTATCTGAAGAATTAGTCCCATATATGGGGATTTTTTTTTTTTTTTTTATGGGGATGGTCAAGGGTACGGATTTTGGGAGTACCATGACTTAAGGCAGGAGTGTCTACTAATCATTAGGATTGTGCTGTCCAGTTTGGTAACCATTAGCCATATGTGGCTAGTTTTTTTTTTTTTTTTTTTTAATACTATTTTACTGTGTTTATGATGAACCTTTAGACAGCAAATTAGGTTTCCATTTGAAACATTTATTGTCATCACATTTTATTTATGTGTTAGTCTAGGAAGGCTGAACCTCTCTTTTGATGTGGGGTTTTCTTTTTTTTCTCTCAAATTTTCATTGTTTGTATTCATTTTAAAGATGATAAAAACATTTTGTAAACATGTTCTGTGTTCTGGCATCTGGATGACTCTATCTCAGTGCTTGTATTTGCGTTTGTGATCATTTTGTAATAAGTAGTATTACTTCAGTTATTGAGAAGGATGTGGCAGCAATCTTCTCCTGTAAGGACCTACAGCCTTGGAAACTCTATGGGGCAGCTTTGCTCTGTCCTGTAGGGTCTCTGTGAGTCAGACTCAACTCAACGGCAATGGGTTTGGTTTTTGGAGTGAGAAAATAAGTAAGTGTCCCTTTCCATAATATGCGTATGAAGTGTTTGTGCCAGGTGAGGAACAAATGAGGTTATAGCATGTGTAAAAAAAGTTGCTGTAGTTTGGATAAAGAATAGTAGTGGAAAAGTGAATGCTCACATAGTATAGGTATCTGAAACTCAAAAGAACCTCAGCTGTGACAGTCAGTGCATTCATTACAAATGAGATTTTTTTTTTCCTGTAAATCGTGCCCATAATTTCTCAGTTTTAAAAAACGCTGCTATAGATACTCTTTTCTACGTGCATCTACAAGCTTTGTACCAATAAGGGAGTAAGTATTAATTGGAATTTATCTGTCCCTTTCCAACTGATTACTGAGTTTTTCATTATAAAGTAACTAGGCTATAGACTATATTCTGTAAGTGGTCCATGACTTAAGAAAAATTGAGAAGCAGATTTCTCACCCCGAGTTGGGAAGCCGAGAAGACTTGGGGGAAGGCTGCACATTACAGTCTCCTTGGGAATGCTTTCATAAAACAAGCATGCCCAGGCCTACGTTTCACCTGCACATCCATCTTTTGATTTAATAAGTCAGAGGTGGCTTCGACATATTTACAAGTAATTCTCTTGTCATGCACTTTTACGGAATTCAGATTCTTTTTAACAATCACTTAAGGAATTAGTTCTACACTGTGAAATAATGATCTGAAACTGGCATGTAGAAAAAAACCAAACCAGCCACTTTGAGTGACATGGTGCTTTGCTTATCATTATAGATTTGCCACTTAGAACTAGAATGTAAACTTCACGCAGACAGGATGTTTTGTTAGGGTTGTCCATTGCTATCTACTCCTCTTTCCCCGTTGAAGCAATTCTTTTTTTTATAGTTTGACTTTTGTTAACACAGGTTTGTTAACTCATTATATCAGAACCAACTAAAGGGAGATGTGCCTCTTCTCTCCCCCTTACTACCAAAAACCCAAACCAAACCCATTGCCGTCGAGTTGATTCCGACTCATAGTGCCCCTATAAGACAGAGTAGAACTGCCCCATAGAGTTTCCAAGGAGCACGTAGTGGATTCGAACTGCCGACCTTTCTCATTAGCAGCTGTAGCATTAACCACCATGGCACCAGGATTTCCCCTTACTACCACAGAGACTGATTTTATGAATTGTTCTTCATAATTTTATTCTCATTTGTTTATCTGATTGGTAGCATCCAACAAGAAAAGTTGTTCTGAAACTGAGTTCAAACACTGAATTCAAACAGAAATGCCATAGTTGTTGACATGATAAAAGTCCTAGACAGACTGGTCTGTTATAGTTAGGATTTAGGGTCAGAGCAACTCTTTTAAAAACAAACAAACAAAAGGTTTTGGGCCAACCTGCCAGCCAGAAACAATCCTAAATGTAGTAGTGTATATTAATTAATTGAAGAACCAGGGTGCACATGGGCCCCTTACATAAAGTTAGGCACATTGGCAGCTGCAAATATGTAAGCTATGGTGTGCATTAGGTTGCAGTTATTTCACAGATTGATAAGTTTGTAAAGAATTTTGTGTATATTGCTTTTACTAACCTTGAAACCATGCTAACAATTGTAATAGACACTTTTCTTGACCTAATGATTTGTGTACATCTCCATCTGCATTAAAAAGACAGCAGCTCTACGTAGGTTTATAGTGTGTCAGAGCTGTTTGAGTATTACATATCTAACCTGTGGACTAGTGAAAGAAATGCTTAACTGGGTGTCATTACACTAGATTTCTAGTTACAGGTCTGCGGCTAACTGGTATCAGAACTTAAAACTTTGAAATGACTTCTCCAATCTTCAGTGGTCTCAGTTTTAAAAAGAAAGAATTAGACCAGATAACCTATAATGCCCTTTCTAGCACTCAAAAAATTTTTTCCAAATTTTATTCATTTATTTCAGTACTGAGTACAAGTCTTTATATACTCTACATCTTCTCTTTTTTTTATTTTTGTGATTTCATTACTTTACACTATAAGCCATTTAGATTTGTAATTCCAGTAAAATGCTTGAATGGCAGTTCTGTGCAAATGTAACTATTGATCCAGAATTTTGCAAAACTTACTAAAATTCACTTAACAGGTAGCTATTGAAAGATATTTTAGCATTTAACTTTGATGACTAGGCTTACTGTGAGCCAAATACTTAATTCTAAAATGTGAATATATCTGAAGCTTTGTCCCTTTGATAGATAACATTGAGTCATAATCATTTTAGTTTAGCACTTTATATTTCCGTGTAAAGTACATTTATCTCTGAATAGTCATTATTGCAAGAATATTGGGTACTTCGCTTTTAGTTTATGTAGAAACATTGGATGTGTTGTACTTAGTTTATAGAGAATTTCTCTTACATAATTCCCAGTCCCTTTGTTTTTTAATGTACCATGATAACTATTTTATGATGTAGCTATAGGGCTCCTTTGCTGCAACATTTTGAATAAAGTTATTGGACATCTATTTTTAAATTGACTTTTGTTTCTCTCAGTCCTTAGAGTAAAATATTTTAGGTGCTTAAATTTGGAAACCCTGGTGGTGTAGTGGTTAAGTGCTGCAGCTGCTTACGAAAAGGTCAGCAGTTCGAATCTGCCAGGCGCTCCTTAGAAACTCAATGGGGCAGTTCTACTCTGCCCTGTAGGGTCGCTATGAGTCAGAATCAACTCGATAGCAGCGGGTTTTTTGGGTTTATATTCCCTCGTTATTATTTGCTCTCTCGTTCATGGTTCCTTTTTTATTAATATGTGTTAGGTATACATTGTTATATGGAACTATTTAAGAATTTATTGATTTTTTTGTATTTAATTATTGTTTATGTTTTTGCTTGTTGGCTAAGAAATATAAAATGGTCAGATGTCCATTGTTTTGAAATAATGTGTCATTTCACACACACATTTTTATCATCGTTAACAAAACTTTCTTGGTGTGTTTTATAGGTGACAATTGCAGACAGAAAAAATAAACTCTCAAGAGATTCAGACTACTGGGTAATTGATACTTGGAACAACTTAAGGAGTGTTTGATTTATTGGGTCAGTTGGCAACAGAAAATGAAAAGTAGCGTGGCACAGATAAAAGTAAGTGTTGGAATCTTATAATAGACAAAGTAAACTTAGAGTCAATTACCTAGTCTTTAAACAAAAATGCATTTATATAATTACACCATTTGAATCATACCATAGAGATCATACAGACATTTATTTAACTGACACAATTTCAGATGTAGATACTTGGCCAAATGGAAGTAGTAGTGTACAAGAGGGCCAGTTGAGAGAGCATGAGGGTGTGTGTGCGAATGCCTTCTCAGCATCTGCACAAATCAAGAAAGTACATGAAAATGAGCACATGCAAAAGGAAAATAAATAAACAGTGCAGGCAATTCTACCATTATTCTCAAAAAGCCTGCTCTCCTGAATGAGTGAATTGAAAGACAGGAATCTCCTTCCCACAGTTGGTCTCGTTTTCCACGTTTGTCACAGTGGAGCATCTTACTGCATATTTTATATTCATAGATGAGCTTTTTATTCTGTGATGTACATTACTTTAGACATTATCCATTCATGTAGTCAACATATATTTATTGAATTCTTACTATGTCCCAGTTACTGTTATTGGTACTAGGTAAAACGGGAACAAAACAGAAATCTTTGCTCTCATGGATTTTATATCCTAGTGGAGAAAGACAGAATAAACTGTGAACTTAATACATAAGTAATTCATACAGTAAATTTGAGTGTTAGTGCCAGACTTGTGCTATGGAGAAAAGAAATAAAATAGGGTAAGGGGGGCGGTCAGTAGTGTTTGGGGTTGTAACATTCATTAAGGAGGCAAGTGTAGGATCCATTGAAAAGATAGCCATTTGGACAAAGACAAAGGGGGGTAAAGGAGTTAGTCATGTAGCCATCTGGGGGAAGAGTGTGCCAGGCAGAGGGAGCAGCAAGTGCAAAGGCCAAGAGTCAAGTGTGGCTGGAGGATGCTATAAGAAAGAGCGAATAGTAGGAGATGAGGTCAGAGCAGTACAGGGACCATTGGCTTCGTCTGATTTCAAAGCTGTTCTTCTGCCTGTGAGCAGACTTAGCTGGAGAGCAAACCATTCCATTTCCTTTTCTTTTCAACTACAAGAATCTACAAGTCAGCCCCATCCCTCTTTTCTCGCATGTCACTTCCTGGGGAAGGTGTGTTTTTATTTGATTATAAATATAGCCGTTCCTCCCTTCTTCTCCTCCATCATTTCTTCCCCACTGAACCTTCTTCTACTTTAAGGAGAACTAGTCTGTGAGCTCCTTGACAGCAGGCACCAAGTACATGGCCTGGTGTGTAGTAAGCACTTAATAGACTGAAGGGGTAGACCTGTAGACTAAGGAAGATCTGCTGCCATCTTTTCTAACTTCTCTTGTCAGGTAGACATCCAGTCTCTGCTTGCATATCCCTGTTGGAGGGGACTCACTGTTTCCTAAGGTAGCCCCATCTATCAGTAAACACCTTCATATATTGTTCTAAAATCTGCCGTTTTGGTACTTAAACCCATTGGTCCAATGTCATGCAAACAGTTAACTTATCCAGGACCTAGTAGGTGTCAGAATGTTAGGAGCTGGGCACATAAAGAAAAAGGAGACCTTGTGTGGAACTGACTCTCGACTAAACCATGCTAGATGGGTACTCAGATATTTAGGTTGATACCTTTTACACAGAAGAAGAAATGTTTAGTCTTTCTCAGAATCTTCTTTCTGTAAGCCACAAAAGGTCCACTAGCTGGGCTCAGGCCTGTTCTGACCTCAGGTGAAGCTCAGATCTTCTTCTAATGTTCTAAGGACGCATATGTTAGGATTGTGAGGCTTTGGTTGAGAATCCTGCTTTTTTTTTTTTTTCTCTACTTGAGCCTTACTGTAGCTTCCTTAGCTAGCTGGAAGCAAGCTCTCTACCTCATCTAGTCCCTTCTGTCTCTTGCTGTTGAAGACCTGTTCCCTGAGCCTAGTGGATACTCAAAGCCTTCTGGACTCAGGCTTCCTGGTCCACTCACCGTCTCACATTGCTCTCTCTACTACGTACTACCCATGTAGACTACCTGCATAGGTTAGTCTAGGTAATGTATACTCTTCACATGTATCCTGTGCCTGATATTGTATATGCCAAACCATTTTTGTTTTGCTAAATGAACAACGTTAGAGAATTTTTGAAGGTAATTTTGACTACATATTATCTTTAACTACTGCACTCTAAACTCTGTGGTAAGGGAAATAAAGAGATTCATGTTATTAATGTTTGAATTACACCCCAAAATGACTTTCAACTTAGTGAGATCCTATTCATCCACCAAAGCTCAATTTAAGTCCCCCTTTTTTTTTGACCCAAAGTTGGAAACCCTGGTGGCATAGTGGTTAAGCGCTACAGCTGCTAACCAAAGGTTCGGCATTTGAATCCTCCAGGCGCTCCTTGGAAACTCTGTGGGGCAGTTCTACTCTGTCCTGTAGGGTCGCTGTGAGTTGGAATCAGCTCGTCAGCACTGGGTTTGGTTTGGTTTTTGGTTTTACCCAAAGTTATCCCTCAGTTCCCTATGTCATGGTGATTGTTCCCTACTTGAGATCTCCTGTTAACACTTTCTAGCTGTACCAGGCATCTGTTACTCGATCGTATTTAACAAAATCCTTCCGATTCACGACTTCAGTATTTTTGGCTTCTCCCTCTTGCTCACAACAGATGTTGGAGAAATGTATTAAAAATCATTAGCACAGAATTGAGGCCTTCTCTCTAATGTAATCAAAATAATTGCATTGCCTTGTAAAAGAAAAAGTAGACAGTACAGTTTTATTGTTCTCTTTTGGAACACATAATTCGATATTTATAACTCTCTCTCTCCTACAAGATCATCGGTTCCTTAAGGGTCCTTCCTGTCTTTTGTATCCTTTACAGTACTATTTGTAAGACATTGCCCTTCTGCGTCTTACCATAAATAGTCAGGGCTATGTCTTGCAATAAACAGTCAACACTATAATTTATGTTACCAATTTCATTTAAATGAATCTTGTACTCTGTATTTGGCTTAGGAGCTTGATGTCAAGTTTTATATAACCCTACATCATATGTATTGAACACTTGTACTTCATTGCGTTGCTAAGTGAAATAATTTTTGAAGCTTTTTAAAATGTATTAGAAACAGAATTTTAAGACGGTTGCAATTAGTGTAAAATAGCCAAATTATGGCTACTTTAAATTATAAATTTGGATTACACATTCATTCACTTGTGTGGTTATTGTATCATTACCACCAGTTACCATCAAGTCAACTCCAACTCATGGAGACCCCATGTGTGTCAGAATAGAACTGTGCTCCCTAGGGTTTTCAGGGACTGATTTTTTTCAGAAGTGGATCACCAGCCCTTTCTTCCGAGGCACCTCTGGGTAGCCTCAAACCTACAACCTCAGTAGTTAGTGAAAGTATTTTGGCAACTGTGATAATGTTATACTTAAAACTGGTGTTAATTAGGTAGTTACAAATTCAGAGGAAGTTGGAGCTTGTTTACATTCCTGTTCAGAATAATTTTCTATTTTTAAATGCATCTGTTTCCCGTTAAGTAGACAAGCATTTAAATGTGCAAAACAAATTAGTCATTATTTTTTTCCTTAGCTTTCAAGATTAAGGTACTTTAGCAAACTCTTGTTTTTCTTTTCTTGTTAGGCTAATTAAAATTATCTTAATTCCTAAAAAAAAACAAGCAAAAAAAGCTTGTCAATATGAATGTTGGCCAGTTGTATTAAAAAATTGCCTATTTGTAGAGAGAAATATTTTGGTTTCTTTAATGTTTTTGATTTGTTAATTAGAATATATTCTCAAACTGTACTGTTTATATCTCTGTTATGATACATTGAAGTTACTTACTTTTTTGTCTGTTTTTCAAAGAATTTGGCCTAGGGTCTGTATCTTGAGAGTCATGTTTTTAATTCCCTTTAACATAGGACCATCTGTATGTATCAGACACTCATATTTGTTGAAAACAAATGAATTTTTATAAATATTTCTCTTTAATATAGAGGCAGTTTTTTCTAGCTGTTTATTTCCATCTAGATTTAGTAACCTAAAATTGTGGTTTTCATAAACCAAAGGAAATATGAGGTAAATGTAGTATTATAAGACTTGAACATATTCAAAAGTGAGTACTTGCTAGAAAGCACCTGGCCCTTGATTTTGGTTTTCACCAGGAGAAGCCCTTTAAAAAAAATGGTGCCATATATAAATTTATATTTGCTACATAGGAATAAAATATGGACTAGGTAGCATCTAAAATTTGAGAATTATCTTCTACCTTGTTTTTTTGTTGTCATTAAAAAAATACCTGGTCCATGGGGGAAACAGGTAACTGCCATAGACATTTACTTTGGATGGCCTTAAAATTTTGTTTTATCTTAATACTGTTTAGTTAGCATGAGTTATCCTTATGATTAAAAAATGTTTTGAAATAATTTCTGAAGTACTTCCTGTTTTTCTGGGTACACATTTCATTGCCTATGTTTCTTAGCATTGCAAATAATTTTTGAAGTGCCTTTTCTCATTTTTCCTTTTGAAAGCATTCTTCTGGTCATGACAGAAGGGAAAACTGTAATTCACATCAGAGGACCTCCTCTCCAGAAGAGAGGTAAACAATTTTATATGTTCTGAACACAATTGAAAGTTTTTATGTTAAGTTTGAGAAGTAACTCTGCTCTTAGGTCCCTCATTTTAGGATGAACAGCTTTTTTATGGTTTTATAACCAATATTCCTTTAATGAGCTCTAGGAGGAATCTACAGCAGTGGCTGCAACTGTGGGCTTAAATATAGCAACGATTGTCAGGATGGGGAAACCCTGGTGACGTAGTGGCTAAGTGCTACAGCTGCTAACCAAAGGGTCAGCAGTTCAGATCCGACTGGCACTCTTTGGAAACTCTATGGGGCAGTTCTACTCTGTCCTATAGGGTTGCTATGAGTCGGAATCGACTTGACGGCACTGGGTTTGGTTGGTTTTGGTTTTGTCAGGATGGCACAAGACTGGGCAGTATTCTGTTGCGCGTAGGGTCACTATGAGTCGGAACCGACTCAACAACAGGAGGGATCAGCCTTGACTCATTGTTCCAGGAATTTCTAATGAATAATTCTGGATTTTATGTAATAATTTAGGTGATATAAACCCACTGCTGTCGAGTCGATTCCGACTCATAGCGACCGTATAGTACAGAGTAGAACTGTACCAGAGAGTTTCCAAGGAGTGCCTGGCTGATTCGAACTGCCGACCTCTTGGTTAGCAGCCATAGCACTTAACCACTACGCCACCAAGGTTTCCTTAGGTGATATAGGATAATTTTAAAAGTTCAAATACTAAATATAGTAGAAATTGATAAAATAGAATACTGAGTTGAAATTATGTTATTTGAAGTGCTGCTTCTGCTGTTGGTACTGTCTTACATTCACATAGCTTCGTATTTAGGAAATTTTATATACATGTAATTTTATCATAATTATGTTAAGACTGAAGATCCAAAAATGCTGCTGTTAATGTGTATAATGCATTCATATCAGGACTTAGGTTTCATCACTTAGGTTATGTCATTACGATAATTAAAAATGATTTATGAAGGAGGAAATCATTCTCTAAACTTGCTTCCAGTTTTCTCATATCTCCCTATTCCCTGTGTACTTTCTTCTTATTCCACTTAGCTAAATATCTCCAGAAACCTTTACTTTATAGCCATCGTGTTAATTGCCATGGTTTGATACTGTTTTCTACCTTTCACCAATCATCTACTCCCTATAGTAAAAAAATACACCTGTGCACGTGTGTGTATACACATCTTTAATTAATTTATGCACACACACATACATACACGTGTGTATATAAATTGTAGGTGTATGTATAATCTATGGATGTTATTTTGTATATGTTACATGTGTATATGTTACATGTGTATATGTTACTTCTCTTAATGTTCTCTGATTTTATTGACTTTTAAGATATAAATAACAGATCTTACACTGTCTCTCGTTGTATGCTAATAATTTCAATCCTTTCTCTGCTGTACAACAATGCAGTTTCAAGAAAGAACAGTTGATGAGTATAATCTTCTGGGATGGAATTAAACTGGTCTGTGTGGATGCCAACCAATGGCATTGGTCTCATTTGTAAGTGTGCCAATAAAATGAGCCAACTAAACGAAAGAAGTCATGTACAGGACAGCCTTTTTTCATGCTGACAATATACGATATACAGATAATGTCTTCTATTAAGGATGATATGAATCAGGATGAACGAGTTTGGTTAAGTGGATTCCAGAAATTCTTTAATTTTGCATAAGCTGGGAACTTTTGTAATCGTGACTGAAAGAACATCAGCAGAATGAGTTATACGTTGAAAATAGTTTGTTAAAAACAGTTTGACAAGAAGTTGTTCAGTCATAGGGTTGCTTTAGCATTACCAGTGTATGACTTTCTTAAGTTAAATATTTATAACACAGTTGTTTCCAACTTACAATTTTGGTTTTCCTATTTTATGTTAGATATGCAGAACAAGAAAGGTCCCCCCGGGAGAGAGATTACTTTAATTACAGCAAGTCAGACAATGAGCATTCAAGAAGAGGACGTTCTTACGATAGTGGCATGGAGTCACGGTTAGTATTGGAAATTTTAACTGTAGCAAAATTATATTTGTTTATAGTTTATGCTTTATAATAAAATAAGTAAAAATAGCAGTTAGCTTTTATTCTTAGGTGTCAGGCTGTCTGATAAGTACTTCATGTGGATTAACTCCTTATTGCAATAAATAAGTAAATTTGTTGTTGTATGCCTACTATTATATCTATTTTACAGCTAAAGGAACTGAGGCCTAGAGAAATTGAGTAAATTGTTCATATTTACGAAGCATATGGCAAGTGTAGGTCAGTCTCACTCTAGAGCCCAAGCTCTTAATCATTGTACTAGACTGCATTAGGGGTTGGCTTATGTGATATTTTGAGATTCTTTACTTAATGAAAGAAAATAATGTATTTTTATGACCTAGAATGATTTAAACTTACTTTCCTATGTAATGGCAGAGAGACATTGTGATTGGTTTTACCCATCTGGAGTTTTTTCTAAATATAAATGATTCTTACTTGAGTCTTTGAGAACTTGACTGCTCATCTGTTCCTCCTGCTAACAGGACGTACAGAACATACCTGCTTGAGAGATGCGTAAGGGAACTGAAGGGAGGGCTTTTGGAAACTCTCAAGGGCAATGTTTAAGAGAAATCAGACATAAGTACCATTTGTTTTTCATTGAAAACTAGGTGGAGTGTTATAATTCCTTATTATTGATCTATATTGTTATTTCTTTTTCTCCCTTGGAAAAATTAGTAATTTTCACAATGAGAATATTACAATGAAGCTAATATTGTAGAAGACCCTCTAAAAAGCCTCACTAAATCGTCTCTGTATTCGCTTAGGAGCAAGTTGAATGGAGAAAAAAATTGCTTAGTGGATCTGGAGAAAGAAATCCCCAGGTAGAAACAATGGTAGCATCAAAGAGAGTAAGTAGGTGAGCAATTACCTAGAATGCTCAGTGTAGGAAAGGAGATTCACTGAAATTCTGCAAGAGATAGGAATATTCTCAACTGATTGAAATAGTCACTATATGAGTAATGCTCTATTAACTTGTATATATCCATGCTTTTGAGAAGAGTAGTGATGCAGACAGTGTGCTGATCATCTAAAAGTGGCTTTGGAATGTCTTTGTTATTGCCTTTTTAATGAGGTAGAGTTGTATAGTAGAAAGTACCCTTAAACTTCACGTTCATACAGATTAGATTCTTAGTTGTAGTTACACAGATTTGGGAAAGTTTCTTAACAGTTTTCTTCTGAACATCAATTTCCTCATCTGTAAAATGAGTGTCATAATGTGCCTGATCAGTTTGTTTGAGGTTTGAAAATAACTTCATTATTAACCCCATGTCTGGAACATAGTAAAAAAGAAAAAAAAAAAAAAAAACCATGGCTATTGAGTCGAATTCAACTCAAGTGTTACAAAGTAGAACTGCTCCATAGGGTTTTCTTGGCTATAATCAAGGTTCCCTGGGTGGCTGAAACAGTTAAGCCCTCAACTACTAGCTGAACAATTGATGGTTGGAACCCACCTGGAGGTGCCTCAGAAGACCAGCCTGGTGATCTACTTGCAAAAGGTTTATAGTCTTGAAAACCCTATGGAACAGTTCTTTTCTGCACACATGGGGTCCCCATGAGTCAGAATCAACTCGATGACAACTAGTGACAACAATTTTTTTGTTGTTGTACTTAAGATGAATGTTTATAGAACAAACTAGTTTATCATCAAACAGTTAGTACACACATTGTTCTATGACATTGGTTAACAACCCCACGACATGTGAGCACTCTCCCTTTGCAACCCTGGGTTCCCTGTTATCAACTTTACTATTCCCTCCTGCCTTCCAGTCCCTGCCTCAGGGCTGGAGTGCCCTTTACTCTTCTTTTGTTCCATGGGCCTGTTCAATCTTTGGCTGAAGAGTGAACCTCAGGAGTGACCTCATTACTGAGCTGAAAGGGTACGTGACAACAATCTTAATGGCACATTGCCAGGCCTTTCTTCCACTGCAACTTACAGATTAGTAATTGAGCACAAACTGCACCATGTAGGGTCCTCAGAAATAACAGTTTTTAATATTATTTTTTTTAACATATCAATTTGAGTAGTGAAGAGGAGTGAACCAATGGCATATTAAATAGTATTTAGAAAACAGTGGAAGAATTCAGATTTCCTAGTTTTGTATGAGGTGGTTAAATACTGATTGTATGTTTTAATTAATCTGGCAAAGCTAACAAATTCTGTTATTTTAGTGTTTGTAAAGAAACCATGTGATCTGTTTCCCAGGTTCTCTTTATGTATCTCCAACAACCATTTCCCTTGTTCCTTCAAAAACATCTAAAACCATCTTTCTTTTCTTCATGAGATTACCTCTCCTCATTTTCCTGTTTGTTTTTATCAGTCATCCAGTTTCAAAAACTTGTCTCCCATGTTCTATTTGTTCACCAAGTTTTATATCCTTTTTGATGTTTAATATTTTACACATCCCATAACTACCCAGACTATACCTCCACTAGAAGTTGGATCAAATTCTTCTGCAGTTTATGCACATTTTTTGATACTTGCAGCCAAAATTACCTTCTCACAACTTTCTGTTATACTCCTAATCCTCACTTGTTACATTAACCTCCAAAAAGCCAGGCTTATCTGCTGTTAACTTAAGAAGAGCTATTGACACCAGTAATTGGATGCCTATACATTTTCTTCCTGTGGTAGGTATTTTGCATACTTTCTCAAATACTCTCAAAACTCTAACAAAGTAGACACTATTATTCCCAGTTTATAAATAAGGAAATAGTTTTGAAGTAATGAAGTAACTTACCTAAGGTTCCAGTTACACAGCTGGTAGATGACCTAGCCGGCATTTGCACTCAGTTTTCTCTGACTCCAAAACTCATGCACTTTCTACACTCACGGCTGTATTACTTCAGTATAACTGTTCATGGTTGGTACATCGTAGATACTTAAAGCCCAGTTTGATCATTACAGCCATACTGTGAAGTAAGCATCATAGCAACATAAAAGCCACTATAGTATGACAAGCTGACAGGTTGTAGAAAAATTGTCTTTTTGGTGATAAATTCTGGTTTGTCCTTTATACAATTTATTATATACATCACAGGCCAATTTGTTTTCTTAAAACACTATTTTCATGTCATTCTCCCACTCAGAAACTTATAATGATTCCTTATCACCTTCAGTACAAAAAACTTAAACTCTGGCATTTATCTTTAAGATTTTAAAGTCTAAGTCCAACTCATTTTTCCAACAACCGCAATATATGGTTCTTTATTGTTTCCTGATTGTTCTACTTATTCTAAGGAGCCCTGGTGGAAGAAATAGTTAAGAGCTCAGCTGCTACCTGGAAAGTTGGTGTTTCGAACCGACCCAGTGGCTCTGTGGGAGAAAAGCCTGGAAATCTGCTTCTGTAAAGATTACAGCCTAGAAAACCCTATGAGGCAGTTCTGCTCTTTCACATGAGGTCACTATGAGTTGTCATCAACTCAACAGTACCCAACAACAAGTACTCATTCTGGCCTAAACACTTCTCCTTTTTTCACCAGTTAGTTCTTCTATTAGTTAACAAATGTTCTTCTCCCTTCTCACCTCCCTGCCCGCAGTCTAAATGCTATGAAACCTGCAAACTAAAGCAAACTGCTGCTGTTAAGTTGATTGTGATGCATAATGACCCAGTAGGGTTTCCAAGGCTATAATCTTTAGGAAGCAGGCTGCCACATCTTTGTCCAAGGAGTGACTGGTCAGTTCCAGCCACCAACTTTTCGGTTAGCAGCCGAGCACTTAACCACTGTGTCACCAGGACTCCTTATGAAACCTTCAAGACCTAGTTTAAGTTAACATTTTTTCTGTGAAGCACTTTCCCACCATTCCAAACCACTTTTCCTAGTCTGAATTTGTGGGCCCACTTAAGTTCTTGCTCGTTTCATGTGCAGTTCATTGTAAGAATGTATTTATGTTCTTTTCTCCATTCAAAAAAAATTAACATTACAGAAGTAGGGACCGAGAAAAACGCAGAGAAAGAGAAAGAGATACGGATCGGAAAAGGTCCCGGAAGTCCCCATCACCTGGGAGAAGAAGCCCAGAACCATCTGTAACCCAGAGTTCCTCTGCTCAGGATGAACCTACTGCAAAGAAGAAGAAAGATGAACTGGATCCTCTCCTTACTCGCACTGGTGGAGCATATATTCCTCCTGCAAAGCTCAGGATGATGCAAGAACAGATCACAGATAAAAGCAGGCATGTTGATATTACTAAATACAGGTAGTCCCCAACTTACGACTGGGTTCCGTTCTGACGACTCTGTTGTAAGTTGGTTCTGGTGTAAGTTGAATACCTCTTTTTTTTTTTTTTCTAGTTTTCAATATTATTACCTTTTATTATCAGTGTCTTTATAAATCATAACATTGAGCATTTGCGAGTGGACATTGAGTGATAACATCAGGAAGTTTCTCACTGCAGCATTGCATTACTAATAACATGTACAAAAAAAAAACTGTGGTTCGTCATAACTCGAAAACATCTTAAGTCAGGGACTACCTGTATGCAAAGCAATGATATCCTGTTTAAGAAAATCATCTATGGCCTAATTTAATGTTGGCTGTCGAAAATGAATGTTAGTTCACAGAAATAGAAACTTCAAATTAGAAGCTGTTTTCCTTCTTTACTCCATAAAAAAAAAAAAAATTTTTTTTTAAGCTCCGTTAAAGCTCTGCATACTACTTGCCCTGCCATGAGTCTATAGTTTCTTTATTTTTTGTCATGAATAAATTTGCAAGTTTGAGGAAAATAGCACTTATCTTTTGTTCAAAATAATTTTCAAACTATTGTTTTTCTCATAGTTGCATGCATGCCTGTTGGTAGAACGAAAAGTACTATTGACAGCCTGGACCTAAAATGGATCCTTACACTTGTGCTAAACCAGAAGTCACAAACTTTTTCTGTGAAGTAAATATTTTAGGGTTATTTAAAAAAAAAAAAAAAAAAGACAGTATAGTCATCTAACATTCAGCTGGTATAGCTGTAGGACTATTGCTTAAATGTAGAGGTGTTCTTTATAATATGTAGAGTATTCTTTCAGTCCCATGATTCTATTCCTTTTACTGTAACTGTTAAAATTTATCTATAGTTTAAGACGTTTTACCTTGTCTCTTACATTCTTATGAGATTGGACGTAATAAAAATTGCCTTTTTAGGCTTCTCTTCAGGTGTTTCATACTGTTGTTTCTTCAAAAAATAATTGTCTTTGTTTTAAAAGGTTTCCTTTAAAGACAAATTTAAGTAAATGAGGCATTATAATGTAAAATAAGCACGTATTGAATTTAGTTAGTAAACGTTGTAAATTGAAATATACATGGACATAAGGAAAAAATATCCCTATAATTATGTTATTAAGGGGAAGTGAGCTCTACTTAAGCATCATATATATGCAGAAAGTTGAATATGGTTTAAGATATAATTTGTTTCCTATGCTCATCTGTATTTTATTGTATTTTTGGGTCATTGTGAAAATAGTTAAAAGCAAAGGAACACTAATTATTTTTTATGTTCTTATTAAAACCTCTTGTTGTAATTTTTGACTAAATCTTATTTTTATTAAAATCTTTTTTTTTTTTTTTTTTTTTTAGCTTAGCATACCAGAGGATGAGCTGGGAGGCACTGAAGAAGTCAATCAATGGACTTATCAACAAAGTTAACATTTCTAACATAGGTATTATTATTCAAGAACTTCTTCAAGAAAATATAGTTAGAGGAAGGTAAGCATCAGCTATTTTATTTGTAGCATTTCATAGTATTGTTCAAAGGAACATAATATCTACATGAACAGTTGATTTATCATCCTACTTCATTTCAAAGCTAGTCGAGAATATTTAAAATACGGTTCTTAGAAAAATGTAAGCTACTGACAAATAAGTTGCACCTCACTGTTGAGATTGTGTGGAACTTTTGCTTTTCAAGAAACTTTGATGTCACATAATGAGTTTTATACAGTCATTTGTTTATTGAATGCCTCAAATGATTTAAATCCATGAGGAATAATTAATATTAAAAATAAAGAGTGGGAAAAAAAATGAGCTACCTCAAACCAGTTTAATTTCTGATGAAAGCAAAATGAGAATATGAGAGCAAAATTTATCATCAATAAATTCTGGAAAAGCAGAAGGGAATGATTTACCATTTCCTGTGTGATTTTTGCCAATTGTTGATATTTTAAAGGACCAGAAAATAGGATTTTCCTGTATGCTGTTTGGAGCCCTGGCAGCCCAGTGGTTAAGTGCTCAGCTGCTAACAAAAAGGCTAATGGTTCAAACCCAACAGCCATTCCATGGAGAAAGATGTAGCAGTCTTGTAAGCTTGTAGTAAAGATTACAGCCTTGGAAACCCTATGAGACAGTTCTACCCTGTCCTATAGGGTCACTGTGATTCGGAATGGACTCAATGGCAATGGATTTTGTTGGTATATGCTATGTGCTATTTTATGAACTAAAGGTTCTTTTCCCATATTATTTCACATTACCGTGATTCATGATCTCAGAAAACACTGATTACAGTTGTAAGGTGTAGCATGCTAGTGGGAGGGGGAGAGGGGTACAGAAAGTTGACCAAGAGGCAGCTACTGTCCTTAAAGGTAGGTGGAGTTCCCTCTCTTTTACTTAGAAGCAGACTTAGAAGGTACATGGTTCATGTAAGGTGTTAACAACTTGTAAGCCTCAGAACCACAATTGAACCTATTTCATAATTCAGTGATCTTAGCTCCCACATGGCTCTGCTTCAAAGAAGGAGAGCAGTTCCTTTGTGGGAAGAGGGTCCCTTTCTCATGAAAATATATCTGTTTTTCTCAGAGTTACCTATTATAAAGCATGGATTATATCCTGGCTCTGTTAACCTAGTCTTTGTGGCCTTGAATTAGTCAGTTAACTTTTCTAGGCCCTTTCTGTAGCATAAATTGTGACTATAAGATTGATAGATAAAACACAGAACATGCTACCAGAGGCAATCGTGAGTTTCTAGCCTTGAAAATCACCAAGGGTTAAATATCTAACATTTTCATAGATGTTTTTGAAATCTGCGTTTGCCTGAGGCAGGCGTTATCTTGTCATACCTCTTTGCTGTAGATTAAAACTTCTTTTATTTTAATCCTGCAAGAGGCCATACACATATTTATTAATTTAAGGCAGTCTTTTTAAAGTACTGTTAATATCTTTGCTTTAAGGAAAAAAACATTTTAGAAACTGATTTCTTGGTTCCTGGACGTCTCAGACATTTTAATATCCCAACAACATCATGAGTCTAATGAGGTGGTTGTTATATAGAGCACTTATATTCCAAACTTAGGTACCATGAAACCCTCTTGGAGGAGATATTAATAACTTTCTGACATAGTGTTTCTTGGAATAAAATTTGGGAAATTCTGAACATTGACTTGGCATGCTCTAAAGTATGGCTAATAAATATGGTAATATTCTTATGTTGTTGTTAGGTGCCGTCAAGTCGGTTCCAACTCTTAGCGACACTATGCACAACAGAACGAGACACTGCCCGATCCTGAGCCATGCTTAATCCTTGTTATGCTTGAGATCATTGTTCAGTGACTGTATCAGTCCACCTCGTTGAGGGTCTTCCTCTTTTCTGCTGACCTTATACTCTGCCAAGCGCGATGTCCTTCTCCAGGGACTGATCCCTCCTGACAACATGTCCAAAGTGTGTAAGATGCAGTCTCGCCATCCTTGCTTCTAAGGAGCATTCTGGCTGTACATCTCCCAAGACAGATTTATTCGTTCTTTTGGCAGTCCCTGGTATATTCAATATTCTTCGCCAACACCACAATTCAAAGGCATCAACTCCACTTTGGTTTTCTTTATTCATTGTTCAGCTTTCGCATGCGTATGATGTGATTGAAAATACCATGGCCTGGGTCAGGTGCACCTTAGTCTTCAGGGTGACATCTTTGCTCTTCAACACTTTGAAGAGGTCCTTTGCAGCAGATTTGCCCAATGCAATGCGTCTTTTGATTTCTTGACTGCTGCTTCCATGGCTGTTGATTGTGGATCCAAGTAAAATGAAATCCTTGACAACTTCAATCTTTTCTCCACTTATCGTGATGTTGCTCATTGGTCCAGTTGTGAGGATTTTTGTTTTTTTTATGTTGAGGTGTAATCCATACTGAAGGCTGTCGTCTTTTATCTTCATTAGTAAGTGCTTTAAGTCCTCTTCACTTTCAGCAAGCAAGGTTGTGTCATCTGCATAACTCAGGTTGTTAATGAGTCTTCCTCCAATCCTGATGCCCCATTCTTCTTCATATAGTCCAGGTTCTCAAGATTATTTGCTCAGCATATGGATTAAATACGTATGGTGAAAGAATACAACCCTGACGCACACCTTTCCTGACTTTAAACCAGTTAGTATCCCCTTGTTCTCTCCGAATAACCGCCTCTTGATCTATGTAAAAGTTCCTCAAGAGAACAATTAAGCATTCTGGAATTCCCATTCTTCGCAGCGTTATCCATAGTTTGTTATGATCCACACAGTCGAATGCCTTTGCATAGTCAATAAAACACAGGTAAACATCCTTCTGGTATTCTCTGCTTTCAGCCAGGATCCATCTGACATCAGCAATCACATCCCTGGTTCCACGTCCTCTTCTGAAACCAGCCTGAACTTCTGGCAGTTCCCTGTTGATATACTGCTGCAGCCGTTTTTGAATGATCTTGAGCAAAATTTTGCTTGCGTGTGATATTAATGATATTGTTCTATAATTTCCACATTTGGTTGGATCACCTTTCTTGGGAATAGGCATAAATATGGATCTCTTCCAGTCAGTTGGCCAGGAAGCTGTCTTCCATATTTCTTGGCATAGATGAGTGAGCACCTCCAGCACTGCATCTGTTTTTTGAAACATCTCAATTGATACTGCTTCAATTCCTGGAGCCTTGTTTTTCGCCAGTGCCTTCAGAGCAGCTTGGACTTCTTCCTTCAGCACCATCGGTTCCTGATCATATGCCACCTCTTGAAATGGTTGAACGTCGACTAGTTCTTTTTGGTATAATGACTGTGTATTCCTTCCATCTTCTTTTGATGCTTCCTGCGTCATTTAATATTTTCCCCATAGAATCCTTCACTATTGCAACTCGAGGCTTGAATTTTTTCTTCATTTCTTTCAGCTTGGGAAACGCTGAGCATGTTCTTGCCTTTTGGTTTTCCATCTCCAGCGCTTTGCACATGTCATGATAATACTTTGTCTTCTCGAGCCGCCCTTTGAAATCTTCTGTTCAGTTCTTTTAGTTCGTCAATTCTTCCTTTTGCTTTAGCTGCTCGACGCTTAAGAGCAAGTTTCAGAGTCTCCTCTGACATCCATCTTGGTCTTTTCTTTCTTTCCTGTCTTTTCAGTGACCTCTTGCTTTCTTCATGGATGATGTCCTTGATGTCATTCCACAACTCGTCTGGTCTTCGGTCACTAGTGTTCAATGTGTGAAATCTATTTTTCAGATGGTCTCTAAATTCAGATGGGATATACTCAAGGTCATATTTTGGCTCTCTTGGACTTGCTCTGGTTTTCTTCAGTTTCAGCTTGAACTTGCATATGAACAGTTGATGGTCTATTCCACAGTCGGCCCCTGGCCTTGTTCTGACTGATGATATTGAGTGTTTCCATCGTCTCTTTCCACAGATGTAGTCAGTTTGATTTCTGTGTGTTCCATCTGGTGAGGTCCGTGTGTATAGTCACCGTTTATGTCGGTGAAAGAAGGTATTTGCAGTGAAGAAGCTGTTGGTCTTGCAAAATTCTGTCATTCGATCTCTGGCATTGTTTCTATCACCAAGGCCGTATTTTCCAACTACTGATCCTTCTTTGTTTCCAACTTTCGCATTCCAATCGCCAATAATTATCAATGCATCTTGACTGCATGTTCGATCAATTTCAGACTGCAGCAGCTGGTAAAAATCTTCCATTTCTTCATCTTTGGCCCTACTGGTTGGTAGTAAATTCGAATAATAGTCGTATTAACTGGTCTTTCTTGTAGGTGTATGGATATTATCCTATCACTGACAGCATTGTACTTCAGGATAAATCTTGAAACATTCTTTTTGATAATGAATGCAACACCATTCCTCTTCAAGTTGTCATTCCCAGCATGGTAGACTATATGATTGTCCGATTCAGAATGGCCGGTACCAGTCATCTCAGCTCACTAATGCCTAGGATATCGATGTTTATGCATTCTATTTCATTTTTGATGATTTCCAATTTTCCTAGATTCATACTTCGTACATTCCAGGTTCTGATTATTAATGGATGTTTGTGGCTGTTTCTTCTCATTTTGAGTAATGCCACATCAGCAGATGAAGGTCCCAAAAGCTTTACTCCATCCACATCATTAAAGTCGACTATACTTTGAGGAGGCAGCTCTTTCCCAGTCATCTTTTGAGTGCCTTCCAACCTGGGGGGCTCATCTTCCAGCACTGTATCAGACAGTGTTCCGCTGCTAGTCACAAGGTTTTCACTGGCCAGTGCTTTTTAGAGGTAGACTGCCAGATCCTTCTTCCTAGTCTGTCTTAGTCTGGAAGGTCCCAGCTGAAATCTGTCCTCCATAGGTGACCCTGCTGATATCTGAATACCGGTGGCATAGCTTCCAGCATCACAGCAACATGCAGGCCCCCACAGTAGGACAAACTGACAGACACGTGGGGGAACTTAAGAGTACAGAACAAATTTATCATCCTTCAGATAAAAATTACCATTTCCAAGTGTCCAGAGAAATAGTATGATTTAGAAATACAATGACTGGCTAACTGGCCTCGTCATCATCGTTTTTGTCATCATCATCACGTATAGTATTTATTATTAACGGTTACTGAGCCGTTATATGCCAGACACTGTGTTAAATGCTTAATGTATCTTTCCTTACAACCATTTTGAAAGGTCGGTTCAGCAAGGTTATGTTCCTTGGCCAAGGTGAAGCAGCTGGTAGGTGGTCTAGCCAGAATAAGCTCACTTTTGTGTGACTCCCAGGCTTACATTCTCTGCTGTCACCTGTGTTTTCCTCTGTTGTGTGGACTGAGTTCTCTTTCCTTGTTTTCTAGCCTGGGTGATTCACTTGTCATACCTAAACCTGATAACTGTTAAGACATTTTTTTCCTGCTTTTTAGCTGTCCAGTAATTATTTATTATTACATTGTTAGAAATAACTCTTCAATTAGCCCACTCTATATCTCTCCCTTCCAATCAAATACATACAGAAAACATGGCCATTTCCAAATGAACAAAAAGTAGGATGCTTTATTTTTCCACCATTGTTGTATCAGTCATCTTGCAGTGCCTTTATTTTGTCTGTCTCTCAAAGGAGTGTTCCAAATCTTCAGTTTTGTTTCATTAGGAATAGACTTAAAGAGTGAAGCTACCCAGGTTTGTCTTTAATCACAAAATTAATTTTACATAAATCATAGGCCCATAGTGAAAGTTGTACATTAAATGTAGTGCTTTTGGAAAAGGTCTCCCCCCTCCTTCACTTTGAAAATGTTAAATTATTTCTAAGAAGTTTAAAAAAGTCAAGTTTATGACTTTCAGGCGTAGTAGATAGGAGTAGGAAAAGGGGAATTATATCTAGAAAGAAAAAAATTGTTGTAAAATTTTAAATCTATTTTACAAAAGCACAAATTCAAGTTTTGTTTTCTCAAAAATAGTATTTATTTATTAGTGAGACAAACTTTTTCCCTAAATAAAGTAGTGAAAATTTGGTCCTGTCTTAACTTTGATGATTATTTACAGAATAATGTTATTGGCATTTTCATTGAGTTTATGTTTTTTCCTCTAATTAAATTGATCATTATTTGTTTTCTTTATCTCTTTTTTTTTTTGTCAAATAAACAGAGGACTGCTGTCCAGGTCTGTTTTGCAAGCACAGAGCGCTTCTCCAATCTTCACTCATGTTTATGCAGCACTGGTAGCAATTATCAACTCAAAATTTCCACAAATTGGAGAATTAATCCTCAAGAGGTTAATTCTTAATTTTCGGAAAGGCTATCGAAGAAACGATAAGGTATGTATGATGGACTGGTATGTAGACTGCCATGCAGGGACAGACTAATAAACCAGTAGCAAAAATAGTAAGCAATGTTGAATTATACAGAGGAATCTTTTCTAAAAACTGTGTACTTCTTGAGAACCTTTTTGGTTTTATTAAATACCCCCAGCCATAAAAAGTGATGCCTGTCACTATAAAATTTTAACTGTTTAGCCAGAAATAACACTCTTTCATAAGTTATTAGTTTTTATCTTGTAACGTTCATGAAAATCAGCTCTGTGCACTACGTATTTCAAATAAAACGTGTTAGTAGGCCGTAGGTTCTATAAAGAGGAGTGAAAATTGGTTTTAGTTTTTAGGTTAACTGCCTCTGTCTTCACTTTCAGCAACTTTGTCTGACCGCTTCAAAATTTGTGGCCCATCTTATTAACCAAAATGTGGTAAGTGGTTATCTTCATTACTTGGTTTTATTCAGTGGTGTTAGACCATAGGCTCAGTGCCACTTCAGTAACACACTTCTTTTTGTATTTGTTTTGATTTATAGTTTTTGAGATAAGTGTCTTGGATGATATTTTAGTTTCAAAAACATATGCGTTTAACGTTCTTTGCTATTAAAAGCGACCAGAACCCTTTTAGGTTCTTTATCAAATTGATCTAAACTCTTAATGTTGTACTTGATTACTTGTCCACAAGTTATTCCTTCAAAGAATGTAATTTAATTGTTTTGATTTTTATAATTTATTTTTTTGTTATTGTTGTTGAGAGCATACACAGCAGAACATGGACCAATTCAACAATTTCTGCATGTACAATTCAGTGGCACTGATTACATTCTTCAAATTGTGCGACCATTCTCACCCTCCTTTTCCAAATTGTTCCTCCTCCATTAACATAAATCCACTGCCTCCTAAGTTTCCTGTCTCATCTTTCAAATTAATTGTTTTATAAAACATTAAAATTGTTATCTCTTCCATTCCTTTCCCCTATACCTAGTGCTCATGAGAACCTAATCAATATCTGGTTGATTCTATAAAAACTTGATTCCTTACAACTTTGTAAAATAACCATATTTTTAGAATCAGCTTCTGAAAATGTAGATTATTGTTTTAAATACAAGTAATTTTATTACTCAGGTTTTCTATTTTGTATTGGTATAGTATTTGAGAATTTTTATTTAGCTTCTTTTTAAACTTGGAAATAGTAAAATTACTCGTTCATTCTCAAAGGTTTCCATCAGGTACGTATTATCATTTTAAATATAGTATCTGTTATCGGTGGAAGAATTTTGAAGCCACGCTTAATCTTATTTTTGTGGCATTAAATAAAATTTTTAATTCTTTCCTACATGAAATTCTTTTAAATGGTCACTCTTACAGAAATCTTTGGGTTTTAACCTAGTAAGTTCACACACTCTTCCAGTGAGGAACGTGGGAACGTAGTTTCACGTGCTACAGCAGTTTTCAGTTACACATTATACTTGTATTGGAAATATTTTTGACATTGTCACAAAGTAGTTAAAATGATAAATATTTTGCTTCTTCTTCCTGTAGAATGGGACAGAATTTTCTTATCACTTATGTAAGACTGTTTGACCCCTCCCCTCAAAAAAATGTATTTTTTGTATTATGCTCAATATGAAAAGGAAATTCTTGGGATAGTCATCTGGGAGTTCTTAACAGATAGATAATGAAAGTGAAAGAAAAGCTGTACCCCATATTTGGAGTATTACTGTGTATGTTATAAAACTTTGACCATCATTTATGTAATATTAATGTTGCAATACACAGATTTACTAATTTTTAAATTTTCTATCAACAGTGAGTTATTATGTCTAAAAATGTTTTTTCTCTTCCAAATGACTACATTCTATTCAAGGCACATGAAGTTCTATGCTTGGAGATGCTCACTTTGCTCCTGGAAAGACCTACAGATGATAGTGTTGAAGTAGCTATTGGTTTTCTCAAGGAATGTGGTCTCAAATTAACAGAAGTATCACCAAGAGGAATTAATGGTAAGTGTATTCTTGCTGTGATAGTGAGCTCTTATTTGAGCATTATAATATTCACTGCCTATTTTATTGTCTGGAAACCCTAGTGGTATAGTGGTTAAGAGCTACAGCTGCTAACCAAAAGGTTGGCAATTTGAATCCACCAGGCGCTCCTTGGAAACTCTACGGGGCAGTTCTACTCTGTGCTGTACGGTTGCTATGAGTCGGAATCAACTCAATGGCAGTGGGTTATGGGTTTATCTTATTGTCTTTTCTTTCTGTTTACTTTAGCTATATTTGAACGCCTTCGAAACATTCTCCATGAGTCTGAAATTGACAAAAGAGTTCAGTATATGATTGAAGTGATGTTTGCAGTACGGAAGGATGGATTCAAGGATCACCCAGTTATCCTAGAAGGACTTGACCTCGTGGAAGAAGATGATCAGTTCACGCATATGCTCCCCCTGGAGGATGACTATAATCCTGAAGATGTTCTTAGTTAGTCTGGGGCAGGGCTGGGGGAGTGGGTCACCAATAAATGTAAATATAGAAGATAAACACTTCCTTCGTTTTTGCTTTTTTTTAAGATGTTTTCAAGATGGATCCTAATTTTATGGAGAACGAAGAGAAATACAGAGCCATTAAGAAGGGTATGTAGAATTTTTTTACAGAATTTATTTTGGATGAATAGAAGCAGTTTAGGTAATTACCTAAATACTGATAGAAAGGGAGTATTTATAGATCAGTGATCCCCGCACAAAGAAACCTTTGTTCTTGTGAAGCCATTCTCTTCACTGTTTCCTATGCATTATTTTTCTTTTTATGCTCACCCATGGTAGTACTTCTTTTTGAATTATTTATCTCACTGTCCCTTTTTTCTTTCCCTCCATTTAAATTGTCTATAACCTTTAATTCTCACCTCTCAAGAAATAGTCATAGATTTCCCAAGCCCTTTATTAAATCTCTCTACCACTTACAGTCTCTGCCACCTAGCTTTATATTCAGTTAAATGCTGTGCTTTATTATTTCTTGAAGGCAGTGGATAACTATCCCTCATTCCTTTTGATAACAGCAGTCACAGTGCTGGATATAGTATCGATGCCTAATAAATGGTAAATTGGTAACTATTACCATTTATACATCATTTATATGTTATAAGCACTAGCTTTGGTTAAACTTTGACTTTTATTTTGTCTTTGCATTGCTAGCTTGGTGACCTGGGGCAAGTTGTTTGATGTAAGGATAAATATTACTAGTTTGTATAACGCTAGATGAAATAAAGTTCTTTGTATTATCAGAGTTAACGTTCAGGCAGTGATAGCTATTATTATTTTCAGATTTGTATCCTTTTTCTTTGTAAATCTACCATTCAGGGCTACTTATATAGTAATATTATTGGTTCATTTTCCTTGAGTTGTGATTACACTTGAATATTTTATTTATTTCCTGTATTCCATGCTTTAGTCATGCTTAAGAGTGGAATATTGAAGTGGAAGGTAAAGGTGTAAGAAGGTCTTCATTTCTATATGTTATCGTTCTACAAACCTGGTACAAAAGGTTTCTCATTTTTTATGTTAATTTCCTTGGGCTGTTTATCTACAACTGCTAGATTTCTTTTTATGTTATAATTTAGTTTTCAAACACTGAGAACTCCTTAGGCCCATATTGGCTTTTCTTACTAACCTTTTTCTTTAGTCTCTCCAAAAGCTGCCAAATAGTTCTGTGGAATTCATCTTAAACCTACTGTAACCTTTTTTTTTTAAAAAAACACTCAGGCGTTCCCCATCCATTTCTCTGTGGTCTCGGCAGTTGGCCAATACCTGGAAAGTAGCCCTTTCCTTTATTATAAAAAAAAAAAAATTTTTTTTTTTTTTTTTTTTATATTATAGCAGTTCTTAAAGCCTGGCCTCACGATTTCTTTACACTCTTAAAACTTAGCTTTTGTTTATGTGGGTTATACCCATTGACATTTACTTTGTTAGGAATTAAAACTGAGAATTTTTTTAAAATTTATTAATTCGTTTAAAAATGATAGTAAACCAATTATATGTTAACATAAATTGCATATTTTTATGAAAAATAACTTACAAAACAAAAATTTAGTGAGAAGAATGGCATGTTTTATAGTACTGCAAATCTGGTTAATGTCTGGCTATATAGAAAACAACTGGATTTTCATATCTGCTTCTGCATTCAGTTGTAATATATTGTTTTGATGGAAGTATTTGAAAAAATTTAGCCTCACACAGATATGTAGTTGGAAAAGTGAGGACCATTTTAATAGCCTTTTCAGATAATTGTGTATATTCTTCCTTGATACTCACCCAAACCTACTGCCCTCAAGTCAATTCCAAGCCATAGCAACCCTGTAGGACAGAGTAGAACCACCCTATAGGTGTCTAAGGCAGTGCATTTTTACAGAAGCCAATTGCCGCGTCTTTCTCCTGCAGAGCAGCTGGTGGGTTTTTTACCACCAACCTTTCGGTTAGCAGCCGAGCATTTAACCACTGTGCCACCAGGACTACTTAGTCTTCCTTGATACTGTGGCAGTATTTAACAGCTGGTAGTTTCTTAAAGATTAATTGCTATTAAAGCTGAAACACTGTCCTTGAACTTTTCCTACTCTGTTACATGAAATTTCCTTGGTCTGCCTCTTTGAGTGGATGTCTTACCCATCCATGAGTTTGTAACATGTTGCATTGGGTCTTTTGGAAATTACTGAACACTGAGTTATGTGTATCTTTCAAATGTTAACATGTTTCTATAATAACAAAAAAATCACATTCGTTTGGACTACTACTAGGCCTCTTCAGAAAAGCCTTAGATATTGGGAAACTGACAAACTTACATTGATGGATACAAGTTTTGCAAAATTGTAATTCTCTCTTGAAAATTTTATCATGGTGGCAAATACTGTTAATTGTTTTCCTTGAAGTGATAGGCTCTCTTTGTTTATATTTGAGAAGATGTCTGTCAAATACCTAGTAACTAGTTTGTCACCCAGTCTTCCAAGTAAAAAATTAAAAAACAGCTAATTCGTCTTGAAACACAGCCACACGAGTGCTTTTCCTTGAGACGAATGTCACCATTATACATCTGTCTTTAACAGAAGTGCTGTATGTGCACTTCATATTTTGTCACTCAGAATATTATAAAGGCAACTCAAGGGCTGCAATTTAATAAAATTAGTTTTACGTCTTCGCCAATGACAGTTTTAAATGAAACTACCGTTTTTTTTTCCTGTTGCAAGAATGTGGCAGTAAAGAATCCAGTGACTGAGTGCAGTTTGGTGCATTGACTTGGACTGGGTTGCAGTAGTTGTAACCCCTATTGCTTTTGAACCATCAGTGCAGGTGTCAGCATGGTGAAAAAGTCAATAATATCTTGATACTATTATGAAAACAGTTTTGACCTCACAGATACCTAACCTTACCTCAGGAGTTCATAGACCATACTTTGAAAACCACCACTTCATTCCGTCAGTTAATAAAATCCAGTTGTCATTGCCTCAGGGATTCCAGTAAGTACATTCTAAAGTAGAAAGATGAGAGGGTGATATAAACAATTAGATAATTCATTTGACCTTCCTTCCTTCATAAAATGTTGTTCCAGAGCTGTCGTAAAAATATGGCCACAGCAGGAAACGAGCACAGCTTTAGTAATTAGCACCTTAGAGTGACCTAGGTGTACTTGTGTTTTGGGTCTTACAGCATTTGGGAAAACAGCAGGAGTGCCTCTCTTCCTTCTATTGAATACTAACTAGTTTCCTCCTTTTAAAAGTGCCAGAATGTAGAGTGATACACTAGATACTACACATTGCTTCTTGAAGTCACACTTGTTAGAAATATTCTTTTTTTTTTTTTTTTAATTTATTGTGCTTTAGGTGGAAGTTTACAAAAAGCAATACACACCCAGCGGTGCATTCACAGCTGTGCTCCCCTTAATGAGACAGCATATTCCTCCCTCTCCACCCTGTTTTCCCCGTGTCCATTAAACCCGCTCCTCTCCCCTCCTTCCTTCTCATCTTGCCACCAGACGGGAGTCGCCCACATAGTCTTATGTGTCTGCTTGAGCCTTGAAGTTCACTCCTCACCAGCATCATTGTCTATCTTATAGTCCAGGCCAATCCCTGTCTGTAGAGTTGCTTTTGGGAATGGTTCCAATCTTGAGCTATCAAAGGGTCCGGGGACAATGACCGTCAGGGTCCCTCTGGTCTCAGTCAGACCATTAAGCCTGGTCTTTTTATGAGAATTTAAGATTTGCATCCCACTGTTCTCCTCCATCAGGGATTCTCTGTTGTGTTCCCTGTCAGGGCAGTCATCAGTTGTAGTTGGGCACCATCTAGTTCTTCCGGTCTCAGGCTGATGGAGTCTCTGGTTTATGTGGCCCTTTCTGTCTCTTGGGCTCATATTTACCTTGTGTTTTTGGTGTTCTTCATTCTCCTTTGCTCCAGGTGGGTTGATACCAATTTATGCATCTTAGATGGGCATTTGCTAGTATTTAAGACCCCAGATGCCTGTTAGAAATATTCTTGAAGAAATTTGTGTATCAGATAAGGCCTGAATGAAAACTCTGCATTTTTGTAAAATGATTTGTTCGTTATAGTATCAGGTTTTCTCCTAACATTAATTATGTGTGGCTTGTGATTTATATTACTTAGGTTAACTTGAAAGAAAATGGAATTTTCCTAAAAATTAATTGGCTCCCAAAACTTTGTATTAAAAGCTCCCTGCTTCTGATAGAAATGCCAAAGTGAAGTGTTGGCCTGGTTTATGAGATTATCAGGCTAATAGAGCACACACCATGATGTAGAATATAATTTTAGTTTTTGTTATTTGTTTACTAATATGATAACTGACCTTAAGTAGTCAGTCCCTTGTTTATATCACTTATTTTCATCAATTTCTAAAGGTAAGCTTTATTTAAGAAATGATAATCCAATAAAGTTGTACATCTTGCCAATTTTCTTAAAGGTTTTTAAACGTCAGTTATTTACATATGAAAAGACTGAATTGATTGTAATGTTCAATTTTTTATCTTTATTACCTTTTTAAAAAATTTTTTGTGCTTTGGGTGAAAGTTTACAGCTCAAGTTAATTTCTCATACAAAAATTTATACACATATTGTTATGTGACACTAGTTGCAATCTCCATAATGTGACAGCACCCTCTCCCTTTCCGCCCTGGGTTTCTTGTGTCCATCCAACCAGCTTCTGTCCTTTTCTGCCTTCTCATCTTGCCTCCCACTCATTTAGTCTCATGTATCTGCTTGAACTAAGAAGCACACTCTTCACCAGTATTATTTTGTGTTTTATAATCCATTCTAATCTTTGAAGAGTTGGCTTCGGGGATGATTTTAGTTCTGAGTTAACAGAGAGTCCGGGGGCCATGTCTTCGAGGGTTCCTCTAGTCTCAGTCAGACCATTAAGTATGGTCTTTTTATGTGAATTTGAATTCTGCACCACACTTTCCTCCTGCTCCATCAGGGACTGTCTGTTGTGTCCCCTCTCAGGGCTGTCATTGGTGGTAGCCAGGCATCATCTAGTTCTTCTGGTCTAGGCTGGCATAGTCCCTGGTTTATGTGGCCCTTTTGTGTCTTGGCCTAATATTTTCCTTGCGTCTTTGGCGTTCTTCATTCTCTTTTGCTCCTCGTGGGTTGGGACCACTTATGGCCACTTACAAGCTTTTAAGACCCGAAACACCACTCACCAAAATGGGATGCAGAACACTTTCTTAATAAACTTTGATATGCCAATTGGCATAAATTCCCCCCGAAACCATGGTCCCCGGACCACAGCCCCTGCTGCTCTGTCCCTCGAAATGTTTGGTTGTATTCAGGAAACTTCTTAGCCTTTGATTTAGTCCAGTTGTGCTGACTCCCCCTTGTGTTGTATGTTGTCTACTACCTAGTTAGTGAATTCCCCTCTCCCTCCCTCCCCATCCTCGTAACAATCAAAGAATGTTTTCCTCTGTGTTTAAACCTTCTCTTGAATTATTATAATAGTGGTCTCATACAATATCTGTCCTTTTGTGACTAATTTCATTCAGCATAATGCCTTCCAGAGTCATCCATGTTTTGAGATGCTTCGTGGATTAGTTGTGCTTTATCGTTGTATAGTATTCCATTGTGCATACATACTATAATTTGTTTATCCATTCATCTGTTGATGGGCATGTAGGTTGTTTCCATCTTTTTGCTGTTGTGAACAGTGCTGCAGTGAACATGGGTGTGCATATGTCTAGTCGTATGACGGCTCTTATTTCTCTAGGATATATTCCGAGGAGTGGGATTGCTGGATCAAGTAGTGGTTCTATTTCTAGCTTTTTAAGGAAGTGCCAAGTCGATTTTCAAAGTGGTTGTACCATTTTACATTCCCACCAGCAGTGTATAAGTGTTCCAATCTCTCCACAACCTATAATGTTCAATTTAATGGGTATATATTCTAATAAAAATCTCATTACTTATTTAAAGAGAGCACTAAATTATGCAGTTATGTCCTCTCTTGTTTGTATATCAAAGTACATTCTTAACCTAAATTTTTGTTTTCTGTATCTAGCCTTAGCCTTGTAGAATTCATTCTAATTATGAAGAAATTACGATATTTCGCTCCAATATGCTGTTTCCATTCCTAATTTATTTTTCCAGTGTTCTTCCTCTTTTGGAAAATTTACTTCTATTTCTCATCACCTCTTTGTTTCATAGCCACTTTTTCTGTGGCAGAAGAATGATACATATGCTCTCTCTAGTCAAATCAGTTGTAGTGCTTTCTGATTACCAAGACAATAACACAAGGCCTGGGTGATGATCCTTTTTTGTTTGGTAAAGTGTTACATCGCTGTGGATTTCCGTCAACTGAGAATTATCGTCTCAGAATGAAATACATGTGTATAACTTGCTAATTAATTTTACCTTAATTTTGTTCCTAAAGAAATTCTCGATGAAGGAGACAGTGACTCAAACACAGACCGAGATGTTGGAAGTAGTGAGGAGGAGGAAGAAGAGGATGAAGAGGGAGAAGAAGATGAAGAAGGTAAAGGTGCAGCTGATTCAAATAAGACTGTAAAACAGTCTAATTCTGATGTTATCCTCTAAACAGTAGTTCTCAGTAGACATTTAGCAACTACTGGAGACATTTTTGGTTGTCTAAACTGTAGGGGAATGCTACTGGCATCTGGAGGGTAAATGGTAAGGATGCCATCAAACGTGTTACAAGTCACAAGACTGCGACCTACAACAAAGAATTACTCAGCCCAAAATGTATTACCAAGTTTGAGAAATCCTGTTCTAAAAGTACTAAATAAGCAAATTCATTTTTAACATCAGTGTAATTTCTATTTGGTCTTTTATGCCTTTGATTATATTATAACCCATGAAAAAGGTACATCCATGTTGAGTACATGTGATTTATGTAACCCTGGCAAAAATGTGACAGATGAGGATGACTAAATATTTGCTATTCATTATGGCAAAATAGAGTGGGGAGGCCAAAAGCTGTATTTTGTACAAAAGCAGGCTTGATGTTCTCTTCAGCTTTGGTTACATTATTTTACAGAAAAATAAGCTAAGAACTTTACTTTGTAATACATGTATTAGATATTTGAAAACATTAAAAGTATGTTTTTCCCTTTTAGGGCGTATGTATTTTAGTTCTGTCTTAGAGTATAATGACTTTTCTGTAACATTTATAAAAATAAGTTTAAGTAATACCATCTTTATTTCAAACATCTTCTAACTATCTGTGTGCTAAATTTTATTTTAGAATTTATTTTATGTGGAAATACTATTCAAAATAAATACTATTAAATATAAGGGCAGTTTTCATGCATTATACAAAAGGAAATTTTGACAAATGTATTTATATTGGACCTGTCCAACCTGTCACGATGAGCCAGTGTTCTCTGAAAGTGAATTTCAGACAATCAAGAGATTGTTTGTAACCCTTGAAATATTTTACCAAACATCAGCATGAGTGCAGTATTTTATGGGCTCTAAATGAGCAGGTGACACCAAAAAAAAAAAAATTTTTTTCCTGGTTTGGTTCTACTGTAGACTTCTTTGAATAAACAAAACTTATTAAAATATTAAGATTTGACTAAAAACTTGAAGTAGTTACTTCAAATTCTATACTTAATCCACACAATAGAAAAGAGAACCATTAAACTGAGAGATCCTAAATAATTTTATGAAAAAAAAATATTCAGAAATACATTTTTAACTCTTCACATTTATTTTTTTAGTTTCTTAATTTTGTTATGTTTAATCTTTTCCAGGACAAAAAGTTACTATTCACGACAAAACAGAAATTAATCTGGTCTCATTTCGTCGCACGATTTACCTTGCTATTCAGTCAAGGTAAGATATGATAGTTTGGTAGATTGCCTTTATTGTCAGGTGGATCAAGAATACATTTTAGAATCTGACAGAAAAACTAAACAGTACATAGATTCTCAGGCTACCTGATATTTTACCCCCATCCCAAACTAAGCTCATCCATAGACTCCTCCTCTAGATTATTTACTGCAAGAACAAATTTTTTTTACTTACTTGGAAGGTTACAATAATTAAACATTTTTAGCTCTGTCGTTTCTTATAGTTTGTTATAGAGCTAGCATAGTATTTAATTGTATAGTAGAAATATAATGTTATTTTTCCTAATTCAAGTTCTAAGCAGAGAAGTAATGTTAAAATAACTGTTGGTTACTGATGTGCTATGCAGGTGGAAATGAATATAAATAAAAATAGGAATTAAAGGTTTTGAGAAACCTTTGAAGTAATGTTACGTAAGAACTATTATGATATCATGAAAACAAAACCTATTCCCTTTGAAGCCTGTGAGTTTGTTTTTAAAGAAAAATAAATGAGAATATTAAATGCTTAATGCAGCTGATACTTTGTGTGAGAATCAAGTTACTGAGTTAGTGGGCACAGTGTTTACATTTTATACTGGAGGAGGGATGTTTTCCCAGTTACTAGGTTTTGTATATTTCCATTTAGTATGATGTAATAGCAACGATGATTCATAAGTAAGAGTCATCTTGTTTTCATTCTGTCTGAAAATTTTTTGGCTTTAGATTAATCTTCAAGTAGAGGAATGTTAAACAGCAAAACACTGGTTGGAAATGTTTTGGGTTTTTTCGTAGCTATTTATCTTTCACATGAAAGAGAAAACTATTTATTTTTTTCATACAAACCTAAAGTGGAAGATGAGAATTTGTTTTATTAATGTATTTTCAAATAGAGTTTAGCCTTTAATTTGTCCTTTTTTTAATACACCCAAAAATAATTACTTGTGAATGGCAGATTCAGTGTTTTAAAACTGCTATTAACTTTGAAGAGTTCTAGTGAAGTTCTTTGAATATTATTTAAAATAAAACTTTTTTTAATTGACCTAATCTTGTCAATTTCAAATCAGACAAAAAACATGAAAAATTAAAGTGTTAAGAGATAAGTGACAGCCGCTATTATATAACGACACCAATCCTAGTAGTAATAACCAACTACCTTATGTGTTATTTGTTAAAAAAACAATTTTATACTTGATAAAGTATTTCTATACTTAAAAAATTTTGCAAGTTTATAGAAAAGAAACAAAGACCTCAATGGAAAGATGTTTAAAGGACAGGAATGGAAGATTATATAATTGAATTATAAAACTTAATGAAAAATGTTAGTTAGCAAACAGTATTACTCTAGACAAAGAAGTGCCATTATTTGTTCGTTAAAATTACCGAAGTGGTTTACTTTTTTTTTTTTGGTTTTTAAAGCAACAGTAGTCAATAATAATGATGATACTGTGAGATATACCTAAATAATTATTGGTGGGAATTTAAATTGGTAGACTTCTCATGGAAAGCAATTTTGTAACCTGAATCAGGGGCTTTACATATCCATGCTATCTGACTCTTTTTTTCCTTCATTATTGTATTTTCTAAAGAAATAACTATTGACTGAGAATTATATGCAAAATTGACACTAAAAAAAAAAAAAATTTGAGAAATACCCATTTTATGCCACCATTGAAAATGAGATTAATGGAGATTGTTACTGATTTGAGCAAGTGGTCTGATAAAATATTAGGTAGGGAAAAAAGTACCATATAGAGCTGTGCCTATAGTATTATCTTAATTGTATAAATAAAACCAAAAATAAACCCATTGCCATCAAGTCGATTCTGACACATAGCTACCCTGTAGGACAGAGTAGAACTGCCCCATGGGGTTCCCAAGGTTGTAAATCTTTACAGAAGCAGACTTCCACATCTTTCTCTTGTAGAGCTGCTAGTTGGTTTGAACTGCTGACCTTTTGGTTAGCAGCCGAGCACTTAACCACTGTGCCACTGGGGTTTCTTATTGTATAAATAGGTAAGTAAATTCTAGGAGGAATAACATACCAACATGGTTGTCTTGAGGAAAAGTTGAATTATAGGTTTTTTAATGCCTTTTTTTTTTTTTTCCTAAAAATCTCCTATTTGTAGTATAAACCAAAAATCCAAACCTATTGTCACTGAATCGACTCCAACTCATAGTGACCCTCTAAGGGCAGAGTAGAAATTCCCCATACAGTTTCCAAGCTGTAATCTTTACTGAAGCAGAGTGCCACATCTTTCTCATGCAGAGTGGCTGTGGGTTCAAACCGCCAACCTTTTGGTTAGCAGCCAGATGCTCAACCACTGCATTTCCCAGGCTCCTTGTTTTAGTATAATCAGGCTAGAAATCAAGAATGGAACCTAATCATAAAGTCAGATGACTATATATAATTTCACTTTTAGAAATCTTGAGAGCAAAATTAATTCTGGCAGTTGAACTATGTGGGGATTTTATTTTGTTTTAATTTCTTTCCTTTTAGAGCCATTGACTGATGTCACTAATACTCTTATCTTCTTCTTACTGTTAAAACCCAGAAACCAAACCCAGTACCGTCAAGTCAATTCCAACTCACAGCGACTCTATAGGACAGAGTAGAACTGCCCCATAGGGTTTCCAAGGAGCGCCTGGAGGATTCGAACTGCCGACCCTTTGGTTAGCAGCCATAGCACTTAACCACTACGCCACCAGGGCTTCCTTTCTTAAGGCTCCTTAAATGACCCTTTTTTATTTTCACAGTGTAAAACTACAGAATTGGCTTTGTTGCTATAAACAGTGCATTCCTGTTTGTTCTTTTAAATGATGTTTCCGTCTTAATTTACATTATTGAAGCTGTAGCATCAGAGGGACTACTATGCTCTCACCAATTTAAAGTTTTTGAGATTGGAGATTTCAACAGAACTGTTTGCCACCACAGCTTGAAAACTGGCGTCAAGTAGAGAAGATGGTAATTTAGTAAATGTGTTCTTTTTTTCTTTACCCTTCCCTCAGCCACCATTTGTGTTAAACCTAGAATTCATTTTGGTTTAACACCCTAAAATAAGAATTGACATATTAGGTAATTTTAATTCATTTAACATTTACAGTTTGTGAAACTTTGAAATGATTGTGGTGTAGGGAATCACCAAATATTTTTAAAATATAACAGAAATAGGAAAAATATACTGTCACACAACTAACCTTCTTCATGACATTTCACTTATTAGAGAGAGGAAAACCATAAAACTTGACAAATTTCTACATCAACTACCTGACTGATTTTTTCAGAAATTTCAGGGTTTTTCCTGACTACTAAGTCGCTATGAGTCGGAATTGACTTGACGGTAATGGGTTTTTTAATTCTGTTTTGAAAAGAGAGAGAGCCAGAAAAGAAAAAGTGAAGTCTTCCTTTACCCTCTCTGGTGGTGGCATTGTTGTTGTGTGCAATCAAGTCAATTCCTACTCATGGTGATCCTGTATGGTCAAGTAGAACTGCCCCATAGGCTTTCCTAAACCTAAACTGTAATCTTTATGGGAGCAGATCACCAGGTCTTTTCTCCTCAGAACACTGAGTGGATTGTAACTTCTGAACTTTTGGTTAGCAGCTGAGCGCTTAACCATTGTACCACTAGGGCTCCTTAATACTCTCTTTGATATTGGTAAATTATTGAAGTTTCTTAACTATACTTTAATAAAGTGAAGTATAAACTATAACAATTTTTAAGAATAAACTTTTAATAATAAACTATTCTTTAATAATTTAATCTTAGTACTAGATATTATTTAATGTTACGTGTTACAAAAGCTCTTTCCTGACAGGTTTCTATTTTTAATCTTAGTTTTTTTGTTCCATTGCCCTGTACCATCCTGAATTAATACCTGGTATGCTTATGAAACTTAATAAGTAATAGGAGCTGAAGAATACAGATGAGCTATAAAACTAAATTCATGGTCATTAATAGTTTAGTGAATGATGATTTTATACTGGTGTTATCAAAAGAATGGAAGTTTGAATATTGTACAAAAGGTACAAATATATTAGCGTTTTTCCTGAATCAGGTTCACATTGAGATTGATAATTCTCTTAGATGAAGTATGTTGAAGATAGTTTTAATTCAATTCATTTGAACATTGTGAAAAGCAATTTATTTTTTCTGACAAGTCATTTTGGTTATTTTAATATCGTATTTCATTCTTAGAAAATGTAGAAGCCCTGTGTTTAGGTGTGAGCCAAGGTAACTTGTAAAAATGGTGATTGAGCACTAGGTGTCTTGCCGGGCTCCTATAGCATCTTTGATTTGTATCAGGGAAGTGGAAATACTTAATAGTGTAGTAAAATTTTAAATAATTTTCAATACCTAGTAAAAGTAAGAGTTACTATATGATAGAATATATCATTAAATCTTTGAAGCTGAGATTTTAAGGTAAGCCTGAGAAACTTGACCTGTGTTCGGCTCCTATTTTGGTTTTAATTTTAATTAGGACTTTTTGTAGTTTCTGTCAACATATAATGTATTTCAAGAAACCATTGTTCAAGTTAAATGTTAATTAAAGCCTTTTCTTATGAAATGTTGGATGAGGAAGTATAAGTATTCCTGTGTGGCCTAGAGCAAGTCATACAAATGCCTCTGAGTCTCATTTTCCTCATCAATAAAAATGAGAGGGTTGGGAATTTCTGGGCTGAGGGCTGTGGGGACCATGGTCTCGGGAAACATGTAGCTGAATTGGCATAACATAGTTTATAAAGAAAATGTTCTGAGTTCTACTTTGGTGAGTAGTGTCAGGGGCTTAAAAGCCTGCGAGCAGCTGTCTAAGATACTCCATTGGTCTCACCCCTTTGGGAGCAAGGGAGAATGAAGAAAACTAAAGATACAAAGGAAGGCTTAGTCCAAAGGACTAATGGATCACAGCTACTACAGTCGCCACCAGACTGAGTCCAGTACAACTAGATGGTGCCCATCTACCACCACTGACTGCTCTGACAGGGATCACAATAGAAGGTCCCGGACAGAGCTGGAAAAAAATGTAGAACCAAATTCTAATTCACAAAATAAGATCAGGTTTACTGGCCTAACAGAGACTGGAGAAACCCTGAGAGTATGGCCCCCGGACAACCTTTTGGCTCAGTAATGAAGTCACTCCTGAGGTTCACCCATCAGCCAAAGATTAGACCGGCCCGTAAAACAAAATGAGACTAAACGGGCACACTAGTCCAGAGGCAAGACTGGAAGGCAGGATGGGACAGGAAAACTGGTGATAGGGAACCCAAGGTCGAGAAGGAAGAGTATTGACATGTCGTAGGGTTAGCAGCCAATGTCACAAAACAATATGTGTACTAACTGTTTAATGAAAATCTGGTTTGTTCTGTAAACCTTCATCTAAAGTACAATTTAAAAAAAAAAATGAGAGGGTTGGGTCATATTATCTCTACCTCTGAAATCCTAATTATGTATAAACTTAAATCAGGATGGTATCCTATAGGGTGTTTTACCTATAGTAATTGTTACTGCATTAGATGTGCATTTATGACTGATGAATAAAAAATACATTTCTTAAAAACTTTAGCTGGATAAAATATTTATATTTTAAAAACTTTTATTTCTCTTAGTCTTCATTGTTAAGCATCCTACCTGTTGTTTTATCTAAGTTTTTGAATGTAGTTACTGTTTTTTTTTTTTTTTTTTTTTTGTCATCCTTAGATGTATTTAACAAATGTCAGCGCTTGGTTTAGTGAGACTTTTTTGGATATAGAACAGGGCAGCTGGCTTTCAGGAAAAACCTTGAGCATTGGATGGCTCTCCTTGAAATCTGTGCCGTGGGACCTGATTGGTTTCCCAGAGTTGGAGTACTTAGATTTGTCCTGTATTATTGGATTATCAAATCACAACAGTTAATAAATTCTTTACGTGTAGTTAAGATTCTCCAATGTTTGAGGGAAAATATATTGCTAACGCTAACATTTAATACAGTGGCACTTTGGTGATCAATTTAGGGCTGACTAAAGAAGAACATTTGATCATCATAATATGATTGCAGAAATGAGAGAAGCTTTTACACTTACCTATTTTCTTGTTTTGTCACCTTGAAATGAAATCATGCAGCTGAAGCCCTATGTCTGACTTGTAATGAACGGAGGTTGGCTGATTGGGGGAATAATAAAAATCTATGCATGTGTTTCATTTCTTTTTTTCGTCTTTTTGTCTTTTTGAAAATTGAGATATAATTCACATACCATAAAATTCACCCTTTAAAGTATACAATTCAGTGGTTTTTAGTATATTCACAAAGTTGTGCGCTACCACCGTCTAATTCCAGAACACTGTCATCACTCCCAAACTAAACCTTTATGCTCATTAGCAGTCATTCTCCATTTCCCCTAATTTACTGCCTGTCTTTGGATTTGCCTGTCTAGATATTTTATGTAAATGGAATCATAACTATATGTGGCCTTTTCTGTTTGGCTTCTTAGCCATGTTGTAGCATTTATCAGTGCTTCATTCCTTTCTATAGTTGAATGATAGCCCATTGTGTGTACATACCACGTTTTATTTATCCATTCATCAGATGGTGACCATTTGGGTCAGTTCCACTTTTTGACTATTACGAAAAATGTTGCTTTGAATATTTTTATACAAGTTTTTGTGTGAACGTGTGTTTTCACTTCTCTTGGTTATATACCTGGGATTGGAATTGCTGAACCATATACTAACTCTACGTTTAACTCTTTGAGGATCTCCCAGTTGTTTTCTAAAGTGGCTATACCATTTTACTTTACCCACCAGAAACATAAGAGGGTTCCAATCTCTCCACATTCTCACCAAGACTTGTTATTCAGTTACGGCCATGCTAGTGAGTGTGAGGTGGTATCTCATTGTGGTTTTGATTTGCATTTCCCTGATGACAAATGATATTCTGCATTGTGGCATGTGCTTATGGGCATTTGCATATCTCATCTGGAGAAATGTCTATTCAAATCCTTTGCCCATTTTTAATTGTCCTTTTATTAAGTTGTAAGTGAGAGGTTTTTGTTTTTTAAATATATTGTAGATACTAGTCCCTTATCAAATATGTCATTTGTAAACATCGTCTCCCATTCTCTGTATTAGCTTTTCACTTTCTTTTTTCTTTGAAGCATAGCTGTTTTGTTTTTGTTGTTGTTTCTTATGCTTTTCGTGTTCTACTTAAAGAAACCATTGCCTAATCCAGCGTCACAAACGTGTCTGTGTTTTCTTCTAAAAATTTTATGGCTTTCTCACATTTAGGTCTTTGATCCATTTTGAGTTGATTTTTGTGTATGATGTGAGTTAGGGGTCCAGTCTCACATAATACATGTTCATTCACCAGTCTTTTGATAGAGAGTCCAGGCCCTTCCTTTGAGTATTCGTTGTTAGTCAGAAGTTTCATGTTATCTTTTTTTTTTATAAACCATGTCCAATAGCCTACAATTTGTAAAATCAGTTTCTTTAAAGTGAAATTAGATCATAAGGACACTTGCAGAGTAATCTGGGTTCAGAATCCTTTTACATTTTTATAGTTTTTTTTTTTTTTCCAGTCTTGTAAAAGCACTTTTTTCTGGTTTCACATTTAGTTAAAATACTCAATTCTAATAAAAACAGCCAGCACATGCAAATTTGGGAACACATACAATTACCTGTTGATAAGCCTGCAGTTCAGTTGCAGGGAGAAGTGCGGTATATTAGTAGAAAGTAGGCTACCAGCCAGGGGTGTTCAGGATCCTCTGTACACCACTTGACACAAGTGAATTTGCCAAATTGTTTCAGGGGAGGTTAAAGGAGTTTCTACACTATTTTAATTTCAGTGAACATTGTTATATTTTTGTTACCTGTATTCTGAGAGTTAAGAAGTATGTTTTTCTTTGTATACAGTATATAATGTGAAATTATACATAAAGATTATTCAAAAGATTTTTGTGTATAAAAGAGTGCTACAGTTAAGCAGCAAGCTATTATCCTAACTATTTTGGTCATTTTATCTTCACAGTTTAGATTTTGAAGAATGTGCTCACAAACTGCTGAAAATGGAGTTTCCTGAAAGTCAAACAGTACGTTAGTACTTTTTAATTAAAAATATATATATTTGTTATAAAAAATGCTTAAGACAGTTAAAAATTAGGTATAGCAAGTGAATTGAAACAATAGCTCAGTACTAAATATATCCAGTATACATTTTAAAAATACAAGTTTTCTAAGATTTTTAAATAACTCAAAACTTAAAAGTCCTGTAGTGTTTTGTATGCTACTTGTTCCAGTAAATTAACCTGGCTGCTTGGACAGGACATGGGAAGAGGAGGAGCACTCTCCAAACCACCACACTTTACATAGAATTTCTGAGTGGTTGCCTGTAAATTGAATTGTGGCTTAAATACAGTTAATTTGCTCTTTAATAAATTACCTGGTCCATTTTCATTATGCACTAAAGCATGCTTTTGTGGTAGAAATTATGACAATCATGGCACATATTGTTTCATTGCTCTAATTGGATGTGAAAGAATCTATATTATTTCTCTTATTTGTTCATTTATTCAACAAAAATGTGTTCACCATATTCTACGTGTCAGGCATTCTGTGAGGTGTCAGACAGTCAATGATCCATAAAGTATACATGGTCACTCTTAGCCCCATAGTGTTCAGTCTTAAAACTCAGTATATTATACTGTTCAAAGTATTGTAGAACCCTAATGCCAGGGAAAATATAGACCAGGTTAAATAGACTGTCTTTTTTTCTAATTGTTTTCTTATATATACTGCTCCCTGCTTAGATTTTAGGTCCTTGGAACCTGAACGAAGGCCTGGGGGCTTTTTTTTTTTTTGCATTTTACGTGGTAGACACGGCACAGATGCTGAATTGACTGAATCAGCTCCTGTAGGTTGTTGGTTTTCTAATTCTTCTGTAAGGATCTGTTGGCTGTGTGAGTAAGCTTGCTGTTAGGTGTGAGTCCTTTGTTTAAAGACTTTAAATATGGCCTGATACAGTAGCCAGCAAGCTATGGCCCGGGCTTACCACCTATTTTTGTAAATAAAATTTTATTGGAACATAACCACATTTATTCGTTTTTATATTGTCTATGGCTCTTTTCGCATTACTGCAACAAAGTTGAGTAGTTGTAACAGACATCACAGGATCTGTCAGTTTGTCGTACTGTGGGGGCTTGTGTGTTGCTGCGATGCTGGAAGCTATGCCACAGATATTCAGATACCAGCAGGGTCACCCAAGGAGGACAGGTTTCAGCTGAGCTCCCAGACTAAGACAGACTAGGAAGAAGGACCTGGCAGTCTACTTCTGAAAGGCATTAGCCAGTGAAAACCTTAAGAATAGCAACAGAACATTGTCTGATATAGTGCTGGAAGATGAGCCCCCCAGGTTGGAAGGCACTCAAAAGATGACTGGGGAAGAGCTGCCTCCTCAGAGTAGAGTCGACCTTAATGGCGTGGATGGTCTAAAGCTTTTGGGACCTTCGTTTACTGATATGGCATGACTCAGAATGAGAAGAAACAGCTGCAAACATCCATTAATAATCGGGCCCTGGAATGTACGTAGTATCAATCTAGGAAAATTGGAAATCATCAAAAATGAAATGGAACGCATAAACATCGATATCCTAGGCATTAATGAGCGGAAATGGACTGGTATTGGCCATTTTGAATCGGACAATCATATAGTCTACTATGCTGGGAATGACAACTCGAAGAGGAATGGTGTTGCATTCATCGTCAAAAAGAACATTTCAAGATCTATCCTGAAGTACAGTGCTGTCAGTGATAGGATAATATGCATACGCCTACAAGAAAGACCAGTTAATTCGACTGTTATTCAAATTAACGCACCAACCACTAGGGCCAAAGATGAAGAAATAGAAGATTTTTATCAGCTGCTGCAGTCTGAAATTGATCGAACATGGAATCAGGATGCATTGATAATTACTGGTGATTGGAATGTGAAAGTTGGAAACGAAGAAGGATCAGTAGTTGGAAAATATGGCCATGGTGATAGAACCACTGCCGGAGATCGAATGATAGACTTTTGCAAGACCAACAACTTCTTCATTGCAAATACCTTATTTCACCAACATAAACGGTGACTGTACACATGGACCTCACCAGATGGAACACACAGAAATCAAATTGACTACGTCTGTGGAAAGAGACGATGGAAAAGCTCAATATCATCAGTCAGAACAAGGCCAGGGGCTGACTGTGGAACAGACCATCAATTGCTCATATGCAAGTTCAAGGTGAAACTGAAGAAAATCAGAGCACGTCCACGAGAGCGAAAATATGATCTTGAGTACATTCCACCTGAATTTAGAGACCATCTGAAGAATAGATTTGACACGTTGAACACCGATGACCAGACGAGTTGTGGAATGACATCAAGGACATCAACCATGAAGAAAGCAAGAGGTCATTGAAAAGACAGGAAAGAAAGAAAAGACCAAGATGGATGTCAGAGGAGACTCTGAAACTTGCTCTCAAATGTCGAGCAGCTAAAGCAAAAGGAAGAATTGATGAAGTAAAAGAACTGAACAGAAGATTTCAAAGGGCGTCTCGAGAAGACAAAGTATTATAATGACATGTGCAAAGGGCTGGAGATGGAAAACCAAAAGGGAAGAACACGCTCAGCATTTCTCAAGCTGAAAGAACTGAAGAAAAAATTCAAGCCTCGAGTTGTAATACTGAAGGATTCTATGGGTAAAATATTAAATGATGCAGGAAGCATCAAAAGAAGATGGAAGGAATGCACAGTCATTATACCAAAAAGAATTAGTCGATGTTCAACCATTTCAAGAGGTGGCATAGGATCAGGAACTGGTGGTACTGAAGGAAGAAGTCCAAGCTGCCCTGAAGGCACTGGCGAAAAGCAATGCTCCAGGAATTGATGGAATATCAATTGAGATGTTTCGACAAACAGATGCAGCGCTGGAGGTGCTCAGTTGTCTATGCCAAGAAATATGGAAGACAGTTTCCTGGCCAACTGACTAGAAGAGATCCATATTTTTGCCTATTGCCAAGAAAGGTGATCCAACCAAATGGGGAAATTATAGAACAATATCATTAATATCACACGCAAGCAAAATTTTGCTCAAGATCATTCAAAAACGGCTGCAGCAGTATATCAACAGGGAACTGCCAGAAGTTCAGGCTGGTTTCAGAAGAGGACGTGGAACCAGGGATGTGATTGCTGATGTCAGATGGATCCTGGCTGAAAGCAGAGAATACCAGAAGGATGTTTTCCTGTGTTTTATTGACTATGCAAAGGCATTCGACTGTGTGGATCATAACAAACTATGGATAACGCTGCGAAGAATGGGAATTCCAGAATGCTTAATTGTTCTCTTGAGGAACTTTTACATAGATCAAGAGGCGGTTATTCGGAGAGAACAAGGGGATACTAATTGGTTTAAAGTCAGGAAAGGTGTGCGTCAGGGTTGTATTCTTTCACCATACGTATTTAATCCATATGCTGAGCAAATAATCTTGAGAACCTGGACCATATGAAGAAGAATGGGGCATCAGGATTGGAGGAAGACTCATTAACAACCTGAGTTATGCAGGTGACACAACCTTGCTCGCTGAAAGTGAAGAGGACTTAAAGCACTTACTAATGAAGATAAAAGACGACAGCCTTCAGTATGGATTACACCTCAACATAAAGAAAACAAAAATCCTCACAACTGGACCAATGAGCAACATCATGATAAATGGAGAAAAGATTGAAGTTGTCAAGGATTTCATTTTACTTGGATCCACAATCAACAGCCATGGAAGCAGCAGTCAAGAAATCAAAAGACGCATTGCATTGGGCAAATCTGCTGCAAAGGACCTCTTCAAAGTGTTGAAGAGCAAAGATGTCACCCTGAAGACTAAGGTGCACCTGACCCAGACCAAGGTATTTTCAATCACATCATATGCATGTGAAAGCTGGACAATGAAATAAAGAAGAACGAAGAAGAACTGACGCCTCTGAATTGTGGTGTTGGCGAAGAATATTGAATATACCAGGGACTGCCAAAAGAACGAACAAATCTGTCTTGGAAGAAGTGCGGCCGGAATGCTCCTTAGAAGCAAGGATGGTGAGACTGCATCTTACATACTTTGGACTTGTTGTCAGGAGGGATCAGTCCCTGGAGAAGGACATCATGTTCGGCAGAGTACAGGGTCAGCGGAAAAGAGGAAGGCCCTCAACGAGGTGGATTGACACAGTGGCTGCAACAGTGAGCTCTCAAGCATAACAATGATTGTAAGCATGGCGCAGGACCGGGCAGTGTTTCGTTCTGTTGTGCGTAGGGTCGCTATGAGTCGGAACCGACTCGAAGGCATCTAACAAACAACAACAACAACAACATGGCTGTTTTCTCATTACTGCAACAACGTTGAGTAGTTGTAACAGACATCACAGGATCTTTAAAGCCTAAAATATTTACTATCCAGCCTTTACAGAAAAAAATTCCTGAACTTGTTCTAGAATATGGATTCAATTCTTGAAATGCCATGGTATGGAATTTTGAGAAAAACTGGTTTTTTTCTTTTTTGAAATTTTTAAAAATTTTCCTTTTGAAGTTTATTTATTGGTGTACTAATAATAGACTACCTATTTGATAAACAGCAAATAATACATGATTCCACATATATGAACGGACAAATTTGTAGGGACACAAAGTAGATTAGAGGTTACCAGGGTCTGGGGGGAGGGGAGAAGAGGTAGAGAGAAGTTATTGTTTAATAGGTACAAAGTTTCTGTTTGAAGTGGTGAAAAAAAAAATTTGCAAAACTTAATACAAAACCCTCTGAAGCAGTTCTGCTCTGTCCTGTAGGGTCACCATGAGTCGAAATCGACTCAATGGCAGCAGGTTTTCTTTTGGTTTCTATTTGTACTCAAACTTCACTTGATGGATTTTTGTTGGAAGAAAATAAATTAGTATATCAACCTTTAGGATTATAATTGAAACTGAAATTACTGTATGATCTTGTCCCGTTATTTGAGGAATATAATTAAGTCATTTTAAATTTTATTAATATTAATCCATAAGGTAGTTGTTCAAGAACTAACCTCAACATATTTCAATAATGTTTGGAAGAACGTCTTGGCTTATCTGTTTTCGTGCATGTAGTTATTCAAAAGGCTTTCCTAAAATCATGTAATATTTAGTTAAAATATTTAATTATTTTACACCCCAGGGAATAACTCTTGTAATTGCATTTAGTGGAAAAAAACTAATTTGTTTTGCACATAAGGTTGAACTTATTGACAGTGTTGTCAGCGTATTATACCGTTTTTTATTGTTTAAAGCCTGATTAACTGCTCTATTATCTTAAATACAAAGTTGGTAGAAAAAGTTAAAATGGATTTTTAACGTATCAAGTTAACATAATATGGCAGAGTTCAAAAACGTTTCGTTTTAAGTTTCTGACCTGTATTAAATTTTGACAAAATATATCTTTTTAGAACTTAAACATTTATATACATTTTATTTGAGTAAAGTAGCTTTTGGCTAATCTTAAAAAAATTAATTTGCCAATAATGGCATCTAAATATAACCCTGTTTTAAAGTTAGAATTTTGAGTAGATTATTTTTAAGTAGATTACCAGTTTCTAGAACTTTTAAACTTTTTGGAATGGTGGAAAGGTTCATATATTCTGCACTGTGTAGTACAGTAGCCACTATCCACATGTGGCTCATGAGTACCTGTGATATGGATAGTGTGACTGAGGAACTAAAATTTTAAATTTTATGTAATTGTAAGGAATTTAATTTAAATAATGATACACAACTATGGGCTACCATGTTGGAGAGCACAGTTCTAGAGTGTCTGTTCTGTGCCTCTCAAGTGTCCCCTTCTCCCTTGCCCTGAGATTCCTCCTGGAATCTCTCAGACAAATTGTTTTCATAGAGATGACTTAATTTTTTTTAGTATTTAAAATTTACAGAAAGCATCTATTTGCAGTTGCTATCTTTAAAAAAAAAGGTAATTTTTACTGATAAGGATAAGGATTATGGTGTAGAAAAAGATATTTAGTCGAATGTGTAGGAATTTATGCCTTTATTCATTTTGTCCATATTGGCTGTTTTTTTATCTGTGAAGTTGCTACAGTATATTTTTTATTAGAGTTATTTCAGGAATTAAATAATATTTGTTAATTCTGAGTCTCCAATTTGTTACAATAATGGTACTTCCTGACCAGAGATTTAATAGTACAGTTATTAGTTCACCAGAATTTTCACTGAAGGGTTATTAAGTCACTTAAATAGCCTTATTGGACAATATATTATGCCAGCAGTTATGCAATGATGCCATCTATTTGTATCCCAAAGAGAGAATCTATGGGCATAACATTTATTTTGAGGCTAGACAATTTGGCTGCAGAGATATTTTTTGGTTTTTTAAAAATACATTTTTACTTTATCATCCAGAGGGTTTTTTAAGTTAGCATTAAAATTGTGCTCATTTATTCTCCTTAAAGACTCATGTTTTACCTTTTCCATACTAACTCTATTTGTTAGTAGTTGAACTTAAATCTTTGGGAAATATTTAGCCTGAATTGTTAAATGTTGTGTTGGTGAGTCTGTAAAGAATTCTGCATAGAATTCTTTTAGAATGGAGTATATTAATCTTTCTCTGATTTATCTATTTCTTATACCAGGTTTTTTTTTTGAAGTGGTTCATATTATATAAATTTAGAATTTTAAAATCAATCTAATTACTGTAAATGCCTGTCAGAGCTGTCAGCCAGACAGAAGGCTTTAAAAAACTGAGCTTAACCAAGATCGAGATTTTTATTTTTTCCTAATAACTGAAGTTCACAAAGTTTGAAAGCTTTTTATTTTTTAAAAACATTATTAAAAAATTCAGACAGTCTCTATCATATAGGCAAATTATTGTATAGCGTGGATTCATTGTGTTTTGAATCATTAATGCAATTGTTTTTGTCCAAATAGAAAGAACTCTGCAACATGATACTTGACTGCTGTGCCCAGCAAAGGACATATGAGAAATTTTTTGGCTTATTAGCCGGGGTGAGTTCCAGCCTCGTTTTCCACATCAGAATTTAGTAGAAGCACTAAAGGAATTCTTGTCCGGAATGTTAGGAATTAATGTTTCTTATTTGTGGCCTGATCTAATAAAACAGCATATGTTTGCTAAAATCAACTTGTTCCTTCCCTTCTTCAGGTTTCCCCCACTTGGGAATCACCTTTGCAGTACCTTAATTTGCATATCTTTTATCAGAACTTTTTTAAATTCCACATGCTTTGTAACAATTTACTGATAAAAGACAATTAAATGCTGTTTTTTTAAAACTTCAAAGTAGCGGGGGTTTGGGGACCATGGTTTCAGGGGACATCTAAGTTAATTGGCATAATAAAATCTATAAAGAAAACATTCTGCATTCCACTTTGGAGAGTGGCATCTGGGGTCTTAAATGCTAGCAAGCAGCCATCTAAGATGCATCAATTGGTCTCAGCCCACCTGGAGCAAAGGAAAATGAAGAACATCAAGGACACAAGGTAGTTAAGAGCCCAGGAGACAGAAAGGGCCACATAAACCAGAGACTACATCATCCTGAGACCAGAAGAACTAGATGGTGCCTGGCTACAACCGTTGACTGCCCTGACAAGGAGGACAACAGAACCCCTGAGGGAGCAGGAGAGCAGTGGGTTGCAGACCCCAAATTCTCATAAAAAGACCAGACTTAATGGTCTGACTGAGACTAGAAGGACCCCAGAGGTCATGGTCTCCAAACCTTCTGTTAGCCCAAGACAGGAACCATTCCCAAAGCCAACTCTTCAGAGAGGGATTGGACTGGACAATGGGATAGAAAAAGATGCTGGTGAAGGATGAGTTTCTTGGATTAAGTAGGCACTTGAGACTATGTTGGCATCTCCTATCTGGAGGGGAGATGAGAGGGCACAGGGAGTCAGAAGCTGGCAGAATGGACACAAAAAGAGAAAGTGGAGGGAAGGAACGGGCCGTCTCATTAGGGGGAGAGCAATTAGGAGTGTATAGCAAGGTGTATATAAATTTTTATATGAAAGACTGACTTGATTTTGTAAACTTTCACTTAAAGCACAATAAAAATTAAAAAAAAAAAAACTTCAGAGCAGTTTCTGAAGTCAAGGACATTTTTAGGCAGCACAAATAAAGCATGAGCTAAATTATTTTTTCAAATCCAAACTGTATCTACTGGGAAGAAGTATAGTTGTCGAGTATGCAAGTAGGTGTCTGTGATTAGCTACTTGTGTAACTTTTATTTTATTTTAGCATATAAGTCCCAGGTAAATATATATTAATTTCTTTTTTGAGCATCCCATCATACAGCACAAAAAGTTTTAGTGATTTGGTATACATTCTTTCAAGATGTACAGAATATTTATTGACTGTGATTCAGTACATTTAGGGGAATGTAGTATGCTTATATTACTGATATTGAATTTTGTATTTATTAGCGTTTTTGCATGCTAAAAAAAGAATACATGGAATCCTTTGAAAGTATATTCAAAGAACAATATGATACCATTCATCGCTTGGAAACAAACAAATTGAGAAATGTTGCCAAGATGTTTGCTCATCTTTTATACACTGATTCGCTTCCGTGGAGTGTAAGTAGATGGTTCAATATTTATACTTCCTTTCCAATCCTTTATTATTCTCAAATAGGTATTAAGTATAATATAGCCATACTTACTCTATTTCAGAAATGTGCTTTAAAATGAAAACGTGCGGGCCAACATTTAGTGTAGTTACTATCTTTGAGATTGTGTTCATATTGGTTATATAACATGGGCTCAAAAAGCTAAATAGATATATAGGAGTGTTAAGAAATATCCTGGATTATATTAACAGCCTGAACATCACAGTGCTTTTTAATAGTGATGGTTAGGAGCATTTTCAGGGTAAATGTTGCAGATTTTAGTCTTCTCTTTGTATACATACATGCATTCACACTCATGTCCACATAGACCATTATTTTGATGGTACATGCTTCTTTGAGCTACTGCTCGTGTTTTCTGGGAGAGTAATGGCCATGGTTCCTTGATTTATGATAGCAGAGACGTGATTGTCCTAATAGGATGTGTTCTTTTACCAAGTACTGAAGTTGAGTAAGTGATAGGGAAGAATTCCTATAGTTTTAGACCAAAGAAAGATATATTCTTGATGGGAAATGTACACTGGATTGGAATTTGAAATGCATTCATTACGCTGACATTTATTATACAACTACTGTACCTTCAGCAACTATTTATGGAGCTTCTGATGATGTGCAGGCCAGACAGTAGCTGGGGATCCAAAGTGAATTAAATATGGTGCCTGCTTTCAATGAGGCTACCATATAAGGGAAGATGTAAGACATACCCAAGAATAAGAATAATACAAAATAAAAAGTGGTAAGAAAAGTAAAGCTGCTGAAGAAGTTCAAGAAAAAGAGAAATTAATTCCGGGAAGAAAGATGATGATCCCGTTGTAGAATACCGTAATCTAATGGTAGAACAAGGCAGTATATCATTGAGTATATAAACATTGGATAATTTTTTTTAGCACTCTACTAAATGTGTCCAGCTACATTAATAGACATTTATAAGCTGACCCAGGAGGCTAATTGTAATCATTTCTGACTTCTGTTTTGTTTTTTTCCTTTGGGAAAATGAAATTCAGGTTTTAACAATTGGCTAACAAATGGGTTCCTGGAACACATAATCCATTTGTTCCTCAGTTGTTAAAACTGGGAGCTGCTTTTATTTTTATTTGACCTTAAACATCTCTCCATGGGCTTTAGTCTTTGAACACAAATCTTACTATTCAGAACAAGCCATCACTCTTTCTTTACCCTTATTGTGTATTATTTGTGCTATGTAAAGCTATAATGGTCTAAGAGGTGTTTTGCCCCATATTTGCATACTCACCACATTTTGATAAATGACATTTAGGAGCTAACATTATATGCTTCAATATTATATGTTCAAGACACAAAATCCTCCCTGGTATTCAAGCAAATTCCTTATGCAAGAGAATAAACCCTGTAGCATCTTGATATTTTGAAAATTGGTGTAGAAAAGGAATCTTAAACTTTGCCGAGAAATAATACAGATCAGCGCAAGGAAAGCTACTCAGAGATACTGTTTGAAAATGAGAATAAATCATAATTTCAAGAGACACTTAAAGTTATAAATATGAGCCAGTTTGTCCTACCTTTTGAAAACCAAGATAAAATTGTCTTTTTTAATTTTAATTTTCAGGTTCTTGAATGTATAAAGCTGAGTGAAGAAACCACTACATCATCCAGTAGAATTTTTGTCAAAATATTTTTCCAGGAACTATGTGAATACATGGGTCTTCCTAAACTTAATGCAAGATTAAAGGATGAGTGAGTGTATCACTAAACACTTTATATTCTTACTGTCCTTAGAGATAAGTCTAACGGTTGTAAAAGCAAGAGAGTTAAGCCCACTAGGACTTCGTTCATCCAGTAGTCACTACACTGACTCTCATTCTGTGGCACCAGACAATATGCAACTTTTAATGGTGATTTTTTAGTCCAAGTGAAGAGAACATAGAGTTAATACCTCTTTCATTTAGGTAGAAGACACAAAATTAATTTTGTACGGTCACTGTAGTTTTCTAGTACTGAATATTTATAGTTTATTTTCATTTTAACTCTAATGTTGAGCCTTAGAATGGTAATTAATTTCTGTCATCAGTGGACATTTGTAAATAAATGCAGATAAATATCAAACATGTAGTCATTTAAATTACCACACTGACCTAGAATATTGTTTCAAGACTATTATATAATCCCTATCTCAACTTTCTTATTTCTTATTTATTTAGATTGCCCATTGCCACCATAGGGTCGCTATGAGTTGGAATCAGCTTGATGGCAACGGGTTTTTTTATGGTTTATTTCCACTAAAATTGGCTTCTACACCGTTCACACTACTGAAATCATCCTGTGAAATATCTCAGTGACCACCTCCCCAATCCAGTAGTCTGTCAGTCTGCATGCCCCTTGACTTCTCTGCCCCCCTTCCACAGTTGACCACTTGCTCACTGTGGCTCCTTGCTTTTTTTAATATCTACCTCCTTTTAATCTTTTTCTCAGTCTCTGACTCCTCCTGAGCCTGCCCCTCCAATGTTAAAGTTTACCAGAGATATATCTGGGGTTCTGCATGCTCTGTCTGGGGTATTCCATCCCTTTCTCTTTGCTTCATGTATTTATTTACTTGGTCCCTGTCTACTGCACCATACTCATCTACTCTCTCTTCAGCTCTCTAGTACACCACCATTGCCATCTTGTTAAACAGCTCTCATTCTTTACGCTTCTTTGCATCAATTTCCACTGCTAGAAATCTGCTCTCGTTCTTTCTGTCAAATGCTTCATCATTCTTCTTTTGTGTCACCTTTTTCTATGAAATAATTTTCCCTGACTCTGCTCCTTAGCATTCATTGATGATACTCCTCAGTACATGTCCAAAACTACACTGTATTATGAATCTTTTTCTGTTTTTTCCCCTCACTAAAAACTGATTGTGTGCAGTCTTCACCCTTAATTTCTCCATTTTGTTGATTACTTTCTCCCCTCCTCCAGTGCCTTGCATAGTGCTGTGTGTACACACACACACACACACACACACACACACACACACACACACACACACACACACACACACACACACACACACACACACCCAGAGGGTTTTTTCTTTTAACTTCACAGTTACACACACAGAGTATGTATACATACATATGTATATGTGAATACACATGTATATATACTGTGTGTGATATAAAAGAAATGCTGTTGTATAATTATAGAAATCAAGTTTAATAAATTATGACTTGATTCTACTTGTTCCTTTAAATAGCATGTAGCCTAACGTAATAAATGACATAAACCACTTCCTTGGTTGTATTTCACTTACTAATTTAAAATTTAGAAAAATCTGAAAAATAACTATAAGGATTATGTCTTTTATTTTTAAGGAGTTCTCTTTTGTTCATTTTTCTTTTTTAGAACTCTGCAGCCATTCTTTGAAGGATTATTACCCCGAGATAATCCAAGGAACACTCGGTTTGCCATCAACTTTTTTACTTCTATAGGTCTTGGAGGTTTAACGTAAGGATTATTTTCAGAATCTTATTTTCAGTTTACAAAATCATCTCACAATTGCCTTTAAAGTCAGATCTAACAGATTATATTTTTAATTAGGGATGAGTTGCGTGAGCATCTCAAAAATACTCCAAAGGTCATCGTGGCTAAGAAACCAGATGTTGAGCAAAATAAATCATCCCCCTCCTCTTCCTCTTCGGCATCCTCCTCTTCAGGGTCTGACTCCTCTGACTCTGATTCTGACAGCAGTGATAACAGTTCCGAATCTTCCAGTGAAGAGAACGATTCTTCGTCTACCAGTAGTCATAGCTCTGCCTCAGGTATTGAAACTCATATAATTTATCTTTCTCTTTTCTAACAAGTATATTGCTGGTGATATTTACAATAAGGGAAGAACATAATTCGATTGCTTAGTTATTTTCGTATTCAGTTGTTTAAAACCACCATTAACCGTTTAAGTGATTATCTAGCACTATTGCAGTCTAGTATAAAAAAAAAAAAAATTTTTTTTAATACTACATTTATAATGCTGAGATCTCATCTTGGAATCCTTCATAGAAATGAAATACTTCAATGATGACTGAAATACCACTTCCAGTATCAGTAATCTAGTTGATAGGAGCCTTCTTGACATTTATACTTTAGAGAAATTTTAAATTTTTTCCTTTTTAATGGTAAAGTTTCAAGGTTAGTGATTGGCATGTACCATACATTCAGGGCACACCTTGTATGCATACAGCTATGTAGCTATATGGGTTTTCATAAAGAGGACACATCCATGTAGCTAGCGCAGATCAAGAATTACACCTCAGAACCCCTTTTTGTGCCATCTCCCAGTTATAACCACCCTGTCATCCATCTCCCTATGGCAACTACCATTCTTATTTCTAATTCCAAAATTTGCCTATTTTTAACTTTAGAATTATGCATTATAACCTCTTTTATATTTGGCTTATTTCTTTCAATTCAATATTACTTTTGAGAGAGTCATCCATATTATTGCATTTAATTGTAGCTCATTAATTTATCCTTTATATTCTTAATGGAAGGAGCCCTGGTGGTGTAGTGGTTAAGCACTTGGCTGCTAACCAAAGAGTCAGCATTTCGAACCTACCAACTGCCTCACTGGAGAAAAATGTGTCAGTCTGCTTCTGTAAAGATTACAGCCTTGGAAACCTTGTGGGGACAGTTCTGCTCTGTCCGGTAGGGTCGCTATGAGTCAGAATGAACTCAGCGGCAATGGGTTTTAGTTTATTCTTAATGGACATTTAGATTTACAATAGTGTACCCATGAATACTCTCATATATATCTTTTAATGACTATACACACACGCATGCATGCATGCATGCCCGCACGTTTCTATTGGATATTTGCCTAGGAGTAGAATCATCACTGGTTCATAAGGTGGGCATATATTTAGCTTTAGTAGATACTGCCAGACCATTTTCCAGGTGAGTATTCCAATTTACACTCCCACCAGCCATATGTTAGAGTTCCAGTAGCTTCCGTTCTCACTAACACTTTAACGTCTTTTTCATTTTAGCCATACTGGAAGGTGTGTGGTGGTATTGCGCTGTGGTTTGATTTGTCTTTCTTTGATCACTGTTGAAGTTGAGCACCATTTTCTATATGATTGGCCATTTGATCATTCCTTTCTTTTTTTTATAAATGGTTGCTCAAATCTTTGCCCTTTTTTTTTTTTATTGTCTTTTCTATTGATTTGTAGTTCTTTATGTATTCTGGATATGTGTCTTTTTGTCGTGTGTATTTATTATAAATAACTAGTCCTGCTTTTGTTTCTGTGTCCCTCTAAGGCTGCCAGAAGCTCTGCTGGTCTCCCTGACCCTTAGCAGCAGCCCTGTGCCCAGGCAAAATCCTGAATCAGCAAATGCTCACAGGGAGAAAGTCACTGTCAGCTTACTTCTCTGTGGTTCTACCTTTTCTGAATCTTGACCCCCTCTAAGTGTTTTTTCACTAACTCTAAGATGCTTTTGTTTACTTTTTAACTTGAACTAATTTTAGACTCAAGAAAAAAAGTTGCAAAAATAGTATGGAGCATTCCCATATATCACTCACCCAGCTTCCCCTAATATTAGCATCTTACATAATCATAGTTCAATTATCAAAGCCAGGAAATTAATATTAAAGCAATACAATTAATATTAAAGCAATACAATTAAGTAAATGACAGCCCTTGTTTGAATTTTACTACCTAGTTTTTCCATTAATGTCCTTTCCCTGTTCCAGGATTCTGCTTGTATTTAATTGTATTTCTCCTTAGTCTTCTACAATCTGTGGTAGTTGCACTCAGTGGTTCCTTGTTTTTAATGATCTTGGTACTTTTAAATTCCACTGGTAAGCTATTTTATGGAATGTCCCTCAGCCTACATTAGTCTGATATTTCCTCATGATTAGAATAAGGTGGTGAATTTTTGGCAAGAATACCACAGAAATGATGTTTTCCTCTTAGTACTTCTTTTCAAGGTATTCATAATACTGGTATGTCTTACTGGTGACGTTAACCTTGATCACTTTATTAAGGTAGTGTTTGCTGGGTTTCTTCACAGATGCTTCTTTTTGTAAAATTAATAAATAACTTGTAGTGATATAATTTGACACAAATATTCTTTTTCTCCTCAAACTTTCCCTCATTAATTTTAGCATTCATCTTTGTTTCTTTTCTGCGATAGGTATTACTCTGGTGTTTGCCTAATGGTACTCTTTCCATTTATCTCATTTCTTCCTGTATTTATTAATTAGAATTCTTCTGTAAGAAAGAGTTCTTCCTTCTCCCCCATTTATTTATTTATTCAGTTATATATTTATATCAGCATGGACTCTAGGAAACTTATTCTATGGGTTGAAGTCTAATACTATTATTTATTTTGTTGTTCAGATCATTCCAGCTTTGGCAATTCCAAGTTCCATCAGGTTGACTCCTGTGTTCTTTTGGTATGCCCCTATTATTTAGAACACTTCCATCCTTTATGGCATCACAAGTTGTTTTAGTTCTTCAGTGCCTTTAAACAAGGTTTTTTAGTTTTATCCAGCATTTTTGGTTCTCAGAAGAAGCATAGGTCTGCTACAAGTTCTCCATCCTACTTGGAAGTAGAAGAGCTGTAGTAAAGGATTTTTTAAAAAATGTGCCCTTTTCATAGTTGGATTTTAGCTCAGATTTTCTGAAAAGGTCTATTGTTTTCCCCAAGATGAGCTCTGCTTTCTCTCATCATAGTATCTTAGTCCTTATAAGTAATTGTTCATTTGTCTGAAATGCATGTCATTCTTGTTTTTTGTTGTTGTTTTATTTTTCATACCATATTTGGGAGAGTCAGCCTTTTTCCATGCAGCCTTCAGTTGGAAGGCTAATCATTGTTCCCTAGCTTGTTACACTTTGAGGTGTTTCAGTGCAAAATTACAGGGCTCTCAGTGTTGTATATTTCATATTATCAAAGCAAGATTCCATTTACTCAAAAGAAGTCTTACTCTTGAATTATACTTAAAATGTTCATTTAATATTCACCTCTTTTAATTCTAAAGAATTTATTTCATGGTATCTGTTTTGTGAACAGATGATAACACAGCATGAATTGCTGCAATAAGGAAGCTTGCTGATTGAAAATTAATTTGCCTTATGCAATTTCAGTAGAAAACTTTTATTAATAAAATTTTAAATAGCATAAAAACAGAATAAACTGCCCTCAAATTAGAAAATTGTAGAGCACACAGCAAAACGAAGAGGGGATTATATATTGTTATATGGCTAAGGCTTTCATGTCAGCAAAGCACTGAGTAGTATAAAGCTGGGTTGGAGAGATAGATGTTGGTTTAACACAGAGCCAGATGGTTTCTGCTTGTGTAGCTGCAGCTCAGTTGAGCTGCTTGATAGGCACCAAAGAAGTAAGCCCTTAGTTGCAAATCAACTGACTGTGCAGTGTGCCAAGGGTAAGCTTTTGGCAGAAGTAGTCGAGGTTGGCACAGTGAGGTGTGAGTGGAGGTAGGGCAAGGTTAGGCAATTTTCTACCATATTTTCTTCCTTTCTATGTATATATGAATTTGTCAGAAATTTTGATCATGTCAGCACCTTTGGTTTATGTACCCAAATTATATAATAGTATAATTGTTTTATATTTGTGGTTATATGAATCAGCCAGGTGCTCCCTGAAAACTCTATGGGGCAGTTCTACTCTGTCCTATAGGGTCACTATGAGTCAGAATCGACTCGAGGGCACTGGGTCTGGGTTATGAATAAAATTGTTCAAGACCTTTTGAGAAGTTTTCTTCAAAAAAGCAAGCTTTAGTGGTTCTCATAAAGCCTATGATTTTATGTCTTACCATAGTTTCTTTTACTGGTGCAGTTAGTGCCCCTCTGACAGCACCGGGTAGCAGAACTGTCGTTTTCATAGGAACACTTTTTATTTGAAAAATATCTATGCATGGGGTTGAGCAAATCTAGTCATCCCATTCCCCCTACCTTTCGGAAGTCATGTTGCCAGTGGGTGTGATCACTGACTTTTGAGGATGTACCAGATCCAACATAATATTTCATATGACACAATGCACATGGACTGAAATTCCCATTTTTGGATAACATTTGTAAGTGTAAATGTACCATTCTGGTTACTTCCACAAAAAGAGTTACAACGTTTGGTATAGTTTGTTTAAAGTTTCTGTTCACTGTCTTGAGTCTGAGGTTGAGGTTGAGAATAGTACTTTAATAACTAATGTTGAAACATTGTATATTCTTTAAAATCATGCATTTTGTAAAATGTTCTCTTATCAGACTTTCCATTTGATCAGTTTGGCTGTGTTTGCTTTAGTAAACCTATAATGTATCAATAAATGTAATTTGTTAACGCTAAAATAAAAGCTAACTGTATTTTATTTTACATGCACAGCTAAAAATATAAGAAAGAAGGCACAAGGGAAGACCAGAAGTAAAGAAGTAAATAAATTGATTAGGAAACAACAAACAAATGATAGAAAGCAAGATGAAAGAAGACCAGAACAAAGGCACCAGGAAACAAGGACTGAGAGAGAAAGAAGGTCAGAAAAACAGAGAGATCAAAATTCAAGAGATCCAAATTGGAGAGAGGCCACTACAAAATACACTTCAGACAGAGGTGTTCCTTCTGAACGAAATAGTTACAGTAGGGTTGCAAATGACAGAGACCAAGAAATGTACATAGATTTGGAAAATAAGCATGGTGATCCCAAAAAGAAAAGAGAAGAGAGGAGAAACTCTTTTTCTGAAAATGAGAAGCACAGACACCGAAATAAGGATAGTGAAAATTTTAGAAGAAAAGAGAGATCAAAGTCAAGGGAAAAAAATAGCAAACATTCAGGCTCTAGAAGCGATGAAAACAGGTATCAGAATGGTGCTGAGAGGCGATGGGAAAAATCTAGCAGCTACTCTGAACAATCCAGAGAATCAAAGAAAAATCAGGACCGGCGAAGAGAAAAGTCTCCAACAAGGCAAAAATAATTCTAAAAAATAATATAAACTGAACATGCCTTACATTCAGTTGAAACAAAATATTTTTTACATTGACATTGATTGACGAACTTTATGGAAAATTCTTGTATAAAGCACTGATTTGTATTTGTACATTTAAAAAATGTTTTCATTTTACCACGTTTTATAATTGATACATCTCAAGCCCCTCCACATAAACTTATTTGAAGGGAAGAGTTTTCCAGAGAGAGATGTAAGACTTGCTTATATTTTGTGAATAAAATGATCAAATGCACATTGCATCAGTGATTTTTTTACATTGACAAAATGTTTTTTTCTCAAAATATGTTACCAGTTGTTTACAGTACTGCTATTCATACAGCCACTAATGAATTAGTAGTGGCTTTTTATTTGTAACTGAAGACCAAAATAGTTGAACCAGTTCAATGTAACATTTACGCTTTGTTAATGAGATGTTATGAACCTTTTTTTTTTTTTTTAACAGTAGAGGGTTTATTGCCAGTTGTGTCTTGAAAACAAATAGGCATGTATAATTTTTCTCCTAAGTGTTGCGGTGAAGCTAGGTGTATTCGTTATTCAAAAGATGCACAGCTATATTGTTTGTAATTAGAATTTCTCTCAGTAACGTTTCTGGACTGCTAGATAACATTTAATTGAAATTCTTTGTGATTAGTGCTTTTTCTCAGCCTTGAAGTTTTTTCACTGTTGGTGAATTAATGTGTATTTAATTTTTAATTTGGATTAATAGGTCATTGGAAAAGATATAGTCATAAAAAATGTGTACAGCCTAAGTGTGAAATAATTCCAGTTTTTTATAAGAATTTTAAGGGTTTCCATTATTGTAACTCTCAATGATTAATATGTGACTATATTTATTACATTTGAAATAAAACGTTGCCTCTGAGATCTTAGATTTTCTGAAAGATATTTAACCTTACTTACTAGATAGACTTCTTGTGCTTGCTCATAAAAGTACATAAAATTCATATTAGTCAATGAGTTCAAGAATAGGGAGGCCACCGTCTTAATATTTGGCTCTTAAGCATACTCTGGAGACCTGGTGGCGTAGTGGCTAACATCTCGGCTACTAACCAGAAGGCTGGCAGTTCAAATCCACTAGCCACTCCTTGGAAACCCTATGGGGCAGTTCTCCTCTGTCCTATAGGATCAACTTAACAGCTCCTAATAACAACAACAAGCATACTCTGATTCAAAATGTTTTCTATTTTTGTTGTTATTTAAAATCCTAGGTATAATTAACAATAACGCCCATGTAAATAAAGAAATATTACCCCTCCCCCCAACAACAAAAAAAAGTATTGACAATATGGCAGCTTGGAAAGGTTCTTACTTGTGTTCTCCCTTGTGGCAGTTAAAAGGTGGTATCTTTAGATGACATCAGGACTACTATGAGTCAGAATCAACGGCAATGGGTTTTTTTGGTTTATCATAGACATGAGTCCTAGTGGTGTAATGGTTAAACACTGGGCTGCTAACTCAAAGGTTGGTGGTTCAAACCCTCTCAGCGGCTCCAGGGGAGAAAGACCTGATAATCTGCTCCCATAAAGACAGCCAAGAAAACCCTCCAGAGCAGTTCTGTTCTGTCACGTGGGTTCATATGAGTTGCAGTCAACTTGATGCCACCTAACAACATCATAGACATGGTGCATTTCACAGAACTGTGAAATTAGCAAGTTGGATTTAAGGAACACATAGGCTATGAGCCCTAAAAGAGATAAATAAGAGTTTGTTTTTTTTACTGAACACTGATAAACCAAAAAAAAAAAAAAAAACTCAAACCCACTGCTGTTGATTCCGACTCATAGCAACCCTATAGGACAGGGTAGAAATGCCCCATAGGGTTTTCAAGGAGTGGCTGGTGGATTTGAACTGCTGATCTTTAGTTAACATCTGAGGTCTTAACCACCACACCACCAGGGCTCCTGAACACTGATGGGGGTTATAAAAAATGGACTAGAAATTTTAGTTTATTTTCTTCATTTTAACCTTGTTGATAACTTCCTTTTTAAATGTTAAAATGGGAAACCCTTGTCATTGAGTACTTGAGACTTTCAGGAGTTAATAAAGTGTATTATTTTTAAAATGTAACTAATCTTCATTGAGTTCCTATTATGTGCCCAGGCCTGTCCTAGGAACTAGAGATAAAATAATGAACAAAGCAGTCTCCCTTCAGATGGAGTTTGTATCATAGTGGAGTGGGGAGTAAAAGATAGTAAACAAATAAATGTCTAAGGTATTAAAAAGGTATTAGGTGGTGATAATCTTCTCTTAGAAGATCCCCTTTACCCAGGTACCTGAAGGAAGTGAGGGCTCCAGCATGTGAATTTCTAGGGGAAGAACCTAGGCAGAAGGAAAAGTCAATGCATAGATGTTTATCAATGGTAAGTGTTGACTGAAAATCCTTTGTTAACATTTCCTATTCTAATTAATCAGTAGTTTTTTTCTTCTATTTTATTTACTTTTATAAAAGCAATTAACAGAATGCCTGACTATCTCGAAGCAGAAATATTTGAATGTAATCATTAAAAAAAAAAAAGTTTTTTTTTTTTTCATTAGGGTAAGGCAAATTGGAGACAGTGAAGAACTGGACTCTTCTGCTGTCACAGTGCATTTCTTACAGCATTAAACATGCTGTGTTCATGTCTACTATCTGCCATTCAGGCAGATTTTTCATCTTTTAATGTATAGACAAAAAACATTTCTTAGGTTTGCTGTTTCTGATTTTTATAGTATTTTTAGAATTAACGTGTTAAGGTGAGCTGAGTTCTAGATATTTTTTCATGAATTACACATTTTTGTTTATAAACTTATGGGCCTCCAAGTTTTTATTCATCCTGTTCTCATGGCCATTCCCTATATGTTGATATCAAAATCCATACCAACCTCTCTAATCACTCCTTCAAGCATCACACTTTGAGCACTGCCCATCCAGCTTATCTGATTTAGTACTGCTGCTGTAGGAATCCTGTCACCTCATAGAAATTTCTGATCTATTGACCTTACCACTGTCTTAAGATCAGTGAAATCTCTCTCCCCTGATTTGTCCACTTTCTTTGTTCCCTGGTCAAAAGGCTCAACTCCAGTTACACCCAACTCTGCCTACTATTGAGCACCTAAACATTAGTAGGCACTGCTGGATAAAAACACACAACTGGGTTGACTAGTCTCATGACTACAAATCTTAAATGAGCACTGAATATTGCCCAGCAGATTCACTTCCAAACAAAAAACCCACTGCCGTGGAGTCGGTGCCAACTCACAGCAACCATATAGGACAAGAGTAGAATTGCCCCGTTTGGTTTCCAAGGCTGTAATCTTTACAGAAGCAGACTGCCACATCTTTCTGCAGAGCTGCTGGTGAGTTCAAACCACCAGGCTTTTGGTCAGCAGCTGAGTGCTTTAATCACTGTACCACAAGGGCTCCTAGATTCACTACACTTCTTGATTGTGTTTGCTTTTCTACTCTTCAAAATGGCTGTTTCTCATCTTGTCAACCTTCTTTATAAACCCGTCTACCCAAAAAAAACCACACACTGTTTCTCAGCTGATAATTATACTGTATTTGAAAATATAAGTCAGACAGGAACTTCCTCAACTTTTCAACACCAAAACCAGTGCGTAGTCCTCATCTGTGCCAGCATTCAGTCTCTTCTCTCCTGTTAAAGATCAGTACTTCCGTTTGTTCTCTGGATCCCATCTTTGCCTTCCCAGTGATCGTAGCAATCCGTTCTCCTACACCATCAATTTTTCACTTCAATGAAGCACAAACATATTCTAGTTCAATTTTCATTTTTCTGCACTCCTTAAAATGTCTAGAGTTGACTGTATTCTCTTACTTAACCTGTGTCCTGTTGTGTCAGTCAGTTCCACTTTGCCCTGGTCAAAGTCACTAGTGACCTCCCTTTTGCCGTATCGAAGTCACTTTTTTATCTTTTTCTACTTGACCTCTATGGCATTTGACTCAGTTGACCATTTTCTAACTTTTGAAACCCTTTCCTCATATCTTCTGCAACATCACATTTTTGGTTTTTCTCTACTTTGCTGACCACTCTCCTAATCTCTTTTGCTCTTAAGTTCTCCGAGTCTAAATACAGCTCCATTCCGGGCCTCTTTTTCTCTGTGTGTAACCTCTTTCAGATCTGTGGCTATCAATACCATCTAACCAAAAAAACCAAACCTATTGCTGTTGAGTCTATTCCAACTCATAGTGACCCTATAGGACAGAGTAGAACTGCCCCATATTGTTTCCAAGGAGTGCCTGGTGGAACTGAACTGCCAGCCTTTCGGTTAGCAGCTGAGCTCTTAACCACAGCACCACCAGGGCTCCAAATAGAATCTATACACACATAATTCCCAGATCTATTTCTCCAGCCCTAACTCTTTGACCACGGTTTTGGCTTCTGCACGTACAACTCCCTGCTTGACATTTCCATAAGGGTGTCTGATACTGTCATCTCAAATTTAACATGACGAAAATAAAAAATTAGTACTGCATGTGCCAAAAATATAGGATTATTAAAACTTGGATGTGTATGCTTTTATTTCCACTATTACCACATGAGGTCACCATGAGTCAATGATGACTCAGTGCCAATAACATTATCACTGTAGTCAAAAGCACCATTGTCTCTCCTGCGCTAAAATTCTAACTGGCCCTGTTTCTAGCTCCTCTACGACCTTTCTTCAAACAGTATCTAAAGTGGCCTTTTAAAAACATTAATTCCCAGGATTTTTATCTTGTCCTATAAAGATTTGACCCCATCCTACCTTTTCCTCTTGCCACCTAAACATTGTAATTGCTAGAAGATGTTCCTAGGACATGCCAACCACCTTCTCACTTTAGGTCTTTTGCATTCATTTTTTCCTTTTCCTAGAGTATTCTCCCTTTATTCATTTAGATCTCAATTTAATTGCCACCTTCTCAGTGGTGACCCTATCCAAAAGAGCTACCCACTCTACCCAGTTATTTTCTATCACATTGCCTCATTTTAAGTATAGTATTTTTCACAGTCAGATATTGCCTTACTTAGTTATCAGCTTCTAACTGCACCTTCGTTCTCGTAACGTAAATGCCATGATATTAGGAAACTTATTCGTCACTAGCTAATACCTAGAACATAGTAGGCATTCAAATACTTGTTGAATGGGTGAGTAAACAGAGTAACTACTTCTCACAATAAAACCGTAAGGGAATTGATACTGTCCCCCCATATTATGGAAGAGACTGAAGTCCAGAGGTTAAGTAGGCTCAGGCCACAGAGCTGGTTTAAGTAACAGGGCCAGGTTTTAACCCTGATTGGCTTCGTTCCAAAGCATAAGTGGAGATGGATAAAAGCTTGAGAGAGAAGTTTTTGATTCCCAGCTTTGACACCTAGCAGCTCTCAGAACATAGGAGAGTTATTTCACCTCTCCGACCTTCAGATTCATCTTAAAATATTTATTGTGTTTACCTTTCGTAGTTGTGATGATAATTAAATGAAATAATGCATTCTGGGGCACTAGAATATGTACCAGGAAGTAGGAATTCAACAAATGGTTTTCTTCTTTTCTGGTGTGCAACAAAGACTTCTCTTTAGAAGAAAATTCCTAGACTGGCTCGTTAGGATTTCTTTGTTTTATCTCGTCTGTAATAGCATTGCAGTACATGGAAAATATATGGATTTTTCTGGAGACAAGGTGTTACAAAGAGAGTAGTTCTTTACTTTCTTTTCTCCTATCGTAGTACTTCTTGCCCATATGTATACATCCTTTTAGGTCAAGCAACTTGCTTCTTATACCCATTATTTCACATTTCCCAAATGTGTCCTTAAGGAAAAAAAAAAAAAAGTTTTTTTTTTCTAACTCATGTCTACCTCATACTTTTATGCTTTCATGAATCGAGATGTTTTAGAACCCTGACACTTTTCCCAACCCATTTGTCACTTTCCAATATAATCAAATGCCCTTTAGTTTCTGTTCTTGCTCTTTCAAATTCTGTTATTCTGTTCCAGTGTATTCCACTGAATGCTTCAGTCAAGCAAACTTTTTTCCACATCTACTGATATTTCAGGAGTGATCCCAAAGCATCCAGTGTGACCTCTAGGAAATGTCTATCCCCTTAATGTGGACATCTTCACATGACATATTTCACAACCGTAACTGAAACACCTCCAAATGGTTTTTCTGGCTATCCTCATTCTGCTTCAGAAAGTAGAAGGTCAGGGAGAAAAGAAAGACTTTCAGCAAGATGGATTGACACCATGGCTGCACAAAGGGCTCAAGCATAACAACAATCACGAAGATGGATCAGGACCAGGCAGTGTTTCGTCCTGTTGTATGCAGGGTCACTATGAGACAGAATCGACTTGATGGCACCTAACAACAACAACAACATCCTTATTCTGATCTTTTTTTGTCCCCTAAGCCTTAGACAAGGTCTGCCACTTCCATTGTACCCATTATATGTTTCTATTCAAATGTCCTTTAAAATATTGGTCCTTAAACATATTGGTGATATGTTGCATATCGCCAATTAAAACATGTATTTCTTGAAGTTATTCCATTTATTTCATTTTATTTTCTGGACGTAAAAGTGAGGACAAGTCTCCTTACCACTACCATCTATCCCCTCTGTCACCTGAAGTCCGTTCTTTATGGTGAGGAATCAGACTGTTGAGTTCACCTTAACTATGCAACCAAGTAGAATAAAGGAGATATTCAGCTACCCAAAATCACATACGGGTGTGCATGTCTGTGTGTGTGTACACTACAGGAAAAAGCACAAGTCCTCTTAACTCTAGTTGGGGTGCTTGCTTTTAGAAAAAGACTCCAGCTCATATAGAGCAATTCGTTACCATTTAATTTGAATACTATTTGACTAAATACACATTTAAGTCTGATTAGATTTTTATCTCAACTTTACCACTTGCTGGTTGTTGACTTTTGGACAGGTTCATCTCCCACTTTGTCTCAGTTTTCTCATCTAAAATGGCATCAGATAGTACCTCCCTCAAAGCATGACCTCTGTGGCATGCTTAGAATAAAAACCCATTGCCGTCCAGTCGATCCAACTCATAGCGACCCCATAGGACAGAGTAGAACTGCCCCCATAGGGTTTCTAAGGAGCAGCTGGTGGATTCGAATTGCTAACCTTTTGGTTAGCAGCTGAGCTTTAACCACGGTACCGCCAGGGCTCTGGAATTTCATGCTAAAGTGTATTATTACCGTTATTATTTTTATAATTATCATTGTCATTAAAGCTGACACAATCTCATTGGGCCAGGACTTGCAAACTTAAATACCTACAGAGGTAAGGTGGATAACACAAATGAGAAAAATTTAATTGGCTAGTCAATTGGAGGAAACCCTGGTGGTGTAGTGGTTAAGTGCTACAGCTGCTAACCAAAGGGTCGGCAGTTCAAATCCACCAGGCGCTCCTCGGAAACTCTATGGGGCAGTTCTACTCTGTCTGATAGGGTCGCTATGAGTTGGAATGGACTCGATGGCACTGGGTTTTTTTTTGTTTGTTTTAGTCAATTGGAGGCACTTAAAGGCAGCAACAACTGCTCAGCTCCCTCCAATAGTGCCTGCCAAAAAGCTGGCCTAAGGTTGATGATGATCTAGCTGCCTGCTTTTCAAGAGAAAGGATCAGAATTTTACGTACTTTCTAAATTTTAAATGTTTTTAACAATAATTTTTTTAAGTTTAAAACTGGACCAAAATTAAGCAGTCCAAACAAATGATCTACAGGTAAACCAGATTTTGAGTAGCTGGTTTTGACTCGTCTAGATGCTCAAAAACTATCACTTAATTTTGAGATGATGTTATTTCTTACACAAAGAAGGCCATCTTTTAGTTTCTGCTCTTGCTAATGGTGGATAAGACCCCTTTTTTCTTAAGAAACCTCATTTACTTTGCTAACCTCAGCTGTCCCCTCTGGCTACATCACTTTGAAACTTGTCAAGTTTTAGTTCGGCACTGGACTACTCTCTTTGGCCTACCTTCTCCTAATTCCACGTATCAAAAACACAATTCTTTCTCCAGTCAGCATCTTTCCTAACTTCCCTACAATTGGTTCTACAAATTCCCTGTCACTTTTGAGTTTTCAGTGCTGCTCTTCTGTGCCCAAATAACCAAATTCTATTAATGTTGCTTTTTTAAAATTGGTGTATGTCTCTATCTTCCCACTCAAACTGCTGCCACCATGGTTCTGGCCCTTTTTATTTTGTGGTTGAACTGTTCAACAAGAGTTTATTGATCATCTACTGTGTGCCAGGCACTGTTTCAGCTGCTGAAGATAGACTGATGAACAAACAACAGGGCATCTGTTCTCAGTTGACCCTAAATTCTTGTGGGGAAAACCAAAAATCAAATTGAAAAAAATAAAACTGCTTTCAAGTTCAACCTGCCTTTCTTAACGTCTGCTCTATGAACTTCCATATCTTGAGTAGTACTATGTGACAGGCATTTTAGAGTGTCTTATTTTTTATAATAAAGTAAGAGATATCCCAGTTTTACAGCTGACAAGTTATATGCTGGTATCTACCCAGCCAAGATGTTGCAGAGCCAGGACTCCATCGACCCCATCATCCCACGTGACAGGTGGAAATGTTTTTCCTTAAGGCTGCCCTGCCACACAAACCTTGCTGTAGCCAGGCTGATTATTTGTTGCCCTGAAAACATTACTCTTTCTCATCTCTGAATTTCTGCATTCCTCTTATCCTCCACCTGAAATGTGCTTTTCTATTTGCCAATCCAGATCCTCCAAGATTCACACATATCCACCCTGCTATTTACTCAGGAGAAGTTTTTTCTGACAGAGAATACAACAGTGGTGTTTCCTTCTATAGCACTTGATGCAATTCAAGGCATGCATGGTAAAGACTTTACATGGGGCTTATTATATTCCACAGTGAGGTCATTTTTATTATTTATCTTACCTTCCTAAGTAGATTATACATTCATTTGGGGCAGGAATTTTGTCTTAAACATTGCCTTTCCCTCTGTGTCTCGCTATAGATCAGGGTTTCACAACCTCAGCTCTATAGGTGTTTGGGCCAGTTAATTCTTTGTTGTGAGGAACGGTGCATTGTAGGATGTTTAGCAGCATCTCTGGCCTCTAGATGCAAGTAGCACCTACCTCACACTTCTGACAATCAGAAGTGTCTAAAGACCTTGCCAAATATACCCTCAGGGCAAAATCACCCCCAGTTAAGAACAATGACCGTAGACCTAACTCTCAGGAAATATTCTTTGGTGGGTGGCAATGATAGTGCTGTTCTGTGCAATATCACAGTTGTCCACTCATATAAAGCTGTTTCTACTTACAATGCGCTTTTGTTTTTGTGAGGAACTTGTCATTTAATAGAGTGGTGGACAGCAGTATTTCAGCTGTTTTTGCTTGGCTGAATATTCTGATATCTCCTTCTGGGGAGATATTCTGGTTGGCATTCTTAGAATTAGGTCTTCTGTAAACGGGAACATGATTAGCTTATTATTACAGTTGTCCCATGCAAGTTCTGGTTGCTCACTGTAGCTGTTTATTATAACCAAAACCTATTTTAGGAATAGAAAACAACCAGCTGTGACTATTGTATTATTTTAAATCCTATGTTACAGAATTGGAGTCCTGGTGGCATAGTGGTTAAGAGCTAGACTGCTAATCAAAAGGTCAGCAGTTCAAATCTACCAGCCACTCCTTGGAAACCCTATGGGGCAGTTGTACTCTATCCTGTAGGGTCGCTATGAGTTAGAATCAACTCTATGGCACTTAACAACGACAACATATTAGAGAATTAAGTTGTCCAATATCCAAACACCTTAGTTTTTAATCAAACACTTCACTGACAAATAGTTGTTAAACTGAGTTAACTGGTTGCTTAATCAGTAATATTATGCATTACGAGATCTAAAAGCTTGGGCAAATCGGATTAAATCTGCCACAAGTCAGTTTCTGTCCTGGAAAAATGAAATCCCAAATAAGTATCTCTAGTATGAATTAGGAGTCCTTTTTTTTTTGTATTTTTATTTTTATTGTACTTTAGATAAAGGTTTACAGAACAAACTAGTTTCTCATTAAGCAGTACACGTATTGTTTTATAACATTGGTTAACAACCCCACAACATCTCAATACTCTCCCCTTCTCGACCTTGAGTTCTCTATTACCAGCTTTCCTGTCCCCTCCTGCCTTCTAGTCCTTACCCCAGGGCTGGTGTCCCCCTTTACCTCATTTTGTTTTATGGGCCTGTTCAATCTTTGGCTGAAGGGTGAACCTCAGGAGCGACTTCATTACTGAGCCAATAAGGTGTCCAGGGGCCATACTCTCAGGGTTTCCCCAGTCTCTGTGAGGCCAGAAAGTCTGGTTTTTCTTTTTGAGTTAGAATTATGACCAAACTTTTTCTCCAGCTCTGTCTGGGACCCTCTATTGCAATCCTTGTCAGAGCAGTCAGTGGTGGTAGCCGGGCACCATCTAGTTGTACTGGAGGAGTCCTTGTTTTGAGTCCCATGTTTTATATATATCATCCTGTTTTGCTTACCCAGAAATCTTCCTTCCCTAAAGCTATCTTTATGGCCAGTACATGAGAAACCTCTGTGAGGGCTGTACTGAAGATTCGTTTTTGTCTTTGCTCTAATCAAATAATTCTGGTGAATATGCTAAGCAAAGAACTCCGTGGCCTGACTATGAAGAGTATCCTGTTCCCCTGGGCACAGTAATTTGTCAAGGAATGAGCATATGACCTAACTGGGCCAATCAGAGTCCTTTCCAGGTAGTTTTTAATTTGGAGCATGAAGCACAAGGCCATTTCTAAGGGTACACAGAGCAGGAAGGATGTACATTGGAGTTGGAGCATCCAGTCCCATGTTGAAAAAGCCAGTCTGCAATAGGGGAAGATCAATGCAGCTCAAAAGAATGCAGAGCCCAGGTAGGGGGAAGAATTCTAATGATTTTGTTGTTAGAATTCAAATATGCTGATGTTATTTACACTCCTAGACTTCCCAGTTATATGAGTCAATGAATTCTCTTTTTAACTTAAGCTACTTTGATATCACTTGCTACCTCAAGCGTCTACTAATTCAAGGTGATTCCTGTTGATAGTCAACATACATCTGTCAATTTGTTGTACTGTGGTAGCTTGCGTGGTGCTGTGATACTGGAAGCTTTGCCACTGGTATTTCAAATAACAGCAGGGTCACCCTTGGTGGACAGGTTTCAACAGAGCATCCAGGCTAAGACAGACTAGAAAGGAGGATTTGGCAGTCTACTTTTGAAAAAATTTGCCAGTGAAAACCTTATGAATAGCAGCAGAACATTGTCCAATATAGTGCCAGAAGGTGAGCCCCTCAGGTTGGAAGACACTCAAAAGATGACTGGGGAAGAGCTGCCTCCTCAAAGTAGAGTTGACCTTAATGATGTGGATGGAGTCAAGCTTTTGGGGCTTTCATTTGCTGTTGTGGCAATGACTCAAAATGAGAAGAAACAGCTGCAATCATCCACTAATAATCGGAACATGAGAAGTACAAGTATGAATCTAGGAAAATTGGAAGTCATCAAAAATGAAATGGAATTCATAAAGATCAATATCCTAGGCATTAGTGAGCTGAAATCTACTGATATTGGTCATTTTGAATCAGACAATTGTATGGTCTATTATGCCGGGAATGACAAGTTGAAGACAAATGGCATTGCTTTCATTGTCAAAAAGAATATTTCAAGATTTATCCCAAAGTACAATGCTATCAGTGATAGGATAATACTCATACAGCTACAAGGACCAACGACTATTATTCAAATATATGCATCAACCATTAATGCCAAAGATGAAGAAATTGAAGATTTTTACCAACTTCTGATCAAACATTCAATCACGATGCATCAATAATTACTGGTGATTGGAATGCAAAAGTTGGAAACAAAGAAAGATTGGTAGTTGGAAAACATGGCCTTGGTGATAGATAGCATGATAGAATTTTGCAAAACCAATGACTTATTCATTGCAAATACCTTTTTTCAGCAACATAAATGGTGACTGTGGAGCTCACTGAATGGAAAACACAGGAATCAAATCAACTACATTCGTGGAAAAAGATGATGGAAATCTCAATATCATCAGACAGAAGAAGGCCAGGGGCCAACAACAGAACAGACCATCGATTGCTCATATGCAAGTTCAAGGTGAAGCAGAAGAAAATTAAAGCAAGCCCACAAGAGCCAAAATACAACCTTGAGTATATCCCACCTGAATTTGGAGACCATCTCAAAAGTAGATTTGATGCATTGAAGACTAATGACTGAAGACCACAGCAGTTGTGGGAAGACATCAAGGACATCATATATGAAGAAAGCAAAAGGTCATTAAAAAGACAAGAAAGAAAGAAAAGACCAATTGGTGACAGAAGAGACTCTGAAACTTGCTCTTGAATGTAGAGTAGCTAAAGCGAATGAAAGAAACGATGAAGTAAAAAAGCTCAACAGAAGATTTCAACAGGCAGCTCAAGAAGACAAAGTATTATAATGACATGTGCAAATACCTAGAGTTAGAAAACCAAAAGAGAAGAACACACTCAGCATTTCTCAAGCTGAAAAAACTGAAGAAAAAAAATTCAAGCCTTGAGTTGCAACTTGAAGAATTCTATTGCAAAATATTGGATGACACAGGAAGCATCAAAAGCAAATGGAAAGAGTACCCAAAAACAGGTGCCAAAAAGAATTAGTCAATGTTGAGCCATTTCAGGAGGTAGCATATGATCAAGAACTGATGGTATTGAAGGAAGAAGTCCAAGCTGCACTGAAGGCACTGGCAAAACATCAAGGTTCCAGGAATTCATGAAACACTGTCTTAGGCTGGATTCACTAGAGAAACAAAACCAGTAAAGCATATAAATATAAATAGAGGAGATTTATATCAAGGAAACAACTCAGTGATTGTAGCGGCTGGAATGTCCCAAGTCTGTGGAGGCCTCTCCCAATTCACGGAGCCACAGAGCCTGGCAAACCCGAGATTGGCAGGTCAGAGAGCAGGGCTTGTGCTATGAAGATCCACGAGTCCCAAGATCAACAGGCAAGACCACAAGGTTTCTCCTGATTCACGTAGCTGCAGGGGCTGGTGATCCCAAGATCAGCAGGTCAAGGAGAAGGACTCATGCTCATAGACTCTGAAGATCGACGAATCCCAAGATCGACAGGTAAACTGCTAGCTCAAATCCCAAGAACCGGAGGTCAGACAACAAGAGGCAGCTGCTGAATCCAGAACAAGCCAAAAACCTTGGCAAGAGGAGCAGAAAGGAAGTAGGTGGCGGAGGGCGATAAAATGAAGGCTGAAGGGCAGTGAGCCGCCACAGGCCCCACCTCCTCCAATACCACTCAGCAGATTCTATCATGGGGGTGATCACGTATCAGATTTCAACAGGGAAGTGGTCACAACATTATACAACTGCCAAAACACTGAAAATCATGGCCCAGCGAAGTTGACACCCATTCTTAACCATCATGAACACCAACTGAAATGTTTCAACAAAATGATGCAGTGCTGGCATAAACATTCACTTGTTTATGGCAAGAAATTTGGAAGGCAGCTACCTGGTCAACCAACTGGAAGAGACTCATATTTGTGCCCATTCCAAGAAAGGTAATCCAAAAAATGTGGAAATTATCAAACAGTATCATTAATATCACACACAAGTAAGATTTTGCTGAAGATGATTCAAAAGCAGATGCAGCAGTACATCAACAGGGAACTGCCAGAAAGTTATTCCAAATTCAGAAGAGGACATGGAATGAGGGATATCAATGCTGATGTCAGATGGACCTTGGCTGAAGCAAGAATGCCAGAAAGATGTTTACTTGTGGTTTATTGACTATGCAAAAGCATTCAACTATGTGAATGGTAACAAATTATGTATAACGTTGGGAAGAATGGGAATTCCAGAACGTTTAATTGTACTCATCCACCTGTACATACACAAAGAGGCAGTAGTTTGAACAGAGCACAGGGGTACTGCCTGGTTTAAAATCAAGAAAGGTGTGTGTCAGGGTTGTATCCTTTCACCATACTTATTCCATCTGTATGCTGAGCAAATAATCCGAGAAACTGGCCTATGTGAAGAAGAATGCGGCATCAGGATTGGTGGAGGTCTCACTAACAGCCTGTGATATGCAGATGACACAAGCTTGCTTGCTGAAAGGGAAGAGGACTTTGAATTATGGTGTTGGCAAAGAATATTGAACATACCAGGGACAACCAGAAAAACGAACAAGTCTGTCTTGGAAGAAATACAGCCAGAGTGCTCCTTGGAAGTAAAAATGGTGAGACTTTGTCTTAAGTATTTTGGACATGTTGTTAGGAGGGACCAGTCCCTGGGGAAGGACATCATGCTTGGTAAAGCAGAGGGGCAGTGAAAAAGGAAGACTCTCGACCAGATGGATTTACACAGGGGCTGCAACAATGGGTTCAAACACAACAATGATTTTGAGCATGGCACAGGCCTGGGCAGTGTTTTGTTCTGTTGTACATATGGTTACTATGAGTCAAAACTGAATCAACAGCACCTAAAAACAACAACAACCTGTTGACCAACAGTGGTAAGGATTCAGGTGGTAAGGACAGCTATTCCCACCTTACTGTACTTTTTCTTGAAGCCCTTCCTTTTGACTATAGAAGGAAATATAGACCTAATTAATTTGGCCTGTGGAGAAAATTCAAGCCAGGGCCTTTGGGTAGCTCTAAACACTTTATGGAAACACTTTATGGAAACATCTAAAATTATTTTCAATGAGGTTAATTTTATTACCAGAAATCAGTGATCTATTTTTATAAATAACAGAAAAACTCACTTTCCTACAGGACCCTACTTGGCTTTGAAATGTACCATACAGATGCAACAATTCAGTTCACAAAAAAAATTGGTTTCATATTACCAGTGAGGAGGACTAACTACAGCTATTTTGGGAGCTTTAATACCTCTTTTAAGCCACAAAGATACTTGAACACTTTACCTTAACAACTAATGTATTCTCCTGATCATTTTACAATATGAAACACTGAACAGTAATAACACTGCAAACATTTTCAATCTTCTTACACAATATAAATGTCTGAAAATCCCATTATACCCATATACATGCAGAAACTCTTCCTCAAAATACTGAAAAATTGTGAAAAGCAAATATTACCACCATTACTCAAGTTTTGAGAACTATTTTGCTGATGTCCTTAATATCATGTTTAAAAAAGGAAAAAAAAAATTTTATGAACAGTTATCCAAAAGAGGAGGGAAGTTGCGTTTGTGGTTAATGGAAGATGCTGCTTGCAATAGTACAAATAATAGCATTCACAGCAGCTAACCTGCTATGCATTGCTCACGTACGCTGGAGGCAAGTATTGGTGAAGTGATAAGGGGTAGGAGGCACTGGAGAGGGACAGACAGTTACTGATGGAGAAGGTTGAGCGACTACTGTAGACACTGCTTGGAGGTAGGATTCAATTTTATATTTCTTTGTGTACTCAGGTTCAAATCTAAAATATCTTGTAGGCACTTGATAAGCATTTGTTGAACAAATAGATGAACAGTTAAATTATTTTGGCTCCCTCCTAAGCAAAATAATTTGATATACTTTGAGATTCTTGGGAATATATAGAGTTTTAAATGCTGGGTCAAATACTAGTAACCCAGCTGGGCTCCAAATGTGTGCATTTTCTGATAGAGCAAGAGAAAATGGCAGACAAGAAAACATTAGCTTAAAAACTAGACCACCAACATGGAGGTAAAATGTATGCATAAAAGTGTGTTAAGGAAAAAAATGCATAGAGTGTAAATGAATATCATCAGTTTGGAAAATTATTTGACAGTATTGGCTAAATTTAAACATACATATTTCCTATGATACAGCAATCCTACTCTTAAGCATATACCCAACAGAAATATGAACATACCTGAACCAAAAGACAGGTACAAAGATTTTCAGAGTGACATTATTCATAATAGCAAAAAATTAGAAACAATGTAACGTCCATCAACGGTAGAATGGGTATTTAAATTGTGTTATATTCCTGTACAGCAATACTATACAGCATTGAAAATGATAAAACCACAATAAACATTCAATAACATGGATGAATCTAACAAGCTAAAACAATCCTTGAATGAGGAAAATCATCAATCCACACATTCAAGAAACACAGTATACCTGTTGTTATTGTTACTGTTAGGCACCTTCACATCGGTTCCAACTCATAGCAACCCTGCTTTCAACAGAACAAAACACTGCCTGGTCCTGCACCATCCTCACAATCATTATTATGCTTGAGCCCATTGTTGCAGCCACAGTGTCAATCCATCTTGTTGAGGGTTTTCCTCTTTTTTCGCTGACCCTCTACTTTGCCAAGTATGATGTCCTTCTGCAAGGACTGATCCCTCCTCTTAACATGTCCAAAGTATGTGAGATGTAGTCTTGCCATCCTTGCTTCTAAGGAGCATTTTGGCTGTACTTCTTCTGAGATAGATTTGTTGGTTCTTTTGGCAGTTCATGGTATAGCCAATATTCTTCACCAATACCATAATTCAAACACATCAATTCTTCAGTCTCCTTATTCACATTGTCCAGCTTTCTCATGCATATGAGGTGATTGAAAATACCATGGCTTGGGTCAGCGCACCTTAGCCTTCAAGGTAACATCTTTGCTTTTTAACACTTTAAAATGGTCTTTTGCATCAGATTTTCCCAGTGCAATGCACCATTTGATTTCTTGGCTCCTGCTTCCATGGATCATGGATCCAAGTAAAATGAAATCCTTGACAACTTCAGTCTTTTCTGTGTTTATCATAATGTTGCTTATTAGTCTAGTTGTGAGCATTTTGTTTTATGTTGAGGTGTAACCCATACCGAAGGATGTGGTCTTTGATCTTCATCAGTAAGCACTTCAAGTCCTCTTTGCTTTCTGTAAACAAGGTTGTGTCATCTACGTAATGTAGGTTGTTAATCAGTCTTCCTCCAATCCTGATTCCCCAGTCTTCTTCATGTAGTCCAGCTTCTCAGATTATTTGCTCAGCATGCAGATTGAATATGTATGGTGAAATGATACAACCTTGACACACACCTTTCCTGACTTTAAAACATGCAATATTCTTTTTGTTCTATTCACACGACTTTTTCTTGATCATTGTACAGGCTCCTCATGACCACGATTAAGTGTTTTGGAATTCCTATCTTTCGCCATAATTTGTTATGATCCACACAGTTGAATGCCTTTGTGTAATCAATAAAGCACAGGTAAACATCTTTCTGGTATTCTCTGCTTTCAGCCAGGATCCATCTGATATTAGCAATAATATCCCTGGTTCTACATCCTCTTCTGAATCTGGCTTGAATTTCTGGCAGTTCCCTGTAAACGTACTGCTGCAAATGCTTTTGAATGATCTTTAGCAAAATTCTACTTATATGATATTAATGATATTGTTCAATAATTTCCACATTTGGCTGGATCACCTTTCTTTAGAATAGGTATAAATATAGATCTATGCCAGTCAGTTGGCCAGGTAGCTGTCCTCCAAATTTCTTGGCATAGACAAGTGACCACTTCCAGCACTGCATTTGTTTGTTGGAACATCTCAATTGATATTCTGTCAACTGTTGCAGCCTTGTTTTTTTGCCAATGCCTTCAGTGCAGCTTGGACTTCTTCCTTCAGTACCATGAATTCCTGATGACATGCTACCTCCTGAAATGCCTGAACATCAGCCAATTCTTTTTTGTATAGTGACTCTGTGTATTCCTTTGATCTTCTTTTGATGCTTCCTGCATCGTTTAATATTTACCCAGTAGAATTCTTCAATATTGCAATTCGAGGCTTGAATTTTTTGTTCAGTTCTTTCAGCTTGGGAAATGCTGGATGTGTTTGTCCCTTTTGGTTTTCTAACTCCAGGTCTTTCCACGTGTCATTATAATACCTTACTTTGTCTTCTTGAGCTGCCCTTTGAAATCTTCTGTTCAGCTTTTACTGCATCATTTCTTTTGTATGCTTAAGCTACTCTACATTCAAAAGCAAGTTTCAGGGTCTCTTCTGACATCATTTTGGTCTTTTCTTTCTTTCCTGTCTTTGTAGTGACCTTTTGCTTTCTTCATATATCATGTCCTTGATGTCACTCCACAACTCATCTAGTCTTAGTTTGTTACTGTTCAGTGTGTCAAATCTCTTGAAATGGCCTCTAAATTCAGGTGAGATATACTCAAGGTCATACTTTGGCTCTCTTGTACTTGTTCTAATTTTCTTCAACTTCAGCTTGAACTTGTATATGAGCAATTGATGGTCTGTTTCATTGTTGGCCCCTGGCCTTCTTCTGGCTGATGATACTGAGGTTTTCCATTGTCTCTTTCCACAGATGTAGTCAATTTGATTCCTATGCATTTCATCTGGTGAAGCTCACGTGTATAATTACTGTTTATGTTGTTGAGAAAGGTATTTGCAATGAAGAAGTTGTTGGCCTTGCAAAATTCTATCATGTGATCTCCAGCATCATTTCTATCACCAAGGCCATATTTTCCAACTACTGAGCATTTTTGTTTGTGTCCAACTTTCACGTTCCAATCACCAGCAATTATCAGTGTATCCTAACTGAATGTTTGATCAATTTCAGACTGCAGAACTTGGCAAAAATCTTCAATTTTTTCCTTTTTGGCCTTAGCGGTTGGTGCGTAAATTTGAATAATAATTGTATTAACTGGCCTTCCCTGTAGGCATATGGATACTATTCTATCACTGACAGCATTGTACTTCAGATAAATCTTGAAATGTTCTTTTTGGCAATGGATGCAACACCATTCCTCTTCAAGTTGTTGTTCCTGGTATAGTGGACCATATGATTGTCTGATTCAAAATGGCCATTGCCAGTCCATTTCAGCTCACTAATGCCTGGGATATTGATCTTTATGCATTTTATTTCACTATTTCCATTTTTGCTAGATTCATACTTTGTACATTCCACATTCCAATTATTAATGGATGTTTGCAGCTGTTGCTTATCATTTTGAATAGTGCCACATCTGCAAATGAAGGTCCTGAAAGCTCAACTCCATCCATATCATTAATGTTGACTCTACTTTGAGGAGACAGCTCTTCCCCAGTCGTCTTTTGAGTACCTTCCATCCTGAGTGGCTCCTCTTCTGGCACTATATTGGACAATGTTCTGCTGCTATTCATAAGGTTTTCACTGGCTAATTCTTTTCAGAAGTAGATTGCCGGTCTTTCTTCTGAGTTTGTCTTAGTCTGAAAGCTCTTTAAAACCTGTCCGCCATGAGTGACTGTGCTTGTATTTGAATACCAGTGGCATAGCTTCCAGCATCACAGCAGCATGCAAGTCACCACAGGGTGACAAACTGACAGACAGGTGGGGGCAGTAAACCCTAAGCAGGATAAATACAAAGTAAATCACACAGAGACACATCATAGTCAACCTGCTAAAAAAAAAAATACAAAGATAAAGAAAAAATCTTAAAAGCATCAGAGAATAAAATGTGCATTATATAAGGTGAACAGCAATAAGAATGTTGACTGACTCCTCATTAGAAACAACTGGAGACTATAAGACAATAGAACAATATCTTTCAAGTGACAGAAGAAAAAACTTCAACCTAATATCCAGCAAAAAAAATTCTTCAAAATTCTAAGTGAAATAAAGGCATTTGCACATGATGAAAATCTGAAAAAATATTCATCTTCATTAGACCTGCATTAAAAGGAATGCTAAGAGAATTTCTTTGGACTAAAGGAAAAGATACTCAATAGAAAAAAAAATTACAGATATTAAAAAAAGATATTATATAGAAATATATATGTTCAGATTTTGTTTTTAAAACTATTACTTGTTTAAATAAAAACAGTAACAGTATGTTGGATTTATACCACATATGAAAGTAAAATTTATGATAAGAATAGCACAAAGTGTGAGAAAGAAGTACACTGTTGCAAAGTATTTGTATTGTTGATGAAATAATAGAATTTTTTCTAGAAGATAGTGAAAAGTTAAAGGTGTATATTGTAATCTCTAGAGAAACCACTAAAAGGCACAAAGAGGCACAAATAAAAATCAATAGAGAAGCTAAAATAGAATATTAAATAATTACTTCATTCACCGAAGGGTTATAGAAAGAGAGAAACAGATATAAAAAGCACATAGAAAAAATTAAGTAAACATAACATGGTAGAATTAAACTCAAACATATTAATAATTTCATTAAATTGAAGAGTAGTAAATTCTCCAATTAAAGTTATAGATTGCCAGCCTGGATAAAAAGTTGAGCTCCTATATGCTGTTTAACAGTAATACATTTTAAACATAAAGATACAAATAGCTTGGAAGTAAATGGATAGAAAAAGATATGCCGTGAAAATACTAAACATAAGAAAGCTGGTATGGCTATATTACTATCAGACTCTTCAAAACAAAGACAGTTACTAGAAAAAAGAAACATTTTATAGTAATAAGAAAGAAGCCAATGTGTATGCACCTAATAACACAGCTCCTAAATGCTTGAAGTCAGGGTGAGATAGACAAAACCACAAATATAGTTGGAAATTTTAACACTTCTGTCTCAGTAATCGATAGAGCACACAAACAAAAATCAGAAAGGACATAAAAGATTGAAAAAGCTCTAACAACCACTTGACCTAGTTGACAATTATGAAACACTATAGCCAAAAACAAGGGAATATACATTCTTGTCAATCACATATGAACATTTACCATGACAGACCATACACTGGGCTATGATTGTCTCAATAAATTCCAAGGATTGAAATCATACAGAGTATTTTCTCTGACTACAACAGTATTAAATTAGAAATTAATAGCATTAAGATATAGGGAAAATCCCCAAATAATTGAAAAATAAACAACATATTTGTAAATTATTTGTGATCAGAGAAGACATTACAAGAGAAATTAAAAATACTTAGAACTGAGGCATAATTTAAACACTTTTCAAAATGTGTGGCATGCAGCTTAGAGGTAAATTTGTAACTTCAGATGCTTATATTACAAAAGAAGAAAGGTGTACATTAAATGACCTTTGTTTCCAACTTAAGAAGCTAGAAAAAACAGAGAAAATTAAACCCGGCATAAGTAAAAGTGAAAAAAATAAGAGTTGAAGTAAATGAAATGAAAAAATAGAGAAAAATGAGCAATGCCAAGAATGATTTTTTTTTCTTTAAAGATTAATAAAATTCATAAGTATCTAACAGGACTGAACAAGAAAAGAGATAAAATATAAATTGTCAATATCAGGAATGACAGAGGAGACATAATTACAAACCCCACAGACATTAAAGGACAATGAAGGACTATTATAAATAGTTTTATGCCAGTAAGTTAAGCAACTTAGGTGAAAGAGGCAAATACCTTCAGAGACACAAGTTATAAAAACTAGCATGACAAGATATAGAAAACCTCAGTAGCCTTTTATCTGTTAAAGAAATCAAATTTTTCATATAAAATAAACTTGAAGCATCCTACAGTTTCAAAAAATAAAGAGGAGACATTTCCCAACTCATTGTGTGAAGTCAGAATTACCCTGATATAAGACCAGACAAGGAGGTTCAAGAAGAGAAAATTACAGCCAACTACACACCCACTGGAATGACTAAAACGAAAAACAAAACAAACAAAAAAACCTCTGACAATAAAGGATGTTGGCAAGGAATGGATCAGCTGAAATTTTCATACATTCATGGTGGGAGTATAAAACGGTACAATTACTTTGGAAAATTTAACAGTTTTTTAAAAAGTTAAACATACATTTACTCTATGATCCTGTACCTCTACATGTAGGTATTTATCTAAAAGAAATGAAAACCTTGTTCACTAAATGCCTCGTACAAAAACGTTCGTAGCAGTTTTGTTATAATAGCCAAAAACTGGAATCAGCTGAAATGTCCATTAACAGGAAAATGAATAAACAAATTGTGTTGTATTTATACAACAGACTAAAAAGCATGGATCAATTTTTAAAACTTTATGCTGAATGAAAGAAGCCAGACACAAAATAAGGAATACCACATGATTCCATGTATATTACTTCTAGAAAAAGCAAAACTAATTAAAGGTAACAGAAATTAGAACTGCAGAGGGTGACCAGATACAAGAGAAATTTCTGGAATGATGGAAATAGTTTATATTTTGATAGGGGTTTGGCTTAAACAGGTGTATGTATTTATCAAAACTATACACTTATTTGTACATTTCGCTGTGCATGAGTTATACTTAAATAAATGTAGCTGAAAACAAAAATAATACTTATGACAACTTATTTAAGAATACTTAAAAAATGCTAGTTAAGCTATACTTTTAAAAATTAGAAACAGTATTCAGGCTTAAGCATATTACAAGATAACTGACTTTTTATGTAAGAAAAACTGAACAACTGTCAATGAGATTATTTTAAGCTTTATTTAATTTTTTACCTTAGGTAGTTTTAGAAACTCTGTAATTTCATATTAAGTTGAATTAGGATATTTAAAAGTTTTTTTTTTTTAATTTTCTCTTAGGATTGATTATTAAACTAGTTATTAAAAATGTTTTGAAGCCTAAACAATTCTTTATTTAAAAACCTACAAGTCTCAGTGCTTTTCTTACCAACAGGCCTTACTTTAACCCCATCTTTTGATAAACACATTAAAACAAAAATTAAATCAATCTTATCCTTGCCACAGATCTGTGTGAAACAAGTTTTATTCTCATCAGTCTCATTATAATTTTACTAGTCCCAGATCCCTAATTAATTCATTGTTAAATATAATTAAGAAACTGAAGTAATTCAGTTTAAAAACCTTCGGAAGTTCCAAAGAGCAATTAGAAGGCTTCCTTAACTCTTTGGAAACTGAATATATTGTTTTTTGCTCACCAGAGGAAAAACAGAACTCAATGCCTCCCAATTTCAGTATGTAGCTTTTAGATTTGTCTATTTCTCTGTAAATAAGAAAGATCCTAGATAACAGGATGATCTGAGTTTGCTCTTTTATGCAAATAAATTTATCAATGTTGGGAAAAGATATGCTTCTTTTTTTTTAAGTGTGTTTATTATTATATTTTCATTGTAAAATTAATATATCCTCATGAAAGAAAATCTAAAAGTATCAGAAAAGATGGAAAAATAAGAATAACCGTAGTCTAATGATTCAAATGCAACTATAGTTAACACTGTGGAGTATTTTCTTTCAGGCTACTTTTTAAATGCTTTTTAATAAATATTGGCAACATGTAAAAGAGTATTTATAATATATATCTACAGCATAAAGAGTGGCAATTAAAAGGAACAATTGGGTACCCACCATCCATGTTGAAAAAGTTTGGATATTACTAGCATCTTTGAGGTCCTATATGCCCCATATGATCTCATGTTTCTCTCCATCTCACAGATGATCATTATCCTGAATTTCATGTTTATCATTCCCATGCTTTTATTTATAGCATTATGGCATGTGTCTTTAGTCATTCTACAACATCTCTTAACCTCTTTTTTTTTTTTTTTTTACCTTTTTTTAATTTTTATTGTGCTTTAAGTGAAAGTTTACAAATCAAGTCAGTCTCTCATACAAAAATTTATATACACCTTGCTATATACTCTTAGTTGCTCTCCCCCTAATGGGACAGCACACTCCTCTCCACCCTCTATTTTCATGTCCATTCAGTCAGCTTCTGACCCCCTCGGCCTTATCTCCCCTCCAGACAGGAGCTGCCCACATAGTTTCGTGTGTCTACCTGATCTGAGAAGCTTACTCCTCGCCAGTATCGTTTTCTATCCTCTAGTCCAATCCAATCCCTGTCTGAAGAGTTGGCTTTGGGAATGGTTCCAGTCTTGGGGTAACAGAAGGTCTGGGGACCATGGCCTCTGGGGTCCTTGTAGTCTCGGTCAGACCATTAAGTCTGGTCTTTTCACTGGAGTTCGAAGTCTGCATCCCACTGCTGTCCTGCTCCCTCCTGGGTTCTCTGTTGTGTTCCCTGTCAGGGCAGTCATAGGTTGAAAATTAACCATTTTTAAAGTGTACAATTCAGTGTTGTCGTTAGGTGCTGTTGACCCGGTCCCGACTCATAGCGACCCCATGTACCACAGAACAAAACACTGCCCGGTCCTGCAACATCCTTACAATCATTGTTATGCTTGAGCCCATTCTTGTAGCCACAGTGTCAATCCATCTCATTGAGGGTCTTCCTCTTTTCCTCTGACCTTGTAATTTACCAAGCATGATGTCCTTCTCCAGGGACTGATCCCTCCTGACAATATGCAATCTCACCATCCTTGCGTCTAAGGAGCATTCTGGTTGTACTTCTTCCAAATTCAGTGCCATTTAGCATATTACGATGTTGTACAACCACTGCTTCTATCTAATTCCAAAATATTTTCATAACCCCATTAAAAAACCCCATACTCATTACACAGTCAATCACTATTATCCCCTTCCTCTCAGCCCCTGGTGACCCCCAATCTATTTTTTATGTCTATAGATTTGCCAATTCTGGATATTTATATAAATGGAATCATACAATATGTGGCCTTTTGTGTTTGGCTTCTTTCACTTAGCATAATGTTTTCGAGGCTAACCCATATTGTAGCATGTATCAGTTCTTCATTCCTTTTTATGGTTAAGTAATATTTCATGGCATATATATACCACGTTTTGCTTATTCATTCATCTGTTGATAGACATGTGGGTGTTTCCACCTTTTGGTTATTGTGAATAGTGCTTCTATGAACATTCATGTAGATGTATTTGTTTGAGTGCCTCTTTTCAATTCTTTGGGGTCTATGCCCTGGAGTGGAAATGCTGGGCTATATGGCAATTCTGTTTAACTTTTTGAGGGACCACTAAACTGTTTTCCATAGCAGCTGCATTATTTTTACATCCTCATCAGCAATGTATGAAGGTTCTAATTTCTCCACATCTTTTCCAACACTTGTTTTTTTCCCTTTTTCTTTATTTTTATAGCCATCCTAGTGGAAGCAAAATGTGCTTCTTGGCCATTAGTATATCTTCTTTGGAGAAATGCCCATGCAAGTCCTTTGCCCATTTTTTGATTGGGTTATCTTTTTTTATTGAGTTTTAAAAGTTCTTTATATATTCTGGATACTGGACTCGTACGGGATATATGACTTGCAAGTATTTTCTCCCATTCTGTAGGTTGTCTTTTCATTTTATTGATAAAGTCCTTTGATACACATGAATTTTTTTTTAATTTTGTTGAAGTCTAATTTATCTATTTTGTCTTTTTTTGCTCAAGCTTTTGGTGCCATATCTAAGAATCTATTGCCATATCCAAGGCCATGATTTACCTGTTTGTTTTGTTCTAAGAGTTTTGTAGTTTTAGCTCTTATATATAGGTTATTGATTCATTTTGAGTTAATTTTGAATATGGTGTGAGGTAGAGGTCCAGTTTTTTTAATATGTGACTGTCCACTTGTCCCAGTACCATCTGTTTGAAGAAACTATTCATTCTTCATTTAATGGTGTTGGCACCCTTGTCAAAAATTAATTGACCATCGATTTATGGGTTTATTTCTGACTCTCAGTTCTGTTTCATTGGTCTGTATGTCTGTCCTTTATGCCAGTCCACGCTGCTGTGATCACTATAGCTTTGTAATAAGTTTTGAAATTGGGAAGTGTCTTAACCTCTTTTATGTACTTTCTCTATGTCTTGTTTTGCTACATTCTGAGTAATTTCTTCAGCTATGTCTTCTGACTAATCTAGTTCTCTCTTCAGTTGTGTTTAATAGTCATTTTAATCTGTCCACTATGGTTTTTGTTTCTATTTATTTTTTATTGCTAGAAGTTCTATTTATTTTTCTCAAGTCTGCTTTTTAAAGTAATTTTAATATACTTTTGCTCCTTTCTCATATTTACAATTCTCTCTTTTATTTCCTTAAACATATTAAACTTATTTTCTGTTTCGTGCCTGTCTTAATATGTAAAGCTTTCGCAGATATTATTTTGTTGTCTGTTCCTTCTTGCTCAAACTGTTATATTTTGGGGGGTCTTCTTTTCATTTTTTGTCTAAGTTCATATTCTTTATTTGGACTAATTTTTGAGGCCAGGTTGCTTGTGTGTTTCCACAGGATTTGTGTTTAAATTTGCCAGAAGCTCAGGAACCACTTTCAAACAAAGTTTTGTGGACCACAAATGTAGTGTGGGTTACAGGTCCTAAAACTTAAATAATACATGTTAGTTATAGAAATTTTGACAAATATACTTTTGCAACTTCAAAAGTACAGAGAAGAATATTAGAATATCCCATAAGCTCATAACCCAGGGCTAAGTATTGATAACATTTTGGTGCTTATCTTTCCTATCTTTAATATACATGTGTACATTTAAGTATCTCTGTGTGTTTTTATCTAATCTCCATTATACCATTTTGTAATCTGTTCTTTATTTCTTTACAGCACTTAATGAATGATTTCTAAGGTTATTAAATATACCTGTACAATCCATTTTTTTATGGCTGCATAGTGTTCTTTCACATGAAAGAACCATAATGGCTGGCCATTTGTATTGTTCCTAACTCTTTGCCATTACAAATAACAATGAAATAAGCATGAGAGACTTCTTCTGGTCAGTTCTCTGGGGCAGTGATTTTTTCTTTTTCTCCTATCTCAGAATTGAGATCATTTTCATTTATGGTGTTAGACCGTTATTCTCCTTTCTTATTCTGCCTTGCTCAGCTGAATCTCATTCTGCAGAAACTCGCTTATCTCCTACTGTATTTCCAATTCTTCATCATTAATGGTCCCATTTATAGGACTATATTTTTGTTTTGTTAGCCAAATATATTGACCATTGAGAATTGGTGCCATGAAGGGATATGTAGTTAAATGCAAAAAATAAAAATAAAAAGCCGAAGGAAAAATCTGTTGTCTTTTTCCAGTTCCATATTTTTTAAAATCAATTTTGCTCCTAGATATTGATGATTCTATTAACTATTGATACGACCACCTTGCAAACTATCAAAAGCATTTCTTCCCACCAAGTAAAGGTATTGCCAATCCATTGTGACTGTCTTTGGCAAAGCTGTTGAGACAGCATAGCAGAGCATCAGTTCCTAGTAAAGCCAGTGTTTCTGAATGAAAGCAAGTCATGAATTTGTGAAAAATAACACTGGGCATCAGTCCTTTATCTCTGAGCACTCTTTGTGTCTCCTGCTGCCCTGGGACATCTTTTGAAAAAAGCTCTTTTGGGTAAATCATCTATCAGGACAAAGCAAGAGCAAGTGAAGGTATCATTCTAGGTTGACCCCTGGGAATGAATAAAATATTTAACATAATACAAACTTGAGGAAGGAAGAGTACATGATATTTCCCAAAAGATTTGTGGTCAAAAGAGAACGTTCAAGAGTGTTATTTCTAATAATTCAGTAACAGTGGACTATGTAATACCTTAAGTTATACTAAACCTAAATCATCTGAAAAAGTCAAGTTGTAGAAATCAAATACAAGCAGCTTCATTTCTCCAGTAGAAATGGTTGGCAATCCCATATGAAATCACAGGCTATTTAAGCATCAGGCTTAGTAGTAGAAGGATTACAGATGATATTCTTGGCTAAATTCAATTTTATCTCCCCCAACTGAGTTTTACATCTAGAAAGACTATATTTTACACGTCCTCCTACCCCCACTCCAGAGTAGGCCTCAAATTATCTGTTAGTCGTATCCCAAGCACATATTAAGTGCATGATGTACCTAATATTCAGTCCCATGTACGTTGTTAGTTGCCATCCAGTCGGTCCCGACTCATGACGACCCTATATGTGCATAGTGGAGCTACTCCATGGGGTTTTTCCAAGGTTATGACCTTTTGGAAGCAACTTGCCAGGCCTGCCTTTTGAGGTGTCTGTGGGTGGGTTTGAACTGCCAATCTTTTGGCTAGTAGTCAAATGCTTAACTCTTTGCACCACCCAGCAACTCCAGTCCCATGTTATATATAGCAATGATACATGTACATATATGTATATGTGTGTGTGTGTGTGTGTGTGTGTATATATAAAACAATGTGAGTTGGAATCGATTCGACGGCAATGGCTTTTTTGGTTTATATAGTATAAAAAAAAAAAAAACCCACTGCTGCTGAGTCTATTCCAACTCATAGTTATCCTACAGGACAGAGTAGAACGGTCCCATGGAGTTTCCAGGGGTGTAAATCTTTACAGAAGCAGACTGCCACATCTTTCTTCCATGGAGCAGCTGGTGGGTTCAAACCGCTGAACTTTATTGGTCAGCAGTGCTTTAACTACTGCACCACCAGGGTTCCTTTGTATGTATATAATATATAATCCAGGAAGCCTTCTTGGTGAGCAGGCTGAGCACTGAACCATGGAGTAGACAGTAGCTGGACCTTCTGGAAATTGTTGCTGTGACAGGAAGTCACAGTAGAGCACTGCCTTCCATCTGCAGCAGTCTAGATATTTCTCAGCCTCATCACTAGTATCGACTCTTAGACTGTGACAATTCCCTGACCTGGGATGGGAAATTAACTCATATATATATAATATATGGAGCCCTGGTGGTACAATGGTTAAGTCCTTGGCTGCTAACCAAAAGGCCAGTGTTTAAACCCACCAGCTGCTCAGCAGGAGAAAGATGTGGCAGTCTGCTTCCATAAAGATTGCAGCTTTGCAATTACTGGCAAGAATCAAAAACACAGAAAATTACAAATGTTAGAGGGGCTGTGGGGAGACTGGAACTCTTATGCATTGCTGGTGGGAATCCAAAATGATACAACCATTTTGGAAAATGATATGGCACTTCCTTAGAAAGCTAGAAATAGAAATGCCATATGATCCAGCAATCCCACTCCTAGGAATATACCCTAGAGAAATAAAAGTCATTACAAGAACAGACATATGCACACCCATGTTCTTTGCAGCATTGTTCACAACAGCAAAAAGATGGAAACAACCTGGATGACCATCAACAGATAAATGGATAAACTTTGATATATACGCACAATAGAGTACTATGCAACATTAAAAAAAATTTTTTTTTTTTTTGAGAACAATGATAAATCTGCAAAGCATCTCACAGCATGTATGAACCTGGAGGGCATTATGCTGAGTGAAATAAGTCAATCACAAAAGGACAAATATTGTATGAGACCACTACAAAAACTCATGAAAATGTTTACACACAAAAAGAAACAATCTTTGACAGTTGTGAGGGAAGGGAAGAGTGGGGATGGAAAAACACTAACTAGACAATAGGTAAGGGATAACTTTGGTGAAGGGTAAGACAGTACACAATACTGGGGAAGCCAGCACAATTTGTACAAGGCAAGGTCATGGAAGCTCCATAGACACATCCAAACTCCCTAAGCGACTGAATTGCTGGGTTGAGGGCTGTGGGGACCATGGTCTCGGGGAACATCTAGCTCAGTTGGCATAACATAGTTTATAAAGAAAATGTTCTACATTCCACTTTGGTGAATAGCATCTAGGGTCTTACAAGCCTGTGAGCAACCATCTCAGATACTCCACTGGCTTCACCCATTTGGGAGCAAGGAAGAATGTAGAAAACTAAAGATACAAGGGAAAGATTAGTCCAAAGTACTAATAGACTGTGTCTACCACGGCCTCCGCCAGACTGAGCCCGCTACAACTAGATGGTGCCCAGCTACCACCACTGACTGCTCTTACAGGGATCACAATAGAGGGTCCCAGACAGAGCTGGAGAAAAACGTGGAACAAAATTTTAACTCACAGAAAAAGACCAGACTTACTGGCCTGACAGAGACTGGTGAAACCCTGAGAGTATGGTCCCTGGACACCCTTTCAGCTCAGTAATGAAGTCACTCCTGAAGTTCACTCTTCAGCCAAAGATGAGACAAGCACTCAATTAAAAAATGGGCAAAGGAAATAAACAGACATGTCGCCAAAGAAGACATTCAAGCTGCCAACAGACACATGAGGAAACGCTCACAATCTCTAGCCATTAGAGAAATGCAAATCAAAACCACAGTGAGATACCATCCTACCCCGGCATTACTGGCATGAGTCAATAAAGCGGGAAATAACAAATGTTGGAGAGGCTGTGAAGAGATCAGTCCTCTTATGCACTGCTGGAGGGAATGTAAAATGATACAACCATTTTGGAAAATAATATGGCACTTCCTTAGAAAGCTAGAAATAGAAATATCATATGATCCAGTAATTCCACTCCTAGAGAAATAAGAGCTGTCACATGAATAGACATACCACACCCAGGTTCATTGTGGCATTGTTCACAATAGCAAAAAGATGGAAACAACCTAGATGCCCATCAACAGATGAATGGATAAACAAACTGTGTTACATACACACAATGGAGTATTATCCAACGATAAAGAACAACGATAAATCTGTGAAGCATCTCATAGCATGGATGAACCTAGAGGACATTGTACTGAGTGAAATAAGTCAATCACAAAAGGACAAATATTGTATGAGACCACTACTGCAAAAACTCATGAAAAGGTTTAGATACAAAAAGAAACAGTTTTTGATGATTACGAGGGAGGGGAAGGGTAGGGATGGAAAAACACTTAATAGATAAGTGGAAACTTGGTGAAGGGTAAGACAGTACAGAATACTGAGGAAGCCAGCCCAACCTGTACAAGGCAAGGTCATGGTAGCTCCGTAGACACATCCAAACTCCCTGATAGGTGGGATAGCTGGGCTGAGGGCTGTGGGGACCATGATCTCAGGAGACATCTAGCTCAATTAGCATAACAACTAGATGGTGCCCGGCTACCACCACTGACTGCTCTGACAGGGTTCACAATAGGGGGTCTTAGTCAGAGCTGGAGAAAAATGTAGAAACAAATGTAGAAAAAAATTCTAACCCAAAAAAGAAAGACCAGACTCACTGGCCTGACAGAGATCAGAGAAACCCTGAAAGTAAGGCGCCCGGATACTTTTTAGCTCAGTAATGAGGTTATTCCTGAGGTTCACCCTTCAGCCAAAGATTGAACAGGTCCATGAACAAGACAAGACTAAAGGGGCGCACCAGCCCTGAGGCAGGGACTGGAAGGCAGGAGGGAACAGGAAAGCTGGTAATAGGGAACCCAATGTTGAGAAGAGAGAGTGTTGACATGTCATGGGGTTGTTAATCAATGTCATAGAACAATGTGCGTACTGTTTGATGATAAAATAGTTCCGTAAACCTTCACCTAAAGTACAACAAAAAATCAAATAAAAAAAACAAAAACAAAGTTGAGACGGGCCCATAAACAAAACGAGGCTAAATGGGCACACTAGCCCAGGGGCAAGGACTAGAAGGCAGGAGGGGACTGGAAAGCTGTAATAGGGAACCCAAGGTCAAGAAGGGAGAGTGTTGACATGAAGTGGGATTGTTCACCAATGTCATGAAACATTATGTGTACTAACTGTTTAATGAGAAGCCAGTTTGTTCTGTAAATCTTCATCTAAAGTACAATTAAAAAAAAAAAAAGAAAGAAAGAAATAAAAGATTGCAGCCTTGGAAACTGTGGGGCAGTTCTACTCTGACCTGTATGGTCACTCTGAGTTGGAATCGACTTGACGGCAACAGGATTTGGTTTTTCTTTGGAGTACATATGTATATACCTATACCACATGTATATAGTGTATAATAATGATGTATATTCTACTCAACCACTTCTTATTCACTCTTTACCCAGAAGCAAAAATTATTTTGCTAATATCACTTATCCTAACCAAGTCTTAATGTAACAGCATAGTACATGATAAGAAGAACACAGATATAATTTAGATAATTTTGACTCGAATTCCAGATAGGCACTAGTTATCTTTGGGACTTTGGTCAAATTATTTACCTTTCTCCCCTTTTCTCATTTGTGAAATGGGCAGGATGAAGCTTGCTTCACAGGTCCCCTCCATTAAATGAGACGATATGTGTAAAGTCCTTAGCACAATAGCTAGGATAAGTGTGGAGTCCCTGGGTGGTACAAAAGGTTAAAGTGTTCAGCCACTAGCTGAAAGGTTGAGGTTCAAGTCCACCCAGAGGTACCTCAGAAGAAAGGCCTGGCAACCTATGTTTGAAAAACCAGCCACTGAAAACTCTATGGAGCACAGCTCTATGCTCACACACATGGGGTCTCCGTGAGTCAGAGACGACTCTACAACAACTGGTTTTTAGCATGAGTGTGCTAAATGCTTTATTAGGCATCGAGACCCATTTTAAATGATCACTGTCAATTCAATTTGTCTAGTACTTTTGGCGTATTTAAGAGATAGTGGGTTAGTAAATTTTTTTATGGCACACATTAGCGTGACTCTGCCTTCACAAAATTTTCATCCTGGTTGAGAAATAAGTTTTATGTGCTTTAAACATGTAAATAACCACATGAGGGAGTATATAATCAAAATACAGCATACATGACAAAGCCTTTGATTTAGGAAAGAGATTGCAGTGGGCTGGAGTAGTGGGCAGGTCTTTTGAAGGAGATAGGACTCAAGACCCTCAAAGACATAGAAGAATGAGTAATAACTTAGGCTTTGGAGTCACCTAGATCTGATTTGAATTAGTGTTTTAGTCCTAACTGCATAATTTAGGACAAATTATTGAGTGACCCAATGCAACATAATGAGCACCTAGCCATTGAGTTTTTGGGAATGTTAAATGAGTTTTAGATTGATTAGTACAAATTTGGAGCCCTGGTGGTGCAGTGGCTAAGAGCTTGGCTGTTAACCAAAAGACCAGCAGTTTGAATCTACCAGCTGCTCCTTGGAAACCCAATGGGACAGTTCTACTCTCTCCTACAGGGTCACTATGAGTAAGAACTGACGGGACAGCAACAGGTTTGGGGTTTTTTGTTTTTTTTGGTTTAGTACAATTTTTGGCCTGTGGTGAGTGCTGTACAAGTGTGGTTGTAGTGGTAGAAAATGCTATAAATGAAACAGGGATGAGAATGGACATAGGAGAAACACAAGGATTAAATTTTAATGTCTTTCTGTGTTGTTACTTATATACTTGATATGGCTTCAAAGGAGCTTAATAAATACCGTTTGAGGATTGTGATGATCATACTTTACTTGCTATTCTTTACTGAACTTTTTAATAAAATACCAAGGAGCTTTGAGGCTATTTAAATTATTAAATTTAAGTAAGTTTCAGAGCCAAAAGACACTCATGCATCATTTTATTTCGTTTTAGGGTAAACAATTTTTTTAAAAAACCTTCTCTACCATAATGTTAACTTAAAAACCAATTTGTTCTCTAAAGCTCTGTTTCTATTAATAATTTTACTTTATTCCATTCCCCTTAGATATGTTTGCATTTTTGGTAATTTTGTCTCTTTCTTTTATGAAATTATATTTGTTGCTCTCATAATAACAAATCTACGATTGAATACAAAACGTAAAAAGCCATCAACAATGAAGTGATTAATATACCTACAAGAGAACCATGATTGAATTAGAGGCATTTACATCTCTGATGAATAATCCAGAGGCAAATATGTTAAATAATAAAAATTTATTTTAGTTCTCTATTAAATTATTGAAAATCCAAATGGTAAATTTTAGTATATTATAAGGCTTGAATATTCATTACATTCCTTCTACTTTTGTTTTTTTCCCTCATTTGACAAAAATATCATTTTCTTTACCCTGAATATACCAAATATCAAAAAGATGCATTTTTGAAAGGAATAATTTCATGATCAGAACTAAGGGCATGTTCTTTTAAAAGTTACTTGATTCTTCTTTTAAGATTTTGAATAATATCAGTATTTACCCTGTAAATACTTTGGCGCAGGATCGGGCAGTGTTCCGTTCTATTGTGCATAGGGTTGCTACGAGTCGGAACTGACTCAATGGCACCTAACAACGACAGTATTTACTCCCTATCTTCGTTATCTAGTACTATTATAACAGAAATACCTCAGGTGAACGACTTTAACAAGGAGAAATTTACTCTCACAGTCTAGGAGGCTAGAAGTCCAAATTCAGGGTTCTAGCTCTGGGGGAAGGCTTTCTCTCTCTGTTGGCTGTGGAAGAAGGTCCTTGTCATCAATCTTCCCTATTCCAGGAGCTTCTCAGCTCAGGGACCCTGAGTCCAAAGGTCGAGCTATTCTCCTGGCTCTGGTCTCTTGTGCTATGAGGTTCCTCTGTCTCTTTGCTGGCTTCTCTCTTTTACATCTCCAAAGAGATTGACTTAAGACACAACCTAATCTTATAGATTGAGTCCTGCTTAATTAACATAACTGCCTCTAATCCTGCCTCGTTAACATCATAGAGGTAGGATTTACAACACTTGGGAAAATCACATCAGATGAAAAAATGGTGAATAATCACACAATACTGGGAATCACACCCTGGCCAAGTTGACACAAATTTTTAGAGGACACAATTCAATCCATAACACTGCCCAATTAAGAAAACTATTTTCGAAACTGAGAAAGTGGTACTTGATTAGATGAAAGGAAATTCATCCAGAAGACATAAAACAATGAGTGTGAGTCAAGGTTAAGATTTAGCACAGATGACTTTGGTAAAGGGTAAGACAGTACACAATACTGGGGAAGCCAGCACAACTTGTACAGGGCAAGGTCATGGAAGCTCCACAGATACCTTCTAACTCCCTGAGGGACTGGGTTACTGGGCTGAGGGCTGTGGGGACCATGGTCTTGGGGAATATCTAGTTCAACTGGCATAACATACTATATAAAGAAAATGTTCTACATTCTATTTTGGTGAGTAGCATCTAGGGTCTTAAAAGCCTGTGAGCAGCCATCTAGGATACTCCGCTGGTCTTACCCCTTCAGGAGAAAGGAAGAGTGAAGAAAACTAAAGGTATAAGGGAAAGATTAGTCCAAAGGACTAACGGACCACATCTACCATGGCCTCCATCAAACTGAGTCCACTACAGCTAGATGGTGCCCGGCTACCACCACTGACTGCTCTGACAAGGATCACAATAGGGGGTTCCGGACAGAGCTGGAGAAAAACGTAGAACAAAATTCTAACTCCAAATGAAAGACCAGACTTACTGGCCTGACAGAGACTGGAGAATTCCTGAGAGTATGGCCCCCAGACACACTTTTGGCTCAGTAATGAAGTCACTCCTGAGGTTCACCCTTCAGCCAAAGATCAGACAGGCCCATAAAACAAAACGAGACTAAAGGGGCACACCAGCTCAGGGGCAAGGGCGAGAAGGCAGGAGGGGACAGGAAAGCTGGTAACAGGGAACCCAATGTTGAGAAGGGAGAATGTTGACATGTCGTGGAGTTGTTAACCAATGCCATAAAACAATATGCGTACAAACTGTTTAATGAGAAACTAGTTTGTTCTGTAAACCTTCATCTAAAGTACAATTTTAAAAAAAAGATTTAACACAGATGAAGGGAAATAAATCAGTCACAGGCAAGGCTGGAGCTCAGGGCTTTGTATAAGAGAGGTTAAAGAAAAAAGATTAAGAGAGTGTGCAGGGGGGCAGCTTACTGAGCAAGATAAAGCGAGCCTCCTTGGTAAGCAGAGTCAGCATTGAGCCATGGAGTAGTCAGTAGCTGGACCTTGTGAGGGTTGTTGCTGTGACAGAAAGTCACACTGAAGCCCTGCCTTTCATCTGAGGCATCTTATAAATATTCATCACTAATATCAACTTTTAAACCCTGACTGTTCCCTGACCTGGGATGGGATGTTCACTCTCCGAGAAGAAAATCTTTTGATTTCAGGGTGGGCGTGGGTTCTTTTAATCTAAGGAGTCCAGTTTTTTATGGACTCAGTGCTTGCGGGGGAATTTTCTTTCTCTGGGGGAGGCCCTTTTAGGTAATAGTTGTGTCCTTGGATTTGACATTGACAATTGTTTCTACAATCCTGGCTCTAAAATACGCCTTAGTAATTCATTAGACACACACAGAGAAATATTATTCTTGTAGATCACTAGGACTACATTCATTGAATTTCTGTTGTAAAGTATTAAATGCTTAGTCAGTCAATCTTTACTGAGCACACACTGAGTATCTGGCACTATATTAGATGCTGTAGGCAGACAGAGAAGATACAGTAGATGGAGAGTATGGCTGAGTCTAATTGTGATACAGGAAAAATATATGTAAAAGATAACAGTCCTTGAAATGAAACATGCTGTTGTTAGGTGCTGTTGAGTTCCTTCTGACTCATAGTGTCCCTATGGACAACAGAATGAACTCATAGCGACCCCATGGACAATAGAACGAAACACGGCCCAGTCCCGAGCCATTCTCACAATCCTTGCTATGTTTGAGCCTATTTTTGCATCCACTGTGTCAGTCCATCTCGTTGAGGGTCTTCCTCTTTTTTGCTGACCCTCTACTCTTTACCAAGCATGATGTCCTTCTCCAGGGACTGGTCCCTCCTGATAACATGTACAATGTATGTAAGATCAAGTCACACAATCCTCACGGCTAAGGGGCATTCCAGCTGTACTTATTCCAAGACAAATTTGTTTGTGCTTCTGACGGTCCATGGAATATTCAATATTCTTCACCAATATCATAATTCAAAGGCATCAATTCTTTGTCAGCCTTCCTTATTCATTGTCCAGCTTTCACATGCATGTGAACCAAATGAAATTACCATGGCTTGGGTCGGGGTACCTTACTCCTCAAAGCGACATTTTTGCTTTTTAACACTTTAAGAGGTCTTTTGCAGCAGATTTGCACAATGCAGTATGTTGTTTGATTTCCTGACTGCTGCTTCCATGGATGTTGATCGCAGATCCAAGTAAAATGAAATCCTTAACAACTTCAATCTCTTCCATTTTTATCATGATGTGTCTTATTGGTCCTGTTGTGAGAATTTTTGTGTTCTTTATGTTGAGGTGTGATCCATACTGAAGGCTGTGGTCTTTGATCTTTACCAGTAAGTGCTTCAAGTCTTCTTCGCTTTCAGTAAGCAAGGTTGTGTCATCTGCATAACACAGGTTGTTGATAAGTCTTCCTCCAATCCTGATGCCCTATTCTTCTTTATACAGTTGAGTTTCTAGGATTATTTGCTCAGCATACAGATTGAATAAGTGTGGTGGAAGGATACAACCCTAACGAACACCTTTCCTGGTTCTAAACCATGCAGTATCCCCTTGTTCTGTCTGAATGACCGCCTCTTTGTCTATGGATGAGCACAATTAAGTGTTCTGGAATACCCATTCTGAGCAATGTTATTCATTATTTGTTATAGTCAATAAAACAGAGGTAAACATCTTTCTGGTATTCTCTGCTTTCAGCCAGGATCCATCCGACATCAGCAATGATAGCCCTTGTTCCACATCCTCTTCTCAATCCAGATTGAATTTCTGCCAGTTACCCGTACTGTTGCAAATGTTTTCGAATTATCTTCAGCAAAATTTTACTTGCTTGTGGTATTACTGATATGGTTTGATAATTTCTGCATTCTGTTGGATCAGCTTTCTTTGGAATGGGCACAAATATGGATCTCTTCCAGCTGGCTAGCCTAGTAGCTGTCTTCCAAATTTCTTGTCATAGACGAGTGAGCACTTCCAGCGTTGCATCTGTTTCTTGAAATGCCTTAATTGGTATTCTGTCAATCCCTGGAGCTTTGTTTTTTGTCAATGTCTTCAGTGCAGCTTGGACTTCTTCTTTCAATACCATCAATTCTTGATCATATAGTACTTCCTGAAATGGTTGAATGTTGACCAATTCTTTTTGGCATAGTGACTCTGTGTATTCCTTTCATCTTGTTTTGATTCTTCCTCCGTCATCTAATATTTTCCCCATAGAATCCTTCACTATTTCAGCTTGAGGCTCGAATTTTTCCTTCAGTTATTTCAGCTTGAGAAATGCACAGCATGTTCTTCCCTTTTGGTTTTCTAACTTCAGGACTTTGTATGTGTCATTATAACACTTTACTTTGTCTTCTGAAGCTGCCCTTTGAAATCTTCTGTTCAGCTCTTTTACTTCATTTCTTTTTAGGTACTCTTTGTTCAAGAGAAATTTTCAGAGTCTCTCGGGACATCCATTTTGGTCTTTTCTTTCTTTCCTATCCTTTAAATGACCTTTTACTTTCTTTATGTATGATATCCTAGTTGACATCCCACAACTTGTCTGGTCTTTGGTCATCAGTGTTCAACATGTCAAATCTATTTTTGAGATGGTCTCTAAATTCAGATGGGATATCCTCAAGGTCGTACTTTGGCACTCATGGACTTGTTTTAGTTTTCTTCGGCTTCAACTTGAACTTGCACTTGAGCAATTGATGGTCTGTTCTGAAGTTGGCCTCTGGCCTTTTTCCTCACAGATGATATAGAGTGTTTCCATTGTCTCTTTTCACAAATGTAGTCAATTTGATTCCTGTGTTTTATACCCAGTGAGGTCCAGTTGCCGTTTATGTTGTTGAAAAAAGGTATTTGCAATGTAGAAGTTGCAAAATTCTATCATAGGATCTCTGGGATCATTTCTATCAAGGCCATATCTTCCAACTACCGATTCTTCTTTGTTTCCAACTTTCACATTCCAATCACCAGTAATTATCAATGCATCCTGATTGGATGTTCAATCAATTTCAGACTGCAGAAGTTAGTAGAAATCTTCAGTTTTGGTAGCATTAGCTGCTGGTGTGTAGATTTGAATAATAGTCATATTAACTTGTCTTCCTTGTAGGCATATGGATATCTTCCTATCACTGACAGCCTTGTTCTTCAGGATAGATCTTGAAATGTTCTTTTTGACAGTAAATGTGATGCTACTCCTCTTCAATTTGTCATTTCCGGCATAGCAGACCATAGGATTTTGTAATTCAGAATGGCTAAAGCAGTCCATTTCAGCTCACTGTTGCCTAGGATATTGATCTTTATGCTTTCCATTTCATTTTTGACAGCTTCCAATGTTCCGAGATTCATACTTCATACATTCCATGTTCTGAACATTAATGGATATTTGCAACTGTCTCTTCTCATTTTTAGTTGTGCCACATCAGCAAATGAAGGTCCTGAAAGCTTGACTCCATCCCAGTAAGGTCAACTCTACTTTGAGGAGGCAGCTCTTCCCCAGTAGTATTTTGAGTGCCTTCCACTTTAGGGGCTCATCTTACAGCACTATATCAGACGTTTCACTGCTATTGATAAGGTTTTCACTACCCAATTTTTTTAGAAGTAGATTGCCCAGTCTTCCTTCCTAGTCTGAGTCTAGAAGCGCTGCTCAAACCTGTCCACCACAGGTGACCCTACTGCTGTTTGAAATACTGGTGGTATAGCTTCCTGCATCAGCAATGCACAAGCCACACAGTATGACATACTGACAGACAGACTGGTGGTGGAAATGAAATATATAAATGTAAAAATTAATATAGCATACTTGTGTACTCACTGTTATCTACCAATGATCAGAGATATCACCCATTTAACAAATATTTGTCACATACATACAATGTGGAGGAGCCTAGAATAGTGCTATGATATCATAAAGCCTGAATATATTACAACCTACCCTTAGATTGCTTGTAACCTAGAAATAGTTATGAAAAATAGACAAGCAACTATAATACTTGTGATGTGCCATGTAACTGGTACAGATATCAGATTGCTACAACTAAGAAAAGTGTTATTGGAAGAGGTGATACTTGTGTTGTTCCTTAAAAGATGAAGAAGATGCAAAGGGGGAGGGGCAGGTACAGAGGAATTGCAGGTAGAAGAAAAACTCATAGTGAAGGACAAAAGCATAGACTATCTTTATGAATTATCTAACCCTGTGTAACAAATCAGGAGCCCTGGTAGCACAATGGTTGAAGTGATTGACTGCTAATCAAAAGGCTGATGGTTCGAGACCACCAGTGGCTCTATGAGGGGAAGATATGGTTGTCTGCTTCCATAGACATTTACAGCCTTGGAAACCCCATGGGGTCACTATGAGTTGGAAATCGACTCGACGGCAGTGGGTGGTCGTGGTGTAACAAATTGTACCAAAACTTACTTGCTTAAAACTACAATGATCATTTATTATCTCTCATGGTGTCTGTGAATGAGGAATTTGGGGTTGGTTTGACTGGCCATTTCTGGCTTAAGATCTCTCATCAGATTGCAGTGAAATGTTGGCCAAAGCAGCAGTCATCTGAAGGTTTGATTGGGGCTGGAGGATTTGCTTCCAAGACGACCACTCATGGGGCTGGTAAGTTGGTGCTGGCTATAGCCAGGACCTTGGTCCCTTTTTAGGTAGTCTCTCAATGGGCCATTTTAGCATCCTCATATCATTTGGCTGGCTGATGAGGAGTCTAAGAGACCCAGGTGGAAGCTGTGATGCCTTCTGTGACATCAGAAGTCTTCCACCATCTCTTCTGCTATATTCCATTGGTCACATAGGCTGGTACTGATTTAATATGGGAGGGGACAATATAAGGGCCTGAAGACCAGAAGGCGAGGATCATTGGGTACCATCCTGGAGACTGGATACAACACTATCCAAAATGATGACAATTTAAAAATAATATATTATAAAATCTATTAAGAAAACATTCTGCATCCCACTTTGAAGAGTGGCGTCTGGGGTCTTAAACACTAGCAAGCAGCCATCTAAGATGCATCAATTGGTCTCAACCCACATGAAGCAAAGGAGAATGAAGAACACCAAGGACACAAGGTGATTACGAGCCCAAGAGATAGAAAGAGCCACATGAACCAGTGACTACATCATCCTGAGATCAGAAGAACTAGAAGGTGCCTGGCTACAACCGATGACTGCCCTGACAGGGAACACAGCAGAGAATCCTTGAGGGAGCAGGAGAGCAGTGGGATGCAGACCCCAATTCTCATAAGTCCAGACTTAATGGTCTGACTGTGACTAGAAGGACCCTGGTGGTCATGGCCCCCAGACCTTCTGTTGGCCCAGGACAGGAACCATTCCTGAAGCCAACTCTTCAGCCATGGATTGGACTGAAAAATGGGTTGGAGAGGGATGCTGGTGAGTAATGAGCTTCTTGGATCAGGTGGATACTTGAGACTATGTTGGGATCTCCTGCCTGGAGGGGAGATGAGAGGGTGGAGGGGGTTAGAAGCTGGCAAAATAGACACGAAAAGAGAGAGTGGAGGGAGACAGCGGGCTGTCTTATTAGGGGGAGAGTAATTGGGAGTATGTAGCAAGGTGTATATAAGTTTTTATGTGAGAGACTGACTTGATTTGTAAACTTTCACTTAAAGCACAATAAAAATTATTAAAAAAAAAAATATAGTTGATTTTGGAAACATTTACAGATCTCTGTGAGAACATTTACTTACCTACCTTCCGAACTATAATGTGAATTCCTTGATGGCAAAAAAGTGTCTTTTATTTCTGTACCTAGAACAGAGTATCAAGAGCAGTGCTTGATAGATAATAGAAACTTAATGCATGTTTCTTTTTTGTTTTTATTGCACTTTAAGTGAAAGTTTACAATTCAAGTCAGTTTCTCATACAAAATCTTATACACACATTGTTTTGTGACCCTAGTTGCTCTCCCTACAACATGATAGCACACTCTTTCTCTCCACCCTGTATTTCCTGTGTCCATTCAACCAGCTCCTATCCATCTCTGCCTTCTCATCTCACCTCCAGACAGGAGCAGCCCACATAGTCTCATGTGTCTACTTGAGCTAAGAAGCACACTTCTCACCAGTATCATTTTATGTCTAATAGTCCAGTCTAACCTTTGAAAAGTTAGCTTCAAGAATGGTTTTGGTTTTGGGCTAACAGAGAGTCTGGGGTCCCTCTAGTCTTAGTCAGACCATTAAGTCTGGTCTTTTTACTAGAATTTAATGGCCACATCCCGCTTTTCTCCTGCTCTTTTCAGGGGTTCTCTGTTTTGTTTCCTGTCAGGGCGGTCATTGGTGGTAGCTGGGCACCATCCAATTCTCCTGATCTCAGGCTGATGGAGTCTCTGGCTTACTTGGCCCTTTTCTTCTCTTAGGCTCATATTTTCCTTCTGTCTTTGGTGCTCTTCATTATCCTTTAACACATGTTTCTTGAAAAAGTGAATGAATAAATGAATGAATGAATATGGGTGAATATGATATAAGAGATAAGTTAAAATATCAAAACCATAGAGTGAAGTCTTGATTCAGGATAATGTAGGAAGCTACACAAAAGTCAGATTCTACATGGAATCTAGAAGAGAAAGTAGGGTGGATAATAAAAATTGTAGGTGCTGTCCAGTATTAGCCGTGACTTCATCTGGAAGACATGACTATTCCAATCACTTGAGAAGTGCACTTTATGGTATAGACTGGAAGCGGGGTGGCTGGGCCAGTGGATGAAATAGGTCTCAGAACAACCATAGATTTCAGACTATCAAGACAAATCTCTGAATCGCATCTCTGTGTTAACCTCACCCTGAACATTGCCAAAGGGATCACTGCATGGAGACCATTACTGTGACAGATTGCTACTTTACATCTTAGAAGGCCTTTAATGGAAATGGCAGAGAATTTGGAGTGCATTATTCATTATATTATTTGTTCTTTGACTATGACCTGGCCAGTTGTACTGAAATCTCAGGTAGACCCATAGCTCAACAAGAAAATTAGGAGATTATATAACCGTGATACATCAAGAAATCCTGGACCAGGAACCTGGACATTAGGTCCAGATGACATAGTTTGCTGGGTCTATGCAGTCCCCATCCACTCTATCCTCTTTTTATACATCTTTTGGGATCTTCTAACCTGGTTGATTCCTCACCCTGCCTGGGCTGCCAAGACTAAATTTTGGGAGAAAGCCCATTCACACCATCATGTATTCTTCATCTTGAGGATGCCCTTTGCACAACTTGTTTGTTGGTTGTGCAATAAAACACAGAGAAATCCATACAGGGCTGAGTCAGCCTTTGGCTGGCCCGTGTACCTGGACCAGCCTTTGTGGTCTGGCCTCACTTCATCTCTGAGCACAGGGCTAACTAAATTAAACCTCATTTATGTAGAAATATAACTGTGAAGGTACAGGAAAGAGACTGTCCTTATATTCTTAAAACTTCCAGAGTTATGTATAGCCTTTTTATTTTTTACTCTCAGACTGAAGAAACTGTTACAGTAGTTCTTAATAATTTCATTAAAATAGGAGAGGTAAAACACTTTCCTTCTGTGTCCAAGCTGCTGCTGGGAGCTGGCAGGGATGGCATTTGTAAGGTGAAACCCTCCTTCCCACTTACATGCTGCCCTCATGAGGCGTGCTAAGGGGGTACCATCTTCTCACAGATGTAGGCTGAGTAGGGGTGACTCCACAGGGAACACTGAATGCAGACATCACATTGGGAAGAAACAGACCCAGCTTAGAGCAGACAGATACGAAAGGTAAAACGAAAACTCTGTATTTTTTTCATTGCTAACAAGATTGCTGAACTCTGCTTTCCAAATAAAAGTGCTGAAATTTTGTTTCAACAGTATTAGTACCATTTCTTAACAGAAGGGAGTCCAAAAGCCGTGCTAGGAGTGCACCCATTCCAGTGAGAAGACATGCCCAAACGTAGGGACAAGGTCAGAAATGATTCCCTCTGAGAATGAAATGAATAGAATCAGCATCTATTCATACATGCCCTCACCCCTCACCCACCCACCCGTGCTCAACTTTTCCCTGCAACCCACTCTGTGCTGGAAATAGATCTATAGACTGCTCTGTCAGACTTATGCAAGGCTTACAGGCTCTCAAACATCCCTCATACTGATGTTCAGAGTGGGAGTTTACCCAAGGGGTTAAGAGTTGAGATTTCACAGGGTTTCTCTGTACACAAAGAAAGCATATAGCATTGAGATGTTAACAAAACAAAGCAGATTAGTGGCAATAACAGTCTTCTGGTTCATTTCCTGAATAACCTGTCGGGTGCCTCACTTCTCCCCTCTCCTTGCAAGTTTAACTTTGTCCAATTATTAGGACCAATTTTGTCCTATAAAAAAAAAAAAAAAAAAAATTTTTTTTTTTTTTTTTTATAGGACAATACAGAGTGTTTATTTATACGTAAATAACTCTGATTCAGTACCTTGTCAGTGGTGCTATTAGTTCCTGTCTGACCTTAGTGACCCAGGATGTCAGTGACTACTTTCCTGCTATAGACTTTCAGCGTCTAAGTCCCAGGCATGAGTCACAGGGTCTCTCTGAGTTTTCTACTTGGCCATTGATAAGATAGTCTCTTTCATAACTTATCTGGCCTGACTTAACCTCCTGATCCCTGACGTTACTTATTCTCAAAATTCTCAATTCTGGTTGCATGTCAGCATTACCTATGAAGCTTTAAAGTGTTCGTGACTCAACCCTAGAGACTCTTAGTTAAAATTGTGTTAAGGTGAGCACAGGTGATATTGGCGGCTTTCCCGGACTCATATGAAGAGACAGAGCCTAGAAAGGATGTGCCAAGTACACACAGCAGTAAGTTGCAAGGTCTGTCTGACTTCAAACTCTGTGTTCAGTCCATTATATCCCACTGTGGTCTAAAGGGTGATTTTCTGCAGGGTTCCTGATGCAGCCTGCCAGTACAGGGCACACAATCCTTGAATGTATATTGTGGGGGTGTCTATCGATCTTCCAAATTACAATCATTTCTACTGTTAGTCAAGGGTTTGGTGTAGATCTTAGGTAACTCTATTAAAGGCAAGCCTGGAACTAGAATTGCACTGGAATGAGAATGTCAAAGTGGCCACATAAATGTTTACCTCAGGCCCAACTTCCCAGCCCATCTGTAATGGGCCTTGGAGAAAAACCCAGTTCCTATGATAGTCTTGAGGCTGCCATGGAACTAATGAGGCACTGCTGATGCCCTAGGCACAAGATGCCACAGAAACGCCCCAGTCTAGAATTTATACTGGGCTTTTTCTCCCACTTTAAAAGGATCTGCTGGAGCACAGAGCTTTGGGGCTGTTCTGGGATGGAAAAGTCTGGGACAAAATGGGATTACTATGTATTGAAATGTGTCCCCTCAAAATATGTGTTGTAAATCCTAATCCCTATACATGTGGATGTAATCCCATCCGGAAGGAGCCCTGGTAGCACAGTGGTTAAAGCACTTGGCTGCTAACCGGAAGGTTGGCGATTTGAACTTGCCAGCAGCTACAGAGGAGAAAGATGTGGCAGTCTGCTTCCGTAAAGATTCGCAGCCTTGAAAATCCTATGGGGCAGATCTACTCTGCCCTAAAGGGCTGCTATGAGTCAGAATCAACTTGATGGCAATGGGTTTTAACAGGCTACAACTCAGGATTAGGATTAACTTGGAAGCAACAGGATACAACTCAGGAGACAGGATAAAGTTCTTCAGTCAGGACTACTTCCAATTAAGACAGCTCTCAGCTTCTTCTCAGCCGTGGCCACAAGTTGGCTTTCTCTTGGCCATGCCCACCTCTGAGCCTTCTCTCAGTTCTTTTAGCTATGCCCTGGTTGGGCAAGTGTTACTGTTCTTTAGCTCCACCAAGAAGTGCCTGGAGGCATCCCACTCTACCAATAAGCCTCCTGCCTGAAGGCACTCAGCTCTTTCTCACTGCATGAGTCAGCAAGCCCACTGCAGTCTACCAGTCCTGTGGTTCTTGCCATTCATGCTGCTGCCACATATATCTGCCGCTAGGCTCTGCTGTGGTTGTTGCCCTTTCTTGCCATCTTGAGCTGTCTCCAGTGTTATAGCTCTCTCTATCTCTTATGTCTAGGAGGTTCTCAGCACAGGATAGGCTCTGCTCCAGGCTATTCTTGATAGTAATGGGGTCTCCCTTAAGCTCTATGGGATTGGCCCATATGTAAAGCTACTCCTTGTAAATCTCAAGGGATGAACCTTCCACCAGGACAAAGAACTGACCAATCTCCTCGGTAGACCCCAGTAACTTAGTTTGCATAACAACCGATCGATTCCCACAAGGCCATTTGATCCTGTTGGGTGGTTTTACACACCCTATTTGCATAGTAGACTAACAAATTTCTTTTCAAGACTGTGGCCTAGCCAATCGTTTTGGCAGAATTATAAACCCAAGGCCAGAAAAGCCATATGTAAGAGAAACCCACTGCACTACAGGTTTGCTTTGTGATATTAATGAGGCTATATCAGTGCAGGGTGTGTCTTAAGCCGATCACTTTGGAAATATACAAGGAGTGGCTTAGGCACAGAAGCAAGCAAGCACAAATGGAGAAAGATTGATGCCACACGGAGATCAACAAGAAGCCAAGGAAGAGAAGCTGAAAGAGACAAGGGTTTTCCTCCGCAGCGGACAGAGAAAGCCTTCCCCTGGAGCTGGTGCTCTGAATTTGGACTTCTTTCTTCCTAAACTAAGAGAAAATAAGTTTCAGTTTGTTAAAGCCATCCCCTGTGGTATTTCTGTTATAGCAGCTCTAGATAAGTAAGACATACATTAATGTTCATTATAGAACTATTCACAATAGCCAAAATGTGGAAATGACCCAAGTGCCCATCAACAGAGGAATGGATAAACAAAATGTGGTATATACACAAAATGGTATATTTTTCATTCATAAAGAGAAATGACGTTCTGATACATGCCCCACAAGAATGAACTTTGAAAACATTATGCCAAGTGGGATCATATGTATGAAATATCTAGAATAGACAAATGCATCAAGAGAAAAGAAGAGTGGTTGGTTACCAGGGACAGGGAGAAGGGAAATGAAGGGTATAAAAAATTATATATATATATATAAGATCCTTCTACAGATTATATATGTGTATATATATGGTGGCACAGTGGTTAAGCATTTGGCTGCTAACCAAAAGGTCAGCAGTTTATATCCACCAACTGCTCCTTGGAAATGCTAGGGGGCAGTTCTACTCTGTCATATAGGGTTGCTATGAGTCGGAATCAACTTGACAACAAAGGATTTTTGGTATATATATAATATTTTATATATTTTGGTGTATATTTATAATCAGTAGGAGGAACTGTACTGTATAATTTACTATCTCACTGGTAGAGCTCCAGGTTGACCACTTGGAGCTAGTGTCCTCTCACTCATCCAGTTTAGACCTTGGTGACCACACTGTGCCCTGATGATACCAAGGCAGAAGGAAGGAGCTCCTTACCCAGGCCATCTATCCACCTCCTCAGCTTTACTGCCCAGTTTATATCAGAAATGTCCTTACCATGTGCAGCTATCCTTAATGGCAAATCCTCCAGACCCTGTATCTTCTGGGGGCAGTTTTGGGGAAAGTAAGTTGCATTTTGCCTCATAAACACCTTCATTGCATGCCAGGATCAGGGCAGCCATACCTCCCCACACCAACTGTGCAGGCATCTGGGATGTTGGGTGTAAAATCCTGAACTGAATTATTTTCAGTTCTGTAGTGCTTGATAAGGTGTCTAAAGTGAGAGCATTTAATTTCTCAGCTTTGCAGAAAATTGCACACATGATTCTCATTCTCAATTTATTTTAATATTTGGATTGTTTTTATTACAAACTATGACTCCTTTATGAGTGAATACATCTGAGAAGCCAAATGCACGTTCCCAGTGCACTCAGTTGTTCGTAAAGCCATCCGAGAATCTACAGGCAGAGGTTTTACAGAATGAGAGGGCAATACATCAACTCTTCATATATATTCTCTCGACGGCCGGGGAAATTAAATTGGTTTTTCACCTACTGAAACCTCAACACATTTTTATTATTTAAACCTAATATGTGTTTAATGCTAACTGGCAATCAATTTACACATTATACGTAAACCTATACCTGCATTCTATTTCTCATTAGAAGGTTTGCTTTAGCATATTCATTGATTGTCCAATTTACAGATTTATAGTGTAACACTTTTGCAAGTTTAAAAATTTTTGTATTGAGCTACCAAACTAAAAATTTTTATTTTCTCTTCTTAGGATTCTTAGGTAATTAGATGGAAATGTTACAAGTTCAAGGACTTGATCATATTAATCTTTACCTCTTAGGGCCTAGCAGAATACTTGGTTCATAGCTGTTCTTGTGGCCCATCGAATCTATTCTGACTCATAGCCACCCTACAGGAGAGAGTAGAGCAGCTCTGTAGGGTTTTCAAGGCTGTAATCTTTACAGGAGAAGATCACCAGGTCTTTTCTACTGGTTCATATGGGTTTGTGCTTTACTTATAACTCAGAAGCCAAATCCTCCTCAACATTTTCTTTTATCCATTTTTAATAGCCCTGGTGGTGCAGTAGTTAAGAGCTATGGCTGCTAACCAAAATGTTGGCAGTTTGAATCCATCAGCTGCTCCTTGCAAACTTTGTGGGGCAATTCTACTCTGTTCTACCTAAAGGATTGCTGTGAGTCTGAATTGACTCAATGACAATGGCTTTTTGCTGTTGTTTCTTCTTATTATTTTTTTTTTAATGTATGTTCTATTATATATGTTGTTGTGGAATCAATTCTGACTCACAGCAACCCCATGTGTGCAGAGAAGGACTGCTCCAGAGAGTTTTTAAGGCTGTAACCTTTCAGAAGCAGGTCACCAGGCCTGTCTTCTGAGACATCTCTGGGTGTGTTTGAACTGCCAAACTTTGGGCTAGTAGCCAAGCGCTTAACAGTTTGTGCCACCCAGGGACTCTTATTATAAATAAGCCTTCTCAAATCTTAGCTATTTTAGTTATCTACAAAAAGCAAACATACCAGTATAAAAATTGTTAGTGTGCAAATGGCCAAGGGATACATGTAAAGATGTTCTACCTCATTCACAATTAAATAAATGCAAATTCAAGCTGCAAGATCATTTTAATCTATCAGTTTGACACAAACGTGAAAGTCTGATAACATGTTGAGCTGATGAGGGCAATAGCATACGTTGCTGATGGGAATTGAAATAGGTATATGAATTTTAGAAAGGAATTTGGCAGTTTCTATTATAAAAGGGAGCCCTGGTGGCACAGTGTTTAAGTGCTCGTCTGCTAACTGAAAGGTCAGCAGTTCAAGTCCACCAGCTGTTTTGAGGGAGAGAGATGTGGCTGCCTGCTTCTGTAAAGATTTACAGCCTTGGAAACCCTGTGGGGGAAATTCTACTCTGTCACATAGGGTCGTTATGAGTTGGAATTGATTCTATGGTAATGGTTTTTTTTGTTTTTGTTTTTGTTGCTTATTATCATAGAAGTATTCATGCCACTGAGGAGATCTATCTCAATTTTAGGAATCTTAGCCTACAAAAATAACAGCATAAATATGTAAATATATATGTACAAAAGACTTTTTAATAATAAATAATTTGAAACAAACTCAATGCCATCAGTAGGGGCATGAATATAGAAACTGTGGTTCATTCACACAACAGAATATAATGCAACCTTTAAAAATAATTAAGTAGCTCTAATGGCCTGGAAAGATGGCCAGAGTATATTGTTAAGTGAGAAAATAAATTGCAGACCAATGCGTATAGAGCATGAAACATTTTTATTTGAAAATTGTGACAGTACATATATATGTGTATGTATGTTTTTTATTATGTGTATGTGTATAGATAGAAATGGAAAAACTGAGGAAAGTTAGTTATCAAAGCTTAATAGAATTTCCTTTGTGGGTAGGAAACTCACAAAGGCAAAAACCCTTGTATAAGATAAATTGTATAAGATAAAAATTGGACCTTCAATTTTCATCTTATTTTTCTTATATAATGAGATTATGTTTTGGTTTTTTTTTTTTTTTAACTTTTTTGCTTTTGGCATTTAAAAAATATAATAGGAAAATAAATGTGTATCTATGAATTATTCATAAAACCAAAAACCAAACCCGCTGCCGTTGAGTCGATTCCAACTATTGATACATAGTACAAAATAGTGGAAAATTGGGATAGTACAACTCTTTAATTTTCCTTTTGTTAGAAATACTGTTTTTCCCCTTTTCAACTTCATTATTAAAGAGATAAAAATATTTCAGAGCACATCAACAAATTTGTTACAAAGATTATTAGATCACATATTTTCTTATGCTTTTAATATAAATTCCTAATCAGTTATTGTTTAAATCATGTTTAGACTCATTGGGAAAATCTGGTAGTCTGAAGTTAAAAAGTCATTAAGAAAGGGAGGAAAATGGGTATTTTAGGGAGAACTGTACAGATCTCAAAACACATTGGAGAAAATTAGGGCTGAGATGGAGGGACTACTAAATTACAAGTTAAGGATGCATTCACTAATTCATTATTCAATAAGCAATTTTTTTTTTTTTTTGTAATGTGTTTACCTGGTTTTGGTATCAGGGAGATGGTGGCTTCACAGAATGAGTTGGGTAGTATTCCGTCATTTTCTATGCTTTGAAATACCTTCAGTAGTAGTGGTGTTAACTCTTCTCTGAAAGTTTGGTAGAATTCTGCAGTGAAGCTGTCCGGGCCAGGGCTTTTTTTTGTTGGGAGTTTTTTGATTACCGTTTCAATCTCTTTTTTTGTTATGGGTCTATTTAGTTGTTCTACTTCTGAATGTGTTAGTTTAGGTAGGTAGTGTTTTTCCAGGAATTCATCCATTTCTTCTAGGTTTTCAAATTTGTTAGAGTACAATTTTTTGTAGTAATCTGAAATGATTCTTTTAATTTCAGTTGGGTCTGTTGTGATGTGGCCCGTCTCGTTTCTTATTCGGGTTATTTGTTTCCTTTCCTGTATTTCTTTAGTCAGTCTAGCCAATGGTTTATCAATTTTGTTAATTTTTTTCAAAGAACCAGCTTTTGGCTTTGTTAATTCTTTCAATTGTTTTTCTGTTCTCTAATTCATTTAGTTCAGCTCTAATTTTTATTATTTGTTTTCTTCTGGTGCCTGATGGATTCTTTTGTTGCTCACTTTCTATTTGTTCAAGTTGTAGGGACAGTTCTCTGCTTTTGGCTCTTTCTTCTCTTTGTATGTGTGCATTTATTGGTATAAATTGGCCTCTGAGCACTGCTTTTGCTGTGTCCCAGAGGTTTTGATAGGAAGTATTTTCATTCTCGTTGCATTCTATGAATTTCCTTATTCCCTCCTTGATGTCTTCTATAACCCAGTCTTTTTTCAGGAGGGTATTGTTCATTTTCCAAGTATTTGATTTCTTTTCCCTAGTTTTTCTGTTATTGATTTCTAGTTTTATTGCCTTGTGGTCTGAGAAGATGCTTTGTAATATTTTGATGTTTTGGACTCTGCAAAGGTTTGTTTTATGACCTAATATGTGGTCTATTCTAGAGAATGTTCCATGTGCGCTAGAAAAAAAAGTATACTTTGCAGCAGTTGCGTGGAGAGTTCTGTATAAGTCAATGAGGTCAAGTTGGTTGATTGTTGTAAGTAGGTCTTCCGTGTCTCTATTGAGCTTCTTACTGGATGTCCTGTCCTTCTCCGAAAGTGGTGTGTTGAAGTCTCCTACTATAATTGTGGAGGTATCTATCTCACTTTTCAGTTCTGTTAAAATTTGATTTATGTATCTTGCAGCCTTGTCATTGGGTGCATAAATATTTAATATGGTTATGTCTTTCTGATCAATTGTCCCTTTTATCAGTATATAGTGTCCTTCTTTATCCTTTGTGGTGGATTTAAGTCTAAAGTCTATTTTGTCAGAAATTAATATTGCTACTCCTCTTCTTTTTTGCTTATTGTTTGCTTGATATATTTTTTTCCATCCTTTGAGTTTTAGTTTGTTTGTGTCTCTAAGTCTAAGGTGTGTCTCTTGTAGGCAGCATATAGATGGATCGTGTTTCTTTATCCAGTCCGTGACTCTCTGTCTCTTTATTGGTGCATTTAGTCCATTTACATTCAGTGTAATTATAGATAAATAAGTGTTTAGTGCTGTCATTTTGATGCCTTTTCATGTGCGTTGTTGGCAATTTCATTTTTCCACATACTTTTTTGTGCTGAGACGTTTTTCTTAGCAAATTGTGAGATCCTCATTTTCATAGTGTTTGACTTTATGTTAATTGAGTCGTTACGTTTTTCTTGGCTTTTATCTTGAGTTATGGAGTTGTTATACCTTTTTGTGGTTACCTTATTATTTACCCCTATTTTTCTAAGTAAAAACCTAACTTGTATCGTTCTATATCGCCTTGTATCACTCTCCATCTGGCAGTTCAATGCCTCCTGTATTTAGTCCCTCTTTTTGATTATTGTGATCTTTTACCTATTGACTTCCATGATTCCCTGTTATGTGTATTATTATTATTTTTTTAATTAACCTTAATTTGTTTGTTTTTGTGATTTCCCTATTTGAGTTGATATCAGGATGTTCTGTTTTGTGACCTTGTGTTGTGCTGATATCTGATATTATTGGTTTTCTGACCAAACAATATCCTTTAGTATTTCTTGTAGCTTTGGTTTGGTTTTTGCAAATTCTCTAAACTTGTGCTTATCTGTAAATATCTTAATTTCGCCTTCATATTTCAGAGAGAGTTTTGCTGGATGTATGATCCTTGGCTGGCAGTTTTTCTCCTTCAGTGCTCTGTATATGTCGTCCCATTCCCTTCTTGCCTGCATGGTTTCTGCTGAGTAGTCTGAACTTATTCTTATTGATTCTCCCTTGAAGGAAACCTTTCTTTTCTCCCTGGCTGCTTTTAAAATTTTCTGTTTATCTTTGGTTTTGGTGAGTTTGATGATAATATGTCTTGGTGTTTTTCTTTTTGGATCAATCTTAAATGGGGTTCGATGAGCATCTTGGATAGATATCCTTTCGTCTTTCATGATGTCAGGGAAGTTTTGTGTCAGGAGTTCTTCAACTATTTTCTCTGTGTTTTCTGTCCCCCCTCCCTGTTCTGGGACTCCAATCACCCACAAGTTATCCTTCTTGATAGAGTCCCACATGATTCTTAGGGTTTCTTCATTTTTTTAAATTCTTTTATCTGATTTTTTTTCAGCTATGTTGGTGTTGATTCCCTGGTCCTCCTAATATCCCAGTCTGCATTCTAATTGCTCGAGTCTGCTCCTCTGACTTCCTATTGCGTTGTCTAATTCTGTAATTTTATTGTTAATCTTTTGGATTTCTACATGCTGTCTCTCTATGGATTCTTGCAACTTATTAATTTTTCGACTATGTTCTTGAATAATCTTTTTGAGTTCTTCAACAGTTTTATCGGTGTGTTCCTTGGCTTTTTCTGCAGTTTGCCTTATTTCGTTTGTGATGTCTTGAAGCATTCTGTAAATTAGTTTTTTATATTCTGTATCTGATAATTCCAGGATTGTATCTTCATTTGGGAAAGATTTTGATTCTTTTGTTTGGGGGATTGGAGAAGCTGTCATGGTCTGCTTCTTTATGTGGTTTGATATGGACTGTTGTCTCCGAGCCATCACTGGGAAACTAGTTTTTCCGGAAAATCCGCTAAAAAAAAAAAGCAGTCAGATCCCTATCAGAGTTCTCCGTCTGGCTCAGGCTATTCGGATGTTAATGAAGCCGCCTGACTGGTACGCTGGCTCCAGGCTCTGAAAACAATCGCTGCCTCCCCGTATTTGTTCGTTCTCCGTCTCTAAATCTGTGTTTGTTGTTCAGGGTTCGTAGATTGTTCTGTTTGTGATCGATTCACTTGTTTTTCCGAGTCTTTGTTGCAAGAGGGATCCGCGGTAGCGTCCACCTAGTCCGCCATCTTGGCCCCGCCTCTCAATAAGCAATTTTTAAAATTCAGTATCTACTGTGCCAAATACCATTGTAGGCACTGGAGCCCCTTTATGACTAAAACAGGCACGGGTCTTATTATAAGTTGTGGAGGAGGCTTGCTCGTTCAAGACTTCTTTACATGGGTCTCCTGAGAACCACATGCTGCTCTAGGCCCTGGGAACGCTGTGGTGAACAGATTAGGCCAGGCCACTCTCATATGAAGCTGGTGGGGGTGTTGTGGTTAGGTGCCGTCAAGTGGGTTCCAACTCATAGCAACCCTGTATGCCACAGAACAAAACACTGCCCGGTCCTGTGCCATCCTCACAATCGTTGTTACGCTTGAGCCCATTGTTGCAGCTATTACGTCAGTCCATCGCGTTGAGGGTCTTTCTCTTTTCCACTGACCCTGTACTTTACCAAGCATGATGTCCTTCTCCAAGGACTGATCCATCCTGACAACGTGTTCAAAGTATGGAAGATGCAGTCTCGCCAAGGAGCATTCAGGTTGTACTTCTTTCAAGAGAGATTTGTTTGTTGTTTTGGCAGTCCATAGTATATTCAATATTCTTCACCAATACCACAATTCAAAGGCATCAATTCTTCTTTGGTCTTTCTTATTCATTGTCCAGCTTTCACATGCATATGATGTGATTGAAAATACCATGCCTCAGGTCAGGCACACCTTAGTCCTCAAGGTGATGTCTTTGCTTTTTAACACTTTAAAGAGGTCCCTTGCTACAGATTTGCCCAATGCAATGCATCTTTTGATTTCTTGACTGCTGCTTCCATGGCTGTTGATTGTGGATCCAGGTAAAATGAAATCCTTGACAACTTCAATCTTTTCTCTGTTTATCACGATGTGGCTTATTGGTCCGGTTGTGAAGACTTTTGTTTTCTTTATGTTGAGGCGTAATCCATATTGGAGGCTGTGGTCTTTGATCTTTGTCAGTAAGTGCTTCAAGTCCTGTTCACTTTCGGATCCTGGCTGAAAGCATAGACTATCAGAAGGGTGTTTACCTGGCAAAAAATAAGGCTCCAGGAATTGACGGAATATCAATTGAGATGTTTCAACAAACAGATGCAGTGCTGGAAGTGCTCGCTAGTCTATGCCAAGACAGCTTCCTGGCCAACCGACTGGAAGAGATCCATATTTATGCCTATTCCCAAGAAAGGTGATCCAACCAAATGTGAAAATTATCAAACAATATCATCAATATCACCACAAGCAAAATTTTGATGAAGATAATTCAAAAGGGGCTACAGCAGTGTATGGACAAGGAACTGCTAGAAATTCAGGCTGAATTCAGAAGAGGACATGGAACCAGGGATATGATTGCTGATGTCAGATGGATCCTGGCTAAAAGCAGAGAATACGAGAAAGATGTTCACCTATGTTTTATTGACTACGCAAAGGCATTTGACTATGTGCATCATAACAAATTATGGATAACATTGCAAAGAATAGGAATTCCAGAACACTTAACTGTGCTCATGAGGATCCTGTACATAGATCAAGAGGCAGTTGTTCGGACAGAAAAAGGGGATACTGATTGGTTTAAAGTCAGGAAAGGTGTGTGTCAGGGTTGTATCCTTTCACCATACCTATTCAATCTGTATGCTGAGCAAGTAATCTGAGAAGCTGGACTATATGAAGAAGAAGGGGGCATCTGGATTGGAGGAAGATTCAGTAAGAACCTGCTGGTGGGGGTAGACAACAATAAACAAGTTGACAAGTAGTGGTAAGAGTTAAGAAAATAAAGCAGGGGAAATGACAGGAGTAAGTGGGCTAGTCAGGGTGTGTAGCTACTTTCGACAGGGTATTCAAGAAAGGCTTTGCTGGGAGAGGACATTTGCACTGAGATCTGAATGTCGAAAAGGAGCTGCTCTGAAAAGATGGGCAACAAGAGCACTCTAGGCAGAAGGAAAAGGGTAAAAACCCTGAAATTGTTGTGGTCACGTTCAAATTTTATTTAGAGGTAGAGCTTACAGACTGAATGTGTGGAGTAGGTGGAAAAGATCAAAGATAACTGAGGTTTTTTGCCTGAGTGAAGGGAGAATGGTGCTGCTTTAATTGAGATGTGGAAGACTGGAGTAGGGTGGGGGGAGTATGTGAAGCAGAAAAAGATGGATCTGGAGCCTTTGTGTGGCCTTATTAATTTTATGATCTCTACCTATTAGACATTGCAGTGGAGTTGGACATACAAGTTGAGGCTCAGGGACAGGAATGTCAAGTTGTGAGCCATCAGCGTTTAGATGGGGGATAAAACTGAGCGAGATTTCCTAGCCAAGTGTGTCCACAGGAAGGAGGCCCTGAACCTGGAGGCATTCCAACAGTTTGAGGGGAGCTGAAGAAGGAAAAGCCAGTGAAATCAGGAGAAGCTCATGAGGGAGGGAAAGGACCAGAAACCAAGAATGGTCAAACTTCTGTCAAATGCTGCTGAGAGGTTGCATAAAATGAGAACAGAGATTGAGCGATAGATATGGTAGATGGAGGTCATAGTGAATCTGGATAACAGGAGTTTCGGTGGAGTGGCTGAAAGCAAGAAGTATGGGTGGAAAGAGTTTGGGAATGGGAGATGAAGCAGTGAAAGTCAGTCTTGTGCAGGGTTTTGCTCCAAACAGGAGCAGAAAAATGAAATGGTAGATAAAAAGAGGTGTAGAGTCAAGAGACCATTTTTTTTTTAATTTTTTATTGTGCTTTAAGTGAAAGTTTACAAATCAAGTCAGTCTCCTACACAAAAACCCACACACACCCTGCTACATACTCCCAATTGCTCTCCCCCTAATAAGACAGCCCACTCTCTCCCTCCACTCTCTCTTTTCGTGTTCATTTCATCAGCTTCTAACCCCCTCTACCCTCTCTTCTCCCCTCCAGGCGGGAGATGCCAACATAGTCTCAAGTGTTCACCTGATCTGAGAAGCTCATTCCTCACTAGCATACCTCTCCAATCCATTGTCCAGTCCAATCCCTGTCTGATGAGTTGGCTTTGAGAATGGTTCTTATCCTGGGCCAACAGAAGGTCTGGGGGCCATGACTGCCAGGGTCCTTCTAATCTCAGTCAGACCATTAAGTCTGGTCTTTTTACAAGAATTTGGGGTCTGCATCCCACTGCTCTCCTGCTCCCTCAGGGGTTCTCTGTCGTGTTCGTTGTCAGGGCAGTCATCGGTTGTAGCCTGTCACCACCTGGTTCTTCTGATTTCAGGCTGATGTAGTCTCTGGTTTATGTGGCCCTTTCTGTCTCTTGGGCTTGTAATTACCTTGCATCCTTGGTGTCCTTCATTCTCCTTTGATCCAGGTGGGTTGAGACCAATTGATGCATCTTAGATGGCCACTTGCTAGTGTTCAAGACCCCAGATGCCACTGTCCAAAGTGGGATGCAGAATGTTTTCTTAATAGATTTTATTATGCCAATTGACTTAGATGTCCCCTGAAACGGTGATCCCCAACCCCCTGTCCCTGCTATGCTGGTGTTCGAAGCATTCAGTTCATTCAAGAAACTTCTTTGCTTTTCATTTAGTCCAGTTGTGCTGACCTCTCCTGTATTGTGTGTTGTCTTTCCCGTCACCTAAAGTAGTTCTTATCTACTATCTAATTAGTGAATACTCATCTCCCACCTTTCCTCCCTCCCCCCTCTCATAACCATCAAAGAATATTTTCTTCTCTGTTCAAACTATTTCTCCAGTTGTTATAGTAGTGGTCGTATACAATATTTGTCCTTTTCAAACTGACTAATTTCACTCAGCATAATGCCTTCCAGATTCCTCAATGTTATGAAATGTTTCACAGATTCATCACTGTTCTTTATCGATGCATAGTATTCCATTGTGTGAATATACCATAATTTATTTATCCATTCATCTGTTGATGGGCACCTTGGTTGCTTCCTTCTTTTTGCTATTGTAAACAGTGCTGCAGTAAACATGGGTGTGCATATATCTGTTCGTGTAAAGGCTCTTATTTCTCTAGGATATATTCCAAGGAGTGGGATGCCTACATCCTGTGGTAGTTCTATTTCTAGCTTTTTATGGAAGCGCCAAATTGATTTCAAAAGTGATTGTACCATTTTACATTCCCACCAGCAGTGTAGAAGTGTTCCAATCTCCCCACAGCCTCTCCAACATTTATTATTTTGTGTTTTTTGGATTAATGCCAGCCTTGTTGGAGTGAGATAAAATCTCATTGTAGTTTTGATTTGCACTTTTTTTTTTTAATGGCTAATGATAGTGGGCATTTCCTTATATATTTGTTAGCTACCTGAATGTCTTCTTTAGTGAAGTGTCTGTTCATATCTTTTGCCCATTTTTTAATTGGGTTATTTTCTTTTTGTAGTTGAGTTTTTGCAGTATCGTAGATTTTAGAGATCAGGTGCTGATCAGAAACGTCATAGCTAAAAACTTTTTCACAGTCTGTAGGTAATCTTTTTACTCTTTTGGTGAAATCTTTGAGCATAGGTGTTTGACTTTTAGGAGCTCCCAGTTATCTAGTTTTTCTTCTGCATTGTTAGTAATGTTTTGTATACTGTTTATGCCATGTATTAGGGCTCCTAACGTTGTCCTTATTTTTTCTTCCATGATCTTTATCGTTTTAGATTTTATATTTAGGTCTTTGATCCATTTTGAGTTAGTTTTTGTGCATGGTGTGAAGTATGGGTCTTGTTTCATTTTTTTGCAGATGGCTATCCAGTTATGCCAGCACCATTTGTTAAAAAGACTGTCTTTTCCCCACTTAACTCTTTCAGTGCCTTCATCAAATATCAACTGTTCATATGTGGTTGGATTTATATCTGGATTCTCAATTCTGTTCCATTGGTCTATGCATCTGTTGTTGTGCCAGTACCAAGCTGTTCTGACTACTGTGGCAGTATAATGGGCTCTAAAATCAGGTAGAGTAAGGCCTCCCACTTTGTTCTTTTTCAGTAATGCTTTACTTATTGGGGGCCTCTTTCCCTTCAATATGAAGTTGGTGATTTGTTTCTCCACCTCATTTAAAAATGTCATTGGAATTTGTATCAAATTGCATTAAATGTATAGATCACTTTTGGTAGAATAGACATTTTTACAATGTTAAGTGTTCTTATCCATGAGCAAGGCATGTTTGTCCACTTACATAGGTCTCTTTTGGCTTCTTGCAGTAGCGTCCTATAGTTTTCTTTGTATAGGTCTTTTACATCTCTGGTAAGATTTATTCCCAAGTATTTTATCTTCTTAGTGACTACTGTAAATGGCATTGATTTGGTGATTTCCTCCTTTATGTTCTTTTTGTTGGTGTAGTGGAATCCAACTGATTTTTGTATATCTTGTATCCCGATACTCTGCTGAACTATTAGTTTCAGTAGTTTTCTTGAGAATTCCTTAGGGTTTTCTTTGTATAAGATCACGTGATCTGCAAATAGAGTTACTTTTACTTCTTCCTTGCTAATCTGGATGCCCTTTATTTCCTTATCTTGCCTAACTGGTCTGGTTAGGACCTCCAGCACAATGTGGAATAAGAGTGGTGATAAAGAGCATCCTCCTCTGTTTCCCAATCTCAAGTAGAATGCTTTCAGGCTCTCTCCATTTAGGATGATATTGGCTATTGGCTTTGTGTAAATGCCCTTCATTATGTTGAGGAATTTTTCTTCTATTCCTATTTTGCTGAGAGCTTTTATCATGAATAGGTGTTGAACTTTGTCAAATGCCTTTTCTGCATCAATTGATAAAATCATGTGATTCTTGTCTTTTGTTTTATTTATATGATTGATTACATTTATTGTTTTTCTAATGTTGAACCATCCCTGCATACCTGGTATGAATCATACTTGGTCATGGTGAATTCTTTTGTTGATATGTTGTTGAAATCTATTGGCTAGAATTTTGTTGAGGATTTTTCCATCTATGTTCATGAGGGATATAGGTCTGTAATTTTCTTTTTTGTGTGTGTCTTTACCTGGTTTTGGTGGCAGGGATATGGTGACTTCATAGAATGAGTTTGGAAGTATTCCGTCCTTTTCTATGCTCTGAAATACCTTTAGTAGTAGTGGTTTTGGAAACCCTGGTGGCGTAGTGGTTCAGTGCTACGGCTGCTAACCAAAGGGCCGGCAGCTCGAATCCACCAGGCGCTCCTTGGAAACTCTATGGGGCAGTTCTACTGTGTCCTATAGGGTTGCTATGAGTCGGAATCGGCTCAACTGCTCTGGGTTTGGTGTTTTTTTTTGGTGTTAGTAGTGGTGTTAGCTCTTCTCTGAAAGTTTGGTAGAACTCTGCAGTGAAGTTGTCCGGGCCAGGGCCTTTTTTTTTGTTTGGAGTTTTTTTTAATTACCTTTACAATCTCTTCTTTTGTTATGGGTCTATTTAGTTGTCCTACCTCTGTTTGTGTTAGTTTTGGTAGGCAGTGTGTTTCCAGGAATTCATCCATTTCTTCTAGGTTTTCAAATTTGTTAGAGTACAATTTTTCATAGTAATCCGATATGATTCTTTTAATTTCAGTTGGGTCTGTTGTAATATGGCCCATCTCATTTCTTATTGGGTTTATTTGTTTCTTCTCCTGTTTTTCTTTTGTCAGTTTGGCCAATGGTTTATCAATTTTGTTGATTTTTTTCAAAGAACCAGCTTTTGGTCTTGTTAATTCTTCCAATGGTTTTTCTGTTTTCTGTTTCATTTAGTTCTGCTCTAATTTTTTTTTATTTGTTTTCTTTTGGTGCCTGAGGCTTTCTTTTGTTGTTCTCTTTCTATTTGTTCAAGTTTTAGGGATAATTCTTAGATTTTGGCCCTTTCTTCTTTTTGGATGTGTGCATTTATTGATATAAATTGACCTCTGAGCACTGCTTTTGCTGTGTCCCAAAGGTTCTGATAGGAAGTGTTTTCATTCTCATTGAATTCTATGAATATCTTTATTCCATCTTTAGTGTCTTCTATAATTCAGTCTTTTTTGAGCAGGGTATTTTTCAGTTTCCAAGTGTTTGATTTCTTTTCCTGCTTTTTCTGTTATTGATTTCCACTTTTATGGCCTTATGGTCAGAGAAGATGCATTGTAATATTTCAATGTTTTGGATTCTGCCAAGGCCTGCTTTATGACCTAATATGTGGTCTATTCTACAGAATGTTCCATGTGCACTAGAAAAGAAAGTATAATTGGTTGCTGTTGGGTGGAGTGTTCTGTATATGTCTATGAGGTCAAGTTGGTTGATTGTGGCATTTAGATCTTCTGTGTCTTTATTGAGCTTCTTTCTGGATGTCCTGTCCTTCGCCGAAAGTGGTGTGTTGAAATCTCCTACTATTATTGTGGAGTTGTCTATCTCACTTTTCAATGCTGATAGAGTTTGTTTTATGTGTCTTGCAGCCCTGTCATCGTGTGCATATATGTTTAATATGGTTATATCTTCTTGGTATATTGTCCCTTTAATCATTATATAGTGTCCTTCCTTATCCTTTCTGATGGATTTAACTTTAAAGTCTATTTTGTCAGGAATTACTATTGCAGGCCCTACTCTTTTTTGACTGTTTTTTGCTTGATATATTTTTTTCCATCCTTTGAGTTTTAGTTTGTTTGTGTCTCTAAGTCTAAGGTGTGTCTCTTGTAGGCAGCATATAGACGGATCTTGTTTTTTAATCCATTCTGCCACTCTCTGTCTCTTTATTGGTGCATTTAGTCCATTTACATTCAGTGTAATTATGGATAGGTATGAATTTATTGCTATCATTTTGATGTCTTTTTTTGTGTGTTGTCGACAGTTTCTTTTTCCCACTTGATTTTATGTGCTGAGTAGATTATCTTCATATTTGTCCTTTCCTCCTATTCATTGCTGTTGATTTTGTTTCTGCTGAGTCCCTATTTTTTTCGTGTATTTTATTTTGATGAGTAGGATAGTTGTCTCCTTTGTGGTTATCTTATTATTTACCCCTATTTTTCTAAATTTAAACCTAACTTTTATTTCTTTGTTTCACCTTATCTTCCTCTCCATATGGAAGATCTATGACTACATTTCTTAGTCCCTCTTTATTGTTTTAATGTTGTCTTCTTTTATATAACAACATCGCTGTTATCCTGTTTTGAGTGTTTTTTTAATCTTGATTTATTTTTTTGATTTCCCTATCTGGTTTGACTTCTGGTTGCTCTGCCCAGTGTTCTAGTCTTGGGTTGATACCTGATATTACTGATTTTCTAACCCAAAAAACTCCCTTTAGTATTTTTTGTAGTTTTGGTTGGGTTTTTATGAATTCCCTAAACTTGTTTATCTGGAAATGTCCTAATTTCACCTTCATATTGGAGAGACAGTTTTGCTGGATATATGACTCTTGGCTGGGATTTTTTTTCCTTCAATTTTTTATATAAGCCAACCCATTGCCTTCTTGCCTGCATGGTTTCTCTTGAGTAACCCACTAACCAACCCACTGCCGTCAAGTTGGTTCCGACTCATAGTGACCCTATAGGACAGAGTAGAACCACCCCATAGAGTTTCCAAGGAGCGCCTGGTGGATTTGAACTGCCAACCTCTTGGTTAGCACCCGTAGCACTTAACCACTACACCACCAGGGTTTCCTTCTGCTGAGTAGTCCGAGCTTATTCTGATTGGCTCTCCTTTGTATGTGATTTTTCATTTATCCCTAGCTGCTCTTAAAATTCTCTCTTTATCTTTGGTTTTGGCAAGTTTGATTATAATATGTCTTGGTGACTTTCTTTTAACATCTGCCTTATGTGGAGTTCAACGAGCATCTTGGATAGATATCCTCTCATCTTTCACGATATTAGGGAAGTTTTCTGTCAACAAATCTTCAACAATTCTCTCTGTATTTTCTGTTATTCCTGCCTGTCCTGGTACTGCAATCGCTTGTAGGTTATTTCTCTTGATAGAGTCCCACATGATTCTTAAGGTTTCTTCATTTTTAAAAAATTCCTTTATCTGGTTTTTCTTCAAATATATTAGTGCCAAGTGATTTACCTTCAAGTTCAGAAATTCTGCCTTCCATTCGGTCAGTTCTTCTTCTCTGACTTTCTGTTGAGTTGTCTACTTCTGTAATTTTATTGTTAATCTTCTGAATTTCTGATTGCTGTCTGTCTATGGATTTTTCCAGGTTACTAAATTTTTCATTATGTTCCTGAATAATCTTTTTAATTTTTTCAGTTGCTTTATCTGTGTGTTCCTTGGCTTGCTTTGCATATTGCTTCATTTCCTTCCTGATGTCTTGAAGTGTTCTGGATTTTAATAGTTCCAGGTAGTCACTTTCATCTAGAAAATCCTTTGATTCTTTGTTTTGAGAGCTTGTGAAGTGATCACGGTCTGTTTCTTTATGTGACTTGATATTGACTGTTGTCTCTGAGCCACCTATAAGTTATTGTATTAGTTTATTTTATATTTGCTTACTGTGTCATAGCTTCTTGCTTTGTTTTGTTTTGATATGCCCAAATGGGTTGCTTGAGTGAGCTGGCTTGATTATTTTCACCTTTGAAGTTCTGACGTCCTGTCCCTAGATGGCTAGAGCTGTTATCAGGTATATCAGTCTTGGAGTCCATTTACTTTTCTTGTATGAATTCAGCTCAGGTGTCCAGGTAGCTACTCATCAAGCGTGTGGTACAAACTCCGTCCTACAGTCTTAGAGGTGCAGGGGTGATTGGTGTAGGCACCGGTATCTGGTTGCAGCAGGGGGTCACACTCTGAACAAGGCAGGGGGCTGAAAATCATCCCCCAAGTGTCTCTGAGGAAAGCATGTCCCTGTTTCCTAGAGTGTACAGGTGAGTGTGTTCTGCAGATGGACCATGGGCACCCAACGTTTTTGTTTTAAGGACTGGGAGGTGCCAATTATCCTTGGACTACTTTCACAGGTGGCTGTGTGACCTGAGTGGAGCTACCAGTCCTTTGGCCCCTGATGTGGGTAGGTGAGGACCCTGTTTAATAGGCAAAGCATTGTCAAACCTCAAATACCCACCTCTTTGCCGCACAGCTGAAATGGTTGGAGTCTGCCATCAAGGGCCTATTCTCCTTAAATAGGCCCACACAGGTCCATGCAGAGGGAAAGGTACTTAAAGTCCATGGACTGTTTATGCCTGAACAGGAACCGCTTCTGTGCTCAGCTCCCCTGGTTAGTGGACCTGGCAAATTTATCTTTTCCCCCAAAATGCAAATTTACTCCTTCTCCAAGGCCGGGAGGATGAGTCTAGGTGCTCAACAGGGCCTATCTCAGGCCCAGGGCAGTCAGCTGCTATAGCTGGCTTGGGGGAGGTGGGGGTGGGGAGGTAGTAAATATACGCAAGTACTTAGCTTTTGCTGAAAGTGCCGCTCTTCTCTGGTTCCGGAGGTATGAGTAGGCTGTGTGAGAGGCTGCTTCTACCTGAGGAAACTGCCCCCGAGCACTAGTACCAGCCTGCCGCCACCGCTGCTCCCAGGAATGGTGCCTGAGGGCTCCCTGAGATTCAGGTCTAGTAACTCGTCTCCCCTTCTGAACCCTCTCTTCCTCCCCCTTCCCCTCAGTTCATTTTCTAAGCTTGCCTTTGATGTTCAGGGCTCCTAGCTTGTCATAAATATACTCGTTTCACTTGTTTTTTCAGGTCTTTGTTGTAAAGAGGGCTTGCCGGAAGCATCTGTTTATTTCACCATCTTGGCTCCACCTCAAAAGGCAATTTTTTAAAAAATATTTTTATTATGGAAAATTTAAGGCATATACAAAAATAGCTCTTACACTTTAATGGACCTCACATACCCATCAAAAGCTTTAAGAATTGATAATCTTGTTCATCTGTACGGCCCTCCACTTACCTACTCCTGTATTATTTTGAAGCAAATCCTAGATATAATTACTTCATTTATAAATATTCAAAGGAGCCCTGGTGGTGCAATGGTTATAAACACTTGGCTGCTAACCAAATTGTCAGTGGTTGGAATCCACCAGTGGTTCCAAGGAAGAAAAATACCTGATGATCTACTCCTGTAAAGATTAAAACAGCCTAGAAAAACCTGTGAGGCAGTACAAGGCTACTAAAATTCAGAATCAACTCAGTGGCATACAACATCAACAACAGCATAAATGTTTAAGTGTATTTCTCTAAAAGATTAGGACTCTGTGCAAAACATATAATTACAATACGCTTATCACACCTAAAAGCAACTGATAATAATAATTTCAAATATCCAGAGTATGCAAAGTTCTAATTGTCTCATAATGTCACAACTTTGTAGGGTTCATTTGTTTCAATCAATATCCCAATAAGATCCACACATTGCGATTGTCCTTTGCGTTGATATTGAAGTGTTTTTTAAATATCTTTTAGTATGTAGATCTCTTCTCTACCTTCCCCCTCCCCCAACCTCCCCCTTGCAATTTATTTTTGAAGAACCAGATTGCTTTTCCTGTAGAGTTTCCTACAGTTTGGGTATTCCTAAGTGGATTCCTGTGGTTTTGTTTAACATGTCCCTTTTCTTTTGCATTTCCCTTAAACTAAAAATGCTTGATCAGATTCAGGTTTAATTTTTTTGGCAAGATTATTTCATAGCTGTTGGTATGTTTATTCATCAAGAATATAATATCTCATTGTCTTGCTTTTTATGATGTTAGCAGCACTGATGCTCAGTGCCTAGATGCATTAATTTATTAGAGATTGCCTAATGGTGACATTCTAATTCCACCCTTCCTGCTTCATTTATTAGCCGGAATATTTCCCTCATTATTTGCCTATTCACTGTTACGGTGTGTTCAGGAAAGAATAAATGTTTGATTCCTTTTATTTAAAAATTTTCAAAATAATGAGTAAGTTCTTTAGTATCTGCCAACAATGAACAATTTTTAAAACACTATGAACTCATGGATTTAAACATATTTGATGTGTTTCATACATTGCTGTTATTATCATTGTTGATGCTCAAATTGTCCTCATTTGTGCCTACTGGGAGCCTCTTCAATTTGGCTCTTGAATCCTTTTGACATGCCCTTTTTTTTTTTTTTTTTTTATGGCTTTCTTGCTAGCCAATGTTCTAGATACTCTAAAATCTTCTTGTACAGTTTCTAGCTTACATCAAAATCAGCCATATCTCCAAGGAGAAGAATTTTAATTTTAAATAAAGGTATTAAGCATTTGTGTATATTGATGGGAATAATCTAGTCGAGAGTTAATAACTTTAGGAGCAAAATCCTTGAGTAGGTGAGAGGGGATGGGATAACTGGAAAGGTTGGCCTTAGATTGGAACAGGGATAGTTCATTCATTGTAACAGTGCACTGGAGAAAGCAAATGCTATAGAAATGTAGAAGCAACATGGATGACTGGTGACAAAACTTTGCCTATATAATTCGGGGTTAAATCACCACATTTGGCCACTTATAAATTCCATACTAATAGGCAGAAAACTCAGCTAGTCATTTCTTCAGTCACTGGATATGTTGAACACATTTGTTTTCCTATAAATAACCTCTAATCAAGAAATCAGAATATAAGTGACTAGTAATGCCTCAAATTTTCAAGATTTGCCATGAGTTGTCAAGAATTATTGAAAAGTTAAAAAAGAAATACTTTACTCTTAAGATTAGAAACTTGTTTATGTCTAGTTTTTTTTTTCCTTTTAATTTCCAAATTGGGTATTCATTTGCTCCTGATATATTAGTAGAAGTAGAACATAACTGATCTTGTGGTTTGTTTGCTTTTGCTGGCTTGAATCATGACAGGAGGCAGGTCTCACTTTAAGCCACAAAGTTCCCAACTAACAAAAGTCCCTGACATACAAAAGACCAGCCCATCTAGTCTGACTCGGCTAAAGGATTACCCCTTCTCTTTTCCTTCATAATCATTACCGCTGGAGGACCTTTGGTGTTCCTCTCTTTGCAAGGGCTGTAACATCATCTTCTCTTCTCATTTCCTCCTCACATCCATAGCCTCCACTCCACTGTATTATTGATGCTGTCATGGAATGCCCATCCATTAAAAAAATGTGAACTCACTTCTGTCCTAGTTAGATCTGTTATAGATGTGCTTTATCGGATCAATACTCTCTTTCCTACTAGAATCCTTGCTCCCTACATTCTATGTCCAGCTGGATGGAAGAGAAAATTTTGGGAGATAGTTATTGTTGTTGTCTTTAGCTGCCATTGAGTTGGCTCCAACTCATAGTGACCTTATGTATAACAGGAAGAAATGTTACCAGGTCCTGTGCCATCTTGATGATAGGATGGGTTTAAGTTACCTTGAAGCCTGAAATATACCATTTCATGAACTAAAGAAGAAACTACAAGACCCCAAGGATGGCAGTGGTTAGGAAAAACAGAAAAAATGTGGGTAGTAAGTAGAAGAGTTCTGATGGCAAAATTTTGCAGTTTGAAATACTGCTTAAGACTACCCTGCAAGAGCTGAAGAAAAATATAGAAAAAAATTTTAACTCAAAAAAAAGACCTGACTTACTGGCCTGACAGAGACTGGAAAAACCCTGAGAGTGTGACCCCCAAATTCCCTTTTAGCTCAGTAATGAAGTCACTTCTGAGGTTCACCATTCAGGCAAAGATTAGACAGTCCCATAAAACAAAATGAGACTAAAGAGGGACACCAGCCCGGGGGCAAGAACTAGAAGGCAGGAGGGGACAGGAAAGCTGGTAATAGGGAGCCCAAGGTCAAGAAGGGAGAGTGTTGACATGTCTTGGGGTTGGTAACCAGTGTCACAAAACATACATGTACTGTTTAATGAGAAGCTAGTTTGTTCTGTAAACCTTCATCTAAAGTACAATAATAAAAAACAGTTAATAATAATCATAATAATCTATTCACATACACACACAAAAGACTACCCAGCAGTGATTGGAAGAGAAAACTGATCTCCATTTTCTTCTTTCTTTCTATGAAATCTGAGACTCTCTTGATTCTGAAATTGATCTATTTTTCAGTGGTACTCATATGCAATGGACTGAGTTTTTTTTTTTTTTTTTTTGGTAATATGCCACAGGTAACTATTATTAGAGTTAAAAAGGATCTGGTGATTTGTTTGGGGAGCTTAACTAAAATAATTTTCATGGAAAAATTTCATTCCAATTTTTCAGTAAAAATTTTCCAAATATCTTTGAAACCCAATGTAGTAATAATAAATTCAGGTATATACATGGGCCATTCAAGCAAAGTTGAATTTCTGAAGTATAAAATAGTATCTTATTACTCAGTTTACTGAAGTATTCACCCTAGGATTCTTTTAAAACAGGAACTTCTTTAGTGTTTGTTTCCAGCAGGGCTTCCAAGGGCTTCATTCCAGTTTGAACCCCTGCTGAGAAATTTGCATTTCTCTCCCTCTCTCTTTTTTTTTTTTTTTAAACATTTTATTGTGGTTTGGGTGAAAGTTTACAGAGCAAATTAGTTTCCCATTCAACAATTTATCAACATGTTGTTTCTTGGCATTAGCTGCAATCCCCTCAATGTGACAACACTCTACCCCTGAAGGAATGCATTGAACTTGAGATTCTCATTAAAATTAAAGTATATATAATTTAAGAATTACTGTAGAATTCTCAGAGCACCAGAGTACATCCACAAATCCTAGTTTGAGTAACACTGCTATATACATATACATCGACTGCACTGGGTTGTTTTTTTGTCTGGGATAGCAGTGTTACCAAAACTAGGATTTTTTCTTGAACACTTTATTGTTTAGGTGAAAGTTTACAGAGCAAATTAGTTTCCCATGTAACAACTTATACACAGCTTTTTTCATGACATTGGCTGATAACCAATGAATGAGTCATCACTCTACCCCTTTCCCCCCTGGGTTCCCTATTTCTGTTTGCCCAGCTTTCCGGCCTTTACCTTCCTTCTGAGCTTTGCTTTTGGGTAAATGCTGCCCTTTAGGTCTTGTATAGTTGATTGTTTGGAGGTACACATTCCTCATTGGTGTTATTATTCATTTTATAGACCTGTCTATTGTATGACTATAATGTGATCTCCAGGATTGATCTCAGTTCCAAGTTTAAAGGGTGTATAAGGGCCATAGTCTCAGGGGTTCCACTAGTCTCTATCAGATCAGTAAGTATGGTCTTATTTGTGAGTTTGATTTTGTTCTACATTTCTCTCCCACTCTGTCCATGACCTAATATTGTGGTCCCAGTCAGAGCTGTTAGTAGTGGCAGCTGGGGACCACCTAGTTCTTCTGGTCTCAGGCTAGTGGAGGCTGTGGTTCATGTAGTCTATTAGTCTTTTGGACTAATTGTTTCCTTGAGTCTTTGGTTTTCTTGACATTTGCATTTCTAACAGGTTTCCATCCTATGCTAATGAGTCTACCCCAAATTTCCTGAATTAGAATCTACATTTTAACAAGAATCTTACATAAAATATAAGAATCACCTGGGCATCTTGTTAAAATGTAGATGTGGAATCATTAACATCAGCTGGGAACTTGTTAGAAATGCAAATTTCTCAGCAGAGGTTCAAGCCAGAATGAACTGGTTTGAAGCCCTGGTTTCTAGACCATTAACAACTTGATAATCTATGGGTGGTTTAAGAAGCCTAACGTTTAAAAGTTAGAAATTGTTACACAAAAATGAATGAGAAATGAATGTTAAATAAATAATAGGGAGATAGGAAAACAGAATTGATTTATTGATCTATACATCTTAGAAATAAACATATTTGTGAAAGTGAAAAAAAAATTGAGGTAGAGTCTTAATTGCCACTCACAGGCACATCATAATTTTGTTGTAATGGTTACAGGGAGTAATTGAGTATTTTCTTCCTACAACATGAAATATTTATCAATACTTCCTTATTCCATTCTACAGATTTCTCTGCATACTATTTTAAACGTTTAATTGAATGTTTTTATGTCTGCATACCACTTATGAAAGAAAAGGCAATGACACTCTCATATAAGTTCCAGAGAGTTATTAAAATTTAACGAGCATCAATTGGTAATAAATCATAGAGTAATAATTGGGAGCAAGACAGAGAACTAAGACAATTATCCAAATAATCTGGGAAAAATGCAGAGCTATTTCACTTGACACAGCAAGATAGTTTTTAAAAATTTCATCCTAAATTTAATTTAATATTTATACTACTTAGTGATTTGAGTGGGGCAGAATTTTAGCACTCCTGTCCACTGACAGCTTTTGTTCTAAGCTGGCAATTTAATCGGATGTGTTGAGGGAAACCATTCTCATTTTGTACAATTCTTTGGCTAAAAATAGAAAGCTGATAAATTCGTTTTAATGCTTCTCAACACTCAACAATAAAAAAAATTTTTTTTTTTCAACAATATTGAGCTTAATATTGTGCTAGGTACTGAGACTACCCAGACTCTAGTCTCATGGGGTTTATGATCTAGTGAGGAACAATAAAATAATAATATATTCTAACTTTTTTTTTCTTTTTTTAACTTCTCTTTATTGTGTTTTTAGATGACGGTTTACAGAGCAAATTAGTTTCTTATTAAACAATTAACACACATATTGTTTTGTGACATTGGTTGCCAATCCCACAACATGTCAACACTCTCCCCTTCTCAACCTTGAATTTCCCATTACCACCTTTCTTGTCCCTTCCTGCCTTCTCATCCTTGCCCCTGGGCAGCTGTGTCTATTTAGTCTCATTTTGTTTTGGGGCCTGTCTAATCTTTGGCTGAAGGGCGAACCTCAGGAGTGACTTCATTACTGAGCTAAAAAGGTATCTGGGATCATACTCTCAGGGTTTTTCCAGTCTCTGTCAAGTCAGTAAGTCTGGTCTTTTTTTGTGAGTTAGAAATTTGTTCTATATTTTTGTCCAGCTCTGTCCAGGACGCTTTATTGCAATCTCTGTCAGAGCAGTCAGTGGTGGTAGCCGGGCACCATCTAGTTGCGCTGGACTCCGTCTGGTGGAGGCTTTGGTAGTTGTGGTCCATTAGTCATTTGGGCTAATCTTTCCCTTGTATCTTTGGTTTTCTTCATTCTCCCTTGATCCAGATGGGGCAAGACCAGTGGAGTATCTTAGATGGCTACTCACAAGCTTTAAGACCCCAGACAGTACTAACTGAAGTAGAATGTAGAACATTCTCTTTATAAACTATGTTATGCCAATTGAGCTAGATGTTCCTCAAGACCACGGTCCCCACAGCCTTTAGCCCAGTAATTCAGTCCCTCAAGGAGTTTGGATGCGTCTATGGAGCTTCCATGACCAGATTCATCCATGTTGTGAGATGTTTCCCAGATTCATCATTGTTCTTTATTGTTGTGTAGTACTCCATTGTGTGTACGTACCATAGTTCTTTTATCCATTCGTCTGTTGATAGGCATCTTTTTGCTCTTGTGAACAATGCTGCAATGAACATGAGCATGCATATGTCTATTTGTGTGATGGCTCTTATTTCTCTAGGGTATATTCCTAGGAGTGGGATTGCTGGATCATATGGTATTTCTATTCCTAGCTTTCTAAGGAAAGTCCATATCATTTTCCAAAATGATGGTACCATTTTGCATTTCTATCAGCAGAGCATAAGTGTTCCAATCTCCCCGTAGCCTCTCCAATATTTGTTATTTTCTGTTTTTTTGATTTGTGCTAATAATGCCAGGGTGAGGCGATATCTCACTGTGGTTTTGATTTGCATTTCTCTAATGACTAGTGATCATGAGCATTTTCTCCTGTGTCTGTTAGCTGTTCGAACATCTTCTTTGGTAAAGTGTTCATTCCCTTTGCCCATTATTAAATTGTATTATTTGTTTTGTTGTTATACAGATATTCAATTTTCCTGTAGATCTTAAAGATTAGACCTTTGTCAGATTTGTCATAGCCAAAATTTTTTTCCCTGTCTGTAGGTTCTCTTTTGGTGAAGTCTTTTGATGAGCATAAGTGTTCAGTTTTTAGAAGATCCCAGTTATCTAGCTTATCTTCTGGAGTTTGTGTGTTGTTGGTTATAGTTTGTATCCTGTTAATGCCGTGTATTAGGGCCTCTACCATTGATCCTATTTTTTCTTCTATGAACTTTATACTTTTTGGCTTCATATTTATTTTGCTCCACTTTGAATTAGCTTTTGTGTATGGTGTGAGGTATCGGCCCTGTTTCATTTTTTTTTTTTTTTTGCAGATGGACATCTAGTTTTGCCAGCACATTTGTTAAAAAGACTGCCCCTTTCCCATTTGATGGACCTTGGGCCCTTGTTGAAGATCAGGTGACCACAGGCGGATGGATTTATATCTGGGTTTTCAATTCTGTTCCATTGGTCATTGTGTCTATTGCTGTACCAGTACCACGCTGTTTCAACTACAGTAGCTGTATAGTAGGTCCTGAGGTCAGGTAGTGTGAGTCCTACTTTATTCTTCTCCAGTACTGCTTTACTTATCCAGGGCCTCTTCTCTTTCCATATAAAGTTAATGATTAATCTTCCATCTCTTTAAGAATGTTCTTGGTATTTGGATCAGGATTGCATTGTATTAGTAGATTGCTTTAGGTAGAATTGACATTTTCACAATGTTAGTCTACCTCTCCATGAGCATAGTATGTTTTTCCGTTTATGTAGATCTCTTTTGTTTTCCTGCAGTAATGTTTTGTAGTTTTCTTATATAGGTCTTTTACATCCCCGGTTAGATTTATTCCTAAGCATTTTACTTTTTTAGGGGTCATTATAAATGGTATTGTTTTTCTGATTTCATTTTTGTTGCTGTCTTTATTGGTGTATAGGAATCCAACTGATTTTTGTACGTTTATCTTGTATCCTGCTACTCTGCTAAAACACAAAATCTACAAATAAATATAAACAACAAATAATAATAATAATAAAACAATAAAAAATGGTGGTGGAGGAGTCATCTGTTGGGGACAGGGTGGAATTGGGGTAATAGTGAGCCAATGTCTCTCTTGCTTGATGGCACAGCATGGCCATCAGGAAGGGGTGGAGGTAGCCAGGACCTAGGTGGGAAGGAAAAGGAAAAGGGGAAAGATGAAGAAAAATAAGAAACATGGCACTGAGGGAGCCAGTCTGTGGGGGCAGAGCAGACCCAGAGAGGCCATACGCCAGAGGCTCTCCAGCCAAGCAGTACAACACAACCTGCCAAGAAGTTGGGGCTGGCACATGGGTCTGGGTGTATGGGAGAAAGGAGAAGAAGGAAGGGAGAGAAGAAACAACAATAAGAAAAACAAACAAAAAATAAATAAAATGGCATGGAGGGAGCCAGTCGGTGACAGTGGCACAGACCCAGGGAGGCTGCATGCAGTGACTCTCCAACTGAGCTGTGTGGTATAGCCCCTCCAGAAGGGGCAGGGGTGGGGTACAGGGTTGGGTGGGCAGGAGAAAGAAAAGGAAGGAAAGGAGAGAGACAGAGATGAAGGAGAAAAAAAAAAAAAAAAGAACAAAGAAAAAAAACCAAAGAAAGCACAGCATGTCAAGAAGGGAAGGGAATGGCACATGGGGCTAGCTGGGTGGGAAAAAGTAAAGGAAGGAAGGGAGAGAGAGAAAAGCAACAAAAAAAAGCCAAAAAAAAAGAAAAATAACAAATAAAAATATAAACCAAAACAAAACAAGAAGATGGCACTGAAGGAGCCAGCCAGTGGGGACAGGGTGGACCCAAGTAGCAGTGAGCTAGTGTGTCTCTGGTCGAGAAATTATGGCTCATTGGAAAGCAGCAGAGGCCTTGTATACAGAAGAAGGTTGGGGAGTGGGAAAGTGTGTATCCCTGGTTACCAAGTGCTCTGTCGCCTGTTGGGAGCTCCATGAAGTTGTCTTCCTGTACTCCCTGTCTGCGTTTTTTGGTGGCTGTAGTCCAAGATGGTGAATCCAGCCATGTTAGCTGGTAGGGGACCTTCACTCCATAGTTCTCCTTGTTCTCTGTTCTCTATCAGTTTCTTATTCTATTTGGTGTTTGATCAGGTTCTTCATTTCTTCATTTGGTACATAGGGTTCCAGGATTGACATTTGTATCTGTTTTACTTAGTTTTTGGAGATTTTTCTGCAGAGGGATGGCTTGTTGCTTCTGTCTATAACTCCATGTTGGCTTTGCCTTCTGGAGGACAGTCTTCTGAAGGAAGAACACAGGGACAGGAAAGCAAAGGGTTTCTTTATAGAATTGTGAAATGTCTAGTGGAACTAAATCTTAGGCTACAGGAATTTGCGGTAGTAATTGAAAATATGGTTTGAGGCCAGAATAGCAGGGTTTGGCAAACTAAGACAAGAAGACTAGACTTCTTTAATTAGCAATAGAGAGCTGGGAAAAGTTTTTCAGCATGGAGTGTTCTGTTTAAGGAAAGTAGCTTCGGTACCAATTTATAGGAGTTGAAGGGGCAGAAACTGGGATGTTGTAGGTCAAATGGAAGACTCTTGCATTTGCCTAGTCAGGAGCAGATGAGACTTTAGTGTAGGAGCAATGGGAATGGGAAGGGAGGTGGTTTCTAGATTTTGCAGGGATAGGATTGTGATAACCTAATGACAGACTGAGTAGCAAGGAGGTAGGAGTGATGCAGAAGCCTCCTACGTTTGTGCAGAGGAAGGGAAAGCAGAGTTAGAGAAATCCATTTTGGAGATAGGCTATACAATATCTCAGAAGACAAAGGAAAAGAGGATTTCAAGAAGGAGGTCAACAGAAACAAAAGATTCAAAGAACAACAACAAAAAATTAGTCTTAACAATTGAAAAGAGTCTCTGGGTGACCAAATGGTTAAGCACTTGACTACCAGCCCAACCCACCCAGAGGTGCCTCAGAAGACAGGCCTGGTGATCTGCTTCCAAAAAGTCACAGCCTTGAAAACCCTATGGAGCAGTTCTACTCTGCCCACATGGGATCACCATGAGTTAGAATCAACTCAACAGCAACTAATAACAACAATTGGAAAGTTGCTGTTAGTTTTTAATAAATGAGAAATGCTAGCCTGGAGGAAACAACGGCAGAGAAATATTTTTGAGAGTGGTGATGAATTGTAAATGAGAGAGGATTATAACTCTTTGGGGAAAATATGGTTGGAATGAAGGGTTTTTTTAGGATAAGAGAAGCTGATTCTAAGGAGGCAATGATGAGGTGGGACAGTAATCTGTTACATTGGTAACCTGCAGTGAGTTAATGTCTCTTTGTATTTATACCATTGTGTAGTCCCCTCCCTTTGAATCTGTGATGACCCTGCTACCAATAGAATGTGACGTTCTGTGACAGACTTCCAAGCCAAGGCATTACAAAGGCCTGGCAACTTCAGTTTTTGCACCCCAGGAGAAGCTTCCAGTTTAATTACCCTGAATTAGATAGGAAGTCTAATTACCCTGATACCATCCTGCTGTGGAGGAAACCCATTCTAACTATGTGGAAAGGCCTCTTGGACAGAGAATTGTGAAGCCAGCCCCTAACTGCTGTAGGTGTTACAGCTGAGGAACCAGACACATGAGTGAAGATGTCACCTTGGATTTTCCAACCCTGGAAGATGCTACTTAGGTTGAAGAAGGGCTATCTCTGAGGATTCCTGCCCAAATTGAAGACTTCTGAGCAAATAAATAAATGTTGCTGTTTTAAGCCTCTACATTTTTGGGTGATTTTTATGCACCAGTAGGTGACTGAAGCACGTAATTTCAGAAAATATGTTAGATGAGAGATTTGATGGATTAATTAAGTGCCCAAAGAAGATGAGAGGAGATAAGACTAGGTGGAGGGATTAGCCTTGGAAGTGAGGACAGTGCTTTTCCTGAGGCAGAAAGTAATGAGGAAAGAATGGGAGGTAAATGTAATTAATGTTAAATATTGGTGGGAAGGAAATTGGGCCAATTCACGTTAGATGGTGAGGTGGTATGGTGAGACCGAGGGCTTCATGAAGGAGCTGAGGGCTGAAGAGTGGAAAAAGTTTGATTGTGAATGGAATAGGAATTCATCCTGTGAGGAGTTACTGGATGGCACAGCACCTATAAGAGCCTAGGTGAGTTTGGTTGTCACAAATTCATGACAATGCCAATCAGCACGGCTCTGTGATTTTCTGTACCCATCCTTGCTGAGACTAGCCATTCCTGCTTTAAGGAGATTTGAACTACAGCTATACAACCAAATGAAAAAAAAAAATTACCCCAACTGGAACATTTGATTGTTTTAAGTCTTCTGGAAACCTTACCTACTTCTATAAAAGAATTTATGGACCTGCTGCTTACCTGTTTGCAATACGGGGAATGATAACCATTAGTAACTGCTGAGTCATATACCTGAGATTACAGGCAATGCTATTTATACTGAGGAAATTGGGTGCATATCTATTTTAGCTTCCTGCCCTATTTTCATACTTCCATCCTCTTGGATTTTTGTCCCATATGTTGTCCTCAGCACTCTGTCTTAAACTGCTGTCGAGTTATAGCTGAAAAAAAGCTTCTGTTCCAAATGAGTCTTTATTTCAGTAGGGGGCTGTACTTTCAATCTATTACTTAGCTGACAGATATTGCAAAGTTTAATTAGTCAATTTTAATAAGCTCTCTGTGATAGCAGAAAAAGAAAAGTTTTATACCCTTGAATAGTACAGAGTGACTGTTCTTTATAGCTCGTTATGTGAAACATATACTACTAGAGAAGCCTGGAATATGACTAGTTGTAGAGAGCCAAGGCTGAAGTAATGCAATGGCTGAGGCACTAATGACAATTTATGACATCCTCATATCACTACTGAATAACATCCAGTTGCTTCCACCTTGTTCATTGCCTTGCTTTGACCTCTAGGGTCAACTTGCTCCCTGACCTCTCACTTCTTTTCTAAGGCTCAAAGTCATCTTTATGGTTGGTTTTGAGCCCTGGATTCTACTTATGTTCACTCCAGGTCCTAACTGCCTTGGCTTTTTTCAGTTCTGGCTGCTCAGTCTGATTCTGTGATAAGACTCCAATCAATGGGTCGCGGCTTCATCTCCTGCCAGCTAGAATGTAGTTCCACAATAAGGAAAGAATTTGTCAAGATGCAATTTTCATTGACTTATGCCATGCAATCCTAATGTTATGCCTGCACATTGAAGGGATATTCAATAATACTCAGGTGATTCCAGCAGCTATTAATTAGGTTTGTTCACCAGAAAGTTTCAACAGGTTCTTTAAGATATAACAGGATGGCACTGATTGCTATGTTAGGATTGATAAATAATGTTCCAGTTGTATTTAATGAGGAAATCTGGGTTAGGATTCATCACTCATTCTTTAATTCATTAGCTAGTAACTAATTAAGGACTTGTCTATGTCTTATATATGATGTCCCTGGGTAGCACAAACAGTTAAGTGCTCCACCACTAGCCTTAAAGTTAGTGGTTTGAACCCACCCAGGGTGCCTCGGAAGACAGACCTGGCAGTCTGCTTCTAGGGGTCACAGACATGAAATCCCTATAAGCAGTTCTACTCTGCACACATGGGGTCAAATGGGGTTGCCATGAGTCGAAATCAATTCAATGACAACTGACAACAACAACGATTATATTTATAGGTATCTTCTGGAAGTGAACATACATTAGGACAAGCATAGAATTGCCACCAAATTAAGTGATTATCAGCCTAAAGGAAATCAAAGTTATATACCATGGTATATAATACGGACAAATAAATTAAGCATTTCAACTGAAACAAAAACACATTTTTCGCTATCCCAGTCAAGCTACATGCTAAATAAATTGGGGAAGAGAAAATAGGATCAAACAAATCTATGGCTTGGAAACTAGATTGGCATCAACATAGCTGGGAAAGTCAGGCCAAACTCGAGATGTGCTGAAAACCAAATTTCCTAAAGGCCTGGGAGACTTTGGCATGCAGTGTTGAGTAGTTAAATTCTAGAGCTATTTCATTTGTGCCAGTTACTTACCATCACTAACATCAAACCTGCATAACAACACTGCAGTTTTACTGCTGAAAATGAGCTTTTCTTGGCCTGAAAATGTGCAGAGGGTAAATGACAAGAAGATATCAGAACTGCTGTGCAGAAATGTGAAGGGAAACAGTCACAGAAGGAGGCTTGAACATAAAGAACTCCTCAGAGGCATTTGGCAGAACAATTTCCATGTAAAGGGTACTATTGCCTGCTTTGAAACAACAGGATAAGTAAACTCACTTCATGTGAGGTCTTCCAAAACAATAATCTGGAACAAGGATGTCCTGAAGATCATAAAGTCATAGTAACATGGGAACAGATAATTCCTATTATCTTGTATGGAAAGACCACTTTTAACACAAGGTTTGTAGTGGATGCTGTTATGTACCACCCAGATACTCCCTTCAGGGCCGAGGTGCCCTTTCCCTCAGCTTCCTGGGACGTTGGTTGCTGTCAGCTCATAGCTGATTTCTGTATCCTCGGCTCCTAGGAGTTGCCTTGCCCAGGATTATCCCCCTCCTTGGGGCAGCCTCTTCTTCCAAAGAGGAGTTGGGCTTTGCCTGCTTCATTTCTTTCCCTCTAGCATCATCTGAGCTGCACCCCGCTTTGGAGAAAAGTTTTGGAAAAAGAGGAAATGTGTTTGGGAGAAGGGTTAGAGGGCTTAAAGGAAGTTTTGAGAGCAAGACGTGTAGAAGATGTGGGAAATAAAGAAAGTATGTGGGAGGGAAAGGGGATTTTAAGAAATGTGCTCAACACAGTCCCTTCATGTTATTTAAGCAATATGAGCAAAACACTTAAATTGTTAGGAAATTAACATTTAGTTGGTTTGACTGCAATTCCATTTTGAGATTGGATAATATGGGTCACAATTTTTAGGCCTTGCAACTGAATATAGTTGGCCCTCTATCCACCATGGAGCTCCCATCTGCAGGCTTCTCTGGTTCCCTTGTTATCCCTCAGATTGATTCAACCAACTGTTGATTGAAAATACGGGAGATGGGGAAGAAAGGTTGAAAAAGCAAAACCTGAATTTTCAGCACTGAGCACTATGCTGAATACACACGAATGAAATCATGTGTAGGCATCCCCTACTGTAGCCTCCCACCATCTCAGAGATCCTGCACTTGTTGTTTGAACACCGTTCATCTGGAGTCTTATCTTTATTTCCTAAACAATACAATACAGTACAATACAATACAATACTGTGTAACTATTATTTATATAACATTTACATTGTATTAGGTATTATAAGTAACCTAGAGATGATTTAAAGTATAAGGGAGGATGTACATAGGTTATAAGAAAATATTACACCATTTTATATAAGGGACTTGAGCATCCTTGGATTTTGATATCTGCGGTGGGGGTGGGGGAGGGGAAGTTGCGTTGTCCTGGAACCAATCCCCTGTGGACACCAAGGGATGACTGTATATACAACTTCATCTTTAGATGTGGTTGATTATACCATCTAAACTAATATTTTAGAAGAGTTTGAAGATGAAGCATAGCGTTACTATACTCAAATCCATAGTCTTTGAATCCTATGAATTTAAATCAGCAAAAAATAGACTTATAGGGTTCATGACTTTAACCAAAAGAGTTTATGATAACATAAAAATAATTAAATTTTAATTTCAACCCTTATATGAGAGACATCTAAACAACTATTAAAACATTCTTCAAAAACACCTACAAACATCAGCCCTGCCCATAAGGGAGGTAAGGACACCAGACTCTGATGCTGGTATAAAGGTCTGTGGGGAATTTATGGGCAGAAGGGTTGAAACACTCCAGCAATCAACATTTTAGATATGCCTTAAGTTCAAATATTTATTCCAATTCCCAATGGCACATAAAGAAAATTGATGAGAAGTCTGTTCAGGCCGGAGTATACTCCAGAGCAGCTGGAGAAGTGACAAGCAAAGTCACTCCCCTGTTAACCTCTTTCAGCCCAGGGATTATGTTCTAACTGGACTCTCCTGAAGTGGTTTTGGAATGGTTGTGAATCACAGAACTCTGAGCTACCCTGAGGTTGAATCTTCTGTTTTTATTTCTTTCGGCTATTAAAAAACTCAGAGATAGTTAAGAATTGTTCCTAGTTTTCCTCCAGGGTAAAAATTTATCAAGAATAAGATTTAAAAATACAAATGAGTGTCTTTAACAATAAACTGAGGACATATATTCCAAATACAATATTTCCATAGGGGTATAGTTCGAAGAACTGCTAATAATCATGAACTGTTAGCAGTCTAAAAATCAGAAGTTTTTATGTTCCAAATCTACAAAGATGCTCCAGTCTGTCATCTTAGGTGTGTTCTTTCAAGGCCCAACAGGTACGCTTTCCTCCTGAGGATCTCTGCCTCTTAAATTCATCTGCAAACACTAAATACTGGGATGCTAGGCCTGTTGGAGAAATTCAGGGCAAGAAGATTTATCATTCTTCAGGGGAAAGTACAAGAGTGTGATATGTTGCCGCATGTTCTTCCCTTGTCCAAACCCATACTGAGATCCACTGGGCTGTTGCCGAACCCAGTCCCATTTCTACCCTGTGTTATTATTGCATGTTGTTGTAGGTCATTCATTCTTATTGCATAGTATTCATCTTCTCCTGTGAATGTGACAGCCTAGGAAACCCTACGGGGCAGTTCTGCTCTGTCATATAGGGTTGCTATGAGTCAGAATCAACTCAATGGCACACAACAAGAACTACAAATACTGCCCCTACCACCAGGCTCAGAAATCAAATTCCCATCTATTGGTTGATCTTAGGAGCCTGGGTAATACAAGCAATTTGTGATCAGCCGCTAGCCTAAAGGTTGGTGGTTCGAATCCATCCAGTGGTACCACAGAAGAAAAGATCTGGCAAACTGCTTCCATAAAGATTACAGCCATGAAAACCCTATAGAACAGTTCTACTCTGTAAACATGGGGTCACCATGAACCGTGGGCCAACTTGATGGCAGCTGACGACAACAGTTGGTCTGAATCTCTGGGGCCAAGTAGCGCTCTCTGAAAAGAAAGCCTACCCTCCCCAGATTTTTTATCCTTTCTGTGCCAAGAAGCCATTTCAGCCCACTTTGATAGCCGAGAACTGCACTGTCATTACAGTAACTACTAGCCACATGTGACTATTGAGCACCTGAAATGTGGCTAGTACAAACTGAGATGTGCTCTAACTGTAAAATACACACTATATTGCAAAGATTTGTTATGAAAAAGCAATAAACAATAGTTTATCAATTTTTATATTGAATACTTATTGCAATAATAATGATTTGGATGTGTTTGACTAATAAGATATATTATTAAAATTATTTTCAGTTTTTAACCTTTAAAATGTGGCTACTAGAAGAACTTAAAATTCCATAGGTGCCATGCACTGTATTTTTATTGGGTAGTGCTATCCTAGATCACTGTCCTATATAAGCAGCTTGGTTATTCTTCTTCTAAAAGTCAGAATACTAGAATAGGTGGTCTCCCAAGTTTTTTTGTCCCCAAAAATTCTCTAAAGCCCAGGTGCCACAGGAGCCAGTGAAGGTTTGCTCAGTCACCGACATGGCCCGATTGCCTCTTCAGCAGTCTGAGGTTGGCCTGAGTAGAACCAACACAAGCTTGCATCAGGCTGTGAATGCCGCACATACGCTTTGGCTAGCCAGCAAGCTTGGGTGTTATATTAAGCACTGATACCTCTTTAATTAAAAATGTGACAAGAGATGTTTATTATGGAAGTTTATGAGGCTAAAAATCATGAGAGACTTCACATTTCAAGCCTCCATAGGGAAACTACTTTTCGCTTCACTTAACACTGTTTATAGCTGCTGTTGGCTTATATGGAATATGCAGCAGCTAAAGTTCAAACAATTTATATTCGGAAATATAATTTATATGGAATCATTTTGGAGGCCTGCTGAATCATGAAAGTGTCAATTGATTTTAAAGTTTTTAACCACGTGTTTAGGTTTTATCACCCACACACCGCCTTTTAGGCCAATTTCAAACATTCAAATTAAGGTGATCCTACCAGCCCCAGAATCATAAAGAAATTAAGATGAGCCTAATGAATTGTGAATATACCATGCAAGAATTTAAAAAAGATACATAATTCCTAGTAATTGTACTGAATTCCATATTCTGCTCATATTTATGGTTTTATTCTGACTTCCTGCTTTTTAAACTTTAAGGTAGAATTGAGGACTGTTGAACATTTTATTCAGAAGGTAGATTTTTTAAATTCCTCAGCAAATCTGAGTTCTTATATTTTTTTACTCACATATTTTTCTTCTCCTGTGTCATTATTACTTACTTGTCCAATACACACACACACTTCGTATCTTTAAAGTGAGAAGAGCTTTAAATTATTAAAAACCTATATAAATATGGCCTCTTGATTGTACATTATAGTATGTTTCTAATCCCCAATTTCCCTAATTTCTTAAGTAAAACTGGAGCAATTTAAATCATTGAATGATGTTTTCATGATTCTATATTTTAATTGCATTTAAATGATGAATATTTGATGGTGTATATTTGTCAGACAAATAGGAATAAGTACCCTAATCCCCCCAAAAGACAGTTACTGTGATTTAGAGCTAGAAAGCCTTGATTAAAGGGATGAGGAAATTAGATACAACATGTAAATGAGTCTGAGGGGCAAAAATTCAAGGGCTTCATTCTCAATACCTTTGTGGGAAAAAAGAAAAACTACGCTGATTTCAGAAAGGATTAAAAATTGAATGGGCATAGAGTTTTCATCAGGAAATGATCTGGTTTTAGAATCTCCATTGTTTTTTAAAGCTACATTGGGTACTATTTTAGAAACAGTTCAGCTTCTCTGGAATGATCCTCTGAGTAAAGCACTGACTAGAATCTGTTTTTCTATCACTGAATCCTTACATAAAACCAGCTCCTTAAAGTCCGTTTCACATACTCTTGAGCAGGAATATAAAGCATTATTTCAAAGCCAGAACAAGTTGAGAGATATGGAGGTCCTGGGTGCTTCTCCATTCTCGTCACCCACAGAGGACACCTTGCTATGCTACTTAAGTTTCTGCCAGGCCACAAAGTCAGTAGCAAAGGATGCAGCCATTTGGTATTCTTCTGCAGGCATAAAAATGACTGTCTACATAGAATTCAGAAATGTTAGAGCTGGAAAGGGATCTTAGAGATCATTGAATCCAACTCCCTCTATATATGAGGAAGCTGAGGTCCAAAGGGCAGGTGAGGCAGTCGTTATTGACAGACATGTTGTGCATATAAAGTACATTCAGGCAAATACTCACACATACAGACTCTCTCTCTCACACACACACACACACATTCACACACACTCATACATACTTGTACACACACACATCCACACATGCTCACACATTCACACGTGCTCACATAGCCCTGGCCCTCTGTTGTCAATAAGTTCTCCCAGGGTAATATTCTAGTGAGAAGAGGGGGGATCTCTCTGCATGGACCTGGGCTTATCCTTTGAAAAGTAACTCCAGAGAAATCCTTCAGAGGAAATTTTTCAGATCCAGTGTTGTGGTCTTGAGGGGCAGGAGACAGCTCATTTATCTTATGCCCACAGTTGTCAATAATGTGTTTTACGCAAAGAAGAACGCATAGCCTTTTTTATCAGAGGTGTCTGTGACACAAAGGATCCAGGTTTTATTCATTAACAGTTTATACACTGCTTAATTCCAGAGGGGCCAATGTTAGCGTTGCCTTTTACATACGTGAATGTATATAAAAACGAAACGGAAGTCTTTTTGAGACAAGGGCTCAGCCATTAACTTCAAACAGCCATAGGAGAATATACAAGTTTTCATCAGCAAATTGATACTATTGTACGATTCTCAAATGAAATATTCAGTTGAAAATATTCCTACCCTATTTTGAGGTCTTCAAAGTCTTTGAGGTTTGATTGAAAAGGCCAAACTTCTGCCAACTATAGGGTCCTCTGCTGTATTGGCATCTCACACGTTCTACTTTTTAATCTCTCCTATCTCTACCTACTCATTCCCTCTAGCAGAGTTTCTCAACCTCAGCACTGTTGACATGTTGGGCTGTGTTATAGATTGGATTGTGTCCTCTAAAAAGATAGGTTAAAATCCTAATCCCTCCACTGATGAATGTGACCTCGTTTGGGGGAGAAGGGTTTTTCTTCGCAGATGTTATCTCTTAAACTAAAGATATCATACTGGAGAAGCGTAGGTGCTAATCCTAATCCTTTCTTAGTAGTGGATAATAAAAGGGAAAGACAGGCACAAAAACAGAGTCACACTCACAGCGGGAAGACACACGACCTGTGAAGATACACTTACAAGCAGAGAAATGCCAAGGACGGCCAGCAGCCACCAGAACCTAAGGGACAGACATGGAACAGTTTCTCTCTTAATGCCCCAGAAGGAATCAGCTGAGACACTGATTTGGAGTTCTAACCTCCAGTACTGTGAGAAAATAAATTTCTGTTTTGTAAAGCCACCCACTTTGTGGTGTTTTGTTTTTTTTTTTTCTTAGGAAGCTAAGACAGGCTGGATAATTCTTGGTTGTAAGGAGATTGTGCTGGGTATTGTGGGATGTTTGGCAGCATCCCTGGCCAACAGCCACAAGGCGTCAGTAGCACTCCCCCCTCCCAGTTGTGACAATCAAAAATGTCTTCAGAGACTTAAAGTTTATTAGTGGTTATGGGGGCGAGCGTGAAGGAGGAAGAAAGGAGGGCTCAATGCTCAGGGGACACTGAGTTTCTGTTAAGGGTGATGGCATAATCTGGGAACAGGTAAGGGTGATGGTTGAAAACATGATGAATGTAATTAATGTCACCAAACTGTACATGTGATGATTGGTGAAATGTCAAATGTTTTGTTACATATATATTTACCACAAAAGAAAAAATTAATGGCAGAATATGAATTATAAAACTAATATAAATAAATACTACAGGGAATGCTTAGAATGTTAAAAAAAAAAAAAATGTGGAAAAAAATGTCTCCAGACATTGCCAAGTGTCCCCTATAGGCCGTCATTACCCCTACTGAGAACCACTACTCTAGCGTGATCATGCTGTGGGAAGGGGCTGATGGTGTAATCCATGGTGTCTGCATATGCATCTCCAGTCTCTGTGTGCAGTACCTGTGTCACACCTTATAGAGATCTGTGGCAACCCCAGACATTCCAAGTGTCCTCAGTAAGGCGCTTAGGAAGTTTCCATCCTGGTTTCTGTGGTTACTATGTTTTTCCATAGCATACTAAGAATTTCTCTGATTGAGGCTGCCCTCATTAAGGACAAGAAAAATACCCATAGAGTATTGTAGGAACTGGAGCATTGGCGCCCCCTCAGAAGACTCTCTCTCTTCTGCTACCAACAAAACATTTCTCAAGCAGGCCAAACCCTGGTTCTCAATCTGAGAAGAGCAAGGTTCTTGCCCAACAGCCTAGTCCTTAAGGACTCTGGGTGTCACAAGTGGTTTACAATCAGCTGCTAACCTAAAAGTTGTCAGTTCAAACCCACCTAGAGGCTTTAAGGTGCTTCTGTAAACATTTCAGCCAAGAAAAGCCTACAGAGCAGTTCTACTCTGTAACACTTGGGGTCGCCTTGATTCAGAAATGATGGCAATGGGTTTGTTTTTTGTTTTTTTCTACCTCAGTGATGGTATATAAGTTCACTATCAGAAGGCATGGAGACAGGTTAATAAGAGACAGGCAGAGATAGACGGAGGGAGGGAGAGAAGATACAAGGTTCCCTCTCTCCCCAATACCGTGGTTAATCAATGTCTCACATACCAATGAGTAAGGGCTGTGAGCACTGCTCTACCGAAGTATTGTTGATTTAAGTCATTCTACACAAACTCTAGAAAAAAAAAACAAAACACAAACTCTGTTTCCTTCCTAGTTAACTCCTTCGGTGAGAACAAAAAGCTCATAAGCCAGTTTGGCTAGAGAAGAGAGTGTGTAGGAACAGGAAAAGAGTGGGAGAAGCATTTTACAGATTAAAATAAAAGCATCAGCACCTCTTTTTTTTGGATACAAAAACAAAAAGCAACGCACATATGCATGTTTAAAGTCTTCCATCATCTGGGCCATTTCCCAGAAATGAAGGTGCTCTATTTTGTAATTTTTTTTTTTTTTACTTCAGTGTTTAAGCTCAGATTCATAGGGCTGTTTGTAGGTTGAGGAGCCCTGGTGGTGCAGTGGTTAAGCACTTGATGGCTAACGGAGAGATCAGTGGTTCAAACCCACCACACCTTTTGTGGGAGAAAGATGTGGCAGCCTGCTTCCCTAAAGATTACAGCTTTGGAAAACCTGTTGGATGGTTCTACTGTCATATAGGTTCCTTATGAATCAGAATCAACTCGACGGCAATGATTTGGTTTATTTTTTATTTTTGGTGGGGGGTGGGGAAAGTTGTAGGTTAACAGGTACACAGATGAGAAAAATATTGGCAGCCAGAAATTTTCTCTTCCTCTCTCCTTAATTTCCTCCTTTACATGCTGGAGCAGAGCCTCAGTACTTGCAAAGGAATTTTAGGGGCCATTCTGGTACAAAACCAAAAAACCAACCCCATTGCCATCGAGTCGATTCTGACTAAGCACAGTGAATAAATGGTAGGACAGAAGACTATCCACCAATACAAGGAAGAGCTAAACCTGTTAGCATAACTCAGTATTTTTCTTCGTATTCCTAGCACAGTCACAGAGATGCTAACAAGGGATCACAGAGCCTGTGCCAGAGGGTACCTCCCGCAGTTGTTCAGTGGTGTCATCTCCAAAGGCAGACGCTCTGATCTGGATGAATCCTCTTTCTGCTACCAAATTCTGTCACAAGCACCTTTCCCTAGCTCCAGCCTGAGGGTCTGGTTCTGATGTAAGGAGAGAGATTAGATTCTCATTACTGAACTGCAAGCCATAATGTGTTTCCAGTACATAGAGACAGTAGAGTTGTAACCTGGAAGTTCTAGGAACATTAATAAATTGTATTAAATCTAAGTATCAGAAAAATTTAGGTCTTTTGAAAAAGAGAGTTTTATTTTAGAGTGGGTATTCTGAATTCCAACTCTGTAGGCCCTTCCATGGATGGGCTTCATTGGGTTTATAAGCTCCTTGATGTCGAACATGTGTATTTTTCCTGAGACAGATTCCATACCTTCAATCAGACTATCCAAGGGGTCTATAACTGATGAAAGGTTAAGAACCACTGTGTTAGAGGCAGTGATGAAGGTGTTTTTTGTTTTGCCTAGGATTTTGGCTTGTTTCTTAGCGTGCGCGTGCGTGTGTGTATGTGTGTTAGGTTTTGAATTTTCTGAGACTAGATGGTTTCGGAAACCCTGGTAGAGTAGTGGTTAAGTGCTACGGCTTCTAACTAAAGGGTCGGCAGTTTGAATTCACCAGGCACTCCTTGGAAACTCTATGGGGCAGTTCTACTCTGTCCTGTAGGGTCACTTTGAGTCAGAATTGACTCGACGGCACTGGGTTTGGTTTGGTTGGTTTAGATGGTTTCACTGGTGTTTATGAGATGTTGTCTTAGATGGTAAGCCATTTTGGGACTGAAAAATCTCTGGAGATTTAAATCTTAGCTGTAATTATTTCTTGTAGAATGTTGTTTCATTGAAATTCAAGAGTGATGTTGGTCTGAGAAAGGACCTTTGGTGGAAAGAGGGGGGAAATTAAGCATTCAATGTGTACGATAACCATCGTACCTTTCCTTAAATACGCCTGAGGTAAATGATTTCCTTCTTTTTGTCTGCTACAATTACTGCCTACATTCATCTCTCCTGGAAGAGGCATGTACATCAGATGCTATATAACCAGAGTAAGGTTACAAGGGTCTGGAAATTGGGACTTTGCCCTCCCACACTCTTGTCCTTGATCATAGCATCACTACTTCCTTCTCTAAGTGTCTTACCTTCTCATGGAGTCCTGAACCTGGGGAAAGACTTCACCCACCCAATCTCTGAACTCAAGCCACAATGGCCTCCTTATTGTTTTTAGACACACCAGGCACCTTTCTACCATGGAACCTTTTGTACTTGCTGTTCCCCTTGTCTGGAACACTTTTCCCCAGATAGCTCGTGGCTAGCTCTCTCACTTTCTTCAGATCACCATATAGAAGTTACTTTTTCAGGGAGGTCCTTGCATGGTTGCCCTAATATCTTAACATGCCTCATATTTCATATCCTTCTTCCCTGCTTAATCTTTTTTCTTTGGCACAAATCACCATCTTACCTATTCTATATTTTACTTATCCACGTGCTATCTAGTGGAGTTTTGACTCTACTAGAATGGGGACAGGGATGTCTCTCTGTATTTTTCAGTACTAAAACTATAGCGTATAGGACAGTGCTTGGCTCATAGTTGTTGTTGTTGTTAGGTGTCGTCAAGTCAGCTCTGACTCATAGTGACCCTATGTACCACAGAACAAAACACTGCCTGGTTCTATGCCATCCTTACAATCATTGTTATTGTTTGAGTGGCTCATAGTAGACATTTAATAAGTATTCTTTAAGTGAATAAACTCAGGAGATTTGGGGATAAAACATGCCTCTAATATGTGAACTATTTGGCCTTTCAACCCTATAAATCTGCGATCAGGCAGCCAATCGCTCGGGAAGGCTGGCTTAAGTGGTTCCAAGATTCCTACACTTATCATCCTATATCATAATCTTTAATTCATCTGTTTCTTTCACCAGGGTAAGTTCTCCAGGAGATCAGGGCTGTGTTTTTTATCCGAAATGAGGCCTGGACCACATAGCAAATGCTCAAGAAATGTTTGTGGAGAAAAAAGAGTCAATGAAAGAAAATATAAAAACACTCTCAGGCCAACCATAGAAGCAGTTGTAATCACAGTATAAAGAATTTCTTTGTGATGATTTCATTTGTTTTGATTTATGAAATCCTCTGGAGACTGGTTAGGCAGGTTAGGGGAGAAGCTATGGTATCTGAAGAAATCTCTGAAAGAAAAATTGGGCAAAGCAGGAGAGAGTCCTCCAGACTCCTGAGCCAGAGTGTTATGATGGCAGCACATACCAGAAGGCAGACCGCCTGGGGTACACAGCTTGAGCCTAAGCTGCCATATATGCCAAAAATAATGACAGTGGGGTTTTCTGCAAAATGCTGAAAATGTGAATAGGTAGATGTGCCTGGAGTCAGTATATTGGTTTCCATAAATGTATTTCAGAACACTGAACTTCAATAATGTTCTGTTTGGGCTTATACTAAATATCTACCAAGGAGACCAAGTTAATTTCCGTTTGTGCAGACACCAAATGTGTTTAACATTGTAGTGGTGGCAATTGGAGTGTTTGACAGTATTCTCAGTTATAAATACGAATGTTATACCTTGATTTTTGTGGTCAGAAACATCACATTTAGACAAAGAATATTTCATCTTTAGAATTCCACCTATATTACATACAAGAAGTAAGGAAGCAAGCAAACAAACAAGAAACACCTCTTTCACCTCATCTGTGGACTTCTTTGTTTGGAAAGTGTGCTGTGATTAGTCATGGAAGCCCGCATTAGACCAGGGTGAACTGAAGTGCCCACAGAGCAGAACAGGGGTGGGGCCACTACAGGAGCCAGAGGGAGAGGCAAAAATGAAAGGTAGGGTGATTTGTTGTTGTTGTTGACTCTGACTCATGGCTACACTGTGTACCACAGAAGGAAACCTTGTCCAGTCCTGAGTCATGCTCACAATCACCAGCATGTTCGAGTCCATTGTTGTGACTACTGTGCCAATCTATTTCACCGAGGGTCTCCCATGCCCTTGCTCGCCCTTTACTTTGCCAAACATGGTGTCCTCCTCTAGCCACTGATCATTCCTAATGATGCATACAAAGCAAGAGAGTCAGACAATTTTCTGGTGTGATCCATAAGGTTTTCACTGGCTAATTTTTGGTAGTACCTAATCAGGCCTTTCTTCCTAGTCTTTCTTAGTCTGGAAGCTCCACTGGAACCTGTCCACCATGTGTGACCATGCTGGTATTTGGAATATCAGTGGCATAGCTTCCAGCATCATAGCAACACAAAGCTACCACAGTATGACAAACTCAAAGGTAGCTGGGGTAAATAATCTCAAAGCAGAGTTCTGAGCTATGATAAGAAACAACTAGAGCAAGAATTTTAAGAAAATCAGTGGGAGTGACTCTGGGTTGGTTTTAGGACAACTCTGGGATTTCATAGTGCCGTCAATATTTTATATAGGGGCTTGGGTTGTCTATCTTTCTCATCTACAGAATGATCTATTGCCCTCAGTTCTATATAACTTCTAGGTCTGAATTCACTGCCTCATGCTAATGATTGACACAGACAGGGAACCTATGGAAGTTATTTTTTAGGTCCCCAGGATCATCCTCATCAGTCTTTGGACTCTCTTTTCTTTGCTGAGACCTGACAGAGCATGGCTGGTACATTCACTTCACTGATGTACTCTGTGGCCTCCATTATCCCCTAATTCAGCCTTACAAAAAGTCTTCCCAAACCGATTCTATGTAATCAAAATTTCATTATGAAAGTATACCCATAATTAACACATCTACTTTTCCCTACTCTCCTCAGCATCTTTATTTATATCTTTGTAAATGTAAATAGCACTTCCTTTAGAAAATATGAAGCTGTCCATCACTTTCTTCTATAAAATTATCACTTGTTTTAAAATACTAACACCATTTATTCTGCTGTCTTGGCAAAAAAAAAAAAAAATCGACCTAATGCAAGACTTCCATGATCAAGATTTAGAAATCAGAAGCTGGGTATATCATTCAAGAAGTTTCTGACCCAATACAGAAAGTGTTTTATTTTTCCCCTTCACTGTCTTCTTATAAGCTTTCCCTTTTCATTAAATCGCAATGCCAAGCAAAGTCAGGGACATGCTGTGCCTGTCATTGTGGTTTATAGATCAAACGAAAGCCTATATTAATCATCTTGCTTGATTTAGGAACATATTAATTTTCTGAGAATGGTGCCCCAATGATATGAGTCCTTTATTCTATGATCTTCTATAGTGTCATTTACCTTTTGTCTTCTTAAGCTTTAGAAAATGTTAGTTACAAAAAACATTTAAAATTAATCTATATCTTTTTACTGGCCTATTAGGTAAAAGTTCAGTTTAAGAGAACTATAATTTGCTTCCATTTTCCTCAGGAATCTTTAAAATAGGGTTGAGATTCCACACCTAGGGTGATTAACTAGAAATAAACGTGTCTATTTTCTACTTATTATAAAGGATTTTATAGAGAATGGACTAAAATCCATTCCCAAATCTAGGGTCTTCAATTTTTTGGTAAAAAGAGATTAAGTTTACTAAAGTCTTAAAGTTATGGGAAGAAAGCGATGTTAAACATAAAGTCCTCAAGATATTTAAGTTCTTAGAAGAAATGCTGTACATGATAGACCCTAGATAGGTATTATTCAATGTATCGGTGAAGCCAGGGACGGGGCATTTTTGCTTGTCATACTCTCCATCCTCACCCTCATCCCCAGAGAGAAGAGGATGATGAAGGAGTTGGGAAATACTACCAGCTAAAGCTCAATGTCTCCTGACTCCAATAATGCCACTAAAGTAAACATTGAGTTTGTGGCTTCAGAAAATAGCAGACAAATGCTTGTTCATTTTAAAGTTAATACAGCTCTTAGGTAATGAAGAAAATTAAGTCGGAACTGGAAAAACAGATCAGAAAGTTTTCAACTAGAATTTTGATTCTAAGGGCAATTCTGCATGTATGTGACACCGTAATGTTCGATCTACAAAAATTCAATTTAAAAAAGAGTCGGTTTTATTCCAGAGTTTTCTACGCAAAAAAAAAAAAAAAAACATATGTAGCCTTGGCTGCAGTACAAGTTTATTGTTTTGTTGAGGTGACCAAAAGAGGACAAAATTAATCTACTAATGCACCTGATTTTCATTTCATCTTTTCTCTGCCTCTTCATTTACTGTTATGCTAATGGTAGGTTTTATTTTTAGCCTGGGGGGGAGCAGGGTAAAAGATACTTATAACATCTGTAGCAATGGACCAAAGAATGAATAATAATAGGAAACGTCTATCTACCATCTGGTATAAACACAGATGTGTGTTTTATTTAAATATAACAATCCTGGACTATAAAAAGGGAAGATTTACAACACTCTACAGAAAGTCAAGAGCCCCTTCTTGAAGTGGCTCTTAATTAACAAGAAGCAGTCCTCCCTGTTAGTTACCAGTTTATTTATAGAACCCCACTGGTAAGTGCTGCTCATTTCTCCTGCAGATGATCAATGCAGAGATCACGATGCTCTCCAGCATCAATGGTGATATCAGATGTGTTTTTTCATGTCAAGTATTGTATTTCTTCACTTCTTCATGCACCTAGTACAGTAAATCCACATTTCCTCCAAAGTCTCATTATGAAGTCTGAAAGCTTCAAAGAAAAAAGCCTATGACAGAAGAAATGCGAGGCATATATATATACTGTTTTATATAGTATAATTTTCATTTTTAACTATACCATAGTCTCTATACAAAAAGAAAGGACCACCTGCAAAACCAACAAAAAACTTGTAGGGAAGGTTGTCTTTTTTTTTTTAAGCAATTATATATTTACTCCCAATAATGAATTTATTGAGCCTACTTAACTTTGTGGAGAAGAATTGACTTCACATTTTTTTATGAGGCAACCCACACTTCTCTTATTCAGAATGGTCCATAGTGCATGTTAATAGATGGAATAAAAGGCTCTGAGGACATGTCTACCACACTTTGAGGAGATCACCAAGTTAAATCATCCCCAAAATAAAAGTGAGACAATCTGGAGGACTTCCATGGACCACTCTCCTTGAAAATCACAGTATGATGAAATGTCTGATGAGCATGGAAAACAGTAAAAATCAGAAATATGAAATAATTGTGTTATAAATGTTCATGAGCTTCACCCACCAAAGGAAAGGAAAGGACTGGTCTTATATAGATGGCATGTGTGTTTAGGAAGATGGCTCCTTTTTAAACAACCTCAAACATTTACCTTTCAGTGCAATAGAATTCATTTGACTTGTCTTGAATAAATTTGATGTCGCTTTTCAAAGTTTCTTTATTTTCCCCCTCTCTTTCTATGAAAAATAAATGTTAAAATTTGGAAAATGCATCGGGAAGTATACTAGCTTTAGCTAAGAGCCATTATCCCAAGTACAATTTACTTCTGGCACTCTCCTCTGTGACAGATAATTGACCTAATTTCAGCTTCATGTTCTGCTCGTCACCTACAGGTGCAGTTTCCCTGATCACATCAGAGCACACGAAGTCCAGTGGTACAGAAAGGTCTCATTGAAGTTAGGAAATATTCAACAATGGTAAAAATCAGGGACTCAGTTTCCGATCTGTTGGCCCACTGCTTTTTGTTGGTTTTCTGTTCCAACTCTTTGATTCTTTCCTAGTTGGTTCCTCACTTGGCAGATGGCAGCTACCTATGTGCTTGCTCAGCTACCTATGTGCTTATTCAGGATTGATCTGTAAAACTGATCTTATCTTAGTTCTTAGATTGTCTTGTTTTGCACTCATTAAAAAAAAAAAAAGGTACTATAACCCAAAGCTAAACAAACAAAAAACAAAACAATCACAACGGGGCTCCATATAGAGAATCTGTTGGTCCAGTTTCTTCAATGATTTATTTTTCATTGTGTCAAGAGCTTTTGACAGATGATCATTAGAAGAAAAGCGCTGACAATTTCCACTTTATTTTCTCAATTTCAAAAACTTACAAAGCTTATTTAGTAAAGAAATGATGCAAGGCAGTTGTTACAGAATAATTACAGATTTACTCTTAGAGGATAACATAATTGCCTGTGTATTACATTTAATGAATATAAACTCCTTCCACATAAAAAGTTAAAATAACCATATACTTTTTTTAAGTTGAAGTATAAGATTCACTTGTGTCTCCAGGGCTCCCCATGACATTGCTTTGCTAGACTGGGAATGATAGATGAGGCAGGGATGGATAGGATTCCTACGTTAATGGTAAAGAGGGTGGCAGTAAGTTGAGTGGACAGAATAAAGGTTCGAAAGATAGAATAACAACTTCTAAACTGGTAGGGCTGTGAAGATTTGAGAAGCCACATCTAGAACTTCTAGCCTTGTAAGTGGCTGTAACAAATGGGGGTGAACAAAGGTTACTGCCTGGCTGCAAATGTAGAAAGACAAGGCAACAAAGTACAAGCCTATCAAAGAACAACTGTAGCCTGGCCTTGAGGAGTTATCATTGTAGGCGTACAGGGTAGGAAGGCTGGTTGTTTTGTACTGTCATTTTCTGCTGGCTACACAGACTGCTTCCTTGCTAACTATACCGTGGTATAAGAGCAGTGGCTTTCAAACATGTTGCACCAACCCACCACCTGAAATATAGTTTATATTACAACCCAGTACATACATACGTATATAAAATCATATAAGGAATAAAATCATATCTGGAATAAAATTTTAATAAACTGACACTTATTTTTAGTATACGCCATTCATGCATTCTATTTTCACTCTAAGAAACTATTCTCTTTAGTCAAAATAAGTGTTAGTCATAACTCACAAATGTCTGTGACCACTGCTTGAAAAACAGTAAGAGGTTACAGTTAATCTTCCAACAGTATAAGAAAGCTCTCTCGGGAACCCCACTGCCTCTTACCTTCTAAAAGGGTGCTTGGTACTTTGACTGTATTCTCTCAGTACCAATGCACAGTTTGCTCTGAGTTAATTTACACTTATTACTCCAAGTGTTCTGACATTTTCTCTTTGGTTCATTTTGTATTCTTAGCTTGAAGGAAAACTAGAACAACAGGGGCCGTGTACCATATCTCCTTGCTTAGCTCTTCCCTGTATCTAGTACAGTGTGTCCCTCCAGCTGGACTGTTGATAAATGCTGTTGATGGTTAACACAACTGCATGGCAATGCAGAAGGAATATAATGTGATTAGCCGCGCAGAATTGTAAATGCAGACTCTTCTCCAACTGAAGAATTTCAGTCTACAAAATTGATTGTACTAAAGATTCAAGTTAAAAATATATATACTTTGTCCATGATGGTCTCTAAAATTTGATTGTTTATTCACTCATTCCTCAAATATTTATCAAGTGGCTATTTTTTTTTTTTTTTTGCAGGTATTGTTTTAGGTACTGGATGTACATTCCCTCAAAGAATGTGGGCTACAAGACAGGTAATAGATTTTTCTCCAAATTGTGGGTTATCCTAACTAATAGATGGTTATCTTATGTTGAGTTGGCTGGTGCAGATATCTTGTGTTTGCTTCATTTTCCTCCAAGTCATTAAATATTCTAAAATATGATCTGATTTTTAAAAATACTTACCAAAAGTGTCCCAAGTAGCCTCTCACTGTAATCTTTGGACCTCAAGTGTACAGAATTAGATTAATCATGGTCCTTGGGTGTTGAAAACGATCATCATTGGTCCACTTGCCCTATCTTCTCTCTCTCTCTTGCTATCTACTTCTACCTACCTACCTATATATCATATCCAAATTTATTTATAGATTTAATATTCTACCAAATATAAAAATATATTACCAATCTATAGTAATTTAGACAGCACTTAAGAGTGTCAATGGCCAAGACCATTATTTTTTGAATCGTGCAGTGGAACAAAACAGAGATCTTGAAACAGGCTTGTGCATATAGGGATGTTTACTATATGTCAGGGGGTATAACATCACTGGAGAAAGGAGAGGTAACTCAGTAAATGGAGCTGGGAAAAAATACAGATCACCAACATTGACTACAGATGGATCATGAATTTAAATGTCAAAAGTTAAACTTGAAAACTTTTAAAAGAAAAAACAGGTGAATATTTTTCTAACCTTATGGTTAAAAAAATTATTTCTTAAACATAATACAAAGGTGCTAATCATAAGGGAAAAGATTGGTAAATTTGACTACTCTAAAATTAAAAACTCGTGCTCATCAAGTCATCTTAAAAAAAAATAACAGAATCAAAATTATGTGAAGAGTTTCTACAAATCAAATATGATAAACACCCCCCTTCTATTGTCACCAACTTGCTCCTGCTCTCTCATTTTCAGTGGCTCTAATTCCCTCATCCACCCAACAAAAAATTGGATATCGGCTGAACACATTGCTCATTTCTACCTCTGTGCCATTTTCTCCAGCTGGAATCCTTCTGCTACCACCAGCTCCACCACTGACATCCCAAATGCTATCCTGCACAAAGCCCATCCTTCCAAAGAACCTTCCCTGGTAAGTCCAAATCAACACTGCTTCGTCCTTAAGTTAGCTCGGAGTTCATAGAGTCATCTTATGCTTGGTTATTATGTTTACATACTTACTTTTGAATTCTGATATTTTAGACATCCTGTCTGCCGTGTTACACCACAATTTCCCCTGAAGATAAGAACTCCTTTATTCCATTCTGCTTTCATGGTCTTCCCTCTCCTAGGCCCTTCCAGCCCACGTATTAGCACAGTGTTGTTCACATGATGCGGACATGATGGATGAAATGTTGTTTTACGGAGTGATCGACTGAACATATGAAGATTTTACTCAATTTTATCATAAGCTCTTCAAAAGAACAGAAAAAAAAATTAAGGTGGATTTATCCAAGGAAGTAAAAGGAGAGGAAAAGACAGCAGTTCACACAAATAAATGCTTAACTGAAATCTTAGACAAGTTATATAGACATATGGAAGAGATTTAAAAATATCCATTTATGAAAAAATTGTGAAAGAAGAGAAAGCTATGTAAATAAGACAAATTAAGGAAAAATTACATATTAGAGAAAAACAATAAGCAGTAAGTTACAGAAAACATTTCAAATGGCAGTAAAATAATCAAACAGGATAGCAACAAATAAAAGGAAATGACTGGAATAATTCAGACTATAAGTAAGAGACTGTTTAGAAAACAAAAGCCCGGATGTGTTTTTGTCTCTTACTTCAGAAAAAGCATGTGGAGAGCTACCTTTACCAGACAACAATTTTCCTGGGACAACAGGTGTAGGCTGTTAAAAAAAAAAAAAAAAAAGTTACCTGCAACTAAATTAGACAAGGCAGCAATTCTAGATAGCCTGTGTTTGTGATTTTTTTTAAAAGAGGAAGAAAGCAATAATCATTGTTACAGACATTTTTAGAGGATACCAAAGTATAACAATTTTAGAATGATTAGAATATAGGAAGATGGGAATTGGGTTGTATGGGTTGAGATAGCAACAACAAATTTAGTTTGGGAATTTAAGAGTCTCCGATTTCAATTACTAAAAAGTACTTGAATGAAAGTAATTATTTGTAAATTAGAGCATCACTGAAGGAAGGTTTATGTGCTCTTCAGGCACCAAAAGACCCTAATTACAAAATCGGTTCACATATAAAGTCCTTTCCTGATAGGATCTCAAGGACAGCATTTCAGCACAACTAGGTTCCATCCTGCCCACCAGAAGTGAGCATTCAGTGTTGAAGTCTGGACAGCAACAATAACTGGGCAGCAATTCCATGCTCAGTGCTGTATGAAGCGCTGTCAGATTAGGTCAGAGAAGGAAAAATGTTTTCAAGTATTCTGTATTCCATATGCATGCAGTTGATTAATGTAGATGCATCTAGTCATTCATTTAGTCAGCCCATAGAAAATATGGAATCAAGTCTTGGCTCCATCATGTACTTGCTGGGTGACCTTGGGGAAAGCGCTTACACTCCCTGTGCCTCATCTACTAAATAAGGGTGGGGCTTGGGGTTGTAGTGGAATAGCTCCTCCACAGGTCATTGTGAAAATTGTGATCATACATGTGAAAATACCTTTTCAATCATTAACATCCTCTAAAATGAGAAAGGTCAAAGAGGATGAGAACCGAGGAGAAGCCTTGAGATTTAGTGGTCCATAGATCACTGATGGTGTTGAAAGTGGAAATCAGATTGAGGAGATGATGGCAGGTGAGAAAGTATGGGCGGCAAGTGGAGACAGTTTTTTTCCAAGAAGTTTCTTGCATATTTGCCTTCCAAAATAGACCAAGCTTTTAAATCAGAGATTACAACTTATTTATTTTTTTATCTCTAGCTCTACTCTAACTAGCTACATAGGGGAGTAGCGTGTTGTTAAAAATATTAGTTAAACTAATGTTGATGAGAATGGAAAGAAGACAACAGCCTTGTGAGAAGCAAAGTCAAGGGAAGTTTTTCTGGATTGGGGGGTTTTCTTATTGTGAAAATAGGAGATCCTTGAATATATTGTGAGAGGGCAGAGTAAGTAGTGTGGGAGAGATTGGAAGTATTGCAGAGATACAGAAATCATCTCTAATGATGAAGCAAGGTAAGAGGAAATGATCAAGAGTATAGAGGAGGGTTGTACTGAAAGAAAAACAGGCAGGAGAAAAATGGCATCAAGAGTACAAGGAAGAGGACTCCTTTTAAGAGAAATTCTGAGGCATTCCTTGCAGTGTGGTATGTGAGTTCAGGAGGAAAGTTGGTTTCTACCTTCCAGGAATGTAAGAGGTAAGCTTTTCCTGATGAATAAGAGAGCAGGGGTTTTGAAATGGTCAAATGTTCCATAAGGAGCTAATATAAGAAGAGGATAATCGTAAATGATCTAGGGTAGGGAGTGTGGTGGATATCAGGAGTACTGAAAACAGGGGGTGGGGTGGTGAACTACATGTTAGGAATAAAGGAGAGGGAGGGCTTAGTGACTAGACATTTAGTTGTTATGTTTGGCATATATTCAGAGCAAGAAATGTATGCTGGCTTCCTGCCAAATATTCACCTCACATAGCCCAATGTGATGGTATTTTCTTTCAGTAGGAGAGGATAGGCAGAAAGCCTGAAAATTGTTTACAAGAAATAAACTTAAGAAATAGAGGCGGGGAAAATTCACATGGTAGAATGGAGATTACTATGAAAAAGATTTGATGCACTTGAATTATGGTGCTGGTGAAGAACATTGAATATACCATGGACTGCCAGAAGAATGAACAAACCTGTCTTGGAAGTACAGCCAGAATGCTCCTTAGAATGGAGGATGGAGAAACTTCATCTTATGCACTTGGAACATGTTATCTGAAAAGACCAGTCCCTGAAGGGCATCATGCTTGGTAAAGCAGAGGGTCAGCAAAAAGACCCTCAAGGAGATGGACAGCAAAAAGACCCTCAAGGAGATGGACTCAAATTGACTGGAACAATGGGCTCATACATAGCAATGATTGTGAGGATGGAGCAGGACTGGGCAGTGTTTCATTCTGTTGTACATAGGAATGCTATGAGTCGGAACTGACTTACGGCATCTAACAACACCACCATAAATAAATAAATAAATAAACATTTCATAGCTGGACCTGCCCAGAGATGGCAGGAGCTATGAGAAGAATCACTTTCCAGTATCAGGGGTGCTCATCTAGGCCAGGGAATATAATGATTGGTAGGGATTAAAACAGATGAAATTTAATTTTATAACTCTCTGGACAAGCTTGTCACCCCAGTGCTGACCTAGACAGGCTATGCCTCTTCATTTCTTGCTCAAATTGTGTTTAATATTTATTATTTTTTGTTAAACAAAAGCAATGCACAAATTAGAACAAATGAACTTTAGATTTCAAAAACCCTGAGTTTCAGCAAATTTTGTGACCAAGGTTGACCACAGCCACACTGCTAAGCTGGTAGTGTATACTACATCACCCTCTGCCAATTGTTTTTGGAAAAGCATTTCATTGCTTTATAATAAAAGCTAATACATTAGTACATTCTACTTGCTAAAGGTTTAGTTCATGCATAGTAAGATAATTTATTTAACCATTCCTCTGTTGCTGGGCACTTAGTTTGCTTCTATCTTTTTTCTTATTTGAACTATAATGTAATGAACATCTTTGCATGTACTGCTTTGTGTAGATGTGTTAGTGTTTCTCTAGGATACTGTGGAACCGCTGTGTTGAAGGATAAGGACACTAATAAGGCTATATCAATTTACAGTCCCATCAATAGTGCATGAGAGTATGCCTGATTATTTAATACTCTCATATAACGTATAACTACATCTCTAGTGTAACAAAGGAAATAAAAAGCAAATTCTTTGTCCTGAGCTTTTTAATCAGTAAAATTTATCATACATGAAAGAAATATCAGATGGTATGCACTACAAAATAGAATTGTGAAGGCACATGTGAGTATACATTTTGTGACATAATACAGTGTGCTTCAAATGTTATGTGTCAGCCAAAGCTTTTTAAATCAATAGATGGATTTGCATTTCCTTTCAATCTTTTCATGCACTGATTTATTGTAATTGTGATCATGCAGCCTTAGTTATCTTTTCTCTTTACATTATAATACATAATTTCTTGTTACTGTTGTTAGTTGCTGTCTAGTCAGTTTCAGCTCATAGTGACCCCCATGTACAGCAGAACAAAATATTGCCCTGTCCTGCACCATCTTCATGATCCTTGCTGTGCTTGACTCTGTTGTTGCTACCACTACGTATTTTGAGTGCCTTCCAACCTAGTAGGTTCACCTTCCAAGCACTATGTTGGACAATATTCTGTTGTGATCCATAGGGTTTTCATTGACTAGTTTCCAGAAGTACATTGCCAGGCATTTCTTCCTAGCCTGTCTTAGTCTGGAAACTCTGCTAAAACTTGGCCACCATGGAAGACCCTGTTGGTGTTTGAAATACTGATGGCATAGCTTCTAGCATCATAGCAACATGCAAGCTACCACAGTACAACAAACTGATAGACTGGTGGTAGGTACATTCAATACGTAATATTTGTTCAAAAAAATGGCTGTCTGGTCCTGGCTTCTTCAAATCACTTCCTTTGCTATAGCAGAGAATCAGGCTTTGGCCTTTCCGTACTTGTGAGTAAAAACAGAAAATCACCAGGTGAATTTCACAAGCTTCACTGAGCACCTACAACCGTTACAGGTCAGTCCTAGGCACGGCAGGTGGGGGACAAATGCAAGCAAAATATAAGAAACACTCCTCGGCTTTAAGGGTCTGACAATCTTATTGGTAAGATGAACTGTGACATAGTGACCATCTGTAAGGAGTTGTTTAGAGGGGTCCACATAATCCTCCAAAATAGAAGGATGTTGAGAGGTCAAAGGCTACAACATATCTGGAATTTGTCAAGAAATAGGGATCTTCCTCAGTCCCCTCAACTCCTTTCCCACAGCTCTGCCTAAAGGTGGCTAAACTGGGGGTGGCTTCGAAACCTACAGTGACAGTACTTACAGAAAGTGAAAAGTGGAACATATGAAACCATTTACTCTGCAGATCATTGAGCTGCTCTTTGTAAGGCACTATATGTTAGGCATTATAAGGGACTGGAAAATGAGTAAGATATGGTTTCTACGCTCAGTGGAACTTACATTCTAAACAATAATCTTGTTTAACCTCAAGAAGTAACATATAGAGATGTTTTTAGTTAAACCTGAATAAGCTAAAGCTCGATAAGAATTTCGGCTCTGCTAATTTGTGATCTTGGGCATATCACAAGCTTTCCAAGCTTCACTTTGCCCATCTTTGAATAGCGTTATTAATACTTCCTTCTTCATAGGGTTCTTGTGATGTTAAAATGAAACAGTGCATGTACAGTCCCTGGGACAGAGTGTTCTTCAATTAGGGCTAAGTGTTAGCTGTTCAGACACGGAAACTTTTTGAAAACTATTCAACACACTAAATCCAACATTAGTGATTTCTCTAGAATAATGGCATAGGTTCAAATGGAGAACTTTTTAGAAAACAGAATTTTAAATCAAAAGGTACTAGTCATTGGGGAGCTTCTCCAGTTACCAGGCAGTTGTGGCTAAGGTACACAAGGGAGTGAACTGAAGAACTAAGCATAGGAAATAAATCAAACTTTTTGAAAGGAGTATTACTGCATCTTCAGATTTACAAAAAGTGGGAGGAAATCAAAATTGCAAATGCAGTTCAAAGAAGATTAATTATTTTACATTTATCACAGAGTAAAGAGCCAAATGGGAATACGTGCTAACTAGGGCAATCACTTTCAATCTAGGCAGAAAAGGATTTGTGGGTATTGTGAAACCTGTGAAGCCTTCATCTTGGGGCCCAACACAATGCTGGATTAGGTTTCAAATGGACAGATGCATAAGAAGAGGCACAGTTATTACTGCAAAGCCATGGTTAGGATCTAAAAGGAATACATTTAGAATATTGATCACCTCTGGACACAAAAAATATTATTGCCTCCGAGAGGGGGCACAATGTCAGAGCAGAGCATCAATTCTACTAGATCTAAGAAGACAGATTCTTATCAGAAAAACGTGAAAACAAACAGAGCTCAGTCACACTTGGGGAAAATACTTAAGGTACCAAAAGATAAACAAAGCATAATGTGCTCCCTGGGCAGAGCGGGAGAAAAATTGTAGAACAAAAAAATCAAATCCACAAAAAAGACTAGTCTTCCTGGACTGACAGAGACTGGAGGAACCCCCCAGACTATGGCCCTAAGACACCCTTCCGACCTGAAACTGAAGCCATTCCCCAAGACCACCTTGCAGCCAAACCTGTAAAAGGAACAATAATACCCTAGAGGAATATGCGGCTTAGAACTATTAATTATACAAGATCAAAAGGTCAATATTTGGCCAAAAGCAAAGATTAGAAGGCAGGAAAGAGTAAAAAATCAGGACAAAAGGATACATGGTACCTAGGAAGGAAATGGGGAGAGTGCTGACACATTGTGGGAAATAACACCAAGGCAGTGAAACACTTTATGTACAAACTATCGAATGGAAAACTAATTTGCTCTATAAACTTTCACCTAATGCACACACACACACACACACACACACACACACACACACACACAAAGTTGCTGTATTAATCAGATCTATCACTCCCTGGTTTTGGTTTTGGTATCACTCACTTAGAATTTGATGATTTTTTCCTTAAAAAACAAAACATTTGAGGAACAATCAGGAGGTCAGAGTTGGACTTGTTAAGCTTGAGATGCCTATGCAAGTAGAAATGTCAAGTGGTCAGTAAGATGCTCAAGTCTACAAAACAGGGGAGAGATTCCAGCCTCAGGCAGCCAGGAGAAATCAGCACAGAGATAATGTTTAAACCCATAAGACTGGATTAGATCACCAAGGAAATGGATAGAGACACAGAAGACTTACAAGGACTGAGCCCTAGGGTTTTCTTCAGAATGGGTAAGAAATGGGGTCAGAAAGGACCTACAAAGAGAGAAGTTAGACTGTGGGAGATGAGGGATGTCCTAGGAGCTCAGGGCTTCTTGCGGTGCTTGATATAAATGAGATTAGAGCTGAGGGTCTCAAGATCAAAAGTGGCAGCAAGGTTGTGAATGCTGGGAGATAAGGAAAGCTAGTGGTTTAGTTTAGCTTTAGCACAGAGTCCTGGAGCCACTGTTCACACCTGTCAATGGGCATGTAGAGACATGGGGAAGCAACAGTCTTATTCTGGATATAAGAGCAGTGGCAGGTCACTAGGGTTCGTGTCACCCAGGGCAGTAACTCATGGTGTTACCCGCCCCCCCCCCCATGCTAACTACAACATTGTAGCTAAAACACCAGAAATTTTGACAAAATCAATGGCTGTAAAAACACCAGCAGCTATGAAAGCAACAGATGAAATGATCTGATGTGTCTTTGTAATTGGGTAATAATGACAGCTCTGACTGGAGCACATCAGAAGGTTCAAAAAGCAAGTTAGCATGGAGTTTTAGCCTTGTAGGTATACTGATACATTTAAGCTGGGCTTACAAAAAATGGTTTTGTTTTAACTAACTACAGGGATATTTTTATAAAAAATAATATATTTCTATTAGACTGGACTATAAAACATAAAATAATACTCATGAAGACAGTGCTTTTTACTTCAAGCAGATACATGAGACTAAATCAGCAGCTCCTGTCCAGAGGTAGGATGAGAAGACAGAAAGGGACTGGAGTTGGTTGGACGGACACTGGAAAGGGTGAGTGTACTGTCACATTACAGGGATTACAACTAATGTCACATAACAATATGTATATAAATTTTTGTATGAGAAGTTAACTTGAGCTGTAAACTTTCACCTAAAGAACAATTAAAAAAAATAAAAAAGTTTGCCAACGGCCACCCAAGATACAACAATTGGTCTCTTTTCACCCAGAGCAACAGAGGAAGGAGACCCAGGAATCAGGGAAGGAAATTGGCTGCAGGTCTATTGGCTTTATGAACTACTGTCTCCTTCACCATGAGACCAGAACTGGATGGTCCCTGTCTGCTATTACTGAACGTTTTGATCAGGGACCCAATAGATGGATCTTAATCAAAAGGAAGAAAATGTGGAAGAGAACTTCAAGTTCTTATTAGAAACCAGACTTACTAGGTCCATTGAGATTGAGGAAAACCCTGAATCTATTGCTTGGAAACAACTTTTAAGTTTTGAACTGAAACTATCCCATGAAGTCGTCATTTAAATAAACAAAAACTTAGCTCATTTAATAAAGAATGTTTGCCTTGAGCAGTGGGCTCTTCTAAAGAATTATCTATATGAGATCAAATGGACAACAATAACTCTAAAACATAGATGAGAACTTTAAAGGGCAGAGAGTCTAAGTGAGCATCATTCAAAAAATATGGTCGGGGATAGTGAGAATGATGACACAAGGTGAAGTATGTAACCACTGCCAGTGAACCATATACGTAAAAATTGTTGAATGGGTGTATGATTTGTTGTGTATATTTTCACCAAAAATAAAAAATTAATTAAAAAAAAAAAAAACATAGTGGGCTCAATGCAAAATGAGGAGATATACATTAGCGAGCAAGGAAATTAAATGCATGGCCCTTTTCTGCTGAGAGTTTTCAGATAAAAAAGGAAGATGAAAAGGAACTCATTCTCCAGCTAAAAAATAATTGCTGGCTAAGAGGATAATTCTTTTTCAAAGAATACTTGTGACTCACATAAAAACAGTCCCTCAAGAGAGGGAGGAAATAAAAAGAAAGAAAGAAAAAAAGCATAGCTCTTCAAGTAAGCCTGAGATTTAACAAGTTTTATATCCTTTCCCTCCCTAATGTAGACACTACACACATTTTAAAAGATAATAGTTAGATTTAAAAATGAGACAAACGTTAAACACAAATTGACAGCTCAGAAATCATGTTAAGATTTCTATTTAACACAAACTCCTACACTTTTTATATAGATTTTTTTTAGAGATAAATGTCTAGGTCAAATTTGGAATTTCTGAAGAAAACAACTTGTTAGCCTTAAAAATCTGTCTAACCCATTATTCTCATCAAACTTATGAAAAAATTATATTGGAAATCACCTGATCAAAAAAACCTCAAAATTTTGTGTTAGATGTCATTTTTATATATCTTGAGTGGGCAGACATACTTAAAATAATTAATGTAGATAGTTTCAAACAAATACAATTTTTTTTTATTGAACTTGAGGGCTTTTGAGAGAAATGTCACTGAAACAATTATTCCATTAATTTCTCACAACTTGTGGTAGCTGAAATATTTTCTGACATTTGCAAGATAGTCATGCACCCTTATAAACAAATGTAATTTAGCTGCCTATTGAAAAAATATTTTTACTATCTTCCTTCTAGTTGTAAGTCCCAGACATAAATACAGTTTGCAACATATTTTTACATTTGCCTTCGTCCTTGGATAACCTTATTAAAAAAAAAAAAATTAGGATGGTATATTTATTTTGCCTTACTACAGATGGGAAAAGTGAAGTTTAGAGGGAATGATATGAAGAGTATCACACAGCTAGTAGGTAAATGGTAAACCCGCCTCCCCCCCCACCCCCCCCCCCCCCAAAAATAAATAAATAAATCCACTGCTGTGGAGTTGACTCCAACTCATAGCAACCTTACAGGACAGAGAAGAACTGCCTCATAGGGTTTTCAAGCAGCAGCTGGTGGATTCCAACTGCTATCCTTTTGGTTAGCAGCCCAGCTCTTAACCACTACTTAAGTCCTGCTCACCCAGCACTAGAACTCCTTTTTCTCCATGAAATGACACTGGAGCCATCAGAAAGAAGAGTTACCAGAAAGTATGTGTAGTAGAGATTATTGAAAAACTAACCAGGATTCATAAGGCACTTTGAAGGGAAGCTTGCAAATTACTGCAAAAACAATAGAGGAAAAGAGGAATATGAGCAAGATGACTATTAACTAATGGCATTTTGTGTCATTGTATGCTTTCCTAAGTATCTCAATTATATTATGCATTTTGATGATCACAGTAACCCAATGGCTATAATTAGTCCTGTCTTACAGGTAAAGAAACTGAGATCTCTAGGCTTGAAAGTGATGACTGAAATCGGAATTTTCATCTTTTGATTCCTAGCCAATTTTCTTCCACTGCAAACAGGCTGGATTCACCAGTAAGCATGGTAAGCATGGGCTTAATTGTGTTTATTTATTAATCCGTAGTGCACATTTTCACATAAGTTTCACCACATCTTTGATGTGGTGGAAAACACGTGAAACTGTGCACTATAGATTAGTAAGTAAGAACAATTAAGCCCATGTGTAAATAGCTTATTGGGTAATTCTGACAAGTGTGACTTTCAAGATATAGGCCCCCTTGCTGATGGCTGCAACACAATCTAAAAAGTCCAGAGGCCCTTGTTTTAGAATATTTTATGCATAAGCTCATATCTGTTTTTTATAGTATAAAACTAAGTGATTTATGAAAGCTTCTTCAAATTTGTTGATGTTGTTCTTATTATCATTAACTTCTTTCTCTGCTGGGAAGTGTGAATATATACCTAGTTAAAAGGTGTCTTTTGTCTGGCTAAGGTCATAAATGTTTAGGAACCACATACCTCATAAACACAAATAGTAGAAAAAGGCCTAAATGAATCCTTCTGTTATGTTCCTCTTTGACATTTGGGACCTTCTCCTTTGTGGACTTTTCCTTCTGTGTTGCTGCTACCCTGATGGCTCTCCCAATGCTCCTTGCCTTGTCTATAGTTTCCTGAGTTAGTTTACTCCATTATTGCCAGGAGCCAGTGACAAGGGCTCTGGGAACATGGTAATGGGATGATTTAAGGATGGGAGGACCTCCTACATCAGGCAGGATTAGAAAGGCATGGACAATGCCAAATTATCCAATAAGCACAAATTTGCAACCAGAAAATCTAGAGAGAAGCTGTTTTAATTTCTCTATCCTTTAAATCTTGTGTTTTCTAGTTTAATGTTGTTTTCATGTGGAAGCACATCTAGAAGGGAGGCACTGCAATTGTGTCAGTGCATGGGCCTCCAGGGGTCTTAGTCCTGCATGGCCTAAGGACATGAAGGGCACAGTTCTTAGTATTGTGAACAATTGGAAGTAGCATGCATTTTATGCTTCCTTCGGATGTTGTTAGGAAATGCAACTCTTAAATTATTCTCCACCATAGGTTTTAGCTATAGGTGATTAAAAATAGACAGGGAGAAGAGACAGATATAGTTGCAGTTTTCAGGCCATAAAAAATGCACATGCTGCTAAATGGTGCAAGCCATAGGGAACACTTCTCACAGGTGTTCCACTCTGCAGAGATTAGTTATTTGCCTCCAAGTGCAATCCAAGGTGTCCACTTGAGGCTTACAAGAGCTGACCCCCACCCCCCCTTAGATACCTGGAGATACCATGGCTTATCTGAGCTCAGTAGCAACCACCACCATGTTCCCAACTCTGAAGTGCAGGGCACTAGAAGCTGGGTGTTTTTCTCATGGAAGCTTTTGCCTCTGGAATTTCCTGCCCATCTCAGTTTGCCAGAGCCCCACCTTACTGACCTTCAGGGGCTCCTGAAAGACTTGTTTTCAATATAATTTCCAGTGATGGGCAGAGATCTTAATACCATTTTTTTTAAATAAAGAATTTAAGCAATCTTATAGCTCATGTTCTTTTGGGTTATAATGATTTAATTTTGGTACTTGCTTCCTGTAACAATTTCAAAGAGGGTACATACCCATACGTGTGTATCCTCAGTAATAAGTGAGAATGCCACCCTGGCTGTGAAGATATTTCAATTCTAAAAATATAAAAACTATCAGTCAAATACTCTTTCTCACGCTGGTACCTCAGGTGTGATGGTGCCTGCAATAACCCTAAATTCTAAGGTGGGTAATAAACACAACCTGCTCCTTGAGAAAGCTCTGAGATGGTGTGCATACGTGTTTATCAAATCTCAAACCACCATGGAGGGCAGCCTTGGCTTTGGCTGGAGGCTAAGATATTTACCCTGGACGATTATGCCAAGATATTAGCAGCTGCGGGATTAATTATTGATGGAGTTAGTGTCAGTCAACTGAGAAGCAAAGAATAATTTAAAATCATCCGGTCAAAACGAGAGCTGTATAACACAGCTCTCTTGTCATTTATTACTCTTGAATTTCTCCCCCCACGACGTAATTTCAGAAAATTGCTCTTTTAAAATTATTTTTCCTTTCTCCTTCAGTGTTTTCTTTCCAAAGGCTTTCCCTTTCAAAACCCAGCACCTTGGCTATGTTTGCACTATTTTCAGAAGATGCCCTACATCAGGGTAACCAACGACATGTTTTAGTTTTAAAAACTTAAACACGGAAAAAAAAAAAATCCAAAGGAAAATGAGTCCCCCGACCCTCAAGTCCTTCAGATCCGTGGAGAGGTAGCTATGCCTTCAGTGCTGCGAGCCTTCCCGGCTCCGCCAAAAAATGCCCAGGCTGCTCTGTGTGGTTTGTGAACGAAGAAGTGTCAAAGAGGAAAAACAGTTGGTCTAACGATCTCCAAGAAGGGTTTTCACTCTGCCTTGACTAATATTTTAAAACATCCGCCCCACCGCACCGCTTGACATCGCGGTTTGGGGATCTTTCTGCGGTTGCTAAGAATTTTTTCGGAGACCTGATCCCCGAGGCTGAGGACCTCACCAGAGCCCCTGGTCCGACAGAGCCCCCTCTCCCTCTCTGTTCGCGCGCGTCTTGAAAGGCGGGATTTAAAGGCAGCGATGCTGCGGGAGACTCTGCAGTGTTAACGAGCCCCCAAACGGTCCCGCCTCATTCGCTCTGGTGTGTGTGCTTCGTAAGTCTCTTCCTGGTAAACCGTCAGGAGAGTCAGAGCACGGGAGTGGCGTCTGTGTGTCCAAACCCACGGGACGTTGGCCAAGCCAGGAGCCGGGCCGGCTGGTGGGCTGGCCGAGCGCAGCCCAGGGCCAGGTGCGCCCCGCGGGCTCCGGACACAAGCCTCTCACCTGGGCGAGGCCCGGCGCGCAGGCGCTCAGACGGGGGCCGCGGCCGGGCGCCTGAGCCCCACGCGGGCAAGGGTTGGGCAGTTTCGGGGCAGCTCTGGGCCGAGCTGTCGCCGCTGCCACCGCCCGGGCGGCCGCAGATTGCGGGAGAGCTTCTGCACAAACCCCCACCGCAGCCCCAGCGGGACCGCCGCAGCCGCCAGAGCGCGAGCAACAGCTCTCCGGCTGCAGAAGCCGCTGCCCCTCGCGCCCGCGGCCCGCGCGCCGAGGTAAGCTCTGGGCGCCCAGCCCAGCCCGGCAGCCCGAGGCGGGCGTTGCCTTCCCGCCCGGCCCCCGCCCGCCTAAGAAGGGCTAGCAGATACCTGACACGCAGCGCCCGGGCATGGCCGGGACCTCCCCTCCCTATAGTTTGCACTTTGTCCCACGGCCCCACTTGTAGACGGGACGCTCGGGCGCCGCTTCCCCGTGTTGCAGAGGCGAAGCTCCTACGAGCTCCGGAGTTTAGGAGTAGGAGGTGGAAGCTAGAGGGGCGGAGGAGTGCCCTGTGCGGGCTCTGCTTCCGAAGGACAGAAGGGGGAGAGGACAAGGAGAGTGTTCCGCTGTGGTCAGCCACAGCGTCTCGCCACCTGGGCTGGGAAGTTTGATGTTTGACGTTTCCCTCCTAATTACTAGGAAACGGGTAGTTTGGGGAGGGAGGTGTGGGAGGAGGGTAGCAGTCGAGGCTTAGGGTCCCGGGAGGGTGCTGCAGCTGAAGGAAGAGGAGATGGAGGTGGTGAGGCAAGAAGGTCTCCAAAGTTTGTACTTGCTTTGAGCCCCGAAGGGCAGCCCAGGCTACCAAGCGCCTGGTGAAGGTGGCGGCACAGGGTGGGAGGACCCTGTGGGACTGCGGAAGGGATGAGAAGGGGAGGGGGAGGACCATCTGCTCTGCCACTGACTGCTCTGTGCGGGGGCCGGTGGGGAGAAGGGAGAGCTGGGAGGGCGCTACTTCCTCGAGTGCTTCCCTAGGCTCTGGAAGACAGTTTTAACAGTGAATCTGGAAGAGGAGTAATGTGGGTCCCTCAAGAAAAATAAATTGCCAATAAGCACCCGTCCCTTCCCATGAGTACAAAATGAAAGCAATTTTGGAGCGCTCTCCAAAGTTCTTGGATTGGGGACGTCTTCATTTTCATACAGAGAATGAGGTTTGCAGATCTCCTTGGTTTTGCTTTGCTCAGGAACATCGCACGAGGTGAATGGAAACTTTGTCAAGATGTAGGAAAAGATCGTCAAATAGAAGACACAAAACGTTTAATCCGTGTCTTCGAGTGCGGCCTAAAGTTTGGAAACTGGCAGATTTTGCATACTATGAAGCTACAGGAAATGCATTTATCAAATTAAAAAGAAGACTTTTTGTAAAGTCAATTAGCTACGTTTAGAGAGAGTTAATAAAGGTTTTGGCTTGAAAGAACACCTTTTATGATTTCAAGCACCTCTTTCCCTGGTTTTCAGAAACCTTTTATTTTGATGCCATATGTGTATTGAGTGTGTGCTGCCCTCTCCCTATAACAGAAAAATGCTATTATAATGTGAAATATTGCATGGCAAATTCTATTGTTATGTGAGGTTTTTAAGGTGAAAATATGTTTATTTGGTCAGCGTTGGTGGCAGTTCTGATTCTGTATTTCCATAAATCAAGTATTTGCAAACTTATAATTTGTACTCCTACCCATGTCCAAAAGTGATTTGAGGAAACTTGGGATGAAAACTACAAATCAAATAGCTATTCTTGTGGATCACCTTGACCTCTCTTGGATATATTTGTAGTAAAATGCTTTTGGGAAGGTAAATTTCTCATAACAAAGGAAAAATTACTGTCCTCTCTGGAATCATTCTGGAGATACCAAAACCCAAAAAAACCAAACCCAGTGCCATTGAGTCGATTCCACGATAGAAATGTTTTTGCAATATAATTCCTTAGGTACTTTATCAGGCATTATATTACTTTACATTATATAAGTTAAGGATCTCTATATAGACATTTGATGTACTAAGTATCATCTATATTAAGGAAAACAATGTTGATATACATATTCACAGAACAATGAATTTAATGTATCCCTCTTGAAGTCAGGCAGAAAGGCAACCAGCGGTGGTGTTTCCTCTACAGTCAAACCAGAGAAGGAATTGCTGTTAGTAATTGTCACCCAAACATGGCCCTTTAGTCAGACGTGTCCATCGTTGGAGGATAGCTTTTCAAAGTGTAGCTATTATATGAGCATCTACAAAGTGTATCAGGTGTTCTTAGCATTCTTTTTCTCAGGTTAGTGACCTGGCTCGAATTAAAAAAAAAAAAAATCCATCAAAACAAATACAACTCCAAAAGGTTAAATGTCTCCATAGAATAATGCTGTACGAAGCTGGGTACCACGGAAGAGACAAGGGTCTCAAGTCCTTGCACTGGCCCCCTCAAACTCTTTTCTGCTAGCTGAATTTGAAGATGTCAGGCCATTTCTTGATTTTTAGCAGCAGCAATTTATGGTAAAAACATTAGCAATTAGCTAACTTCTCACAGGAGTGACTCTTTCATTTGTGAAAATCTTTGTTCACAGAAATGAGGAGGAAAATTGACTTTCTACCTTCCCATCTCTTCAAAGATCTGAAGAACAGTGAAAGAGTGTGTGTGTTTGTCCCAACTTCTCATTGCGTTTTGTCTCTTTTTTTGTTGTTGTGACTCTGCCCACCACTGCTACCATTCCTCCATCTCAGTTTTGCCACCCCTTTTTCTGTCTCTGTTCCCTACATGTCTCAATATGATCCTTTACCCTGCCCTTTCTTTTTTTTTATGTTGAAGATTTCTTTGGATCCTCTTTGCTTCATAGATTATCTCCTTTTCACGCATTTATATTTTACCTCTTATTCAGTGGCATCCTGTTATTGGTACTGAATTCTTTCTTCCTAAAGTGACACCTCTAGCTCTGCTTTCCCTCCTTAATTATGTATTTGCATTTTCAACCACTTATATTGTTCTCAAGTGGGTCAAATCTAACAGGTCTAAATGCTCATCAACATGGTTCTCCTTAAATGAAGAGGAAACGGCTCTGTCAATCTCCATATTTTTCCCAGTCACCCAGGACCTTCCCAATATCTTTGCTTTCCACAATATAATTTACTGACAGGTCCCATAGACTCTGTCTCCACAATGTCTCATGAAGCCTGCTTCTCCATCTTTCTATATCCATCGAAAATGTCTTTGTTTTAGATTGCTCCTCTTTTTAGAGTACCATGATGACGTCCTGACTAGTTTCCCATCTCTGGTCTCTCTCATTTCCTATCCATTTTACACTTCTTTTGCAGAATAAGCTCTCAAAGGCAGAGCCAAGCTCAGTCACTGGCTGATAAGCTTTTCCCCAGTTGCCTACCAAATCATATAAACATCTCCTCTCTGACATGTAAGACCCTCTTCACTCCAGCCCAAAGTAGTTCCACATTTTTTACTTTGATCTCATTGATTGATTCATTCATTTATTAATTTATTCAATGAATATTTGAGTCCCTACTGCATGCCAGGCATGGCTCTAGGTGATAATTTTAGAAGGGCCATGCGTGTTGGCTCAGTGATATTTTTCAAGTTTTTCTTTTTTATTGGTAGAATCCATTTTTAAAATACAATCTTATGTGGTTGAAATGGGGCCCCAGCAATACCACCACCTCCGCTCCCTACCTTTTGTAGTCTCAGAGGCATCATCAGTCAGTAGACTCCTTGAAACGTTTGAAAACCACTGCTCTAAGGCTGAAGGCACTGTTCCTCTAACACAGCAGGCCTCTGAGTTCTGTATCTTTGCCTATGCTGCTCCCTCTGCCTGGAACAGGGCCTCCATCTTCACTACAACCATCTGTCAGAGTCAGCACAATTTGCTATGTGCTTCCTTATCTCCTTCTGAACTCCCATCATTTGCTGCTTCAAACCCTGTTGCATTTTGTTTGACCTCCTTTTGGAGCACGTGTCATAGTCGTCCTTGCATTTTTGTGCTTGCTGCATTGTCCAATAAGGGCTTTGAACCAACCATGCCTAACCTCAGGCAGTCCATTTCCTGAAGTTTCCAGGCCTGGCATATTGTTAAGGCATCAGATAATTTAATAGATTGAATTCTGTCTAGTTCTCTAGTCCCAACTTCTATAATAGTTCTTTATTTTATTTTTAACCTTAATTTGGTTCTTATAGTGGAACAAGTGCTTCTCCATCTTTAATGTGCATGTAAATCAGGAAGAGATCTTATTAAAATACAGATTCTGGTTTAGCAGATCAGGGATGGGGCCGGAGATTCTGCATGTCTAATGCACTCCCAGGTGCTGTTGAAATAGCTGATCCTAGAACCACAGGTTGAATAGCAAGATTGATGACATTTAACAGGTTTAAGGGTGGTGGCAATCCGCCTCTCTGCCTGGTGATTATCTTAAGGTCAGCGTTTGCTTCGTATTACTTTCTATTTTGAAAGTGCTTTAGGCCTTGACTTGGTTCCCAAAGCTGAATGACAGATTTGGTTTTTCCCTTGTATTTTTCCCTTATTTTAATGCTACGTTAATTCACTTGCTAGTTCTCCCTATTATATTTTTCTCTGGCTAGTTATATTGCTTTGTTATATATTCCTTCTCATTTTCCCATTATCTGCAGACTGTGGCTGTTCTCCTTTCTGATTCGGCTTTGATTTTTTTCTTTGCTTTCTCTGGTTCAGGAAATTCTCTTCAGGTGCTTTGGCTGATTGTCTTCCCCACCAATTTTCTTCCTGCTTCCAAATTTTTTCAGTGAAAGGACCACTGAAATAGGGCACAGGAGATTCAAGCTCTCATTCTGCCTTTACTGTTTGCTTGAGACGACGTGGGGTAAAGCTGTTTCTTTTTGCGCTTCTCAGCCCAGATGAAGAGAGTGTGGATTACGCAAATTCCTTGTCTACTTTAACGCTAAAATTTTATGTGAGGTTGTCACATAGGGCAGAAGGAGCAGGTTAGGAGAGGAAACACGGATGTCTGAGGACCCTGGTGTTGGTGCATGCCACTGTCTGGTATTCCTGTTTCAGATTCCTGTCTAGATGAACAGTTTAATTTATGTTGTTGTTCTAGCATTAATTGGAGAAATACTTATATTTCTTTAAAAAAAAAAAAAGGGGGGTATTCCTTGGTGTCCTCTAATCCAGTTGTTCTCAACCCTGGATTCACATTAGAATCATTTTGGGGCTCTTAGCCCATCTCTAGGGGATGACTGAATGTTTTAATTTATCAGTATTTTTTAAAGGTGGAGAACTACAGTGTCTGGACTGTAAAGGCAGTGTCATGTGGAGGTTAAAAACATTGGCATTGGAGCTGGCCAACCTGAATCTAACTCTGGGTTTGCCACTCATTAGCTTTCAGAGCTTAGGGAGTTTACATAACTTCTTTGGGCCCCGATTTTTCCATCTCTGAAATAGGCTGACTTGATTGTTGTAAGGAATACATGAGATAATATTTGTGGGTCCGGTAGTGGAGTACTGTGCTAAATGAGGTTGTTCAGGAAATAGTAGTCATTTTTTATAATGATAACCATACTGTTACAACTTTATCACCCCGTGAATCAGTTAAGATTCATCTAGCCTTAGCAGAGTTAACAGTCTCCCTACCTTCTGTTCGTCTTCAAAACATTTGGCATAGTTTAATCAGTTTGAAAGGAAATTTATGAGCATACTTTTTGGAAGTCAGTGAAAGAATTCAGGAGAAGACATATATATTAATAAAAACCGATCACTCTTTTGTTTTTGATCCATGTGGTGCCACATCAACTCTATGATCTCATAAATAGCAGAGATAGATTAAAATAAATATAAACTGATACAAAAAGATGACCATGCTTTCATACCTACTTTATGAAAAATGATTTAGCGCTTTTATAAAGACAGTTCTATCATCAACAAATAAAAAGGAATGAAATTCATGGGTCAAAGTGAGCATTTTATTTTGGAAATAAATATGAATGTGCTGAGCATTTACATTTCTAAATTTATAATGGGACATGGAATTTAAAAGTAAGAAAAGGAAAGCACACATAGAGATAGCCTGTCTTATGCAGCTTAAAGCTAATCAACTTTTCTTCTCTTTTTGGCTGATATTCTGGAATAGCCATTAAACTGTTATGTTATCATTATATCAGCAAAAGAAAGATTGGATAAATGGCCATAACCAGTATTCAGTGAGGACCCACATTCCATTTGTTTTTTGTTTGTAAGCATCTGACAATAAGAAAAGGGATGTTCTCTAATTCTAGTGGGCCTAGCATAGGTCCCCAGACATGAATGTCAGTGGCTTCTATGCTTTTGTCCTTTGCCTATGAAAGAGTCACAAATGTATAGTGTTTCACACCTTTTTTCCTTGGAATAAGTTTTATTTCTGTATTATTTCTTTTGAGTAAGACAGTGAGTATTTTCTAGGTAAATCTTCACTAACAACCTGAAGTTTGTTTTCCATACTGTGATATGTACTTTTTTACAAGGAAATTAAGAAGAGACTGTGGAATTTAAATGAAAGTACTTTTGAGCTGAAGAAAAGGCTCATTGTGAGATACTCAGCTAATTCTTTTAAGTCTTTGTTTTAATACGCTTGTGTAAAATTCAACAGAGATCTGTGATTTTAGATGTGTACTAGTTAAAATGGTTAGTCTGATGGTTAATCTGTTTTGGTTATCTAGTACTGCTATAACAGAAATACCACAGTGGGTGGCTTTAACAGATAAAAATTTATTTTCTCACATCTTAGGAGGCCAGAAGTCTGAATTTAGAGTGCTGGCTCTAGGGGAAGGCTTTCGCTCTCTGTGTACTCTGGAGGAAGGTCCTTGTCTCTTCAGCTTCTGCTGCATGGTACCTTGAAGATCTCCATGTGTTTTGGCATCTATCTTACGCCATCTCTCTCTCTGCTTGCTTGGTTAATCTCTTTTTATATCTCAAAAGAGATTGCTCAAGATACACCCTATATTAACCCTTCTTCATTAACATAACAAAGACAACCCATTCCCAAATGGGATTTATAACATATTTTAGGGGCCACAATTCAATCCATAATAATCTATTAAGCAAGATTTGCCTAGACTAGTGACCTGGACTCTTGGTCAGCTCATATTGGTCACAAGCCAGGGCTCAGATTCTAATTCATCTCAGGCCAAATAGACTGCTATTTCTGTGAAATATTAGATAGGGATATGGAATTGACTAACTTTCAGTCAAATTGAATCATTAAATCATGTGTCTAGAGTTAAAAGGGATCTCTCTGTGAAATCCTTATTGATAACTTAGGAAAGTGAGACCCAGAGAATTTATAGTATTTAAAATTTGAGCCTAGGGAAATTAAACATTACAAGTAAAAGTAAAAAACTTCTGATACTAACATTAGAATTTAACTGTCACAAAGAAATTGGATAGAATCTGTGATGTTCTTAGATTTGATATCTTGGAGATAAGATGGCTCCTTGCAGGTTTACAAAGAGGTATTACAGTGTATGTTATGAAAAGTCTAATGCTTAGTATAAGAATACAAAGCATACAGTGGCATTGTTTGTGTCCAAGTAAACGTAGCTATATACATTTGATTTAATATATATGAAATATTTTTATTTAAATTGGTGATTGCACATGTTCTTAGATAATATCTGGAAATTAGGATTGAATACATCTCATTCTCTCAACTATTAAAAATGAGAACTGGTATAGCTTAATGGTTGGGTTCAAACTCTGAATACTTTGTGGATACAAATTCCAGAGTTTCTGCTTACTAGTTGTATGAATTTGACCAAGTTGCTTAGTCTGTCTGTGCTTTAGTTCCCCAAATCAAAGAGAGGGAAACTGAGATTGTTGTTAGGTAAAATGAGATAATACACATAACAGACTTAGAAAAGTTCCTGGTAGCTACAGTACTTATAAAGGGGCTATTATTTATATGTTGTACAGGTTAATTATTAATACCAAATACCTCACGGGCACACTGAATTTTTTTTTTTTTTTTTTTTGCAAAGAGAACTTTCCTAGCACCTGACTTTTGAGTGTTCAGTTTGACACTTAGTCTGAATTTTTCAATGATACATTTTCTATTTTCTCATCCACTTTTCATTGTTTACTTTAGGAGAACAATGAAATAAAAGGTAGAATAGAATTGTGGAAGTGTAAGCACTGCAATAACTCTTGAAAACTTGTGATCATGTGAAGCACAGATGAATTTTTACTAAGCAAATACCTAATATGGGCTCTTGGATTTTTTTTTTTAATTGTACTTTAGACAAAGGTTTACAGACAAACTAGCTTCTTATTAAACAGTTAGTACACGTATTGTTTTATGACATTGGTTAACAACCCCATGACATGTCAACAGTCTCCCTTCTCGACCTTGGGTTCCCCATTACCAGCTTTCCTGTCTCCTCCTGCCGTCTAGTCCTTGCCTCTGGGCTGATGTGCCCCTTTAGTCTCGTTTTGTTTTATGGGCCTGTCTAATCTTTGGCTGAAGGGTGAACCTCAGGAGTGACTTCATTACTGAGCTAAAAGGGCGTCCAGAGGCCATAGTCTTAGGGTTTCTCCAGTGGACTCTAGGATTTTTTGAAAGACCAAGTGGCTTAACATGTAACTTTTGCATGAATGTGCTTCTTGAACTGGGTATGCATGTGTGAGCCTGGAATGCTAGGAAGTGAGTGATCCAGGTATGGGAGCCAGATTTGTAACCAAGGTCTCTATAACCAAGGTGGAGTCATCAAGGGCATTCTCTTCTCAGGCAGCTGAATTATAGTTGGATAGTCACCTGATTCCTCGTGGGTTCACAGGCTTTTATTTTGACATCTGAGGAGGATTTTCTCAGTTGGAATTCAGAAAGCCAAATAATTGGCAAGAAAAATACATAATTGGTAAATTATATGCAGGATTACTATATGCAGAGTTTGTTCATATATACCTCATGACTGCATATATGGTTTTTAACAGTCTCACTTCCACAGCAATAAAATCTTAAAGATAAAGAATATGGAAGGTAAGATCTTAGTCTTGTACCTCTTTTGCATGGCTTTCTCCCTGTGTCCTGTGCTTGTGGTCACCAGGCTATTTGTAAAAAGCCTATAGTACAGTGATTTCTTGAATTTTAGCACTTAAAAGGATCCCTGGGAGCTTGCTAAAAATGCAGATTCCTGGACTTCACCTTCGAAGGTTCTGACTTATCAGGTATGGTGTAAGATGTAGATCTTCAAGGTACCATGCAGCAGAAGCTGAAGAGACAAGGACCTTCCTCCAGAGTCCCCAGAGAGCGAAAGCCTTCCCTTAGAGCCAGCACTCTAAATTCAGACTTCTGACTTCCTAAGCTGTGAGAAAATAAATTTTTATCTGTTAAAGCCATCCACTGTGGTATTTCTGTTATAGCAGTACTAGATAACCAAAACATAGATTAACCATCAGACTAACCATTTTAACTAGTACACATCTAAAATCACAGATCTCTGTTGAATTTTACACAAGCGTATTAAAACAAAGACTTAAAAGAATTAGCTGAGTATCTCACAATGAGCCTTGGAAAAACACTACTCTGGTGCTTTTTAGTGCTCGTTCTCAACCAGGAGTGCACATCAGGATGACCTGTGGTTCCGAGTAAAAGTCCAGTGAAGTATGCTGAGCTCAGTGCCCCCATGCTACATTAATGAGAGGGGACTCCTTTTTTTTTTTTTTTTAATTGCAATTTAGGTGAAAGTTTACAGCTCAAGTTAATCTCTCATACAAAATTTTATACACATATTATCATGTGATACTAGTTGCAATGCCTACAATGTGACAGCACACTCCCTCTTTCCACCCCAGATTTCCTGTGTCCATCCAACCAGTTCCTGTTCCTTCCTGCCTTCTCATCCTGTCTCCAGTCCAGTCTAATCTTTGTCTGAAGAGTGGTCTTCTGGAATGGATTTAATTTTGGGCTAACATAGCATCTGGGAGCCACGGCTTTGGCGGTTCCTCCAGTCTCCGTCAGACAGAGGGCACTGCTTCCTTAAGTTGCTCTGAGAGTCACCCATGCAGAGCCTCTCATGGGTGAATGCTGGAAAACCAGGCTGTTTTCTTTCGTTGACTATTCACTTGCCTTTAACCATAAATTTTAATCTACCGTTGTTCTGCATGGCAGTGGAGACTGCTGGCTACCTGCCTCAGTATCCATGGGAGCTTGTGATGTACAGATTCCAGGGCCCAAACCTATCCCTATCAGATCTAAAAGGAAATGATGGTGGGAGGTGAGGTCCTGTGGGAACCAGCGTTTTTTCCTAGCTCTGCAGGTGATAATTATGTCTGACTGAAGTTTTCTAACCAGTGCTCTATGAAGTTCTGTCTTTCCCTGTGTGACTTACAGGTTCAATCAACCCCAGTGGCTTTGGTAACCCCACTAAATACGGGAACTTATGGCTGGTAATGAGACCACTGTGACTATTGATTGTCAGCAATGTCTCTTTCCTCTCATGTCTCCATACTTCTCCCTTCTCAGCATGCTGTTTGTTCTGTCCTTATTGTTTTATGATGGGAAACAACAGGCTCCTTTCTCTGTGGTCTCTTCTTCTCTTCCCTTCATCCACAGCTGGCAAGGAAAGGGCAAAATTTCTGTGCCAAAGGCACAGGTGCGATGGCATGCGTTGAAATTTCTTCTGTTCTGGCAGGAAGATCTTTTTCAGCCCTTTTAAATCCTTGAAGTCTTTCTTGCCTTACTGCATATAGCTTACATAAGCAAGGTTTAAATTTGTCAAGAATGTCACAGGTTCTCAGATATGTTGTCTTCCTCTTATACTGCATTTGAAAAGGAATGGTATAATGTACTCTTGGCTGGCATGGGTAACAGGTAACCTGATCTTTAGAAATATTTGATTTTTTGGAATCATGTTTCTGAATTGTCAAAAATTATAAAGAATGATAGCAAGAGAAATTGCTTACTGTGTGTACGTAACAGTTCTTCTAAGTATTCAGGATGTGTACTTCAGTTATTGTTGTTGTTAGTTTCCATTGAGTCCATTCCAACTCCTGGCAACCCCATGAGTGCAGAGTAGAACTGCTTCATAGGGTTTTCAAGGCTGTGGCCTTTTGGAAGCAGATTACCAAGGCTGTCTTCCGAGGTGCCTCTGGGTGGGTTCTAACTGCCCTTTCAACCAGTAGTTGAGCAGTTAACTGTTTGTGCCACCAGGGACTCCTGTGCACTTCAATAGGTCCATTTAAAGATGCAAATTATAGATTTTTATGATGTTGCTATATATGATAATGAACAAAAATGAAATTAAAATGATCAAATATTATGTCATGAACACATTGATTATTTTTAAATTCAGCAATAGAGTTCCATTCTGTTTACTATCCCTTTGTTATTTATAAAACCTCAGAGATTGATTGAGAGTTAGGTGGCATAAAGGTCAAAGGTTTAGTATCTTCTTTTCATGGGGTCCTGCTATGATTGAACCCTATATTTGGCCTGATTCAGTTCTCATAGATGCCAAGCTCTTTCGTCAACAAGGAAAGTGTGAATGGTAACTGAAGGGAGCAGGAGTTGATGAAGGTGGGTGATTGGCAAAAAGTATACCTACCCTGAAAGTGATAGAACCAATCAAATTAAACATGAGAAGGAATTATGTATATGGGAGAGAGCAATGTCAGACCTTATGGATTTTCTGAAGAGGAAAATTATTGGCTACATAACAAGTTTATTTTCCAACATTAAGAAGAAAATTTGAAAGGCAACATCTGAACTGTTCCACCATAGTATGGTGTTTGTTTGAGGGGCCCTCTGCAGGATGGATCTGTAATGGTCTATAGTACCTGTAAGGAGCCCTGGTGGTGCAGTGGTTAAGTGCTTGGCTGCTAACTGAATGGCCAGCAGTTCGAACCTACCAGCCACTCTGCAGGAGAAAGATGTGGCAGTCTGCTTCCGTAAAGATTTACGCCTTTGGAAACCCTATGGGGCAACTCTACTCTGTACTATAGGGTTGCTGAGTCAGAATCGACTCCACAGCAATGGGTTTTGGGTTTGGTAGAACCTGTGCTTGATTGGGAAGGTCTTACCACTTCAAAGAGACCTCCAGGACTGGACCGTCTCTTCATTTCTCTCCAGTCTTTGACCACAAGAAAGCGTGCACTCCAGGTAATGGGTTCCACACTGGTTGAGGCCACTTTTAAGTGGCCTAACATGATGAAAGACAGAAAGTAGAATCTTTGTGAGCCTCTTCCCACACCCATAGCTGCATTTTTTAACCTATATCAAGAGGACATGGCATGTGCCTCACCATCTGTTGCCAGATAAGAAGGCTTAGAACAGACATGATAAAAAAAGCTACCTGCAAATGCTTGAAGGGATGACATGTGAACAAAGAAGTTGATTTACTTTCTGAAGTTCCAGCAGGCACATCCAGATTCAGTGGGTGGAATTGTAGGGAGCAGATTTCAACTCAACATGAGAGTTTTCTAATGATTCAAACTGTCCGGTAATGGGATGACCACCTTGAAGTTTCACGCTTGATCTAGCTGAAAGTATGCAATGGTTGAGAGGACCAGCCACTAGAAACAACATATAAAAAATTCTTCAATGGAGTGGAAGCTTGATCTGCTGGTCACTACCATCTGTCCCCTCTCAGCATTATTGATAAAATAATTTGAGGAATGACTATGGTGGGGCGGGGAGAACATATGTAATACAAAAAGTAGAAGAGGTCTTCCTGGATTCCTTAAAAGATGAAAGAATAATTGTTTCAATTATTATTCAAGCATTTAAGCACATTATATTTCTTGGGTATCTACTATGTGCTGAAACATTATCTCATTTAATAGCCAAAGGGCAGAGGCTCCCGTGTGTCCCTTCTTAGCCAGAATTCTGCAGTTATTCTCTCCTCACACAAGAGCCCTGGGGGAGACTTTGTTAACTTCCCATAGGCTGCCCCACACATCCTTCATACAAGAGCCAAACTGCTTGATAAATAGTTTCATGTTCCCATATCACTTTTTCTATGTTTCTCTTATGATGCTTACCCTATTAGATTGTAATGATCTGTTTATATTGATTTCTCTCACTAGATTGTAAGCTCCTTGAGAGCAGGCCTCTTGATTTATTCATCAAGTTAAAGACTATTCAAGTTTCTGGCAAGTGGTAAATGCTTACAATGTTTTTTGACTGAATATTTGATCATTCCTCCCATTAGCTCTTTCTTTCCCTAAAGAAATACATGGGATGCCTTTTATCTCCAAATCGAGGAACTAAAAGGAAAAATACCAAAACATTCTTTTTTCTCTTTCTGACCCTACCTTCTCAGTTCTAATCACAAATGTATCCTGTCCATTCTTCTTTCAGGGGTAGTAAAAAGAGTCATGAAGAGAATGAGGAAAAAAAAAAAAAAAAAACTCCCCAAAATTGCAGAAGGAAAAACCACCCCTTCCACAATTCCTTCTTCTCTCCAACTAGATGTGTTGCCTTTGGCTGCTGAGGTCTCTGGCCACAGCACGAGCTATTATTATAGGAAATATGGAGACAAAGGACTTAAAAATGAAATTATTTTAATAAGAAATGGCTGCTACTCAGTATGTGCAGTTTTTTCTTTACAACCTGAACTTCTTAAGTAGAGCCACTGTGTGGAAGGCTGAGGAGGAAATCCTGCCCCTGCTGTTGACTAGCTGTGTGGCCAGGAAAATCCTGTGACCATCTCGCTGGTCCTTCTCAGTACAATGAGGAGTTGGACAAGATAATTTTTAGGGCCTCCAAAAATATATATATATATATGTATTTTTTTTTTTTCATTAAGGTCTTAAATTCTGTAATTCATAATCTCTTTTTTCCTTCAAACATCCCTGAAGTCCTTTTCCTCTACTTGGTGTTCTCCTCCAAGAAGACAGAATGATGCTGAGGATAGAAGAGATGGTGGATGTATAATTCTGTTTGGGAGGTAGCATTGAGATAAGATTGGGTTCTTTGTGATCAGACAGATTCGAATCGAATCCTTGCTGTGTGACCTTGGATGAACTATAAACGTTTATAAGTTGAAGTTTCCTCTCCTGTAAAATGGGTTTAATATCTCATAGGGTTAAAACCAACCCACTGCCATCGAGTTGATTCTGACTATAGCGACCCTATAGGACAGAGTAGAACTGTCCCATAGAGTTTCCAAGGAGTGCCTGGCAGTTAGCAGTCGACCTTTGGGTTAGCAGCCATAGCACTTAACCACTATGCCACTAGGGTTTCCTCTCATAGGGTTGCAAGGACTTAATATGATAACATATCTAAATGTTTATCCTGCGGAAGAAACAAAATGAACACTTGGAAAACAACAACTGCTATTATTTGGAAATAGTTTCCTTCTCTCGCTTTCCTTTCTTCAACCCCTGAACGACACCCACAAACAGTCCTGAAGAAGTTTCCTTGGCGTGGGTTTGGTTGTGCTCTTGAGCATTATTTCTCATGCATCTAGAATTAGTAGAGGGCAGTCAAGGTCCCTTCCTGCTGAGGCATTATGCTCCTACATGTACAGTGGCTGAAAGAGTAACCCACTGTTAAATAACAGTGGTTGGAAATATACTTACTCTAACATTTGCATAGAAGATGTGTTACTGGGGAGACACTGGAAGTGGGTATGGGGTTGTATATCTTAATATCATATAATGTATCACACCCAGATAAAAATTCCTTTATTTGAAAATGCTTTGACTGAGCAGCGGTGACACAGCAGCTCCTGAGCCTGACAATAAATAGACACCTTATAAAAATTTATGAAGTTCAGGTTTTAAAGAACAAAATGCACATACTGAGTAGTAGCATTTCTTATTAAAATAATTTCATCTTTAAGTCCGTTGCCTCCATATAGCCGATAATAATGGATCGTGCTATGACCACATACCTCAATAGCTGTAAACTTTTATATGGGCTTTTGGAAAGGGTTGATAGTTTTATGAGATGTGATTTTCTCATCTCACCAGATTAAATTATTTGAGATAGCGGCCCTGGATATAAAATTTTGGTCCTGAGTAAATCTTGTCCCTCTGAGACTGTGCAGCCTACTAGTGGAGTGGAAATGGAGCATAATAAACCTGCCCTTAGCCCATTTCCCTGCACACAGCTCCATAATTCATTCTTTGTTTGGTAGCCATCACTACTTTTTCTGGCTACTCAGTCTGCGTGCAGGTTGACTCCTTTCATGTGTAGTACTACCTCCTTGGTCCAACTCTCAGGTCTTGCCATGCTCTACGCTTACATGATTCTTTGCTAGAGCTGTGTGCTACCACAGACCTTGGAGCCAGCTGTTCCTGACCATGTGGCAAGCAGTTACTCTAGTTGCAGTATACTTTTTTAAAAGATAGTTTACTTAAATGAATTAAAATAGATTAAAATAGACAAGAGCATCTCTGGAGTACATCACTAGACCCAGAGAGTATTTATTTCAGTTATTCTTCCCTGATTGTCCTCTGAGAAGATAGGAGTGACCTGCTATTAAAGTCACATGCTTCGTTATTCTAGTCCCTTCCGCTTTATCCATGAGGAAAGCTTCCGTTTTGTTCCTATGGCTTCCTTCCTTGCCTCTGGTTCAAAATTAACTTGCCTTGATCCTATGGTACCACCACAGTCTGCTGCTGCAAAACCAAGAGTGGCTGCAGGTGACTTGCAAGGGTCTTGGAAAAAGAGAAAGGTTTAGGAAAACTTTCTCCAAGGTGGAGTAGAGGCAATCACATTGAATTGGGTTTTAAACACATGGTTTCCAGTCCTTTGTCCACACCTAATTATGGATGGAAGGAATGCATAGTCACTGTACCAAAAATAATTGGTTGACAACCATTTCAGGAAGTAGCGTATAATCAAGAACCTATGATATTGAAGGAAGAAGTCCAAGCTTCACTGACGGCATTGGAGAAAAACAAGGCTCCAAGAACTGACGGAATACCAATTGAGATGTTTCAACAAACAGATGCAATCCTGGAAGCATTCACTCATCTGTGCCAAGAAATTCAGAAGAAAGCTACCTGGCCAACAGACTAGAAGAGATCCATATTTCTGTCCATTCCAAAGAAAGCTGATCCAACAGGATGAGGAAATTGTCAAACAGTATCATTAATATCACACACAAGTAAAATTTTGCTGAAGATAATTAAAAAATGTTTGCAGCAGTACCTTGATAGGGAACTGCCAGGAATTCAAGTTGGATTCAGAAGAGGACATGGAATGAGGGATATTGTTGCTGATGTCAGATGGATCTTGGCTGCAAGCAGAGAATACGAGAAAGATGTTTACCTGCGCTTTATTGACTACGCAAAGGCATTCAACTGTGTGGATCGTAACAAATTATGGATTACATCATGAAAATGGGAATTCCAGAACACTTAATTGCGCTCAGGAGGAACCCATATAGAGAGAGACCAAGAGGCAGTCATTTGAACAGAACAAGGGAATACCGTGTGGTTTAAAATCAGAAAAGGTGTGAATCAGGGTTGTATCCTTTCATCATACTTATTCAATCTGTATGCTGAACAAATAATCTGAGAAGTTGGACTACATGAAGAAGAATATGGTAGCAGGATTGAAGGAAGATTCATTTAACAACCTGTGATATGCAGATGACACAACCTTGCATGCTGAAAGTGAAGAGGACTTGAAGCACTTACCGATGAAGATCAAAGACTACAGCCTTCAGTATGGATTACATCTCAGCATAAAGAAAACAAAAATCCTCACAACTGTACCAGTAAGCAAGATCATGATAAAAGGAGAAAAGATTGAAGTTGTCAAGGATTTCATTTTACTTGGATCCACAGATCAATGCCCATGGAAGCAGCCGTCAAGAAATAAAATGACATTTTACATTGGGCAAATCTGCTGCAAAAGACCTTTTAAAAGTGTTATAAATTAGTGATATCAGTTTGAGGACTAAGGTGTGTCTGACCCAAGCCAAGGTATTTTTAATCACCTCATATGCCTGTGAAAGCCAGACAATGAATAGGAGAGATTGACGACTTTGAATTATGGTGTTGGAGAAGAATATTGAATATACCATGGACTGCCAGAAGAATGAACAAAAGCTGTCCTGGAAGAAGTACACCCAGAATGCTCCTTAGAAGCAAGGTTGGCAAGACTTCGTCCCATGTACTTTGGACATGTTATCACAAGGGAACAGTCCCTGGAGAAGGACATCTTGCAAGGTAAAGTAGAGGGTCAGAGAAAAAGAGGAAGACCCTCAACGAAATGGATTGACACAGTGGCTGCAACAGTGGGCTCAAGCATAACAACAATTGCGAGGATGGCTCAGGACCAGGCAGTGTTTTGTTTTGTTGTCCATAGGGTTGCTGTGAGTCAGAACTGACTTGACAGCACCTAACGGCGACAACAATTATTATTGTGATATTGGGTAGGAGATTTATCTTTACTGACTCTCACTTTTGTCATGTTTAAAACAGATAGCAATAGGCAAACTTTAGGTGAGAAAGTTATATAAATCACGAACTATAAAGACATGGAAGATTGATCTGTACTCCTTGCTACAGTTTAATTCAATTACTTGGTGTCTTGACAATTATTTAAAGTAACCTGGGACTTTGGAAGGAATATTTATCGGGATGGTTGTTCTATTTTGTATGGCATGGTCCGTGGGCCTCCCAGAAATAGCTTTGGGTAGAAGGCCAAGTTATCAGCTGAACCCCTGGTCAGAGGGCAGGCACCTAGAGCAGCAGATTGATAGGGAACATACAAATGAAATGCTCAGTTAGATGTAAAACCGACAACAGAAGCAAAGACATCCAATGATTGACTTTAGGGGAGGAGTTATTTTTGTGTCCTTAAATGATTTTAAAGACTGTTGGTTGGATAGCTCTTTAAACTTTTTCAGACTGCTTTCACCTGCATTTTTTCGTTCACAACCTCTTCAGATCCCTGAATTTGGTAAGGGCCTGATTTCTTGCCTCCGTTTTTGAGGAGGGAACTGAAGCACAGAGAAGTTGTGCCCAGAGTGGCACAACTCAGTAGTGGCAGAACAGGATTGGTGTCTGACTGAGATGAGTGCACTCCCAGCTCTCTGTATTCTCTCAGCCCACACCGCCTAAGGTTGCTCCATAGAGAGATAATACCAGCATCACTTGGGAGCTTGTTGGAAGTGCAGAATTTCAGGCCCCACCCCAGACTTACTGAATCTCCATTTTAAATCTCCAGGTGATTTGTTTGCATAGTCAAGTCTGAGAAATACAGTAATCTATTAGAGCTTCCTGCTTACTATAAAGGTTCATCTCCGCTCCATTCTTCTGGCACAAGGTCAAGCCTTCTGGGTTTGCTGAGAGGCTGGTCTGTAGAGGGAAGCATATCGGAGGTTCCCCAGGACAGCTTACTGGACTTTATACATGAAACAGAGCAGAAAACAAGTTTTGTGGCTTTTTTTCCCCCAACCGTGAGGGGATTACTTAGAACCAAATGAATAAGCAGGACGTGGAATGCCTGTCTCAGTTAAAGGCCTTCTAAGGTAGCTGCTGGGTAGAACTTCCCCTAGCATCACCACCTTGTGTCAGCAAATTCCCACTTAAAAATATTGTGCTAAAATAACAAATGTAACAGGGTAATCAGACAACATACCTGATTAGACACTTGAATGATTAGAACAATTTAGGTTAAATTTTGCACCTCCTGATTCTGCAATGACTTCAGAAAGCTAAGGCTGTTGGACTTTAACAGCCAAATCCTACAAATAGCTATTCTAGCTGTTTTACTGAGAATATGGCTTTAAAATGTGAATATAAAGTGAATAACACCAAGTTGGGGACATAAAAGTGCTTTAATTACTATTTAGGTAGTAAGTCAGCAGTCCCTCCCAGGAGATGATATTCTATAAGTCAATTAAAAGTGCTCATTCAGTACATACCAAGTATGTCAGTGCAGAGAATGTAGTCTAAGAAGAGAATTTTTGAAATGTTTCCCTTTGTCTTTCATTGCCTTGCAAAAGAACCAGTTGGCTTTGTAAGAGTCCTACCAGCCCCAGGACATGACAACTCTTGATAGCGTCAAGATAATGGGAATGGGACAGACAGTAGCATAGTTTTGGTGTGACTCATTTTGCTCTATGATATCCAGGACCACCTTAAACATACCTTGAATTCTAAGGCAGCTGATGTCAAGTTGCGAATATAGGATAATGGATAATTTCGTTCTTGCATTCCCTAGGAGGTCTCTAACCAAAAAAACCAAACCCAGTACCATTGAGTCGATTCCGACTCATAGCGGACCCTATAGGACAGAGTAGAATTGCCCCATAGAGTTTCCAAGGAGCGCCTCATGGATTCGAACTACCAGCCCTTTGGTTAGCAGCCGTAGCATATAACCACTATGCCACCAGGGTTTCCAGGAGGTCTCTAGGATCCCCAAAATAGAGAAACTCTTGCCTGTTTCCTAGTGCGACCATCTGAGACGGTCATTTGTACACATGTTGCTTTGCACATATAAGCCTGGAAAGTGGAACAAGAGCTGCAAATCTTTACAAATGTGGTTTGAAAAATATGGTGCATGTGATCCATACGACTCTTTTTTTTAACAATGTTTTTTTAGGTTTAGTTTTGTTTTTTTATTTATTGTACTTTAGATGAAGTTTTACAGAGCAAATTAGTTTCTCATTAAACAATTAATTCACATATTGTTTTGTGACTTTGGTTGCTAACCCCATGACATATCAATACTCTCCACTCCTTGACCTTGGGTTCCCCATTACCAGCTTTCCTGTCCCCTCCTGCCTTCTTGTCCTTACCCCTGGGCTGATGTGCCCATTTAGTCTTGTTTTGTTGTATGGGCCTGTCTACTCTTTGGCTGAAGGATGACTTCAGTACTGAGTTAAAAGGGTGCCCAGGGCCATACTCTCAGGATTTCTCCAGTCTCTGTCAGGCCAGTAAGTCTGGTCTTTTTTTGTGAGTTAGAATTTTGTTCTACATTTTTCTCTAGCTCTGTCAGGGACCCTTTCTTGCGATCTCTGTCAGAGCAGTCAGTGGTGGTAGCCAAGTACCATCTAGTTGTGCTGGACTCAGTCTGGTGGCAGCTGTGGTAGTTGTAGTCATACATATGAGTAGTGGATGTGACATACCTTTGGAATGATGAATTTACTTTTGATCCCTTATTTCCATGAATTTTAGTGGCACTTGCCCTCAACTTTATAAGTAGAATGGCATTTTTGTTCAAGCTGAAGTTCCCTGGGTCAAGTGCTTTCCCTAACCACAGCCTGTTGGTTGAGATTTTCCATCTTTTGAGGTGAGTATTTATTATATTATATATATATATATATTTTTTTTAATTACTCCACCTTGTGAGTTACTGGTTCTTTTATTTTTTTACCCATCTTAAATTCTTTCACCCTTCTTTACTTTATTGTATTGTACCCAATCTGATCCCATGACTCATCTAAAGAGGTGAACTGGGATAAGGCTGCATACTTAAGCAAATATATAAGTTGCTGTTAGAACATAGTATCTACGTAGAGATACTCTGAAATAGATATCGTTTATTCTTCTGAGCATCTTAAAACATTATCACCTTTAGGTATTATGGTATTTTCTGGACTTTATTTCTCAGATAGTTTTGTATGGTGCTTGAATGGTGAACGTTATGATCCCAATTTTAGAAGGAAGGAATATTCTGGGCTTTTAATATTGTACGTGTCAGCCAGCCAAAGTTATGAAGAAAGACAACAGAATAAATAGGTCTAGATCATAGTTTTTCAAATGTAATAGTTCATAGACTTTATCACTCATGAGAATTATGATTTTACCCATTGCCATTTGTATTTGTAAGTACATTTTATTATTTTTTTTATTAACTTTTATTGACCTTCAAGTGAACGTTTACAAATCAAGTCAGTCTGTCACATATAAGTTTATATACATCTTACTCCATACTCCCACTTGCTCTCCCCCTAATGAGTCAGCCCTTCCAGTCTCTCCTTTCGTGAAAACTTTGCCAGCTTCCAACTCTCTCTATCCTCCCATCCCCCCTCCAGACAGGAGATGCCAACACAGTCTCAAGTGTCCACCTGATATAATTAGCTCACTCTTCATCAGCATCTCTCTCCTACCCACTGTCCAGTCCCTTTCATGTCTGATGAGTTGTCTTCGGGAATGGTTCCTGTCCTGTGCCAACAGGAGGTTTGGGGACCATGACCGCCGGGATTCCTCTAGTCTCAGTCAGACCATTAAGTATGGTCTTTTTATGAGAATTTGGGGTCTGCATTGTTATTATATTTTTAAGTTTTTGCAAGCAATAGAGTTTGGGTTAAGTAATGCTACCTTCTTTTCTTAGGCCATGGTTAAACATCCTGTACATTTTTATATACCTGGAGAGTCATCAATTCTCTTTACACCCTTTTTGCACTAACGATGTTCCAAATGGATTCTTATTCCAGTCATTCCTTTTGCTGAATGATTATGATGTTTTCACCCTGGTTTCCTTCGTTACTTTCTTCCTTCAGTCCTTATTTTCAATTTTTGAATCTGGTTCCATATGGAAATATCAACAACAACAATAGCAGCCAGTGGCTATGAGATGCTTTACAGTGTTTGGTAGTGTCTTAGACACTTAACATGTGTTATCTTATTTAATCTATACAGCAACAAGGTAGGTACTATTATCATCTCTATTTTACAAATGATGAAACTGATGCTTAAGAAGGTGAGGAACTTTTCTAGATTATAAGACTAGTAAGTGACAGAGTATGGTCTTGTTGAACCCAGGCTTCACTGACTCTAGAATCCACATTCCTTATTACAGCCATGGTAGCAGGGAAATTTAAAAATTATCTAGTTCAATCTATTCTTTGTACAGATATAAAAATAGGTCAAGAGAGGTTAAATGTCTTCCCTGAGGTCACTCAACTAGCAAACGGAAGAGGCGGTTTCAATTAGTATCCATTTGCAAGAAGTTATACAGGCATATTCTGTTCCAAATAAATGGCCACCTTGGGTCACATATCCTCTCTGGACCCTTCTGCTATAATAGGGAGCAGGTGCACATTGTACAAAATTGCTCAAAATGGATGCCACCTCATTCCCCTCTTGCTGGGCTTAAGAGGAGTCTTTGAGCTGGGCAGTGGCGGTTCAGTGGTAGAATTCTCACTTCCCATGGCGGAGACTTGAGTTTGATTCACAGCCAATGTATCCCATGCACAGCAAACATCCCTCTGTCACTGGAGGCTTGAGTGTTGCTATGATGCTGAATCAGTTTCAGTGGAGCCTCCAGATGAAGACAGACTAGCAAGAAAAGCCTGTTAATCTATTCCTGAAAATCAGCCAGTAAAAACCCCCTGGATTGAAATGGTCTGATCCACAACCAGTCATCGGGTTGGTGTAGGACTGGGCAGCATTTCATTCCATTGTGCATAGAGTTACTATGAGTAGGGGGCTGACTCACCAGCAGCAAACAACAACATCGTAGCTGGAGAAACACTGCAAAAACTGTTCACTATGTGGGGTCACTATCTCCCACAGCTGAAGGCCCAGTTTTAGCCAGACTCTTACCCAGAAGCCAACCCTTGCTACCAAATTCTCCATGTTATTAGGATGTCTTCTCCCATCAAAGTAGATAAAGTCCAGGGTGAAACTAGCTTGCTGTACTTATTCTTTACTGGTCCACTTTCCAGACCCTGCCTCTATGTTGAAGACAGTTTGACAGATGGAAAACTAGCAGTGGTCTTAAGACTGGGTGCCAAATGATACAGAGGAGGACATGATCTGATGGGCTGTGGCATTGAACCAAAGACTGTGGACATCTATGCATGCTTGAAGACAATGAATGATTACTGTCCTGAGGAAAGAGCAGTGTTTTCTAGCACTGAGTGAAACATGTTGAAGGTTTTGAAAAGGAAGAAGACAGTTACTGGGCAAGCTACTGCTTCCCGTCATATATTTCAATCAACAGTTTAACTCGGATAAAAAGAGTGCTTCAGGATAGTTGTGTGTCCCAGTTGTGCTTCTTACATAGTATGTTTTTCTAACCTCAAACTAAACGTAATGAAGATAAGTATCAAGAAGGATGAGTGATTCACTGAGACACGTGAACAAGTGGAAGAGTAGTACACAGAGGTAAACATGCAGCTGGAAAGGTAATTGAGGTACATTCGCAGGTGGAATGGTAATTTACAACAACACAAACACAGATGGAAAGGTGATTCAACTTGATATAGACACACAGGTGAAAAAGTGATTCACTGTGTTATAATCACAGGTGAAGGGTGATTCACCGAGACACACATGCTGTAGGAGGAGTGATTCACATAGACACACATGCTGGTGGAAAAGTAATTCACATCAATACACATTCAGGTGAAAAGGTGATTCACTGAGATATAATCACAACTGGAAGGGTGATTCACTGAGATACACTTGGAAGTGGAGGGTAGTTGACAGATACACATGCTGGTGGAAAGATAATTCACTGAGACACTTAGTGCAGGTCCACACCCACTGCTGTTGAGTTGACTCTGATTCATAGTGACCCTATAGGAGAGAGTAGAACTTCCCCATAGGGTTTCCAAGGCTGAAAATCTTTATAGGAGCAGACTGCCACATCTTTCTTCTGTGGAGCAGCTAATGGGTTTGAACTGATGACCTTTTGGTTAGCAGCTGAGCACTTTAACCACCGTGCCACCAGGGCTCCTTACGTATGCAGGTTGTTGTTGCTGTTACGTGCTGTCGAGTCGGCTCTGACTCATAGCGACCCTATGCACAACAGAACGAAACACTGCCTGGTCCTGAGCCATCATCACAATTGTTACGCTTGAGCTCATTGCTGCAGCCACTGTGTCAATCCACCTCATTGAGGGTCTTCCTCTTTTCCACTGACCCTGTACTCTGCCAAGCATGATGTCCTTCTCCAGGGACTGACCCCTCCTGACAACATGTCCAAAGTATATAAGATGCAGTCTTGCCATCCTTGCTCCTAAGGAGGATTCTGGCTGTACTTCTCCCAAGACAGATTTTTGCATTCTTCTGGCAGTCCATGGTATGTTCAATACTCTTCCCTAACACCGCAATTCAAAGGCGTCAATTCTTCTTCAGTCTTTGTTATTCATTGTCCAGCTTTCACATGCGTATGATGCAATTGAAAATACCATGGCTTGGGTCAGGCTCACCTTAGTCTTCAAGGTGACATCTTTGCTCTTCAACTTTAAAGAGGTCCTTTGCAGCAGATGTACCCAGTGCAATGCATCTTTTGATTTCTTGACTGCTGCTTCCATGGCTGTTGATTGTGGATCCAAGAAAAATGAAATCCTTGACAACTTCAATCTTTTCTCTGTTTATCATGTCGTTGCTCGTTGGTCCAGTTGTGAGGATTTTTGTTTTCTTTATGTTGAAGCACAATCCATACTGAAGGCTGTGGTCTTTGATCTTCCTCAATAAGTGCTTCAAGTCCTTTTGACTTTCAGCAGGCAAGGTTGTGTCATCTGCATAAAGCAGGTTGTTAATGAGTCTTCTTCCAATCCTGATGCCCCGTTCTTCTTCATATAGTCCAGGTTCTCGGATTATTTGCTCAGCATACAGATTGAATAGGTATGGTGAAAGAATACAACCCCGATGCACACCTTTCCTGACTTTAAACCAATCAGTATCCCCTCGTTCTGTCCAAACAACTGCCTCTTGATCTATGTAGAGTTTCTTCATGAGTACAATTAAGTGTTCTGGAATTCCCATTCTTTGCAGTGTTATCCATAGTTTGTTATGATCCACACAGTCGAATGCCTTTGCATAGTCAATAAAATACAGGTAAACATCCTTCTGGTATTCTCTGCTTTCAGCCAGGATCCATCAGGGATGGCTCCACATCCTATTCTGAAACCAGCCCGAATTTCTGGCAGTTCCGTGTCAATATACTACTGCAGCTGTTTGTGAATGATCTTGAGCAAAATTTTGCTTGCGTGTGATATTAATGATATTGTTCTATAATTTCCACATTCGGTTGGATCACCTTTCTTGGGAATAGGCATAAATATGGATCTCTTCCAGTTAGTTGGCAAGGAAGTTGTCTTCCATATTTCTTGGCATAGACGAGTGAGCACCTCCAGCGCTGCATCTGTTTGTCGAAACATCTCAATTGATATTCCATCAATTCCTGGAGCCTTGTTTTTTGCCAGTGCCTCCAGAGCAGCTTGGACTTCTTCCTTCTTTACCACCAGTTCCTGATCATATGCCACCTCTTGAAATGATTGAACATCGACTGATTCTTTTTGGTATAATGACTGTGTATTCCTTCCATCTTCTTTTGATGCTTCCTGCGTCATTTAATATTTTCCCCATAGAATCCTTCACTATTGCAACTTGAGGCTTGAATTTTTTCTTCAGTTCTTTCAGCTTGAGAAATGCTGAGCGTGTTCTCCCCTTTTGGTTTTCCATCTCCAGCTCTTTGCACATGTCATTATAATACTTTACTTTGTCTTCTCGAGACACCCTTTGAAATCTTCTGTTCAGTTCTTTTACTTCATCAATTCTTCCTTTTGCTTTAGCTGCTCGACACTTAAGAGCAAGTTTCAGAGTCTCCTCTGACATCCATCTTGGTCTTTTCTTTCTTTCCTGTCTTTTCAGTGACCTCTTGCATTCTTCATGGATGATGTCCTTGATGTCATTCCACAACTCGTCTGCTCTTCGGTCACTGGTGTTCAACGTGTCAAATCTCTTCTTCAGATGGTCTCTAAATTCAGGTGGAATGTACTGAAGGTCATATTTTGGCTCTTGTGGACGTGCTCTGATTTTCTTCAGCTTCAGCTTGAGCTTGCATATGAGCAATTGATGGTCTGTTCCACAGTCAGCCCCTGGCCTTGTTCTAACTGATGATATTGAGCTTTTCCATCGTCTCTTTCCACAGATGTAGTCAATTTGATTTCTGTGTGTTCCATCTGGTGAGGTCCATGTGTATAGTTGGCGAAAGAAGGTATTTGCAATGAAGAAGTCATTGGTCTTGCAAAATTCTATCATTTGATCTCCAGCATTGTTTCTATCAACAAGGCCATATTTTCCAACTACTGACCCTTCTTTGTTTCCAACTTTCGCATTCCAGTCACCAGTAATTATCAATGCATCTTGATTGCATGTTCGATCAATTTCAGACTGCAGCAGCTGAGAAAAATCTTGTGTCTTCATTTTTGGCCCTAGTGCTTGGTATGTAAATTTGAATAATAGTCGTATTAACTGGTCTTCCTTGTAGGCGTATGCATATTATCCTATCACTGACAGCATTGTACTTCAGGATAGATCTTGAAACGTTCTTTTTGATGATGAATGCAACACCACTCCTCTTCAAGTTGCCATTCCCAGCATAGTTGACTCTATGATTGCCCGATTCAAAATGGCCAATACCAGTCCATTTCCTCTCACTAATGCCTAGGATATCGATGTTTATGCGTTCCATTTCATTTTTGACGATTTCCAATTTTCCTAGATTCATAATTCGTACATTCCAGGTTCCGATTATTAATGGGTGTTTGCAGCTGTTTCTTCTCATTTTGAGTCATGCCACATCAGCAAATGAAGGTCCTGAAAGATTTACTCCATCCACATCATTAAGGTCGACTCCATTTTGAAGAGGCAGCTCTTCCCCAGTCATCTTTTGAGTGCCTTCCAACCTGTGGGGCTCATCTTCCAGTACTATATCTTCGAGCACTATATCAGACAATGTTCCGCTGCTAACATTGTCTGACTTATGCAGGTAAAAAAAAAAAAAAATAGAAGGGGGAAATTCTTTCTGATACAGTTTGTGTTTTACTCTAGATGCTCATTTTCCTTCCTTTTCCAAACAGGTAGCCAGGCCTTCTGCTATCCCCTTGCTCAGAGGAGGTTTGTGTTACACAGAAGAAAGAAGTCCACACTAGAAGGGTTATTGGCTTTGGTGTTCTAGAGGCCCCTTGAGGAGTTTACATTCTGAGAGGGAAGAATAGTAGGAACCTTTCAGAGGGTTAAGCAGAGATGTGAAAGAAAGGAAAGAAAAATTGATTTTCTACAGTTAATAGGATCCAATGGCCGGCTTCTTCAGAGTACCCCAGTGCTGTGGCAGGACTTTGTGGGAGGGCGTGATACATCTAGGGATCACCCACCCAGCCGTGGCAAAGATTCCTAAGGTACATGAAGCAGGCCCTTCTACGCCAAAGTCTGAAGAGGCCTCCAGTCTATTAGTTTCGTTATGAAAATGCAAGTCTGAGCACATTTCCCAGCAAAAGATCCCTTCATTACTTCCCATCTGTAGGAGATAGAAGGGTATTCTAAGCAGATGGAATAGCATGTGCAAAACTATGATGTTAACAACATAGTGTACTCTGTACCAATAATTTCTGCATCTTGATCACAGGGTTTGTTTGATGAGTCGCTGGAGGGGTGAGTGAAGGCTGCTCAGGGGTGGCCTTGACTGCCATCTGGTGGAATCACTGTGGGCCAATGATTTGCAAACTTTTTTTAGGTATATATAACATTTGTCAAATAAAGCCTTAAGGAGAAACTAGAAATAGATAACAGTGGAGAAGCAGGCTAGAGCTCTCACGCCATACCTCCCCACATAGCCCTTGAGCTTTGAGACATCTCTGTGGGACTGTGATGATAATGGGGAACTCATTACCTGAATAGATCTGAGATTGAGAATGATGGCCACAGTGGCATTATGAAGGTACAATGAGGGGCAGGTAGGGAGAACCTCAGACTGGGTATAAAGAATCAAGGTAGTATGAAGAGATTCTCGGGCCCAAAATCTTTATGTAAAACATAGCTTCATTTTTCTATGAATTTTAGTTTCTATTGTGACCCTCATTTGATTTGATGCTAGAAATTTAGTTCTAAGCAGTTCAAAGTCACACGCTCCTTCTCTGATTTGGATCTAGTTCCAGAGGCCTTTATATATTTATATATATATGGGAGCCCTGGTGACAGTGGTTAAGAGCTATGGCTGCTAACCAAAAGGTCGATGGTTTGAACTACCAGCTGCTCCTTGGAAACCCAATGGGGCAGTTCTCCTCTGTCCTGTAGGGTCACTATTAGTAGGAATTGACTCAATGACAACGGGTTTGGGTTTTTTTTGTTTTTTTTTTTTTTTGGTTTTGCATATATAAGGAGTCCTGGTGGCAGTGGTTAAGTGCTTGGCTGCTAACCAAAAGTCAACAGTTCAAACCCACCAGCGGCTCTGTGGGAGAAAGATGTGGCAGTCTGCTTCTCTAAAGATTACAGCCTTGGAAACCCTATGAGGCAGTTCTGCTCTGTCCTATAGGGTTGCTGTGAGTCAGAATTGAGGATGGCATTGGGTTTGGTTTTGATATTATGTACACGTAATCAAAGCTTAATTAGATAAAAGGGCAGGCACTTTACACTAAGAAAAACTGAGATTTATGAATTTTAACTTACTAATTATCATGATAACCCTATATGTAAGTACTATTATTATCTCCATCTTACAGATAAGGAAACTGAATCTCACAAATTTGAGTGATTTGCAAGGTCAAACAGCTCCTAAGGGTTAGGGTTACAGTTTGAACCCAGGCAGCCTGGCACCAGTATCTGTGTTCTTAACCGGTGCAACTACAACATAGAGGCTTTATGGAGAGTGTACCATTTTGTCCTTGGGGATGATCAAGAGGGGGAGATGTCTTTCTGGAACCCATGGCTATAGAAACTTTTTTCATTCCATCTGGTTCTTGGACATCATCCATGAAGGTTGTTTTGGATCCTCCATAGTAATTCATTCTGCTTCTTACAACTTATACTCGGCCAAGAGGAAATTCTGAGTCTATCTAGGGCTCTATCTACCTAGACCATTAGTTGTCAACCAGGGCCAGTTTTGCCCCAGGGAACATTTGGCAATGTCTGGAAACATTTTTTGTTGTTACATTTGGGGGTGGGGAGTATGCTACTGGCATCTACTGGGTAGGCCAGGGATGCTGCAAAACATCTTATAAGGCACAAGACAGACTCCCCTCTCCCAACAGAGAATTAATCATCTTGTACAAAATGGCAGCAGGGCTGAAGTTGAAAAACCAGGACACAGATCCTAAGTCACATTTCAGCTATTTTACTACAGAGTTCTGCTTTCTTCCCAGGCCTCTTTCTCAGGTACCCACTTGTGTCTAAACTCTCAGCACTTACCTCCTGACTCTTTTCCAACTCTCTTCCCTTTACCTACTGTAGTCTGAGTGTTAGGAAGTTTTGTTCTTACTCATCTTATTCTCCCAAATGTAGCGTCTATGCCCAGGGCTAGTTTTCCCCTAATTTTTAAAACTCAAGCTGGAAGAATTGATACCTTTTTCTCTGCCTATGCTTTGTCATTCCTTTCCCAGGGGCAGTAAACACAGAAAAGTCAGCTGACTGAAAGAAGTTATGCCGAACTTCAAGGGAAAGCCTTTGCTTGCCCAGATTAGCATTTCACCGTCTATTTTCTGAGGGGCTCCAATGTCCCTGAAGATGTTGATAGGTTTTCTACAAAAAGGGAATTCCTGCACGTGGCACCTGTCTCTAAGAATTCAAAATCACGTAAACAGTCTTAAAATCTCAGGAAACTAAACTTTAAATTTGTTTATTCCAGGTCTCCCCAAAATTATTTGACCAGAAAACCTTTCTTTTTCATGGAATCCCCAGGCAAGTTTGTACGTAATTTTAGAAATGCTAGCCTGTGTGATAAATGAGGCTTTCATCAAGGCATTGGCAGAGGGAAGAGGACAGGCTCTGGAGCAGTTCAAAGGTAAACTCATTAGGACTTGATGTGGGAGGTAAAGAAGCAAGAGAAATCAATATGATAATATAGAAACCTCCAAATTGAAGGAACAAAGTCTGTATCATTCCTTATAAATCACAAAGTATTAGACACCAGGGATTTAAAAAAGTATAAGCCACAAAATGACAATACTGAATTTATCTCTCTCCTGGGTTATTGCGGCGACTTCCTAAATGGTCTCCTAGTTTCTGTTTGCTTTGTCTTCTAATCTTAACTCTCCAGTGTCACCAAAGAATCCTTTCTAAACAAAGACCTAATCATGGCATTGCTCTGACCAAAGACCTTTGATGGTTCCGTTTTGCACATAGACAATCCAAATTCCTGCGCATGGTATTCAGAGTCACTTGTCAAAATCTTCCTGAATATGGATATGACTTGACGTGGCAAGAAACGAGCGAATCTGATCCAACAAGATCTTAACTTGCGCTGCCAGTCACTACCATCTTATGTGCCTTCTAGGAACCCTGTGGGACAGAGCAAGCTGTGCTGAAGGATCTCACACTGTTCCTGCCCTGTGAAGGCTTTGGTTCTGATAAGGCTTAGTATCCTTTATAAATGTGTCTGTAACTTAATCTAATCTTAGAGTGGGAATGCTTGTGGTCCGATTCTATCTCTGTAGAGCTAGGCTGAATACCTTCCATTTGCCCATCCAGTTCCACTCTGACTCTTGTTCACACTGTTCTGTGCTCTGGGAGGCTGACCTGTATGGATTGACTCTGCAGAATCCCTTGCCCTTTGTCTTACAGCTGGGTTTGGCTAATGGGGAATGCTGGCAGGAGATAGGAGTGAGGGAGAAGAGTGAGGTCAGAGTGTTTATCCCCCAGATCTCCCCTTGGAAAGGCACTGCAGATGGTCACTGCTACTCTCAAGGTGGTCTCCTTCACAGTCTTTCCTCCTCTCCAAGTTCAGGTATCTGCTTCCTTTTCTATTCTCCTTGGGCTTGGGTATGGTAACAGTATCCTGGCTTTAACTCTGGATTCCTGCAGTATTTCTTGTGGTGGTTCTTATATACCCTGACTATACACTCATATATAGATCAAAAAAAAAGCAAACTCATTGCCATCATACCAATTCTGACTCATAGCAGCCCTATAGAACAGAGTAGAACTGCCCCATAGGGTTTCCAAGGCTGTAAATGTTTACAGAAGCAGACTGTCACATCTTTCTTCCATGGAGCATCTGGTGGGTCTGAACTGCCAACCTTTCAGTTAGTAGCTGAATGCTTTAACCACCGTACCACCAGGGCTTTGTTGCTTGTATAAAATCCCTTTAAAAAGTAATCCTCTTCAAAATGTCCCAATTCAAGTGTTGTGTTTCTTGCCTACTGGGAACCTAACTGATGCAGTTGACCGTCTGAAACATTATTTTTGAGTGCCTGGAATTGATAAAGATGTAAGTGATAAAGGACCTCCATTTTTATGGTTTACCTCATCGTTTCAAATGATACCATTAAATTTTAAAATGGAATATTAAATTTAAAAGTAACCTTTAATAAAGGAGAGTATTAGTTTCCTGGACAGAAGAGCTATTTCTTTTGTGATCCATTGACTGGAAAATTTTCCAATTCATTGCCTAATAAAAAATCAATGGAGTAGAGCACTGAATTGGTTTGGATGGTGGGATAGATTCCATCTACACACTGTTCTCTATGGTACGTAACATCCATTGGCCTAGGTAGGGGGAGTTTAATTGGCGTGCAAAGATCCAGGATTCTTTGCATGGCTCAGTGGCAACAGCTTTTGAAGCTGGCCTTTAGTTAGTCTCAAGTGAACTTCTGAGAAGTCTGACCCCAGCTGACTAGAACTAAACAGTTCTGTTCTTTGGTCAGACCTGATCTTCTTCAGGAGAAGAATCTTCCAGAATGAATCTGCGTACGAATGTCAAGTCTAGATAGGTTTCCTTCTCCATACTGTTTATGATATTCTACATTCTTTAAATTAGAATACCAGAATATACAATGTTGAAGCTGAAAGGGCCACACTTGTAGGGAAAAGCAAAATGCCATTTTGTTTGTTTATAATAATAAGTGGTATTCATTTCTAAGTCTATCATTAGTTCATACTTTTTATTTTAAAGCAATAAATTTTAAAGGTGGTTTTATATAAGTTAACTTCATCTCCCATGATTCTAGCCATAAAAAATGTCAAACTACAGATTCATTTTCACTATTTGTTAAATAGTGCTCAAATGTGACTAGAAATATTGTAAAGCTTCCAGTTTTCTCTACTTAGCACTACGCCGCCAGTGTTTCCTTTTTCCTGGTAGATCTAGCCATAAGGATATTTATCTATGTAGCTATAGATTTATAATCTGTAAAAGCACTTGCCTTCCTTTTCTTGAGGAATCTTGTCTGGGGAATAGCAACATCATAAGCATTTCCTTTGGAGTTGCAGGAGGGAAGGAACCCTATATATTATAGCAGTGATATTGGGGTGACAGCAAAATATAATAACCATACTTTCCATGTAATTGGAAGAGAGGTACCACCATGTTCTGAAGATTTTGATGTGAGTGATGAAAAGACAAATCTATTGTACAAGCAGAATTTGCTGGGCAGTTTTCCTTGTTTTGTACATACTGAAGTACCAGCGTTGTTATAATCAGTGGTTATAATATAGTTAGGAAAGATCCAGGTGATATTTGAAATACACTGTCCCTGAGCGGTACTTGTTTTGAACCTCATATAGGTTTTTGATTGCAGAGAGAAATATGTATCATTTTATTTGGAGAGAGGATTAAAAATCAGACACAGCTTCCTCTGTATAACTCCCAAACCCCCACTCGTTCACCTCTGTATTCACAGAAGGAAAAAAATTTCTACCCTGGGACTTGAATTGAAAATATTGGAGATTTATATTTTAAAAGAATTAATAAACTGTAGTATACTTTACTCTTAAATTGTTTATTTTAGCTGTGATTCTGAAGCATTATTAAAGTCAGTAAAATTCTCATTATAATGCAACACTTCTGAAAATGTACTTTGTCTTTTTAGATTTTTATAGTCATGATAGAAAGTTAGTGCCTCTCTGAAATAATTTAACCTCTTGTTTGTATCTGACAGTGCTGTTCTCAGTGTGCTCAATTTCAAGCCTTATTTCATAACTGAGACCTTTAAAAGAAGGGAAATAGCCTGATATTTATTATAGTACCTAAATAATATTGTTAGATTTCTTTTTTTTTTTTAATTTGAAAATCCTTTGTTGTGAGGAATGCAAATATAAGCATGTGTAAACTTGAATACCCTCTAAATACCTTTTAGATGAAGCCCTGTATTTGGAGAAAGGAAAACCACTGTGAGTCAGCTGTCTCCTCAGATTCTGCTCTCGATACAGTTACAGACTTGTTTGGTGACCTTGGCCACCTTAGCCTTTCTCCACTTCATTTTTCCCTCTTGACAGCTTCCCTGTTGGAATTTCTTCCTACTAATCTGCTTTGCCTAGATGTACATTGAGATAAGATGCTATATAAATACCAATAAAGAACAGTCTCTCATCTCAGGTGCGAATTTCAGTCTGCAATGAGAAACAACACAATTCACTGGTATTTCTTTTGACCTTAGTCTTTGTTAAAAAATAATAATAATAATAATAAAATTCAAGTACATTTTAATGAAGTACCCTGGGATAAATGACTGAAAGTTCATTACCATATAAGCATTATATCCAATGTAGATTCTTTTAAATGTGATTTTTTGGCTTAGCAAGTTGGCAGCTTGAAAATCCTTGCTTTATTAGTTGGCAAATGACTCTGGGTTTTATCACATTTTATTGTCAGTCTCAGGTTTTGGATGCCTACGAATTCAAAATTAAATGCTTAGCTGACCGTTTAATTAGTTCTCATTCTGTTTTACATGATTTATAGCCTGGCAGTGCACATGTAAAAATGATATATGATTTAATGCAGTGGAGACATGAATAGGTTCACACCTCCGATTGCTTAATGCCTTCCTCTCGCTGGTAACTGGAGCGCTGGGGGCAAAGAAAGCAGCAATGCCGTCCCCTTATTCATTTATCGTGACAAGGACAGAAAGTTCCAGTTTGCTGTGATTTGCAGTAGTTCACAAGTATACTTTTTGTTTCATCAGGAAACACAGAAACATTGATTCAGATGTCTTAAAAGAATGTTTTAAAAGAAAGATGAGAGAGGCTATTACTTCAAAATCTCTTAGTTTGCATTTTTTACTTTATTGTTCTAAATGCAAATATTGCAGGGAAAGCAGCATGAGGTTTAATCAGCAGGGTTTTGTAGCCTTTTAGCACCGTTGGACAACTGAGTCTACAGGTGTTTGTGGAGTTCGTTAGGCACTGGTTTAGTCATGGGCTATGGCAATGGAAAAGATGACATGGTCCTCTCATGGGAGGACAGATAACAAACTGATGAACTGCATAAACATGATATTTTCTGCATGGCGCTATGTGATGTGTACTACAAAGAGGTTTAAACACATGCTCTGAGGGAGTGTGCTGGGAACAAGGGGCTGGGAACACGAGGGTCTGGAGGCAGAGGCTCCAGAGCACCGCGAACACAAAGCCCAAGGAGGAACAAGTCTGATAGTCATGAGGACTAGAAAAAAGGAACGTGGGGAGGAGGAGTAATACAGAAGAAGGTGGGAGAGGCAGGAATGAGAACTGAGAAGGGCAGACAGTTCAGGGCATTGAAGGCCACAGTAAAAAAGGGACAATGTTTCAGCAAGTGCCACATTCCAAAGATGTTTGCCAAGGTTCTCTCCACCCCTGCCCCTTCAGCACCCCACAGAAATCAGCATATGTGTTCCATTTATATGGAGTATATGAATTTCCATCACTCATCTGTCAGTTTGTCATACTGTGATGACTTGTGTGTTGCTGTGATGCTGGAAGCTATGCCACTGGTATCTCAAAAAGCAGCAGGGTCAACCATGGTGGACAGGTTTCAGTGGAGACTAAGACTAGGAAGAAAGGCCTGGCAATCTGTATATGAAAATTAGCCAATGAAAACCCTATGGATCACAATAGAATATTGTTCAATATAGTGCTACAAGATGAGCTCACTAGGTTGGAAGGCACTCAGAATACACAGTGGCTGCAACAGTGGACTTGAGCATGTCAATGATCATGAAGATGACACAGGACCAGAGGATGTTTCATTCTGTTGTACATAGAGTCACCATGAGTCAGAGCTGATTCAACAGCGACTAACAACAACTTATGAATTTAGTCCTTATAATATTGAGTATGCCTTCTCCTCATTTATCGACTATCTCATTATCTGACATTTCACATTTACAACAATAGTAAAAAATCTATTATATACTATTTTGCTCATTAACAATCTACGTCTGACAGTAACGAGTCCTAAAGTGTGTGGCGAGAGTAACCCTGGCTTTGATGGTTAGGGTTTTGTGTCAAATTGGCTGGGCCATGATTCCCAGTGGTTTGACAGTTATGTAATGATGTGATTTGGCAGTTATGTAATGATGTAATTTGGCAGCTATGCAATGATGTAGTCATCCTCTATTCTGTGATCTGATGTGATCGTTCTCCATGTTCACATAACACTGATTTCACATAATGAGCTGGCGTTTGGAACCTAACTGTTGATAAGTGAGGAGAGAGTGTATAGTGTTTCAGCACCAAAACATAGGCAGAAGTGTCCCATCATTTGAGGGTTTCCACCCCCTCACACCATTATTTAATACTAAAGTATTGCACATTCTTGGAAAAGTTGCATAAACACCTCATGTGGGTTCAGCAATTGGTAACAATTTGCTACCTTTGCTTTATGTCTCTTTTCTCTATACACATTTGGGTTTTTTTTTTTGTTGTTTTTGTTACAGTATTTCAAAGCTAGTTACAGACATCATGACATTTCACCCTTAATTATTTTAATATGTATCTGATCACATCCAGGAAATTTAACAGTTCTGTATGACCCTATTAGTCGGAATCGACTCGATGGCACTGGGTTTTGGGTTATACTTTCATCTATAATTTAACCTATACTTCAATTTCCCAAATTGTCCCAATAATGACCTTTATTGCTGGGTTATTATTATTATTTTTTAATCATCATGTTTCTTTTGTCTCCTTTAATTCAGAACATTCTCCTATTTGTCTTGGTCTATTATGATATTGATATTTTTGAAATGTACAAGCCTGTTGCTCTGGAGAATGTCTCTCAGTTTGGATATATCTGATGTTTCCTCATGATTAGATTTAGTTAAACATATTTGGTGGGAATGTTTCACAGGTGATGTTGTGTCCTTGGTAGTGCGTAAGATCAGGTGGCTCTTGATGCCAGTTTGCCCTAACGTTGATGATATAAAGCTTGATCACTTGGTAAAGGTACATCTGCCACATTTCCCAATAGTAAAGGTATCTTTTTCCCTTTGTAATCAATAAATAATCTGTGGGGCGATACTTCGAGACTCTGTGAATATCTCATTTCCTAATAGCTTTTCACCTAATTATATTAGCTTCCACAGATGCATCTGTCCAGAATCAGTTATTCTGATTGTAAAATGATAGCTTCCTATTTCTGTTGTTCCTTCTACACTCATTAGTTGGCTTATTTTTATTAAAAACACCTTTCCTCTCATTCTCCCCCTTTTAAAGTATCAATATGAACTCAAGAATTAAAAAAAAAATCATTGTTATAATCTATTCCTGTCATTTATTTTGATGCTTAAATTGTCTCAAATTTGACTAGTAAGAGCGCCCCCAGGTTGGTTCCTGTGTACTTTAACATTTCAAATTTCAAGCCAGTTTTCGAGTACTTCCTTTTTTTCTGGTACAGAAAGAGGTTTCAGGCTTATTTTGTACTTTCCTGCCCCAGCCAGGAATAATGATTTCTCCAAGGAATCCTGATTTTTTTTTTTTTTAATGAGGGATTGTACTTAGAAACTAAGCTCTGGGAGATAGGTGTGTTTGAATACCGGGGTATAATTGCTTCCCGAATGGGAGTATCACTGCTTCTAGAACTGTTCAGTGGACAAAGCTAGTGAATAAATAAATAAGCACACACACACAAAATCATGAGTTCTTACTGGTACCTCTAATCTAACACCACACCATTCTTTTTCTTCTTTCTCCACTCCGTAGCTGTGTTTCGCTTCTCCCCCCTGAGAGAACTGGTTCTCAATAACATCAGTGCATAATATTTACTCATTTATGGCTATAATAAAACCAAAAAATCTAAACCAGTTGCCAATAAGTTGATTCCAACTCATGGTGACCGCATGCATTGCAGAGTAGAACTGCAGAACTGCTCTCCACAGGGTTTCTTTTCTGGCTCTGACCTTCAGAAGTAGGTTACCCGGCCTTTCTTCCAAGGCATCTCTGGGTGGGTTCGAATGCCAATCTTTTGGCTAATAGCTGAGTGCTTAACTATTTGTACTACCCGGAGACTCCTTGTGGCTATAATACACCTCTTTACCCCAAATTTTGGGATTACTACAATTATACCAATATCAACAACAAGCTCATTAAGTAAAGTTCATTATCTGTTTGCAGTTCTTTTTGTCTTTAGAATATATTTCATTGAGGATATAAAGTCACATACTATGTTCTTTTTTGTGTTTTCCTCTGTTATCTATTTGATATATGTATAGGTTCATTTGTTTCTGTTTGAATTCAACTTTAGTTTTTTCACCAACATTTTAAATTTAAATTTAACTTTTTAATATATAAAATATTTAAAAACACCATTAGTCATATTTAACTTTAAGCTCTAGTAAGATGACACTGTGTATGGACTAACCGTTAGTGACTAACCCAACCCAACCCAGTGCCATCGAGTCGATTCCGACTCATAACGACCCTATAGGACAGAGTAGAACTGCCCCATAGAGTTTCCAAGGAGAGCCTGGCAGATTCGAACTGCTGAACCTCTCTGGTTAGCAGCCGTAGCACTTAACCACTATGCCACCAGGGTTTCCCCATTAGTGACTAGGACAGCTTTATCACAATTGCAAAGTGGGTATCAATACACTTGTAGAACTGTAAAGGATTATGCAAATAGTAAATTCTTCTTGCTTTTTTGATTTTAGGATTAATACTTTCCCTCTTAATTGTTAATCCTTTAAATTCATATTTGAGAGTTTATCTGTTTTTTAGTAAGATTGTGTGTGTTTTCATTGTTTTTTTAGGCATACATCATCTATATAGCAGTGTTTCTCATGCGTACCACATCTTATTTATAAGATCTCAAACAGTGTGGAAAAAAAATAAAAAGACATTTTTATTTACATAATTTTCCAGTATATTCTCATAAAATAGTCAAAATACGAGCACATTTGGAGAAAAGGTTGAAAACTGAAAAACATAGTTAAGTAATCAGTTGTGTCCAAATACATTAAAATTACACAGACAATTGTTTGAATAATTGTTCAGTAATTGGACTAAGTATTTTGAGTTTATTTTTCCTTTTTCTCTGGATGCTTGGTATCTGTGTAAGTACTATATAAAGACTTTCAATGTCCTGGGTCATGTACCTAGAGAAATGTAAAATACTGGGTATTGGTAGACTTTTGAGACAAGTGAATTGCAATAAGCTATAAAATAACATTGAAAAAATTTTGATATAAGGTAGTTATTTTTGACCAAAATCAGAGAATTAAATGAATATAATGTTTCTCTCTCTCTTTTTTTTTTTTTTTAATTGTGCTTTAGGTGAAAGTTTACAGAGTAAATTAGTTTTTCGTTAAATAGTTAATACACAAATTGTTTTATGGCATTGGTTGTCAATCCCGCAATGTATCAACACTCTCCCCTTCTCCACCCCAGGTTCCCTGTTTCCATTCATTTGGTTTTCCTGTCCCTTCCTGCCTTCTTGTCTTTGCTTTTGGGCTGGAATGTAATATTTTTTGTTGAAGGCAATGTTAGCAAAATAATTTCTCTTAGCACAGTTCATTTACTCTTGTAACAAAAATTAATTGTATACTGAGTGGTTATGTCTTGAATATTTTTCTAAACATATCTTACTTTAATTCATGGATGCTTTGATTATTAGTGAGAAATTTGATGACTATTAAAGTATAAACTTGGCAATTTCTGCTGGTAATTTAAATTGTTAGCCTGAAGGTATGTATACCCTGGTATTTTGCAGAATGGCCAGGGAATTTGGATTCACGATCTTTCAGAAGTGGGTGGTGGGTTGCTGGTTGTCTGGTTTTGTTTTCCCAATTTGGTAGGCTAAGCTCAGATGGGTATTAAAGGCAGGGTGCCCTAGATTGAGGAGTACCCTTTAGTCATGAATTGAATTATGTTCTCCAAAAATATGTGTCAACTTGGTTAGGCCATGATTTCCCAGTATTGTGTGGTTGTCCTCCATTTTGTGATTTTCCTACATGTTATAAATCACTCTCCACCTGTGGTTAAAGAGGATTAGAATGGATGTAACACCCTTGCTCAGGTCACATCCCTGATCCAATGTAAAGGGAATTTCCCTGGGGTATGTCCCGCACCATCTTTTATCTTACAAGAGATAAAAGTAAAGGGAAGCAAGCAGAGAGTTGGGGGACCTCATACCACCAAGAAAGCAGTACCAGAAGCAGAGCACATCCTTTGGACCTGCGTTTCCTGTGCTGAGATGCTCCCAAACCAAGGGAAGATTGATGACAAGGATTTTCCTCCAGAGCTGACAGAGAGAGAAAGCCTTCCCCTGGAGCTGACACCCTGGGTTTGGACTTGAAGCCTACTAGACTGTGAGAGAATAAATTTCTCTTTGTTAAAACCATTCACCTGTGGTATTTCTGTTATGGCAGCACTAGATGACTAAGACACCTTTCTTTCCTCAAACCAAATAAATTAAAAAAAAAAAAAGAATACACAACACTTCCTCTTAATTATCCAAATTCCACTTTTGAAAGATTAATGTATCTTAACATTTTTAAATGCAAATACTACCATTAGAAAGGTTAAGCTCCTATCAGTCATTTATACTCTAGTCTGATTCATTTTAATCTGATTGCTTTCCTTCTAACCCCTTAGATGAGCTGCAGCAAGACTGCATTTTTAAAGGGAGAGGTGAATATTTTGTAGCATATAGGACATTTCAAGGAACATCCTGGGATGGCTGCTCAGAGTAGTGGGAGGAAGAAATAGGCAGTAGCGGAGGGTGTTGGTAGGAGAAGGAAGATTCCGTTGTAAATGTAGCAAAAAAACAGACATCTCCTATTTTTTCAGCTTTCCATAGTGCTCTGGTAATCCAGAATGACCTGAAATAAAAGCAGAATTCATTTTCCTAACACTAAAAAAAAAAAAACACTAACACAGTTTAATTAATCAGACTATTCCGATAGTCTGAGCCATGTCTGGGGAAGGAGGCTCTTCTGCAGCAGAACCCCAGGCTCACAGCTGCCATGTTACACTAAAGCAGTCTGGCCTAAATTGAAACCAAACTTCATACCCTATCACAGTTCATTCATGCCTTATACCTGAACTCTTTCTGTTACAAGAATTAAAAATTCTCAAGGTCCCAAATGCACAAATCAGTGATCTAGACAGTATTTTGAGATAATCTCAACCGGTCTCTTTGTGAGTTAATAAATCGAGATCTCAAGAGAAAGAGGTGCTTGGCACACGAGTTGCAGAATTTGGGCCACAACACTGGACTCTTCACTCCAGGTTCAGGCCTTACCTTTTTGCCCTCATCCCATTTGTTATGAATGAAGTAATCTCTGTTTTTCCTCTTAGAAAGAGTCTTTGAACAATCTGGGCCATGAGAAGCATAGGAATCTATTTGCAAGGAAGTCTACTTCTGGAAAATTAGAGATTATTTTCATTTCATGCTAGTATATGTAGGTGCAAGATAGGTTTTTGTTTTTAAACATCATTTAGATGATAAGCCCATCTTTACCTATTTTTTTCAAGTTTCCCATAAGTTTCAAATCCTTAGGAAATAGTCATACAATTTTGCTGGATCTTTGCTTTGGCAGTGGAATGAGATGTAGTATGGTGGTGAAGAGTGCATTGTTATTGTTGGTAGGTGCTGTCTAGTCAGTTTCAACTCATAGTGACTCCATGTGACAGAGTAAAACTGCCCCACAGGGTTTTCTAGGCTGTAATCTTTATGGAAGCAGATTACCAGGTCTTTCTTCCCTGGAGCTTCATAAAAACCAAAACAAAAAAAACAAACCATTTGCTGTTGACTCGATTCCAACTCATAGTGACCCTACAGGACAGAGTACAACCAGCCTTCTTACTATCTATTGGTTTTGTTAGATCCCAACTCATGGTGACACCATGTGTGTCAGAGTAGAACTGTGCTCTACAGGGTTTTCAGTAGCTGGTTTTTCAGAAGTAGGTCACTGGCTTTTCTTTCTAGGTGCCTCTGTGTGGACTTAAACCACCAGTCTTCTAGTTAACAGCATAGCACTTAACTATTTGTACCACCCAGGGACTCCCTAGTATCTTTTAACCACTTTAAAGAGGTCTTTCGCAGCAGATTTGCCCAGTCATTATGCTTGGTAAAGTAGAGGGTCTGCAAAAAAGAGGAAGACCCTCAACGAGATGTATTGACACAATGGCTGCAACAAAGGGCTCAAGCATAACAATGATTATGAGGGTGCCACAGGACCAGACAGTGTTTCATTCTGTTGTACATAAGGTTGCTATGAGTCAGAACCAATTACACCTAACAACAACAACGTTATTGTGATGATTAAATTAGATAAAACCCGGAATTTTTAGCACAGTGTCTGGTGCTTTGTAAGTGCACAATAATTGTTACCTCTATCATATGTTTATTTTATCATCACTGTCATCATCATTGCCTGGTAAAAGTAGCTCATGTGGACTGGGCACCTTAAGTTCAAGATTCAAGTGCAGCTACCCTATTTTCCATTTTGTAATATTTTAGTATATTTTATTTCCCTAAAAATAAAAATCAGTTCATTTTTTACTGTAGTATGTGGATAAATGTTATTCTTAAAGACATTTATAAGAAGGTATTTTAATCACTGAAGACCCGGCAGAATATTTTATTGTTTTTCAATGAACAAGATCTCCTCAGGAACATGGAGTTGTTTGTCAGTGCAGAATTCTGACATTTGGCCTTTTATTGTATTTTAGGATGATTTGGGAAGGCTGTCAAATGGTGTATATGATTTAGGGCTGGTTGTATTTAAGTAAAACCTAGTCACTGAATAGCATTTTGTACAACTCTTATTCAAGCAATTATGTCTTTTATAACTTTTTTTTTTTTAAAATCTATTTCATCATTTGAGTGACTGGTTTAGGGGATTGTTGAGATACCTGGCTTTCTTTTCTTTTCTTACCTTTTTTTTTTTTTTTTGATCCTTGTTCTTGGCTAACAGGTCTTAACATCTGCTGACATTATTGATCCTAAGAATGAAAACGTGAGCTGATCTCTGGGAAATCTTCTAGGCATAGAGCCCAAGCAATACACAAAACCCATATATCTCAAACCATGGGAGTCTTGTGAAATATTTTCAGAAATACAGTTGCTAGCGTTTTGATTATGTAGGCCTGTTTAAAGGAAAGGTTCTGAAGTTCTTAAAGTGATTTGTATTTTTCAATCTCTCAAATTTTGTGAAAATCAAAAGCCTGTTTCCTTTACAAACATTTTCTTTTACACCCTCTATGTAATTCTTTGTAGCTGTAATGTAGCCACTTACAGTATGGTAGTTTGCTTCATGTTGAACCAAATTATCCGAAAGATAAAATAGAAGAAAGGATTTATTCTTTTTAAAATCGCACTTAAGCTGTGAAGCAGAAATGGATTCATGTTGAACTTTTAATAAGGAGTTTACAAAAAACAATCATTATCCCTAAAAAATGTGTATGAATTATATGATGGGTCGTGGTGAAAGAATTAATAAGCAATTTAACAATTACTGTCAAATTTTGGCCTAGCTGTTCTGGGATTGTTTGTGGGATGCATTTTTATCTTTTATGATCTTTTGTGGTTTCCTACATATCCCTATCTTATATTTGCCCTCTGTTTGAAAGTATTACATGTTAAAAAAACAAAACAAAAGGAAGAGCCAGCAGTTCCACATGCATGTGTGCCTACATACCCAAAACACGGGATGTTCATAGCAGCATCATTTTTTTTTAAATAATTTTTATTGTGCTTTAAGTGAAAGTTTACAAATCAAGTCAGTCTGTCACATATAAACTTATATATACCTTACTACATACTCCCATTTACTCTCCCCCTAATGAGATAGCCCACTCCCTCCTTCCAGTCTCTCCTTTCGTGACTATTTTGCCAGTTTCTAACCCTCTCTACCCTCCCATCTCCCCTCCAGACAGGAGATGCCAACACAGTCTCAAGTGTCCACCTGATACAAGTAGCTCACTCTTCATCAGCATCTCTCTCCAACCCATTGTCCAGTCCTTTCCATGTCTGATGAGTTGTCTTCGGGAATGGTTCCTGTCCTGGGCCAACAGAAGGTTTGGGGACCGTGACCGCTGGGATTCTTCTAGTCTCAGTCAGACCATTAAGCCTGGTCTTTTAATGGGAATTTGAGGTCTGCATCCCACTGTTCTCCTGCTCCCTCAGGGGTTCTCTGTTGTGCTCCCTGTCAGGGTAGTCATCGGTTGTGGCCGGGCACCATCTAGTTCTTCTGGTCTCAGGATGATGTAAGTCTCTGGTTCCTGTGGCCCTTTCTGTCTCTTGGGCTCATAGTTATCTTGTGACCTAGGTGTTCTTCACTTTCCTTTGATCCAGCTGGGTTGAGACCAACTGATACATCTTAGATGGCCTCATAGCAGCATCATTTTTAATAGCCTCAGTCTATAGTAGACCTGATAAATGAATTGTGATATAGCCATACGATAGAATAATATAGAGCAATGAAAATGAATGATTCACAGCTACACACAAAAACATGGGGCAAACTCATAAATGAATAAATGTTACATAATTTCACTTATAAAACCAGTTGCTGTAGAGTCAATTCTGACTCATGGCAACCCCACGTGTGCCAGAGTAGAACTGTGCTCCATAGGGTTTTCAATGGCTGATTTTTCAGAAGTAGATCACCAGGCCTTTCTTCCAAGGTACCTCCAACCTTTAACATGGGTGAATTAATTTTTTAAAAGAATATTTAATATTATTTGAATAATGTGAATTATTTACATTTGAAAAATATATATTTCAAATAAATTCTTCTTGTATTTATAAAAATATAAATGCAAAACACTAATTTCCCACTGCTGGAAATGTATCATCATTTCCTTAAAATGGTATAACTGTTGTTATGAAATCAATTATCACCAAATAATTTGAACTGATGCAAGAGAGATCCTTCTTTAGAAACCCTCAGTGACTTACCCATTGCCTACAGGATAGAATTGTAATCTTGGGGGAAGCAAATAAGGATGGAGCCATGATGGTGCAGTGGTTAAGAGCTTGGCCGCTAAACAAAAGATTGGCAGTTTGAATCCACCAGCCACTCCTTGGAAACTCTATGGGCCAATTCTACTCTGCCCTATAGAGTCATTGTGAGTAGGAATTGACTTGATGGTAAGAGGTTTGATTTTTTGGTGATTTGGATTCATCCTGTGTATATGTTCATCTCTTCCTCTCCAACCCTGCCCCCCACCCCCCATCACACTGTCTTCAAAATACCCAACTGTTTGTAGTTCCTAGAACACCTTCACGTCTTTGTTCTGGTTATTCCTTGTGCCTTCCTTCTCCCCTGTAGCCCAGTCATATTGATGTGTGTTTGACTACTGTATCCTATTGCTTAACACAATGTCTGGTACATGGTAGACTGTTAGCAAACTGAAGACAGCTTGAAGAATTCATCAGTGGCTTATAATATACTATATCCTTTTATCTTTTTTGGTTTTATCTCCTTAAGTAATTTTTTTTTGTCTTCTGTTAAGTTTTAAATTCATTAAGTATAGGGCAAATCAAATTACTAATTCATCTTTTGTTTAATACTTAGAACACAATAAGAACATAATGAGTTTGAATGAATGAAAGATTTGAATATTTTGAATTGATTAAAAAACAGAAGTCAACTAAATTTGTCCCTTATGTATGCCTACTAGATTTTAGCTCCAAATTTACTTTTCTTATTACATTATTCATAATTGTGGTGTTGGTGAAGCATAGTGAATATACCATGGACTACCAAAAGAACAAACAAACCTGTCTTGGAAGAAGTACAACCACAATGCTCCCTAGAAGCAAGGATGATGAGACTGTCTCACATACTTTGGACATGATATCAGAAGGAATCAGTCCCTGGAGAAGGATATCATGCTTGGTAAAGTAGAGGGTCTGTGAAAAATAGGAAGATCCTTCATGAGATGGATTGACACAGTGGCTGCAACAATGGGATCAAGCATAACAACAATTGTGAGGATGGCACAGGACTGGGTAGTGTTTCATTCTGTTGTATATATGGTTACTATGAATTGGAACTGACTTGACGGCACCTAATGACATTACATCATTTATAGGTACAAAAGCAGTTGATATTTATTTTTAGTATATAGTTTGTGGGTAGGTTCTGGGCAGTGAGAGGAATCCAGGCAATTATTTCATTCTGGATAATTTACAGAGCGGATTTAAAAAGCAAAACACAAAAAACTTACCAGTTCCTTCTAGGTACCGATTCCATTGTGTGTATTTGGAAGAATATGTTGCTATTGGCCCCTGCTTTAGGGAGGGTGTTGCCTACTGTAAAGGTACCTCTCAGGAATATTTTGCTTTTCAGCAGAGTTATCAGTAGAACTCTTTGCATCATAAAGATAGATGGAGCTGCAGAAAGTGGTATCTAAATATTCTAAAAGAAGTGAAATCATTCATAACGTTAGAGTTGAAATGTTGTCTTTGTTGTTAACAAGCCTACCTTCCACCTCCATCCCTAAAGAAAACCCATGAATGCTTCAAAGCTCTTGTTTGTTTTGTATCTGTTTTATTCAAGGCTTTATAGAGTTGTATTAAGAAACAGAGCATCATTAGTCTTTTTTTTTTTTTTGAAATACTCTTTTCCTTTCTAATACCTTTAGAAAAATTCCTTCTTTATTCATTTAAACACTGAACTCATTCCTATTTGACGATTACTAACTCCAAACACGGTGGTGAAGGTGGTAGCTAGATTTTGGAGCTATTTTTCATATTTCAAATACTTCTTTATGTATCTGTTTCCTTACTTCCAATTTTAGACTTACTTCCCCATCATATGATAGCTCATGGAGAGGACCCCCCAACATTTAGTCTCCCTAAAGTCTGCATTGCTGAGGGAGGAGATGGTATCAGAATACTGACAAAGAAATCTAGAAGGATGGGATTCAGGGGCTGGTGGGGTACTACTAAGGTGGTGAAAGAGAAGAAAGCTGGGGCTGGCAGATGGTGAGAGCCATGACTGAAGGAGGAGAGGGGGTGTTGCAGTCACCCCAGACCTTAACCTCACTCTTCCTTGAGAGTTCCACTTAATCACAGAGGCTCCTGGTGAAGGACTTGGCAACAGTGTAATAACGTGGGAAAAGACAGAAAGGCCCATCCAGAATGGTTTAATGAGTCATCTTTAAAACATCGTTGCTGCTTAGCTGATAACGTATAGGTGCAGTTCAGTAGTCTGAGGTTCAAGATAAACTCTAAAATAATTTATAAACAGGAAATGAGAGGCTTTTTAAGCTTGTTTTTATTCTTCCAGAACAGTGGAGGTTGGGGGGGCCGGTAGTTTATTCTGTTAATCTGTATTCTTCAGAAAGGAATTGTTTTTGTGGTAAGCCATTCTAGGTTATCAAAAAAAAAGAAGTGCTTTAAGTACATCTTAAAACCACCAAGTAGTTATTTTTAGACTAAATTTAGACTGAGTGAATTTAAAATTTCTGTCACTTAAAAATTAGGAAACAAAATCAAGTAAACAAAATTAATGAGTAGATAGTCGTCAGTGACTGGACTGGCTTTGCTTTTGTAAATGGTGGCTTAGGATTTGTCTGTACTATAAAGGACACACAGCATTTAGATTAGACATAATCTGATTGTATTGCAGTACAAGGGCCATTCAAGTCAGCTCAGTGTCCAGGGTCTGTAAACACCATATGACCACTGACTGGTCCAGGGAAGAGTATTAACAGAGAGATAATGATGAGTTTTAATCCAAATCCCTAAAGCATAACAGCTGTGGCTTCAAATGAGTTTTCTTTTAGATGTTAGAAACTCGTGCTATGTTTCTTACAACATAGATTGAATTTTACTCATAGGAAGTCTGCCTATTTAACTTTTATTTGATTACATAGTTTTCTTGTCTCAAGTTTCTTTTAGGATATAATATAGATGTTGTCAACATGTTTGTCTACTTAAAATTATAATGACTATCATTTATTGTGCAAAGCAATCCTATCCTGACAGTGAATGTTATTTGTGGTTACCCAAGGATGAAAGGTATAAACCAGGGATCTCCTGGGTAAATCATCATGTATGGACGCCTATTTAAAAGCCGTATTTTTAACTTTTATTTTTATCCTCAAATAAAATTATAAAACCATACTTTAAATATTAGAGAACCAGGTATTTTTCCAAAAAAGTATTATTTAAAATGTCTGATGCTTTAGAAATGAAACCAACAAACATGATGGGCTTGAGGTCACCATGAGTTTTTAAAATGCTAAATTTGTTTAAATGTGATTTATTTTCCCTTCTCATCTTCTGATTCCTAAATACATTGAGTTAGTATAAACCAAACCAAACCAAACCCATTGCCGTTGAGTACATTCCAACTCATAGCGACCCTACAGAACAGAGTAGAACTGCCTCATGGGGTTTCCAACAAGCGGCTGGTGGATTCGAACTTCGGACCTTTTGATTAGCAGCTGAGCCCTTAACCACTGTGCCACCAGGGTTCCTCTCAGGTAGCAGAGCAAGCATTTATTCAGCATTTGTTCTCTGTATGTGTGTATTTTACTGATGTCATTATTCACATTGCACCTACTTTATAATGTTCTATTGTTCCATGTGGGATATTATAAGGGGTAGAAGGTACAGAAGATTTATCACCAGATGAATGTCAAGGTTTTAGTTTTGTGGTTAATGCTTGTTATTTGACTCCCAAGTATCCCTTCTCTTTTCCAAATCCAGTGGCCCAAATTTCCTAAGTGTGCAGTTTAGGTAAGAAAGATCGCTCCTTTAGCTCCAAAAGAGCCTTGATTGATGTAAGCAAGTCAGTGTTTCCCATCCCCTTAGCCACAGTGATTTTTTTCTGTGGTCACATGTACCACTGGACTAGTTACTGGCATTTTAATTGAGCTACTGGGGAAGCTGACTCTGATTTCCCTACTGAAAGTAAAGTTTATAGCATTAAGGGGTACTGTAAACCATCTGAAGACCACCAAAACCTTAGGATGAAGACAACACCTAAGATCAGAGGGCTGGTATAAAGGTAGTCTTGGTGACACTGTTGAGCTGCTGGATCAAACCAAACCTTGTCAATGGAGTTTTTGGTTACATGAACCAAGAAATTTCTTTTATTGCTTCAGCCTTTTGAGTTGGACTTTCAGTTACTTGCAACCAAAGACTTCCTGACTAACACAGGATTAAAAAATAATTGCAAAATGTTTGATTTGCAAATATTTGGAAATCATTATTTGATTTTGAGGAGAAGAATGGCATTCTATTTTCATGACTGTTACTAGGAAGACCTTATAGACGAGATGTTGGGCTAGTCAGGTAGAGACTGGCAGAACAGCAAAATGCAAAAACTATCAAAGCTCAGGATGCTTCTATACAAAGAGAAACAATGGGAAAAAAGTGTTATGGAAAACGTTACAGAGACTCGATGTTGAAACAAATGTTGACAAAAAAAGCTAAGGAGTTAAAAGTGATCTCAGCTTGGTGGCCTTGGGTAGCCTGGAAGAGGTAGCTGGATATGAAATTAAATGTGTCTCCTAATGGCAAGCGTCTTCATCTTTTTACCTGTAATTAAAATTTACCTGTTTGTGAGACTTGCACAGCAGCTGTGTAATAGAGCATAGCAATTCTATGCAATATTTTATGTATGTAACTGAAAAATTTGATTTGTGGGGCCAAGATCCAGGCAGAAGAGTGGGTCTCACTCTTGTTACCTCAACTACTTTATCTCACTTATGGAATCCAGGTTAGTAAATTGGAATATTCCTTTGGCTGACTTTATACCAGTGCAAAGTTATATTTTGATTCATTATGCATTTTGAGCTCCTGAATGCTAGACATCTCTATTGCTTTTTTTATTTCTTCTTCTTCTCACTTAAACCAGAAAATCCATCTGTAGAGGAAATTTTCCATACATAGGCTGACACTCTTTTTTTCTCTCACAACCTCTTAGGTTATATAATAACTGCCAGAACTTTAATATCCCTATAGCCTTTTTTTTTTTTTTCCTGCAAATTTTTAAAGCCCAGAACTCGTATCATGCCTTGTATGTAATGGCTGATTTACTCCCATAAGCCTAGAGTTCTTGTTTTGTTATGTTCATTTTTGTGTTCAAGAGACTAATTTTTCAGAATGGAAAAAGGAATTCCAGTGACTTAATTTTTTAAGGTTCAATGATCTGAGATCTTTGACTATTTACTTAAGACAGAGGTGCAGAGAAGTCTATGTTCACTCTGTCCTTTCTTTCTACCCGAATGGCATTCATGTGCTGGCTTTAATTACAGATAAAAAGTCAAAAATCTAAGAAAGATTTTTTTTTTCTTTTTTTAAGATTCAGTATGTGGGGATAACATTTGAAGCACAAATGTCCCATGTGGCTTAGAAGTGGCACTTTTTGTGAGCCCAGGACCCCTTAAAACTTGATCATCCAGATCCTAATTGCCCAGGTCTGTGTTGCTGCTACTGGTAATAATTAGTCAAAATATTACCAATTTTCGTCATTATTACTTCTATGCTATTTTCGAAGTTTAAAGTACTTTACAAACAGAATTGATTTTCCTGTTATTCTATTGCCTTTAGTAAACGATAATTTTGAATAAAAGGGATGTACTAAGCTGCATTAATTTAAGAACTCTAAGCTGTGGAGTAGCCTCGCGCTTGGAAATATATGGTAAATAAGAATGCCAGGCAATCTTCTCCAAAGAGGAGGCATAAGAAACCTGGTAAAGGAGGACAATATCTCTTAGCCCACCCTGTCCCACTGTCCTGCATAACCCCCTATGCTTAGTAGACTTTTATTTTAACTTATTACCTTGGTATAATATTATGTACTTTAGAAGTTTGTTGTATAAGAAATTTTCTTTCATGGAAAATCAATAATTTTATTTATTGCAATAATGAGAATTTGGTAGGCTTGTTTGGGGGTGACCATTCTACCCAATAGAGGCACATAATGTGTGTGCTGCTGGTACCTTTTGCAGGGAATCTGCATCATGCAGCAGAACATTGTGGATTTTAAGCATACGTTAATTTTAAAGAATTATCTCAGCTTTGTCGCTTTGGGCACCAAGGAACACTTTTTTTTTTTAGCCTATTTTTTTCAGTCTGGTTGGACTAATGAATTATAAACTATACCATTTCATTAGGATAATAAGAATTAAGAGAAGAAGTTTTCCTTAGGGATTTCTGCTTGGCATATATCATTAATCATAAAAAAAAAAATTAATCATAGTCTGTAAAAATTATAACCAAGGCTGAACTGAGAATACTAGTTTATCTGACATGTGCCAGAGGAGGGAAACAGGTTGTCATTTAGTCTCTCTTGGGTATAATGCTTAGTAGGGTATAGTGCTCTCTTGGGTTAGATAAAGAATGACACCTTAAAATTGCTTCTTACTCTGATTTCTTCCAAAGGTCTGAAGAATCTCATGTGAGACTGTGAAGTGTTCTCACTAAAAGTGGAAGTCATTTGCAAGAGTATTTTTTTTTAGCTTCATGTGTGGTTTTGGGGTATAAAATGCAAAAATAACTGAACATTGACTTACAGGCTTTACTTATTTTCTCAGTAGCCTTTACCCTGTTCCTAACGTTCTGAACTCCCAACTCTTCTTTTAGCTGGAAGAAACCAAGATGTCTAGCAGAACATTTTAAACAGTTACATGAGCATTCTGATATTGATTGCCTTAAAAGAATTTAAATCATGTGGACCTTTTTAACTTGCCCTGAATGACTGTTTTTGATTACTGCTTAAGGAGTGGTATGGCTAGGTAGAGGGAGCCTTGGTGACACAGTGGTTAAAGCACTTGCTGCTACCTAAACGGTTGGTGGTTTGAATCCACCAGCTGTTCTGTAGAAGAAAGATGTGGCAGTCTGTTTCTGTAAAGATTTCAGCCTCAGAAACCCTATGGGGCAGTTTTACTCTGTACTTCAGGGTCATTATGAGTCAGAATTGACTCGATAGCAACAGGTTGGGTAGATAGACGGGGGAGAGAATGAGCTGTGCTGTGACTGTTGGGAGTTTGTATACATCACCAGCTACTGCAAAATGCAAGGACTTCCTGTAAAGATCCACAGTCTTTCTTGCAACAAGTACTTTGAACAAGTGAAAAGGTATCATAAAAGAAAATGGCCAGAAAATAAATATTACAACAAATTACCATATTTCATTTTTAGATAGATCTTTCATCTCTAGCATATTATAATTAGAAACATTTTTCTATTCTTTGCCCTTACAAGTTCTGCAATGATTTCATCACAATTAAGCTGCCAAACAATACCTACTTCCAGACATAATAAGGATAATGAATTGAGTCTTCCCTGAATCATCATTATATGCTGAGAGTTTTTGAGTCTCTTTAGGGATGAAAATGAGCATTCTGTTATGCAGTTTGTGATCATTAAAGTTAGGAATATGCATAAAGCTATTTCAACATTGGGAAATATGCATTGTATTTTATCTTCTATTATGGTGTTATATGTGCCTTTGTGAGTAAAATTTGTCTTTCCTGAATCTGTAAACTTAAATGCAGTTGTTGCACTTCTTCTCAAAGGTTTGTGTTTAAGTCATTGCTATAAGCCTGCACAAATTTCTTGAATGCCTTCATGCATTCTTCATCAGTATATCCACATTGTTTATGAAAGAAAATCTATTTGAAAGAACTTTATACACTTTTGCTCCTCTTTTCACGCAAGAGTCAAGTGGGTCAATGATGGTGTAGTATGTGGTTACGCAAAATTGATCTCTGGCACTCAATGATACTTCCGGAGCACTTCTGCCATTTACTTGTTTCTTCTGCGATGGTAAACTGCTTGATAATCAGTATTTGGCAGTATTTGTTTTGTTGTGTTTTCAAAATCTTGTCTTAAATTATGTAAATACCCTGTTAATGATGGTAGAAATTGGTGCATGTCTCTAAATTTACTTCTGAATCTTGGAGAGCTTGACTCGTCTGATGAAAATGCTGTAATACATTATTCACATAACCAACATAAACACATACTCTAGAGTTTGCATTTTGTTGGTGATGTTTTCAGCTTCTCTTTTAGTATCGTCTTTTTGTATATGATCTTCAGCAATATTTTCTAAGGCATCTAGAATCTGAGTGTACAATTCAAAGATTGCACTTTTGGCTGCAGTATGTGCTTCCCAACGTGTATTAGAAAGACATTTTAATACTTGATCATTGCATAAATATGTTTTAAGAACTGCCCATTGGTGAGTAGTGGGGGCAAAAAATGTGTAGACTAACTGAACAGTAGAAAAAAAATCAACTGCTTCTGGACAACAATGTACCACACTATGTCCTACAAGATTAAGTGAATGCACAGCATGTGATACGAAAATGGCATATTCATTATGTTCTAAAATTTTCTGTTGCATGCCTTTATAACACCCTGACATATTGGCAGCATTGTCATAGGACTGGCCTCTGCTCTTAGAAAAATGAATTTTTCAAATTTCACATAAATAGTGAAGTGCTTGATTTACAATTTATTCACTAGTATGACTTTTTAAGCTAGTAAATGTGTAAGTGGCTTGACAGGTTTTCCATCTGTTGGAGATATGTATCTTAAAACAATACTTAGCTGATCTGTATGAGACGATCAAGAGTGGAAGCTACAGACAAACTGAAATATTGAGCTATACTTATTTCACTGAAAATAGTTGCTCAGACTTTATCACTTCAGTTTGTTAATTCTTCACACATTGTTTTAGACATATACGATGGGTTGCCCTTTTTTGTGTTACCATATTCTGAGATGTGGTCTACTAAAAATGGATCAAACTCAGCAACAAGTTCAACTATACTCCCAAAATTTCCATTTTGTCAGTATCCAAACACTTCATTTTTTCCTTGAAAAGATAGTTCACGTTTAATTTTTATTATGACAGCAACAATGCATTGCAAAATGGCTTTCCAGTACTGAAGTTCTTCATTTATTTGTGTTTCCAGTTCATGAGTCAAGCCAAAACCGTGTCCTTGGCTTAAATATGACAACATAAAATCTCTGTGAATTAAACTGCTTTTATGTTTATCAGTCATATTCGAATTGCACCAATCACTGAATCCATCCATAGTAAATCAAGAATTAAAGGATATTAGGACTGAAGAGGTTGCAAGCAAATAGGTTTGCAAACAAAGCAATATACAGAAATGACCGATGGAGAATACAGTACTCATTCCCACTTATGAATTTCACCATTAGCTTTGCACCCTATAGAAATATATTCTGGCTACAGAACATTGTGTCTTTACCATCTGGAAATTTTTGACACGAATTTTCAAATGGTCCACTGAGATGTTGACAATCACTTGGCCCTCTTTCTATCTACTAATTTACATCATTGAAATAAAACATATTACACAAAGCAGGATCTGTATTTCTGTTATTTATGGGCTCTCCAGATGCTACAATTTCAGATTCTAAAATATTTTTCAGTTTCTACACTATTTTTATTTTTTTACTACAGAATAGACTCACAGTTTGGAACAAATTATGTTATATTCGTATTACTATAAGTAATTTCAGCACTAGCAGTACTAGTACAACGAGTTGTACTCGTTAAACTCAAGCATTCAATGGAAGAAGTCTCTTCTGACTCATTACATTTTAAAAAGAAAGTTAATTTTGGAATTGTCTTTAGGGAGTTACAAGTCCATTCCTTTTTATCTTCTGTGAGCATTTGTTTTTGTGCTACACTTAGATGTTGCCATTTTATTTTACCTGGATATAAAATTATATCACTTTTTTAGATTTGATTCTACCATAGCAAATAAATTTGAATAATTGAAAATAAATAAAATTTCTAAAACCAGTAAAATTCATGTATGAATTTGGATGTTAACACAAAAATTTATATTTGAAAAATAGTATGTAAAAAAATTGATTGGGAACATGTAATGTTATTCATCAAGTCTGAAGATTAGTCAAAAGAAATAGAACTTACAAGGAAATTGGAAATAATTTCATTTGTTTGTTGTACGATGTTTGTTGATAGACCATTTGCAGTCTCTGTGAGTATTTTTCATCTTGAAATAATACTTAAATACTTGCACACTATTTTTCCATTTTTTGATGCTGCATCTTCACTGTTCATTGAACTACTGCTGATACTCAGTAGGGGCAAGAGTGATCACCGAGAGCACGATACAAACCAAGGGTATGCTCTATCTGAAGTCACATTTTTGCTCACCTTGTGCAGGATCAGATATGTCACGTCAAGTGATTATAGTATGAAGTAGCATAGTGGTTAAGAGCTACGGCTGCTAACCAAAAGGTTGGCAGTTCAAATCCACCAGGTGCTCCTTGGAAACTCTATGGGGCAGTTGTACTCTGTCCTATAGGGTCGCTATGAGTAGGAATCAACTCGACGGCAGTGAGCTTATTGCGTTCTTATGTGGTCTATGAGAGAGAATTGAATGAGAAGTAATACCCAATTGATCCAACATGAAAATATAATTGTTATACAAAATTTATAAAATCGTATCAATTTCATTTAGTGCCCTGCACTAAATTTTGCTTCTGAAGCAACACTCACTTTTCCTTGTGTCCTGTCTGCCTGTGGTCTATGGCTCTTTGCTTTGGACAACTGGTGCCCCTGTTCTGTTGATGCCTTAAGCATATGCTTGTCTTGTTTAATGGGTAATCTGTCCCTGGAACAGTTACACATATATGGTACATGCCCTCTCAGTCAGCTCTGGAGGGTAAAACAGCATGAACTGTTCAGAGGTGAATTACAGGAATCAAAATATAGTTACAATCCAGCATATTGTGTCAATACCTTCATGGTATTTAGTTTTAAAAATTGAGACATTTACACATCAACCAATAATATCTGAAATGAAGAAATTAAAGATGTTTACCAACTTCTGCAGACTAAAATTGATCAAATATGCAATTGAGATGCATTAATAATTACTGGTGAGTGGGATGCAAAAGTTGGAAACAAAGAAGAAGGATCAGTGTTTGGAATATATGACCTTGTTGATAGAAACAACACTGGAGATCACATGATAGAATTTTGCAAGACCAACAATTTCTTCAATGCAAATACCTCTTTTCAACAACATAAATGGCAACTATACAAGTGTACCTCACTATATGGAGTACATAGGATTCCAATTGACTACATCTGTGAAAAGAGACAATGAAGAAGCTCAATATCATTAGTCAGAACAAGGCCAGGGATTGCCTGTGGAATAGACCATCAGTTACTCATATGCAAGTTTAAGTTGAAGATGAAGAAAATTAAAACAAGTCTATAGGAGCCAAAGTACAACCTGGAGTGTATACTACCTGAATTTAGAGACCATTTCAAGAACAGATTTGATGCATTGAAGACTAATGACCAAAGACCAGACAGGTTGTGGAATGACATCAAGGACATCATACATGAAGAAAGCAAAGAGATATTTCATATATATATTTGTTGCTGTTAGGTGCTGACGAGTCGATTCTGACTTATAGCGATCCTATGTACAACAGAATGAAATACTGCCCGGTCCCACACCATCCTCACTCTTGTTGCTATGTTTGAGCCCATCGCTGGCAGTCACTGCATCAGTCCATCTCATTGAGATCTCCTTGAAGGTCTTCCTCTTTTTCACTGACTCTCTCTCTCTACACATATATATGGACACCCTGGTAGTGTAGTGGTTAAGAGCTATGGCTGTTAACCTAAAGGTGGACAGTTCGAATCTACTAGGCACTCCTTGGAAACTCTATGGGGCAGTTCTACTCTGTCCTAAAGGATCACTATGAGTTGGAATCCACTCGTTGGCAATGGGTTTTATATATATGATAAACCCTAAAATTTAATGAAAATTTCCCTGGATGGTAAGGAAAACCAACAAGCTTTCTTTCTTTTTCTTTTTTAAATCATATTTTATAGTTTTTTCAGTGAAGGTTTACACAGCAGTTTACCATTCAAATACTTCTGTACAAATTGTTCAGTGGCATTAGTTCCATTCTTTACAATGCGTGAACATTCTCATTATTTCTATTCTACTTCTGTTTCCATTAATCTGTTTCCCTGCCCCCATATATTCTCATCTTTGTTTTAAAGAATTATTGACCATTTGGTCTCATGTAGATGATTTTTTTAAAGGAGCACAGTACCCACAAGTGATAGTCTTTGCTTCATGAGCCAATCTATTATTTAGCTAAAAGGTCACCTCGGGTTAGATTCAGTCCAAGGTTTAAAAAGGATCTCAGGGCAGTGGTCTCAGGAAGTCCTCCAGTCTCAACCGGTCCAGTAAGTCTGTTTTTTTTTTTTTTTTTAAAAATTTGAGGTTCTGTTCCACATTTTTCTCCCGTTCTTTCAGGATCATCTGTTGTGGCCCTGATCAAAATGGTCGGTAGTGGTAGTCAAACACTATCTAGTTCTTCTGGTCTCAGGGTAGATGAGGCCGCGGCTTGTGTAGACTACTAGTCCTATGGACTAGTTTCTTCTTTCAACAAGCTTTTTTGTTTATTTTTGGTCACATTTTAAGATTTTTTAATTTTCCATATGTTACTTTTAAATTATATAAATCAATACAGCAAAGGCATTTACTTTTTGGGAAAAAAAAATCTTTTTTTGTGCATAGGCATTTTTCTCTATGTTTAAAGACCTTTATCGGGTAAGTAGTGATGGTTTTTAAAAGGTTTTTTTTTTTTTTAAGTCTTTCATCTGGAATTTATTTTGATATATGATTTGAGGTGAGAATATAATTCTCCCTAAGTTGCCAGTTTTCCAAACAGTTGACCAGTTGTTTCAGGACCATTTTATTAGATAATTGTTGATTTCTAATGTTTTGCCTTACCAGAGATCACTAACTTCTATATCCTCTGTCTGTTTGGGGAAAATTCTGTTGCATTGATCTGGCTCTATGTTCTTGTGACATTATGTCTGTCTTTTAATTATTATGGCATTATATTGTGTTTTAATACTGGTAGGACACATTTAATTATTTTTTTGAACATTCTTACCTATTTGACTTTCCAGAACAATTTTAGAATTCGGAGCTTAAAGTTCATTTCTCTGTGCCTCTTAATCAAGGTATACTGAAGAAATACCATTTTTTTCCCTTGATAATGCAAGGCCATGATTCTGAATCATCATAAATACTGTAACATTTTTGTGAGTTATTCAGATGACATGGATTCTTTGCTTGTGTTCCAAGTGGCTCTTGATTATTAGGTTTTTCAAAATTTCTGTTACAAATTTATATTTTTCTCAATATTTTTCTTTACTGGTACTTCCAAATGTTGTATCTATGTTTTTCTAAACAAGTTCCTTCTGTTCCTATCCCAATGTGTTGCAACCTCTAATCTCTAATGGTCTGGGGTATCAGTTGATCAAATTTTTAGCATTATATTGTAAAATAAGACTAAGTGCTTAAACTCTATGCTTTGTGTTTTGATTGTTCCCAGATCGTTTATGCCTATTTCTATTCTTGGCTGTGTTCCATGTAATTTAGATCGCCGGTTTAATGACTCTGGTTAAATGTGTTACTATGTTTGCATAGTAGTTTGAGTAGGAGATGTACGAGTTTAGGCAAGTTATGAAGGTATAGCTTTTATAATGTTATAATGTTACGATATATAAAATATATTAATATGAAATGATATACATTATATAGTATATATTTATATACTATTAATATGTTATATTATTACAATATTATATACATAACATATATATTATAATGAAGTATAATTCAATGGCAAGAAATACAAAAGTAGGAAAAAATTTTACTGAAATCTTGCATGTCATACTTTCTGATCTATCCTTCCCTGTATCTGAATCTTAGAATTTGTAATTAGATCATTGTTTAATCCTAGAACTTAGGCGGTGGAACATAAATGTGCAGAGTAACGGGCTAGTGAATGCAGATACAAAATGAATTTTTTTGTTTGTTTTGCCCCTGATCTTTTTACCTTTTGATATTCTAGAGGCATTAATCATAGCTTGACAGTTATCAAACCTGATTCAAAATCATTAACCCTCAACATTTTCTCTTCTATATGGAAGAGAAACTACCAACTCTCTATAAAATGGTGGTAAAAATATTTCATTCTCATATTTCACCTGCTGTTATCTGTCCTGTGGCATATTTTGTCAGGATAGGACAAGCATGTTGCTGATATTTTTGTAAACATTTTGCCACTAATTTTATTTTCTTCTTAGTCATAATCATAATTCAGTGTTTTATACTAAATGCTAATGTTATTGCTGTAGTAGAAACAATTTTTTTTTTTTTTGTTAAATCTCTAAAGGGAGGCAGGACCCATCAAAGTCAAGGACCTAGACTCAGAGCAACAGATGCTCCTGTAAAGCAATGTGTTTCTTACAAAAGAAATTCAATGAAGTATATGTAAATTGTCCCTTTTGTCATTTATTTTTGGAATGTTCTCTGTTATACTACATCTCATTTGTGTTTATATCGAAAGTGTTTATAATAAAAATATAGAGACAAGTATAGAAAATAGCTTTCCACCATGCACCTCCCCATCCCCCTAATTCACCCACACACATTCCTTTCTGTTCACAAGACAGTTTTAGCTCAGAATTCAGGCACAGGATAAAGACTGTTACCCAGTCTTATTAAATCTTAACATTTTGCTGTGTTTGCCTTTGTTATATTTTTTAAGTTAGCGTTGCATTACTGAGAGTTATATCTGTACAGTTGTATCAGATACAGTTATGTACCCTTGCTCATCCTATTTCCCTTCCTCTCAGAAGTAACCATGTCTGCGCATTTATTTGTCATCATATCCATTCATGTTTGTATACATTACTGCATATACATGTCATTCAAAAATATATATGTACTATTTTTCATGTCTTTTATAAATAATATCACACTGTATCATTCTTCTATGTTTTTATTGTGTAAATATATATGTAACAACACATTTGTTATTTAAACATACTTGATATGCACAATTCAGTGAGATTAATTGTGTCCACTGTGTTGTGCAACCATCACCAATTTGCTTTATCATTTGACATTACTGTTTTAAGATTTATCTGTTATGAAGCTTGTAGTTCCAATTTATTCATTTCAACTGCCAAATAGTATTCTATTATATGACTATATTAAATAGCATTCTATTATATCAAATGACTGTATCTAGTCTCTCACTGATAGATATTTATACATTTTAAAAAATGTTTTACCGTGTTTTAGGTGGAAGTTTATACAGAAGGTTTTTAACAGTTTTTATGGAAATTGTTCCGTGACATTGGTTAAAATTTTTACAATGTGTCAGCCTTCTCATTATTTTCATTCTTTTTGTTCTGTTTTCATTGATCTCACTTCCCTTCTTCTTGCCGTCTCATCTTTACTTTTGGGTAACTATTGACTCATATAGTTGATTGTTTAGCGGAGCACATGACTCATGGGTGTTTTAAGCCAATCTGTTATTTGACTGAAAAGTGACCTCCAGAAGCACTTCAGTTCTAAGTTCAAAGGGTATCTTAGGATGATAGTCTCAAGGGTTCCTCTAGTCTCTAACAGTCCAGCAGGTCTGGATTTTTTAGGAATTTGAATTTTGAATTTTGTTCTGCATTTTTCTCCCATTCTATCCAGGACCTTCTATTGTGTCCCTGGTCAGAACTGTCAGTAGTGGTAACTGGGCACCATCTAGTTCTTCTGGCCTCCGGTTAAAAGAAGCAGTGGTTCATGCGGGCTATTAGTCCTGTGGACTAGTTTCTTCTTTGAGTCTTTTGTTTCTTTCATTCTCTTTTGCTACAGATGAATAGAGACCAATAGTTGTATCTTAGATGGCTGTTCACAAGCTTTTAAGACCCTATTTGTACATTTTTACTATTACAGCCATGATGAAATAAACATTTCTCTACATCTTTCCTTGGCACATATTATCTCCACCATATATACCTGGAAGCAAAACTGTTGTATCCTAGAGAATGCACATCTTCCATTTTAGTAGATACTAGCAAATGCTCCTCAAAGTGTTCGTACCAATTTATAAGCTCCCTACAAGAGTGTAGGTCCACATTACTCCATATCCTCATGGTTCTTATTATTGTCAGACATTTAAGTTTTTGTAATTTGTGCAGATTTATGTAACAATTTTTCATTTCCCTGATTACTAGTGAGATTGAGCATCTTTTCATATGGCATATGTTTAGAGATAATACAACAGTGGTTAAGAGCTGCGTGCTGGAGCCAGACAACATGGGCTTGAACCCTGACTCTTCTGGGTGACCTTGGACCTCATTGGCAAAATGGGGGTAATGATCACACCTGCCTCGCAGGGCTGTTCTGAGTTAATACGTGAGAATATCTTACAACTGTGGTCCATTAGTCCTTTGACTAATCTTTCCCTTGTGTCTTTGATTTTCTTCATTTTCTTTTGCTCCAGACAGGGTGGGACCTTAGGTGTATCTTGGATGACCATGCTAGAGCTTCTTTGGATCTCAAATGACCTTCCAGTTCTTGAACTGATTCTTATCTCCTTAACTCTAAGAATGGTTCTCGGGTTTCTGTGCAGTCTGATTGCACGGTGGAAATACCTGTCTTCCTTATTTCCAAATACAGCCTTACAATCAACCCCCATTAGGTGGCATACTTGGGTGACTGTTGTCACCAAAAGAGCCCAGCTAACACAGATATTTAATTCTTATCAGATGCTATGTTACAGGCTGTATTTTTTGACAATAGTGACTGACGCTCTTTGCATCAGAGCTGTCCTTGTTTGATCTTCCATAGAGTCTAGCTGAGGACTTTTCTCTCAGTAAATATTGGTTGACATATGCTGATTGATTGTTCTACCCATTGGGATGTTGAACATGTGTGTTAGTCATGGTTCAGTACTGATAATGTATAAAATGTCAGGAACAGTTTATAAATTTCATAAGATTTATGCTTCTGCCTCTGAACTATTCCATTAATTAGAACAAAGCATTTATCTAAATATTATTTGAATTTTTAAAATAATTTCATACAAACAGATAATGTTTATATAAAGAAGTTATTTTTTCACATTTCAAAAGATCTTTAATCAAATTATCAGACACACAGACATGTGGTAGCAAAAATGCTCTCAGCAGTTTGTTACTTTCTGCCCCATAGGGTTTCCAAGGAGTGGGTGGTTGATTTGAACTGCTGACTTTTTGGTTAGCAGCCAAGCTCCTAACCACTATACCACCAGAGCCCCATGAGAAGAATAGCATATTGAAACCGCATTGATATTGGTTTCATGTTGATTTTTTTCCCCAGTTTTTGCTAAATAAGATGAAACATTGTTTTGGAAAGGTTCACATTTACTAAGCATGTATTACCTTAGTAGACATGCGTTTTATATCACAAAGACGAATCTTCTAAACCACTTACAATGTAGATCATGATTACGAACACAAGCTCTGGAGCCAGACTTCCTGGATTGAGATCCCAGCCAAATCATTCATGACTTTTGTTGTTGTGTGCTGTTAAGTTGATTCTGACTCATAGTGACCCTATACAACAGAGTAGAACTGCCTCTTAGGGTTTCCAAAGATGTAATTTTTTTTTTTTAATTGTGCTTTAGGTGAAAGTTTACAGATCAAGTTAATTTCTTATACAAAAATCTACACACATATTGTTATGTGACACTAGTTGCAATCCCTATAATGTCACAGCACACTCTCTGGGTTTCCCATGTCCATCCAACTAGCTCCTGTCCTTTCTGCCCAAGGCTGTAATCGTTACGGAAGCAGATTACCACATCTTTCTCTGCAGAGTGGCTAGTGGGTTTGAATCGCTGATATTTCAGTTAACAGCCAAATGTTTAACCACTGTTGCACCAGGGCTCCCGTGCACTCTTCGTTCTGTGGCTCCTACAGTTTCTGTGGCAACTGTTGTTGTTGATGTTAGGTACTGTCAAGTTGATTTTTGACTCACAGCAACCCTATGTGACAGAGTAGAACTGCCCCCATGGGGTTTTCTAGGCTGTTATTTTATGGAAACCGATTGTCATGTCTTTCTCCCACGGAGCCACTGGGTGAGTTTGAACTACCAACCTTTTAGTTAGCAGCCAAGCACTTAACCATTTGTGCCACCAGGGTCCCTCTTTGGGCAAGTTATTTAAACTCTGTAGGCCTCAGTTTTCTCATCTATAACATGAGGATTATAATGTCTTCCTCACAAGAGTATTCTAATGATTGAATGAGTTAATACATGTAAAGTATTTACAATAGTGCCTGATATGTAGTAAGTACTCTATAAACCAGTTGCCGTCGAGTTGATTCTGACTCATGGAAACCCCGTGTGTGTCAGAGTAAACTGTGATCCACAGGGTTTTCAATGGCCTGTTTTTTGAAAATAGATTGCCAAGGCTTTCTTCCAAGGTTTCTTTCTGGGTAGACTCAAACCTCCAACCTTTCAGTTAGCAACTGCGTTTGTTAACCATTTGCACCACCTAGGGACTCCGAGCACCATAGGGGTTAGCTACTGTGTTGTTGTTTTATTATTTACTGTTTGTTTCTAAGACTAAAAAAGGGGATTTATTTTTAGCTCCGTTTACCATCAGGTTTTATCCATCAAACTTTTTGGGTAACAGCAAATGAAAGCAGATTAACACACCTCATAATAAGCAGTATAGGGGAGAACGTTCTTGCTGGAATGTTTTCCCTGGGACCTGTCACTTCACCTCCCAGAAACTTTTCTCATATTTGTAAGTTATGAGCAGAGTTGTTTGAATAAATATTCCGCTTCAAAACAGCCCTAAAGTATCAGAGGGTTACATGATGCCAGAACACACTTATAAGAACACTTGTAGAAATACTTGAGGAATGATTTTGTGAGGTTTAATTTGTGCTAAAAATTCATCAACACATCTCTAGGCAGGCAAATCTTCCGAAGACATACGGAGACTGTTTTATGGTTGGCTTCGTGATTCTGATTGGGACTGTTTTAATTTTTGTCTTTGCACACAAGGAATGAAATATAAATTGTTATCTAAAATAATTCCTTCCAGTAAGATGTGGAAAGCAGAATGTCAGTTTGAGAGGTGAAGGGATTAATGCAGAGAATTGAACTAGAGGCATTAACGGAAAGGGTTGGGGGAGAGGTACAGTAAAGGCATGTAACCAACACTGGATGATTTAAAATGATGGTTTACATAAAGGAACATTCTGAGAGGGATGCAGAAGGAAAGGTGTGAAGAGGGCTGCATGTTTTCAAGATCGGAACAAGCAGTGCATATTTGGAGGGTCTCAGTGTATATAAAGAGGTCTGCCAGACACTATAGCCAGATGCTTGCCTCTCATGATAAAATACGAAATGTGTTTAAGCTGAAGTGTAAAGGAGTTTAGCTACACTTTCTGAACAATGAGGATTGTTAAACATTGATATGGACTATATTATTCCAACCCTGGTAATTCTGAAAAATGACTTGACTGCTAATTAGCTAGAAATGTGTAAAGACACAGTGGTGAATTCATAAACTTATGAACTACTACTGGCTTGCTTTATTTTTTAGTATTCCGGAGAAATTTCTTACTTGAAAGTATAAAATTTGCTCTTAGACTCTTTTTCCCTTTGTTTCCTTTATATGCTCTATAATTTCCATTCCTCGGTGCCTCTATGGTACTGTCATCATGTGTGGGTGCATTTGAGAGCTTCCTCTCAGATAAATGATATACCCGCCTCTCAAAACATATTCTAAAGGTGGGATGAGTCATTGACTCATTTCCTTTCATTATTTTTAGTCAACAAACATTTGAATATTGTATTATGCCTGGCCCTGTGCTAAGCCCTGAAGATTCAAAGGTGAATAAGGCATAATTTCTGTACTGTTGGGATATACTGTGTAGTGGGTGGAAGTTAGAAATGAAACAATAAAATGTGAGACATGCTGTAACAGAATTGTAACACGGTGTCTTAGCACAAAAAAGGGAGCTAGGAACTTTGTCTTGGGGGAATGTGTATATGAACAATTTTGCCCACAAATCACCTTGCTGAGAGCACGTTCCTAGGTGAGTGGTAGTTACTGGGGCATTTGTCATTAGGGCCGAACTTTAGTTCAGGAAATGCTTTAGACTAGCCCTGGTCCACCTGGCCCAGATGATCACCTTTTGGTAAGCTGCTTCCCAACAAGAACTCCATACCATGGAGAAGAAAACACATGTTTCGGTAGATAAATACCTCTCCCTGCCACATACCCCCTGAGAGTATTTTTAGATTAAATTAGGTAATAGATGCAAAAACACCTAGCAAGAAATAGGCACTCCAGAAATGTGTATATAAAAGAAAGAGACGGTTTCTCCTGTAAGAGAAATCCCATGTTAGTAAAAAAAAAAAATAGCATGGTGGAAAATGGAGGAGGCAGAGTTCTGGATTAAAACAGACCTTGACTTTGGAGATGTAACAGCTAGATGAAATGTGTAGACTTTGCTAGAATCCTGATATGAGTATACCGACTCTAAAGATGGCGATTTGGAAACAATCAGGAAATTTTTATTATGAACTAGGTAACAGAGGAAATTGAGGAACCTTTGAAAATTTTCGTAACTAAACTCCTCATTCTCTTTACCCCCCTGAGCTGTTCATGACTAGATTGGTGGCTTAGAAATATAACTGATGGCTGCATGCAGGATTGAATTTTAAGGAGGGAAATAATAAACAATTGCAAAGTTTAGAACTAAGAAAATTATATACAGTATTGTTTTGATTTTTACAAGTGAGCTTAGGTACATTATGTGCACTCCCTGAAGCAAATTTCTGTTTCAAAGCAAAAGAGGCAGATTTCTTCAGCTTCAGTTACAAACAGGAATCATGCTCAGAGTTCATTGGAAAGAATGAATAATTTTATGGGTATGATTTGTAATGGCCAAAAAAGGCAACTGTGAACATAGCTGATTTTTAATGCAGTGTCGTAAATCTCTTACTTATTCCTGTGAGTTTATCGTTTGCTGAATCGTATTCAGAATGCTACATAGCATAATTTTCTTTCTTTTAATGAAGTTTATGTCTGTTTTAAAAGTTATAAGAACAAATGATTAATTTTAGTGTTTTATTTTCCCTTATCATAAAATATAGATATGTTCTTCTGCCCAAGATTATATTAAAGCTTTTGGATAGGAATTTTCAGAAATGAGTTTCTCTCTGAAGATACATTTTCTGTATTGAAGAATCAGATTTGAAATTAAAAGTCACTTGAGATTAGCAGGTTGCTTTTTTTTTTTTTCCAAAATGGTTTTATCTACTTTCAGAGTTTTAGCTCTTGGATGTCAGATTAAAATTCTGATGCATGTTTGATTCATCTCAGAATTGAATGTCAGATTCAAAGATGTATTTATAACCAAGTTCTGTTCAGGCAAAAAAGTCAGTTCCCAGACCACAGCCTGGGTGATTGAAAAGCTCTCATTTGTAGTTGGATGTTGCTGTCATATTAAACAAACAAATTAAAGCATTAAGATTAGATTTGAAGAAACCAGTCATTTAATTCCCTGTTTATTATGCTTTACATTTGCAGCATGCTTTGGGGGTTATATGTTGCTTTCAGATAATTATTTCTTTCTCACAACAACACTCTGGCATTGGTAGCATTATCTCCATGGGACTGATGAAAACACTGAAGTTCCCAGAGGTGAAGTGACTTGTCTAAAGTCACCCAGCTAGTTAGCAGCTTTGCTAAGATAGATTCCTGTTCTTCTGACTCCAGATTTTTCCATTATAAAATGTCCGTTATAATTTCTACAAGAAAGAGACTGGTAAAAAGAAAACTAACTTGCGTGCCTTCTAGCACGCCTTACAGAAATTTCAAGATTTTCATTAAAGGGGTATTTGCTCTTACAGATGCCTGAAGGGAGGAAGAGGAATCAATTCTATGCTAAGTTTCTGCAGGTTTTCACATAGAGGAATGCAGCAGTGATTCTCATAGAAACTGCCAGCTTTTAAGAGAAGTAGCTTTATGATCATTCCCTTTAACACTGACATCTTAAATGAGGGCCTAAGCTACATTTTTAAAAATGATCATTAATGGGTCTTTGAACATGGAGGAGGAGATCTTTTTCATTGGACGCTGCTGAATCTTACACAAATGTGAGGGTAATGTCTAAAAATCATGACATTCTCTCAGGTAACATAAGCCATTATCTTCCCGAAAGGCGTTTATCTGATATCATATTGGGGAAATATTTACAGTTTCCACTGTAATAAGCCATACTTCTGAAGCATTGCCAGTGTCAAAATTTGTCATCAGAGTTTGTGCCTTAAATATTTGGCATAAAATATGCAGATAGTAGAATCAAAGATTTCATTATTATATTTTTGGCTTGGATTATTTGTTGATAATTTCAGTTGTCTTTACCTCTCTCTGGCAGTATAATTCTCTTTCAGTGTTTCCTGAACTAGAGCCTTGTAGAATATTAGCCCTTGAGATCCATGAAGAAAAGGATTTCTTGACCAAATACATTTTGTATCACTGTCTGTAGTATCCCTTTCTTGAACGTTCAACGCGTTTAAGTATATCAAATACTGAGAAGTCCTGTAGTAAAGGAACCTGCTTAACTTCTTTTAACTAGCACTTCCCAACCTTATTTTTGATCAGGAAACCAGTTCATACTGTTATACCTGTTAATATACTGTACACTGGTATTTTAAATTGGTCACCCCAAATTATTTTTGAAAGCCATACTATGGTTAACTCCTATTTATTTGTGTTCTTGAAAGGGAGCTTTAATGAAAATGCAGTAAAAGCTGCACAGGACAGGACCCTAGATGCAATTAAAGTTGGGGTCAGAATTTAGTGTTTCAGGTAGAATAATTGGTTTATTGTAATGTGCTGTTTTCTACTGAGCCGTACTAGTGTATTCTCTCTGCTCGTTAACAGCTCTTAAAAGCTGCGATCTGAAACAAAAGCAATGATTCTGAATTTTCAGGGCAGACACAGCACAGGCTTTGAAGTCAGACAAAACTGCATTTGAATCCAGGCTCTGTTGCTTGTTAAATCAGCTCTGGTGGTGCAGTGGTTAAGTGCTTAGCAGCTAACTAAAAGGTTGGTGGTTCAAACCTACCAGCCACTCCATGAGAGAAAGATGTGGCAGTCTTTTCCTTTAAAGATTACAGCCTTGGAAGCCCTATGGGGCAGATCTACTCCATACTGTAGGGTTGCTATGAGTTGGAATAGACTGTGTGGCAGTGAGTTTTTGGTTGGTTGCTTATTAACGAAGTGACATTGAGCAAGTCACTTAAGTTATATAAAATAAAAATGAAAACATCTACTCTTCAGGCATATTATAGATCTTACAGAGAATGAAAACAAAGTTCCTAGCAAAACATAAGTGCTTCCATTCCCTTACTAAGGGAAGGGTTTTGTTTTCCTATTTTATGATTTTTCAAAGAAGTATATTGATGCTTTTATTTATATAGTTATATATAATTGGACTCAAATTTTGATAGAAATGTTTCTTTTTTCCTATTGCCTCTCCATTTTCAGATTACAGAGATAAGCATATTTGCTCATCTTTATAATGGTACAAAATGGGAAGGTGACAAATAAATTGTATATGCAGAATCCAGCCTTTAAGAATATAGCTTAAATGCAAAACAAAACAAAAACACCTTGAGTAAAGTAAAAAGGCAAATGACAAACCAGAAAAAACCATTGTAACTTATGTCACAAAGAAATAATATCACTAATATATATATATATACACTAATATATTTATATATATATATATCTATAAAGGGTCTCTTAAAAACAAAGGAGAAGAAGCAGCCCAACAACCCTATAGAAAAGTGGGCTGGTGATATGACTAGTTTGCAGAAAAAGAAATGTAAATGGGCCTTAACATATAAAAAAATCTTCAACCCTAGTCATGATGAGAACATTGCAAATCAAAATGACACTGAGATACCATGGTTCACCTCCTGGTTTGGCAGAAATCCAAACTTTTGACAACATCCTCGGCTGTTGTTTTTTATTGCTTGTGACAGTCAATACGTTTTCATGTATTGCTTGTGACAATGCAAAATGGTGCAGCCTCAGTGAAGGGGACTATGGCAATAGCTAGCAAAACTTAACATATATTTACCCTTTCATCCAGCAATCCCACCTTTAGGAAACTATCTCAAAGAAGCACTGGCAAATATGTAAAACAATCTATACTCAAAGCTTTAGATTGCAGCACTTTTTATAATAGCAAAGGACTGGCAGCATCAATAAAGAAAAAATTTTTTTTTTTTTTATTTATAGGCACTAGTTAAATAAACTATGGTACATTCACATATTAGAGCACTATACAATTGTAAAAATGAATATATCTATACATTGTTGTTGTTGTTGAGTACTGTCAGTCAATTCCGACTCATAGCGACCCCTTCGTGATAGAGTAGAACTACCCCATAGGTTTTTCTTGGCTGTAATCTTCCTGGAAATACATTGCCAGGTCTTTCTCCCTAGGAGTGACCTGGGTAGGTTCAAACTGCCAACCTTTTGGTTAGCAGCCGAGTGCTTAACCATCGTACCACCAGGGCTCTTTATGTCTATATACCACGGAATAATCTCCAGAAACTATAGAGTGAAATAAAGAGATAAATCCATGTATATTATGCTACCATTCGTCTAAGAAGGGGGTGTATTTGCTTCTATTGAAAATATGAATGGATAAATTAATTACAAAGTACAGTTCATATAGGGGAAGAAGGGGACAAGTAGATAAGTTAGAACTCCCTGAATATACCTTGTTTTTATGAATTTAATTTTGGAACAATGTGGATATTTATAAAACAAAATTAAATGTAAAAAAAAAATTGCTAAAAGCCAAAATAAATAACATGTGTAACTGGTTGGTGGAATAACCACATAGAGAAGTTCTTAAAACTTTAAACCATAGTAATTAGACTACATATACCTAGGGATATACACCCTAAGAACCACAAAAAAAAAGGCAAAAATTAAAAAAAAATTATAGTAAGTGTATAGTCGGCAGTAGTAATCATATTATGATTCCTGAGACTATTACTGTGGGTTAAAGCCAATGAATAATTATATTGGTGTTCTTGAGAACTAGAATTTTGGGCATTGGAGAAGGAAGATAAAGGTGAAGATCAGTGAATAAAAATGAGATTAATAGAAACCTTGTCCTGACTTTGAATTGCAATACCAATATGAGCTCGTATTTATATATATATTTCTTATTAAAAAAAAAATGTATTTTCCTACTTCTGTCTGCTGAAAAGGCCTAGAAATGTTTAATTCATAGCAATGAACATTCCTAGCACCCAGACTGTGGTATTTAAATACCATTTCCCACTAGGGTCTTTGGAGAAATGGTTAATTCTAGGGCTGGGGCAGAAATAAAAGATAAGGTGGAAAGCAAGGAAGCTAGGTTTGTGTCTTAAGAACTTAGGAATTAACATGAAAAGGCTATTATTGGTCAAAGATAGAAACATTTTACCAACAATTACAATAATACTTTAATGGATTGAAACACATCTGATAAACTAAAATCCATGAGTTTATAATGGTACTTAAAAAAAAAAAAAAAATAGACCCTGTCATTGGTTACCTGTGGAGAATGCTAGAAAACCAGTTCGTTATTTTTAAATAAATAAAGAGGAAAAAATGAAGCAATTTTTTTGTATGAACTGCAGTTGTTGTTAGTTGCTGGAGTCGATTCTGACTCACGGCGACCCCCAGTGTTACAGAGTAGAACTGTTCCATAGGGTTTTCTTGTCTGTAATCTTAAAAGAAGCAGATTGCCATGCCTCTTCTGTGGTACTGTTGTGTGAGTTCAAACCGCCAACCTTTAGGTTAGCAGTTGAGCACAAATTGTTTTCACCACCTAGGGACCTGTACCTGAGGACAATCAATAGTTGTTGAGAGAATGTTTCTTTTTATAGGAGTATGCTAGCTAATAAATGAAGAAAAAAAACGATAGAATTAGGATATTACCATTTTACAACAGTGGATCAAGGTAATGACCGCTAGTAGCTGCTGACAACACAAAAGAGAGACAAGAAGACACTATATGTCTCCTGATGCAAGTCCACAATATCTTTTGTGATGTATTCTTGACAAAGATTTAAGCCTTAATCTGATCAAGCCTCTAGATCTAACTACCAGTTTCCAGAAAATAAAAGAAAAACAGAAAGTATTAAAAGACACCACAGGGATGCAATCAGTAAAACCTAGCCTGTAGAGGACTCTGAAGTATCAACATCCTGGTTTCTTCAACAAATAAATTGAAAGGGGGAAAAAAAAAGGTGAAGGGGAATTTTAGACTAAACTAGTTTTAAAAGACATTAACCAATTGCGATATACGAATCTTATTTGGATTCTGAATCAGCAAACAAACTGAAGGGGGGAGGTGGGAAGCATAAGCAGTTGGGGAAATTTGGACACTGGTATTTTATGATATTAAGGAATTGTTAACTTTTTTAAAGTCGATAAAAATATTGCGAATTTTTTAAAATATCATCTTTTTAGATCAAAACCAAACCACACCCATTGCCATCAAGTCAATTCCGACTCATAGCAGCCCCATAGGACAGAGTAGAATGCCGTATCGAGTTTCCAAGAAGTGGCTGGTGGATTCCAACTGCCCCCTTTTGCTTAGCAGCCTTTGCTCTTAACCACTGCGCCACCGGGGCTCTATCTCTTACAGACAGACTGAGAGATTTATGACCAAAATGATGTTTCTAGGATTTGCTTCAGAATAATCTGGGGGGAGGAGAAGTGGCAGCAGGGAGTATAGGCAAAACATAACATGGTAATTGTGAAAGCAGAAGAAGATTAGCTATAGCACCCTGTCTACTTTGTTTATGTTTTAAAATTTTAATAATAAAGTGGAAAAAAAGGAGTGCCACTTAAGATTATTCTCATCGATCATATTGTGGAGATACATAGACATTTCTGTGACAGAGTTATTATTTTAAGACGGGCCTCAGGATGGGGGCTTTTCACCTCATTTCCAAAAGTACATTTATAATCAGAGTAGTTAACATTCATTAAATGTCAAGTTATGTGCCAGACGCTTGTTCTACATGTGTTGCTTTGGTTAAAATTACCGGAATCCTATGAAGAAATTCCACTCTCCTCATTTTTCAGATGATGCTGAGAGATTAAACATCTTAAACCAAGACATAGTCAGTAGAGGATGGAGTCAGGCTTGCAATACGGCCCTTTTGGCTTTCAATACTGGCATGCTGCCCCTTGCTCTGCTCAGTCTAATGGTTAATGGGAGTGGAGATTTTGAGTGATGGTGTCTGCCTTTATATATATATATAAAAATACACACACACACACACACACACACATATACTTCCACGTTCTTGATCAGCATTCTTTGCCCAAACTCAAGTCTTTTTGGGGAGATTGTAATTTGCATTTTGGCTAAATAAGAGACTCCAAAACTAGTCAGTCTGCTCTAAGGCAATACAAGCTCCTACTTGAATCTTTAATGAGGCAAGCTGTTCCCCTTTCCCACAAGATGGGGAAAAGAGCACAATTCTGGTTTTAATATTATGCTTAATCAATTGTTCCAAGGCAGTTTTCCCTAGTATAGTATATTCACATGGAGTGCTGCTGTTAGCCAGGGGTAGGATGATGATGCATCCTAATGCGAGACCTTCTCATCATCATTGCAAGTGCGCAAAGGAAGGGCAAAACCTACAGGAAGTAAGAAATGGCATTTCCAGCACTAAGAGATGAAAAGAGCCCTTGGGTGAAACTCTGATGTTCCCTCCAGGGGATGGCACCCTCATCAAGGATCCAGGGGAGCTTTTAAAATCTTTTAAAAGGTGAATGCTTAAGTCATCTGTGGACTGCCAGAACATTTTGCTTAAGTAATCTCCAGGAGAGTAAATTGAAAACCTCAAGTCAGTAGAATCTTTTATAAAGCAACCCTCTCCACTTCTTGGAGTGACTATAATTTGTGATAATTGAAGCTTTATTGGTAAAATAGCAGCCTGGCAGGATGACTAAAATAAGTTTTTGGGCTTCAAGCAAGCAGTTAGACAACTGACTCCAAGCTCATAAAACTATGGAGAGAGATTTGAGAAGCCTTGATTGATTCAGACATCTTTTATCTCCCGCTTCATTGAAACGGGGGCAACTTAGATACTTTACCTGAAGTGAGTAATAAATATAAAACATAATGGAGCAGTCCTTTCAGGAAGGCAAAAAAATATTAGGAAGTTCAGTTTCTAGTTGGGCAATGATTATTTAGAAATTTGCAACAAATTTCCCTAAGATTGGCTCAAGAGTACATCCCTTCAGACTTAAAATTACTTGTTTTTTTTTCCCCTTTATGTGAGTGGATTACCCTACAACCGCAGCAAGGATAGCCAAGTTAAACTCTTTATAGTATCAGCCTCATGGGAAAAAGAGGGATTTAAGTTGGCAAAGTCTATAATAGTTTGTTCTTTGGTATAAAATCCAAAAATTACCTTCACACCTGGAGATGCTTCTCCTTACTATTCTATTGTTGAATGGCTTCCTGATACATGGAAGGTCATAGAGAGATTCAGTTAAGCTAGAGAGTGCTCCATACTTTAAAATATGGTGATTATTAAATGACTTAATATTAGTTCTGTGATATTAATCACTTGTAAAATGTGTTCATTATTAAGCTCTTCCAACCCAAGTTACTGACACCATGCTTTTCCACTTCAAAATGTTGTATAAGAAACTAAATTAGCAAAAATTTCTTAAAAAGTTGGGTGACTCCCAGAGTATGAAGTTATAAAATAATGGAAAGTGAGGTTTTACTCTAGATTTATAAATTTAACTAGACATTATTACGTACACTTTATGATCTTGAGGGAGAGGCCATTTTTCCTATAGAAAATTTATACAACACGATATACATACCCTAGTGTAACCATAGATGATGGTGATAGCACTGACACCCAGTAGATCTTGCCACTACAGTTAACCAGGACACTTTCATCTGTCCCATTCCCTCCTTTGCCTTCAGATGATGATCTTACCCCCATAATGAAAATTATAGAAACCATCTAGGGTGAGCCCCTGCATATACCTCCACCTTTCCCCAACAGTTTGCATGTGTATCTTGCTGCTAAGGGTCTTCTTTTCTCTAAAGCTTTCTCTTCTGCTATACTCTACGTCCCATTCCTACCTCCTACTTCTGGAAACTCGCTGCCAGTTACCTCCGTCTTGTTTTTAGCTTCTCTAATCACAGGTTCTTTGCATTCTATCTTCAGGGTTGTTGAAGTAGCTCTTATCGCTAGAAAGAATTTTTCAGTTGCCTTCTTTGACCTATAACTATTGTCTCCTATTATTATTCTCTCATTTTTTTCTCTTTAAAACCCTCTTCATTGTGTCTACCCACTACATACTCTCTTGACTTAAATTTCTGTCTTTAGACTACTGAAAACCAAGGTTTACCTTCAACCTTGACCTGTCTCTGTGTTTTTGGCTCAATTTATACTCTTTTATATCCAATCAGATTTTGCTAGTTGTGTTCCCATTTCATCGATGACAACTATACAGGTCATATTAATCTCCCATTTCTGAATTCTGAGTGCAGGCTCAAGGTAAGTTAGCCTAAAATCCTGAATAAATGTGTGTTGGTTTTTATCTCCCTGATAATATTTTCCGTTTCCAAGACTATAACTTATGTTTCTCCTCTTCACCCATACTCCCATGCTAACTTGGGGAAATAGCAAGAATCTAACAATTATTAAATATTAAAAGTCTATAAATATATTTTTGAGGGTTAAAAAACTTATTTAAATGACACGTGTACAATAGCATTTCAAGCTGGTGATGTACACAATTATGATTATTGTATTATCATTCTCATTGGTAAATATTCATCGAAGCTTTTTATGGTATATAGAGTCTTATTTGGTTATAGAAAAAAAACCCAGTGCCATTAAGTCGATTCTGTCTCATAGCGGCCCTATAGGTTTGTAGAGTTTCTGTAACTAAGTTTTGGAATATTCAGACACCTTCAGAAACTGAAAGTCTGCTTACAAATTTAGCCATGATCTAGATACATTAATAGACCAAACAATGTAAGCATGAGTGCATAAATAATAAATATGCCATATAGTAAATAAATGTGTAAACACAAGTGAAGTTAAGGTGGACACAATGGTAAGATGTTAAATAGAGGATGATATTGAATTAATTAGAGTGATTTCCCTGGAGAAGATGGATTTCAAGTAAGTACTGATTTGAGACTATAAAAACTGAAGACTGTCCCAGCAAGAACAGCTTGAGTTAAGGACCAGAGACAGAAGGCAGTCATTGGAGTTAAGACAGAAAGGCAGAATAAAGATAAATCCAGAGATGTAAGTTTGGGCTAGAAAACAGGCTCAATCCAAGATTTTGTTCTTCTCTCATCAAATTAAATTATTGTCATATCTGTAAATATATTAGGAGCCCTGATGGTGTATTGGTTAAGTGCTTAATGCCAACCAAAAGATCGGTGGTTCGAACCCACCCTGCAGCTTTGTGGGAGAAAAGACCTGGCAATCTTCTCCCATAAAGATCAAAGCCTAGGAAACCCTATCAGGCAGTTCTCCCCTATCCTATAGGGTTACTATGAGTAGCAATACACTCGATAGCATAGAACAACAAACAAATATGTAATTCACTCATGTAATAGCTGGCATTGACATAATGGTTATACTTCTCTCATTTTGGATTTTAAACTGAAAAGTGAAACTATTCCCTGTGAAAAACATTTTCCTCTTTCCTCCTGAGTTCTCTCTCTTCCTTGCCCCAACATTTCTGTTACCTTTTCCTTTTATTTGTGCAAACAGCTGACATCTAGCCCAACTAGCTGTCATTGCAGCTGTTGACCACTAACAGGAGCCATAGTCAGATTCCCCAATACAATCAGGGTGTCCCTGGCACGTGGTAGCACTCACTGAACAGATGTTTCCCTTCTTTTCACTGTGGAAGTCATAGAGTATAATGGAAAGAGCCTGAGATTTGGAGTTAGACAGATCTGGGTCAGATTCTGATTTTCTACTTGTTCAACCTGTGAGTTTGCAATTTCCTTATCATCTTGGATTTTTTCTACAGATATGTAAAGAAAGGGGTATAAATTCTTACTTTTTGAGGTTATGGGGGTTTTGTTTGTTTGTTTGTTTGTTTTTTGAGAAAATGTTTTCCAGATACTTAGCCCAGTTTCTGCCAGAAAGGTGCTTCTCATCTGTATTTCTCAATATGGGGTTGCCAGACCACCTGCACCATAGTCACTTAATTTACTTTGTTGAAAATGTAGATTCTGGGTTCTACCCTAGGCCTATTTAATTTAAAACTATAGGGATGGGCCAAAGAATCTACATTTTAAGCAAACTTACCAGCCGAGTCTTATGCACACTGAGTTTGAAAATCCCTAGAATATATATTTACTCCCTTCTTCTTCCTTGATGGCATAGGGGTTAAGTGCTACAGCTGCTAACCAAAAGATCTGTGGTTCAAATCCACCAGCTGCTCCTTGGAAACTATGAAGTTTTACTCTGTCTTACAGGGTCGCTGTGAGTCAGAATTGACTCAACAGCAATGAGTTTGGGTTTTCTTTTTTTCTTCCTTACCTCTGCCCCTTTTTTACTTTTTGCCTTTTCTCTTTCTTGCCTTTTTTTTTTTATTGGTTTTACCTCATTTAGCAAGACAACGTGCAGGAAACATGAGACTTTTAAGGTGCTAATTGCATGGTAGGAGCCCTGGTGGTGCAGTGTTTAAGCTCTTGACTCCTAACCAAAAGGTCAGGGGTTTGAACCCACCCAGCAGCTCCTTGGGAGAAAGCTGTGGCAGTCTGCTTCTGTAAAGAGATTTATAGCCTTGGAAAGCCTACGGGGAAGTTCTACTCTATCCTACTGGGTCGCTATGAGTCGGAATTGACTCAACGGCAGTGGGTTTGGTTTTTTTTTTTTTTTTTTTTTGGTTTTAACTGCATGATGTCCTTTATCAAATTATTTTCACCTTTCTAAGCCTCATTTTTCTCTTATATTTAAAGGAAATTGCCTGCTTCTCCAGATGCTGCTTGGAATGAATTATTAAAATGTTATCAGTCACTTAGAAAAGTCACACAGATAAATGATAGCAATAATAGAAATACTCAGAATTGTTGCAGGGGTCCCTCTTTATTAAGAACAAGATGCAGTAACATTTATGTGTTGCTTAGAATGTAGAGCTATCCCAGGGCTGAGACTAAGGTGAGGTGAGGGAGGCACCTGCCTTGGGTACAGAATTTAAGGGAGTACCATAAATTCAGTTATCCAGATAAGTTATATTTTAATGCAGTATTCTAAAAAAATTCAATATTAATGAAAAAAATCCATGATGAACAAATTACCAAAATTGTAAATACAGGATCAGCATTATGATTTTTACTTTTGCCTCAGGTTCCACTATGGCATGAAACGGCACTGTTAGGAGTTAAAATATTGCATTAAAATATTATTGATCTTGATTACTAAGATTTTTGGTGCCCCTTAATTTCATACGTGGGGCAAGTGCCTCACTTACCTCACCCTAGCCCTGGCCTTGCCTTATCTCCGTGCTGATTCATTTTAGTGTTTAATTAGCTAAACAGAACGGTTCACTTACATCCACTTTCAGCCACAATATTTCCTACCACTTTTAAGTGATATTTGTACAAATACCTTATTTTTGATATTAAAAAAAAAAACCAAACCCATGCTACTCATGGCGACTCTGTAGGTCAGAGTAGAAATGCCTATAGGGTTTCCAAGAAGTGGCTGGTGGATTCGAATTGCCAGCCTTTTGATTAGCAGCTGAGCTCTTAACCACTGTGCCACCAAGGGTCCTATTTTTGATATAGATTTTGGCAGATATCCATATGTTAAGAATGTCATTACAGATTTCAGGGATTCAGATGTTTCAAAAGGAAACATTATTTTGCAAATGATAATGTCACCTAAAGATTCTATTAAGTAGAAGAAATAGAGAAACTGAAACTCTAGTGTTTAGGGATAATTTCTGGTTCATGTAAGAGCTGAAAAACTAGGAGTCAACAAAAAGAAAAACATTCAAGTAGATCAGAATCAGCCTGGCAAGAGAAGTGATCACGGAAGGAGATTTTTGTATAATTAAATGTCACTTTGCATTTTGAAATATTGCCTGCTGCCTCCCACTCAATCACCAAGTAAGATGAGAGGGAATGTTCTCTCTGCAAACCCAGAATTGACAGCAGCACTTGTTGGGTTCTCCATGAAGGATGAGCTGCAAATCAGAAGGATCAGAGTAGGTCATGCTCCCAAGACAATAAAATTATGCTGTTGAAATAAGTTAGACATTATAATTTGCCCCTGTAAGAAAGGCAGATAAACAACAAAAACAAAGCCGTATAAACTTTGGGGGTTTTAGAAAAGGAAGGAATTTTAGAGGCCATCTAGTTCAATCTCCTCTCTTTACAGAAGAGGAATTTGATGCCCAGGCAGGTGAGCTTTCCAAGGTCATTCAACTATCAAGTGGCCAATGGAGCTGTCATTTTCTTCCACAGGATGCTGGGAGTGATTGTGAGGTTGTGAAGCAAGTGAGTGGTACAATAAAGTGAGTGATACTAGTCTCCTGTTCCTTGTAGGCAAAAGGCTTAAAAGTCTTTAGATCTGATGTGCTGGGATTAGGACATGAGGAGATGCCCCTGAATATAGGCTCAGGACCAGCTGAACAAATAAGTTTCTTAGCATTCCAAGAGATATTTTACTTCTTCCTTCATCATTTTACTGATTACACAAACCCCAGCTCACTGATGGCATGTGGGTTTGGTATTTCTGATATGTACCAGCATTAAACATAGCTGCATTAGAGATTTCTTTCTGACAAATACCTCTCTATCAATCAATAACCACTTAAAAAAAAAAAACTCACTGCCATCAAGTCAATTCCGACTTATGGTGACCCCTTAGGACAGAGTAGAACTGCCTCATACGGTTTCCAGGGAGTGGCTGGTGGATTTGAACTATTGACCTTTTGGTTAGCAGCTGAACTCTTAACCACTAAACCACCAGGGTTCCCAGATTAATTCAAGGGATTCAGGATGAAGCATAAGAGTCCTGGGAATGAAATATACCAAAAGGTAAAAAAGGGGATTCTTCAAAGGTAAATGTTTCCTCCTTTCAATTTTGTCCAATCAACATGAGAATGGGAGAAGTTAAGGTCTGCCTTTTGTAATCCTAGAGAAGTTTTCTTCCCCTCTCTGCTCCTGACCAGACTGAGCTCTTAAATGGCCCAATTGGAGCTACTCTAGAGTCTTACTTTTATGGACCTTCTAACATGAAACCTAATACTGCAGTATTCATCATCATGGAATGGCTTCAAATAGGAATTAATTACATTTTTTTCCCAACCTCAAAGGTAGAGAGTTGAGTTAATCACACTCCTCCTATCATGGCATGTTAACTCATAAATGGTTTGTGAGAGGCTCCTTTCTTGTATTTTTAAATATTTTATTCCCATTTCCTCCCCTCTCATCCCAAAATACACAAACATTCTTGTGTTTTTGGCATGAACCCACTTAGAATTATTATTTTTAGCGTGTTTTCCATTCCTCTTCTAGGTCTTAGGGTGAAAGGAGAGGGAAGGAGGAAGAAAAGAGCTTGATCGATGCCTCACATTTATGGGGATTATTGGACGTTCCCCTTCAAAATGCTTTATGGTCCTCCCTTCATTTTTCTTATTTTCTCTTTTGGGGGAACATAGTATCTCAAGAATTCAAACTAACAAATCCAATCTAGCCCAATGTATTCGGTCCTTACTATGCATCGCCCCTTCTCACCTATTACCTTCCCCACAATTCCTAGGTACAAACAGAGGTTGATTGCCAGCTACATATACATTGAAAATATTTCGCACTCATTTCTGTATTTAAAAATTATGAAATTGGTGACTGATGCAGTTACCAATAGATACTAACATCTTTTTCTAAGTCTTTTCTGAGTGTAAATCAGAGTGCTTTGAACAATTTCATTACTCTAAAATGAAAAGCCTATATAAAAATAATTAGGGGAATGTACTTCATACATATAGAGTAAATTTAGCAATTACTCTTCGGGGCAACACAAATTTCTTTTTCACTATTTTTTCAGCTTCTAATAGAATTTTTTTTTTTTAATAGAATTAAGTCAAAGACAGTCATTTCTTTCAAGGGGAAACTGAGAATGTAAAACTTTAAATGTCATCAGATGTAACATACTCACTGGATATGTCTGGCAAAGGAACTATTTTTAGATCCATTTTAAAAGTGCAAAAGACCACTTTAACAAAAATCAGTATGGGAAGAACAGGTAGTCAGGAGTGAAAATAAAAAGTTCAAGGAAAATCAACTTTCTCATCATCAGCATCCTGTTCCATATATCCTCCTTCTGGGAAATCTTTACCTGCTTTCTCTAATTCACATTGATTCCAACTGTCACTAGGGTGGTGACATAATGAACAGGTCACAAGAATAGCCTCCTTCATATGAAAACTGGAGGACTGGTCTTTGCCCCCAGCAATATCACCACTGATTTTCAACAAGGCATTTTCTCCTTTTCTCTTCTGACTAGTTTCTGATTTGACTCTTATAATCAAATGTCTGACAATAGCTCTGATATTTGAGTCTTCGTGGTGTGATGTCTTCAACATTGTGTTTTATATACCTGACATTCTTCTTAGTAATTGGTTCATCTTCTCCCTGCAGTGCCTTTGGGATTAATATATCCAACAGGGCTGTAAGGGCTATTTCCTGGCAGCCATATCACATCCACCGAAGCCACCAGCTTTGAATCTTGACCTGGTGTTCAAAATTCTCAAGGGAAACTTGAGAATTCTTATATTCTTCTCATGTTATTCTTGAGTGTGTTACACTTGCTGTATGCTTTGACCCAACAACACACAATCCTTTGTCTAAATCTACCTTTGTTCCCTATTAGTGTCAGAAGCTCATGATAGGGTAACTACAAAGGGAAGATAAGAAGCTGCCAAAGGAACAGATGAAATTACTCACAGGAGGTGGCGGCTTCAAAACTCAGTGATGTCTCCATATTAACTATTACTCTGTGTGTGTGTGTGTGTGTGTGTGTATACGCACAGCATTGCATTTCCAGTTCTCCCAGATCAAATTTTAAAACACTGTTTAATAGAATATCAAAAGATACACCTACTAATCTGAAAAAGTAATCATCAGGGCTGAAATACTTACAGAAAAGTTTATTTCCTCTCTCTATTTGAATACTCAGAAAATGTTAAAACTCTGCATAGTTAATATAAGTTCTTTGACTTTGGAAAGAACAAATGATACCTAAGATTTGTTCCTGTGAATTAATTATAGAGCCATTTCTTTACCTGACAGTTGCTCAGGGTTTCACAGCAATTCATTTTTTAGCTTTTAGAATGGTGATATAGACAAACCTTTAATATCCAAATTTTACAGTTGAAGTAAAGAGAGAAGTTTACTGGAAAAGCCAGAACCTGGGTTATTGACTGGGCCTCTGCTCTGCTTCTCTAGAATCAGAGCACTGGAAGGGAAGCCGAGCTACCCTGACCTCCTGCCTCTATGATAACACTGAATGATCTCAAAGATATAGTCCAGTCCCTTTGAATGAAGGGATGGAAGGTTCATTACCATAGTCGTTTGTTATTTTTGTTGTTAAGTACCATTCAATCAGTTCTGACCCATGGCGACCCTATGTACAACAGAATGAAACGTTGCCCAATCCTGCGCCATCCTCACAATTGTTGTTAGGCTTGAGCCCATTGTTGCAGCCACTGTGTCAACCCATCTCGTTGATGGTCTTCCTCTTTTTCAATGACCCTCTGCTTTACCAAGCATGATGTCCTTCTCCAGGGACTCATCAATCCTGACAACATGACAAAAGTATGTGAGGTGGAGTCTTGCCATCCTTGCTTCTAAAGAGCATTGTGTTTGTACTTCTTCCAAGACAGATTTGTTTGTTCTTTTGGCAGCCCATGGTATATTCAGTATTCTTCTCCAGCACCACAATTCAAAGGCGTCAATTCTTCTTCAGTCTTCCTTATTCCTCGTCCAACTTTCACATGCATAGGGCGATTGAAAATGCCATGGCTTGAGTCTAGTGCACCTTAGTCCTCAAAGTGACATCTCTGCTTTCCAGCACTTTGAAGAGGTCTTTTGCAGCAGATTTGCCCAATGAAATATGTCTTTGATTTCTTGACTGCTGCTTCCATGGGTGTTGATTGTGGATCCAAATAAAATGAAGTCTTTTACAACTTCAATCTTTCCCCGTTATTCACAAGGTTTTCGCTGGCTAAATCTTTTCAGAAGTAGGCTGCCGGGATCTTCTTCCCAGTCTGTCTTAGTTGGGAAGCTCAGCTGAAACCTGTCTGCCATGGGTGACCCTGCCGCTATTTGGATACCAGTGGCGTAGCTTCCAGCATCAGAGCAACATGCAAACCCCTGCAGTACGACAAACTGACAGACATGTGAGGGACCATAGTCTTTAGGAAGAAATATTTTCCTAGTATCTAAAAAAATCTTTTCCTGCTGTTATCTTACTTCTTTCTGCCCAAGTTCCAGTGGAAATACCCAATAGTAGTCACAGCCACTTACACAGTTGCCCCATATGACCTTAATGGTTAAGCATTAAGAGGGATTGCATTAGGCTTTTATACTGAGCCTATTCTTAGGCTTCTGTACGTGCTTCTATACATTTTTCTTCTGTGTATCATATTAAAAACTATAATGGCAATTGCATAATTATTTTAAAATATGTAAAATTTCTGTAACAAGGAGATAGCAAAGATTTTCTAAGCTAAAGGCAGGGGTCATAAATGAAAATTTGAATAGATTTGACGACATCGGAATAAAAGCTTAAGTGTATGAAAAATCATTAAGAACAAAATGAAAAGTTAAATGGGAAAATAATCTGCAATAGGTGAGCGATTGAGTTAATATGTTTAATATATTTTTTAAAATCCCTTAAGATCAATGAGAGATAAGCTTCAACTGAAAAAAAAGAAAAGCAAAGGTCATAAATAAGAAATGCACAAATTAACGCTATAACACATGGTCAATACATGTGTGAAAAACCACCCAATTAAACCAGTAATCAAATAAGTACACTTGAAACATGCTGTGCTTGTCAGACTGACTACGGGTTCTTTAAGCGCTGTTCCCCATGTTGTTTCAGGGTGTGGGAAATAAACATTCTCATACACTGCTGATAGAAGTGTAAACTGGTACTGCTCCTTAGAGGTCAGATTAGCAATGTGTGTCTAAAGTGAACCTAGTAATCCCACTTTCAAGAATTTATTTTAAGGGAGTAATCATGGATAAAGACACTGCTACAAAAAAATCTTTTCCAGGACTATCTAAAATAGCTAAAAACTGGGGAGGTGGGGAGCCCAAAACTGTTGTACCACCTTCTCCAGGTTCGCATATGAAGCTGTTCGGGACAAATGGCTACCAAGAAGAGTAACCTATGATTCCCTGGTCCGGCTGTTGTCTTTCTGGGGTTCCCAGATTCCAGATATAAGATTCCATTTTAGTTAATTATCTTCTGTAATGAATATTTTGCTGTCATTAGGATTGATGTTGAAGATGATTTAATTAATGGAAAGATGTTCATCATGTTAAGTGAAAAAACAGAATACAGAGTAGTATATATACTAATCAGATTTTTACAAATATATAATTATGTGGGAAAAAAAACTAGAAAAAATACCCTAAGTTAAAATGTTTATCTCTGGTGGGAGTTTTGAGGGGGCATTATTTTTCTTCCTTTTTATGATGATTCTCAAAATTTCCTACATTACTTTTTTTTAATATAATTTTATTTATTTTGTTGTTATTGTCGAGAACATACACAGCAAAACATACACCAATTCAACAGTTTCTACATATACCATTTAATGACACTGATTACCTTCTCACCCTCTTTTTCTGAGTTATTCCTCCCCCATTAACATAAATTCATTGCCCCCTAAGGTTCCTAGCTTAGAGCCCTGGTGGCACAGTGGTTAACTGTTGGGCTGTTAACCAAAAGGTTGGCAGTTCGAATCTACCAGCCACTCCTTGGAATCCTATGTGGCAGTTCTACTCTGTCCTATAGGGTAGCTATGAGTTGAAATTGACTTGATGGCAATTGGTTTGGTTTTGTTTGCTAAGGTTCCTATCTAATTTTTTGAAGTTGCTATTGTCAATTTGGTCCCATATGGATAGTTCTTAAAAAGGTCACCAGTTCAAATCCACCAGCTGCTCCTTGGAAACCCTATGTGGTGGTTCTACTCTGACCTAAAGGGTCACTCTGGGTCAGAATTGACTCGACAGCAACGGATTTGGTTTGGAATGTTCAAGGCAGACATCTTTTAGTAGTTAAGCTATTTTTTGGTTTTAAGAAGACTTCAGGAGATTGTTATGGATTGAATTGTGTCCCCCCAAAATATATGTCAACTTTGTTAGTCATGATTCCCAGTATTGTGTGATTGTCCACCATTTTGTCATCTGATGTGATTTTCCTATGTGTTGTAAATCCTGCTTCTCCTATGTTAATGAGTCAGGATTAGAGGCAATTATGTTAATGAGGCAGGACTCAAAATCTATAAGATTAGGTTGTGTCTTGAGTCAATCTCTTTTGAGATATAAAAGACAGAAGGGAGCAGAGAAACAGGGGGACCTCCTACCATCAAGAAAGCAGAGCTGGGAGCAGAGCACGTCCTTTGGACCTGGAGTCCCTGAGCTGAGATGCTTCTAGACCAGGGAAAGATTGACCTTCACGCAGAACTGATAGAGGGAGAAAGCCTTCCCCTGGAGCTGGTGCCCTGAATTCAGACATCCAGCTTTCTAAATTGTGAGAGAAAAAATTTCTGTTAAAAGCCATCCACTTGTGGTATTTCTGTTATAATAACACTAGATAACTAAGACAGGGATATTTTTGGTTTCATGTTTAAAGATTATCTCAGGGCTGTAGTTTCAGGGGTTCGTCCAAACTTCATGGCTCCAGGAAGTCTAGAGTCTATGAGAATATGAAATTCCATTCTGCATTTTCCCCCTTGTGACCAGAATTCTTCTATGGAATCTTTGATCAAAATGTTCAGTAATGGTAGCTGAGCACCATCCAGTCCTTCTGGCCTCATAGCAAAGGAGGCAGTTGTTCATGGAGGCAATTAGCCACATATTCCATCATCCTCCTATTCCTGACTCTCCTTCTTCCTCTGTTGTTCTGGGTGAATAGAGACCAATCGGTGTGCCTTGATTGGCCACATGCAAGCTTTTAAGACCCCAGGCACTGCACATCTAACTAGGAGAGAGAACAGCAGCACTAAACATGATGTTAGACAATTAACTGGGGTGTCCCATGAAACCATAACACTAAACCTTCAAACCAAGAAACTACATCCTGTAAGGTTTTTGATTGTATATAAACAGCCTCAGCAGCTACTCTTCTGTTTTTTTTTTTTTTGTCACTGTAGATTTGTCTATCACATAACTCTTGCCAATTCAGCTTTTTACAGGTGTACAACTTACGGACAGCAATTACAATAACTGGCTGTGCAACCCTACCCTTAATGTGGTATTTCTATCACTGTTAATACTCCTTTCCCCCTCCCTCCTACCTCTGGTAACCACTAATAAACTTTGTTCTCTAAACATTTGCCTTTTCTTATTTTTTATGTGATTGAGGTCATATAATATTTGTCCTTTTGTGATTAACTTATTTCACTCAACATAATGTCTTTCAGCTTCTATCCACATTGTAGTATGTATCAAGACTTCATTTCTCCCACTGGCTGAATAGTATTTCATTGCATGTATGTGCCATATTTTGTTTATCCATTCATCCATTGATGGGCATTTAGGTTGTTTCCACCTTTTGGTTATTGTGACTAGTGCCACAGTGAACACTGGCATACAAGTCTCTGTTTGAGCCTCTGCTTTCAAGTCTTTTGGGTATGTACCTAGGAGTAGAATTGCTGGATCATATGGTAGTTCTAGTTTTTTGAGGAACCAACACACTGTTTTCAATAACAGCTATACCGTTTTGCATTCTCACCAGCAATGGGTAGGTGTTCCAGTTTCCCCACATCCTTGCCAATGCTGGTTATTTTCTTTTCTTTTTCTTTTTTAATCTTAACCATCTTGTTGTTGTTGTTGTTAGGTGCTGTTGAGTCGGTTCCAACTCATAGCGACCCTATGCACAACAGAACGAAACACTGCCTGGCCCTGTGCCATGCTTACAATCATTGCTATGCTTGAGCTCATTGTTGCAGCCACTGTGTCAATCCACCTCGTTGAGGGTCTTCCTCTTTTCCGCTGACCCTGTACTCTGCCAAGCACGATGTCCTTCTCCAGGGACTGATCCCTCCTGACAACATGTTCAAAGTATGTAAGGTGCAGTCTCGCCATCCTTGCTTCTAAGGAGCATTCTGGTTGTACTTCTTCCAAGACAAATTTGTTTGTTCTTTTAGCAGCCCATGGTATATTCAATATTCTTCACCAACACCACAATTCAAAGGCATCAATTCTTCTTCAGTCTTCCTTATTCATTGCCCAGCTTTCACATGCATATGATGTGATTGAAAATACCATGGCTTGGGTCAGGCGCACCTTAGTCTTCAAGGTGACATCTTCGCTTTTCAAAACTTTAAAGAGGTCCTTTGCAGCAGATTTAACCAAAGCAATGCGTCTTTTGATTTCTTGACTGCTGCTTCCATGGCTGTCGATTGTGGATCCAAGTAAAATGAAATCCTTGACAACTTCAATCTTTTCTCCGTTTATCATGATGTTACTCATTGGTCCAGTTGTGAGGATTTTTGTTTTCTTTATGTTGAGGTACAATCCAGACTGAAGGCTGTGGTCTTTGATCTTCATTAGTAAGTGCTTCAAATCCTCTTCACTTTCAGCAAGCAAGGTTGTGTCATCTGCATAACGCAGGTTGTTAATGAGTCTGCCTCCAATCCTGATGCCCCGTTTTTCTTCATATAGTCCAGGTTCTCAGATTATTTGTTCGGCATACAGACTGAATAGGTATGGTGAAAGAACACAACCCTGAGGCATACCTTTCCTGACTTTAAACCAATCAGTATTTCCTTGTTCTGTCCAAACAACCGCCTCTTGATCTATGTAAAGTTTCCTCATGAGCACAATTAAGTGTTCTGGAATTCCCATTCTTTGCAATATTATCCATAGTTTGTTATGATCCACACAGTCGAATGCCTTTGCATAGTCAATAAAACACAGGTAAACATCCTTCTGGTATTCTCTGCTTTCAGCCAGGATCCATCTGACATCAGCAATGATATCCCTGGCTCCACATCCTCTTCTGAAACCAGCCTGAATTTCTGGCAGTTCCCTGTCAATATACTGTTGCAGCCGTTTTTGAATGATCTTCAGCAAAATTTTGCTTGTGTGTGGTATTAATGATAATAAAAAAGAAAAAAACTTTTTTTTTTTAATGATATTGTTCTATAATTTCCATATTCGGCTGGATGACCTTTCTTGGGGATAGGTATAAATATGGATCTCTTCCAGTCAGTTGGCCAGGAAGCTGTCTTCCGTATTTCTTGGCATAGATGAATGAGCACCTCCAGCGCTGCATCTGTTTGTTGAAACATCTCAGTTGATATTCCATCAATTCCTGGAGCCTTGTTTTTTGCCAATGCCTTCAGAGCAGCTCAGACTTCTTAGTGGGAGTAAAATGGTATCTCATTAAGGTTTTGATTTACGTCTCTTTGATGGCTAATGACACTGAACATATTTTCATGTATTTGGTAACCATTTGAAGGTCTTCTTTGGTGAAATGTCTATTCAAGTCCTTTGCCCATTTTTTGATTGAGTTATTTACCTTTTGGTTGTTAAGTTGTTGAAATTTTATGTATATTTGGCTTTTAGATTCTTATCAGAAATATGGTTTCTGAAGATGCTCTTCCAGTCAATAGCTTGTATTTTTGTTTTTTTTTAAAGTCTTTTTTTTAAATATTTTTTTTTTGTGCTTTAAGTAAAAGTTTACAAATCAAGTCAGTCTCTCACATATAAACTTGTATACACCTTACTACATACTCCCATTTACTCCCCCCCAATGAGCCAGCCTACTCCCTCCTTCTAGTCTCTCCTTTTGTGACCATTTTGCCAGTTTCTAACCCTCTCTACCCTCCCATCTTCCCTCTAGAGAGGAGATGCCAACACAGTCTCAAGTGTCTACGTGAAACAAGTAGCTCACTCCTCATCAGCATCTCTCTCCAACCCATTGTCCAGTCCAATCCATGTCTGATGAGTTGTCTTCGGGAATGGTTCCTGTCCTGGGCCAACAGAAGGTTTGGGGACCATGACCGCCGGGATTCTTCTAGTCTCAGTCAGACCATTAAGTCTGGTCTTTTTATGAGAATTTGGGGTCTGCATCCCACTGTTCTCCTGCTCCCTCAGGGGTTCTCTGTTGTGCTCCCTGTCAGGGCAGTCATCGGTTGTGGCTGGGCACCACTCTAGTTCTTCTGGTCTCACGATGATGTAAGTCTCTAGTTCATGTGGCCCTTTCTGTCTCTTGGGCTCATAATTATCTGGTGATCTTGGTGTTCTTCATTCTCCTTTGATCCAGGTGGCTTGAGACCAACTGATGCATCTGAGATGACCGCTTGTTAGCATTTAAGACCCCAGACGCCACACTTCAAAGTGGGATGCAGAATGTTTTCTTAATAGAATTTATTTTGCCAATTGACTTAGATGTCCCCTGAAGCCATAGTCCCCAAACCCCTGCCCTTGCTCCACTGACCTTTGAAGCATTCAGTTTATTCAGGAAACTTCTTTGCTTAAAAAGTCTTTTGATGAACACAAGTTTTTCATTTTCATGAGGTCTCATTTATTTATTTTTTTTTTTGTCTTTTGCTGTTTGTGCTTTTATTATGTTAGATAATCCATTGTTGAAAACTAGGCCTGCCAGCGTTGCCCTGCTTTTTTTCTAAGTCCCACATTACTTTTAAAAAAATGTATTGAAGTAAATATACATCCGGAAGAGTATACATGTTATAAGTGGACAGCTTAATGAATTTCTATAAGCTGAGCACGCATGTGTAGCTAGCACCCAGCTCAAGATGCAGAACATGACCAGTCTATTTCATACTCATTTCAAGTCATTACCCACAATCTCCTCACCATCAAAGTGATCACTATCTTAACTTCTAACAGCATTGAGTAGTTTTATATGTTTTTGTACTTACACAAATGGATAAAATCATACATTTTTTGTCTGGCTTTTTTTGCTCAATATTATTATTGACACCCATATTGTTGCATATAGTTGCAAACATATCTATTTTCGTATGTTGTTCCCTTGTACTTAGTGCTATATAACAGAAATGCCACAGTGAATGGCTTTAATAAACCAAAACTTACTTTCTCACAGTTTAGGAGGCTAGAAGTCCAAATTCAGAGCACTGGCTCTAGGGGAATGCTTTCTCTCTGTGTCGGCTCTAGAGGAAGGTCCTTGTGTCTTCAGCTTTTTCTTCTTGGTTCCTTGGAGATCTCCAAGTGTCTTGGCATCTGTTTCCCCATCTCTGCTTTGCTCACTTGTTTAATCTCTTTTGTATCACAGAAGAGATTGAATCAACATCCACCCTGTACTAATCCTGCTTTGTTAACATAACAACCCACTCCCAAATGAAAATATAACTACAGGCATACCAAAAAAAAAAAAAAAAAAAAAACCTAACGCCATCGAGTCAACTCCAACTCATAGCGACCCTATAGGACAGAGTAGAACTGCCCCACAGGGTTTTCAAGGAGTGCCTGGCGGATTCATACTGCTGACCCTTTGGTTAGCAGCCATAGCACTTAACCACTACACCACCAGGGTTTCCACTACAGGCATAGAGGTTAGAATTTATAATACATAATTTTTGGAGATGTAATTCAATCCATAGCATTCTGCCCTTTGCCCTACCCCCACCCCAAATTCCCTGTTCTTGTCACATGCAAAACACATTCACCCTATCACATCCTCTCCGAAGTCTTAAATCAACTCCAAGTCCAACATCTCATCTTCTAAATCATCTAAATTAAATATAGGTGAGACTTTAGGCATATTCCATGCTGGGGCAAAATTCCTCTTCATCTGTGAACCTGTGAAATTTAGAGTACGAGTTATCTGTTTCCAAAGTACAATGGTGGAACAGGGACAAAGTAGACATTTCCATTAAAAATGGATGGAACTGGAGGGAAAGAAGGGATAACAGGTACCAGGCAAATCCAAAACCCAGCAGAACAATTTGCTTTAGCTCTCAAGGTTTAAATATAATCCTCTCTTCTCTGAGGCCATCTAGGCAATGGCTCTGCCCTCCAGACACTGGGTATTGGCCACACCTTCTCAGTTCTCAGTGGAGGCCCCTTAGCGCTGGGCTTCAGTTCCACTTTATAGGACTTCTGGGATATCAACTCTACTCCCTGGCTTTAGGCAGCCCCATTCTCCTAGTTCATCTGAGTGGCTACCCCAACCCCTCAGCCCCAGCGGGCCATATTCTTCTTCCCCTTGGGCAAGCAGCCCCACCCCCACAGCTTTGGGTAGCAGCCCCATCCCCCCGGCACACCTTAATGGCAGCTGCACACTCTGGAACCAAATTGGTGAACACCCGAATCTTTGAAACCTAAGAGGCTGTGGCCCCACCCTTGGAGATTCAGGAGACCATGGCCCCACCTTCTGAAACTAGAAAGGCCCTGTGTCCCATGCTCCTTTTAACAGTTCTTCTGATCTCCAAACTGTTCCAGAGATTGTGCTTTACTTTTCTTGGAGGACTGCAGATATTGCTCCTTTGGCTTGTTTCCTGCCTGTAGAATTTCAAGAGGCAGAAAGCCTTCTTTCCTTTTGTTCTTTTTCTGTCCCCTTCAGTCTAAGCTAATGGGTTTTCTGCTGTGGTAGTTGGTTAGATCCATCGGTCACAGGCTTAATCTCTTTAACAAAAGATTGTGTAGCCACAGCCTTGGTGAACATTCTAGGACATGTGCCCTTAGTTTGTGCAACAGAATTTTCCAAATCTTTAAGTTCTGTTTTCATTTTGCACAATTCATTTTTAAGTCTATATCTTTCCTCTTGCATTTTACTATAAGCAGCAAGGAGGAACCATGTGACCCCTTTAAGATCTTGCTTAGAAATCTCATCAGCCACATATCCAAGCTTATCACTTACAAGTGATTACCAAATAAATTACCAAATATTTGAACATTATTCAGACAAGTTCTTTACCACTGCATAAAGAGTATCGCCTTTCCTCCATTGTCCAATCACATATTCATCATTTTCTTTTAAAGCCTCACCAGAAGCACATTTAATGTTCACATTCCTAGCAACATTCTTTTGCTGGTTCCCTATGTATTCTCTAAGACAATAAAGACTGTCTCCATAACTCTCCTTACAAGAATTGCCTTTGACACTCATAATTCTACTAACAGTGTCTTCAAGGCAATCTAGGCTTTTACTGTTTTTGTTGTTAGGTGTTGTTGAGTCAGTGCTGACTCAAAGCGACCCTATGTGCAACAGAATGAAACACTGTCCAGGCCTGCACCATCCTCACAATCATTGTTGTGTTTGAGCCCATTGTTGCAGCCACCGTCTCAATCCATCTCATTGAGGATCTTTCTCTTTTTTGCTGACCCTCTACTTTACCAACCATGATGTCCTTCTCCAGGAACTGGTCCCTCCTCATAACATGTCCAAAATAAGTGAGATGAAGTCTTGCCGTCCTCACTTCTAAGGAACATTCTGGCTGTACTTCTTCCAAGACAGATTTGTTCATTCTTCTCTCAGTCCGTGGTATATTCAGTATTCTTCACCAACACCATAATTCAAAGACATCAATTCTTCTTTGGTCTTCCTTACTCATTGTCCAACTTTTGCATGTATATGAGGTGGTTGAAAATACCATGGCTTGAGTCAGGCACTTCTTAGTCCTCAAAGTTACATCTTTGCTTTTGAAAACTATTAAAAAACCAAAACTGTTGCCATCAAATTGATTCCGACTTATCCAGTCTCTACCCAATTCCAAAACCACTTCCACATTTTAGGTATCTGTTAGAGTAGCACTCCCACTTTTCAGTACCAAATTGTCTCTTAATTATCTAGTGCTGCTATAACAGAATTATCACAGTGGATGGCTTTAAGAAAATTTACTTTCTTACAGTTAGGAGGCTAGAAGTCTGTATTCAGAGCTATGGCTGTAGGGGAGGCTTTCTGTCTCCATTGGTTCTGGAGGACTGTCCTTGTCTCTTCAGCTTTTGCTTTCTGGTTCATTGAGATCTCCACGTATCTTGACATCTTTCGTTCCCCATCTCTGCTTTGCTCGTTTGTTTAATCTCTTATATATCTCAAAAGAAATTGACTCAAGATAACCCCACACTAATCCTGCCTCATTAGCATAACAAGGACAATCCATTCCCAAATGAAATCGTAGTCATTGGCATGTTGTTGTTATCGTGTGCCATCAAGTTGATTCCAACTCATAGCAACCCTATAGGACAGAGAAGAACTGCTGTGTAGGGTTTCCAAGGAGCAACTGGTGGATTTGAACTGCTACCTTTTGGTTAGCAGCCTGAACTCTTAACCGCTATGCCACCAGGTCTCTAGTCACCAGCATAGAAGTTAGAATTTACAACACATATTTTGGGGGGACATAATTCAATCAATAACACTCATGAATATATTACAATGTATTTATTCATTCTACTGTTGATGAGCATGTGAGTACTTTTCAATATGGAGCTATTATGAACAGTGTTCCTATGAACATTCTAAAGAATATATGTATATTTGGTGCAAGTATCTACACATTTCTTTAGGTATGTATTTAAGAGTTAAATTGCTCGGTCAGAGAGTATGCATATATTCAGCTTTAGTAGCTGTTGCCAAACAGTTTTCCAAAGTGGTTAAACCAATTTACACTTACTTCTTAAACTTACTATCTCTTTATCTACATTTTGTATTTATAACAATAGTAACATAAATCTATTATCCTACTGTTCTGCACATTAACGATGTACATCTAGCAGTAACAAATGCTGAGATATGAGGCAAGAGTAAATGCTGGCTGTGATGGTTAAGGTTACGTGCCAACTTGGCCAGGCCATGATCTGCAGTTATTCAATGGTGGGATTTGGCAGTAATGCAGTGATGTAATTTGGCAGTTATGTAATGATGTAATCATCTTCCACTTTGTGATCTCATGTGGTCATCCTCCCTTTTTGCATTACGCCAATTTTCACAAAACGACCTGGTCTTTGGAACCTAACCATGTTGATAAGTGAGGAGTGGGTGTGTTCTTCCATCAGCTATGTATGAATTTTGATTGTCCCACATGCTCACTGAACACTTTGTATTTTCTGTCATTTCCATTTTAGCTATTTTAGTGGGTATTGTAGTAGTCTTATATTATGATTTTAATTTGCATTCTCCAATCACTAATGAGGTTGAATGCCTCTCCATATGATTATTGGCTGTTTGGATATTCTGTTTTGTGAATTCACTGCTTTTGCTCATTTTTCCATTGAGTTTTCTGTTTTACTGATTTAAAGGAATTTTCATATATTCTGGATACAAGTCATTGTTAGATATATGTATTGTAGATATTCTTTACTCTGTGAGTTGCCTTTACATCTCTTAATGGTGTCTTTTGATGAAGCATTTCAAATTTCAGTATATTCTAGTTTATAATTTTCTCTGTATTGGTTAATACTTTTTGTGTCTTTACTTATCCAAAGTCATGACATTTTCTTTTATCTTTTTCTTTAAAAGTTTTATTATTTTACTTTTAATATTTAGATTTTCAATCCTTCTGTCCATGATACATAGTGTGAGGTAGCATCAAGATAATTTTTTTCCTATATACCATATTTTTACACAAATAGTGCACACCTGCTATGTTTGTTTGCCAACCATGCCCGCTCCCCTCCGCCAAGGAATTTTTGTTAGCACACTATGATAATTTTTTTACATCAACATGCATAAAAATTGGCATAGGAATATTTATAAAAATACCTCAAGGGGGGAAGACATGGCTGGCAAACAAGCATAGAAAAAATTATTTGTGTAAAAATATGGTAGATAGCCAACCAACCAAACGTTGTTTATTGAAATTACTATTCTTTCACCATAGCACTTTAACCGTTGTCATAAATCAGGTGATAGTACGTGTATATATTAGACTGTGTGTGAACTCTGTCTTTGCTTCCTTTGGTCGGGTTGCTTATCACTGGGTCAGAACCAGACTGCCTTAATTATGATAGTCTCATAATAGGCCATGGTATCTAGTAGTGTAAGTCCTCCTAGTTTATTCTTCTTCAGAATAGGCTTGGCCATCCTTGGCTCTTTGAACTTCCACGTAAATTTTAGAATCATGTTGTCAGCTTCCAAAAACAAACCTGCCTGTATTAAGATGGGATTGAATCTATAGGTAAATTTGGGAGAATAAACACATTAGTTTTATAATAAAAATGCAAAATAATTAAAAAAAAAAAACACTAATAGGTCAAGGTTTTTTATCAGTTTTATTTTCCAAAAAGGAGCTTCTTTTAAATTTTCAATTACAGTTGCATTCAAGACATGTATGTTTTAGGTATATTCTACTAGATATAAAAGTAGCAGTAAAATCTAGTTGTTAGCTCTTTAGAGAAATCATAAGATTTTAAGGTTTATTTCTTCGTATTAAAAAATGTGGAGAAAGTACTTGTGAACAGCCTAGGATGAATTTTTGCTTCCAAAGGTTTGATTTCTGTTTAAAGACCTCATGTCATAAAGCAGTGTGTTGTAAGCATAAGCAGAGGGGTATCACAAGCTCCATTTTGCCTGGGATGTATCATCCCCAATTAACACCTATTGACCAGGCATTCTGCCCAGTTTAGCATTTTTCCTGGGCAAAAGTATCCTGATATGGCTGATTAATGATATGGTCATGTTATATGAATTTGATCATTATTTTTACAACAAATGTCATGACAATATATTGTCCAATAAAACAATTTTCTTTGGGAATAGGCTTTCCTAAATTAAAATTTCTCAGGTATTTCTAAATGTGAACTTTAGAAAAATTATTCTTATGTATACAGCTGTGAGTTTTTTAATGTTAGTTTCCACTGCGTATGCCAGTGTGGTCGCATAAGGTTTTTGTTTGTTTGTTTTTAAGGAAAGCTGCTCTTCTTTCATTTATTATTTCCTCCTAATGACTTTAAAGACCCCAAACCAGACTTGTGTAGCAGTGGACCACAGGTTGGATACAAGCAGGTGAGTCAGAGGACAAGGCTCTGGGCATCCACAGTTGGGCTTTGTCTGGATGGCTGGCAGACAGACGATGAGGGCTTTGGGGACCAGACTGCTCCTGCGGCTTATGCTCAGGCAGGCAGAACAGTGGGGCAGGACTGGGCACCCTCTGCTCCCTCCTCATCCCCTTCTTCTTGCTCTGCTCCCACTGTCGCACTCTCAGTGACGGCCCCTGCCTGTCTTTGCCAGTAACTCCAGCAGCAGCAGCAGCAGCAGTGGCAGGAACTACTAGGACAACCAGAAGTGGGCTCCCATAAAGTTTTAATATGGTATTTGCACAACGTCCAAATAACATAACATTCTATTTCACAGAACGTATTGTGGACCTTAAGTGACCCATACCTGTACTCGATTTTCCAAACATGTATTTTCAATAAAGGTTCCAAGAAGGGTTAGATAGAATATACTATCGCGACACTTACCTGCAATCAAGAATGCAGCTCAAACAAGCCATGGCACATCCAGTTCAGTTCTAGATAGATGTTGGGAACCAAGAGAAGACTGATCCAAGGAAGCACAGGAGCACCAGGAGGAAGCAGAGGCAAAGTGAGGTCATTCAAGGAAATTCTACAAAGCAGGAAATGAGAGCTGGGTTCAGCTCCTGAGAATCAGAAATGGGGCTCTAGCTTCCTGGCTGTGATGTGGAACAGGGAGCCAATATTAAGCATATAGGATTTTAAATTCTGGTTTATTTGAAATGAACATCCAAAACCAAAAACCACACCCACCGTCATTGAGTTGATTCCGACTCCTAGCAACCTTACAGGACAAAGAAGAACTGACACATAGGGTTTCCAAGGCTGTAATCTTTATGGAAGCAGAGTGCCATATCTTTCTCCCATGGAGCAGCTGGTGGGTTTGAACCACTGACCTTTTGGTTAGCAGCCCAGTCCTTAACTACTTTGCCAACAGGGCTCCTCTTCTGTGAAATTCCATGTATTAATTGACAGCATGGGCAAGGCAGCAGCCTACAAAGAGATTATTTTTTCAAAGTAAAGTGTCCTCAGTCCTCAGCTGAGTCAAGAATTTTGGCGGCTTGAGTTGAAATATAACACTTAGGTTTCAATGATTTGCTGATATGGTGCCTGACCTGGCTTTGCAAGGTTAAAAGTTTTTGGTTTTCCTTAAGTTTTATAATGGATTAGTTGGCTAGGCAAGGATGAGCTCATAAAACTTATTCATCTCTTTATTTATCAATTAGTTCAGTTAGCTATTATGATATATTTTAAGAAAACTGCTTTTTGGAGAGCTGAAAGAAAGGAATTTATTAAGAAAATTTCATGCAGTAAATTAGACCAAACCTTACTGTCAAGTCGATTCTGACTCAATAAAAAGTCCCTTAAAAGGGTGGCATCAGGGTAAAGTATAACATGGGACAGATAGATTTTGCATATCAAAATTAGAAATACCCTAATCACACTCTGAAAGTTATATTTAGTTTGTGGGTATGTGGAAAATATGGATCTTTGCAAAAGAGTGTATGGCCTCAAAAAAAAAGAGATCTTGGTATACTGTACATTGAAATAATGTCTGTTTATGGCTATACCCTGTGCTATAACTCACTTTCTGAGTTATAAACATTTGACTTGGGAACACCCCAAGTATGGACTAGTCTCTGGTTGTTCCTTTCCATGGAACTCCAGGACAATTTGGATCAATAGAACTACTCAAACTTTGTGGTACACAGCGGTATAACCCAATATCCTTTAACCCCTCCGAGTTTTCCCCCCAGGCATAAATTCCTCACAAGCTATGATCCTTTCTTTATCAGAATTCTTCATCCCTTATGGCATAGAACTATTCTATCGCAGCTAATTCTTCCTCATACATATTCCTTTTTCTTTAATTTTTGCCCAGGCATTTCCTGAATATTGCTCTCCCCTTTCCTCTTTGTGTCTTTCGCTTTATTCTAGTTGAGAACCAAAACCATTGTTGTAATCACACTAAGTATGAAAATGCTGGTAATACTGGTAATCACACTAAGTATGAAAATGCTGGTAATACTGGTAGTGAATAAAAAGTAAGAAATACATTTTAAAGTGGAAATGAATAAAATAAAAACCCAAGGCAGTCTTCATTATCCAAGGCCCCTGAGGACTGGAGAGTCTCCTTTGAAATTTTCACTTAGGTTTTAATCCATCACTGTGCCCTTTATATAAGTTTTAAAAAAATCAGCGCTTAAACAAAAAATTATATCTTATTTTACTCTTTCTTTCAATTATTAGTTTACCATATTATTGTATTTCTATTATTTTGTATTGCAGATGTCCTGTGTTTCAACTTCTTCAGAGGTTAAATTGATGTTTATGGGCTAATCTGGAAATCTAAAAACCATTTGCCTCATTACTCCATAAGAGCATATGTTCAAATTCCCATCGGCTGACTTATAACAGGGCTTTTGGAACAGAACTCAGTGTAAGTCACAGATGTACTGAGTTTTCCTTTTTGTTATTCACTTCCTTTTCAGGTGGGGGCACATATCTGTTTACATGTGAGCAGGTGTGTGTGTATTGTATATACATATGTGGCTACACATACATACACATACATATTTTTACAGCTCTGGGCTCATAACATCATTTATTCTTTCCTTCTTCCTTCCTTTTTTCCTTTCTCCCATTTTCCCTCCTTTCTTCCCCCCTTAACTCCTTCCATGGATATTTCAGTGACTACTATGTGTGTGAAACATTCAATTCTGAGCCTAAGGAATTTCCAGAGACAAGGTCACTGGCCTCACACAGCTTGTACTCTAGCAGGGAGACAGATATAAATTAAACAATTGCTCAAATACACGTGAAGTGCACACCCTGATAAGTGCTCTGAAGCGAGGTCACACAGCAGTATTCGAACACGTAACTGGGACCTCCAGGTCAGAACAGGTTTCTTGGAGGGAGTGATTCTCCAGCCAAAATATAAGATGGGGCAGAAGTTAAAAGGACTACGGGGGTAAGAGGGGATGGAAGGAAGGGAGAAGGGAGGGTATAAGGTACTCCAGACAGAGCGAACGGCATGTGCAAAGACCATATTTACTCAGTAAGGTACTTTTTGGTGACTTTTTTCATGAGCAGCCACTGGATAGCTGGGAAGGCTTTTAGCTTAAACCATACCATGAAAGTTAATTGTAATTGTACTAGAAAGCAATAAGGCACATGTAATTTCACAAACAGTTTTACCATTTTTGTTTTTCAGGTATGAAGTCCCCCTTTAGCCCTGACAACCACCTCAAAGATGGAATTGTGAATATGGCAAATTTTCTATGGGGCTTTGAAGAAAATAGGATAAAGAACGACAGTTCTGAGGACCGGCTGAGTCAAGAGAAGAAGAAAATTCTTTTCTCCTTCTGTGAGGTGTGTAATATCCAGCTGAACTCTGCAGCCCAGGCCCAGGTCCACTACAACGGCAAGTCCCACCGCAAGCGAGTAAAGCAGCTGAGTGATGGACAGCCCCCACCCCCAGTTCAGGGCTCGGAGCCACCGCTGGCCAGCCCCAGCACCAACACCAGCACAGGTAGGAAGGAGGGCCTGGGGGTTCCACTGACTTTTGAGAGATAATGGTTCTGTGCTAGCAATGAAGGATTTACAGCAAGACTTGTCTTTAGCCTTAAACTAACCGAAACCAACTGCCGTCAAGTTGATTCTGACTTATAGTGACCCTAGAGGACAGAGTAGAACTGCCCCATAGAGTTTCCAAAGAGTGCCTGGTGGATTTGAACTGCCGACATTTTGGTTAGCAGCCATAGCACTTAACCACTACGCCACCATGGTTTCCAGCCTTAAACTACCATCACAATAATATGTACTCTTTTCCCTGCAGGTAAAACCCAGCTGTTTTTCACCTCTCAGTATATTTATTGTTATTATATACACATCTCTGTGTATATATCTATGTATCTATCTCTCTATATACAAAATTTGTTATCGGACTATGGACTTTCTGTACCGTCATGGTATGTGAACATTTCCTAATGTATTTTGAAACGTGTTTTAGATCAGCGAGATCAAATTTTTCCCCCTTTGGAAAACTAGAGCTTCTTTAGTTTCCTTCATCTGCTTTCTATTGGATAACTTACTACTTGATATTATATAAAAAGCTGCAGCTTTATTTATAACATCTCATCATGCAGGAAAGGCACATTAATCTTGCATGTTGGAGTTGTCATATTCTTTTATGGAGATGCCAGCAGTGTGCTGGTGATGTTCTAACAATAGGAACAGGCATTGCCAAAACCAGCAATGCTCACCTCTGAGGTCAGGCACCGGTAATTACTTTCACTTGCTTCTCATTTTTTCCTGTGGGCTGGATACAGGCAGAAGCTTAGGAATTTTGGCATTCCAGCATCTGCCCTGACTTTTGAACAGCCTTTCAAATCCTTTATCTTATCCTTGGGAAACCCTTCCTCCCCCACATCCCTGTTCACTGGGTGCCTTAATGTGGCAGAACTAAAGAAAAATGTGAAATTTACTGTTATTCGTGGTGAAGATTTCTACAAAAATGTGGTCATCCTACCCAGGTTTACGTGGGAGGCCAAAGATAAGTCTCCTTCTAAATGTGGTGGAAGAGCTCCAAATTCCACTGTAGCAAGTGTTTGCTCTGGTAATGAGGCCTTGACTTGAAGTCAGATGACAGAGAAGCCACTTGTTGGCATTTTGCGAAGTTATGTCATAATCCATGTTAAGCTCCAGTGAAAACTGTGTGTGTGTGTGCGCGCACACGCGCACACACTGTAAATAATAAGAGGGATCTGTTAAACATAACTACTTTTTACTCAGTATAGGTTTTAACTATTTTTTCCAATCAGTACTTCATGTGCTGTGAAAGAACAAGGTATAGGATACACACTGATAATACTGAAACTTTTTTTCCATTTGTTTATTATTATAATTATAATAAGTATTCACAGATGCATGAATATAACTGTATTTACATATTAAAATAGAGTTAGGTTAGTGTTAAGTTAAAACCTAAATAATTGAAATCAAGGAGCAAACAGTGGCCTGACTAAAGGTTTGAATCACATCTATGTAATTATTACATATTACAGGCAGCCCCTAAATTATGAATGATTTCCATTCCTAACTCTGTCTTTAAGTCCAACTTGTACATAAGTTGGAACAGTTAGGTACAGTCTGTATTTAATATCAGTTAGTTAATATAGTGTGCCTTTCTATGCATAAAAATCTTTAAACACTTCCAGATACACTGAAACATCTTTAACATAATAATACAGTAATATTAATGTTTTGATGTGCATCACAATAGTACCCATTTGTTATTACAAACCATTGTATGTACCTCGAATTTTTAATACACTAGGTTTTATGGTGGTTGGTTCTTAACTAAGAATTATATCTAGTTGGACATTCATAACCTCGGGACTGCCAGTATACCTACACCTAAATTGTGGTTAACCTGCGGCCTCTAATATATAATAATAAAAGTAAAAAAAGTAGCTAATATTAATTGAACATTTTCTTATGTGCCACGTCCTGGCACTAAGCACTCTGTATGAATTTTCCCTTAATTCTCTCACCAACTGCTATTATCCCCAATTTACAGATTAGGATCTGAGAAACAAAATAGTTTTCCCAGATTCATATAATGGAGAAGCGGCAGTTCCAGGGTTCCAGCCATGTTCAATTGATGGTGAAGTCTTTATTGTTTGTCAATATTTCCCTACAATACAATGCAGCACAATACAGGTAAAATTTAGTTATAATATACTTGGGGTCACTAATAGTTGCTATCAAAGCAAACTGTCTCACTTTGATGACCAAGCCTGTTACCATTGAGTCAGTTCTGACTTACGGAGACCTCATGTGTTACAGATTAGAACCGAGCTCTGTAAGGTTTTCTTGGCTGTAATCTTCATGGAAGCAGGTTGCCAGGGCTTTTTTCCATGGTGGCACTGGGTGGGTTCAAAAGCCATCCTTTAGGTTAGAAGTTGATCACAAACCACTTGTGCTATCCAGGGATCTCTAAAACATAAGCAGAATATTATGATTCTATTCTATAAATATACATAACTCATCATGTAACATAACACAGAATATTTACATATAGTAAAATGAGTGAGAAAATAAGACAGCTTTTCAAGTTGTACGTTTAGCATAGCAATGATTTTGAGGATGGCACAGAACCGGGCAGTGTTTTGTTCTGTTGTACGTAGGGTCGCTATGGGTCAGAACTGACTCAACAGCACCTAACAGCAACAACAACACACTAGGCATAAGGAAAATCTTCATATATTTATGATATAGCCAATTATCCATTCTCAGAAGACTTGGATTTAACATATTGTGTTAGTCATCTACTGCTGCTGTAACAGAAATACCACAAGTGGATGGATTTAACAAAGAGAAATATATTTTTTCAGTCTAGTAGGCTAGAAGTCTACATTTAGGGCATCATCTCCAGGGGAAGGCTTTCTCTGCAGCTCTAGAGAAAAGTCCTTCCCCTAGACTAGGAGCTTCTCTACGCAGGGACCCTGGGTCCAAAGGACACACTCTGCTCTTAGCACTACTTTTTTGATGGAATGAGGTCCCCTTGTCTCTCTGCTCGCTTCTTTCTTTTATATCTCAAGAGATTGCCTCAAGACACAATCCAATCTTGTAGATTGAGTCCTGCCTCAGTAACACAACTGCCCCCCATATTCCCTCATTGACATCATAGGGGCAGGACTTACAACATAGGAAAATCACACAATACTGGAATCATGGCCCAGCCAATTTGATACACACATTTTTTGGGAGGCATAATTCAATTCATGACACATATGATGAAGGCAAGTCACTTAACCTCTGAAGGTAGTAGTATAAAAACATTAATTCTCTCAACTGAAAAAAAAAAATAGGTATGATGATGTCTGCTCTTTGGAAATAGAAATTAAGCGTAGATATATGTTCAAATATGAAAATGATATGTTTTATTCCAAAATATAAGTTATATCCTGGATATCCAAAAAGTAGAAAGGTTGAATACGTTATAGTACACTTAAAAGATGAATGATAAACTCATTGCTGTGGAGTCGCTACTGACTCATAGTGACCCTATAGGACAGAGTAAAACTGCCCTATAGGATTTTTCAAGGCTGTAATCTTTACAGAAACAAACTGCCACATCTTTCTCCCACAGAGCACCTGGTGGATTTAAATTGCCGACCAACTGGGTGCTTAACCACTGCACCACTAAGGCTCCTCTAGGTGAATGATAAAAATCAAAAACCAAAATCTGTTGCCGTTGAGTCGATTCTAACTCATAGCAACCCTAGAGTAGAACTGCCCCACAGGGTATCCAAGAAGCCAGCAGCTAGTGGATTCGAACTGCTGACCTCTTGGTTAGCAGCTGAGCTCTTAACCACTGCACCAGCAGGGCTCCATAGATGAATGATAGAAATCATAATTCTTAAAAATGACATTTCTAAAGAATACCAAATGATGGGACAATCATCCATTATATAATGCTAAGCAAAACAGCAGGATGTAAAGCAGACTGTCCCTCAGTGCTGTTCTGCGTGCCTAGGAATGTGTATCCACTAGACCCTCAATTCAATGAAGAGCAGACCTGACATGGTTTTATTTTTCCAATCACTTTCCTCAGCTTTGATCTATCAAACTTCTGTCTCCTGCTGTGTAGCAGGTCCTTAACACTCTCTCAGCCTGTAACTTCTCAGTTTTATATATTTTTGGTTTAGAAGGTTTATTTCTATTTATGTAAACATCCATCTCACAGTCAAATTAAGAGCTGGCTCCACAGACCTTGGAGCTGAAAGTGGAGGGCAGAGGCACAGTGTGCCCTCCCTGGCCCCACCCTTCAGCGCATGGTGGTGAACCATGGAGGAATGGCAAGATTGCAATGCTGTCCTCAGTTGCTGATAGTTATTTTGCCTGTCTCTGTGGGTCGCAGGTGGTCCTAGCAGACCCTTCGGATGAAGGGCTCCCTCCAAGTGGTCCCTTAGGCATTGGGGGTCCTTTGTGAAACTTAGCTGCATCTTCCAGCTCACCCCCAGCTGGTAGCAAAAGCCTCCATTCCTCGGCCCTGTGTGCCTCTTTCTCCCACACTGTGGCAGTCCTAGGAAGACTGTATCCCTATTCCCATCTATGTACCAACTCTTGGGGCTTGTGGGCACATGTAGCATCCATCTGACATCTAACGTTCCTCTTGAAAACAAGGAACTGCTGGGTCTCAGGCAGGTAAAAGATGGAATAGGGTGTGAGGGGCTTCCTTCCATGTATATCTTCCTGTTCGGGTAGCACAGGGGTGGTTGGCAGGTCTGGGACAGACAGACACCCAATGAAGGAACAAAATGCCAGTCTCCTCTTCTTGCTCATTGCTTGGCTTTAAGGAGGAAAATAATAGCCCATCTCCTCCTCAAAGGGGAAAAATGTGTTAGTAGAGATGTCCTTCCCATGAAATGTTAAGAAGGTAACTTCCCCTTTCCCTTGTCAATTTTTTTCTCATAGTAATGAGACTGATTGGGGTGCAGTGGGGTTTATATGGTGGTGGTTGAGACTTGGTCTATTTTTTAAAACAAAACCTACTCTCAAAAAGCCCTACAGAGAAGTAACTGATGCCTAAGTGCTGTCAGTTCTTCCTCTGATCTTAGAATTCAGGGTGTTTACAGAACATTTAGATCTCAGCTTCTGGAACAATAGGAGGATTTCTACCCAGCACCTAAAACTACTCTGCTGTGTGTGTGTGTGTGTGTACGTTTATAAATGTGATTTTTTTTCCTGAGGGAAGGATTCCTAATGAGCAGCAGCAGAATTCCTTTCCCAGCTCTATCGCCTGGCAAAACAATGTAAAAATTCTCTGGACTGCAGAAGGGAGAAGAAGAGGGAGAGCATAGGTAACTCGTTCTGCTCTTTCCCCCATCCAGTCCCAAGGGATTAGTGGAAAAACAGAATCCACAGACCTGTATAGGGCCTGGACATAGTAGTTGTGTGCTTCCATCCCTCATAGGATCCAAAAAAAATAGTAAGACCCTCGTGTTCCTGACCCCAGAAAGGATAGGCAGATGGGTCCAAGGCAGCCTCATGATTTCCTGTGGCTTTAGTGAGCACGGGTAGCTGGGTGAGCCTGGGAGCCACTGAGGTGTACCTAGGAGCCAGGAAATAGCATTTCCTGTGGCTAAATGCAGGCAGTGGCAAGGGAATGTTTCCAGTGTGCCATGAGTGATGTACAGACTGACCTAAACTTCCCTCATAGTTGGGAACAAGGGATCATCCCACGGAGACTACATGAGCTAATAACCAAATATAAGACAGAAATAAGAATGTCTCAGCAGATACCTGTGTGTAGAAATGACAACCAGGCCATATACTTATCTGTGCCTTGGTACCATGTAAGCCCATAAGCATCCTCTGTACCCGACCCCAAATCTAGATGCAATTGCAGGGAAAGAGACAATCTAAACAGCCTGAAATGAAGTTTCTATCACAATATGGGATGGAGTTTGTACTAGAAATTAAATTCAGCTGTAAAAACATTTGGATTTCTTCTAAATCTGAATTTGTAATTGAGATCCACATTCCTTTTATGTTATTAAAAATGAAACTAAATATAGAATTCATGAATTAAATAATCTAAATGTAGAAAGTTGAGGGTTGGAAATCAAAGTATATAGTGCGATAGGATCTTTCTGTGCAGTGTGTCATTTGTATGTATCATTGGATGACATAGTAAAGTCATTTGATCAAGGACATGGAATAGCTGCAAAGGAAATGGTAAATGTTTTCTACTTTATACGGTTTTTACACATCTGTCACTTATGAGGGAAACTACCATACTTTGTCCTATAGGTTCACTATGAGCCAGAATTGACTCAATGGCAACTGGGTTATATTTCCCAGAAGGAGCCCTGGTGGTGCAGTGGTTAAGCGCTCAGGTACTAACTGAAAGGTTGACAGTTTGAACCCACTAGCCTCTCCATGGGAGAAAGATATGGCAGTCTGCTTCTGTAAAGATTACGGTATTGGAAACCCAACGGAGCAATTCTACTCTGTCCTATGGGGTCATTATGAGTCGGAATCATCTCGCCGGTATGCAACAACGACAACGTATTTCCCAGGCTTCCTTGCCAACTGGCTTCCTGATAGCTTTGGCCACTAGAAGGCACTCTCAGGAGATTAGAGGAAGGAGGGAAACATCCAAACTATTTGTCGTTACTCCCTGTATCTAGGGTGGTATCTCTCCATGGCTGCACCTGCCTGTGACTCCAGTTTTGGTTGGACAGGTCTGCCGAAGTTTCAGCTTGTATAGGGTAACCCAGCCTGCTGGACTCTGCTAACACTGCCTTCTCCTTTTCCCCTCTGTCCGAGGAGTGGCTTCTTCCTGTTTCTAATCTCTGTGTTCATTCACTGTCTTCCTCGTTCACTTGTGTAACTATATACCTGTATTAAATTCCCCCTGTTTAAATTGCCTAGAATGGTTTCTGTTTTCCTTTCTGGACTCTGATTCATATAATTGCCAATGTGTTCTTCAAAACATCATAATCGACTTCCGTTCCAGACAAGATGGGGCAGACTCACTTCTCCCTGCTCCTCTCGATAAGAACAACTATAGACCCTGGGCATAGCATATGAGGTAAAGAAAGAAAGATGGAAGAAGGTGATCCAGTTTGTATCCCAGGACTAGAGGAATAGCTCAGCATCAGGTTATCTTGCATTACCACCTTTCCTCCTTGCCCCAATCCAACAGAAGAAGGTCACTCAGATCAAGCATTTCCTGAACTCCAACCTAGCAAAAGAAGACAGGCTACGTAGGCTCATTCCTCCCTACAGGCCGAATGGGGCAAGATTAGGTGACACCACTGATTGAGAGTCCCACCAAAAATAAGTGGCTAGGGGAAGCATTTTCCTTCCCCATCAGGCCCTCTTTGTCCTTGGAGTTCTGAGACTCTCCTCCCCTGATCAGAGATGCCAGAGCAGTGAAGGGGTAGGGAGTGGAAGCCACTAAAAGGGGCATCCTACCACATTCCTCCTCCACCAGGACACACCTGATGGCTTGGCTTGATGAAACCCCTTTGCTAGTACCAGCAGGGGCCAGTGGGAGCCCCAGCAGCATTAAATAAACTGAGCAGACCAAAATAACACCTCAGTGACTCTGAATTAAACTTCCATTAGAACCACGGCCTACCTAAATAGGCCGAGGTCCATCTGTGCACATATGTCAGTTTGCGCAAAAATTGCCAAATTTGTTCTTACTGGTTACTGTTCACATAGTGAACCTGATGTGGAAGTTAAATAAGAAAATATAGGCCTTAAGTCTTCTTTCCAGATGCAGCCTGTTGATGAGGTAAGACCAGCTTTTACTGTTCTGGAGGTTACCCCACATACCAGCCATTGAGACATGATATGCTAATGCTCTCCCCCTTTCAATCAGAAGCAGGTAATTTGTCAAGGAGAATAATAAAAGTTAATTTTATACATTATTCACCCTGTGTTCTCAAGGAAAGTTTGTATCTTTCTTGAAGAATCAAGTTGACCTAGGAAATTATTGTGGAGAAGATTGATTTAATTCTGGAACTTTTTGGAATCGACATTACCTCAGTATTGGAGTGAGGTTTTCTTTTAAGCAGGATCTTTGTTGCTGCCTCTGGCAGTGGTTTGGTACAAATAATATTTGAAACTCTGAAAGGTCAGGCTAAGAGCATGGAGGTTGTAGTGAATTGTGGTAAGAGAAACACACCTGAACTTGATTTCAGGTGCACTTGGAGTTAGAGGTTATCATGAAAAGACTGAAATGACTTTTGTCCTCATAACCCAGTAAGGCACATATGATTATCATCACTTTATAGATAAGGAAGCTGAGAATTAGAGAGATTGAAAGGACTTTCCTAAAGCCACATGAAGATTCAAAGTCAGGCCCTATCCCCCATTCTATATTATGTCTCATAACTTTTTACACCAAATTATTTTCTAAGTAAAAATGAAAAGAATTCAAAGCTCTTTCCTTATTTTTTAATGTTCAGTTTTTCCAGTTACATGCAAACTTAACATGCCTTGTTGTTCTTGTTGTTAGGTGCTATTGAGTCAGTTCGGATTCATGTGGCCCTATGCACAACAGAAGGAAACACTGCCTGGTCCTACTCAATCCTCACAATCCTTAATATGTTTGAGCCCATTGTTGCAGCCACTGAGTCAATCCATCTCATTGAGGGTCTTCCTCTTTTTCATTGACCCTATGCTTTACCAAGCATAATTTCTTGCTCTAGGGACTGGTTTCTCCTGATAACATGTCCAAAGTACATGAGACCAAGTCTCTCCATCCTCACTTCCAAGGAGCACTCTGACTGTACTTCTTCCAAGACAGACTTGTTCATAGTCCATGGTATATTCAATATCCTTAGTCAACACCATAATCCAAAGGCATCAATTCTTCTTCGGTATTCTTTATTCATTGTCCAGCTTTCGCATGCATATGAGGTGATTGAAAACATTATGGCTTGGGTCAATTGCACATTAGTCCTCAAAAATCTTTGTTCTTTAACACTTTAAAGAGGCTTTTTGCAGCAGACTTGCCCAATGCAATACGTCATTTGATTTCTTGACTGCTGCTTCCATGGACGTTGATTGTGGATCCAAGGAAAATGAAATCCTTCACGACTTCAGTATTTTCTCTGTTTATCATAATGTTGCTTATTGGTGCAGTTGTGAGGATTTTTGTTTTCTTTATGTTGAGATGTGATCCATACTGAAGGGTGTAGTCTTTGATCTTCACCAGTAAGTGTTCCAAGTCCTCTTCGCTTTCAGCAAGCAAGATTGTGCCATCTGCATATCTCAAGTTGTAATTGAGTCTTCCTCCAATCCTGATGCTGCATTCTTCTTAATAGAGTCCAGTTTCTTGGATTACTTGCTTAGTTTACAGATTGAATAAATATGGTGAAAGGATACAGCCCTGATGTGCATCTTTCCTTATTTTCAACCATGCAATATCCCCTTGTTCTATTTGGACAACTGCCTCTTGGCCTATGTACATGTTCCGTGTAAGCATAATTAAGTGTTCTAGAATTCCCGTTGTTCACAATGTTGTCCATAATTTGTTAAGATGCACACAGTAGAATGCCTTTGCTTAAACAATAAAACACAGGTAAACATCTTTCTGGTATTCTCTACTTTCAGCCAAGATCCATCTGATATCAGCAATGACATCCCTTGTTCCATGTCCTCTTCTGAATCTGGCTTGAATTTCCGGCTGTTTCCTGTATGCTGCAAAGGCTTTTGAATTTTCTTCAGTAAAATTTTACTTGCATGTGATATTATTGATATTGTTCAACAATGTCTGCATTTGGTTGGATCACCTTTCTTGGAATGGGCACCAATATGGATCTCTTCCAATCTGTTGGCCAGGAGGCTGTCTTCCAAATTTCTTGGCATAGATGAGTGAGCGTTTTCAGTGTTGCGTCCGTTTCTTGAAACATCTCATTTGGTATCCATCAATTCCTGGAGCCTTTTTTTTCACCAGTGCTTTCAGCATAGCTTAGACTTCTTCCTTCGATACCATCAGTTCTTGATCATATCCCACTTCCTGAAATGGTTGAACAACCAATTCTTTTTGGTACAATGACTCTATATTCCTTCCATCTTCTTTTGATGCTTCCTGCACTGTTCAATATTGTGCCCATAAATCCTTCAACATCGCAACTCGAGACGAATTTTTTCTTCAGTTCTTTCAGCTTGAGAAATGCTGAGCATGTTCTTCCCTTCTGGTTTTCTAACTCCAGCTCTTTGCACATTTCATTATAATACCTTTGTCTTCTTGACCCACCCTTTGAAATCTTCATCTAACCCTTTTACTTCATTTTTTCCATTCGCTTTTGCAACTCTATATTCAGGGCCAAGTTTCAGAGTCTCTTCTGACATTCATTTTGGTCTTTTCTTTCTTTCCTATCTTTTTAATGATCTTTTGCTTTCTTCATGGATCATGTCCTTGATGTCATCCCACAACTCATCTGGTGTTTGGTCATCGGTGTTCAGTGTGTCAAATCTATTCTTGAAATGGTCTCTATATTCAGGTGGGATATACCGAAGGTCGTACTTTGGCTTTCGTGGACTTTTAAAAAAACTTTTTTCAGCTTCAACTTGAACTTGCATATGAGCAATCTTTGGTGTTGTTTCTAACACCAAGACCGTATTTTCCAACTACCAATCCTTCTTTGTTTCCAATTTTCACATTCCAATCACCAGTAATTATCAATGCATCTTAATTGCATGTTTGATTAATTTCAGTCTGCAGAAGTTGGTAAAAATCTTCAATTTCTACATTGTTGGCATTAGTGGTTTGAATAATAGTCATACTGATGCCTTCCTACTAGGTATATGAATATTATACTATCACTGACATGCATTACCTTCAATTAATTCCAAAAGAATTTCTAATTCTCATGTAAGTGGAATTTTTAAGACCAGAAAGGAATTAGTCATGGAAAAAGTAGGGAACAGTGATCTAAAGAAAGTGAAGATAATGTTCAAAATCTAAAGCTGAGAAAAAGCTTGGCATGCCTGAAAAACTGAGAAGTGGCTAGAACTCATTGAGGGAATTACAGAGAAACACAAGATAAGTTTGGAAAGGTAGGCCGAATCCTTAGAAAAATTTTAATGGCAATAGTTGTTCATTTTAATCATGATTCTTGGGTGAACAATTTGGGCTGGGCTCAGCTGGGTGGTTCTCTTGAAATCACCAGTGGTTACTCATGCAGCTGAAGGCAGGTAGCAGAACAACTGGGTTGGATAGTCTAAGTTGGCCTCACACCCATATCTTGCAGCTGGTGCTGGTTGTAGACTGGATTTTTCTCCCCAGAGATCTCACCGTTTCGAAGAGGTAGAAAATGATTCCTGATACAGTGGTCAGAGCAGTGTTGCAAAACAACGAGAGTTGAAGCTATACCACTGCATTCTTTCGGTCAGAGGTAATCACAAGGCCAGCTCAAATTCAAGAGACTCTGTGATGTGTCAACTTGGCTGGGCCATGATTCTCAGTGTTTTGGCAGTCGTATAATATTGTGATCACTTTCCTGGTGAGATTTGATATGTGATCACCCCCATGATGGAATCTTCTGTGAGTAGCCTGTGGCCTGCATCGAATATAAGCGGACATTCTGGCAAGGCTCAGGGGCTTTTTTGCTCATGCTAGATTCTACAGCTGGCTCCTGTTTGTCTGACCTCTGGTTCTTGGGACTTGAGCTAACAGCTTACCTGCAGTTTTGCCTGCCCATCTTGGGATTCATTGATCTTTACAGCCTGTGAGCAAGAACCCTGCTCTCCGACCTGCTGCTCTTGGATTTGCCAGCCTCTGTGGGTATGTGAATCAGGAGAAACCTGCATCCTGACTCACAAACTTGGGATGTTTCAGCCTCTACAACTGCGTGAGCCATTTCCTTGGTATATATAAATCTATCTATCTATCTAGTATATGTACAGATATATATATATATATATGCTTTACTGGTTTTGCCTCTCTACAGAACCAGCCTAATACAGACTGACTCTTGATGTAAGCAGTGGCATCTTCTATTTGTCTTTAAAATTTTAAGCTGAACTTAAACAGATTTCAAGTTGAGGACATGTTTTCAAGGGGAAGGAGGTATAATGGTGACAAAACCAGGGAATTTGCAGCACGCTGTGGGGGTAATGGTTTAGAAGTGGGAATGGAAAGCAAGACTAGAAAAGGGGTTGTCATTTAGAGCATTATATATTGTGTTCTTTTTTTTTTTTTTTTTGGCTGCTATATTCTATGCTTTTCCTTGATACACAGGGGTCCTTATTTTTGGTTGGTTGGTTGTTTTTTCTCTCCTTCTAGTGATCTCATATTTTCATTCCTATTCTATGTTCAAAAAATAGTTACTGATATTAAGCAGCTTTTAGGGTCAGGGCACTGTGATACCTGTATCGTGACTACAGAAAAAAAAGATGCATGTGGGTTTTTAATTGCACGGGCCAAATTTTTACACTGCATCCATGTATATTTAAAATGTCAAATTTATCCTTAAATGCATTTTCCTAAATATGTTGGCAGGAACTTGAGAAATTTAACTTGAAAATGCAACACTACAATACCACCACAAGATGGTGCCACAAGTACATTGAAAGTATAGATACTTTCCTCATTCCAATTCCTTCGTCAGAATTTTGGTTGAATTTATAAATGAGTATGGAAAGTTTTTTTTTTTTTTTTGAAAAGTATAGAAATACTGAAGGGATGTGATGTGTGTGGACATGCACATGTATGCAGAAGCATGCTCGTTTGACAGACTTTAGTATCTTCTATGTAAAGAAATTTTTTTTTTTATATATTAGGCAGGATCTATATTAGTGTGTGTGTTTTATAGGGGAGATATTAGTGTGTGTATAAGAGACAGGGAGAGAGAAAATGAGCTTTCCAGTTTTCAGGAATAATAATTACTACTTAAATATCTTAATACTGCCTCATATCTGGGAAAAATTGCACCCTATTTTAAGAGATACTAGATCTGCATATAAATGTTAAATGATGTAGAGTTTTGAAACCGGGCTAGAATCCATCATGATAATGTCTTTTACTTTTTCAGTGTAAGCATATGGTTTTAAATGCTTCCTTTTTTCCTCAACTTTGATGAGTCAGTTTGCCACCTTGTTTAACCAAGAAGTCTGACCTTTGTGAAATACAAGTACCATGGTGTAAGTATTAACAGAACACTGATGAAGTATTAGTAAGTTTCATACCATTTCAGGGTGGAGGCAGGCAGGTTCATTATTTAAAATGGTTAAACAATGGTTAAGCACAAGTGTGCTAACCAAAAGGTCATGGTTGGAACCCACCCAGCTGCTTTACAGGAGAAAAGACATGGTTATCTCCTTCTGTAAAGATTATATCCTAGGAAACCCTATGGGGCAGTTCTACGCCATCCTATAGGGTCACTATGATTTGGAGTTGACACGAAGATACCCAACAACAACAATTTCCCTGGACCTCTTAATTATAAGTCCATAAAAACTAGTTTCATGGAATGATTACTATACAGTCCATTTATTGTATAGAGCCCATATATCTTCCTATGGTTTCCCAGTAAGAGAAAGACTTAGGAGGGGGTTTGGCCAAAATATACCAAATTGGACCCTTGAGACCAGGGCATCTGTTGAGTTGTTTGAATCACCAAAGGCATACTTTAAAATGTTGGTGTCTTTTTGGAATACAAGTATTGCCCATGTTAAACTAGTTAAATCTAGGGAGAACAGACTCTGAGTAGCTCACTCAATGGAAATTTATAATTAATGAGTTCAGTTTCTCACTGTGGAATGAATGTGTTGTCACCCTGACTGACCATCTTTCTTCACACAAATGTTCTACTTTCATATCTTGACAACATCACAGCCAAAGAAGCTGTTGGACATTGTTCCAAATTAGGCATTCCTGTGGCTTTTTTTTTTTTTTTTGTGGCGTGTCACAACTCAACCATGGAGTTGCTGTTCATCCTTGGCACTTATGTTTTTCAGGACCTGATTCTTGCACCAACTGTGAAACACATTTCCACTTCTGGTTATAAAAAAAGTTCGGAGGAACTGGGTGGGGCGAATACTGGGCTGAATGTGATAGCATTCATGTCATGTTGACCTACAGTACTTCATTTCAGGAACTTGCCCTCTGGTGAGCCTGCATTGCAGTCTAGAGACTCTTGGCCTGTAGACACAGAAGCAAATCCATTCTTATGTGGACGTCATGTGAAAGGTATAAGGAGATCCTGATTTTGACCTGGAGGCGTTAGCCACCTTATGGAATATTCAGTTATTTTTAGAACCTGCAGTAACTCCATCAAGCCATCAGGGCACCAACAAGGAATTCACTAAATTATATTGTTTTGTCAAAAAAGAATAAATGCAGTTTCCTTCTTTGCATAGAAAAATGGCTTTGTTATCATATTCTGTATACTATTATTAAAGCCACACATTCCACTATACTTTGTACAATGAATAGGAAATCCAGTGTTCACATACACATCTCCAGGACCCTCTTAATTGCAAGGCTGGGACCAAAAATAAAATGCTCTTAGAAGATTGTGGGTGTCTTTTGGCCCAAGGTCTTAAGGCCTGTGTCAATGCTTTTCTATATTAAAGTTCCTTAATGCACCGACTTCTCTGACAGGGATCACAATAGAGAGTCCCAGACAGAGCAGAAGAAAAATGTAGATCAAAATTCAAATTCACGAGGACCAGACTTACTGGTCCGACAGAGACTAGAGGAACCCCTGAGTCTGTGGCCCATGGACACCCTGCTAACTCAGAACTGAAGCCACTCTTGTTTTCAGGCAAAGATTAGACAGGCCTATAGAACAAACAATAATACAAATGAGGAACATGCTTCTTAATTCAACCAAGTGTATGAGACCAAATGGGCAACTCTTGCCCAAAAGCAAGATAAGAAGGCAGGAAGGGACAGGAAAACTAGACAGATGGATGGGGGGACCTGAGGAATTCAATCGATGTCACAAAACAATATGTGTATAAATTTTTGAACGAGAAACTAACTTGAGCTGTAAACTTTCACCTAAAGCACAATAAAATTAAAAAAAAAATTTTTCCCTTGGAAAACTATAAGGTAGGTTGCCAAAAGTGATGTTTATGTGAAGTGGCTTTTACCCTACTGGGTGTACAGTAGGTAATCAGTGAGGGCTTGATATTACTGTTATTATGTTTTGTTTATTTTCTTGGCCCACTAATTCCAAATGGCTTCTTCTTGTCTAATGTTTCCTTGCCCTAGTTTTGTCATCTTGCATTACTGCTATAGCCCTGCTCTGCTTAGTGTCTCAGTCTTATTTTGATTTCCTCTTATTTTTCGCCCACTCTGTTAAAGCAATCCTACTCTCCAAATTTCTTGCCCAAACAAGAAAACCCCTGCTTAGGTGTTTGTTACCTAACCCCTAATTTTATAAAAGTTTAGGTAATCATTTCTACAGGTCCGCAATCCTTTACCTATAATTCCCAAAATCCAACAACCTCTGAAAACCACAAGGTTTTGTAATTCATTTGATGGCAAAACCTGACCTGAACTGATGTGAGGTTAATTATAGTCTTTATTTATCCCATCTTATGCACATGTTTTGCTACATAAATGTTAAAGTGTCTGATTACAGAGAGTTGCTCCAGACCCCACTGGAGGCATTATGTAATTTGTGCAGTGTATTACCTGTCCAAAATCTAAAAGTATTTGAATTCTGAAATGTGTTTGGCACTGTCTTTTAGATAAGGAATCAAGGACATGTAATCAAATATTGTCATTTCATTTTAAACTTTTATTTTATTACTAGGGAGCTTCATGTATGGTAATAAAGAAATTTTAGACATACTATTTGTCATGAACTATGAAAAAAAAATTTTTTTTTTTATGATCTAAGGTAGGAAAAGTAATAAGAATGAGAACACTGAGCAATTGTTGAATCTGAGATGTCCTATGACATTAATCTTAACGCATTCAAATACCATCCTAGGGGCTTTATGAGCCACTAAATGAATGGAATTTATGGGACAAATGTAACTGCAGAGGGTAAGTGGGTTCTCCTATGGCAGATGTGTGTGTGTGTTTGCTTACATGCATGTCCAGTCATGTACGTCTATATCTGTCTCCAAGGAAGGGTATCTAACTAGTAGCTTCTAAGGAATCAACTCTACATACAGGGACACAGTGGGAATACCCAAGTATTTCCTTTTCCATCAGAGTGCCATGTTTAACATTGCTCCAGAATGCTGTGTTATATAGATGCATGTTGTGACAAATGGCTTATTTTTATAGAAAAGCTTTAGGTTGTAAGACACTACTCAATGTGGCACCTAAGAGTATTACTAGAACTGAACCCAGCCATTTGAAGAAGATCCTCAAATCAGCGATTGCCTTTATTGGTTCCTGATTTGTTCTGCCTTTTTAGTCTCAATGAGAACCTAAAAGCCATTTTTAAAAATCTGAATATAATTTTAAATGTGTTCTTTGGGATTACTGCCTACTAGGGATTTATTCTAGTTCTTTTTGTGATTTTTTGATAAATGTTTTGTCCTTTTTGCTTTACACTTTGCATGAACACATCAAAGCTCTGTATTTTGTGATCTCAAATCATTGTTGCTACTACTTTTGGGGGTCTAGCTACCTTGTGCTTTTGTAAGAATGTGCCAACTGTCTCTTGTGTCTTATATTTTAGTGACAAAAGAAGGATGATAAAAGGTTAAGGAGTAAATTTGGGGTGGGTGGATTAGGGATGTGTTGATTTAATGAGCTATACCCAGAACCCACTGCCGTCGAGTCGATTCCGACTCATAGCGACCCTATGGGACAGAGTAGAACTGCCCCATAGAGTTTCCAAGGAGCACCTGGCAGATTCGAACTGCTGACCCTTTGGTTAGCAGCCATAGTAGCATTTAACCACTACAGCACCAGGGTTTCCTTAATTAGCTATAGATTTTTTAAATAATAAGTAATCAAAGACTATGGTGATAAAAATATTCTCTATCTTACATGTATACTTTGTTACACAACATATATTTAAATCTTTATTGCTTAAGAACTTGTCTTTGAATAAAATGAATAGTATTTTGCCCTGGTGCTAACATAGCAATGCAAATTTTTACTATCAGTATTATTTTCATTTTAAAGACAGGTGATTAAATAAAAAAATTTTTTTTTTTTAAAGACAGGTGATTAGGAATAAATATATTTAACTTGCTCTTTAATGGGCATCTGTGTCAAATATATGGAATTTTGTTGTTGTTATAATATCTTCTTGTACCTTCATTTGTCTACAGAGAAGTCTCAGGAATCTACAGCCACTTTGTTTTTTGCAGCCTTTATGATAAGCCCTTATAATATAGACTGCTGATTTCTTCTCTGTATCGTGCTCATTGTTGAAAAGCCAGAGCTATTTTTAACATTTACACAATTTCGATAGACGATTCTTTCTTCCACAAGGTTTGGTGCTAAATCTGTGGAGCCTTTCATAATCATATCCTTTTTGTGGTTTGTGTGAATTTGATCACAGTGGCTGATTTCATGCATTGATAATGAAGGCTTAGGTTGCCTGTTTCTCGGCATAAATCCACCTCAGACTTGTAGGTTGACAGTGCCTCTGGTTTCAGCACGCATGGAGATATAGAATTGAAATTGCTTTGCTTTCTTTACAAATGACTCAGAATGTGCTTGTCCTTCCCTAAAATGTTGCCAGCGTGTAAAGGATTTTCAATGAGCAGTGCAATAAGCCAGCATCTGGGAAGGTTTGGAGCTGCACTGGTATAACGTGGTACTGTCAGAAAGATAATCAGGGCTGGAGTCAAGTCTCGGTAGCACTGTGCGTTATACTGATCACATACTGGAAGTTTTGTTTACTCAAGTTCATTGCTCTCTAGGCTGGTGAGAGCCCTGCCAGGATGTGGAGTGGACTTCCTAGTAGAGGTGAGCATTTTTATTCTAAAACTTGGATGCTGGGATCCGGGGTGTCAGTAACAGATTCTCCTGTACGTTGTGTTTGATTCTGTGGGGTCATCAGTTGTGTTTATCACTCTGTGCTGACAGATCAGAAGGGGCAAAACTGAAGAGAAAAATATGTGATTCATTCATTTTATTGCAAAGTTACTCCTTAAATGGGTGTGATAAGCATCATTTTCTTTCTGTGCTAGCTGTTTGCCGAGGACATCTTAACCAGTAGGTGACTTCCTTTGCATTTTAAACATTATTCAGAACAAGCCAGTGATGTTATGTGATTTGCTATCATTACTGAAAATAGGTAATTAGCAGAATTATTATGTGCTTCAGGTGTATTTAAAAAAAGGCTATGAGCTAAATGTACTTTGTAGAATCTTTGACATTAAAAATATATAGGAGGAAACCAGTCATGTTTACAAGGTAGCTCAGAAAGTAAGTGAAATAGATAACATACTGGAGTTGACACCTTGTTAAAGTTGACGTTATTAATAATTAAAAGGTATGACCTGTCATGCACTGGACAACCTACAGTAATTGATTTCTAGTTCTGGTGTGTTATATGAGAGAAAGGGGAGATTGCCAGTTTTTTTTTTTTTCATGAGTGTGTTTTAATTAGATGTGACATTTTAAATGTAGCAGATTTCATTATTTAAATGTAAATAAAGGGCTGCTGCTCACCTGGGAAGTTAAATTACTAAATGATCATACTCAGAAAGATCTGATAGAGGGCTGTAAGTATAGAGTATTTGAAAGCCAACTAGGTAACAGCGAGCTCAAAGTTAGCCTCCGAGTAGATGGAATCCTTTTTCTGAGTGTCTGTTGGACTCTTACTGCTACATGATGAAGAGCTGTTTCTAAATAAGAATTGAGTGTGAGAGTTATGATGTATTCAAATAAGATTATGCTTATTAAGTGTCTGTTTAGTATGTTAGGCGTGCACAGATATCTATTTTCATTTGATTGGAAGCTAACATGGCACATGGGGTGTATGTATATATGTGTTTGTGCTTTTCCTGCTGAATTTATTTTATGCCTTCCAGCTCTAAAGTTTGAGATAAGTGTGTATTTGTTTGACAGAAGATTCAAGAGCCCATTTACTGACAGTACATGTAAAGCTTGGCTAAGCAGAAGCATCAGGAGCAAACCATTCATGTTCACCAATCTGTCTCGGCAACTCCCAGGGCCACTATCTTGCTAGAAGCCACTGTGTGCTTTTGAAAGCATGAAATTAGTTTTATACTGAGCACATGGTTTCTAATTTAGCAGCTCTTTTTATGGTAATGGTCAATTTATGGTTCACCGCCAGGATTTGGGTGTTCTGTCAAAGCTGATAGTTTCTGTTAAGGTGTCTCTAGGAGATTAAAAAAAGAAAAAGGACGGGGGGTGGGGGAGGACACCTAATTAGACCTTCAAGAAGAGAAACTTACCTTCAACCTATTCTACTGTCTGAATGCATAGTCATGTCTCTAAAGTTCCTCTATGTTGTTTACTCTGGGACTTACAGATTTAAAGTTGCTAACATTTGCCACTTTGGACCTTTCTTAACATGTGACATCAAAATAGCTGTCTGTATTTTCACAACAATTAAAAAAAAAAAAAAAGCTCTGTTCTGAAATGGAATGCATTTGCTCATCATTTTGCAACGTATTTGTAGAAAACCACTCTATAGGTGCTAACTATATTGTGCGGCTCATCATTACCCTTATCTGGTTGCTTGGTAATGTATATATATTATGTAAACTACCCGTACGTTAGTGTACATACATGAGTATGGGTAGGGTTGGTTAAGCAATAAAATTAACCAGCAGAAGACAGATAAAAATGTTGAAAAATATTTTTTATGAAACTGCCTCATTTTTAAAAGTAAAACTCTCACCTACCAAATTTATAGAAATATTAAATATAGTTTGTTTCCACAGAGTGATAATACATCAAATGCACTTGTAGATGTGTCAAGAATGCTTTCCTTTGCCTTCTCTTTCCATCAGCAAATAACCCTTGTTGAAAAGATGTGCTGGTCATACTGCAGTTTGAAATAGAGGTGTTCAGAAGTGAACTACCAAGACATTTAGTGGAGTGTTTATCCTGTGCATGGTGGTAATGGAGGTGCAGGTGGGTTGGGGATGATGCCAATACATGTTTGCCCTTACGTGGTCTTGCCAGTGGAACTGAAAACACCTCTGCAATCTTGAATTTCCTGTTTTTATTCTTGTTAATCCTTGGATCTTTGCCTAGGCTAAATGACTACACATGATTAAGGATTCAAGATAAATTGTTATTATTGAAATGCAGGGATATAATATGTGCTATTTAATTAGAAGGTTTACTGGTTTTAAATGAAGCATAATACTTAAATAACTCATTTTTCTTCTCTTCTTTGGGAAAGTCATACCACAAGTTATTGTCAGATTGTCAGGGGGACTTTGATTTAAATTTTGACTTACAAATAAGTGTCTCCTATTTTTCACCTCCCCAAAGCCCACGACACAAATTGTGTTTGTTGGTTGCAAATGAGAAGGTTAGAAGGGCATAGAGATTTTCTCCTTGAAATCCCTGATGATATAATGTGTTTAGTAAATGAAAGCCTTTCAAGTTCAGAATGTCAGTGTTCTCTCAGAATGGTGTAAGTTGTCATAGTCTAGATCGTAGAAAATTCACTTGGGGGAAGTGAGGGATAATCTGGCATATCTGTCTTAGCAGCAGTTTCTCCTTCATAAGAAATAAAAAAAAAAAAATTAGGATCTAGAAAATTGTTATCAGGATGTGAATCTCACGAATCTTAGTGATTTACCTGCATCTTTTCATTTTTCTATCAAGGCACAGCAGTTCTGACTTGTTCTTCAGCAAATTTTAAAAGCAATTATTTATGATTTATAGCAGAGGTACCTGATTGCAGTGTAAAAGTACTGTCTGAGTTCACTGGGCTTTCCTGTTGTATACATTCAATAATTAGTTTGGACTATTTATAGAGAGTTTGTCATTTGTTTTGAGGTATGTTGCTGAGGTGATTGTTTTTTGTCAAGAAAGTGGATTCTTGTCTTGAAGCTTTATATTTCTTTAGCCTTTTCCCTGACTTTCGGGTCCTACTTCCCATTTATGAAGTAGGAAGTTCTAGTTCTAGGGTTGTCTGATGTAGCAAATAAAAATACTGGATTCCCAATTAAATTTGAATTTTTGCTAAACAATGAGTGACTTTTTAGTATAAGTATGTTCCATGCAATATATGGGACACACTTACACTAAAAATTATTACTTGTTTATCTGAAATTCATATTTACCTGGGTGTCCTGTATTTTATCCAGCAACCATATGTAATTTTTAAATAAGGCGAGTCTCCTATAATAGTCTAGAAAGTTGGTTCTACCAAAGCCGTAATGGAGGCTTCATATTTCTGTAAAAACAGTAGGTTTCTACTGTTAGGATTTATACCTGAAAACATTTATGGTAAGAAAGTTATCATTTGAGAAACTTAAAGTGGTATGAAAAACATAGGATTAGTGCAGTAGAAATTGTGAGCTGTTCTTGTTAGGTGCTGTCGAGTAGGTTCCAAGTTATAGCGACCCTGCGTACAACAGAAAGAAGTGCTGCCAAGTCCTGCGCCATCTTCACAATCATTATTATGCCTGAACCCATTGTTGCAGCCACTATGTCAGTCCGTCTCGTTGAGGGTCTTCCTCTTTTTCACTGACCCTCTACTGTTCCAAGCATGATGTGGGACTGGGTCCTCCTAATAACATGTTCAAAATACATGAGACGATGTTCCGCCATCCATGCTTCTAAAGAGCATTCTGGCTGTACTTCTTCCAAGACAGATGAAATCCACCTGTAATTACTAAAACAATAAAGGCAGCATGTTAAATAATAGCAGTCAGAAACATTTTAAAGGAGCCCTGGTGGGGCAATGGTTAAGTGCTCGGCTGCTATCTAAAAGGTTGGTGGTTCAAACCTACCCAACAGCTCTGTGGGAGAAAGATGTGGCAATCCACTCCCATAAAGAGTATAGCCTATTACTTCTTGGCCTTTGGGCTAAGATCAAGTATAGTATCTGTTCTTAACAGTTTAATATTTGATACATCCAATTTTTTTTTTCCCACTATCTAAGGACAACATATTAAATGGATTTTTGGAATTGGGAGATGGAATAGGAGCTGGGTCTGTCCACTCCACTCATCGACCTGGTATTGCAGTACTTCCAGGAACAGTGCACCACCTTTTGGGGGAAACTAGTTTGTCAAAATAAAAGAACTCATTGCTCTTAAGAGGTTTTAAAAAAAAGAGTACAGCCTAGAAAACCCTGTGGGGCAAGCCTACTCTGTCACATGGAGTCACTATGAGTCAGAATTGACTCAACGTCAACTAACAACAACAGAAACATTTTAAATAAATAATGATAAGTATTGTACAACTAATTTTCAATTGTTATCCCTTGGCAACTAGGATATTTTCAGGATTTTCCTTCCCTAGCAGGTTTGAGATGTTTATATATTAATTTTGTTTTGTTGTAGTTAAGATACATAATATGAGGTCCCTCCCTCAGTCCCCACCGCGCCCCCTCCAACCTCTCCATCTCATCTTTATTCAAATGTTCATTGTATTTTCTATATTAGGACTCAACTTTTTTGACTGCCACCTCCTAGGTTTCTCACAGAGGATGAGTAACTTGCAAACTTGAATTATGAGAAAATCTCTGGGGTATTTTAATGATTCAACTCACCATAACTGAGTCAAATAGACTAGAGATACTGTTTATTGTGTAACTACTACACACCTCAATACTGTGTCAAAATATTTAGAGGCAAGATTTATTGAATTCTTATATTACTGTAATCCCCATTGTACATATGTCAAGGTAGTTACCTAAAACCCTGTTCCAACCCAGAGCTACCCCAATTCTGATTGTACCAGAACAGAAGCAGAGCATTCCATCCTGGCTCTGAATGTACCTCGTATTGATCTGGGCTACCTCCCCACAGGAGAATAAAGGAGTCCTGTTCTGAGGCTCATCTTCCTTCATCTCATCTAAGGCTATATTGCAAAATTGTCTTCGCTTATTCAACCTTCTGCATGACCTTTCTTCTTTGTTTCCATGTCTCAATTCCATACCCCTTCCCCTGTTTTTGGTTGAGGAGCAGGAGTGACTAGACATCTGTGTGTAATTTATTCTGCAAAATGAACAAAAAGTATATAGAAACGAACCACATATACTTTACCAGAATTTTGTGTTAGGCGACCTTGCAGTTGATTAGTGAATAATGTAGAGGAGATGTTTGTAGTAATTTCTTTAACCTTTTTATACCAGATCTAAAATGCTACCTCAGTTCTTCCTCTCAGTCAGTTACGTACCATGCAAAACCTATTTTGAGCCTCAGCTGGTCAGCTGAATGTGAGATCAATTCACCCGAGTTTTGGAAATGAATTAACTCTTCCGTTCCAATAAAGTACTGCTCAACAAACCATATCTTTAAAAAAAAAAATGGCACTTCCAGTGATCTAGTTCATTTCTCCATTTCTATTGTCTTTTAGGACTAAATTATAATTTACTTTCATTTTTATCATGCCTGTTAACAGTATACAATTGTTTCAATCTGATTATTTTGGGTTTAAATGATATTATTATTTTTTTGCCTCCCCTCATCCACCTTTTTCCACTTTTGCCTAGTCAGAAATGTTACTATATTATCCATTACTTCTTCTAATTTTTTAATAGGATATTGATGGCTTTTTTTCTGGCATTCCAACCATGTTCTTTGGGAGGAGATTCTGATTGCTCTCTACCTTGAATATCGCTCTAGCCTCCATGTCAGCTCCAGCATTCTCCTACTTAATTCAATCCTGTTTGGCTGTGTTGGTGTGTTTATTATGGTAAAATCCCAGTGGGAATCCACTATCTAAATTTCAATCACTAAATATCTTCCAAAAATATTTGCCTTTGAAATCATTCTCAATTTTTCGGAAAAGTCACTAGTAATTACTTGCAGTAAGTTAAAGTTACAAGTAGTTTGAAGGGACCTCTTCTTTTAATTTCCTAGAAGGTGAAGTTTCTCAATATCTATATTTTGACAAATAGCAACTGAGTAATAAATAGACGCCTCTCATAGGGGCACCTGTGCAGTCAGAAGTGAGGAGCATTCTGTTTCCTGATTAGTAGAAGGAATCTCCAACACTACTGGGATATTTAGCCAAACGTCTCTTTGTGGATATTTCAAGACTGGTTTGTGAATTTCACTTGAAGATCTGGAGTAATGCTTGTTCAATTTTTTCTCTGATTCACTCTCTGGCAGTGTTTGGTTTTTTAGAAAATAATGGTGGGAACAGCTTTACATCTAGAACCCTTCTGCTTCTTCCACTAAGTTAAAGGGGGATTTCTTTATTTAAGAATCTTCTGGGTGCTGGGAAATCTTTTGGATCTGAACTTTGAAGACATTTAAAAATACCTAGTGGTAAGTTTTTTTTTTTTTTTTTAGTGGTAAGCAGATTCAGAAATAACTCCACAGGGACTTATTTTTCTGACATTTTCCCCTACATTATGTATTTTTATTATTGTACAATGGATCATGCTGTATTTGTCATAGATTAGTTAACTCTTGACCAACTGGAGCTTTTGGGTTTTATGTAATTTAGTTACACAACTGCTTTTGTGTAATTTAAGGGAAGTAACGAGTGGATTCCCCTATATGGAGAAATAGTATAAACCCACCCACTGCCATAGAGTCGATTCCGACTCATAGCGACCCTATAGAACAGAGTAGAACTGCCCGATAGTGTTTCCAAGGAGCGCCTCGTGGATTCGAACTACTGACCTCTTGGTTAGCAGCTGTAGCACTTAACCACTACACCACCAGGGTTTCTAGTAATAGTATAGAAAAATGTATAAACTCAGTTAATCCTCATAACATCCCTATAAATAAGTATTATTATTATCCCCATTTTGCAGGTAGGAAGCATGCATACAGAGAGGTTAGGTGACTTGCCCAAACTCATCCAGCTAGCTGAACTGGGATATGAACCCAGGTAGTAAGTTTCCAGAATCCATATTTGTTCTCTGTAAGACATTTGACAAAATATTTGTTGATATGATTTGTGAACAAAATAGAAAACTGTGGAATGATAATATAATTTCATGGGTTCTTAACTGGTTGAATGCCTGTACCCAAAGTGTACCTGGCCAACAAATAACCTAAGGTGAGACTCCAGGACTCTGCAATGACTTGGTGAGAACATTGATGACTTAATCATTAGGTTGATAGATGATAATTAAGCTGGGGTATTAAATACATAGGAAGACATAATTAATATAAATCCTAGAACACATCATATAGCAAATAAATCAGAATATCTGGGTATGACCCAGCTATCAATATTTTTAAAGCTCCCAAGGTGATCCTAACATGCAGCCTAGGTTAAAATCATTGTCCTAAAAAGGTGGACTGACTCCAACATGGCCAATGTCAACTACTCTAGATGGGAGAGAAGGAAAAAAAGACATAGGAATATTAGTTGCAAATAAACTCACATATGAGTCAAAAACATGATATGCTTCCCCCTGCCCCACAATCTTATGGTATTTGTTGTTGTTACTGTTTTTTTAGTTGCCATGGAGTCAGCTCCAGTATCTCAGATAGTGTTGTAGAAATAGAGTATATATAACAATGAAAACTGTAGTCCTGTTCTTTGATTGACCAGTCAGAGCATGCTTGGAATTTGAGAGAAATGTAGAGGACCTTAGGTGTTTTTATTTGAGAAACCGGCATGGCCAAGGTACACTTAGTACCTTTGTCCAGGAGAAGAGATTATTAAGGGATTTATTATATGTAATAGCTGAATTATACTTTTTCAAAAAAAGCTCTCAGATAAAATTAAGATCAGTGAGTAGACTTTTCAGGAAGACAGACTCCCGCTTAATAAAAAACTTCCCAACAGTGCTGTCTGAAGATGAAGGGACTTTCTGGGATGAAGTATGCATTTCTCATTGGTGGTATGGAAGCAAAAGGCAGATTGTTATTTAAGTGTGTGATAAAGTAGGTTGAGAGTTGAATGGATGGCTAAACTAGATGATCTTCCAACTTCAGAGTATGATTTTATAAGCATGTTAAATGAAAAGGTTAAACACTGGTGATCATTTGTTCATAACATTACTTCTGCATCTAGAAACAGCAGAGCAGGATGGTTATGACAGCAGTTTCTGTGGGGCTCAAATACCAGCTCCACCACAATTTAGCTGCAAGACCATGAGCAAACTACTTCATTTTCAATGTTCTTAGTTTCCTTATTGCTAAAACAAGAATAATGATAGAGTCCACTGCATGGATTTGTTGTAAAGGTTAAGTGAGAATACTGTATATAAAGCTCTTTTCATGGAATGCTCAGAGAAAATGGGTGGAATATGATACAAGAAATTATCATGGTAAAAACCATAGGGTTGCCAAATGGTTTTATGGTTTAGCATGTAGTAAATAATAAATGTAGCCCATTATTATTTTCCAGTTATTTTTCATTATGTCTATCTTCTTGTTAAGGTTTCAAGGAGATAGATATAATCTATAATAGATAAGGCTGAGAGATAAAACATAATATAGGTAAATATTGACAGGAGATATGGTGCAGAAGCTTAGGAAACCCAAGTGAGGGTGGTACAGCCAGGGAGCTTGGGAGTAGGTAGAGGCCACATAAAGAACTTGGCCTGGGTGTGAAAGGGAGTTTCTGAAAGGGTGTTTGGAGATTCTTACTGCTTTCAACTCTTGATCCATTTTTTTCCATCTATTGTTTCAGTTTGTCCTTGCCATTATTCTGGGAAATAGAGCAAGTAGTATTTGCTCATTTTACTGATGATATATCAAAATCAACACAAAGGTGAGTAATTTGCCAAAGAGTAGAACTGGAAGCGTAACCTAGACCTCTTGAGCTCCCTACTCAACAGTTTCTATGACATCACACCATCTTCTTCTGCTCTAGTTCTATGTGCAGCCCAGTTTTGGTGTTTACATTTGGATGAAGAGATAGCAGTGGAGACTACAAACAATGCAATGAAGTTTGGAAATGAAGGCAACATGTGAAAAGGGAATGTGGTCAGTGAGTAGAATTTGTTCCTGGGATAAAGTTTTAAAGCTTTCCAGTTGAGAGGGAGACAGTGTTTAAGGAAGGTTAGATTGAGGATTAAAAGCTCCAATAGGAGCCTCATCAGTCAATGATCTTAACATGATTATTACATCTTATTACTATCTCAATACTGAAAGTGCTTTCTGTGTAATATAATTAACTATCTGTGATACAAGCTTTGTGTATAGCAATAGTTAATAAGAGCCACCATATGTTAAAAGTTTAACAGTTCTGTAAGTTGGGGAAAAAATAAGGGCAGGATGATGAAGTTTGGGCTTTGAATTTGTTCATCTAAAGAACAGCTAAAAACATCTGGAAAAATGAATGAAGAAAAAAAATTTTGTTATTGAATGTTTTTAGACAAAGCTGTAAGTCCCCAAAACGTGTATCAAACAAGAGAGGAGAGTTTTTTTTTTTTTTTTAATTATTCTGCACTTATTCCAATAAATATAGATTGTAAGTATAGATGAGTTGGTAAAAATAATTCTTCACCTAATCAGAACTTTTAATTACTAGCTGTAAGTGCCACAATCATGCTTCTTGCTGACCAAGGCATTATGTATTTTCCTTATCACATTTAAATATGTTTGTAAAATTAAAAAAACTAAATTAATAGGATAAGTAAGGTATATTTATGGAACAAGCTTTTTATCCAGATTTAACTACTTCTATATCCAGACAGTACAAATATTCTATTCTGACACTTCTCACACTGTATATTAATTATTTTTTGATATTATCTTTCTCTCTTCCTAGACCTTGAGAACACAGTTTGTGTCCTGATCCCCTTTAAATATGTGCCTCTCAATACAATGCCTGGCACATTGTAGGTGATGCACCTAAAACACTAACTAAAGTATAGGATACTTGCATATAGGATTTGTGAATAATTGTGCAGAACTCAATAAATTTGTTGATATTGCTACTCATAAAAAGATTCATTCTTTAATAAATACTACAGTGAGAAACTATTTTTCTTAACTATGAAATGGGCAAAAATCAACTGTATGATAAGACAATAAGTTAGCAAGTGTGTGGGCACAGGGACACTCGTATATTGTGGGATGGAGTGTAAATTGGTTCACGTCTTTGCAGGGTGGTTTGGCAGTAACTATCCAAACTTAAAATGTGCATAACTGACCCAGCAATTCTACTACTCCAGATTTAGTCAACGTATATGCTTGCATATTTTCACAAAGATACATATGTCAGTAAATTTTCTTGCATGTGTGTATATACGTATACATTCAGAATTTTATTGCGATGGTAAAAATTATGGTTCATCCAGACAGTATGATTATTATATAGTAATTTAATATCGGAAGAAACTAATATGGAACAATGTATAAGATATAAGTAAAACAAGCAATATATAGGTCTATGTATTTTGTGTAAAAGATATATGTGTGTGTTTGTATGTTTTGTTGTTGTCAGGTGCCACTGAGTTGATATTTGACTCATGGCGACTTTATGTAACCAAGTAGAACTTTCCCATAAGGTTTTCTTGGCTGTAATCTTTACAGAAGCAGATCACCAGGTTTATATGTGTATATACATGTATATATATACAGAGAGAGGGAGGGGAAATGTGGGGGAGAAGAAAGAATGAATGAATGAATTTATTTCATAAAGGGACTGGGGACTACGTAGGAAGTAGAAATACTTTTAATTATACCCTTTTGTACTGTTTGAAATAGATATATAGTCTTATATGCTTTTTGTACTTTTGAATTTTTTTAATATATACCTGTTTTACTTTTGAAAATAAATATTTTCATATAAAAAAGGAAATGCAAGAGGAAAGAAGTGGCAAGAAAATGGAGAGAATGTGATGTGATCAGAATTTATTACAGTAGAAGCTGTAGAGTTGCCAGTTGATGATTTTATGGTTTCCAGCAACAGTTAATGGATGGGAAAAGGCATAGGGCAGAAGCCAGAACCCAGCCAACAGGTCACTGGGTGATAATCCATCCTGTTGCCCTTTGTCCTCCCAAGTGTCTCCTCCCTACAAGCTCAAGGTGAAAACTGGTGTCTAGTCAAGTCCTGAGCAGGTGTTGCATTGACCCCATTATGACTATTCCCAGTGTCCTGCCTTAGCCTGCCTGATGGTACATGTTTAACTTTCAGTACTTCCTGGAAATACACTCCTCAAATATGCAGAGTTGTACAGTCACTGTTATATGTTCCTTCCATATAATATTTCCATTTGTCTTACTTTCAAATATCCATGTAAAATACAGGGACCTTAGGGGACTTCAGCTTTGTGATGGAAATGAAAACATCTGAAGTACCACAGTAGAAGTCACACTACCATATTAAAAGAAAAGGGAGAAAGACTGGGGACCACATTAATAATAATAAGGCATGTCTTAAATCCACACATGTGACAGCATTCAGTGCTGCACTGAGGTTTTCTGTCGTGCAGTGGGTTTGTTTTTAAATCTTACACATATAGTTCTCTGTTGGAGAACCTCAGCATTGGGTGATTTTACCTTTGAGGTTGTAATACAAAGTTTTGATGAGATGATAGGCATTTTCTCATTAATTCTCTTCCTTCCAAGGGTTTAATGCTGAGTTTGAATGCGAATTTAACTTGTTTTTTTTTGTTGTTTAATAAGGTCAAAATCCCATCTGAACTCTAATGGGAGTGAGTTTATCATATATTCAGTCAGCTTGTACAACTGTGGTGTGAAGGACTTGATTAATAACAATGATCAGCTATCGATTAAGTGGTTATTTTCCTTCTGTCTCCTAATTGGTCTAAATTGGATGGACTACTGCTCTTTAAAATATGCTCATGTTTCATTCAGGTAGCTAACAGATACATGAGGAAACTCTCTCAATCACTAGTTATTAGAGAAATGCAAATCAAAACTACAATGAGATTCCATCTCTGGAATTAATCCAAAAAATACAAAATAATAAATGCCAGAGAGGTTGTGGAGAGACTGGAACACATATACACTGCTAGTGGGAATGTCAAATGGTACAACCACTTTGGAAATCGATTTGGTGCTTCCTTCAAAAGCTAGAAATAGAACTACCATATGATCCAGCAATCCCACTCCTTGGAACATATCCTAGAGAAATAAGAGCCTTTACACGAACAGATATACACACACCCATGTTCACTGCAGCACTGTTTACAATAGCAAAAAGATGGAAGCAACCAAGGTGCCCATCAACGGATGAATGGATAAATAAATTGTGGTATATTCACACAGTGGAATACTAAGCATCGATAAAGAACAATGATGAATCTGTGAAACATTTCATAACATGGAGGAATCTGGAAAGCATTATGCTGAGTGAAATTAGCCAGTTGCAAAAGGACAAATATTGTATGAGACCACTATTGCCAGAACACGAAAAATAATTTCAACAGAGAAGAAAATATTCTTTGATGGTTATGAGAGTGGGGAGGGAGGGAGGGAGAGGGGTTTTCACTAATTAGACAGTAGATAAGAACTATTTTACGTGAGGGGAAAGATAACACACAAGACAGGAGAGGTCAGGACAACTGGACTAAACGAAAAGCAAAGAAGTTTCCTGAATAAACTGAATGCTTCGAAGGCCAGCGTAGCAGGGGCGGGGGTTTGGGAGCCATGGTTTCAGGGGCATAATAAAAGTCAATTGGCATAATAAAATCTATTAAGAAAACATTCTGTGTCCCACTTTGGAGAGGGGCATCTGATATCTTAAGTGCTAGCAAGTGGCCATCTAAGATGCACCAATTGGTCTCAACCCAATGAAGAAGAATGAAGAACACCAAGGACACAAGGTAACTATGAGCTCAAGAGACAGAAAGAACCACATAAACCAGAGACTACGTCAGCCAGAGACCAGAGAAACTAGATGGTGCCCGGCTACAACCGATGACTTCCCTGACATAACAGAGAACTCCTGAGGGAGCAGGAGAGCAGTGGGATGCAGACCTCAAATTCTCATAAAAAGACCAGACTTAATGTTCGGACTGAGACTAGAAGGACCCCAGAGGTCATGGTCTCCAGACCTTCTGTTAGCCCAAGACAAGAGCCATTCCTAAAGCCAACTCTTCAGACAGGGATTGGACTGGACTATGGGATAGAAAATGATACTGGTGAAGAGAGAGCTTCTTGGATCAAGTAGACACATGAGACTATGTGGGCAGCTCCTGTCTGGAGAAGAGATGAGAGGGCGGAGGGGGTCAGAAGCTGGCCAAATGGACACGAAAATAGAGAGTGGAGGGAATGAGTGTGCTGTCTCATTAGAGGGAGAGCAACTATATAGCAAGGTGTATATAAGTTTTTATATAAGAGACTGACTTGGTGTGTAAATTTTCACTTAAAGCACAATAAAAATTAAAAAAAAAAAATGCTCGTCTTTGCATTTGAAGGAAACCCTAGTGGCATAGTGGTTAAGAGCTATGGCTGATAACAAAATGGTCAGCGGTTCAGATCTACCTGGCGCCCCTTGGAAACCATATAGGGCAGTTCTACTCTGTCCTACAGGGTTCCTGTGAGTCAGAATCAACTTGGCAGCAGTGGGTTTGGATTTTTTGGTTTATAAGTGACTTGTCTTCCCAAGATTAAGAGTAAATTTGTGGTTTTTAATCTATACAGAGCCAACTAGATGGTGAGAAAACCATGATATTAGTCTCATCACCAATGTGCTCTAACTGTCTGAGCTAACTGGACACAGATGCTGGTGGCTTAATACTAATATTTTATGTATTTCTATCTTCCTTGGTCTCATAAAAACGACAGCAAAAACAGCAGGGAAAGCTACCTCACCAAATTCTCCATGTTAGACAGTTTTACTAGGTTCAAAGAAATCTCCAAGAATTACCACAGAGAATATAATACCCAATCTGCAAAGGCTGAACACTTGTGCAGGAAAGAGACCCCAATCTGAACAAAAACACTTCTTCTCTCTGATAGGCATTAGTTCTTTGTATAAAGATCAGTGCCAAATGGTGATCTGTTATACAGTATGTCTGGAGGATAGGGTGGTTATGAGGAACTTCTGGAAGCAAAGTTGGCAGAGCAGGTAAGCTAGTCACGAAGAGCCTGGAATGCAAGTCTCAAGTAGTGTTTCCGGGCCTGGCTGCACATCAGAATCAGTTGAGGACTTTTGAAATAGTACCCATGCCCAGGCTCCACCTTATTTATTCAGTTAAATAAGAACCACTGGTATGGGTGTTTTTAAAAGCTCTCCGGTTGGTTCTAAGCCACCTTTGAGACTCACTGGTTAGTACTGTGCAGGTAGGGTTGTTATGAGTCGGAATCAACTCTACCCCAATGGGTTTGGTTTTGTTTTGGTCTGGTGCAAATAGTGGAGAGTCATTGAAAGAAGCGCTGTAAATGAATTGATTGTGAAGGAACTATTGAGCCAGATAATAGGGCACAGTGGCAAAGAGTTTGTGATTTGCCATCAGGTAGCCACAGGTTCAGTGCCTGTGCCTATCGCTTATGAGCTGCTTCAGAAAATTCTCTAACCTCTCTAAACTTAGTTTGCTCATCTGAAAATGTACCCTGTAGGGAAGGAATGATGAACAAATGAGGTTACATATGCTACAGACCTTTGTAGAATGCTTAAAAACATGGTAACTGTAAAAAATAAAAGCACAGGCACACACTTCTGAGTTTGCAGTCTTATGCAAAACGGGAACAACCCTGGCCAGATGTGAACAGTACAGATTGAAGGTCAACACATGCACATTTTGCTTAAAGATATAGAAGAATTTTGGCTGGCTAAATGCATATTGCTGGAAATTCAATCCATCTTAACTAGTAACTTCCATAATAATATCTGAGTTACATTTTTATAGTAAAAAAAAAAAAATTCTAGTAGACTGAGTTTACAAATTTTGGTGCCCTAAAATATGCTATGCTGATCATTGTGGAAAACCAGTAGTTCTGTATATGGCAGGGGTTCTTCCAAACTTAATTGCTCTGTTGATTTTAGGCTTCTCCTCTATCTTGTTAACCATGTTCTCTCTTTGTCTTTGTAGGATAAGTTTTTCTATTACTTTACACTTAAACTCCCTGTCTATAAATCTCTTTCCTAACCATTCACTCATGTGTTCATTCAACAGCATTTGTTAAGCAGATATTTTGTCCTAAATGCTTCTTTTATCAGTTTAGAAGTCATACCCAATTTACGCATGAACTGTGTTACAATGATTAATTTAAAAGTTAATCAGTGGTTTTGAAGGCATTTTTGTAGAGATTTAATATTTTGAATTAGGTTTATGCTTCGAAGCCAGTGAAGCATGGGGAGTTGGGGTGGGGGGGTGCCGAATTTCAGAGAAGAATAATTGTACAATTTCCATAGGGAGACAGAAATGTATAATAGAGTAATAGAAAGTGGTAAAGAACGGGGGTGGGACTTAAGAAGTTGAAGAATATGTGGAAGTGTTTCTATCATGGTGAGGTGCACATTTAAATCCCATTGTATCATTATATTCTATGGAAGAAAGCCTTCTTGAGGACTTGGAGCATGGTGGAAGAGACCACTTAAAGTTCTTAGAGTTGGTGGTCATGGGATTTATCATCAAAATGGGGCACTTTAACAGTTATTAATGATTAATCTAGGACACAGTTGTAAATTTAGGCTATCTAATTAGGACTGTGGTCAATCTTATAACTATCCCAAAACAAGTGTTAAATTGACTGAACAAGAATCCAGATATATTTAGATTTAACAGTTTAGAATTAACCGTTAAAGCACTCCCAGTCTTGAAACACTGGTATTTACTACCCTGCTTACCTAATAGCTAATAGTCATGTGACCCTTGGAATATTTAGGAAATTAGAGAAGATGAGTATTTTTATATAATTATTATGCAACCTGAAAAATAAGAATAAGACTGGGAAAGAACCTGTACTAGTTAGTAACATATCTCTGAGCTTGAAATTGCAAGGCTTACCCTCTTGGTTTTTACTCTGATATTGTCCCTGCAGTCTTGAAAATGCTGAGAGGTTTATGACTGTTTACAAATTCCATTTTCTGAGACCATTTTGCACTCATAAGATTCTGTTCCCATGGAATCTCCAACTGGATTGGGTCCACCTCCAGCTGTCTCAAATTGTGTTTAATCACCAGGAGAGTTTTGTTGATTGTCAGTGATGTTTGCTTGATTAATTCAGCTCTAGCTGTGTTGCCTTTTTACCTATGTCTTTCAGCATGTCCTAGAAAATTAAATGTGTCCTTTTGGAAAATGGAACTAAAAAATAAAGGCCATTCCTCTCTCTCTCTTTTTTTTCTTTTAATAGAAAATGTTTTCATTAGTTTTCTTTAGCTCAGTTTTAGACTCTAGTGTAAATATTTTATGTGGACTATATCCTCTTTGAAGTCATTTTTTAACTCTTCTGTGTTAACACCACTATGTTATGTTGTTGTCTGATACTATAATTTAAAGCATAGACTACTTGAACCTTTTTAGAAGATTTAACGTTGGGGGGGTGGTAGATTTAAGAAAAATTTAAAAATTGCTTGAGGTACTATATTTCACACATTAATTTCTGTTTTTAATAGTTTCCTGGCTTGATCTTTTATGAAGAATTTAAAAATGGGCTTTAAAATTAGAAATACATAAAATGACATGACTGCTTTGGAAAAGTATTTTCAGATTGATTTCTATCACTGATGGTTTAAATTAGTGTTGTTATTTTTTCCCCCATCCCTAAATCTTCCCAACTGAGAGTTTACAGATGTTATCTTTAACAATTGAAGACTGTAGTTTGCCAACCAGTATTAAAGATTTTTGATAATATCAGTTGTTCAGCAAAAAAAAAAAAAAAAAAAAGTACAACGTATCAGGACCAGATAATGGTAGATTATTTTTAAGTTATTTTTTATTTTCTATTTACAAATATGATAATACTGCTGTATGTTGAGCACCCCCCCCAAAAAAAAAGATTAGCTATGAGAAACATCATTTTTACTAAAATGTTTCTCTTCCACACTGATTGCTTTCTTCTGTATGAGAGAGGGCATATGGTGAGTGAGAGATAGGGTTTCTGGATTCTCATCCTGAGGCTACCGCTAATTGTTTTCGAGACCTTGAGTAAGTCACTTAACACTCTGGGCTTCAAAATCCTTATCTCCAAAATGAGGAATTTGGACTAGAATTTTCTTGAGTACTCCTTAAGAACTATTTAAGCTAGAAAATTCTAGGAAAATTCTAAGGATACTTTTCGTGTGACTTCATTTCAATGAAGCTTTTTTAACCTTTTAGATTCCTAAAGATTAATTGCACTAGTAGCGTGAAGAAAATGTGTAATGTGTTTTGAGTTTCTCCAGAATTAGTTGCTCTAAGAACATGAAGGATTAAATGAGAGATTATTATTGAGATAACTACGCTGCAAGACTTTAACCATGTGCATTTCCTCAGGGAAATCTCTTACTGATTTTTGTCTGAAAGAATCCAACCTAACAAAAGGGTAGTTGCTCTCTGAGAACGGGGATGAGCAGCATTCGTTTTAAGATTCAGTTCGTTTATTGTGGTTTTGATGCTCTTTGGAAATATTTTTGAAGCACCGATATTGTTCGTTATCAATATTCATGCATTTTACTACTAAATGTCTTTTTATAGGCTTCACAAAACTGCCCCAGTGATGTGATTAGCCACCCGAAGAAAACCTGCTGCCTCCAAGCTAGTCTGGGCATCTGCTCACCAGGAAGGTTTCCCCAATGTTAAAATAAACCTTTTCAGTCACTTTATGCTAGCTTTGATGTGTTCCGCAAGGCTTATATACATAGAATTTAGGTGTGACATGGTGTTTTTCCATGGTGGTTATTCAAAACAGTTTTTATTTGGACTTGTTCATTGGTTACATTTTTAAGCATATAATCCCAGTTGATCTTTGCTTCATATATAATTCTGAATTTATGAAAATTGCAAGTGTGTTTGAGCACAAAAACTTAAGGATAACTGCTTAAGTAGATTATAACTATTTTGAGGTGCTGGTTAATTCTTAAAAGGCTAGAGATCGTCACAACTGTAGCAATCATATCCTTTCAGGTACTACTTTCTCTAGTTTAAAGGATCTTTCTCAAGTATTTCATTATAAGACAGTTCATGCAATAGGATCCTAGTATTTTCTAAATTGCAAAATTCCCCCTGAAAGTTCTGTGGATCAGAAATTAAAGTGGTTATATTTTATATTGCTTGGGGATATAGTTCGCGTATATCTTTTTTGAAAAGATAAGCCTGATAGTTACTTTAAGTAGGATAATTCAAATGAGAGTCTTTTTAATATAATTTATAAAAATGAAATCATAGAAATAGAGGGATTATGTGATAATTTATCTTGCTTCTGCTACCTCAAACCATCTTTTAAGGCAGTTGTGGTCTATTTTTAATGTTGAGTATTTGTTCTTCTCATTTAACCTGATCACCGCAGTCCAGGTGTTCCATAAAACATACACATGAAACTCTCCTTGCACCACAGGACTTATGTTTCAGGATGTCATGGCATGCTCACTTATATCACACCTTTGGAATACTTGGGTTGAAGTGATGTGTTCTCCATTCTGTATTAACTGGATTGATGTCCAGTTGAGCTACTTATTTAACCTCTCTGTGGTTTGATTTCCTTATCCTTAAGATAAGGAAAATTATTTATGCTCTATGAAACTTACAGAGATGTTATGCATATGACAAGAGATGATGCCTATGAAAGATGTTTGTAAAACACAAAGGCAGTATTCTTAATAATTCTCATTACTTCCTCTTCCTCCTCACCATCAGCATCACAGGTCAATTATTAAGTAAACAGAAGTAGTCCATAATATTCTGGCTACTTTTATGTTATTGATATTGGACTTTGTCATCATGAAATAAGGTAGAAAATTTGGAATAGAAGCAGAAAAGAAGAGTGGCGTGTAATAAAAATAGTAAACCACAACCATCATTGCCATTTATTGAAGTCTTACTATGTGCCAAGGACTATATGCTAAGTACTTTATATATAATTGCACTTAATGCTGAAAAAAATTGCAGCGATATAGATACTGTCACCTCCATATCCTAATAAGCCATTCACAGAATAACTGTCCCCAAGTCACATAGCTAGTAAAATGTGATTACAGCCTTGTCTATCTGTATTTTTGAAGCAATGTCCAGAGTAGGGCAGGGGGTGATAGAAAAGTAAACACAGAGAGGATATGGAGAAGTACAAGACATGTATTAAGATGAAAGGAGGCATGAAGCATGATTCTAGCTTTGAGACCTCATATAATGGTAACTGGTTTGTTAGAGCAATGAATAGACAAGAAATTTTAACAAAGGAAAAAACACAGAATCCCAAAGTTGCTCCTTCCACAGCCTCCTTTCTTTTAAAACTGGTATTTCATACCTGTTTAAAGGGAGTTGAGGAGGTGACTGTGGGGAGAGGGTTTGAGATGACAATTATGGCATCCATGAGAATGCAAAAGGAGGACCTCCCACTTGACTCTAGGGATAGATGCAGAAACTATGGATCTAAAATTTCTTTCTAAGAACACTACATGTCTTTGCCTGAGAGGCAGTCAGGTAGTAAGGTGGTATGCTACTATATAGATTACCCTACTTTCACTTTTTAAACACTTGTACATATATAAGATTCATATATTTAGAAGAATTTAAGATTCTTTGACATCTCATCAAATTGGAACAAAGTCATTGCTATCAAATATTTATTTTTTTCAGCCTTTCTCAAACAATTTGCATAGTAATTTCTTGTTAAATTTCTGTGCTTCCAGTTGTCGGCTTTTCACCATTTCTTGTCAATTTCACACTATAGAGCAGTGTGAAACTGACGGAGCTAGAGAAACAGAGAACAGTATGACTGCATGCTAAAAATAAATTGTGTAAAAGCCAACACCTTAATTTATAGCATCCAGGAAAAAAGTCCAAAATGACCTTCTTATGTATGGATATCTCAAAAGGGAAGCTATAGATTTATATATATTCATGTACACATACACACATACAACACACATATTCATATATATGGTGGGTAGTTTCAAGGTAACTGAATCTTGCTTTTGTCATCGGCTATTCAAAATACGTTACAGGGAAATATGGTTAAGGCAGTATTTCATTTATGACTAAGCTTTTCACTGCAAATCTATAGCTCTCCTAGGCTCCAGTAATTTCACTTGACATTTCTAAATACTTCGGTGTTTGGAAATTAGATGATTTGAACATTTAATCACAGAAGTTTTTTTTTTTACTATATTGAAGTTTGAAGAATATGTCTATGTAGCTCCTGATCTGATGGCTAAAATTAATTATGTAGTCTATGAATTTGATTAATGCTGCATAGTTTGCAGATATACAATAGTGATATTAATTTGTAATAATGCTCATTTATGCATATTGTCAAAATTGTCCCAAATTATGTATGTGTAAGTGCCTACCAATAGTGACGTAGATTTAGAAATCGTTTTCAAAGTATGTATTGACCATTAGGTAAGCTTATTTTATAGTAAAAGTATTAATGGTCTAAATTACAAAAATCTTATATTAAGGTTTTTCACAAAAATAATTCATTTATGTGTACAGGCACTGTTCTTTGCATCGAGGACAATAGTTACTTTTCCTGCCTCCCCAGCCTCCCACCTTACAGTCTAGAGAGGAGTTATTTATTAGAATTTGGCTTAAAGGGTCAAAGTAATTATCGACCTTTAAAAAGAGCTTCCACTTCGATATTTCTATTCTGCAAAGTGTTGCCTTAGCATCATCTCCTAGTTTCAAACTGAAGTTATGTTTGAATAATGTTCACTAAATACGATTTCTAGCATTATAGACATGATGTTGAATCAATTTATATAAACGGCTTTTTATTATATAAACTTATAAATCATTTTCTAACATGTCTATTAGTTATTTCTAACATGCTTATTTCTTAATGGGGCAAATTATAGATTGATTGTACCATGGTAAGCATATTTGTAGAAGAGTTTACCTAAATAAATTTTTTGAGAACCTATTCAGTTGAAATAGTTTTTTACAATACTGTAGATTTTTGTTCTTGATAATCACATATCATCATAGATCTTTCTTTCAGTTTTCTGATGACTTCAAACTGCTTTTTATTTTTACTGAAAAAAATTATATTAATTGTTAATACAATGATATACTATTTTTTATGTGATGTATGAACAATGAGTTCTTGATTTTACTACTTTATTGTTTGGGTCACCAATTGAAAACCAGGCAAAAAAAACAAAACCCCATTGCTGTCAAGTCGATTTTAACTCATAGTGACCCTATGGGACAAAGTAGAACTGCCCCATAGGATTTCCAAGGATTGGCTGGTGGGCTTGAAGTGCGGACCTTTTTGGCTAAAGGCTTAACCACTGCACCACCAGGGCTCCAGGCAAAGAAACTGAACCTAATTAAGGTCTTAAGAACATAGAGTATTTTTTTTTTTTGTCAAATATATCATGTTTTCAAAAAGTATATAAACATTTTGTGCTTATAACGAAATAAAACACCCATATACCTACCACATGGTTCAAAAACAGAGCCTTACCTTAGATGTCTCCCATTTCTTCCTCACTAGCCAGAAGTAATTCTCTGGAATTGTGTATTATCATTCCCTTGCTGTTTGTTATAGCTTACCAATAAATATGTTTATGTGCCTCTAAATATGTTTAATTTTGCCTATAGTCACATACTTCTACTAACAGTTTTTGAGATTTATGTTTATTGATATATAGCTTTAGTTCATTCATTTTCAATGCTGTTTTATATTCTTTTGTATCTTATACTAGAATTTATTGGTTCATTCTACTGATGATACATATTTTTGGTTATTACCTTTCTTAATCTGACTAGAAGCATTAATATTTTGAACATTCACATATATACACATGTAAGGATTTCTCAGGGTTATATACTTGTATTCTGTAGGTCATACCCTCTCCAGGAAGCAGAATTTGGGTTATAAGGTATGTTCACATTTAACTTGAATCAATGGCTTTTACAATTTGTTCACACTGTGTCCCCAGAGTAGTACCAGGTGCATAGTCAATAGTCAATAATGTATGTTCAATAAATGAATGAATGCCAAATTATTTCCCTAAGTTGTGGTATCAGTTTACACCCAGACCAGCAGCAGACGAGAGTTCTAATTGTGTCACATCCTTGGCAACACTTGAGACTGTCAGACTTTTTAAAATTGTTGACAATCTGGTGGTTGTGAAATGCTATCTCATTGGGGATTTAATTTGCATATCCCTGGTAACTAATGAGGTTGAGCATCTTTTCATGTTTATTGGCCATTTGTGTTCCCTCTTCTGTGAAATTCCTATTCATATCCATTGACCATTTTTAATTGAGTTTTTTTTTTTTTATAATTCGTTTGTAGCAGTTATTTTTGTAGTATAGATAAAAATTCATGTTCTGTTTTATATGTTGCGTGTACCTTCTCACAGTGTATGACTTGAGTTTTTACCCTTTTTGGTGTGTTTTGATAAAATTTAATCCTTCATTTTAATGTAATCACATGTTTCTGTTGCTTTTATAATTTGTAATTTTTGTTTTCTGTTTAAGAAGTCTTTCCTTGCCAAGGTCATAAAGATCCCAAATATGTTAAATCTTTTAAAAGTGCTATAGTTTGACTTTAAATCTTTCATCTACCTGGAATTGTTTTTATACATTTTATGTAATATTTTTCTTTTATATGGATACCCAATTATTCCAGACTCATTTAGTGAATAGTTTCTTTTTCTGCACTGACTTTCAGTGTTCATTCTGCTAAAAATCAGATTTCTGTGTATATGTGCGTTTGTTTCTGGACTCCCTATTCTTTTCCTCTGGTTTATTTGTCTATCTCTACACCAATACCATACTGTTGACTTGAGCAAAGTGTTGATAGCTGATTGGATCAAGCACCCCACCTTGTTTTTCTTCTTCAGGAGTGATATCTGTCTTTGCTTTTGTTCTTCTATGCAAATTTTAGGATCAGCTTCTGGAATTTCATAAAATAACCTGTTAGAATTTCCACTGGAATTATATAGAATCTACAGGTCAATTTGGAGACAGTTGACATTTATAAAATATTGAGTCTTCATATCTAAGACTATGGTCTATCTCTCCATGAATTTATGTCTTCTTTTAAAATCTTTATATAAACTTTTATAATATAAACTTTTATAATTATCTTCAAAAAGGGCTGACACATCACTTGTTAGATATACTCCTAAGTATTTTACATGTTTTATTGCTGTTTTGGAAACCCTGGTGGTGTAGTGCTGCTAACCAAAATTTGGCAGTTTGAATCCATGAGGCACTTCTTGGAAACTCTATGGGGCAGTTCTCCTCTGTCCTGTAGGGTTGCTATGAGCCGGAATCAACTCGACGGCAATGGGTATTGCTATTTTAAATGATACCTTTTTATAAATTAGGTTTACAACTGATTATTGCTAGTTTATAGAGAATTAATTGATTTTTTAATCCATCCATATTATTAAACTGCATATTGGTGTTCTAATAATTTATCTTTAGGCTATTTCATATTTTATATAGAGACAATCATGTCATCTACAAATAATTTCCATTTTGTTTCATCTCTTCTATTCCTGATACTGTATACTTCTTTTTCTTGTCTTATTGCACTGGCTAGAACCTCCAGTAATGTTATATTAGGAGTTGTCAAAGTATGAATTATTGCGCCAATTTTTTTTATACATTACTGTAAAAAAATTAGTACAGTGTGTTTATGAAACTATCTTGCAATGGAGGGGGAGGGCTTGGCTGGCAAACAGATACAGAAGTCATGCATTGTTTGCGTAAAAATGTGGTACGTCCTTCGAGAGAGAAGTTATCAAGCCTAAACCTGTTTTGCATGTGATGATTACCCTGGGTTTACCCTCTCCCGACATCATTTTTTTGGGAACATACTTGATTAAGGTAAATTTGGAATGTCAGCTATGTTCAGTGTTGTTTATTGTGAAAACAACTCTTGATCTCAACTAAGGAGACTATGAGCTGACGTATCAGTCCAAGGGTCCATGTGATTACAAGTATATGAAAACATGTTGGAGAAGACATAGCTTCCATGTTCTGGGATAGCACCTTTTGTAACTGAGTGTATACCTTGTAGGAACTTGGAAAATATACTCACAAGATATGGTTCCCATCATGTACATGAGGCTTCCTTATGTCAGAGTAGCTTATGTTCGTTTGTGTGATCTAATTTTTTGCAATTAGGCTGAGTGTAATCCTGGTGGAATCTAGGAAGCAATGTCTAGACTTCATTATTCTAGCAGTGTTTTATATAGAATATATAAAATGTAAATATTTCTAAATAGTGATGTTTATACCAGCGCAAACAGTATTGTTTTTAATGTAGGAAATTTTGATCTAAAATTTTACTTATCCACAAGCATGTTAACTCTAAAATAATGAGAGTTTTAGTTCTACTTGTTGTAAGTAATAGATCTCATTTTCTTCACTTTGTGAGATATATATGTATATATATTTCTGTAAGAATTTCTTTTGAATATGTATTTGATGCCATCATGCTGACATGCTGTGTTGCCTGTGTTGTGTCCTTCTAAGTAAACCTGTTGAAATTAAAACATATTGTGTCCTATAAGTGTGAAAGTCAGTCTAATTCAAGACCACTGCTGGTCATGTAGAGTGGGCATTGCAACCCACATACTTACCAATAGCTCTGCTCACTCTTTCTTCTTGAAGCTCAGGTCTCAGTAAGCTAGTACTTCTTTGTACTTCATCTGCCATTATGGTCTTTGGGGAAAAGGCCAAGCACCACCTCAAGAAAGAGAGGGTGTGATATATTTATATTACATGTATAATGAAATTAAAAAACAAACCCCGCTGCTGTCGAGTTGATTCTCAACTCATAGCAACCCTGTAGGTCCGGGTAGAACCTGTAGGGTTTCCAAGGCTGTAATATTTACAGAAACAGATTAGGAGGTGGAAACCTGGGTTCAGTGAGGGATGGAAGAGAGAAGCAAAGTTAGAGGAGGTGAGGAATTTATGTACATAATGCTCCCCCTTCCTCCTGTCACATCTTGGTTGATTTCTGGAGTGGGAATGATAATGTAAAATAGGTTAATGGGAAAGCCAAAAAACATGGGGCCATTATCCCTTGATCCCTTTTGAAACCTGATTGGGTTTGGGGGATGGGGTCAAAAAGAGAAGGCCCACTAAACTAGGTTGCCCAATGGCAACATGTAGAAGTCAAGGACAGTAGAGGTGGCAGCATGGTGTTCTTAGGAGTGAGAGATGTACAGGGGTTCCTGGCAGCTCATGATAAACTGATGAGTGAGGATTCCTGAGGAAGATCAGACCAGTTATAGAAAGAAAAGCTACTTTAAAAAAAAAAAACAAAACACATTGAGTTGTAAAGTGCAAATAAATTTGTAACTTCTCTGCATTATCTCCCAGTTCTGTTATTGGCTGATTCTATGATTCATTACATTTAAAATTAAATCAGTAATTTGTAAAAAAAAACAATATATTTGGAAGCAATCATTTAAAACCCAAGCATTCATAATCCTTAATGTTTATTTTGATGGTTTAGAGTGTAATGAAATGTAAAAGTACATTAAGTATAACTCAAAATATTTACAGATGTTAGAATTATCCTATAATGGAAAAAATATATATATTTATTTTGATCATAAAGTGATGAAAACGCTTTTAAGACCTGCTATTTAAAACAAGTAAAGCTAAAATTTTCATTATTTTAGCGTTAACGTGCTCGTAGATAAATAAAATTTTAGATAAATGCCTTCTACATTAAATAACAATACTGTTTGTATTGGTAAAATCATTTTTTAGAAATCCTTACACTATATGTCATATTCTAATTAAAATATTGCTGAGATAATGCAGTCTCATTAATGTAGGCTTTACTTATTAAGACCATATGAATATCACTGGTTTATGTATAGCATAAACATTGGGCTACCTATTAAGAAATGTATTTGGCAGGAAATTTAATAGCAAAAATAAGTCTTCAGATGACAATATTAATCTGTATAAGGAAAAGTTATCTTCAAGGATTTTGATATGTTTATGCAAATAATAACAGCCTGGTGGCAAAACAGGTTAAGCACTTGGCTGCTAACCAAACGGTTGGCGGCTTGAACCCATTCAGCGGCTCTGTGAGAGAAAGACCTGGTAATTGGTTTGCATAAAAATTACAGCCAAGAACAGTCTATGAGACATAGTTCTACTCTGTCACATGGGGTCTCTATCAGTCAGAATCAACTTGATGGCACCTAACAACAACGATAATGATAAATTAGATATTAAAAAAAAATACATACACTCCAACCTTCATCTGGAAACAATATATTAACTGGAGGTTCTGAACATTTGCAGAAGTGAAGTTTACCCTTTAATAAAATCTAAGATTTAGTCCTGCTTTTTTTATTTGGACATCTCCTTGGTCTCAGTATTTCCTTTTTTTTTTTTTTAATTAAATACCTGGGGAATTTTTTTTTTTTTCTGTAGACATTATATGTTTCCATAAACATTAAATAACTAAAATTTCACGATTAATTTGTTTCTATTTTGGTATGTGAATCATTTGAAAATGAGTGGAAAAAGTAGCTGATTTGAAGTAAATTAATAAATGAGCTTGCATAAAAATACTTTACCATGTAAAGGACTGCACAATAACTAATTGATTCTTACCATCTCTTGCTAGCTCAAGTTTCATAATCATAGAAGCCAAATTGAACCAATAGTTACTAAGCATTACCACGATCAGAGCCTTGAGCTGGGCCTTGATCCTACAGAGATGGGAAGGTACCCTTGAGGCACTGGCAGTCAGAGGTGGAGGTGACCATGTCATTGTTGTTGTTAGTTGTCATCAAGTCAGCTTCAACTCATAACTACCTTATGTATGACAGAATGAAAGGTTGCCCAGTCTTGTGCCATATTTATGATCTTTGGTATGTTTGAGTCTGAACCTAATGTGTATTGCTAAGAGAATAATGTATACCAAAATCCGTGATATCACAGGTAAAGGATTTCAGCGCATCTAATTTAATAAAATATTTAAATTATAAGATTTCCATATTTGATTAGTTTTGTTTCTAAAGCATAATGTGGGACAGAAGCAAGTAGCTAAATGCCTAAGGTTTCACAGAGAGTCACAGCCTGACTAGGATTGGATCTCACCCTAGAATAAATTTTCCATTGATTGATTTTCCTACAAAATTTATCATAAGGTTCTAGGTTACATAAAGCAGTGTTTGTTTTCTCTACTTACAAAAGGAGCACATGCTTAATCTTGAAAAACACAAAATAGCAAACAAAAAATCACCCATAATTCCATTATCCAGAAATAGCCACTGTCAACATTTTGATACATTTGACACGAATCCGTCCATAACAGTGTGTATATGTTTAAATTTTCTTCCTTTCCTCTGTGCATAGTATGCTCATGTTGGTTGTGCTGCCAGATTGAGACATTCTAAAGATGATGAAGATGTTTATTAGTGGGTTATTTCAAAAAGTACATTTTATATAATTGCTGCACAATTAACTGGAGCAAAGCATCTAACATAGCAGAAGAAAGGATGTATTACTCAGGTCTGTTTGAGTTGCAAGTACTAGGAATTTAACTCAAATTAACTAAAGGAAGAAGGGACTGAATTGTCTGCCACAGCTGGGAGGTGTTAGGAAGAGCACATAGCCGGCTCTAGGGCCTCAAATACATTGTTGAGTCTCCATCTCACAGCTTTCAAATGTGGCTTCATTCTCAGACAAGGTGCTTCCACGTAGGAAAACATTGGTCACCAATAAGCTCACACTCATTTTCTGTTTAGCATACCTTGTGGAAAGGAAATTTCCCTCTGTGTCATTGTTAGATATCGTTGAGTTGTTTTTGACTGACAGTGACCCTGTGTAACAGAGTAGAACTGCCCCATAGGGTTTTCTTGGCTGCAATTTTTCTGGAATCAAATTGCCAGGTATTTCTCCAATGGCCAGCCAAATAAAAATCACCAGAAATAATCTTACTGATCTTTCTTGGTTTACACAAACTAGTTGATAAGGTCTGGGAATGGACTGATCCAAGTAGTGAACCCGAGTAATATTACTCTCTCTGTGGTAATGAGACGGAATCAACAGACAGCCAGCTTGATATGACTTAGAATGGGGAACTTCTAAGTGATCTGAAAATTCTTCTAAGGGGATGAAAGATATGTAAGGTCATAGCTGAGGTGGGTTTACCATGAACCTGATGAAACCTCAGTTTTGGAGCCTTTTACTTGCACAGGCCTCTTCCACAACTGTGGGATGGCCCTACGAAGTATTCACGTGATCATATGTTTTTGTGGGTATTTTAGCCACAATCTGTTAAAACACTCCTTCCTTTCACCCCAGCTTTCCCGGAATCATATTTCCCCTCATGGCACATGGCATTGGTGTGGCCACAGGCATGTTTGGGATCTGACGAAGGAGAAGTTGCATTGGGGATACATTTAGTTTGGGTTTGGAGGATAGATTTACGAGGTTCATAATTACTTCCTTGTGTAGCTACGTTATTGCTAGCTATCCTGCTGTAGTAATGACGTCGAGGAATACTGCCTACTAAGCCAACTCACCCCGTGGAGCCATATTACTATATATGAATGTATCTTATGCCATCAAACTATGATAAAATAGAAAAGAAACAAGGTTTGAAATGTACAAAGCCAGAAGCTGGTCTGTGGAAAAGTCATGTAAACTGTAAAATTTTAAGAGCAGAATTTGATTCTTATCAAAAACCACTGACTAATGAGTAAATAGGTAGAAGAGGAGAGAGTGAAACAACTTCCTTGTGTAGCCACACAAACGTTTTCTCCTATCACAAATACAGTCAATTATGCAGCAGATACAATTTTAAGCACATACAGAAACCTTTATAAACTATTGTTGTTTTTGTTAGGTGCCTTTGATTTTTGACTCAAAGTGACCCCATGTGACAGAGTAGAACGGCCCCATTGGGTTTCCTAGGCTGTAATCTTAACAGAAGCAGATTACCTGGTCTTTCTCCTGTGGAGCTGCTGAGTGGGTTGCAACCTTTCGGTTAGCAGCCGAGTGGTTAACTGTTGCACCACCATGCTAAAGGAAAGATTTATCTTTTTAGTTATAGATAGTAATATAAAAATCATTGTCATACAAAGAAGTGTTCAATGCATGTATAAAACCAAAAAAAAAAGAAAACGAAAAAAAGGAGATAAATGTTATTGACCTGTGTGTCAGGGAGTTATTACACAATTTTTTTTTTCCTGGATTTTGGGATATTGATAGTATTTGTCAGCTTTTTAGAAATATTTTGTTGTGATTTCTTTTCTCAGTCTAGATAAATGTCTTCTACTGAATTTTGTATATGTAATTTTATATTCCTTTTCTTAAAGAGAGTCTCCAATATTGCATAAGCTTCAGCCTCCACAAAACTTAAATCTGCCTCCAGCTGTAGCTATAATGCTCCACCATAGAGGGTGTGCTTTGGAATTATAAAGTGTTAAAAAACACAACATAATTATTTTCGTAGGCGTAATGAGTGTTAGGAAATGGTTCAGCGAGAGTTGAGGCAGATAACCTAGTTATATCAAAGTATAGTTACTTTAAAACATGTCAATTATGCTATTTCCCTATTTTCTCATTTCGTTTGGCAGAACAAGGTAGAAATGATGTTTTTATGCAAGAGATAATATTTTTTAAAAAACCTGAAGAGAAGTGGTGATTATCTAATCAGAAGTTTAAGCTTTCGAATACAAAGATTCTTTTGTCTCCATTCACTTTCATGGAAGCCAAAAACTGAACCAGTGTTGCTTTGAGCAAATAGGTGAAAGGCCACTTGGGAATAATCTTTTCCTGATTTATAGCAACATTTCTACCTTTGGTCTATTTTTTTAAATAATCGTTTGGAGAGCCTAAATCATTGAGCAGTTTGTTCCTATTACTATTGCTGTATAACAACAAATCACCCCAAAACTTAGTAGATTAGTACGACAGATATTTTATTATATTCCGAGTTCTGTGGGTCAGGAATTTGGGAAAGGCTCAACTGGGCAGTTTGAGCTCGGGTCTCTCATGTGGTTGCAGTCAGAGAGTAGCTGGAGCTAGAACAGCTGAGGCCTGGCTGGGCATCTCTCTGTCTCTGTCCATGTAGTCTCTGGGTTTCTTCAGGTGGTCTCTCCATGTGGGCTAGTTTGGGCTTCATCACTGTGTGGCAGCCTTAAGGGAACTGAATTGTTTACACGGTGACTCAGGGATTTAAGTGTAAATATTTCAACTTAATCTCAGCTGCATCTCACCTTTACTGGCATAGCCTCAAAAAGATACTCCCTGCCATTTCTACCGCATTCTATTGGTTAAAAGTGAGTCACCAGTCAACCTAGATTCCAGAGGAGGGCAATTGGACTTTACCTTTGTAATGGATGATGGAGAAGTCATTCCAAGTGGTGCAAATGATTAAAGTGCTTGGCTGCTAACTGAAAGGTTAGCAGTTCAAGTCTATCCAGAGGTGCTTTGGAAGAAAGGCCTGGCAATATACTTTAAAAAATTAGTCACACAGTTCTACTCTTACATATACGGAGTCACCATGAGTTGGAATCAACTCAGTTGCAACTGGGTTTGATGGAAGAATGTGAAGGTTCTGTAAAGGAATGTAGAATATAACGTACTGGGCACATTTGGAAAATTCAATTTGCTACACAATTTTTAAGTAAATCTGATGACATGACTTATAGACAACATTTTGGTGTAGTGAACAGAACCTTACTCAAGAAATTTTTTAATGCTGCTCATGGATTTTCCCAAGACAAAATGGAGACCGCCTAGATTACCATGTAGTAGAACTTCAGCATAAAATGGAAAAAAGATCAAGGATTACACATAGTTTTATAAGCATATGGGATTTATTGAAGACATATTTCCTCATAACTGAGATTTCAAGAATGGAAAAATATGACCCAATCAAAACCATTATTGATGCCAGCCAAAATGAGAAACTCAGAATGCCTGTCCTCACACCTAGACCTTCTTTTTTGGTATATAGTCACTTTTTTTTTTTTTTAGTCACCAGACCTTGACCAGTGCAGCTGTTAGATGAATTCAGTGAAGATTAAAGGAAATTGTTACTGGCTGGTATCTCTAAATGTCACTTCTGAAAAACAAGAAGATAAACATATGTTCAAAAACAGCCCATTGAACTTAGCAAAATCTTGTGTTAGGATTGACGGGATGTTAGACAAAATTTCTGAGGTGGTTCTTATTATGTCTTACATTACATCATATTGCTATTATGGGCCATGGAATTCAACAATATTGAAAAGCAGACAAAATTCAGATCTAAATCATTTAAATGTGCATGCCATTCCAACATTTTTAATGAAAGCAAGAATAAAACAAACTTTAAAATAATTAACTCACTATTTACCCAACATATCTAAAAAAGAGCTTTTGCATATATCAATCTCAATTTAATATTTTATCACACAAAGTAAATTTTCTGCGTGTATCTTAGTGTTTATAATAGGTACTGAGCTAAATTATTTCAGAAAGTCATAATTTAAACCCCAAATGAGAATCTCCTAGGGAGAAGATGTAAAGTGAAAAAGGAAGGAGGCATAGGAGTGAGCCTTGAAGAACATGAACATTCAAAGGCAGACCAAGTGGGCAAGACTGGCCAAGGAGCCTGAGAAGGAGAAGACAGGCATGGGAGGGAAAATAAGCCCTGTCTAGGTCTGTGACTTTAAACAGCTCTCACTGCTTTGTGTCACACAGCATCATGCTAAATTTCGGAAACTTAAATTACTGCAGAGTTTAATATGTTTATCTCCTAGCACCCTAGCAGAGTATTCATAAAATATTTTAAATATGTTAAAGTTACATAAAATAATATAATAAATTCCTCTGGACCCACCTAACAGCTTTGTCAAGTCTTAACATTTCCTATATTGCTTTGAATCTTTAAGAAATACTTTACAGATGAAGCCCCTTGTAGACCTCTCCCTAGATGTAGCCACTATCTTCAATTTGTCGTTTATCATTTCTATGCATATTTTTATACTTGAGATGTATGTGTGTGTTTGTATCCATCCAATCATCCATCCATCCATCCATCCAACCATGAAAACATATAACATTGTTTTGTATATTGTCAAATTTTATAAACGATATTATATCATAATTTTACTTCTTCAAGTTGTTCTTAACCCTCAGTATTTTGTTTTTCCACAACTGATAATGTAACATTAGTTATTATCTCCTGTTTAGTATTCCATATTACAAGCATAGAACAATTTATATATCCATTCTTGTGTTGATGAACTTTTAGGTTGCTCCCATTTTTCTTCTGCTACCATAAGGAATGTGATAATGTGAATTCTTATACATGTCTCCTTGTGCACATATGCAAGTTTTTCTTGAGCAAATCCATGAATTATATGTGAAATCAGTTGAGTGAGTCTCATCAAGCATTTTAAAAATGTGAAGTACCCTAGAATAGATAATATTGGAGTGCATCACATAAAATATGAATGAGTATTGTTTCATGAAACTTTGGTTTCAGTTATATGTATATATGCAATATACGAACACACCCATACATCAAAATCTTCTGAGAAGTGTGAGCACTTTAAAATGCTGGTGGAAAGGAGCCAGTACAGATGAAGAAGAGGTCAAGTGTGCAGACGGGAGGAAGAAGGAAACAAACCTCTTCCAGTGATATAGGAGGGAAGGAAATATAGGTTTGGATGACAGTATGTTTGTAGGTGGGATAGTGAAATATTTAGGAAGCTTTTTTTTTTTTTGACATGTTCAGTTTTTTCTGTGACGTAAGGTAAGAGATAATATGCTGGGAACAAGGAGGCTAGTAATAGGGTAGAAATTTTGAAGAAGATGGAAAAGGTTGAAAATTGCTACTAGAGAAAATAATAGAAGAGAATACTGAGGAAATATAAAAAGTTCAGTATTGAAGTCTTGGAAGTTGGGGATTGAAGATTAGGAACTATATAGTATTATCAGTAAGAGAGAATCAACTCGATGGCAGTGGGTTTGGTTTTTGGTTTTATCAGTAGGAGAAAGAGTGATTTTTTTTTTTTTCTATCAGCATTTAGCAACCCAGGAATAGGGAATGTAGATTGTTGCATTAATCTAAGATTTGAATTTCTCTAGGCAAGGTGACCAAAGACAGTGTATCAAAGGAGTTGTTAATGATGATGAGAGAGTGATGGAGAAAGGGACTCACAGAATTAAGGAACAATCAATAAATAGAAAGGGGAAAGAAAATGTGAAGAGAACAAAGATCTATTTCAGAGGTCAGCAAGCTATGGCCAGTGGACCAAATCCAATCCACCACCTGTTTTTGTAAATGAAGTCTCATTGGAACATAACTATGTCCTTTTGTTTACGATTTGTTATTGTGTGTCCTCTGTGACTTCTTTCGTACTACAATGGCAGAGTTGAATAGGTACAACAGTAGGTCAGTAACGCCTAAAATATTTACTATCTGGCCCTTTACAGACAAAGTTTGCTAACTCCTGGTCTAGTCTACTTCATTTCTCCCACTGAGAGCAAAGACTAGGTATCCCACCAAACCCACTGCCATCGAGTCGATTCCAACTCATAGCGACCCTATAGGACAGAGTAGAACTGCCCCATAGATTTTCCAAGGAGCACCTGCCATATTCGAACTGCTGACCTTTTGGTTAGGAGCCGTAGCACTTAACCACTACGCCACCAGGGTTTCCAATGGTGTTCTAAAAAAGGAAGGGCGGGAAGATGGGGTAAAAGAGGGGAGAATGAAACGTTTCCAGGTTTTGCTAAAGTCCAAGGTGATATTGGAAGTAGATAGGTGAGAAGTAGAGGTCTATGAAGCTCTTTAGCTTTTTCCTTAGATAAAGGACCTAGAGTATAAAGTGGTTTGCCTATTTGGATGTTGAAATGACGACAGGTTTTGCGGGGCAGAGAAAGAAAGTGAGTCCAGCATCAAAGTCTTGGATATAAACAAACCACATAATGTTTGGTAAGGCTTTTGAAGCCATATACAAGGAAGGATAGAAAAAGGTATGACCTACTAATATGAACTTTATTTAAATAAACAGAGTGAGAAGTAATGATCTGAAGGTAGAATTGAGGAGCAAGGAGAACAGTGATCCACTCCCAACCCAGTGCTCATCCAGAGGGCTCCAAGGGAGCAATATCTTCAGAAGAGAGCTAGGTTTCATTCATGGGGAAGAGTTGGAGGAAGCCTTTAAGATAGAGAATGAGAGTAGGAGGGAGGTGTTTTTGTTTGTTTGTTTTGTTTCATTTTTTTACTTGGGAATGAGAATTCTGGAATGAAAAACAAGTTTAAGAGTGAGGTAAACTCTGGGTTTAGGCCAGGGGAGAAACGGAACAGAGAAGTACAGGAATGAGAGTCTATGAAGGAATAGATGGCAGGAGATGCTTGCATTTAGGGGTTGACCGAGGATTAGGCTGCTAGTATTCTAAAGAACTGTTACCAGGGGTTCTCAGGTGGACAGAAAGAAACAGGACACTTCTCTGAAAATACAATTTCAATAACACCTGGAAAGATTGCACCGCTGTGGAAATCCCAGCCAGGTGAGTAGGCAGATTGTAGTATTAGTTCATTCCCAGGATTTCAACCAGGTGTTACAAATAGCTGCAGGCCCTTGTGGATCAGGGACTTTGGCTTCCTCAGAGTAGTCATTTTTGGTTCTTGGCATCTATCCACTAGTCAGAGGCTTTAGCAAGCGCATAGTTGAACAAGCAAGAATCTTCTCAGTCACTTTGTACCTCCATTTTACCTTCTGCACTTCTTTTAATGCCTTCTTCATATTCCTCCTGCATTTCCTGCCATGGTGTCATGGTAGGCTCTCTCCTCCCTTCTAATCCCCCCGAGTCATTTCCTTTATTCCCCTCAAAATGAAAGAAAAAAAAGAAATTCTCTTTTTTTTCAGTTATAAAAGCCATGCAAACACACTGTAAAATTGATTCAGTAAAATGTAATGGCATAATAAAGAATATAAAAATTACCCCAGTCCTGCAACCTAGAGATAATTACTATTAATACTTTGTTACATGTCTTTACAAAGACACCTTTTTTTTTTTTTTTTTAATTCAGTGGGACCATGTTGTATGTGCTCTCTTGAAACACTCTTTTCTAGCAATACATTTTGGAACTCTTCCTATGTGTAAATACCTACCAAATTATAATTTTTTTAATTTTTATTGTGCTTCAAGTGAAAGTTTACAAATCAAATCAGTCTCTCACACAAAAACTTATGTATGCCGTGCTATATACTCCCAATTGCTCTCCCCCTAGTGAGACAGCCCGCTCTCTCCCTCCACTCTCTCTTTTTGTGTCCATTCCACCAGCTTCTATTTACCAAATTATTTTTAATGCACACATAGCATTTCATTATATGGATGTACCTTGAATTATTACTCAATTCCATATTTTTGTATATGGTTTCTATTTTTTTTTTTGCTCCTATGTACAGCAAAAAATATATAAATTCTTATATAAATGACTTTCATAAAACAAAGATCTGATCATGTCACAGTTTCTTGCTTGATAGCGTTCAGTGACTTTCTACCCTGTGACTTTCAGATTTAAATCTAGTTCCTTACAATGAGAAAAGAGGCCATTTATATTCTGGCCTCTGTCTGCTTCCTCTCCAGCCTAATTTCTCAATGCAGCCCTGGCCCTGCCTGCCACTCTGGTCAGGACCCCTGGATGGGTGACCCAATAATACCTGCATCGCAGCATTAATTACAATATACTTCGCAATTTTGTAGATAATTCAGCCAGAGACATTTGTAAGAAGTTAGGAGGAATCAGCATGGTAGCACAAGCTGCAATATAGCTTGAAGCAATACATTGTAAATGTGTGTTTACTCGTCCACCTTCCCAGCTGTGCTAGAAACTCCAGGAAGAAGTGTATGTTTTATCTCCTGAGAAGAGTTACTACGTATAGGCACACAGTACATGCTGTTTGAATGAAAGACTGAATTCACACATTAACATCTATTTTTTCTTCATTCCTTGTCCCCCTTCACTGGTCATTATTTTATGAGTACTTTTTTTTTTTTAATCAGATTTTATGTTTTCTTATGCTCCTGAATTCGTTCATTATATTACATTAAAGATGATTGAGTACCTACTATGTGAATAAAACCTCCTGCAACTTACATTTAAATATAGGAGACTGTCAGTAAGTACGGAAAGTAAGTTCAATGTGTACTATGTTAGATAATGATAAGTGGTAAGGAGAAAGAATGAAGCAGGGAAGGGCATTTTGTGTGTGTGTGTGTGATGTGTTGATATTTTAAGACAGTGTAGCAGGGAGAGCCTGTCTCCTTAGGAAATGAGGGAGCTAGTTATACAGTTTTCTGGGGGAGGAGCACTCTAGGCTGAGTTAAAAGCAAGTGCAAATGTCCAGAGGCAGGAACGTTCTGGGCATGTTTGAGAAAGAAGAAGGCAGTGTTCTTGCTTCAGAGGGAAAAAGAGGGAGATGAGGGAAGAGTGAAAAGAGCAAGGCAAATTGTGGTAGCATTTTTAAAAGTCTGGCTTTTGTCCTGAGTGCAAAGAGAAGCCATTGGAATGGGTTATAATATGACTTGTTTTAATAAAATCTTCTTGGCTACTGTTTTGAGAAGAGGCTGAAGGTGGTTATTGCAATAACTCAGACAAGAAATTATTGTCATTTGGACTAGGTTGTGGCAGTGGCAGTGGCAGTAAATGATTGTATTGTGGATTTTTTTTTGAGGGTACTTCCTTGTGAATTGATATGGGGTGTGAGCGGAAGAGAGAAATCACAGATAACACCAAGGCTCTCAATCCCTCAGAGCATAAAAATAATACAAATTCTGTTATGTTGTACCCAGCAATTAATTAGTTTTGCCCATTGGCCTAATTGCAGACTCACACTTAGCCCAGAAAACAGTCTCATTATTTCATAACCACATCACATGCAATACCCAAATCCAGTTTTAATATCTGTCATAAAATTTCTTGAATTATGGTGTTCTAGTAAGAAAATCTCCCTGAATTTTGCAACCGCATTTGCGTGGCACCTAGACCTCTCCTCAGTTAATGCATCCAGATGACCCTAAATGAATTAATAGATAAAGCAGGCCTGCCTTTTACTCACAAGTTTACTAGTGACCATATTAATAACTGTAAATGGAAATATTAACTGTAAATCATTTACAATGATCTGATTGCTTTCTGTTTTAATTATTCAGAACCGTAAGATAAACTTACCAGTCTCAAAATATAGACTAATATTGGTAGATTTGCAGTAGCATACATTTTTAAATAAGTTGGATATTTCTTATGTAGAAATATAGTGACAAAAATTTAATACAGGGAGTGTCACTTAAATTTTTTCTGAAATATTTTTCAGTCAGCAGACTGGTCTGTTTGGGGACCATTAGACATAGCTGATATTTGTTCCCTTTTGCTGCCGTGTATGATTTGAGGATTCATCTCTGGACAGATGGGGTAGTGCCTGTTCCTTTCTATGGAATGTCTTTATAACGAAATGCAGAGGAGCAAGGGATACATCCATTTTCTCATTGTGATAGAATGCTTCCCTAGTGTTTTTCTGGGGAATTCTCCAATTTGGGCCTTAAATCCCAAGAAGTCACTTACGCAGAACTGTGACTATCAACTATACCAGTTAAGTGACTCATAGGAGGGTCAGCAGTGACTTGCTTATAAAGTGTGTCCAGAAAATTGTCACAATATCAGTAACTGAATTAAAATATCCAAAGTGTCAGCCAGAACCATGCCCTGAAGTGCTAGAAATCTTAGGCATGAATAACAGTACCCATGCGTTCCCAGAAATGATATGCATTATTAGTCATCCCTTTAAAATATAGGTGACCGTTTTTCAAAATGGATTAAAAGTGGAAAGTGGAAACAACTTCTACGTGGAAAGCAATACGGACAATTACAACTAGTGATAAAGAGTGTGACCTATCATCTCCAGTACTGACTAACCTTGGGTAAGTTTCTTAATCTTTGTGTATGTGTGTGTGTGTGTGTGTGAGCAATTTGATGATACATATTTGTTAATAGATGAAAATACAGTCTATTAAATGGGGATAAGTATTCCTGCCATGTAGGATTGTTGTAAGGAGTAAATGAGTTCATACATGAAGAACTCTTAAAAGAGTTCTTAGCACATTGTAAACTCTCAATAATCCTTAGCTGTCATTGTTATTATCTAAGAATACAATGAAACTCTTGGGTTTACATGGATATTACATCTTGAGAAAAGACCTAGCATTAAAGCGAAGAAAGAAAATAATTCCAGGTGAATCCTTACCCCGGCTATTCTTGATGTATTGTTTTATTTTCATTGGCCAGTGACCAGCACGTAGGATGTCTGAACTGTGTGTGAGATCCTCAAGGGGTACAAGCCATTAAATATTGTACCAATATTAATGAGATTCCCCAGGCATCTGTCAGATTGTCATACTGTGGGGGCTGGCATGTTGCTGTGATGCTAGAAGCTATGTCACCCATGGCAGACAGGCTTCAGCTAAGCTTCCAGACTAAGACAGGTTAGGAAGAAAAATCCACTGGTCTACTTCTGAAAAGAATTAGCTGGTGAAAACCTTATGAATAGCAGCAGAACATTGTCTGATACAGTGCCAGAAGATAAGCCCCTCAGGTTGGAAGACAGCAATGTGCTCAAGCATAACAGTGATTGTGAGGATGGCGCAGGACTGGGAAATGTTTCATTCTGTTGTACCTAGGTTTGCTATGAGTCAGAATCAACAGCACCTAACAACAACAACAAATTAATAACATATTAGGAAGCTAATAAGATGACCAGTATTTCAGTAATTTTCAGTTTGTTCTGAAAAGTGAGGTAAACATGATCCAGAATCAGGCTTTATTGTTAAAATGACATTCATCATCACCAGGAAAGTTGAGCCACATTGCCTCTGCTTTCTCACTCCCATTATGTCTCAAACTGAACTGACTTGGCATCCCAAGACTGATTATATCTTCCTTTGCTACCATAATGTAATATCTACCATCATCTCCGAGGGGCACCAGCTTTTGTAGGCACAGATATATAATTTCAAGATCAAGAGAAGAATTTGGAAGGTGGGAAGTCCATGGCACGTGGCATATAATGTTGTTAGGTGCCATCGAGCCCATTCAAACTCATAGCAACCCTATGTATATAGTAGTATGGATTTGAGTAAGGTTGAAAAAGCTAGGGTGAATGAATATGGTACACTCTAAGCATCCGAAAATTTTGGTGGGAATGGTTCTATACCCTGCAGCAATGGAATGTGGATTGAATGGAATAAGTGTGTCCTGTGAGGATGCAGTCAGCAAATATTTGTTCATGATGCAAGGCTACATCTTGGAGTCATGGGGAGTGAGTGCAAACATAGAAGAATCATCTTTTAAGACAGACACAGGTGTGCTTTCATTCAGGTTAGACATCTGGATTAGGTGCCTTTTGAAAGCTTCTTTGCCTAAAATGGTAACTTTTTTGTGAGATCTGGTTTATTTTCTCACTGACATTTACAAGTAGCTTTTTTTTCCTTGTTTTTAAAAATTAATGTTTATTTCTAATTATTGAATTTCCCTGTTCATACCCTATCTTGCTCATCTAGTGCTACTATAACAAATACCACAAGTGGATGGCTTTAACAAAGAGAAGTTTATTTTCTCACGGTTAAGTAAGCTAAAAGTCCAAATTCAGGATGTCAGCTCCAGGGGAAGGCTTTCTCTCTCTGTGGGCTCTGAAGGAATGTCTTTCTCATCAATCTTCCTCTAGACTAGGAGCTTCTCTATGCAGAAAACCTGGGTCTAAAGGACACACTCTGCTCTTGGTGCTTCTTTCTTGGTGGAAAGGTCCCCAACTCTTTGCTTGCTTCCTTTTTTATCTCTTGAGAGATAAAAGGTGGTACAGGTCATACCCCAGGGAAAACCCTTCTATATTGGATCAGGGATGTGACCTGGATAAGGGTGGTGTTACAATATCACCCTAATCTTTTTCAACATAAAATTACAATCACAAAATAGAGGAAATCATGGCCCAGCCAAATTGATACATGAATTTTTGGGAGACATAATTCAATCCGTAACATTCTACCCTTTGGCCCCCCCAAAATCACATCCTTGCAACATGTAAAACATATTCGTCCCATCGTATCATAGCAAAAGTCTTAAATCAACTCCACGTCCAAAATCCAAAAATTCCTCTTCATCTGTGGAATCTAGAATATAAGTTATCTGCTTCCAAAGATAAAATGGCAGAACAGGCATAAGCTGACATTTCCATTACAAATAAGAGAAACTGGAGGGAAAGAGGGCATAACAGGCAGCAAGCAAGTTAGCAGAACACATTACATTAGCCCTCAAGGCTTTGAAAATAATCCTTTGTTCTCTGAGACCATTTACACAATAGCCCTGCCCTCCAGACTCTAGGTATTGGCCACACTCTCCAGATTCTGAGCAGCGGCCCCTGGCCCGGGGCTTCAGCTCCACCTTCCAGGCCTGCTGGGACAGCAAGTCAGCTCCCTCAGCTTTAGGCATGCCATTCTCCTAGTCCATCTGAGTGGCAACTCCTCCCTTAGAACACCAGAGGCCATGGCTCCATCCTTTGTAACCCTTAAGGTCATGGTCAGTATCTTTTGAGACTGAGGTAGCTCAGCTTCTTGTGTTGTCTCTTCAGCTGCTGCTTCCTGGTTTCTTGGCCTTTCTGCTCCTGGGGCCTCATGCCCACATCTGCCCTGCTGGGGCAAGTGTTCCAAAGCTCTGTAGCTCCACTGATAAGTGCATGGAGGCACCCCACTCTGCCGGAAAGCCTCCTGCGTACAGGCACTCAGCTTTCTTGCTCTGTGGGTCAGCAAGCCTAGCTCCACCAATAAGTGCCTAGAGGCACCGCACTCCACCAGGAAGCCTCCTGCACACGGGCACTCAGCTTTCTCGCCCCATAGGTCGGCTCCAGCACTGTCTGGCACTGGTCTCCTGGTTCTGCTGCTGCTAGTTCTCTGTCGCTGCCACTTCTCTGCCACTGCAGGTTCTCTGCTGCTGCCAGATCTCTGCTGCCGCTGGCCGTCTGTTGCTGCTGCTCCTCTAGCCATTCAGGTTTGAAATAGCTTCCATGTTTTAGGTATCTGTTAGAGCAGCACTCCACTCCCTTGGTACCAAATTCTGTCTTAGCCATCTAGGAACCTCATACCACCAAGAAAGCAGTGCCGGGAGCCGAATATGTCCCCTGGACCTGAGGTTCCTGTGCTGAGATGCCCCCAGATCAAGGGAAACTGATGAAAAGGACCTTCCTCCAGGGCCGACAGAGAGAGAAAGCCTTTCCCTGGAGCTGGCACTCTGAATTTTGGAATTCTAGCCTACTGGACTGTGAGGGAATAAACTTCTCTTTGTTAAAACCATCCATTTGTGGTACTTCTGTTATAGCAGCACTGGATGACTAAGACATACCCCATTTTTTGTTTTCATCTGTTCACAAAAATGTGCCATCAAGGTGTCCATTTAGGGTATTAGATATGAAAGTATGAATGAATCCTTATAAATCTATAGCCACCCTTAGGAGTGTGCACAGTAGATCAGGGTTATCATGCAGGTATACAAATGGGAACATACTATTTATTCCATATCCCCACCTGCCCATATGAATATTTTGTTAAAAGCAGAAATTATTAAATTATATGAGAATATATTATAATATTTACAGTTATTTGCATTGTTATCTAAAAATAATTGTGTAGCCACAATTCTACATACATAATTGCTCTGTAGCATCAACAAATAACCTTACAATGGCTTAGGGTTAGGCTTAAGGTTAGCGTTACAAGGGTTAGGGTTACCATTGCCAGCAACATTTTGAAAATGGATTTGTTCAGTAATTATTTCTAAAGCATAAAACCAAAATATTAGAGCCTTTTAGTTGAGAATTCCTATTTAATAGTGTAATTCCAACTTGTAAATGTATGTTTTTGAAAAGCCTATTATTTAAAATTGTCCCCTCCAAACTTAAAGGGCTTTCTTGCATGTTTATAACATAATTTGATAACAGTAACTTATTTTCTCTGAAATAACTCTAAACCCAATACGAATATGCAAGTAAAAATGCATCAATAAAAGAAAAATAATCATTGGTCAAACTTCCAGCCAGCAAGATACACTGATGTTGGTATTGTGCAGAGAAACACTAAAGCATTCACTAGCAGGGATCATAAGGATGATTTCTTTCTTTCTTTCTTTTTTATCTTGATGACCTTATAGTTTAATGTAATGGTTTCTTAGCTCAACTGAAAAGTTTAGAGATGACTTCTTATTGACTTTAGTCAAAGAAAGTGAAGATTACTCAATAAATACCATAAACATTAAACTTCTGGTATTTGGAAGTTATATTCGATTGAATTTCAGGTATTATGTGGAGAATAAAGTGCTTTTATTATGATCACTCCTCTTTTCAACTCTATATATTTCCAGTTTAATGGCATAACAATAGTATGACTGGGATTTACCAGCCAAAGTTATAAATATGTAACATTCATTTCTAGGTAATATATTACACAGTTCTTTTATGAAGAAGTAGTTGCCCTTGATGTAAAAATGGGTATTTGATTTGAATAAATGATTCTGGAATTTATGTGGTACTCTAAGTTATCCTGTCCTCTCAGACATCAAAATGCTATTGTGACATGTCAGAGTTGGATAAATAACAATTGCCTTCAAGAATCTTCAGTATATGATATATATGATAGTTATTTTAAAACCCAGTTTAAAACATTTTTGACAGAAATAGCTTAATTTTGTTTTATTGAAAGATAGCTATGGATCCTAATAACAAACTATCTTTCCTTCTTAAAGGACTCACTGAAAACTCTTTTCATATACATAAATGGTTATCTAGTTGGCATGTTTTCTAAATGATTCCATTTCTTACAGATTGAGCTGTGCAATTCCAACATTTATAAATATTGTTTAAATTTACAGAAAAAGAAAAAGAACACATAAATTCTTGTGGTTAGAATCATTTTTAAATTGTAGCACAGGTAGGGTTATCTATCCTCATCTACACTTGGGCTACAGAGAAGCCATAGGGCTTAGATTGCAGTCATGGTTGGATGGACAAAGGTAGTGAGATGGATATGAATTTTACTCCATAAAATCAGTTGTGGAAAAAGTGGCACTTTTTTTTTTTTCATAAATAAAATTAAACCTGACTCTCTGTGGCAGCACATTTAATATCAGTTAAATATTAGGGTTATTTTAAAGCACAAAAGTTCTTACAAAGAATAGAGCATTGGGGGTTAGGGACACTGCTTTGGTCTTTGGTCTCCGTTGGTCTTAGCTGATTTATTCATTGTCCCTTGAACATGGGAGACTCTTCTGTGGCTAGGCCAAGTTTGGGCATGGAAATATTTACTGAGGCTCAGAGACCAGTGCCTGGAGTCAAGCTCCTCCTCTTTATTTCAATCCTCTTACCTTGAAGGTCTTGCCAGAGGGCAGGTCATAGGTTTCCACCATTGGCCTAAGTCCCAAATCACTAGCTTTTGTGGTGTAGGCTTTTCTGCTCTGCTTTTAAGCTTGTGCATCATCCCCCACCACCGCCCCCCCCCAGCCCAAGGAATATACTTCTGCCTCACTTTCCTCTATAAGCTCTGGAATTCTAAAACACAAGCCAGGAAGAAAGGCTGTTCTCATGCATCTTTGGCTTTGGTCCTACAATACAAATCCCCTCTGAGACTACCATCTTGAAAATCAAAGGGAAAAAAGTTACAAGAAGTGAACATAAATTGAAAGCAGCCAGTCATTACACGTAGAAATGGTTGAATTGGTGTGTGTTTTGCTGTGTATATTCTCAAACAACAACAAAATAAAAAAAATTAAGAAGTATCCTGTTGCAGCACCACCATATCTTTCTCTAGCATCAATTTCTAATACTTTTCTCCTTTGCTTCTACTTATTATCTTCTCCAGCATTTGAAGATTTGTCTTATTTTTAGTGATTTCCCTCCAGCCAAGGACTTTTGTGACTATTTTTGTCTGTCTTTCCTTCTTCACAGGGCTGGGTTAACACCTGTAGAGGGCTGCAGCACTGAGAACAGTACAATTCAAAGCCCTGGTGTATGGATATTGAGTTCCATTGGATTTCAAGTATTATATGCAGAACATGTCTACTTGACAAGAAAATGGCTTCTTTCTATAGTTTTTAAAATGCAAAGTTCCAGATAAGCTTATTAAAGCTGGACTTATTGGGGAGACCCTTGCTCCTTAGGTGCCCTAAGAATGTGCTTAATCTACATGTTAGGTGGTCCTGTGAGGTGGTCCAGTATTGCTGACCCATACCAAACCAAAAACCAAGCCCATTGCCATCAAGTCATAGAGTAGAACTGTTCCATAGGGTTTCCAAGGAGTAGCTGATGGATTCGAACTGCTGACTTTTTAGGTTAACAGCTGAACTCTTAACCATGTGCCAATAGGGCTTTTGCTGACACACAGATATTGAAAAATAGTCCATATAAATGAGTTAAAATTCTTTCTTCATATCTGAAGATTCTTTCCAAGCCACTTCATTAGAACATATTTTTTAACTTGCATTTTAGAAGCAATGCCAGTATAAGGTTAGGACCAGTCAGACTTTCTTAATTCTCAGGAGGAGTGGAAGGTGAGTTAAGCAGATAACCCCGCTAATCCCACCCAAGTATCTGCCCAGGATAGTCCCAATTTGTGGCTAGTGTCCCAGCATAGTTATTAATAATTACACCTCTTTTCACTCTCAAAAGTGCCCCTGTTTGGATGATAAATTATTTGGTCGCCCTAATTAGAGGTGCAGTCAGTGCAATAGAGTAAAGCTCCCTGACCTATGAGCAGATCATACGTGATCCATGATCTCAGTAGCACCACATTCTAACATAGTTAATCAACCCAAATTTTTCACATACAGAAGCAAGAGTTGTAAGACCTTAAGAAAATATAGACAAAACAATTTAAAAAAAAGAATAACTCGGGGGTAAGAAGTTAAACCAAAGTTCATAGATGTCTTCTTTCGAGAGTCTACATCTGAACTTTAAAACCTTTCTCCATTCCTAGAATAGTGTATTCAATTCCTGCTATGAAAACAGTGTGGCTATATGCCAACATACTCAGTAGGGTGTCTATTAACTTTAAAATGTCAGTTCATGGGCAATGTTGTATTTTCTGTTAAAGAATTTAAATATGGATTTTACAAGAGAATTTGGAATTAAGTAACTAATATTTGCACAGCTACTTCAATGATAGAAATCCAGGGGCAGGAAAAATGCTAATGCAACTGAGTGCTATTCCAAATATGCTCTAGTCTGGCAATAGACTTGTCATCCCTCTACCAGTTCTAAGGATTATCAGTTTAAATTACCCTAACCGTATTTTTAAAGAACTACGGTAGAGAACTTTAGACTTGGTAAAAGATCTACATGACTATGAGTTGTTTATCAGATCAGCTTAGTTAATGATGTGTGTTGAATTCTTGTGTAGAATTTAATAACACTGCATGTGGATCTTTAAATGTGGTTTCTCATTTATTTCTCTTAACAACAATTGGATATTTTTCTGAGTTTTATCCTTGGATTAGTACTAAGACAGGTAAACGTGGTAAATGTCTATATCTGAATTTAAATGAGTCCACTAATGATCATGTTGGTAATTTTAGGCTTCATATATGTTTAAGCTGCTTATACTTTGATGACATACCTTTTGTTATAAGAAAAAAGGCAATTTTTTTTTGTTTTTACTCTGTATACTTATGCTATTTAAGAATTCGGTATACAACAGAATTCTTTTTCTACCGTATGCTAGCCCATTATCAAAAGATTATCATTAGAGTATGGAAAAAAATAAAACCTTGTTTACATTACATTTATTTGGCTTTATCCCTTGGGGTTGAAGAAGATTTTGGAACCAAATGTCTACCACCAAAACAGGCAGTTATGCATTGCTTTCTTGGTTCTGTCAATCTTTTTGTACCTATGATTATTTCATAAAAAGTGATTTGAATGATATTTCACATTTATCAGTTTTGGGAACAGCTCTGTGGAGCAGAACACAAATGCAAAAATCTTAGCCAATGAAACTGCTCTGGATTGTTTTTGTTAGTTATCAAGCTCTGCGAACTTTGAAATTGTAAAATGCTTTTAAATTATTCATCAAGCATCTCTGCATCAGAAATAATTCATTATTGCATAATTTTCTCCATTTTCCAAATGAGTAAATTCAGTCGATCATATCAGACAGTGAGTAGGGGATGGGAGATCATAATTCATCTTTCCTACTGCTGACATACTTAGGGAACAGTATTATAGATGTCAAGACACGATGGGAATGTTTCTCCCTCTCCCACACTGTAGGCATTCAGTATTCTGACTGATGCTGAAAGTGTGACTCACAAAGGAGTGTGTGGGGTGGGTGGGATGAGAATGGCTTTGGAGGTGAACCTCTTGTGAGTGTGTGGCTATTAACTTTTTTCAGCAATGCAGATATTGAGTAAGTGTCTCAAGAATGTTTATTTACTATGGCAATCGTAGCACAAAGTAAAGATCAGATTTTGAAAGTGAATTTTTGCATCATATTAGGGTTTGAAAGTTCTCTATTGCTAGTTTATTACGCTTTTTCAGAGTAATTCTTAGGACTTTAACTGATTAATAACTTGAGGATTTAAAGTGTGGCATGTACCACAAATTGAGCTTGTTTTTTTACCAAAGGGAGACATAACAGACATGCTGATGGCAGGAGCCTCATCACAGCCTCCCTGCGTGAAAGAGACTGCAAGTGGCCACAATGAGAGAGCCCCTAAATTGGTGCTGAGGAACTGATAGGATTCACCAGCTTTGAGCACCTTTGATTAAGACAGAACATTATTAGAGCTCTTACACTGAGGCATGTAGAAGAAAGGGATTTGATGAAATAGAAAAATAACAAGTACAGCTGCCATTTACTAAGAACTTACTGTGAGGCAGGCATGCAGCCAGGAGGATTCCATTTAATCTCATAAGAATCCTGTGAAGAAGGTATTACGGCCCCATTTTTCAGATGAGAAAATTGAGACATAGAAAGGTGAAGTAACTTAACATAGTAAGTGGTGAAAATGGTGTTTGAATCTAAGTCTCTTTCTATTATGTAATACTGTATATCAACTCATTCTAAGAATAACAGAATCCTATAAAATATAATATTGCCCTATTTAAAAAAAAATCCACCATTGAAAATAATAACAAATAGATTATATTGCCATGAATCTAGCCTTGAGTTTATGTGAAGTTAATAAACATCCTCTCACGCAAGGTAATTAGCCCAGCAGCTCAGTTCCAGTCCCATATTTTCTCTCCCCCTCTGACTTTTTCAGGAGGTTGACATACTGCCTGCATTTTTCTTAATTGCGTGATTATTATCTTACCTGTGCGCATCAGCTGGTGTCTGGGCAGGTAGCAGACTATACATTCAAATAGGGTAATTAAAGAAATTTAATGAAGGGCAGGGTTAATAGACACAATAGAGAGTGAAGAACCAGGGACTAGCAACAGCTGTCATCAGTGATCGCCCCTAGGACCTGAAGAGGCAAAGGGAAGGAGCAGTTACCAGAAGAGAGAGCTGCGGCAATAGGAAAGGGACACCCAACCAGAAAAGAGCTGCTGTCTTCCACAAAGGGTACAGCCAATTTGTTACTACCAATAGTCAGGGCTGTTGTTATTAGGTGCTGTCGAGTCTGTTCTGACACATAACAACCCTGTGCACAATAGAATGAAACACTGCCCTGTACTGCACCATCCTCACAATCAGTGCTGTGTTTCAGCCCATTGTTACAGCCACTGTGTCAATCCATCTCATTGAGGGTCTTCCTCTTTTTTGCTGACCCTCTGCTTTACCAAGCATGATGTCCTTCTCCAGGGACTGTTCCCTCCTAATAACATGTCCGGAATATGTAAGACCAAGTCTTGCCATCCTTGCTTCTCAGGAGCATTCTGGCTGTACTTCTTCCAAGACAGATTTGTTCATTCTTCTGGCAGTCCAAGATATATTCAATATTCTTTGCCAACACCAGAATTCAAAGGCATCAATTCTTCTTCAGTCTTCCTTATTCATTGTCCAGCTTTCGGATGCATATGAGGTGATTGAAAATACCATGGCCTTAGTCCTCAAGGTGACATTTTTGCTTTTTAACATTTTAAAGAGATCTTTTGCAGCAGACTTGCACAATGCAATATGTCATTTGATTTCTTGACTGCTGCTTCCATGGATGTTGATTGTGGATCCAAGGGAAATGAAATCCTTGACAACTTCAATCTTTTCTCCATTTGTGATGATGTTGCTTATTGGTTCAGTTGTAAGGATTTTTGTTTTCATTATGTTGAGGTGCAATCCATACTGAAGGCTGTGGTCTTTGATCTTCGTCAGTAAGTGCTTCAGGTGAGCCCTTCAAAGCAGGGCTAGTCTGGGCTAAAAAGCTAACACGACCTCATGCTCTTCTTGCTATGCAGTCTTGCTGGTGGACAACATTAACTACACTCAGCTGGCAAGGAAGTCACTTATATAGTCCAGAAATGTCAGTCTCCCATGTACAGAGCAGGGCACCAAAACCAAACCTGTTGCCATCAAGTTGATTATGACTCTGTCCTATAGGACGGAGTGGAAGTGCCCCATAGTGTTTCTAAGGAGCAGCTGGTGGATTCAAACTGCTGACCTTTTGGTTAGCAGCAGGCGCTTAACCACTGTGCCCCCAGGGCTTCACAGAGCAGGATGGGGAATGGGGAATACTGGATGTGCAAGGAAAAATGTCCATTGCACAGGGTTTTACTGCAGTGGCTGCATACCCAATATGCTGCTTACTTTACCCTCTCCTGCACTCTTGTTTCCCACTCTCTTGCAGTTGTCCCTTCCATGTACTGTTCTGTATTGGGGCTGTTTCTGCAACTTCTTCACTTAAGCAATGTTTTCCTGATGCTGGGCTTAGTTTCTGCAGAGCTCCTTTTCCTGGAGCCACTGAGGGATGCAGACTCTGAGGCAGGTCTCCCTAAGAGGCCCCCCTTAGTTAACCTGTTCTTTGATTTACTGATTTTACTTGTGGAGTCTTTCTTCCTTGTCACACTATGGGCAGACTACTTACCTGCCTCAGCATGCTCCAGAGTCCTAAAGATACGACCCTCAGTAGCCACCCTCAGAAGTCATATAGCCCCTTGCTCCACAGCAGTGCCTAGTTTCCTGTGGCATTCTTGCCACAGCATCATGTGGAACTCCCTCTACTGCTAGAAACTACGGCTCATTTGGCAGAGCCTCAGAACACTGGCACTCAAAGAAGTCCAGCAACTAGAGTTTGTGTGTGTGTGTGTGTGTTTGCTAATCAAAGTTTCTTTGCTTTCCTTGAATACATAAAATGATAATTCAGGGAGTCCACTCTCCCCTTCCATCTACTTTCCTACCATCACCATCTTTCAGCTCTTCATGATTCTCTTTTCTCAAAAATGTTCCCCATACCTCTCCCCCAACTCTAACCTATATATCTCGCCTCTTTCTACTCTTCCCCCTTTCTTTCATTTCTAGACCACCAAAGTCCCAATCAACACATCTGGCAACAAAACTTTCCTTTGAGGGCAGAGAAGCTGTGCAGTAGAGCCAGAGCCATTGTTAGTAGATAGAGGATGAGAAAGGCTAGGTGCACTCCTACCTGGACAATTTTTACCCCACAACACTAGGACTGTATTAGAGTGAGAATAGTAGCACTAAGAGGCATCAAAAGGGCTTTTAGCTTTTAATGACTTGATACTTATGGTATGGGGATTACAATTTCATTATCCAATGTCATTTTCCATGTGTGATGATTATAATGGCTGTCCTTTATTGAGTGCTTACTCTGTGCCAGGCATTGTGATAAGGGTTTTTAATATATTTATCTCTAATGTTCATACCCAATCTACAAGATAGTTAGTTGCAGCCCTAATTGATAGATGAAGAAGTTCAAATGCAGAACCATGGTTTGAACTAATTGAGACTCAAAAGAATGTGTTCTTTACCTTAATAACAAACTAATATAGTCACTCCCAGCCTTGAACAGATACTTTCAACAATCTTTGTGCTAATTATACTGTATGCATCATTTTATATCTTCACATAAATCTAATGAGGTAGTTGTATCATTACTACCACTTTATGGATAAGGACATTGAGGTTCAGATAGGCTTAGGCACCTTGGTGGCCACATAACTCATACATATCAGAGCCAGAACTTGAACCCAGGCCCATCCGATGCCATATCTGTTCTTAAATCACTGATCTATGATCCCACGAAGCCTACTTTTTAATATTATATGCCAGAAACATAGTGGAATTACCATATTTTTACACAAATAATACACACCTTCTGTGTTTGTTTGCCGACAGCGCCCTCCCCACCCGTACAAGATATTTTCATAAGCGCTGTGTTAATTTTTTTTACAGCAACATGTGGATGAGGATTGGCATGGAAACACTTGTGAGGGTGCCTCACAGGGGGAGGGTACACTGGCAAACAAGCAAGGAAGGCGTATGTTATTTGTGTAAAAATACAGTATTAGCATTACTTAGCAATTTTCTGGATAATTCAGCCAGAGATATTTTTAAGAGATTAGAAAGAATCAACATGGCAGAAACTGCTGCAATATATCTTGAAGGAATGCAGGTCAATTAGTGAATTCTGGGGTGGAGCAACATAGTTCATGCCAATCGTTTTGAAGTAGAAATATATTGAGTTCATGAAGTAAATCAAGAGAATTACAATAGCAACTGACCCTGTGAACCAGGAACCAAATACCAATCTGTGGGTATTTCAAACTGCACTTTCTTAGTTAGCCCATACTCAGATTTTGATGGTAATGAAGATTCATTGCATTCCTTTAATGGAGGGAGCCTACAGAAGGTCATCCAGATGATATTCATCTTTTTCCATTGAAATTTTCTAATAATTTCTTTTTTGATTGGGCTCCAGTTATTACAGGACTCAACTCAAGCACTCCTGAATATTTTTGATAGTTCTTAATCATTCCAAATAATATCAGAGTAGGAAGTGAGCAAAATATACTACACCTGGATGAAAATATGGTTGCAATAGTTTTATGGAAGGTGAGTCTTGACACAGATTAACCTATAAATTCTAAAATGATTAAGACATGGAGATGTTTTGATAAAACAGTATGAATTCTGATTTCACTGTTTAGTTTCCTCAAGGTGGAACTGGCAAAAATTGTTGTGAAATAATTCTCTGAAGCCCACAGATAAACTGTTTTATAGGCTTCAGGTAACTTTCTAAGATGTGTATTTCTAAACAAAATTTTTATTTTCTTTTGATGAAGGCCATTCAGTTTTCAGCAGACTAAAATAATTTTTAAGGTTAAAACACAAATATTATATATGTTGGGTAATTTCTGACATGACTTTATGCAGTTTTTTTGTTGTTGTTTTCTAATTTTAAGGTGGGCCAAGCTGAGGAAACTATGCTTTTAGGATCAAGGAAAGCTGTTTTAAATCATACAACTAAAACAGTGTCCTCTCTACTAGCTCATCATTCACATTCTTCACCCATCTGCCTCCCTCATAACCTAGCTTTACTGGTGTCAAAATTGAGACTTAGAGATGCAAGTGTGTAACAGAGAGTTTTGTCGGATGTGCTTCTTGAAATTTCCTTTCCCCAAGCTAGTTTCTAATATAAATCCTGTCTTTTCCAGGCCGGTATCTCTTTTCAGAGTCATTTTTATTGAATTTTTACAACATCTGAGGCCATGTGCCAGGCACTCAGGATATGGAGGTCATGAAGTACTGCGGAAGCTCATAGTATGGGGCAGTTTTCTCTTGAAAAGTGGCCCTAAAACCACCCCTCAGCATCACTGTGATGGCTTATGAAAAATGCAGGTCCCTGGATCCCAGTGGATGCCTGTGGATTCAGAACTTCTGCAAAGTGGGGATGGGAGGTTGTCTCTTGTTAGAGCCATGGTAGGGGGACACCAAGGTGAACACAACTGATGGTAATTATTAAAAATAATTAAAACTCACCAAAATGTGAACATAAAGTTTATTCTGAGCAGTTATTCTATATATGCACATAAGGAAGTCATTTTGATTCCAGAGAAAGCAAATGGCTTGAAGAAGCTAGGTACAATGGGGCTTATAAAGAGGAAAAAAAAAAACCCAAACCCGCTGCCATCGAGTCAATTCCGACTCTTAATGACCTTAAAGAGAACTTCCCCACAGAGACTCTAAGGCTTAGTAAATCTTTGCAGAAGTAGGCTGCTACATCTTTCTCCCATGTAGCAGCTGGTGAGTTCGAACATTTAACCACTGAGCACTTAACCACTGTACCATCAGAGTTCCTCTAAAGAGGAGAAAAAAAAACCAAACCTGTTGCCCTCGAGTTGATTTCGAGGAGACCGAACTAAACCAAACCCATTGCCATCAAGTTGATTTCAACTCATCGTGACCCTATAAGACAGAGAACTGCCCCATAGGGTTTCCAAGAAGGGCTGATAGATTTGAACTGCCAACCTTTTGGTTATCATCCATAGCTGTCAACCACTGTATTACCAGGGCTCCCTAGAGAGAAGAGGATAGAGAAATACAGAAGGTCAACTATTGGCTAATCTTAATGTGATTGATTGAAGTCTGCCTTCCCCCTTTATTGAGATCCACTGATAACAGATTACTTCTGGTCTTCTACCCACCTGCAGCCGTGAGGCTTTTTGAGATTTAAATTGGGAGGTAATGCTTTGACACCTATCCATTTCTAGCAAGATATGCAAATTTACACTGCTATAGAGCAATTTCTGGCAGGCTTTTGCTGCTTGGCTCAGGCTTTTTATGGTTAATATTTTAGTTTCATGGATAAGTAAAACCTTAAAATCAAAGTAAGATGTCTGTCATTAATTTTCCTATTCAACATAATGTGATGAGATTAGTACACAAATAAAGGAATGTAAACACGTTTATGTAAATGGTTGTGTAAACTCTTCCCAACCTATTAGCTGAAGGTTTTATTTTGGGGTTTTTGTTTTGTTTTTGACTCTTGATTCAAGGAAGTGAGAGTGTGTATGTCTAAACAGAAAGTGGTGGTGCAAAAAGGGAAGAGCAGGGAATGTGAAGAAGTAGTGACTTCTACTCTCTTTTGATTTCTAGGAGTCAGCTAGGTGGGAGTCCTCCATACTGTCTTTGCCCTGGGTCCTGTTGGCCTTTGATGAGAACTAAAGTTGAAAACAAACATGATGGTGTCTGTGGTTCACCCTAGTATCTAAATTTTGTTTGGAATTGATCAGATCGATTTCTTGCTAAATTTAGTTTGTTCTTCAAAAACATGTAATGTTTAACATAAAGGCATGGACTAGGTTTTAGCTATATAATCTTAGTATACCAAAGGAGAAGAAAACTGCCTTTTTTTGAGCACCTACTCTGTGTCAGGCCCTGTGCTGGGCATTTTACATTTATTCACTTGTACATAGTAAAAAAAAAACTGTGCTGTGCATACAGACATGATGACTACAGGTACTACGCTCGGTCTGTAGTCCAAGAATGGGTATTAACTTCCATTTCTTCTTCTGCAAAATTATATAACTATTGCATTTTTAATTAAGAGGGCAATGATGCTGATACCAAGAAATTCAATGCAATGAACTTTTTATTATTGGAGATAAAAACTAATCCTCAATTCCTTTGGCCTTTTAATTGTTAACTGTGGAATCAGTCAAATGTGGAGGCTAAAGAAGCACCAAGGGATAATGTAATTGCAACTCTTCAAACAATTGTGTCTGTCTGGAGAATGAAGAGTGGTGATCTGGAAAGTAGATCTCATTGTTTCAGAAGTAGAATTATGAGCTTTGCCAGTGGCTATTAAGAGGGACTCTCTAAGAAACTTTTTACCAAAAGGAAAAAAAAATGGATACTTGTTAGATGAAGAAAATTTAATTCAGCCACTTTTCATTAAGCAAGGCCAGAAACTCTAATTCCCAAGTTCATAGTTGACGAAAGGCCCCAGAGCAGTAATTATCCATTTTTCACATTTCCTGATAGAAAGCTCTTCAATTAGATATAGACAAGGGGAAAATTATGGTAAAAGGAAGGGTATTTTGTCCTTTCTAAAGAGCACTAGGAAAATAGAGACTATATAACAATGTTAAGAGATAATTATATTAAATGAGTTAAGCACTTTGAATTATCTTAAGAGATGTTAAATTACTTTCAGTATTGCTATTTCACTTAAAGTGGCTAAAATTTTAATTCAGAAAATAAACTTGCTTTTAGTACAGTATTTGTTTATGTTTCCTGAATCCTCAGGGAGAGCAGATTGTTTCGGGCATGCTTGGACATCCCTTGGGGAAATCCGTTAGTCTGCGGATGAGCTAGATAGTGTTATTTGTTCCAAGTGCCGAGTGAATGTTTGAAATGTAATTCAGTGTATGTGTCATGTCATCAGGAAGACTGATCAGTTGTCTCACACGTTGGTTCTAACATTATTTGACAAGCATCATTTGCACGACCGTTATTTTTTCTACCTTCCTCATTCATGTAAGAGGTAGATATGGGTGTGAATGATTGACTTGGTATGGGCCGTGGTCAATCATAGATTAGTATAAGTAAGACGAAATGCCTCTGTCTTTTTTTTCCATGTAACAGTAGCAGATGAATATTTTATTTTACAATTTTAAAGTAGAATAAGCTTAGAAGGTGAGTTTGAGTAACCTAAGGCTGTCTTGCTACGCATCTGATGTTGTTACGTATTTGGTATAGTTCTCTGTTGCTGAGCAAAGAGTGAAAATGTAACTGTTTGCCTCTACAACCAGGCTCCATCAATGGCCTAAACGCTGAACACATACCTATCCAGGAATTATTTCTAATCTGAGCACAAAGGTGATTTGGAACACACATTTAGGAGGGTTAGAAATAGTTGCTGTCGTTTTCCCTGACTTTGATCTGTAGTGGAGGCTCCTGCTACCCACCTGGGAATATAAATGGAAGGTTCCTGACACCTAGGGCTCGAAAACCACATTGTGCGCTGCCGTTGCTGCTGCTGTTGCTGCACCGGCTGCCGGTGCTTCTTCTTGCCACTCTTCCTTTCTTCCACTACTACTACTTATTACGGTTAGAATTTTGTCAGGTCCATCTTCAAGAAATGTGAGAAGTTATTCTTTCTTAAATCTATAACATTTCTTAATGTAAAGTTAAAAATAAGGGAAAATAATATGAGAATGGTACTAAAATAAGATGAAATTGGGGAATCAGGGGAAATGGAAAACAGAAAACAACAAATGTAGACTCTTAGCATGGCTAGTTCAGGATGTTCAAGATAAAGCAGCCAATGGCATGTCAAAAAAGAAAGAAATGAACAGTAATGTTCTCTAGTGGTAAAAATAATAGATTTTGGGTTTTTTGTTTGCTTTCTAAAACATTTAAAAAATATAGACATGCAAAACTAAGAGAAATTAAGCTTCTACCACTCAAAGATAAAAAAAAAAGATAGCTACTATTATCTACTGGTGCTTCTCATCTTGATTCTGTGTGTTACTGTGGGGGATTTTTGGTTTATTTTATTTTTGGTATCTAGTATTTGGTAGGTACTTTTTGCCCCACTTAATAATTTGCCTTTCTTTGTCTACATTATAAGTCAATAAAAGATATTCAGAAAGAGAGAAAGAAGCTGGGATTCTGCATACCCATGGCTATTCCTCCACCAGCCAGCTAATCCTTGCCCCTTTAGGGATGACTTTCTTTCCTGATAAGAACCCTTGACCTACAGTCCCTGAGCTCTGATCTCAGTTACAGATTTCACAAACCTAAAGTATTGGTTCAACCTCATGGGGCAGTAGAGTTAATAATAATAATAATAGTAATAAATAATCAAATAGATAATAGGATTGGGGATCCCTACTAAACGGGGACATATTTTCTTCTTAGGTTGAGAAGGAATAAAAACTCAGTGAAATTATTACAAACCCAAGACCTAAGAATGATATTACACAGGCCTGTGCTCTAATCAGTTTAGAGTCTTCTAAATAGGTTTACTGAAAAACAAAGAATTAAACCAAAGAGAGAAGGCAAAATGTCTTCAGAATGTGGTAAATGAACAAGGAAACTATTGCTAGGATTTTAGAATCAGAACATAAGGGATCAGAACAAAGGATAAAAAAGATCAGTTTTAAAAAATAAAGGGGTATTTACTTTGCAGTTATGAAAAGAGTGGGAAATGGAAAGAAACAGGGAGCAGGGCACTCAGATCCTGCAACTCATATTATCTCAATACATGGAAATAGAGGAAATGATCACCAAAAAAAGTGGGGCAGAAATTCTAAAATTGCATTCTGGACCTACTGAAGGGGAATAGGATCACAAAAGCGGGATGGGGGGAGTGCAACACTGCAATGAGAAAAGGCAGATCCTGTCGATGCAGGAAAAAGGTATCAGAAATGTTTCTGCTGTCACTGAAGTTTTGAAAATTACTGGAGCCTCAGCATAATAGGATCCTTGTTTGCCCCTGTCACATGCATATATATATTTTTCAAGAACATGGTAGGTGAAAGGCGACTTGAGGACAGGCTTTGAATATTTTTGGTTTTCCTGGCCAAATACCATCTCACGACTCTTCCTAACACACAACATTATTTTTAACGGCTTCAACGTGTCCCATGCTATGAATGTGCCACATGTAATTTAACAAATTTTAATCACTTGACATTTATATGACAATAAGTTTTTTGCCATTATGAAGTATGCTAGAGCAAATGTCCTTGTAGGTAAATCTTTGTGTGTCAATGCTTGTTACCTTTGTATAATTTCTAGAAATTGAGTTACAGGGCCATAGGGAATGCCAATTTTAGATGTTGTTACCTCTTACAAATCTCCATGGAGTTTATTAGTGTATATTGCCATCAACAGTGGAACAGCCAAGCCACTTCCCACATTCAAGGATGAGACTACTAACATATTTTCAGTTTTATCATATATACTTTTTAAATTAAGTTATTTTTCCTATAATGTAGATGATACCAGTTAAGTCATATAGACTCTTTTTCTGGATAACCCATTGTGATCAAAGGTATGCAATTTCAGAACACCTGGTAGAAGTTAAGAATGTATTCTATAGTGAACTCTAAGCTATACAATGTGATTATACTCATGGTATTTTTTCACTAGCTAAGTATTCTATTTCTCTAACCACAGTCTAAAAGTTCTCTCTGTCTTTCATTCTTCTTATTGGATAACCACTAGAAAGGAAACTAACAATTCTCTGATAGAAAAATCAATTAGAGAACTTCAAAAGATTGCTGAACAGCTCAATTATTTCAGTATAGTTTAGTTTTAAACAAAAGCCTACTCACATTTGAATTGTATTGCTATTTTTAAAAAGTATGAAATGTTCACACACATTATTTGAAGGGGAAAAAATAAAAATAAATGGAAAATGTCCTTCTCTTATTGACCTCAATAAATGCATTCACACTGAAAAACAAAGAAGTCTGGAGGAAAATAGCACTGCCAGTTTTAAAGACTTAAAATGAGTCTAGTGAGAATAAAATGAAATAAAAACAGTTATATGAATCATAGATAATTTATTCTAGTTACATATTATTTTAAATGGCTGCAGGTAGAATAGAAAGAACAACTGAAATCTTCGAGTAAACTCTTTCACTTTCCAGATATATGAACTTGGAAAAAAAAACTTTAACCACCTCTGAGCCCTGGTGGTACAGTGGTTAGAGCTCAGCTGCTACCCAAAAGGTTGGCAGTTTGAATTCAATACCTGCTCCTTCGAAACCCTATGAGACAGTTCCTCTCTGTCCTATAGGGTCACTGTGTGTCAAAATTGACTCGACAACAACAGATATGGTATTTTTGCATTTTTGAGTCTCAGTTTATTCATCTATTTAAAAAAAGCTCAGCAATTGTTATCTCTCATAGGATTGTTATGACTATTGAGATAATGGATATGAAAATTTATGAACTGACATAATTGTAGCACTTATTAATTGTAATAATTATAGCAATATATTTCCTCTCAAGACCTCAATATCTTAGGTTTTAACATTTACCACTGTGAAGTGAAAAACATAGAAGGGAGAAAACAAGAGGACTGACAAACTGTGTTTGACATGGCTCATAAGAGCTGGCTTTTTACTTTCTCAATAGTGATAAATTTAAATAAATACAAAAAAAACAAAAACAAAAACAGTTGTCATCAAGGTGAGTTCTACTCATGGCAACCCTACATGTGTGAAACTAGAATTTGTGCTGCATAGGGTTTTCAGTGGCTGATTTTTTCAAGGTAAATCACCAGGCCTTTCTTTCAAGGTGCCTCTGGGCATATGCAAACTTCCAACCTTTCGATTAGCTGAGCAACTGTTTGCAGTCTACTTCTGGCTTCTTAGGCATCATTCGACATTCTGTATCTCCGTATCTACATCCTGCATATCTCCATATCTATGTCCCAGGCAATAAGAAGGAAATAGCAGTCACTTCCTCCTTTTTTTAAGGAAAATTCCTGTAAGTCACACTTGGCCTAAACTTTGTCACACGGCCACCTGCAAGAGAGGCTGGTAAATGTAGACATTATTCTAGGTTGCCATGTACCTAGTCAGATATTGATGATGATATTAATAAAGTAGGGACATGCATATATTGAGAGACTATGATTACTCTTACTAAAATCATAGCACGGGGACCTATGAGGAGTATAGGAAGAGTGTGAAAAGACAGATTGACTGCAGCAGATATTTTTTGTATCTCATATATGTAACACAGGAAAATAACCTGGCAATCGATGGACTGATTTATACTTATTACTGTTAAAAGAAAAATCCAGCATTATTTAATTTGACTTTAAGTTTGAAGCAACTGATTTTTTTTTTTTTCGCTAGTTGACCTTGATAGAAAAAAACAAAAAAAGTATGTGTCCTTTTGTTGTAGAACATTAATTCTGAACTTTTTGTAGGTTGTTTCTTCTATTCATACATACCTCTTTAAATGGTTGCAGAAAGCAATAGTGGAAGGTACTATTTGGGAGCAGTTTACCAGAAGAAATCTATCTTGAAATAAAGTTTAGAAAATAAAGTAAATTTTTTTTTAATATTTTTTATTGTGCTTTAAGTGAAAGTTTACAAATCAAGTCAGTCTGTCACATGTAAGCTTATACACACCTTACTACATACTCCCATTTACTCTCCCCCTAAAGAGTCAGCCCACTCCCCTCTTCCAGTATCTCCTTTCGTGACACTTTTGCCAGTTTCTAACCCTCTCTACCCTCCCATCTCCCCTCCAGACAGGAGATGCCAATACAGTCTCAAGTGTCCACCTGATACAACTTGCTCACCCTTCATCAGAATCTCTCTCCAGCCCATTGTCCAGTTCCTTTCATGTCTGATGAGTAGTCTTCGGGAATGGTTCCTGTCCTGGGCCAACAGAAGGTTTGGGGACCAGGACCGCCGGGATTCCTCTCGTCTCAGTCAGACCATTAAGTCTGGCCTTTTTATGAGAATTTGGGGTCTGCATATCACTGTTCTCCTGCTCCCTCAGGAGTTCTTTGTTGTGTTCCCTGTCAGGGCAGTCATCAGCTGTGGCTGGGCACCATCTAGTTCTTCTGGTCTCAGGATGATGTAAGTCTCTAGTTCACGTGGCCCTTTCTGTCTCTTGGGCTCATAGTTATCGTGTGACCTTGGTGTTCTTCATTCTCCTTTGATCCAGATGGGTTGAGACCAATTGATGCATCTTAGATGGCCGCTTGTTAGCATTTAAGACCCCAGATGCCACACTTCAAAGTGGGATGCAGAATGTTTTCATAATAGAGTTTATTATGCCAATTGACTTAGAAGTCCCCTTAAGCCATAGTCCCCAAACCCCCGCCCTTGCTCCACTGACCTTCGAAGCATTCAGTTTATCCCGGAAACTTCTTTGCTTTTGGTCCAGTCCAATTGAGCTGACCTTCCCTGTATTGAGTATTGTCCTTCCCTTCACCTAAAGTAGTTCTTATCTACTAACTAATCAGTAAATAACCCTCTCCCTCTCCCCTCTCATGACCACAAAAGAATATGTTCTTCTCAGTTTATACTATTTCCCAAGAACTTACAATAGTGGTCTTATACAGTATTTGTCCTTTTGCATCTGACTAATTTCACTCAGCATAATGCCTTCCAGGTTCCTCCATGTTATGAAATGTTTCACAGATTTGTCACTGTTCTTTATCGATGCGTAGTATTCCGTTGTGTAAATGTACCATAATTTATTTAACCATTCATCTATTGATGGACACCTTGGTTGCTTCCAGCTTTTTCCTGTTGTAAACAGTGCTGCAATAAACATGGGTGTGCATATATCCGTTTGTGTAAAGGCTCTTATTTCTCTAGGGTATATTCTGAGGAGTGGGATTTCTGGGTTGTATGGTAGTTCTATTTATAACTTTTTAAGAAGACGCCAGATAGATTTCCAAAGTGGTTGTACCATTTTACATTCCCACCAGCAGTGTATAAGAGTTCCAATCTCTCCACAGCCTCTCCAACATTTATTATTTTGTGTTTTTTGGATTAATGCCAGCCTTGTTGAAATGAGATGGAATCTCATCCTAGTTCTAATTTGCATTTCTCTAATGGCAAAAAAAAAAAAAAATTTATTTAATGGCTAATGATCGAGAGCATTTTCTCATGTGTCCGTTAGCCGCCTGAATATCTTCTTTAGTGAAGTGCGTGTTCATATCCTTCGCCCACTTCTTGATTGGGTTGTTTGTCTTTTTGTGGTTGAGTTTTAACAGAATCATATAGATTTTAGAGATCAGGCGCTGGTCAGAGATGTCATAGCTGAAAATTTTTTTCCCAGTCTGTAGGTGGTCTTTTTATTCTTTTGGTGAAGTCTTTAGATGAGCAAAGGTGTTTGATTTTTAGGAGCTCCCAGTTATCTGGTTTCTCTTCATCATTTTTAGTAGTGTTTTGTATTCTGTTTATGCCTTGTATTAGGGCTCCTAAGGTTGTCCCTATTTTTTCTTCCATAATCTTTATCATTTTAGTCTTTATGTTTAGGTCTTTGATCCACTTAGAGTTAGTTTTTGTGCATGGTGTGAGGTATGGGTCCTGTTTCATTTTTTTGCAAATGGATATCCAGTTATGCCAGCACCATTTGTTAAAAAGACTATCTTCTCTCCAGTTAACTGACACTGGGCTTTGTCAAATATCAGCTGCTCATATGTGGATGGATTTATATCTGAGTTCTCAATTCTGTTCCATTGGTCTATGTGCCTGTTGTTGTACCAATACCAGGCTGTTTTGACTACTGTGGCTGTGTAATAGGTTCTAAAATCAGGTAGAGTGAGGCCTCCCACTTTCTTCTTCTTTTTCAGTAATGCTTTACTTATCCGGGGCTTCTTTCCCTTCCATATGAAGTTGGTGATTTGTTTCTCCATCACTTTAAAAAATGTCATTGGAGTTTGGATCGGAAGTGCATTGTATGTATAG